>NC_142501.1:119603787-121100037 GCF_057876585.1 Rhinolophus sinicus | reverse complement strand
TATTAAGAGGCTAAGCTGCTTCTCTTTCAAACAGATTGATATCATATCTAAAGATACTTATATGTGTCTATGTATATATCTTAGGTCATCGTGTGTGTATATATACATGTAGGTACATATACATACACCCACACAGTGACCTAAGAAAACATAGAAATATTTGTTACCTAACCTAGCCTGAGTAATTTAGGAATTATTCTGTACAATTAGAGAGGAAAATATCCTAACAATTTTGACTTACAGATCACCTGGGGCTGCAAAAGTAAAACTGTGTCTAGATCAATGTCACAGCATGTCCACATTTACATAACAGATACTGCTAAGAAGAGGAGAACCCCTTCCAGAGCTGAATAAACAGTTACTAATAAAAAAAAAAACACACACACAAAAAACTCTTTCATCAAGATCCAGCATAACATGAGAGAGAAGCAAAATGAGGTAACATAGCTTAACAGGAAAAGAACTATTTTTAAAATTTTAGTCAATATTTTTCACAGCTTTGTTTTGGTAAAATATTTCTTCCTCAAATTTTCCAGTACCATTAGAGATACTTTTCAATTGCCTTAGGAAAACTTTATGCTCTAACTACATATTTTATTTTTGTCCCTTGCTTCATATAAACAATAAAAAGGCCTAACACGATATATTTCCATAGCGCTCTATTTCTTAATCTTATTTATAAAGGATATTGAAAAATCAACTTAATGGAAAACAATTAAGTTGAACCCAACACCTGTGCTGTGTAGATAATTACATGTACAATTAAATCAAGAACCAGAACAACAAAGAATATAGGAAGCTGTGCCGGCGTATTGGCCCTAATCCTCTCCATCTTAATCCCACCCATTACCCCAGCACCCCATATGTCAAAACAACGAAGCATAGCATATAAAATTGTCACTTCATCATTGGTCATTGGTGTCATGTACTTTTATAGGTAAATGCATGGATTAGAATTTCGTTCCATTCTTGAAACCATTTCACTTTTTAAGCCAACCCACTGAATTCTTCTCCTGTTTGATACCATCAGAAAGTGAAATGTTACCTCAGTCTTTATTTAGAAGCCCCAAAACTCATTTCTCACATTTAAATGAACGTAATGGTTTAGGATCTAAAAATATTTATGAAAGTATCAATTCTTACCTCCATTATCTTTTAGATGAAGTGCTATCTTGGTGTCATCTGAAAGAGAAATTTAAAGATATTACAACAGAAAAAAATTTAAGGGTGCACAAATCTCACGAGCAGTAACTCTCTACTAATGCCTTAACTATAACATGATGGATTTTTATATTTTACTGAGTTAATTTCTAATTCAATGAGAGTAAGTCCTAGCTTACATGACATAATACTAAAATTTCTTACTGAGATTATAAGATCAAGACTTTAGTAAAGTATAATATGATTGTTAAGATGTGTGAGAAAAGTACACTGTTATAATTTTAAATTAAAGTACATTTATTTTTAATATTACAAAATGAGTTTTTATCATTAGACTCTATAATTATGACCTTTTTTGCTCATTTAAAAAATCAAGATCAAGAAAATTCCAAACTAATTGGAATAATAAAGATTTGTCAATATTTACAAATTTAACTTCAAAAGTTAAATGTTTATTCATTGCTAATAAATCTGTCCAACATCACATGTGAAAAAATCTTGTCCTTAATGAACAAAAGGTAGGACATGCTTTTTCATTTTAGTGGTTATACTTCATTCTAAAGGGTAGGATTCAAATTACCAAAATATTTTCACAGGCTGTATAACAACCTCAAAATAATATGGATTAAAACATAACATAAAAGCAATAAAATGTATTTAACAGCTGTCCTCCACCTCTCTTTATTCCAGTTAACTTTTAATATCCAATTAAATTACAATTAAAAGTAAAAGTTTCAAGTTTAATTTCTTATTCAGATGAAAACAAGGTTTATGATAGTAAACAAGTAAGGCCATTCTTCCCCCTCTCAAAGCTTAATCTTGGCCAAGTAGTCTCACATTTCTCTTTGGTGGTCCCATTCAGAATAGATAGTTAACACATTTTGGCTCATATACCTCCTCCCCCAATGAGTTGTACCCATGCATTAATGTTATCTGGTATTTTCCCATTCCCTGGCAGAGGAAATGTCTTCCAAGGGCAATTTCTGTGGCTTACACAGTGCCCTCTATTTTTATTGACTGTATTCAGGAAAATATTAGAATTGCATATGAGTAGAACTATCTATTGTTCAGAATCCAAAAATCAATGACCATTTTATACGCATTTGCCTTTCTATCTTGTGGCTAAAATGTTGAATTCAATTTCTGCAAAGTTTAGCAAAATGAAAAGAAGTCTCTATTCCTTTACTAGTGAAAACAAGTAGCCACTAGTGAAAGCTGTTAATAAATAGCACACAGTCCATTAAAAGAATCCCAGCATATATTTTTATTTCATAACAATTTTGCGTTTTTCCCTTTAGAAGTCCCTTAGAAATCCAGTTTGCTAAAGGAAAACCTCCCCTCTACAGAGTGACCCTGGTGCATGTCAACTCTGTGACATTTCCCTCCTTTAGGAAAAAAGCAAACATATCTCTAGGGCACCTTCTGTGGGCAGGCTGGTGGGCAGCTGGGATGTTGCTGCTCGTCTCGTGGTGGTTAAGACTCTGAATAGTGTGGTTGTCGGTCGTATGGTGGTGGTCGTCTGAGAAGAACTTTCCACAGGCTCTGTGTTCTCACACATCTTTTCTTTGGACTAATAAGAGAAACAGATGGGGAAAAAAATTTAAGAGTGATCATATATATATATATATATATATATATCTTAAATGACATCAAAGAAGCTGGTCTATAAAGCACAAAAGAGTCTCACATCAAGATGAGGAACAAATTATTTTTGTACAGGACTATATTTATAGATTTTTCTCATTTCCCATTTATAAAGTATGTAAAATAGACAAGAGAAAAACTGGATATAACAAAGCATTTCCATGTTTAGACATTTGGATTTCATCATTTTCTGCTGTTAATCTTTCATATTTTTATCTTGCCGTAAAATTTATCTCTAAATTTTATATCAATACATTTGTACAAGACATGATACCAAAAGGGAAAAGTTCATACAAGAAGAAAAGCATGTGCATAAAGACAAGTTTTAAAACAGGCTTAGGGATGTGAAGAAAGAATGCATTCCCTTCATATCAAACTGATAATGATAAATTCAAAAAATTGTGCTGCTCCATACTCAAAGGAGTCTTTATTGTTTTAAAAATAATCCACCACAGATTGAATAGATAGTTAAAATTTTGTTTTCCTGTATGAAATATTCAAAACCAACCAGGCAAAGGATTGAACGGCACTCACGTAGCTTATCTTTACCCTAGCAGAGCTACACTGAGGACACCAGGAACAGGTACATATCGTCTTTTTCATTCATAGCTCATAAAAATAAGTCCTATAACCTTCACCAGTAACGATCTTCTATTTCCAAACCTTTATGGTTTAGAAGTTGGTGTTTCTTCCCACCTCCTCTTTGTACTTTAAAGAATTTCATCCCTCTCATGGGCCTTGAGTAGAAGATACCTATTCTGCAAATGGATGGTATTCATCCCGCATTTGAATTTATTATTACATAAATACTTTTCTTAAACTCTTTTTGTTGTTAGTGAAGTACAATGCACCAGTAGGTTAGGAAGAATTCCTGAGAAGGCTTCCTTTTCACTAATTGGAGATGACACAGTTTTATTCTCTACTTTAACATCCTAGGGGCCTATTCAATTCCACCAACTTTAGGTCCTGCATCTTCTCAGCTCCAATGATTTCATTATCTCTTTCTTGACTCCACTTTAGTTATCATCCCCACACCCTGGATCTTATATGAAGTTGGAAATACTTTAGTTCTGAAATCATAAATTCAGTTATCCGATTTTCAGCCTATCTGTGTACCAGTCTGTTCACTCCAATTCGTCTTATCCTGTGACTACATAAAAAGCCCAACCACAATGATTGTCTTCCTTTAAGTCTCCTTTTTTCCATCACTTCCATATCTTTTCAGTAACATCAAGCATCTCACCCAGTTATTTTTCCCATATGACCTTTTCAGAAAATCAGCAACGCTGAATATAGTAAAAAAAAATTTACCTTTTCCCTGCGTGCTCCAAAGCCAGGTCCAGCTGGAGAACCATCACACCGCCCCCCCCCCCCCACCCCGAGCTCTGAAAACTTAGCTACTGCATCCTCTGCAGGTCCTTCCACGTTGCTTGGCAATACTGCCCTCCCATTATCTTGAGTATCAATTTCAAACCCTCTCCATTCTACTCACAACTACAATCCTATAACGCCCTTTCCAATTTTTACCCAACGGGCTTACCTTTTATTTCCTAAATGAAAGAGTCATCAGCAAGAATTCTTTAAATTTCTTTACAAATCAGCATTCTTGCTTGAATCTATATTAACCTAGTCTTCTTTCCTTCTGTGATAACAAATGGGCTCTATTATCTATAGCTATCCTCTCAATCTCCACTCTGGCCCAACTCAGACCACCTTCTCAGATATTGTGAACTTGCTCATTTGATCCCATCCTTTCTCTTCAGTGTTCTAAATTTCTAATTTTCTGCTGTCTTAATACCATTAGCACTGAAACATACTCAAGTGTGTCCAATCTTATTTTAAAAACTCAGTCCTCCCTCTTCTCCACAAGGCATGCTGACATTATTCATTCACAGGCATACTCCCAGAAAAGCTGGTGGTCTTCTCAGACTCCCAGTTTCCCCACTTATGAAAATCTTGTTTTACCCAGTCCCTCTTAACTGAAATTTCTCATGCCGATGTTCCTAAATATCTCTTTATTTATTAAACCTTCCATGGTATACTCTTGATACCTCAATCAGCATTTGGCACAGTGGCCCACTTTGTAATCTTGGGTTTTGTGACACACGTGCTCATCAATGTTCTATATGTCTCTAATAACTCCTCTATTTCCTTTATTTTGTCTGTACCTCCAAAGTATCATTGGTTCTTATGGACTGTTTTTGATTCATCTTTTCACTGTATGCATTCTCACTAGCAGTCTCCTCTACACCCATGATTTCAATTAACATCTTTATGTTGATTATTCATAAATTTATGTTGATTATTCATAAATCTATTATCTTCCATCCACATTTGTCTCTTGGATTTTAGACCTAAATATTCATCTATTGACTTAACATATGCATATGGATGTCATAGACATCTCAAATTCAGTAAGTCTAAAATGGGACTTGCCACATAATAGCCTTCTCCTGTGTTTTTATTTCCAAAAAAAAAAAAAAAAAAGGGTGTTATCAGACACCCTAAAGTTTAAAGTAAAATCTTGGACTTCGCTTGCTTATGGCAGTAGAGGTAGGCTAAAGACTCTAAATACAAGTAGAATATAATACTAATAGATTTTGGATAAAAACGTGAATTTTAAAGCATTACTAGGATCTTCAGGAAGTAAAGAAAATCTCCAAGGGTGTCTTTCTATTGTCTTCCCCACAAAACAAAGCAAAGCAAAAGCTGCGTGTTATAAAGACAGGTAGAAACAGTATACATTAAGTACAAAAGCAGGGTTTGCTCTAAGGGCAAAAATGTCAAAAAACACTATTACTCTAAGAAGATCAAGCCAGTGCCAGCAGTAGATGAGGGAGATAAATCTAAACCTCTCCACCTCACATTAAGGCAGGGGCATATGGTAACCTTTAAAATGCTCCGGTTCCCATCATCAAACCCTCTTTGGTGGAAAACATCACCTATTAAGGTCATAGGGATTCCTATGGAATAAGATCAAACAAACATGCACTCTAATTAAAGGACACACACACACACACACACACACACATACACACACACACAGAAAGAAAAAGAGTACTTGGGCAAAGAGCAAAACTAATGAATGATATATACTGGGATCATCCAATGTAAAATATATAAAAATTATTTATGAAATACTTAAAGACATGAAACATAAAATTTTAAAATGAGCTAATAACAGACTATAAAAATGACTTGGAAGATTTAATAAGTAGTCCAATTTAAATTTTTGAAACAAAAAAGTATATTGATTGAAATTACTACCTCATGTATAGATTACATAGCAGATTAAACAAGATGAAGGGAGAATTAATAAACTGGCAGACAGATCTGAAGAAATTCCCCAGGATGCAGCATAGAGAAATGAGATGGTACACAAGAGACATAAAAGGTACAAAAGAAATGATGAGAAGCCTATTTCCAAAGAGCTCAGAGTGTGAAAAAGAGAACGGAGAAAGTCTGAATGAACAGTACATTTATCAAACTTGATACCCAATAAATTAGAAAACACATTCTTTTTGAGTATATGTAGATCATTTTTTTTAAATTGCCCATGTGCTAGTCCACAAAAAAGTTCCAACCAATTTTAAAGAATCAGTATCATATATGAATAGAATATGCTCACTAACAACAGTTTAATTAGGTTAAAAGTCAATAACAAAAAGAGAAATTTAAAAAAATGTCCATAATTTGGAAAGGCAATATAATTCACAATTCAATGTAATTCCAATAAATATGTTAATGAGTTTGACTGATTGATTACAGATCCTGACTAGTTGAATCTAAAATTTATATGAAGAACAAAAACCCCCAAATAGTCAAAAAACTTCTGAAGAAGAAAAACTAAGGAGACTTGTCCTATGGATAGCAAAATTTCTTATAAAACTGTAGTAATTAAGACAGTGTGATATTGGTCAGGGCATTAACAAATTGAGCGTTAGGACAGGAGACCCCAGAAACTGACTTTATGAAAACTATCTAAGAAAGAAGTGGCTTTGAAAGAAATTGCTAAAAGGATTATTGAATAAATTCTGCATGAAATTATTCATAAGGGGGGAAAAATCCCCACAAATTTGGATTTCTACCTCCTACATAGAAATCAATTCAAAATGGAATACAGCTTTTAATGTAAAAGACAAATCTTTAACACATTTAGAAGAAACATATGAAAATAACTTTATGAAGTTTGGTAGAAAAAGTCTTTTTAAACAAGCTATACATACACACGAAAATAACCATTAAAGACTACTTAATCAGACTCATTAAACTGTGAATGAATGGTAACTAAATAAAATCATAGAGAAGTTGAAAAGACTAAACCAAATCTGGAAGAAAATATATACAACTGGAATACTAGCTAGAACAATAACACAACAAAAATAAATAAGATGACATAAGAAACAGAAAGAAGCAAAACTCTCATCACTTATAGGTGATGTGATTGTTTCAATAAAGAACCACCAAGTGCCTTGAGATATGTTGTCTAAATTAGCAAGAGAGTTTTGTAAGGTGGCTATATGTCACATCTGTTATGTCAGTTATATATAATCAATGAAGACTTAGTGTTCTGAATAAAAAGAGAAAGGTAACTATTCAATAAAAAAATGAGAAAAAGATAATGAACAGGCATCTCACAGAAGAGGAAAGACAGAAGCAGAAACACAGAAGCCAAAAAGCATACGAAAGTACATTCAATTTCATCAACGATTGGTGAAATGCAAATTAAGTTCCCAATAAGATACCATTATACATCCATTAGATTTTCAGAGATCAAGAAATACGACAAAACCAGGGTTATCAGGATAATGAAACAATGGGAACGCGAAGCAGTTCTAGCACTGCTGGTAGAATTGAGTTGATAAATTGGAAATGATTTGACATTATCTCTCAAAGTTGAACATTTACCTAACTCACATTTAGTAATTCCCCTTTAAGGAATATTAGAGAAACTTTTGTGCCTTTGATTCAGGAGACAAGCATAAGATGTTTTTGAAATAGGAAAAATCTGGAAACAATCTCCATAAACAAGAGACTTGCATCCCAGTATGTAAAAAGTGCCAGGGACATCACGGCATATTCATACCACAGGATATATATACACGTAGCTATGAAAATGAATAAACCGCCACCACAGGCACTGGCATCATCCTGGGTCAGAGTGAACAACAAAATTCTGTGTGATGAACCCAAAATTCAGAATAGTTTTATTGATTTTAACAGGGAGAGGCAAGGATGCAATGGAGCAGGAGCCAAGAGCCAGTTTCACAGTCATCAGTAATTCTATATCTTAGCTTGGGTAGTACAATCATCGATATTCATTTTTTTATTGTGTTTTAGAACTATACTAATACTATACAAATGTTTAAAAGATTTTTTAAAAGAAAAGAAAAAACAAACATTAAAACCCTTGCATCGTTCTCATTTCCATTCGACAAGCTACCTAAGCATCCCTTCACCACACCCTGTGATCACCACCACCATTCTCATTGTTTTAGTTCAGATCATTAGCTTTTTGGCCTAAGTTACAGCTACAGGCAACTTATTGGCTTCTTGTATCGTAAACCAGTATTTACCCATAGCCAGGGTCATTCTTTAAAAAGTCATTCGGATCAAATCATCCCCTTAATTCAAACCCTTCAGGTAGCTTTCTTTTGTCCAAGATAAAACCCAAACTCCTTCAACTTGTCACATTTTGGTCCCTGCTTACATCACCAATGTCATCTCTCGCCATTCCTCTTCTAAGAACTCCAGTTATCCTTCAGGCATCACCTTAAATCTCACCTCCTCAAGCAAAGCAAACCTTCTCTTACTCTACTTGTAGTTCCTGTATCATTGCCTATATCATTCTCTAAGTGCAGCCCTTCGTCCAGTGGTCTAGCTACCCTGCAGGACACACTTCCTACACTCTTACATTACTGGTGCTTAGAACAGTAAGTAGTAAGTGCTCGTATTAGGATTTGCACTTAGTGAATAAACTCATCTCACAAGATCAGAATGAAAAGGTAACCCTGGTTTTAGGCACAGAAAATGGACCTTGTTTACTTACCTGTAAAAGAAGGGGAGAATTGCTTGTTCAAAGGAAACACTGAATACTACAGAATACAATAGAATACTATTGAATACTACATTCTAAGTTCCTTGCCAGTAGAGAGTAATTTTTTCTTTTAAATCTTTGTTATTTGTAGTGCTTAGCACAGGCCACAGAACATGGTAAATTCCCACAAATATATTTAGGACTTAAAATATGATGGATTCTTCTCTATCGCCCATGGTTCATGGTGGGCCTATACTGAAGCAAGAAAATTAAGATGTCTGAATTATACCCTTGATCTTTAAACAAATATAGATATTCAATTTAAACATTTTTAATTGAGGTAACTGTGATTACATGAAAGAAACATTATCCTAAAAACACTATGACTGTATCAGTGTATTTTCTTTTTGAACTATATTTTTAAGTAAGTGAAGGGAAATAGATGCATTAGTATATATCACTGTAATCACCCAAATGAATGTCAAAAGTTGATTAAAGTTCAAGAATGTTCTCAAATATGTATTTATTAAGATATTTATGTGACATCATAAATAAAAATCAATTTAAAAAAAGAATCTAGTAACTATTGATCACCTAATAATTTTTAAAATAGCACTTTGACATGATTTGCTTTACTGAATGAGAAAAGTTGTTTATTTGTTCATGGTTTTTTAATTCATATCCTAAAACTTAACGAAGGGAGAAGAAACACTTTGCTTGTTCATAAACAGAATATCTTTATGTGACCCTGAAACAAGAGTGTAAATGAAATTCACCAGGTTAAAATTGCTTTTGCAACTGTATACACTTGTTTGAAGCACTTTACTGCATCATTGTCTCCATCATGGTTGCCTGGGAATTACTGTTTCCATGTTATATCATTTCTAACTTCTTACAGCCTAAAAATTTGCTGCAATCAATCTTTTCCTCCATACTCTGGCTTCGTAATTTGACTGAAAAAGATGCAAAATGGCTTCCTAGATCTTAGAAAAGCAGCAAGTGTTTTGGAGAGCTACCCTTAGTTCATGGAGATTCAAATCCTGGTTCTACTATTCCCTACGCACATACCCAGCTCTGGATACGCTCACTCCACAACTCCCCCCACACCTCCCCTCACCCCTCCCTGGTCTCCACTTGGTAATATGGGGCAATAACAGCTCCTACCTCACAGGATGGATATGAGAATAAACTGAGAAAAGACTTAATACATGCAAAGACTTAAACCCAAAGTCTGGCACATATTAAGGACTCAAAAACCACTGGCTACTTTTATCAAATTAGATACTATTTCCATTAAGTTGTAGCAGCTATCTATGACAGCTTAGTCCTCTCAATCTTGTCATAATAAAGGGCATGTGTACCTCTTCAGGGCATCCACTGTCCACCCAGTCCTGTCGATGGCGATCAAATCCACTCGAACATCTTCGGAGAAGATCACATTGCAGTTCAGAAAAGAGAGCAGGGCGTGAGGGGCAAAATTAAAAGAAAAAGATCAGTAAGTAGTTAATTCCCATACATGCAGTTTAGCACAACATAAGCTTTTTACTACAGAACTGTTAAGTGGAGCAGCAGTGAAGTATTTACAGCGTTCTGTGTAAAAACCACTACTACGTAGTCATGTGATTAGGGTCAAACATGGCAGCAAACAACTCCACTGAGGTCCATGCAATGGGCAGGACACCTGGATCCCTCCCCATGGGGAAGACCAACCACTAGTCTATGAAGTTGGTTGTCAAATATTTTGCAGGTATCATTTTTTAGGATTTCAGATCTTTTAAGATTTAAGTTTTTCTTCAATTTTTAAGTTTAAGACCCACAGTATCACAAACTCTATTGTGCAGTAAAGGGTTAACTCAGCAGGATTGGGGTGTTCAAACCCACACATTCCAAAGAAATAACTGGTCTTTGTTTGGCGCCTGGGAGAGATAACCCCTAAGCCCTTTTAATATCCTGCCAGATAAGATTGTCTTTGTACACCTCCGGTCTTGGGCTAAGCAAGTAAGTTTATGCTAACAACATGATTTATGGTGAATGTCTGTTTTATTCACCTGGAGCCCTGGGCCATGCTGTATCCGTTTGACCTATGCCAGGGATAGAGACTAGATATAAGGTTCGTCATGGAGCATTTCATCTCTCCGTGACTGACCCTCAATAAAAACCCTGGACACCAAGGCTTGGAGGAGTTTCTTTGGTTGGCAGTACACGCTGTGTGCTTTTAGAAAGTGTTGCCGGTGGAGTAAGTGCTGTTTGGGCAGGGACAACTCCACTGGGACAGGACAACTGGAAGCTTGTCTCTCCTGCACTCTGCCTTATGTGCCTTTCACCGTTGCTAGTTTTATTCTGTATCCTTTTGCGGCAGTAAACAGCCACCTTGGGTATAAGAGCTTTTCTGATTTCTGTGAGTCCTTCTAGTGAATCATTCAACCTGAGTGGGTTCTTGGGGACCCCTAACAACACTATAATTAGGCCATATCTAAAAGGCCTAATTTATCAAGGGCTGGGTTAATAAGCATTTGTGGCTTCTTTCTCTCTTCCTTGACTGAAATAATCTTCTGTCCTCCTTATCTACCTAGCTATAATCCATTCATTTTTCAAGACTCAGAAATTACTCTCCAGAACCCCTTACAATAGCTTCGTGATTGCTGTTGCTCACCTCTTACTTTACTATCTAACTTTTCTTCTTTATATAAAATTTCATATGCTTCTGTCTTATTTACCAGACTTGACTGTGAACATTTTGAAGGCAGGGCCAGTGTCATAATATGATCATGCCTAGTATGTCTGACACATTGGTTTTTTTTCATATTAGAAATTCACAATATTTTTTTTGCCAGCCTATTAAAGATTTACATTGTTCCTGGATGTTAATATCTAAGTATACATTTATATATAATATACATGAATCCATATTTATAAGTGTTAATCTGAAGATATAGTTCTTTAAATAAATGGTGGCTGTTCAACTTTTGCCTTATATTTTCCTATAGGGCTTACAGCGCTACCTTTTTTCCCCCCCACTTGTTTTGCAGTGGGTCCGCATGATGACTTTTTCTAAGAATCTCTGCCAGAGATTATGTACTATGACATGAATGAGCATAATTTAATTCAAGTGGAATGTGAAAACAACAGTACTGTCAACACAAAAGACCATATCTATCATTCTGCCCAGACATGACTCACTAGAGTTCAGCTATTTTATGCCTACCATCTGTGTTGAACAAGCTTAAGTGTGGAATAAACATCAGTGTGTGATCTGGCATGCTAACTTTGAGAATGCCCAGTTGGTCAAACCCATCTCTGATTACCCCAAGAGACACTGACATTTAGAGTCTATTTAATTCCAGATGAGTTAGATGGCATTCCCTCTTCTTCTTTTTTCTTTTCAAGTTTAAATATTTAAAAATGTGCATACTGGGCGGCCGGATGGCTCAGTTGGTTAGAGCATGAGCTCTGAACAACAGAGTTGCCGGTTCAATTCCCATATGGGCCAGTGAGTTGAGCCCTCCACAACTAGAATGAAGACAATGAGCTTCTGCTGAGCTTCTGGAGGGGCAGCTGGAAGGCTCAGCTGGTTAGAGCATGAGCTTTCAACAACAAGGTGGGCTGCACCCCCCGCAACTAAAGATTGAAAACAATCTGGACTTGGAGCTGAGCTGTGCCCTCCACAACTAGATTGAGGGACAACTTGGAGCTGATGGGCCCTAGAGAAACACACTGTTCCCCACTGTTCCCCCCTATTCCCCAATACAATTTATAAACAGAAATGTACATACTGACATTGTCTTTTGTGAGATGGGGATATATCGATTTTCTACAATAAAAATATTTTTTGGAGCCACCTGACCACAAATAATTAAATGGGACAGACAGTTTTTAAAATGCAGTTTATCTTCACTGACTCTATTGTAGATGTAGTCAAAGCCAGTGGGAAATACCAACTTTTACCTTCTATTATAACAAGACAGTAGTAAATCTTAAATTTATGGGCCAATTTAAATTTTATCTTAATTAGTCCTTAAATGGTTAAATCAATCCCAGGAGAAAGTACAGAAATACCACATTTTGCTTGATTTATTAAATGATCCCCCAATATATTGTGTGAAATTAGATTCTATTAAAGATATATGATTCAATTAAATAATTCATTCATTTATTCACAATTGATTCCCTATTAATTGACCTGCAGTTTACTGATTGCTAGGGTAGGAAGGATTGACTGGCAAACAGAAATAAGATTTGGTTGGAAAAGTGCATGCATTTCTGTAGCTTACAGTGCCTTAAAAAATTAACACAACTGGATGCTGCTTGTTTAACATTTTTCATAGCCTAGTGCTCTGCATAGCATCTGGAAGCAATTACAAAAAAAGAAAGGGTGTTTGAGTGTGTGTGTATGTCTCTGTCTCTGTGTGTGTGTTGTAAATTATTAAGAAAAAAACACCTTTATGTTATTTCTGAATTCAAAATAAACCAAAAATCACTTTTGAGCACGACTTCCTCACTCCACTAAGCGCTTGTTGGTTTCTCTAAAACACAATGAAATTAACTATGTCATGGTCCAGCATATTGATTTCCCAGCATTTTTAGCAGTGTGAGCAAAGAGGCCGCTTTACATTGTAATCATCTAATACTCCTGTTGAAACGTAAGTTCCTGGGTCTAGCTGAATAAGATTCTCTGGAAATTTGGGTCCAGCGACGTTCATCGTAAACAAGCACATCAGGTGATTCTTACCACAGTGACATCTGAAAACCACTGACTTTCTGTATGGTATGTCCACATGGCAGGCCCCTTCGCACTCCTCCTGCCCCCTGGCTACAACCCGTTCCTCATGGCCTCACTGCCCCTCCCTGAATGTGCTGTGCTCTCTCTTGTCTCTGCCTTTGAACTTGCTATGACTTATGTCTCTAATTAGTGAATCCAGGTGAACCCAAGCCTATCTCCTCCAAGAAGCATCTAGTTTCTTCCCACCTAGAATAGTTAGCGACCTTTTTCAGTAGTCCCCCCTTCTCTCCCTCACCTCGCTCCCCCCAATCAAGTGTTATTACACTACAATTGCTTGTGTCTTATCTTATAAGACTTGGGGGAGAACATGTTTCAAAGGGAGGGCTCGAGGTTGAAGTGCTGGAGTTGGAATTTTGGCTTGGGCACAAAATAGGTATGTAATTTTTCCTATCTAAGCTTGTTTCCTCATCTGTAAAATGAGGCAAGAGAGGTTTTGTAAGGATTAATTAAAATTAAAGCTTGGGACATAGTCAACGTTTAGTAAATATCAGCTGTTTTTAATACCTAAGTAATGACTGTAGTATGAGCGTAGCAAGGTCGACAATTGTTGATAAATGAATGAGATTTTTTTTTATAGATAGCATTTTGAAAAATGTTTAGGAACTAATTCTGTGCACCGTATTAATGTGAAATGTCCTTTACCATCATATTTGGGAATTAGTATTATAGAAACTTACTAGAGGAAATCTAAGTTGCTGTCAAACATGGGCCAAATCTTTATTCAATATTTATAAATAAGACAGAGGTCACATGTTTCATAAATATTTCTCAAAATCTGATTTCATTACAGTGTGAGCTCCTAGCTGTAATAGGTTTCCAATGTTTTTATTTTCAAGTTATTCCCTTCTCCTCACTATTACCTAATTCCAAAACAAATGGATAGAGAGCTATACTTCAAATTAATTGTACTGTTCTCCACTCAATTTCAATGGGGTGTTGATTTCAAAGGGTCCAGCAATCATGTTAAGTGAACCCTGTTAAATACGGCAGCCTAGAAAACAAACAATATTCTCCCAGGTGGCAGCATCTATCCAGTCAAGAGATTAAAGTGTAAATCTCATCAAATCTCTAACTTATCTTAGTTTTGTAGAAAGAATTTTAGACATGATTTATTTAGCAAGGGTGATATATTCAGGTGAAGAAAACAGAGCAAATGTTAAAACACATATGGGTACATGAGCAATACATAATTATTAAAAATGAAGTGTGTTTTACCACATAATTGAACGTGAGTCATTTCATCAGTGAGAAGAAATAGCTACAAAAGAGAATTTAGGAAAATAACTTCACAGAATCTTAAGATTCAGTTAGCAATTAGTTTTTTAGATCAGGAGTCAGAAAACGTTTTCTGCAAAGGACCAGATAGTAAGTATTTTAGGCTTTGCAAGCTGTACGGTTCCTGTCCGAACTAGTCACCTCTGCCATTGTAGCTCAAAAGCTGCCACAGACAAACACATGAAGAAATGGGTGTGACTGTGTTCCAATAAAACTATATTTACAAAAACAGGAAGTGGGTCAAATTTGGCGTACTTGCAGTAGCTTGCTGACCTGTCGTCTACATTGTTATCTAAAAATAAAGGTCTGCAAAGTTCTGAGAACTTGAAGACAAATATCTCATCAAGGTGTCTGCTGATTTAAACGGTCCTTGCAGCCTTAAGTGTATTTATCATAGTGTGCTATCTTAATGGAAAAATCAATTGTACATTTAGTAAATTTTCTTGCCACAGTCTGCAAGAGTGTGAAAAATGACCCTCCAGCATCAAAGAAATGGAAAGATCCTATAAAAAAAAGCAGAAGTATTGTAGATGAGAAACAAGTATAATGGAAAATATCCAGGATTGTAATAAAATTTTTATCATAAGGTAAAATAGATAAATAACAGGTAGACTGAAGGTGTGAGATAGAGGAAAATCATTTTGTTTTGAAATACTGAAAAATTTTAATTGGAAAGGTAGGTCATAAAATTTAAAATTGAGATTATACGCGTTACTCTCAATAAAAAAATTAAAAATCATAGTTCATTTCCTGTATAGGGCGTGGTGATTGGTCCAATTGCAGACCTTAGGCATGAGATCAGTGATTTCACTCCGAAAAATATTTCTCCTAAAATCTAGAAACTTGAGCTTAAAGTTGTTCAGAATCTACATGCCTGAACCACTCTGGGAGTGATAGATGAATCTATATAGAAACACATTACAGGGACAATATTTTAGGACAAATCATGAAATTTTATATCATTATAATATGCAAGGATATGCATATTATGTTTGCATAATATGTTTTATTTAATGAAAGCTCTTGATGTTACTTGTAGCTCAGAATCATGATCCAATGCCAATAAGAACAGTTATCTGCAGAATGCAGAAACTGCTTTAGAGATGAGTTTCAGATGGAAAACTGGGGTCATATTATCTGATATCTGATATCTGGAACCTTGTCATTTACACATGTGGTATCTTGCAGAGATGCTTTTATACAATAAAGGCATTACCTTTCTTCTAGATTTCTAGAAGCGAGAGTAGCCCTAATATGAGATTAAAAGCATAACAATACCTATTCTTTTATCTTATTAAAAAAATTCACTTCTTGTTCCACTTTCCTCTCAAGTTATTGGTAAGAAAAATGCTTTTGTTACTTTTGGCTTTTATTCCCCACTTTCACTAACAAACATTTTTAATAAGGAAAATGACTTTTGTAAATTGGCTTTTTATGCTGAAGTTCTTTGTTCCCATGAGTGTCATCTCCTGATGTCTAGTCTGTTTTCAGTTTTGGGTTGTGTAGGATAAGAAAGATTTGATGCTGGGAGTGAAGCTACAACATTTAGGCTGATGTGAAAAAAAGTGAATCTTTTCAGAACTTATTCTGATTAAAAGCCTCTGCTGAGGTTGGCAAAATATCCTCATTTGTCATTGTCAATGCTTTCAGGGAATGATGGACCTAGTTCCGCTTTAAATAAAAGTTGATGAAATATTCGTTGAAGTTGTGATGCATAAAAAGAAAGTAAATGATACACTGGAGAACCATTAGACACATATCAGGGCAAAGTAATTAAGAATAGCCCGGAGCTGCAAACTTTCAGCATATTTTAATCAGGAAGATGCCAAGTCTACCCAGATTATTAGATATTTGAGTACTTATTTTATACCTACATTAAAAAAATCCTTAAAATGCTACATAGAAGGGGAAAGAGAATAAAATATTCACCCATGTGGAAATAGTTCAAAGCTATTTCATTCAAAAGAGTTGAACTGACTTGTTTTCAATACTAATCTCACAGTAAAATTCAATGTCTATCTTTGCTCTCCATCTAACTTTAAATGCTGCTAGTGCACATAGAAACATGCTGGCTAAGGAAAATTTAAATGATGCAAATTTGGCTGTGCTTTGACTTATACAATCCTGCAGTACTGAGCATCATATATTTTAGATTTTCACAGGCATAAATGCTTTGTTTGGGCATTGTGTTTGTTAATTTTTTTTTTTTTTTCCTTCAAACCAGCAGTGGCTGAAATAGTTAAATCTGAGTTTCTCAGTGACTTCTCTGTGGCTATTTCACCTACAAGAAGTGAATGCGAAAGTATTAGCAATGTAAAGTAAGTCATTTCAGAAATCTTCAATTCTATCAACAGATTATTCCAAGATAGAGTCTTTCTAACTTTTTGAAATAAACCATAGTAAGAAATATAGGTAACATCAAGTATTTAGACATATACATATCTGGGTATGTATGTGTTTATGTGTGTACACTGAAATTAAATATTTGTTGTGATGCTTCTTTTTCTTTCTTTTCTTTTTTTGTTGTTGAAAGATTCATATAAAGGACAGAGACATTTCATTCCATTCTATTTCATTAAAAAAAGTGCTGGTTGTAAGGGTAATTGATAGCTTGACCCTTCTGAACTGCAACCCTTAGCGTGAATAACACTGTCCCAATATATAGTTTAAAATTTTAATCATAATTATGCTTTAGATAGCATTGCCTGGTTTTTAAAATAATCATTTTAATAGAATATTACAGAAAAGTATAAAAACAAAGTGTTATTCCAATGCTAAATACTATTAGTTAGTTTTTTGTCCGACCCAGTCTTTATTTAATGTATATTGTCTTATACCTATGTATTAATTAAATTGGGATAATAACATGTGATAACTTGTTTTTCCACAGTTAATATTATAGTCTGGGTTATATTTTTCCATGTCCATAAATATCCCTTGAGAGTTCATTTTAATGACAGCATAATTTGCATTATATTATTTTATAAAAATTTTATTCAACCTATAAATGAACATGTACATGTCATTTTAACCCTTATAAAAATACACACCATCATCCTTTTAGCAATTCAATGGATTAAAAATGAGGTCCCATGTTTTAATTAGCCTTTCTTATATTACAGGTGAGGTTAAACTTTTAAAACATATTATTAACTATTTGTGTTTCTATATTTTTGAATCATATACTCATTTATTTTCCCCATTTTATTTGAGCTTTTCTTTTTTAAAAAAATATGATTTCTATGAATTGAGAGCATTAAATCTCTGTTAAATAGTTCATCTGTCTGTAAGTTGCCATTCAAATCTAAATATGAATTTTTTTTGCTATATAGCCATTTGTATTTTTACGTTGTGAAGTTTTTCAACCTTTTCTTTCATGATTTATTTGTTTGCTTTTTCCTCAAAAAGGCCTCTACTTCTTCAGCATTAAGTAATATTTGCCATAGTTTTTCTAAGTTAGCCCATTATTTCATTTTTTACTTTTAGTTCTCTAATTTATTCTAAACTTATTTTGGCATTTGGTGTGAAGTAAGACTCAAATTTAAACAAAAAACTTTATTCAAATAGATGGCTAAGAGTCCCAGGATCATTTGTTAAACAATAGCTCTTCACCCATTTTGGGGAAACTGCATGTTTTATTACATAATAAACTCATATGCTAAGGCCTATTTCTCAAATTGTATGCTTTCCCACTGATTGCTTTGTTTCTTCTTATGGAATTACTATAAATATTTCATTATTATAGTTTTTTAAACTAAATTTATTGGGGTAACAATGGTTAGTAAAGTTATATAGATTTTAGGTGTACAATTCTGTAATACATCATCTATATATCATGTTGTATGTTCACCACCCAGAGTCAGTTCTCTTTCCATCACCATATATTTGACCCCCTTTACCCTCTTCAACCACCCTCTTCCCTCCTTACTCTCTGGTAACCACTAAACTATCGTCTGTGTCTATGAGTTTTTGTTTCTTTGTTTCTCTTGTTCCTTTGTTGCTTTCAGTTCATTATTATAGTTTTATATGTCATAATTTAATACTGAGTAGTTTAAGTCTTCCATTATTCGTCTTATTTTAAAATTTTTCTTGAGCAGTCTCACTGATTTACTCTTTTCTGTGATTTTTATAATCACATTATGATGTTTCAAAAAATAATCCTATTATGAATTTGATAGAATTGATGTAGAAATAATTGACATTTTATACATAGTAGTTTTTAATCCATACAATGTTTTTTAGGGGTTCTTTTAATTGCCTCATCAAACTTTCACTGTTTTTTTCACTTTTTTTTACACATTATTAAGTTTGTTAGTAACTATTTTTATCTATTTTTGCTACTGTTAAGGATTTTTAATGATTGCATTTTCTAAATGGTTATATCTGACCATTGTAGAGCTATTGATTTCTGTGTAGTTATTTTATAACTGGTCCCTTTATTTCCACATAATAATGTTACATAATAGTGGTAATCACATCCTTGCCGTCTTCCTTATTTTAATAAGAATGTCTCTGGTGCTTATATTTCTCCCATTGTTATGAACTAATATTTATTATTGTATTAATATGTATCCCTCTGCCTCAGTCTGCTAACATTTTTATTAGGAAAGAATATATTTTATCAATTTTTTTTTCCATCTATCAAGATGACCAAATGAGCATCAATATTAATCCTATCAATTGTATGAGTATTAGATTTCTTTAGACTAAGCATGTTTGTATTTATGGAATAAATTTATTATTTGGTTGTGTTAAAATTATTTTAACTTTATTGGATTTGATTCTTAACTCTTGGGGTTCTAAGCATGTTTGTATTCATGGAATAAATTTATTATTTGGCTGTGCTAAAATTATTTTAACTTTGTTGGATTTGATTCCTACCTCTTGGAGTTTTAAAATTCTATCCTCATAAACATCTATAGCTAGCATCATATATAATGAAGACTGAATGCTTTCCTCTTAAGATCAGAAACAAGACAAAACAGAAACAAGAAAAAATAGGAAGAGGGGTGGTAGAAAAGAGTAAAGGGGGTCAAATATATGGTGATGGAAGGAGAACTGACTCTGGGTGGTAAGCACATAATGTGATATATAGATAAGGTATTATAGAAATGCACACTTAAAACCTCTGTAATTTTACTAACCAAGACATCATATATAATGAAGACTGAATGCTTTCCTCTTAAGATCAGAAACTCTCACTGCTTCTAATCAACATTGCACTGTACCGTTTGACAAGACAAAGAGAAGTTAGAACCCAAGAATATGAAGCTTTGGGAGAATAGTCAAATCATTATTGTTTCCTGCCGTGTGTCTTATATGAGTGTAAAGTAAAAATAGAGAGGTCAACTTATACACAGCTCAATTAAGTGGCAAAAACAAGACAGCCATACCAGATTATATAATCACTGAACAGCTGAGACTCATAACAACCATCATTACAGATACAAAGTCATATTCATTATAATTTTGGAAACTTGAAAAGCTAATAGCTTAACGACTCCAATGACAAAGTCAGCTATATCCGATAGGATATCTTAGGGTTAAATGTTCAAAATAAAAGGGTGAACTTTTTGAGTAGGGTGTCAATTGTAGGCTACTAAAAAGATAAAAGTTGGTAGGTATTCCTCTATAAAACACTGAGATTAGTATATATTACTAAAGGAAGCCAGAAACCTATGGTCATAGAGAAATCTGTCAATATAGTGAGCTGCAGAAATGATCAGCTCCAGGATTTCCAGAGGAGGGTAGCCATGGGGGTCAGATGATATGGAAATTCAAACAACAACCATGGCTTAGCATTTTCATTGACACCTTCCCTTTACTTTCTACAAACTCCTTTTCAAATCACTTCCCTCTCATTTCTAACATTGTTTCCTTGCCTTCTTTTTTACTGAAGCCCCATTTACCATGAAACTTAACCCAAGCTGCGCTCCCAGAGAAGTGTCCTGTGATACAGAATTACCCTTCTCTCCTGTCATGCAGACCCCGGTGGGGTCTCTGTTCCTGCCTCCAACAAGAGAATGTAGGACATGGTGAGGCCAAAAAGGAACACCCACGGAGCCATAGGTAGGGGAGTCATACTACTATATTCTCGCTGGCAGCACTATAGTCTCACTGGAGGCTGGATCCACACTGTCCGCAACCCGCCATCCTAACTGCAATCAGTGCTTGCCAGCCCAGCCGCCATCTTCTTGCCAGCCCCCATTTTTCTGCTAGCGTAGCCACAGCAGTTATATTAGTGGCCAATGGCTCACTGGTTACAGCTGACGGCCAACTAGCCACAGCTGATGGCCATCCAATCACAGTTGATGGCCATTTACTACCTGAGCCAGCACCTTTCTATGTGAGGCCGAGAGCCTGGAAACTGCTTTCTGGGGCTCTGTCCCCACATCTCCAGTGCAAGCTTCAGTAAAGGTTATAGCACCCAGCTTAAGGACAGAACATTTATTATCTAATCAAAGTTATATAGTTATATAGTTAGAAATGCATATCAAGTCTTTATTTTAGCAAGGGCTATTAACATTTAAAAATCAAACTTGTTATCACAACATTGTGAAGAAAACATTTCTTTACTGATTGATCTTAAATTTAGTTTGGGCAACTAGCCAGAGTCTGGCTGAAAAAATGTTTTAACAATTTTACTCCTTATTTATGAAAGATTTTTAACTCTTTTAGAAACATTATAACCCTCCAAAGAAGATAAATGATAATCAGGCTGAGGTAGGATAATTGAGCAAGACTATGATTACAATTAAAGAGAGTTTTATTTGTTTTTCCAAATTTTTATATATATATATATATATATATATATATTTACATATGTTTTTATATATAAATACATATATATATTTATATATATTTTGGCACCCTCTTTATTTATATATATTATTTATACATTATATACTATATTTTTTATGTGTAAATACGGAGGGTGCCAAAAAATGTATACACATTTTAAGAAAGGAAAACTGTATTAAAATTGTAATACTCAATATATACTGATAACAAAAGATGAATACAAGTCACATTTGACTTCTGCAATTATAAGAAGTGCTCAAAGTGATTACCATCAGCATCCAGACACTTCTGATTACAGCGAACTACTGCTTGAGCAATGTTGACTAAAGTGTCCACTTGTATACATTTTTTTTGGCAACACCGGTATATACGAGGTCTAACAATTAAGTTTGCAAACTTGTTGCAGTGATGTTGCTAACATTTTTTGATATCAGAGGAATTATTCATTATGAATTTGTACCATCTGAACAGTTAATCAAGTTTACTATTTGGAAGTGCTGAAAAGGCTGCATGAAAAAATTTAGACAACCTGAACTTCTCGCCAACAATTCATGTCTCTTGCATTACGACAATGCACCAGCTCACACAACACTGTCTGTGAGGGAGTTTTAGCCAGTAAACAAATAACTGTATTGGAACACCCTCCCTACTCACCTGATCTGGCCCCCCCAGTGACTTCTTTCTTTACCCAAAGATAAAGGGAATATTGAAAGAAAGACATTTTGATGACATTCAGGATATCAAGTGTAATATGACGACAGCGCTGATGGCCATTCCAGAAAAAGAGTTCCAAAATTGCTTTGAAGGGTGGACTAGGCGCTGGCATCGGTGCATAGTTTCCCAAGGGGAGATTTTGAAGGTGACCATAGTGATATTCAGTGAAGAGGTATGTAGCACTTTTTCTAGGATGAGTTTGTAACTTAATTGTTATAGCTCATATATGTGTGTGTGTGTGTGTATATAATGTTGTATATTTTTATTTTAGAACAGGAAGATTATATTTATCGGTAATTATTTCTACGAGGAAAATTAATCATTTTTGGGCTTTTAGAATACATGTTTATAAAGTGATAATTTCATCTGAAGAACAGTGCTATTCTTTCCACTTAATTATATGTGCAACTTTTGGAGCCCTGTCTCTGGGTAGTATACTGCATTTCCCCGAAAATAAGACCTAGCAGGACCATCGGCTCTAATGCATCTTTTTGGAGCAAAAATTAATGTAAGACCCGGTCTTATATTATGTAAGACCCGGTCTTATATTATAGTAAAATGAGACCGGGTCTTATATTAATTTTTGCTCCAAAAGATGTATTAGAGCTGATGGTCCAGCTAGGTCTTATTTTCGGGGAAACACGGTACTAGGATATTCTGAAGAATTTAGGAGCATAGTAAATTGTATCACATCAGAAAAGAGAACTCCACCTTCCCACACTTGACTCCCTCTCTGAATTCGGGCACTAAGGGCAATGGAATCTCTAGTCTTGAATTAATAATTAAAAACTTATTAACAATTTTCAATGTGCTACTGGGGCACTGCCCCCCCAACAAAAAATTGTCTCATTTAATATGGGTATGATGGGAAAAAGAAAGAGGAGGAAGTGGAGATTACTGATAGGGTTCAAGCATGTCATAGTTGACATGTGTTCAATAACTGTCTGATACATAATTCTCACCCCAACCTGGCAATATTCAACACAATTATCCCCATTTAACTGCCAAAACATTTAGTGGAAAGAGCATGAGCTTTAGAATTGCACACATAAAATTGTGTTCAGTTCTTGAAGCTGCCATCAATTGTGATCCATGGCAAATTATTATTAAAGATTAGTGGGTGGGATCTATGGCAAGTTATTACCGGAGATTCAGCTTCTGTAAATGGAGATTGTAAAATCTACCTTTGATGAGTGTTGGTGAAGATTAAATGAGATAATATAGATGAAGCACTCTTTTGGTGATTGACGTAGTAAGTGCTCAATAAATGTATCAGTAAGTTATTTCATATATATTTTTAAACCATTCATAGTATCTAGCACAGGTTGAAAAAGTGCTTACTGAAGACAAAAGACATTGGAAACTGATCTATAACTGAAAAATCTACATAATATCCTCCAAGTCCTGAGCCAGCTTCTTTAACCACCAAAGTCAGGGATATAACACAAAGAGGAGAAATCTTCTCTTTCTGATGAAAGAATTCTTCCAGAATCTAAAAACTCCTTGCCAAGCATCCAACTTTGCTATCATTGTAGAACAGAAGTGAGAGTCGTGTCGTCCGGGAAAAGAAAAAACAAAGGAGAAAAAGGAAACAATTTTTCTTAATGGCTGTGAGCCATGGGAACAAACACTCAGTTACAAATAAAACTACTGGAAGTTTCACGATTCCAATTTTTGACACCCTTTCTTAAAATTTCTTGACTTCATACTATGCTTAAATGACACCTTCAAATGCATAAAAGTGGATAGAAAGAGCAGTGATTTTTACTGTGTGGTTGGCTCAGAAAAAGGAACATAAAGTTATGGGGGTTGAGGTGTGCCGTGCCTCTGTAAAATGCCACCCTTTACCAATAAATTTTTATTCCATGGTGCTCAGGTTAATGGCTCCTGGACTTTCAGAATTGTCTCTCCCTCAGTTTCAATGATGCATGAATCAATTCACCTCTGTCTGCCAACAAAGCAAAGATGGGCTCTGGCAAGGAACAAGAAATCCCTTTGATGAGAGGATTGCCTCATAAAAGAAAGGTCTTTATCCTCACTGATTTTTTTTTTTTAATCTAAAAAGTTTCAGAATATTACTTGGAATGCTGAGATTACAGAGAAATGGATAAAGATGGTTATTTCTAGTTTCTCAGAGAACCTGTAAGCTTGAAATTTTTCTTTACTCTTGTTTTGACCCATCAGCATTTAGGAAAAGACTCAAAGAGAAGACGAGAGACCATTACATTTGACACCATCTCCTCAAGAAGAGTAACTGATAAAATGTACCAGACATATAAATGTCTCCTTCTGTCTCTCGTTGTTTAAGAGACAAAGTGTTTCTAATCACAGTGGGTTTAGGTCCTTGTAAATGATCTGCACAAAGAATGAAGGGATTAATAAGGTTAGTATTTTTAAACTAGGAAACCTGCATTAATCACAGATTTTCAAGCTCTTTCCAGAGTTCAGGGTTTAGTTTTGCAGAGGCCTCCAGGACTTCTGTAGTGGGTGAGGAGGAAGTGGGAGAACAGTGAACCCCCACCTCCCCACCCCACCCCAGACTTTACTCAAGGGAGATCTAATTTTATCTGCTTTGTATTTGCAGTTTCATTGTTCAAAAATGTTTCTCCTGCTTAGGAAGAAAAAATTCGAAAACCATTTTATTGAATCATTTGTTCACTTCACCTGATTAATTAATCTAGGCTTGTTATCATTATATTTTACAATGGAATTACATCTTTCAGGCAAATCTTTCAGCTCATTTAAAAAATGGTAATATTAACATTGACAGGGCACTCCAAGAAGACAAGCAACGTTTTCCTCCGTTTGTCCCTAGAAGATGCAATTTAAGGCATTATAAATCCCAGATAATAGAACCTGAGTGAATCTTACAACGACCAGAAGAACAGTTTCTTATATTTGCTTGATGATTTTTTGATAATGTGCTTCCATATTTTTCAAGAGATATAATATTTGTGAGATAACTTTTCTAAGATCCAGGTTAAATAAGAGTATCTTTTTATACGTGTGTGGTGGTCCATATTTGCTTAATCATTCCAACTTGAAAATCGTCATTGTTCCATCTTATCAATTTACTTTGATCAAAGTATTGATGTTTCTCCATTCATATCTTTGGCTCATGGTAAATTTAGCTTTATCTTTTAATGTCTCAAGTGTGATTACTCCAAGGAGAAGCAAATTAATTTTGGTGGAAACACTTCCAAGACTTCTAGAGTTTGCTGCAATGTTATACAAGATAATTTCCTTATTATTTAAAAGGGTATGTATGAGAATTTTGAAATATACATATTTGAATTCAATTTGCCCCTTGAAGTCTAAGTTGTAATATCAATGCTTAAAAAATAGTGTGTAAACTTTAGTATAAAGTTTTGTTTCCTTTTAAAATTTTTGTTATTCTCTCCACATTATGAATCTGTGTGCTCACCTGGAAGTGTCTGTTTCTAAGACTGCACCAGGCACAGGTCCTTATGCAGATAACCAACAATGTATTAGTAAGTTCATTCCACTTAAGGAATGATTCTGGACATAAAATAGCGTTCTGCTTCCTTATTTCCTTGCTTTATTCTACATCAGCTTTGCCAAGCATATAAAATATCAAATTACTAAATGCTAATTTCTATTAGAGTTTCATGCAGCTCATGTGTACAAATGTTCTATGTCTTATTAAAGGCAGCAAAAAAGAAGGATTTTAAGAATTTGGTTGTGAAGCAATTTTCTGCTTCATAAAATACAGTTCGTGTCACTTTATGCTAACAGAAGCATTCTTGGATATGTAGTTTTTTCTTCAGATGTGCTTTTAATGAAACTGACTTAGTATTTCAGAGCACATTCCTTTAACCCACATAGAAAAATATTTATAGCAAAAGTGATATAAGCATATGTAGAATGAGTATGTAGACCTGAATTTTCATGTTATCCTTTCTTTCAGCTCAAAGGCCCATCAATTCAACACTCAAAAAATTTTATATTATTCATTTTCAAACACTATTATATGAGTATGACCTGGTCTTTCATTTACTGTCTAACGTTTCCTTGGGTGATGCTCTTTAAATTGTCTAATTTGCCCCATGTCACTATCTACTTCATGAAACTTCCTCAAACCTGATAGTCAATATTTTCTTCCAAAAGAATTTATTGTGAATATGTATTTTACTTTTTTTCATTAATCAACATATTTGTTATATGTCCTCCATTTATCTGGCAAACTTTTCCAGTCAAAGACCAGACAGTAAATACTTCAGGTCGTGTGGGCTATAAGGTGTCTATCAGAGGAATTCCATTACAGAGAATAACTGAATGAACCTAGAAATTCTAGCACGGCCTCAGGTTCTGAATACACAACTGTGTTTAAAACTTGGACAATAACTGGAACTCCCAGAATGGAGTTAGGGAAGGTGACCATATAATTTATGGGGCAAACCACTACAATTTTGAGAGAGAAAGGAGAGAGAGAAAGGAATGAGACACTGCAACAACAGGCCGGAGTACGCCTGTCCTGAGAAAACTGAGCATATGGCATTTAGGGAATGAATCTGATTCTCACACTTCACAGACATTTCTTGTCACAAAATCTGTGCTCACCTTCAGTAAGCTTTTCCACTCAAGTTTTCCTGTATATGTATCTCTTACCACGTATGTATTCTTGTTCACTTTGCTATTTTAGACAATGTAGGTTTATGCTTTCACGCTAAAATTTAAATGTATTCTGAAGTATTTTATGCCCATTCCTCAAGAATTATGCTCTCTTCTCGGAGACTGGGTCAGATGTCTGTTTATGATCCATCTTCTGACATACGAGTAGAAAACGAGAGTAAAGTGATAGGTAGAGGAGTAAATCTTCTATACGAAATAAAAAATCCTTCGTATACCATTTTTGCTGCATGTCGTTTTAATCTTTTTTCCCCCATGAGAATTCTATCTACGTGCTATTTTTATTTCTACAATTCATGATTTTTGTTTTTTTTCATGAAGACTCTGTCTTGCAATCATGCACTTTGCAATAATATAACCTCAATTACTGTTGAAGGAAACTTTACCTGTATCTTTTACAACAAACCATTCAAATAAGGTTTGAAGATGTTAATGTACATATGCCAATAAAATCTTTTTAGTAGGCAAGGGAGGGGACCCTCCCCCTTTCCTGATTGACATTCTGCTTTGGATTGCTAATCAGCATATATGAATATACTTTTTAAACTACATGTGCTAAGATTAGGCACAGAAGCATGATGGAGAAATTTCAACACTAGTATTTGTTTCTTTTTTCATCTATCCCAACTATTCACCCTTCAAAATTTTTCTATTTTAAATTTTGGCTCCACCAGTTACTAGTTCCCTGACCTTGGCTAAAGCTTCTCAACCTTCCTAATTCTCGTTCACTTAATCTATAAAACAGGGATCCTAACACTTGCCTCTTAATGTGATTGCAAGGATTGAATGAGATAATAGAATTAAAAGATTTTAGTGGGAGTAAAGGCTTTCGTGTGATGCCTAGCACATAGTACATATAGAATAAAAGTTAGCTATTATAATTATTTTAACTATCTCCCTGTGTAAGGCATTTCTCTACCTTAAAACAATTCCCCTGTCCTTTCTTTCAAAGCTCATGCAATTTAGCAGCAACAGCAGGAGGCAATCTGGGCAGGCATAAAATAAACCTGTGTGCCGGCTGGGTGCAAAGGGAGACATTAATTTTGATTAGGGGACAGGTCAATAGAGAGGTCTTCTCAGGTGATCGGAAGACATTATTTTAGGCATATAAAATCTGTGTATTATTAGGAGCAGAGCCTATCAGAAATTGTTGCAGCCAAGGTCATGTTCATAGAGAAAATAGCTCCCCCTTGATTATGAATTGTCATTGAAGGGAAAATTCAAGAGCTGAGATGAAAGAAAAAAGTGGCTCTCCGGAAAGGACTAAAAAAATGAGTCTCACTAACCTAGAATCTGCCAATTGCTTTTCTTTCACCCCAGAAAAGGAAAACTTGAATGCTAATCTTTGTTCAAAGGATAAATCTTATTTTTATCCTGAAATACCTTTTTCATTGTTTTTCCCTAATAACGTATACCGGCTTGGTCAGACTGCGCTACAGTTATATAAAAAGATACGTAGGTGTTCTCAGAACTAAAGAAATAGCAGGATTATTATATGCATTGCTGTATTACTGGAGTTCCTGAACTTGTCCATGAATGACAGAATTCCTATCATAAAATTTCCCTGAAAACTCTGGGCAGGCCTTTGTAATGGGTAAGATTGTACCCCTGACTCAGGACATGACAGAAAATAAACACTCTAACATTTAGAAAATTCATAAAAATTTTTAGTATGTTCATATCAAGAATTATGAAATAGTCTGTCGTGCGGGAGACTCTGCTCGCTGCGCCATGTGTCGTGCGGGGAGGCCTGCGGGGTCTCAGCTCCCGCTCCCCACACAAGAACGCAGGATATGGTGAGGCCAAAAAGGAACACCCACGGAGACATAGGTAGGGGAGTCATACCACTATATTCTCGCTGGCGGCTGGGTTGGAGAAACAGGAAGCAGGAGCCACACTGTTCGCAACCCTCACTGCACCGCTTGCTAGCTCAACCACCATCTTCTTGCCAGCCCCCATTTTTCTGCTAGCATAGCCACAGCAGTTATATTAGAGGCCAATAGCTCACTGGTTATAGCTGACGGCCAACTAGCCACAGCTGATGGCCATGCAATCACGGTTGATGGCCATTTACTACCTGAGCCAGCACCTTTCCAAGTGAGGCCGAGAGCCTGGAAACTGCACTCCTTGCTCTGTCCCCCACATAGTCATATTTCAACTTCTCTTGGAGATTGATTTTAACAGAAAGCAAAAAATCAGAAACTATTCCAAAGACATTTTTATAATTTTCTTGCAGAAGTCTTGAAAAAGCTGGCTTGAGTATATACATACTGTATTTTGAGTGTCTTTCTAAATTTTGACATTAGATTCCCAGCAAAACAAATATTAAACTATAAACTACTTTTATTAAATGTTCTCTTTTACCAATTGTCAGTCTTTTTAATATATGACTGTTAATCTCAGATTCTCCCAATACTCAATACTTATGTCATTTTATTTTGTTATAGAACCCAGCTGTGAACTTCATTTTTTGCTTTTAAGTTCTTATTTCCTTGTCCTTTAAGGATCATATTTTTTTCCATAATAATTTAGCACCTACTGTTTTTAAATTGAACAAATTCAATTTCATTCTTGGACAATTATCTTTTAATTATTTCCAGGAGAAACTGTTACTGCAAGCTAGCCAAGGGAATGGAATATGTAATATAGCACTGAAATGCTCCACTTTTAGATACTCCATATATGTTTGTTAGATTTCGTTTGTTGAAAATTTAGTTCTCTAAATTATAACTACATAAAATGCAGACATCACAGCTGGTAAACACTTAAGCAAAACTTTAAAATCACTTGGATAATCTTGAGAAAGCAGCTAGAAACAGATGTGATGCTAAATAATTCTACAGATTTTATCTCTACTTTGCCAAATGGTGCTCAGATGGAAGGCAAACACAGCATTCACTGACTGGAAAATCAAATACTACTTAAAAGAATGCCTTGATATTTCAGGTGGGACTTGGTTATCAAGAGACTTGGCTCAAGTACCTGTTGCTTTAGAGTTTGGAAAAAAGAAAGTTGGTTTCTATTCTGAATTCATAGCCATTCTTAGAGACTGGCAGATGGCCAGTGGCCAAAAGGAGACAGATACAAAAATGTAAAATACATAGATAGGCAGATAGATACATAGATAGGTAGATAGATAGATAGGTAGGTAGGTAGGTAGATAGATAGATAGACAGATAAAAATACACAGCTCAACACCATTTTTTAAAAGAAAAGAATTACATGTGCTTTATATCAAAAAGCTAGTAAATCAAATGCTGTCTTTCCAGAGGGAAGAAATGTAGCCTATATTTTCAGCATTGATAATTATCTGCTCCTGAAAGGTTCTTTAACTAGAATTTTCTGAAAAAGTACCCACATTTTTCTAAAATATTTTAACATTGTCACACAGGGTGGCATGAGGGGTCTCTGGTCCCGCTCCCCACATAAGAACACAGGACATGGTAAGGCCAAAAAGGAACACCCACGGAGCCATAGATAGGGGAGTCATACCACTATAGTCTCGCTGGTGGCTGAGCTGGCGACACAGGAAGCAGGAGCCACACGATCCGCAACCTGCCGTCCACCTCTCTCTGCCAACCAACCCCACTTGCTAGCTGTAATCCGCCATGCCAACTGCAATCCGCTCTTGCCAGCCCAGCCACCGTCTTCTTGCTAGCCCCCATTTGCTGCTAGCGTAGCCACAGCAGTTATATTAGTGGCCAATGGCTCACTGGTTACAGCTGACAGCCAACTAGCCACAGCTGATGGCCATCCAATCACAGTTGATGGCCATTTACTACCTGAGCCAGCACCTTTCCATGTGAGGCTGAGAGCCTGGAAACTGCACTCCTGGCTCTGTCCCCACAAACATACGTATTTCTTTCTTTTAAAAACATTTATTTGTTTGTATATTGATTGATTGATTAAGTGTAGGTAGGTATCAAACTCTACAAAAGGGAATAAGAAGAAATGGTAATAGTCTCTCTATATGCCAATTTCCAATATATTAAGGTTTCCCCAAGGTGAGCTCTGTTAGCAGAATCTTACGTATCTTTTCAAAAGTATTCTCTATATTGAAATATACTTCAAAATGCTTTCATGTAATGGATAAAATAATATCATACCTTATTGTACTGTTACAATTGATTCACACAAAAAGAATTAGTATACTTTTGTTAAAGCTAGGCTTGGAATGCTCAAAAGGAAGAAAGAATTGACTTTAATTTTGTATTCTTAAACACCATTTTGTTTATGCTACTTTTCAGGACAAGCTAATTATTAGAAATGCTAAGATTTTTTATTTAAATTTGAAAGGATTATAAAGGGTCTTGCACTAAAAAAAAAATTCAAATTTCAATTCACCTCTTATAAAGCACTGCACATCAAAACAATTTTCTTATTTGTAGGGCATTTCTACCAGCCCCTTAGTCTATTTGGAACAGTGAATTTCCATGTTGGTAGCAGTCATTGAATAAAAATTTAGAAATCAAAGCTGTTCCAATCATTTTAACTAGCTAGCAGTGTTCTAAAATCTTCTGCTTTATTTATTATATATACAAAACTTGCTTCCTTTTATCAAGACCCAGTTCATTAACTCCAAATAGATTTTAACAACAAACATTTTTAACTTTAGAACTTTTTGCTATAATATTTCCCTATTCCAAATTAGGAATACGTGTTTTCATACAACTTTGGCATAACCACTGCAGGCTTGCAGGACTCTTAGCCCACATGCGCAAGATCAGAATTTCCACCTTGTTCTTAGAACACAGGGCTTCCTGAAAAGGTTTATTAAAAAGTGAAATTCTTGGGCTCTGCTCTGGACCTCCTGAATTTGAATCCCTTCGTGATCTGCAGAGAACTCCGCATTTTAACAAGCTCCTGTGGCAATTCTTATTTGTCCCAATATTTGAGAACTACTAAGGTTGGGGCCACTCAGATCTAAAGAATATAAAAATCAAATACATTTAGATGACACATATATTTCATGTTTCAGGGTATAGAGTCACAGAGCTTTAACTGATTTGGCCAAGATTAGTCAGTTAATTGTTGGCTGTGCCACTCAGTCTTCAGCTATCCAGTCTAATCCACCTCAGACAACAAAACATGGCCCCCTCACTAGTATCAATTTTGGGAATTTTGATCCTTTTGAATAATGTAGAAATACTTCAATTCTGGACTCCTTCTGAACCTTGACTAGCTAGTACTCCTTGATACAGAAAGCCCAATACACTTCATCAGAATACACTAAAGAGAAAGAATGTCATTTAGCTTAGACTTGGGTCAGTTTCAGACTGATGTTCTATCCGTTGTTGCTGAGTGCGTATAATTAACACTTAATGTTTTCTGATGCCTTCGATCAGAACTGACAGCAATTCTCTTCCTGTCTGTCGTGACTGGGCGGTGTGACAACAAAACATTCCAATTAATTTTTCTTCAGTTAAATAATTTTGTTGGATCTGATACTTCAGCAAGGACATGCTTTCTATTAGAGACACAAAAATAGATTTTGTTAGAGTTGTAAGTAGCTTAATATTTTGCGCTAAACCGGACATTCAATTTATATACTGAAAATGGCAACATTTTTGGGTATCAGAATATTAATAATCAGTAATTCTGATAAGCAGATGGAAGTGATTTCAACTTGAAAGAAAGTCAATATATTGGAACATAGATCAATGAATGTTTATTTAAATTCTTAAAGCTTGGTGAGTTCTAAATGTGCATCTGAAATGAGGTGCATTTCCAAGCAGAACTTTATCTTAGCCCAATCCATTGAAATGAGCCTAAGGTTATAATTAGTTTTGGATCAGGGATCCTGGATTTCCTATATGGCTTCTACTTGACGATTAGGTCTGGACTTCACACCTTATTACCAAAGCCAGTGGGTTTCCTTATGTGAAAGGATCTTGTAAACGTATAGTATAAAAACATGTAGCTTCAAATATGGTGTCAAAGGGGTGTAGGCTATGGCTTTATCAAGGACATAAAGGGAATCTTTAAACATATGCAATTATACAGGCTCACTACCACTACTGATTTACCTTAATTTTACAAATTTCAGACTTAGTCATATATTCTAAGAGTACATGGCTTGTCAATCAACAATTGCGGGTTTCTGATCCTCTCCTTTCAATCTTAAAATCTTGGACTAAGTTAATTAAGCCTTACAGCTAAATCAGATCAACAGAAAACTTTCTGTGGCCCTCTAAGGATTGCAGTGGAGTTGGTGTCTTACTTGAGGGCTAGATATTGAGGTGAGTAGGTAGGTAAAAGTCATACTGAGTCAAAATATGCTTGAAATTTCCTTAATACCATCCACTCAGGAGCCTGACAGTCTTTTAATAAAACCAGTTCTTCCTCCAGTGTCAGAATGGGCTGTGGGATTTTGGGTTGACCCAAGATGAAGTTGTTGTTGGCTTGTCTTTAGGACCATGTGGTATGAAAAGTACCCACTGCATCTTTATACACTAGAGTCATACTCAGTGCTGCAGATATGCCCATGTTAAGGGGTACATAGGAACGAGATCAAAGGAGGAAGGTATAGTCAACTCTTGTTCGTGTGTTTTTCAAGAGTATAAGATTAATGATTGGGGAAAGGTCAGATCAGCTGCACTACTTAAATTTGTTCTCTCCATCTCTTCTCTCAAACTTAGTTAGCTTAATTTCTGTAAGCTAAATTAGTCAATTTTCAAAATTTAGCTGTGTCTATATACACATGTTTTTTCATTCTTAATTAATTTAAGTTTATAATACATTTTGTATCAATAATGAATTATTAGTCAGTATTTCTGACTTATTCATTTAAAAAAAAATATATATTACATGTGACACTTTCTATTTCTCTTTTTGTTACTGCAAAGAAATTCAATTCATTCAGTGGAAAATAACAGTCAGTGCCAGAGAATGCTCAGAGAACTGTGATAGAAATAATAGGTTGAAAAAATATAGAGAAGTTTTTTGGGAACATCTCTCCTTCATGTCATATTTATTCTAAACTAAATATGTTACACTACTGTTCAGTAAATACAGGTCCTTACCATTAGTAGGGATTTGCCTATTCTATTATTTTGGTAGGTGGAATCATAAAATGTATTTATTCCCCAAATTTTACCAGTGCCACTCTTACGAATCTTATTGGAATTAGGTAAATATAAGGTGGAAAATTCTTTAAAAGTAAGGCACCAAGAGGCTAACTCCCCAGTGTTCAATATGCTTAATTAGAACAGTTGATCTTTAATGCCAGGCATCAGCTTAGTTCTTTCTACAGTGTCAGTGGTTAACACTGACAAGGCCCATGGATAGAAACAGCTAAAGTGAGCAATTAAAATTCTCAAGAAAATGGAAATCTCTGGCCTCAATTATCTGGCCTTAATTCAGTGTAAGTGTATATGCTGAAGTCCTGTATTAGGCCAGGCACTGTTGGGTGCTGTGGAAGACACGAAAATAAGTAAGATTGTGTTTCTACCATTTAAAGAATTTATGTTCTCCTATTTCTCCTTGTTGATTCCTGCTTTTGTCTTCAACTCCATGTGGCAACAATTCAAATCATACCAAAGAGTACTTAATAAAATGTAATACTCATTCTCATGCCTGACCCTGCTCATTATCGTTTCCCCAGAGACAAATGCTGTTTTAAGTCTCATATGTATCTTTTCAGAGGTATTGTCTGTCTATACAAACACATATGTATATCAATATATTTTAAATAATATTATGTAATGGAAAATTAGCACTGTCCTCATTATGCCAAGCAATCAGCTAGTTCCTGGAATCTCTTCTATTTTCAATTTACACTCTCTCCATCACTGATTTCATTCAGTCCCATGAATTTAAATACTATCTATATGATAATGACTCTCCAATCTGAACCTCTAGCCATAACCTCTTTCTGGAATTTCTGGCTTATTTTTTCTACCTACTCAACATTTCCACTTGAATTCTGATAGGCATCTTAAACTGAACTTGTCCCTAACCAAACTCTATTTCTCCTCACCCTACCTAGTCTCTCTATTCCTTGTGCCATCTTATCTAGCTTAAAAAAAAAAAAAAAAAAAAAAAAAAAAAAAGATGCCAGCATCCACTAAATTGCTAGGAAGCATCTTTGATTCTTACCCTATTCCTTTTCTTCTAATTCACTAGTAAGTGATTTGTCTCCTTCCAAAATATACCTCCCATTCATTCATCTCTCTCCATCCCCATAATTATCATCCTTGTCCAAACTGGTATCATTCCTCCTGTAGACTGCTGTATATACTGTCTACTTTTATCTTCCTTCCCTTCAAACAAACAAACAAATCCAAAAAGCACACACAAAAAGCCCCACTATTGTCCATGGAGCAGCCAGAGTTGTATTGTAAAAAAATATAATGGAATCATATCACTTTTCTGCTTAAGTTCTTCTAAAATCAAAGACTTCCTGCCACCCTGAGAATAAAACCCTTGCTGGCTTACCAATCCATCTGTGTCATGGTACTATGCTACCTTTCTGACCTCATCTGATACCATTTGCCCTTCATGCTCCACTCTGAATGCTCTCAACTCACCGCACTTCTTTCCCTTCCTCATCCGAACAAACTTGAACCCACAGCAGGGCCACTGCACTTGCCTGTCCCTTTGAAATACTCTTTTTCTTCACCTTGACATAGCTGTTTCCCTGTCATTCAGATCCAAGTTAATTGTCAGTTCCTCCAAGAAGCCTTTCTTGTATGTCCAGTTAGGGTAACTACTGGATCTTTCAAACACAACAGGTCACTCGTCATCAGATGACATTTTGTTTAATTATTAATTCATGTATTTTCTAGCTTAATAAGCTAAACTCTAAGTTCCACAAGAGCTTTGGCTCTGATGAATACCTGATTATTGTCCTAACTGCCTCAGGGCTTAGACGAGTGCTTGCTGTATACATTAGGGTGGAAAGTATTCAATACATTTTTAAATGGATGAATGAATGGATGAGTATTTTAAGAGCTAAAATATATTTCCTATTTAAAAATAAACTTTTGGAGGATGATGGCTGATGAGACCAAGCTTCAAAAAGGCAAGGTTGTTTAGCCAACAAGTAAACTCCTATTATTCTTACATTACTCTTATCAACTTTGCTATATGTCCCCTTGCATTGTCCTATTTACTTTTAACTTTTTGCCATAGCACTCATCACTTACCATTAACTCTATTTTCCGCGTGTCTCTGCTTAAAAGCAATCTCCCATACTAAAAATGTAAGCTCTGTGAAGGCAGTGATTTTTTTTCTTGTTTACTAACCACTGAATTTGTAATTTAGGATTATAACTTGAACATAGAGACATTCAAAAATTGTTGCTGAATGAGTGAAGATATGAGGTATAGTTGAAAGTGGTTGATTCAAGTTTTCTCAATTTGCAGTGAAGTAAAAGCAGTTTTTCCTAAAGGCAATGGGTCATCTATTCTAGGTAAACACTTTTGATCACGGATCTCTATATATATTCCTATGGCTCAAATTCCTTCAGACATGGGGTAAGCTTTAGTTTTTGCTTCCTGAAAAATGAGAATTAAAGGAAATAAACAAACCAATTAAACTTATCTTTTTAGAGCAAACCCACCTGGAGAGTTTCAATAATCACCACCAACTGATTATCATTCAGGGATAAATGAGAACAAAAGAGAAAGTAAGAAGAGTGGAAGAAAAATCCGCAAGGCACTTTTTGTGCTGCTTAGGATAAGACTTCTTGTTTTATTGAATTTGTTAATAAAAGCTCTAAAGGCTGGGGAAATGCTTCCAGGCAACAAAAGGAAAATTTTGAAGCTCAGAGGTTTAAGGAGAAATTAATAAAATGCAGTGGGGAAATTAAGTTGAACAAAAGTGCAATGAGCCATAGTTAAACCAATTAATTAGGCAGGTTTTGATATGTATATAACTGAGTTGCTGAAGAATTAAACATAAATCCAAGATTTTAAACCAGGGTTTGATATTCAACAAAACAGCAAATAGTAACACACAGGAAGCTCATGTATTTTTCAGTAGTGTTCTTTGATGGATTCCTTCCATATTCATATATATCACCATGTTTCTTTTTTCTATTAATCTTGAAAAAAAACTGTGCTTTCAATAATACACCACCAGCCTTATGCTCTGCTCAATTCTCTTCTGCATTGTTTTTATGCCTAAAAAACAACAACCTGTAACACTTTTTTGCAACATCAATTATATAAAAAAATATTTTTCAGCAGGATGTCTGTCACTTTTCAGGCGATGATGAAGATTAACTTGCTTAGTGCACCTGCAGCCTGGCAGGTGTGAAGAAGAACAGGAAAACGGTCAAGACAACAGGCCTGGCAGTCACACAGATCAGGGATCGATTCCAAATTTAATAGTTAAGAGCAATGAGACCCTGCACAAATATTAGGTTGGTGCAAAAGTAATATGGTTTAAAAGGTTAAAAATAATTGCAATTATTTTTGCACCAACCTAATAACTTAGCTTCTGTCAGCCTCAGTTTCCTCCACTGTAAAAATGTTGCACAAGTTAAATACATTTGAAAATTCCTTGGTACAATGTGTGTAGAGAAATCTCCCAAAACAATAGAAGTAGTAACAGTATAAAGCAGTTTCCAATTTGTGGATGTCTTTTGATTGCCAAAATTGCTTGTTTGGAACTTTAAACATATTCCTACCAATGAGATTAAAATAAACAAAACAAACATAATGAAATGGTTAGTAGAAGGTAGGTTTCTAGACTAATGTCCCAAATCTTCAATTATCATAGCATTATTTTAGACAAGAGTTTTCCTAATAGTACTCTGGCTGGGTGGCAACCGTGACCTGGAGTCCCCTTGATTTTCCTGTTTTCAACATCGCAAGTCCCTCATCCTGGGAAACACTTTGGTCCCAGACAAATCTAATCATGGTTCCCTCATTTGGAACCTAATCATCATTCATTCATTCATTCATCCATTTTTATGCAGCACCACGTACATTTTTAGACACTGAAAATATATGGGCAAATCACCCCTAATAAACCCACAGCCAGCAAAGGAGACAAGTGAACAAATGTCCTATGCTAAAAGCTAATGATGAAGGTACGTTCAGGATACCGGGTAAACATACAATCTGGTGGTTTAGAGCGATTTCTAGCAGAGCTGAGTACTAAGCTGGAACATGAACTACAGTCACACCCCAAACCAGAAGCTCGTACTTTGTTCTTTTGGGCATTTTTCATGTCTGAGCTCAGTATTACTTAAATACTGAAATGCCATATTTTTTTATTCATTTTGGTCATTATCTAAACAGATTTTGAATGACTCTTGGTATGCATGTGATTTTTGTGGAATGTCAGAAAAATAGGAATATAAACGACCACAAACCCTTGATTTTACAGCAATTCTTCCCACGTTGGAAATACAGCTAGTTAAAAATCTGCTTTTAAGAATGCTAATTGCCTGCTTGCTTTTTCATTATTTGAAATTCGTTGCCCAAAGGAAATTATTGGAACAACATGTTAAATTGAACACCAAACGTAAGTTATAATAAATAATACCGTTTTATCCAGAATAATGTAGCGGTTGCCCGAAAGTTAGCAAGTTAAACATGTTTCCTAAAGCTTGTTATCAAGAAACTTGCATTCTATTCTTAGTACTTTTAAAATATTCCTGAACACGCCTCTATCATTACAGCAAATGCTGCAGCAAGATGATAAGACAGACTGCTTACAACAGAAAGTTCTGATGGAACCTGCTTGGAGATTCGGTTCTCCACCTGGAGGAAGAAGCGGAATTTTCACAGAGCCTGAACGCGGGATGGGGACTAATTCTCAGACAGAATATAAGCTCCATGGGGGGTGAAAGGGGCATGGACCACGTCTATATTATTCACTACTGCTTTCCCAGTGCTTGGGACATAACTGATGCGCAAAATGGATGCGTAAATAACAAAACACATTCAAAAGTCTTCACTCTGTATTTGTATTTCTAACAAATGATCATCCAGACTCCTGCAAACTCTAGGGATTGAAAAGTCCTCTTTGCCATTCAGGAAAATCAGTAACCCTCTTTGACATCAGCAAGTGAGGCAGCTTAAGTTTCAGTCAGTTAATTACAACACAGACCAATACTATACATTCTATTTATGTAGAGACCAGTTAGTTTCCTCAGCCTCAGATTATATCTCTCATCATGGCTAGTAACCTTTGAGATATTCAGAGGAATTTACTAAGAATGTGCATGTCATTAAGAGTAAATTATCCTTGTTACAGTAAAGATATCTCACACCATGCTTTCCACAGAACATGGACCAAAAGCATCAACTTAAAGACTCATCAATTGCAATTATCGTCTATCTTAAACCCCAAAGGGATCATGAATGTATGTCAGATAATGATCTTATTGACTATGAAAGTTCTTGGTAATTTTGAACAACCAGACAAAGGAAAGTACTAAAATTCTCACTTGTGAGCATTTTTTCTTTTGTATTTTGGTCATTTTTTGTGTGTGCATGTATACTTGTATATTGTATACTTGAATAATGTATATTTAAATAACGTATATTTAAAATAATCAATATGCCTGATACATTTAAAATTCATTGGAAGAGTAGAAGCAGCGGGTCCTTTTAAAATTTAAAAAATTTTCATATTATTATTTTTTACCTTTGAAGTTTACTACACCAACTGCAGTTGAAACCAATCTGAGAAGATACACAAGGGCCACAACCATTAAACTGGAGACAGGCTAGGAAACAAGAGAGAATAGAGTCATCATGACTAACCGGTAGTTTGGAGAAAACAACAACAACACTTGCTCAACCAAAATAAAAATCACCCACCCATCCCCACAGACGTGCAGGATAAAGATACTCCTGTATGTCAAGTACTGTGTTATAATTATTGGTAAAAAGATCAGATCATCAAACTTGCAAATTGATTTTTCCACCTCAGTATGTTCACATGTTAACTTACTAGGTAATGGGGTCATCTCCACAGCTGAAATATTGGTAATTTTTGACATTTGTAACTCTACTCGGTGGTATTCATAAATTGTTCTTCTTCGAACATCTGGAAAAACAAAAGTAGAAAAAAAATCAAATTTCAATATTTCTTTACCTATAAAACAACAGTGTTTTAATAATGAATGTAGAAGTGTATATTTTCAGCTAGTGCAGTTTTAAAATAAAGATTTAAAATAGCAATCCTTTTGAAGAGATTGATTATAAAAAACCCCCGAAAATCTAAAACCAAAAACCAAAAAAAAAAAAAAAAAAAAAGAGAGAGAGAATGACAATCATGTGCCCATATACCCAGAAGTCTTTTTATCAATGACATTGAAAATGTTGATTAGGGTCTCAGATATCTTACTTCATTAGTGAGGCTCCAATCCATTGCTAACCAGAGTATACTTAAGACATTTTCTAAACAGGTTTATATATTTTGAAAGATTTTAACATAAGAAATCAAGGAGTTAAGATGACATCATTTATCCCAAATACAGTGAATCCTTTAGGAATGGGTAGCAATTAAAAAATTTTTACAGCCTAAATAAAATTGGTTTTGCCAAAAAGAGTCTGACTGCTTTAAAGGTTTGGAATAAATATTGTTTCTTTAACAATAGTAAAAACAGAACTTAAAAAAATCTGTACTGCTATTTATTAAATATACAATATCATATCTAAGGAAGGTTAATAATTTGCACTGCTATTGCATGTAGGAATTTATAATAATTCATCAGGAAATCCAGCAGTGTCCCAGACAAATAGGGTAGATGGAGACTTTGACAAGAACTTTAATAATTAAAAATCAGATACATATAAGTAAACATATTTTATAACAAAAGAAAACTTGATAAAATACATTTAAAATTCCCTTTTAATAAAACACCTGAACCTTATGCTAATGTACCTGCCTGAGTTTGGTAAATGTCAATGGAAAAGTAATGTTATCAGCATTTGATTTAGCTCTTGGAATGCTTATAAGGACAGGAATCCTTTTCCTGAATATTATCATATCTGTCAGGAATTATTTGGGAAACTGTAAATTATTTTTTAAATATCATGGTATCCAATCTTGGGAAGTCATATGTTGTAGTGGTTAATAACACATGCTCTTGAACAGCGTGTCTTGTTCAAATCCAGTGTTGCTATTTGGTATCTATCTGTATGACCTCAGGATCCTTTGTGAGCCTCTCTGTGCCTCGGTTTCCCCATCTATAGACTAGAGATAATAGTACTTATATCACCAAGTTGTTTTGAGGATTAAAATGCGATAATAAATGAAAATTACTTAGAACAAGCCATTCAACATTGTAAGTATTTAATAAATGTCAGATATAATTTTTGCCTAACTTCAATCTGGCAACCATAGATCATACTGTTTATAAGCTGCATATCATGATCTAATTCCTAAAGCTCTAAACTCCTTGAAGTCACACTGAGGCCCTGAAATCCGGCTTCTAGGCATTTGTCTCCCATCTTATCTTAGAGAAAGTTAAATCTTGAATCAAGTCAATAGACCCAACAATGATCTCCTCTGGGGCATGAAGCAAGAATATTGTGGCCCAGAAGATAGTTGAGCTCGCTTTTAGTAAAAGTGATCAGGAAATACAAGATACTTAAACATCCACGAAGGAAGTCAAACATCTACTTACAACCTACACACACCTCTCCTTTTCTCCACTCATATCCTTCTACTCATTTCTGATTATTCACCATGAAATTCTACTCCAGAAGATGAAGAGGGAGGGGATGGCCCAAAATGAACTCTTTTGGAGCTAGGAGTTGTTCTAGGGCCACTCATTGACTATATTTTCAGGTTTATGAAATTGGAAAGCACTGTTTAGGACCCTAATCCAATTAATTTCTTTTTGGTGTAAATGAAAGATGCACATATACTTTTTAGAGCATAACATTTATCAAACATTAGAGAAAATGCTGACTTCATGGTATTTAGTAAGGTTTCATGAGGCACATGAATCATGGTTCTTTTTTTTTTTTACTTTCAAGGCATATGAAAAGATTACTCAGCTTCTGCCTTTGTCTAAATAGGATGTGTTCCTATATACCACTTTGCCATATATTTTGCTAAACGATTTAGTTCTTACAAATAAAAAAAAATAACATGACTTTGTCTTGAGATCACTGGGACGGGGGTTTTGAGTTTTCTTCATACTGAAATTTGCACAGTATCTACCATACTAATAGGTGCTTAAAATATTAGTTTTCTAAGTAAGGGCTCCATAGCTCAGGGGTTAGAGCACTGGTTTTGTAAAATATTAGTTTTCTTTATATTCCATATTATGCTTTGCAAAGCTCAAACTACTGACATAACGACTGTGAAACCTCTGGTAGTTAATTACCAGTCATGTAATTGGGGTCAAGGGAGAGAGGGACCATTTTTGCAGTGCTAGTTCTATCACCTGCTCAGATACTTCCCATTACTGGGAGGAGATTCATTTAACAAAACCAAAATTAATGAGGATAATTTTTATTTGATGACCTGCCAGTTAATGACAGCTTCCAAGTGGTCATTTCTGTTGTATTTCAGAGACGTTCCTGTCAACAACAAGTAATTAGGAATCTATTTACTGGTATCTCCTGCCAGTAAATACTAGAAGCTTTCATGTGATTCCAGAAATGCAGTTAGCTCATGTATCTTCTCTAGAGAGTCAGAAAAAATAATGTTGTACCAAACATTCAGTTTTACTAATGGCGATACAGCTTCAACTGTTTTCTTACAATTTTACAAAACCAAGTTCAACTATCATGCCCATTAGGGGTTTTTAAAAATTAAAAAAAAGAAAAAGAAAAAGAAATTAAATCCTTGAGCAGACTAACACAGAGGATAAAGTTCAGTCAAAATCTTCAGATAATATGATTCAAAATGCAACTACTAAATTGCATTTTTTAGAAATTCTGAGCAATATCTGTAGGATGGACAGAGTGATCATGTAGAAACCCCAGGCATCCTCTCCACTCAATATTCACTACAACCAAAATCAACAGTTTAATGAGTACCCTGTGGCATGATAGTCATAATGTAGTTTATTTGCCTGTCTTGAAAGCTAACATTTACATAGAGAATGTATGAGTAATTTCCTAAACTGACGGACTCATATCTATGTAAACATTTTAATATTCTGTCTATATTGTCATATAAATGATTTGCTAATATTTCCTTATTTATGTGTAACCAATGCTTAATGACTGACCCAAATGATTATTTCTTATTTTCTTTTCTATTTCCAGCTGCGCCCACCACACAGTACCACTCACTGAATATGCTTTAATGTAAATAGCATATGTTGCACAACTACAAGGTCATCCCAAACAGGAAGACTCAGGAAAAAAAAAAAAGTGAGAGAGAGATTCTTGAGAAAAAAGTTATTATTGACAGCACTATTAACAGCAGTTATAAGCTTTTCACACAAAAAATCCAATGCATTAACAGAATTAGCTAATTGGGGATGTTACATAAAGACAGCATCTACAAATAGAAGATGCTTTTGCTTCAAACTTTGTTTTATTCCCTCTACAGTTCTAATTCTATTCAATAATAATGTAATTCAGCATTGGATAAGGCAACATAAAATTTAGGTGACTATGGAGTGCTAAGATGAATCTCTTCAATTTTCCTTTTATCATTCTCTCTCTGCTTATAGAGACCCAGGACACTGCTAAAACCTAAATGGCCACATGTCACAGGTTACGTGACCTAAAATCAGAAACTTGATCTAAAAACAATCCTCACTTTTCTCCTCCCTCCACAAATATTTTCTAATGGTTTAAACAAGATGCATTTCCTGAACTCCTTCAGTAATCAGTTGCTGAAGAAGCGTCAGGACAGTAAATGGTCCACGTGGACTGCAGGCCTGACTAACGTCATGGCTCCCACTGGCTCAAGGACTGTTCTCTGAACATGGCACGTCCCTCAGAAGAACACATCTCTTTACTCCTGAGACTTATGGGGAGACTTTGTAATGTACATTTGCAATGTCATTATTTTTTATTTTTCTGAGAAAAGAGTATTGTGACTTTATTAAATCACATTGTGTGAAATGCAGTAAGATTTCTTTCTCTTAAATCAAGCTTTGAAATGCTTTTTGTGCTAAAACACTCAAATGTTTGGCACTTCTGTGAGGAAAAAAACATGCATTTTCAAGAAACAAAACTTCCTATAGCAAAAGTCAATTGGAAAAATTAACAGGTGGGCATGTTTTAAATGAAGGCAACCAGTATTAGCTAAAAATAGAAATATTCTCTGTGTAGTAGGGAAGCATAAGTTAAAATAGAAATAATCATTATGTAATAGGGAAAAAGTAAGAAATACTTCAGGCAAGGGAATGTATAAATTTGAAGGCAAACATGAAGGAGAAAAGTGGAAAATCTAATGTCTGAGGTCATAATTTAAAACAAAAAAGGCAAATAGAACTTGATAGAAAAATTCACTTTAGGTATTTACCAAATAAATGAATGTTTAAATGTCTTGAATTTTTAATGCTATATTAAAGTCCATTCTGTGACTTTTAGGATTTTATATTAGAAATAAAATAATTCAGATATTATTAAATAAATTGAGAGAAATATCTCTAAATTGGTAAAAATGTACTTTATCTGAGATTGATATAGGATAAAAAGTCAATGAATGAATGACTAGAAATAAAACAAAACAATTTAACCACAAGTTCATGAAGGAATTCTCTTTTGTTCATAGAAATTCTAAAAAAAAAATCTCTAATATGTTAACATGAACTAATTAGTGATTTCCAATATCTGGAAAATTCCTAAATTTTTGTTTCTTTTAAAAAATTAAGTCAGAGTAAATCAAATAGGTTATATTAGAAATATATCTATTTTAAACAATAAAATATCACTTTGCACATTATTTTCAATCCTGGAAAAGTTTTATAAAAGAATATTTGATGGGGGAAAATATCATATCTATTTCTTTTTCCTTTCACTGAGCGTTGAGTGACCTAGTGGATACTTGAGAACCCAAGCACCTAATGAAGCTGTGCTGTGAAGAAAGGCAATCTTATCTTCTATAAAATGCATGATTTTGAAGTGCTTTCCATCTTGAGAAGAGAGAAGGTAAGGCAACATAATGCACTGAGGGATTTGTAGACTGATCTGTCCTTACATGAATGAAAAGACCCTGATAACTTTGAAAATAACAAGCAAGACTCAGTTCTTGTGAATTGGGTTAATTAAACTGCTACAAAAAAATGCTTCAAGTTTTTCCAAGATTATTTATTTTTTCCATAGTCGGTCAACATGTTTTTATTTTATTTTATTATAGTTGCTAAGTAATTATAATAGATGTGTCCTACCACCAAATCAAAACTACAAATTGTTTTCTATGAAGAAAATCATGGAATGATTTTGGAGTTATAATGGAATGCTTATATTTAAAAATGTATTATTTAATCATATCTATAATATATAATCATATTTAATTTAATCATAGCTAAAATGTATTATTTAATTATATCTAAAGGCCTTCCAAAAGGCAGAGATGAAGTAAAACATGTATTTATGTAAATATTATACTCGAAATTTAACGTTTTATTTAAATATGTGTATATGGTTTATTACCAACCTGCCCAATATAGTAACTGCTGGTCATATGTATCTCTTTACCTTAAAATTAATTAATTAAATCCATTAAAAATTAAGTTCCCCCACCTCACTAGCCACATGACAAGTGTATAGTAGCCACATGTAACTAGTGAGACCATACTGGACAGTTCAGATTTAGAACATTTCATCAGTGTAGAAAGTTCTATTGACCAGCACTGGTCTATGCTATTATTTTTTTTGAGAATTAAAGCTTAAAACATCTTGCATAGAAAAAGCAAATCTCTGTTTTTGTTTGTTAAGTTTTTTTTTTTTTTTTTTTTTTTTTTTGCTGGTCTGTAAACAATTTTGGTCAAGTTTTTTGAAAAACTACTGCCTAATCTGTAACCTTATATAGAGACCATATATGCCAACTATATACAATGTTACTCAAAGAGTTTGCTGAACTTTTAAGTATTTTAAAAATATACTTGTTCTCCAAATTAGTTATCAGTTTTATACTATAAAATGCTAATTTTTTTTATTGAGTTGTGAATAATAATAACCAACAAAGCAAAGGCACACTGTAGCGTGAACACCACCAAACAATTTAAAACAGCAGATGCTGAAGAGAAAGGGACTGATGTTAAGGAAGAACCAGATGATGTACTGCTGCTCAGAAGAATAAAGTTGAGTCGTCTAAGGGATTCAGAAAAAGTCATTATCTTAATTTGCACTAGAACTATTTTCCGGTTAGGTCAGCTGCTTTCAGGATCGGTTTCTAGTAGAAGAATTCTGCATGTGTGTGCTACAGTACCCTTCCCATTACCAAAATGACACAGCCTGAAGTTTCTAAAGAAAGGAACCCTGAAGGCATGAGTTGGGTTTCTTGCTGGAAATGTTATGCTCATTAAGCTCAGAGGTGGAGAAAAGGTGAGGCTTGACGGGGAAGGTTGGCACCCAAGAGATTAAGATTGAAATTCAAAACATTAAATTGGATGTGAGAGAAACAAACAAGCATGAATGGTACTAGTGAGCACTGTACGTTTACCCAGGAGGAACTCTGCACACTGTGTCAAAGGCTTTGGATGGACATAAGCCGAGGTAAAGAAAGAATTACTGAACAGAGCTGTTGAACAAGAAATCATGGAAAACTACATATGGTCTGTGAATATATGACAATGTTAAAACTTTCTGGTAATCAAAGACTATTAGAGGAACAATGAAATACATGTTCTGCTTATCAAATTTGTGAAGTTTAAAAAATGATACTCATGTCTGATAACATTGGGGAAATAGGATGTAATATAATGCTGGTGGGGGAGTAAACTGGTACAATCTTTATAGAGAACAATTTGCCAAGGTATGTAAAAAAGCCATTGAATAATGGCGACATATTCATTATTAAGAATCAAAGATGTGTAAAAATTAAAAAAAAAGGAAGTTCAGCACCGTTTCACTGATAATTATTGTGAAAACCAACTTACTTGACAAACCAGTGCAGAGACAGGTTACATAAATTATGAAACAAAGGAATTTGTTGCAGCTATTCATGACCACGTCAGACAGGTACTTAGCAGTGTAGAAAAAAATGTGTTGTATATATAATGGGAAACACAGGTGGCAAAAATAATTATAGCACAATGTCAACTTTCTCAATGTGGGTGTGTTTGTATGTGTATGTATTATACACAAAAGATTGGGTGCAGATACATAAAAACATTGATTGCTATTTCCTCGCAGTAGATTTAGCAATTTAAATTTTCTTCTTTGTGTTTTCTGTTATTTTACAAATTCCTCTGAATTAACATGCAGTATGCTTATAATCAATCACAGGAATATTTTTAACATATATTCCTGCAATGAATAACCAAAGTCATTGTATGCAGACCTGTTTTTCATATCTAACTGTGGGGATTAAATCAGCTGATCTCTGTGTTTCTGTCTGTCTCTCAAGTTCTACAAAATATTTTATGAAAAAACAGAAGGTGATGCAGAAACATAGGTGCACACAGACAGACAAGACGTTAAAAAAACAATGTCATAGTCAGAAAGAGTGAGTCTCAGATTAAGGGTATCAAGATGGTATTTCAGTGGAAATCCACTGTGCCTCCGCTCTGTGAGCACTTGGCTTGGATGTGGACATCTAAGCCTCACTGTCTTTTTAAAGTTATAATGTTGTTGATGATGAAAAACGCTTACCTTGTGCCTGTAACTACATGCTATATACACGCTGCATCTTAGATACTAAGACCATTATTTTGTATCTAAAGAAACTTATAGGAATTAAGTAAAATGCTTCAAGTCTCATGACAAGTATCCACACTACAATAGCCCTTATACTTTATAAACTTTTAACTAATTTTTATCTTTCATTTTATTTATTTTTTTAAATATAAGGGTTAATTTCACTATAGACTATTTTCATTTTTTTTTTTTTTTGAAGGAGCAAAGGAATTTCCCTTGTAACCTCAGAACTACTTACCAACTTACTAACAATGCCTGAATTCACTTTGATATTTTAAACTATCAGATCACCTGATCTTTTTGGAAAGATAAAGGCTACCTTAATAAACGATGCTTGGAAGTTATATTGAAATAATACGCAATTTGGAAGCTTTTAAAAACTGAAAAACAAGTGTTTTGTTTTTGATGTTATGATGAAGGGGTGGGGCGAAATCTTCATACTAAATAAATCAAACTTGCCTGACAGCTTTTCGAAAGCTTTACCAAACCTTCACCAAATCTGATAAGAATGGTGTAGCAAATGTAGTCCCACTGGGAAAAATTATTCTCAAGATTGCAGCTCGTGTTCTCATGTTGCCATGGCTAGATTAAGCCAAGGATCTGGGTTCTATATCCCATGTAAGCAAAATGATTAAAAGAACAGAAAATTGATCTTATGAGAACAGGGTCCTACGTAATGCACCATGGAATACAGAAGAAAGCAAACCACCTATTACTTAGGATAATGATCAGTTTTTCCCTAAATTCACTCAGGAGAAGAAGAAAGGGTAACAGAGATGAACGATTTAAATTCCCTATGAGGATGACCCCTAATAATGGGGGCTGTTCAATAAGGAAACACATTTTTGAAAAGGACTTATATTGTTCTCTAAATTCTGACTGCACAAATAAGTAACATACCGATCTCTAGGAATCATCTTATTTTTCTCTGGAAGAATAATACACGTATAATTTGTGTTATGCTAATTTTGGGTTAGCCTAATCTGTGGAGTAAATAAATACACTATTTTTTTTCTTGCTGAGACTACAATGCAACCATATCTCTTATACAGAAGCTCATGTAACAGACACTGTTATACTATATAAATGTGGGAACAGATTTTAAGGAGATTTACATTTTTTCTCTTCCCCAAATGATTTTTAAGTAGAACGTATCAATTCCAAAGTCCTTGCTGAAATAGGTCCAATCTAACGACAGGGATGAGTAGATTAGAAATTCAGAACTTCCATTCCTTCTTGGCTAATTTTCTCAGGATGGAACAGTGAAGGTCAACAGAAATGTGAATATTACTCCAGCATTAGCTTGCCTGCGAGAAGTTTTCCCTGAACTGGAAGCTTGAGTAATTTTTTTAGATAATTGCTGTCCCAAACTTTAGACATAATCTGTTCTCAAAATTCATGTGAATTTTGCCAAATTATTTAATGAAATTTATATTTGGAAAGGGTATTTTCCCCCCAAAACATAAAGGTTACCCTATTACAATATAACAAGGGATTCGAAGTCGCATTTTGGGACAATTTAATAATTTATTTAAGGACAATTTTATCATGTCTAAGTTCTGACACAATACTTGAATATTAAAATAAATTTGTAAAACAATTCTTTTGTACTTTGGAAGGTCTTTTCCTCAGAATAATAATATATCAGAACATCAGTAAGGACCAAGACGCCTTCTGCTAAAATTCTTTCTGGGATGAAAAGAACCCACAAACAAGTATTTCACACCTCTGAAAGGAAGAATGTGAGAACTTTCCTCCTCCCACAGGAGTCCATGTTGGTTTTCCCAGGACTCAGCTTCTTATTTAAGAGTTCAGTCGGAATGTCTATGTTGCCTACATGTGCGACTACATCCTTGCTTTGTTCACAGTACAATTTCATGTCTGGAAAATCTGCTTTGATTTGATAGTTCCCTTGAATATTATCTACCACAAGTTCTCAGCTAACGTGGAGAAACCACCATGATTCATGTTCTTCCCTGAGCAAAACTGCCACATATGAATGTCACTCTAAACCGTAGTTGTAAGAAAATCCTTATAATGTTTCCAGCCAATCCACTGCTCTGAAAAGTCTAAACAATCTCCACTCCACTTACTTTCGATATTTTAGAGATGACATAATTAAACAGAATTAACTCAAGCCAAGACCAAACAACATATGTATGTGACAAATTATCTACCACTATCATAAAATGATGAAGAAAAAGAACTTTGAACAAAAGGGAAAGAAATGGCCTAATTGTGATGTGCATTTTACTATCACCTCTTGCTTTAAATAAGCACATTTAGAACATAAACAAATGGACATTTTCAGTATTAACATATCCAAGCATCCCTTAGGACTGTTCTTGAAAGAGAGGAGGTTTAAAAAACAGATGTTTTCAAACGATTTGAAAGCTATTTACATGATCAGACTAATACAAGTAGCAGTCACATTTTGAATTTCTAATATAATCAACAGCTGTTCAGAGTAGCACATATGTTTTATTCTACACATGTAAACTAGACGAGGTAGGACAAAAATGATTTAAACAATGAAAATACATATCTTCTCTGGTAAGTATAATTCTACCAATATTTTTATGTACCTTAATTTATACTTTTTCTTTCATATTACTTTAGACTCTCAAGCAGTTTTATATAAGCACATTAAACATAAAATGGCACAAAACTGCTCTTTTGCTGATAAATGTATTTGAACTAAATAAACAAACAAAAGCATCATACACCTATCAGGCAAATAATATCTCTTTTATGTTCCTCTTCTTATTAATAAAAGAAACACATCTGCACAACTAAGCTAACTATCCCAAAGAATCCAAAATACACACTCTTGCTTTGGCTATTTAACTTTACCTAAATTATTAGTTCAAGAGTAACAGAGAGAGAGCGAACCTCAGTAAAAGTTATAAACCAAACGATATAACTAACAAGCAGGAATTATCTGTGATTCTATTGTTCAAAGAGTTAACATCTGCCCAGATCAATGTCCTTTAAATTTATCCCCACAGCAGGCTCAGACTTCGCGTTACCCTTCTTATACATACTGGGAATTTGTTGGATCCTGTGGACAACGACAAATGCATCAGACAGCCCCACTTTCACTGGGTGATTGGTCGAACTTATTTGTGTGACCAAGACAGGAATCTGAAAAAGAAAAAAAAGCAGCTGGTTACGTGTTGGATTTTATTTTCACTCAGTGGTGGGGGTGGGGAGTGTGATCATCTTGTTTAATGGATAAAATCAGGCGATGGGGATGAAGAACTAGCGAGAAAGAGCAGTGAATATTTGAAAAGAAAGACACACACCACCTAAAATAACATCCATTTAGTGCTATTCGATGGGTCAAAGTAACAAGATAGCTCCTGGTCCTATAGATGGATACGTGATGATGAAAGCAAGAGATTCCCAGAGAATCTAACTGATGCTGGATGCTGAAAACTTATCAGACATACAAGTACACCATGAATGCGTTTAGTACTATCGCTTCAGGAATAAAAATTCTTCTTGCACTATTTGTTTTCCTAAAAGACAATTACATATTTATTTTCATAGTTTAAAAAAATCCTTGTTTATGCATGGCCTTATACATATAAATCCTAGAAAAATACAAATGACTGCACTGCTAAATACATATTTTAACAATATCATTGTTGATTACTATGTAGTGATATTTGGCAATTGTGAATGGATGTCAAACGTCATTATTCTGGTTCAAACTCATATGGAAAACTTGTGATTTATTATGGGTCATCTCAAGTTCATGCTTCCTAAATTTGAACCTCAGTGGAACCAAAATCTGAATATGACAGACATTTCTAATATTTACAGTTTAAGAAATTAGGATGTATTGAGAATGTATTAAACATGATACAATAGTTAAAAATGAGACCAACTCTTGGAAGTCCATTTTTTCTAGACTTAGAGGAGCCACTGGAAATACGATTACTATCTTTTTTATTACTATTTTTATAAAAATAAAAATGGGGATGAAATCATCTTCAATAAACAAAGGAAGAAGAAACAAAAAGGGAAGGACAAATGCACCAACAAATCTTTAGGTAGAATAAACAGACTGTGGGCCATCTGTGGGTAATTCATTAAGGAACATATTAGATCACACACTGTTATATAAACCATAACAAACAGCACAGCAATAAGAAGGAAGCAAAATAAGTTGGAGAGAAGATGTAATGCTTATTTTTGCCCACGACATCATGAAATTGTAAAAAGGCTATTCTGTTGGAATTGACCAATTAAGAGGAAATTTTAATGTTTCTGAAATTTCTGAAATTATCTTGAAACATGCAAATAGAAGATGACATTGTCCCTTTACGTACTTAATCAGTCCTTTCTTAAACAAGGTTAAGGTGTTTCCAATTTTACATCAAAACAAATAAAACAAATAAATAAAAAACGAAACAAATAAAACAAAACCATGATTTCAGTCCCTAAAAATTCGTTTACCATATGAAACTCTGACATAGTTTATTTAGTAATTTCTAGGCCACATTCAGTATCAACATATGAATCCCTTTTCTTAATGGGCATTATACTACTGTGTTTCCCTGAAAATAAGACCTAGCTGGACAATCAGCTCTACTGCGTCTTTTGGAGCAAAAGTTAATACAAGACCCCGTCTACATTAATTTTACTATATTTTATATAAGACCGGGTCTTATATAAAATAATAGACTATAACACTGGGTCTTATATTAACTTTTGCTCCAAGAAACACATTACAGCTGATTGTCCGGCAAGGTCTTATTTTCAGGGAAACATGGTATCACCCAGTTTTATACTCCATGTGGAAGAGTATTAATATAAATATAACTTACATTTAAGACAGACTTACAGGTAAAGATGAAAAGACAAAAGGATGGAAAAAATTCCCAATTCAGGTTATATTTTGTATATCTTAACAATACAAAGTCATAATACTTTTTAAACAGTATCATTCATATAGATGCCTGCCAAGGAGTGAGTATAAAAGCTTTGCTAATGGCATTTGTCACTTGCTTTCATGCTCCAGTATCATGACTGCAGGTTTCCTCTGCCAGGTGTGTAAAGTATTTTACCAGATAATTCTGTGGTAACTGATTATACTTCTTGTTTTTCCAAACTCAAATCAGAACTTGAGTTTTTATTGCTGCTGTCAACTGGAAAATTATATTATGTTGTTATGAATATTATATTTTTCTACCAGTGTTTGTCTTCCAGGTCACATGTCTTGGTTCCTGCAGACCTGCTAGTATATTAGGTTTCCTTCTCTTCAGATTATTGACTTTACTTTTTCTATCTCTCTTCCTTATCTCTTCTCTTGCCTAGCCATCTTTCATTTGATTTTATTTTCTGCACCTCTTTCCTTCCTTTCAATCCCTTCACTTATATTTTGTCTCTAAGTCAAACCCTCTCCTCTGGTGCTTTTTGTCTGTGGTGGATTGATTGCACTAATGGCCTCAACCAAGGGCCTCCTTGTATCCACACCCTCTGCGCTTTCACGTGGTGGTCCTCTTGCATTCTGACTCTGGAATCAGCAATGTGGCAAAAGAAGACAACAGCCAACACAAAGCAGAAAGGCGGCTTGAAAAAGTGCTTGCATATTTCCACCTCTGTGCTTGGTCCCCTGCCACTGCCATGAGAATGCACCCTGCTGGTCTGCTGAAGATATATGAGAGGAATTTTGTCCTCCCAACAGAGATCATTCTTGACCAGCTAGCCCCTAGCCAATCCACCAGCTGACACATGAGTGAGCCCAGTTGGGACCAGCAAAGCCCAGCCCAAATCCCTGCAACCACCAAGCTTATCCATAGATATCTTGTAGGAAATTAGAAATGTACTTGTTTTAAACCACTACATTTTGGGGTGATTTGTTATACAGCAAACCTAACCAATATAGTCTCTATTGAAGATCTAATAGCCAATACATACTTTTCTGGGTGTTTTTACATAAAATGAAGTAGCATTCTTCCTCTTAGGTGTATGGAAATCAGACAAATACTTCTTTACTTCTAGGTACAATTAAACTTGAAAGACTGGAATGTTCCAGTAGAAAAATTTCATTTTCTGCATCGTTTTTCACTCTTCTCTTTATTGTCCAGTTTATTCCTTCTCCTCTGGATTCCAGAAACTAAGACCAATTTATATATTACCTAGGTCCAGATTCATTTAACCCAAAGAAAATCCATTCAAAACCAAAATGGGTGGAGTTTTCTGTCACTGAAAATAATCCCATCATAAACTGGCCAATCCTCTAGAAAGATAGTTGTAGATGACTTTTAATGACCCTTTCAAGCCTCAGCTTCAATTATTTCATTCTATTGAATGATCTTGACTTATCCAAACTTCAACAAGTCAATGGTTAATAATGACACAAACAAAACAACAGGGGTGATACTCCACCTATATGTAAAAAGAGCAGAGGTAGGTAGAAATCATCATTTGCATCTAAGGATTACATTTTGTCTTGCTGCCAGTTTTTCATTCATGGATAGTGAATGAGGATTTTGTCTACCAATCACTACTCCCATAAATATCTCTATTATGAGTCATAATATAATGTGAGAATATACAGTGGAAAATAAATTTCTGAGAATGTCTACTACATATAAATTGTTTTCCTCAAAAGCCATATACACTCTCAATATTGATATGCTAGAAAGAATTCATTTACTCATTTATCAGATATTAATTGAATATTTTCTCTGTATTACTGTAGGCACTGGAATTACGGAAGAGTACAAAGACCTTGTTCTCACAGAGTTTACATTTTAGGGGTGGAGATGGACATCAAAAGAAGTGAACATAAAAAATACAGTGTGCTAGTAGGTGGTAAGGGCTAAGAAGAAAACTAAAATATGGTAAAGAGATAGAAATGGAGGGGGGTTCTTTAAGAGAGAGTCATAGAAAGTTTCTGTGATAAGGTGACTTTTTCTGTATTAAGAGAGCTTGCCATAGGAATATTAGTGGAACAGCTCTGAGTATAAGGACCAGTATATGCAAAGGCCTTGACTGAATTGCTTTTGGTGTCTTTTTAGGAATTGAAAGGTTATCATTGGAGCAGAAGGAGTAAAGGCATCAAAGGAGGTGGGAGGTGGTGGGGGGCAGACCATAGGGAGAACATATTCCCTTCAAAACATGGCAATGACTTTGGATTTGATTCCAAGTCGTATGGGGAAAGGTCAGAGGGTTTGAACAGAGGAAGGATGTTGCCTTACCTCTAAAAAAGATCACACTGGTTTCTGTGTGATCAAGACTGTAGGGAGCAAGGGGAGACAGAAATTAGTTAAGAAGGTATCTCAGTTGTCCAGGTCAGAGACGGGTGGTTTGGACACAAGAGTTGTAAGTGTTGGAGGTACACACAGAACAGGAGGATGAGTGCCGCTTGAATTGTGAAGGGACTGCTATCAAGTCATGCCACAAATTTAATAAGGAGAGTGAGAGAAAGAGAAAAGTCCACAATGCCACCAAGGCTTTTGGTCTTAGCAGCAGGAAAAATAAAGTCATGCTTTTCATTAGGGATGCCATGTTGTACCCCTTCAGTTCACTCACACGGCAGACTCTAGGAATGGTGTCTTCTGGCTGTGCAGAGAAGAACCTGTGCAGCTCTGAAGAGGAGAACTGAAAGGTTCTGAGCTGGAACTAGGAGAAGAAGCATTGGAAAAGCATAGTAACTTTATGGCAAGACCACTGGCTTCTTTAAAATTTTATAGAGTTCATGAATGAGAGCTTAGGTTTTCTAAAACTGTGGTATTTTATCCTGGTTGAATATTAAAATGAAAATGTATAAGAAGCTTTTGATTCCCCACATTTTCCTAGAAGCCACCGAAGCCTTTTACGAAATGATTACATATCAGGTTTGGGGAAGAAAAAGAACCCAAAATGCTTTTGTCAACTGAATTAAATGCTGAGTGTAAAAAACTAATGAGGAAGAGATGGACAAGTCCAGGCTTTCTCATAGATTTCTTTCAGAAAACATGTCTGCCTGTCTCCACCTGATATTGTCATTATCTTTTTTGACTCTCCCTTCTTGGACGGCAATCTTTTTACTTCCAAGTATCAAAGGCATGGGGATGTTCCGAGAAAGGATTGTTCATTCACTCACTTACTGCAACCAAGTAAGTAACTGGGCCGTGTACCATGTTTCCCTGAAAATAAAACTGGGTCTTATATTAAGTCTTGCTCCAAAAGACTCATTAGGGCTTATGTTCAGGGGATGTCATCCTGAAAAATCATGCTAGGGCTTGTTTTCTGGTTAGGTCTTATTTTCGGGGAAGAACAGTAAGCACTCTGAGAAGGTCAGACCAATCTGCAGGTTTCCATGTCAGTGTAGCATTATTAGTGACCGTTACGAAAGTCAGGAACACTGTTAAAACCACAGTTAAAATGAACTACTGATTCATATCAACAATGCAATTGCATGTGTGTGTACAAATAAACTAACTAGAATTACAGCGGATATTGCATAAAATTAGCACAAGAAAGGGTCTGTTCTATTGCCATAATCACCTCTTCTGTCAAGGACTCTATTTCCAAGGATAGGAAGTAACCAAGTCAGAGAAACCAATGGCCAAGGTTGATGTCCAAGTATGAAAACTAGAAAAACTTTGCTTACAGGAAGGTATTTTTTCCTCCTTTCTACAAATTTATATTCACCTGAAAAATGTCTCCTAAGTTAGTTCCTGGGGACGTCAGGAAGCCAATTGAAATAATACAAACTCTTAACTACACAAACTTTTTTTTTTAAAGAAATGTAGTTTCATTATTTTCATGTACCTATAATAGTTGCCTTTATGACTAAAGCAAAGCTAAATTTTTACTTGGGCTCTGATTTGTATTCACTCATACATTTCTGAGAATGAGTTGTATTACAATTACATACATCCCGCAGGATAGATATAGAAAAGAAGCATTAACGCCAGTTAAAATATGCTTCCATTTTGGCTTACACAACCATTTATATATTTTTTAGGTATTTTAGCTTTTATCCCATTTTATGAGACAAAGACACATTTATAATTTAAGTAAGTATAGATTTTTCTGTATATGATATAGTGAAGCAAATTAAGTATAGATGCAGAAAAGAGGTACCATAACGAGACAAAGTTAAGGCAAGAAAGATATTAGAAGGAAGCAAAGGCAGGGCAGAGCACACTGGTCTTCGGAGGAAGATTCAAAGTCAAAAGTGGGTCCCTTTTCCACGCTGTGGTATCATTCACTAGGACACAAGGGCCTAATGCAATACCTGAAATGTGAACTCTTATGTCTGTCTCTAAACCAGAGATAATAGGCATGCTGCTTGAGAGGTAATGGAATTTTATTTTCTTGTCTGTTCTGCCCTGCAAACCTCACCAAAACATTCGTTTGTTTCCATTATGGACCCAGCTATCTATCTAATAAGCAGCACAGCATCTCAGCAAGGGCTTGACTGTACAGTATGTGCGCCAAAGTATGAGTCATATGCCTATCAGAACATAACTGGAAAAGAATTACTCTAAACTCATTTTGTTCACTCACTATTTCCCTTCACTCGCTAATCAGCAATATGGTGTCCAGTAGCCATATATATATATATACACATACATACATTTATGTATACATATGTATATATATGTTTTAACCCAAAGTTTACTATTTTATCCACTCTCCTCTGCATTCAACCCTTAACTTCCTACCTTATCTTCCTTAAATGTCTGATCTGGCTTCTGCATTACTCAGTAGGGTACCCAATTTTTAAAAGTCATGCTCTCTTTTATTATAATCAAAACAAGACATAAATTCCAGAGTGTTACTGCTTGGTTGTCTGAAAACTACATTTGAATAGAAAGACTCCTGGTTAAATTTAACAATATAAAAATCCATTTGCTTTCCTGTATGTTGTTAACATTTTGCACAGTTATTTTAATCCCTTTTTAGCTTACAGTTACTGAACTCTCATATGCCAGGTATTAAGAAATACATTTGATGGCATGAAAGTGAAGGAAAGCCCTATGCTGAAGATATATTCTTCACATCCCTCCTGCCCCTTCTCCACATCATACCCTACAGAAAATCTGGAAAGAGACAAGTAACAGCATAAAGCTGATGAATAAAGACAGCCCCTATGTTAAAAGAGGAGTTTCAAACTTAATCTCTACAGAAGTTAGTGCTGGCCTGGGGTAAGAAGGAAGAAATGGGTGAGGAAAAAATTCCTCCCTGAATAACAAATCATCCAAAACTTCTGATTGCTCAAGGGGACATGCAAATCTATACTTTTATTTGCAACTTTCTGATATTTAAATGTTGGATACATATCCATTTTATACACACACACACACACACACACACACACACACACACACACACACCATTGTGACCTCTGACTTAAAGGTTTAAAGGTTGCCCAATATGGAACTGACAAACTAGAGTTGGAGCTTCATAGAAAAGAACTAAGTGAGGCAGGAGCCCACCTTAAGAAATATGTGCCACTTGGCTCAAGAAAGTCAAAACTATGGTGGGGACTTGATCTGGAATGACAGTTAGATAAGGAAGCATGTCTAAATAAACATTTCCTGGGAATAAAACACTAAATGGAAAAAAGGGGGGTTAGGAATCTCTTCACCCTGAGTTTGGGGAGTCGCACAGAATGTAGAGGCCTTTTTCCTCAGGGTCAAAGATGTTCTTTGGTCATGAAACATCAGAACAGGGAGATTTCATATGACCTGATCCAGCCAAGAGCACCTTGTGAGACATACATGTCAGTGACACCTCAGGGATGAAAGGGAGTGAGGCTTGGGAGGAGAAAGTGCACCCAGAAAGATCAAATACATTGTCAAGGACCACATAACCAGCCACTGGCAGGGCCAGTGTTAGAACAAGTTTTCTATTTCTAGAATTATTTCTTCTAGGTTATTGATTTTCCTCCCTCCCTCCCTCCTTCGTTCCCTCCCTCCTTTCCTTCCTTCCTTTTCACTCACAGCATTTGTTTTTGGAACATCATAAAGGGAGAAATGTTCAATTTGTCATTTTCTTACAATATAGAAAGTGAAAATAAAATTTCTGGAGTTTTATGTGTGAGATAACTAAAAAAATAAATACATCCACAAATGCAAATGAATTATATCCTAAGTAAAGCCCTGTAGATACAATTTTATACTTTATGTATTTAAAATACAGGAAAGTGCTATAATATAAAATCATCTGTGTGTACATTTTCCTTAGAATTATTGCTTGAGAGTGTATAATGGTCATTTTATGCCATCTGGGTTTTCTCAAACGTGTATTATAAATTTATTAAAGAAATTTAAAATACATTTTATTTAAATTAAATATATAAATGTATATATATATATATATATATATATATATACACATATACATATATATATATATATATATATATATATATTTCTACTCATACAACTATACAGTTTCATGGATGTATGTTTGTGTGTGTGTGTGTGTATATGTATGTGTATAATATATACATACATATCTATATATCTAGATTATATATAAACATATCAAACATTCTCACACATACAACAATTGATATAGAAGGTAAAGTACTTCATATTTAAATGGCAATGGTTTCACTCTTTAGTTCCTTTTGGCTTTTTCTTACTCTTTTGTATTATTTCGTCCCACAAATTCTACAAGCTCAGCAAGTGTTCATTTTTATACTTTCAGGATGATTACAATGAATGAAGGGTCATTAAAGTTTAAATAAGAGAAACAGTGTTCATAAAAATTCAAAAAGTATATGAAGGCTGCCATTTAAACCTACAACCAACTGGCAATGTTGGTTTACTAACTATGCATTCTTCCACAGAAACAGTAAATGTTACACTAAGGAACACTAGGTTTGAACACTTACATGGTAGAATAGATTAAAAAGTAACTTTATCTAATAAACAATAAAATTCCACTATACTGACCTCCTCTAAAGTTTGCTGCTGAAGGAGACAGTAAGATATTCAACCCAGAAAATGGACAGAATAGGTTGACTCTCAGGTGGGGTATGTATTCTCTGACTCTCACCATCACCATGTAGAAATATTACGTGACATTTTACTTTTTAACTGCATTGTCTGAAACTGATGACCACCCTGTTCCTTCCATGAGCTGGTAAAACAAACAAACAAACAAACAAAAACAACAAACTTTTGATACACACAAAAAGAATCACATCCTTCCCTAGTTTGTATCTAAAGTAACAATAAATTCAAAATATACAATAGAGAAGAAATGAAGCAAGTTGGAGGAAATGCAACTTCTAAAATATTATCATATACTAGGATAGCATCAAAGATGGTAAGAAATCTGATTTCAAATTTCTAATGTTTTTGGAATGGAATCATTTTTTGTGAGTAGGTAGTTTCTTTGTTAGACAAAAATAGACCAATAGACAAAAAAAATTCAGGTCTGTATCTACTGTAATCAAGCAAAGAGTCATCACTATTCAATGACAACTTAAAATAATAGAAAGAATCTGGGTTCTAGGGTCATAGCTAGTTAGTAACAGAATAGGTAAAGGGAATTCAATTTTCCAAATTCAATTTTATTAAGAAAGAATGTATATTTTTATTATTATATTTTGCTTATGTACAACTTCTTTTCCTTTTTAAAAAAATGAAAAAAATAACGTAAATGCTGTGAAAAGGCAAACCATTCTCACCCATGCTCTCAAGTGGCTGAGTTGCAGTATAATAATGACTACCAGGAAAGATTGTCGAGTATATCAAAGCGAGTGAAGTAGTTCAGTCATTTCTTCAAAAGGAAGTCTAGGAAGGCAGTACGGTACACTAGTTAGGCTACAGGCTCAGGAGTCATATTCCCTCGAGTGAATCTTTGTTTCATAATTTTGGGAAAGTTACGTAACCTCTTTGGGTGTTTCAGGTTCCTTCTCTATAAATGATGAAAGTAACTTCCTCTTGGTTTTTGTGAGAATTATATGAGATCAATTTTAAGCACCTGGGAATGGCCTGATCTATATGAATAGCTCAATAAATGCTGGATTTATCAAATTTGGAGATTGTTATTAGAAGTGAATAGGACTTCTGGTTATGGCAAACCCCATTGTATAAGACCATTGCTACTACTGATATCAAGCAGGAAAGATGAGTAACACATATGGAAAGCACCTGCTGAAGGTACCAAGTGGCTATCAAAGAACAAGGGCTTGAGAACCCTCAATTCCAGAGAAAGGAAATCACAGAAGTGAACCGAACACCACTTTCTCATCAAGGCATTTGAGAATTCTTAAGCCCGGTTCAAAGACTGAGAAGCTGAATAGAACTTCAGGCAGTTTCAGAGTTGAGGAAAATGCAGAAGTTCAGGGCCACTGAGGCCAAAGGTCTGTAGTAAACACCCAGGCCTTAAATGGAGATTCTTGAAGGACTACACCCTGAGAGTAAGTGCTAATCAGAAAACCAGCCTGTACAAGCACTGATGCCCACCTTAGAATGAACATGGCACTGTACAGCATTCATCTTCCATCCTAACTGCCAAACAAAACACGGTAAACCCTCTCTGGAAAAAGAAACATCATGACAACTTCACAGTATCTCTTTAGTATTCTGTAAACAATGCCCAGCATTTGATCAAAAATTACCTAGCATGGAGGGAGATATGACCCATGAATGAAAAACTACAGGGGAAAAAAACCCGGATGACAGAAACAGTCCCAAGGGAAATGTAGATATTAGAGTTATCAGCCATGAACTTTAAAGAATCATTATTAATATATTTATGGAAATAGATGACAAGATGACTGATTTCATTATGTAATCAAATTTATGCAAAAGAAATAAATGGATACCCTGACACCAAAAAAATGCATTAAAGTGAACAGTTGATAATTTGAGAGGAAATTTTGAAAAAGATGATGCATTGTTTGTGCTTTGGCTTCATCCTAAGTAAACTATAACTTTGGAGTTAACAAAAATAAACAGCTGTGTAACAATAAGGGCCTGCAACTTGAAATAGAATTTCAAATCTTTGGTTGACTAACACAGGGCTACAATATTAGGAGAGATAACTTAATTATGTAAAAGAGTCTGTGTCTCCACTGTTTCTCTCACCAGGATGGTCAGGAGAACACTGGGACTTTGGTGGAGGAATACTGGATGCTACAAGCAAATCTTATTTTAGACAGCTCTAGTGCTTCCTTTTCTCAATCTTATTACAAGCAAGATTGTTATGTAAAGGGCAAGTGGATTTTCTAAATTATTGATCATAATTTATCTAATTTGCATTGTAAAATACTGCATTGTTGGAGAAATGATAATATATAGAACATGATAGAATTGGAGATCATTTGAATGGTTAGCATGGGTACATTAGGAGTTACTAAGAGAAACACAATTAGCTACTGGAATAAATCATTTGAGAGTAATAAAAATGAAATTTGTGTCAATAAATTTATTCAATGCATTACTAATTTCACTCTACAATTTTACTAAGTCCTTTATTGGTATTTTCTGCATAAATCAGAATTTTTCTTCTTACATAAAATATAATAAAATAAAACAAAACTGGCATTAGCCAGCTAGAAGCAAATTACTACAGAAAGAATTACACTCCCTCTCTATCTATAATTTTGGTTCTGTAAGTTTAACTTGCACAGGAACGCAAAATTATACTCCTTATAGTCTTATGTTCTTGAGATTTTATTAGCTTGGTAACTTAACTAGGAATATTTCTTCTGATTCTGTGGGACTAAAATTGTGTAATACATTGGAATCAGATGAAAAGATTATTAAACACCAAACATTAACAAATATTTATTGAAAAAACAAATGAGAAAGTCATTTGTGAATTGTTACACATAATCTCCTTGGGAAAGAAAAAATGTTTAGGTCTCTTGGGATCACAAAATTAAGGTTTTTAGTCCCAGATTTGTCCTCAGCTAGCTCTGTAACCTCAAGTATGTCATTAACCTGTCTGACTCAGTCTGCTTAGCTATAAATAAAGCTAATTGTGCATGATCTAATTTCATAATTAAGCCACATACATTTATTAAACACCTTCGATGTGCCAGTACCTTTATGAAGACTAGGAATATTAAGAATACAGGATACTGTTGAATAATTGAAAACTATAATGCATGTGAAAGCATTCTGTCAAATATAATATATTATGCAAAGAACCATTTTATGCTATTATGATTATAAACATTTTTCTAGAAGTGCCAAGAGCATCTACCTCTTACTGTAAATGCAAAGAGACCTTTATTGTGGAAAATTTCACAAAAAGAAATTTGCCTCAGTAAAATAAAATGCATGACAATTATCAGGAAAAAAAAAAAAGGTAGAACAGGAAATAAGAAACTGCTTCCTAATGAGGCCAGAGAAAGGACAGTAGGCAAATAATAAAATAATGACTTATTTAAAATTCTGCGTTCAGAAGGACTGATGTTCAACCGGACAATAAGCTGAGAATATCAATAAAGTGTTGCTTACAGCTTAATATTCCCCATGCCAAAACAGGAAAAAACAAAACAAAAACATATTGGAAACATTTTCTTTGATTAAAATAAAGAAAAACAATTAAAAAATACGAAACCCACTGTAAACAGAGAATAGGAAAAATAAACTTTTAACTCTTCAATGCAAGACACCCACTGAGAACAGTGTAAATGGAGATGGCAATTTTGATGAAAGAGAGAGAGAGAGAGAGAGAGAGAGAGAGAGAGAGAGAGAGAGAGAGACCACAATAGAACAAACCTCTGTTTTAACAAAGCCTGCAGTTAGTGAGGTTTAAGACTCTAGACTTACTGACCCTGCATCTTTCCAGAAACTTTACCACTGTTGGTTAAAAATGTTGCAAACTAACATTCCATAACATCACTCTGCAGTCCCAGTAGCACACTAGATTATAATGAAAACTTGGAATGAATAAGTCCCTTTGAGTGATACAATCTCAGCTTCCAGGGGCTGTGATATAAGATACGATGGGCTATGGTATCAAAATATAGCTCTGGATAAAGAAGCACCGAGCAGAATAGATCCTATACGGTATTCGACTTATTGCTCCAAGTAAGTGATTAATTCCAGACAGAAGAATTCTTCAAAGGAGTGGAAACATATAGCCTAGTCATGAGATTTCTAAAAGTTGGCTTATCCAATTAAATATAACTACCCCTCATTTTATAGAAAAGATAAATTTCAGAAGACTTGACCAAAGTGAATCCTTTTAAAATTGTCAACATCTTCTTAACAGGAATGGATTCATTTACTAAAGGAAAATAACCGTTCGATTGAAAATAAGATATTGAGACCATATTATGATAAATTCCTATCCATCCATGGGTGAATAGTGCCCTTTATCAATACACATTGTCAGACTTTCTCTTATGCCTAGTGAATGCCTAAAATACCGTATCTGCTGTTCCTGGAACTTTATTCTGTTTTCTTCCCCCAAAGATTAGATTGTCTAATAGACTTTAATTACATTGTCATTAGACTTTTAAACCAAATATGCTATTCTTCTAATTTAGATATTCTGTAAATTTAAGGCTACAATTTATTAAGTTTCCATTCATTACTTTGTCCATTTGGTAAAATGAAGCAAACCATAAGTTTAAATTCCTTTGTTCTTTCTGTCACTTATGTCTCTAATTAGTCTTTCCTACCAGCTTGAAATAACCATTGGTGAAAGGCTGTCCTGGAATGCTTTCAGTCCTGGGTCATTCAGCCATACACATTTACATGCTTACTAATAATTTTGGAGATAGAACCAAAAAATTCACAGAAATTGACAAGGCAAAATCAAAAAACCATATCATATACTATATAAATAATCACATCCCAAATTGCAAATCATTTTTCTTAGAGTCATTTCATTATACTATCACTAGAATATAATTATTCAATAATTTTATAAAATTCATGGATTATAATGTAATGCCAATAATATCAGGATAAAAAACAAAACAAAACCCAGAGAATTAACAATTAGTGCTACCCAGTAGATTAAAAAACATCTATTTTTTTCTTTTTTTTAATGAAGCAAAGGAAACCAAGAAGTGAGAAAATGATTTGAGGTTCATAACTATAAAGTGTGCCTTTCCTGACACCTGAAGGAAAGAACAGATACAGGTCAAGGTCAAAGGGGAAGGAAGTCGTCAATACATTACTTACTTCTTTGTATCCAAAGATGATGCGTCCATCCATGAGGAGGGTTGCCTGGAATGTGAAACTTCCCAGGTTGTAATTATCCTGGAGATGTACGTGGTCCCATTGGACAACAAGTGCTGTGCCTATTAACCCCATCGGAACAGAAAAAAATGCAATGAGATAAATATATCATTCAATTCTGGTGGGAACATTCACAAAAATATGGATCTAGCCTACAAATCTAGTAGTAGCACTACTTGAGTTTTTATACGGTTAACTGGAATACTGTTATCGAAACAGCATTTGGAATATTGTTAAAGAATTGAGTATTCTCTAAATATTTGGTAAAATTTAACCTCATACTGAGGTTAATATTGAGCCCAGCATGGGGGGAATTTTGCCTTAGGAAGTCCATTAATGTTAATGGGTACTGTCTACTTAAATTTCCATAAGCCACTTTCAAAATGCAGCCCAAGTGAATTGAATGAATTTCAAATACATTGACAAATGCTGAGAGAAAGGAACACATTCAGAAGGCTAGAATCACTTTAAAAAAGACCTGAAAATGTCTCTTCCATACTTAGAATTATACTCTTCCATGCTGAAGAAATTCTTTTAACACTAATGGTAATATTCTTCTTTGATTCACATGGACTGCATTTCTGTCTTTTGTTGTATTGCTTCCAGGAGGCTGCAAGGTAGCTTAAAGGGCCCCAGGCTAAGATTTCTGAAGTCTCCTTGAAGTACACTGAGATAACTCTTCAGTGCTATATGTCATATTCTGATGAGACAATCTGCCAGTGTTTACTATAAAACTATTAACATCAAATATAAATTAAAACACCGTTTAATAGCCACTAGTGAGAATTCATCTACTTGTTTTAACTGACATTGCTTATTCTCTCTCTATTTTTTAAAAGAAAACAAGTGAGCAGCTAACACTTTTGCTTAGCTCTTAGTATTAGATTTTCTGTTCAGTGAAAAAAATCATGCTGCCAAAAAATGTTGTACAGAAAACGAAACTCTCAGAATTAAAGAGTAAAACTTATCTCCCAGGTCGGTAAATATCTGATTAAAAAAGAAAAGAAAAATCAAGAATGCATGACAGAGAGCTTCTGCATTGGTGAAGACGTGGAGGGGCTGGAAAGATACTGCCCAGAGGGACACGGAAGTCCACCTCCCTTCCCACATACTTTGCCATATCCATTTCTTTCATCTGACTCTTCCTGAGTTAATCCTGTACAAGATGAATGGTGTATTTACAGTATTTTTTATTATAATTTAATGCGGAGAGCTTCTGACCAAGATGTCAGCACAGGAGGCTCCTGAATTTCCCTCCTCACATGGACACACCAAACGTACAGCTACACACAGAATAATTTCCTCTGAGAGAAATCCAGATACTAAATCCAGATAGCTAAATGACTATGCATGGGGCAACTGAGAAAATACCCACATTGAAACTGAACCCATCTAGGTGCTGACTCGGATTCTCTTTGGAGTCCAAAGGAGCCACGGGGCATTTACCCCGCCTTTTCCTTTTGGCTCACTCTAATGATAAAACCAGATCACGAGTATCTCTCTGCAGGGAGCTTACACACATATCTGGCACCCAGTTTTTGTGGTAGCAGTTGAGGAACAACTCCCTAGATCACCTAATTGTGATAGACAATGGGATTTGCATTCATGCATCCTATAGGACAGCAGCAGACAAAGAAGCAATTGTTACCAGGCATACCCTTGAGCGCTTGCCATGGCTATTCATTCCCCCAGAACTCAGCAGAGAGGAAGCAGGCAAAAGTACCCACCTCCCAGTCTTTTCCTGGAAGGGGTGTGACTACGTATTTTTCAAGCTGCTGCATGAGGGTCTGGCATCTAGTTAGCAGTCATCTAGGTACTTGACTGTTATCCTCCCAGGGCCCAAAAGAGCTAGTGGGCACTTCCCATACCATCTTCCTCCAGCTTACTCCAACAATAAAGCTAAGTGTCAGTCCTTATCTGGAAAAAGCTTGTCTACACCTGTAGTGCCCCAACTTTTATGGCTGCCATTGAGGTTTAGGCATCTAAACCACCTTGCTCTGGTAGCCAGCAGGGCTTGCATTTACAAGTCACAGGCTATAGCAGACAAAGAAGCAATTCCCAAATGGGTGCAGGAGCACCTCCCCAGGGTTAGACTCTCAGACTCTGCAGAAAGAGCAGGCAAAAATGCCTGTCTCCCAGTTTCTCCCTAGAAGAGGTCTGACTGCATAGTTTCCTGGCTTTTGCTTGAGAATCCAGCAACAAATCAGTCTGCACCTAGGTGCTGACTATAATCTTCCCCTTTAGGACACTGATGGGGCTTGGGACACTTTCAACTATCGGGCACTACTAAGAACCAAGATGGTATCTTGGACAATCACAAACGTTTCAGAGGCAACCAGGAGCTTTAGCTGGGCTGACTGATGAGGTTTATGTCCTATACAAGATCACTCTGACCATCTGACCAGACTGTAAGAAGTAGCTATTTTGTCTAATGTGCAGAAACCAATACAGAGTCAAGAAAATTGAAGAAAAAGGGAATATGTTTCAAATGAAAGAACAAGATAAAGCTCCAGAAACCAATCTTAATGAAGTAGAGGTAAGTGATTTACTCAAATGAGTTCAAAATAACAGTATAAAGATGCTCACTGAGGTCAGAAAAGCATTGCAAGAGCAAAGTGAGAACTTCAGCAAAGAGAGAGAAAATATTAAAAATGACTAAAGAGAAATCTTAGAGCTGAAGTATAATAACCGACCAGAAAATTTTAATGGAGTTCAGCATAAAGCTAGACCAAGTAGAAGATAGGATTAATGAGCTTGAAGACAGGGGAGGGGAATTCAGCTAATCAGAGGAGCAAAAAGGAAAAAGCATGAAAAAAGAGTAAAGATAGCTTAAGGGACATATAGGTCACCATCAAGTGGATCAATATTTACATTATAGGGATCCCAGAAGGAGATGATAGAAAGGGGCAGAAAGCTTATTCAAAGAAATAATGGCTGGAAATTTCCCTAGTCTCAGGGGTGGAGGTGAGGGGGGAACAGACATCCAGACCTAGGAATCCCCAAAATACAAAAGAAGATGAATTAAAAGAGACTCATACAGAGATGCCTTCTAATCAAATTAACAAAAGTTGAAGACAAAGAAAGAATCTTAAAGGCAGCAATCTGTTACTTACAAGGGAATCCACATAAAACTATCAGTAGATTTTTCAGCAGAAACCTTACAGGCTAGTGGGAGCATAATGAAATATTCAAAGTGCCAACCAAGAGTACTCTACCAGGCAAAGGTGTCCTTCAGAATTGAAGGAGAGATAAAACGTTTTCCAGACAAACAAAAGTTGAAGAAGTTCATCACCACTAGGCCAGCTTAATAGGAAATGTTAAAGGGATTTCAAACAAAAGTAAAAGCATGCTAATTAGTAACAAGAATTATATGAAACTATAAAACTCAATGGTAAAGGTAAAATTCAGAATAGTCTAATACTGTAATCATGGTGGGCACCTCTAGTATAAATGTTAAAACACAAATGTATATAAAAACTATACAATAATCTGTTAATTGATAGAGAATATAAAAAGTTGTAAAGTGTCACGTGAAAAACAAAATGTAGTGGAGGGTGTAAAAATGCAGAGCTTCCATGTGTATCAAGGTTTTGATTGTAAGTAAGAATTACACTTTATAATTTGCTATTCAAGTTATTTTTCTAAGAAAAGTTTTATTTTTATAACTTTTCTAGTTTTTGTGCATTACCATTCTGTGACTCACTTAGACTTCTGTTGTCATTTAGGCTACCTACAACAATTGAAAGCATCATCTCACACTATCTTAGAATCTTTCTAAACTGCTGCTGTCTCCTCTAGAGAAGCGTTGCTTAACTAAAATGTTGAATTTCCCATCCTTCAGCATACCTTTAGTGATCCTAACCCATCAAAGTTGGAAATATTTCAGGAAGTTGCTATTGCATAAAAGCACTCCATGAAGAACATAATAATATTCAAAACTGTTTCATTCATTCACTAAAACACAAGCAATTACTCAGCTTTCATTGTCATATTGTAGGAACTCAATATTTCCATTGGTCATTACACAGAAGATATTTCAATAAAGTAAAATACATTAATTCTTAATTATTATTACTTTTATAATTCTCAGAATTAAAAACTCATCTTACATATTTAATTTTTTTCATTTACTCATTCATTGATTATTATGTAAGACTTACTGAATATGAATTTCTGCCAGGTATTCAAGATAAACTGCTTTCTTATAGCTTGTCCTCATTTCAAAGAATTTAGTGTACAGAATTAATTTAAAAATTAATTTTTAAAACTCATTCAAATAAAAGTAAAATTCAAATATTAACAGCTACTTAGAAACATTATGTATGATAGAATATATGGAGGGAGAGACTTATTTAATATGCTTTATGATTTTGATGCTAACAATAGAAACACTTAGTCTTCAGAATCCTGTGTCCACAGTAAATGTCCCCAACATCACCTAGTAAGTGACAGAACTGGGAAAATAATCAACTTTCATCAAATTATTTCCTGTTTACTAAGGTGATTCTTTCTGGTGGGTAATGCAGTAAGCTTCAGGTAAGTTTCTGGTTGTGGTTCTGCCTCAAGTGTACTTACAATCTACTTATGCATCCTTGGGCTTTAGCACCTCATTAATTTTTTTAAAAAGGGAAGACAGAGTACAACACTTCTTAAAATAATAGGGGCAAGTTACTATAATGGTTAACACTCAGAGCTACTTAATTTTGGAACACACTTGTGTTATTCAAAATGCTTGAAATGAATTTCTCAGAGTGTATATCTAACTATACTTAGCTTCCTTCTTCCTTTGCTATTTTGACCTGTAAAATGGCTTCATCACACTGGTCAGAAGATGGATTTTAGCAAAATAATCACATTTCCCCCAAACTCTTATACCATTAAGTCTATACTACTCAATAGTAAATTTCTTCCTTGATCATTAAGAGTAGAAATAATTTTGTTCCTGCCAAATGCTTCTATTATTTTAAAAGATATAATTGTCATTTGGACAAATAAGTACTATTTGATAAAGAAATTTCCCTTTAAAAATTAACTAATTAAATAATTTATATATAATTATAGTTGACATACAATATTATGTTAGTTTCAGATGTACAATATAGTAGTTCAATGCTTATACACCTTACAAAATGAAGCACCACCATAAGTATATAACCATCTGTCACCGTACATAGTTATTATGATATTATTGACTGTATTCTCTATGCTGTACTTTACATCCCTGTGACTTATTTTATAACTGGAAGTTTGTACTTGTATCTTTAATTAAATTTGCAAAACAAACTCTTCTTTTCCTATTTTCTCCACTAAAGTTAGAGCCTTATATTTGAATAGCATTTAGTGACGTATTCTAGGTTTTCTTTGACAATTTTATGTGTCTTGTAAAGAAGTAGTAAGGCTAGATTATGGTCAGCATACTTGATAAACCTTAATAGGCTCTATTTCATATTTTAAAGTCAGAGAAAGTTAAATTTCGTAAGTGTATTTTAAATATCCACTACCCTAAATGTTTAAAAGGTGTGTTCATCTTATGGTATATATAATTTATAAGGTTTAAAAATTGAGTATCAATGTCTATGCCACTTGCCTCTGCTTGAAGATCAGAACTAACAAGTTATCCTTATGTAGTATTTTTAATAGGAAGGACTTACTGCAAATAGCATCAAATGTATTAATATTTGCTTTGTATGACTCATTTATTATAGTGCCTACTAGCTGTTAGCAAACATTTGTTGAACAAATGAATGAATGAATAAATAAGTAGCATTTGACCATATACTTTACTCCCCATACTAACAGTATCACATTTATTATCTTAGAGCACTTGCATGAGGCTGTTTATAAATCCACTCGACCAAAAACAAAGAAACAAAAACCCAGGTTACTAGAACATTAGTATGAATCTGATGATTGATGCTTACAAATATACATACAGTAAAAAAACAGGCTAACCAATACGTACCATTATCAAAATATCTGACTGTTGAATTTCTGGATACACTGGGATCAAAATTTGCCATTAAAGGAGCTATGTACTGGGTGGCTGTTAGCATTCGATGTACAACTTCTCCAGTGTATATGAAACCTATAATTAAAAAAAAGTAGGAAACATGTTAAGGAAAAGCCCAGATAAAATTTTAATGAAAATACCTCCAACTCAGTTGCAGTCATATTTTGAAACTAAAATATCATTGTAGCTAAAAAAAGGAATACAATGAATGACTTAATATCTGACCAAAAATAATTGAGTCTGGATTAAGTAACACATCCTCATAGGATGGCAGCATCTTGCAGATTGGTAAATCAGAAATCTATACTGTGGGGAAAATGGCTATTATCTGGAAAGAGGTATTTACACTGAAAAGGCTAATACAGGACTACCAGCAATTCAAACATTCAATATGGCATGATTAATTCCTTGTTATGTTAACACTAGCCAAATGTGCAAGTCCTTTTTAGACATGAATGTAGTTTCATGTTGTTTAATTACATTTTCTTAAACTGCAATCTCAGCTTAGGACAATTTCAAAACTATACATGCATATCTCTTTCTATATTTTTATATCTTTCTACATCACTAAAATGGAGAAAACGTTGTAGATCTTTTTTTCAAAGTTGAAAGGAGGCGAAACACCCATGGTAAAACTTGCATGTTTCTCCGATTGCTCTTTATAATACTATTAGCACCCTATCTGGAAGATAAAGATTATGTGTTTGTAGGTAAGATGGTGAAACACTGATAATGCACAAATGGCTTTTTTCTTGAGAGTTATCAATGCCAGCCTTTTCTAGCAGTTGGATAATGAGAGGACATTTACTGTGGAGAACTTCCTCTTGAATTAACTTTCCATAGCTCCTATGTTATAACCCTACCCATTTTCAATTATTCACACTGGGTTTATTTATTTTGTGAATTATCCATGACAAATTGTTAATCCTATACTGGCTTCTTGCCTCCCATGTCTTCAGATGTAAAAGCAGAGTCAGCTCAGGGAATGCTAATTTTAATATTAATCTAATAAATGCACCATTGACAAAATATATATGTAAATGGTTACATGTGTACACACCACACACATATACACACACAAAATACAATCCAAAGCAACTTATTTGTGACAATGCAGTTGTATGTTTAGGCAATCATAAATTAACTAGATATCTGGGGCTACTATAGATCATTTCTCTATTTTCAGAAGAATAAAATAAAACAAGCAAGATTTTAAAAAGAAAAAAATGTGTAGAATTTATGCTTCTAAAAGTTTATTTCACTTCATGATCTTAAAGTTTTCATTGGCATATTGTGGTCTTTATTGTTTCAAATTCTCAACTGTAATTTTCTAGGTAACTTATTGGAATATTAAATCTGCAGTTATTTACTTTGAAATTAATTTCTGTCTTTCTAGCAGTGTCTTCTTTCCTTAACTTCCTTTCCATTTTTCATCAAGGGCAAAACTAAATTCTAGCTATTCACCTTAAAAATATATTTTTAACTAGCAAATTCATTAGCATGTATTTTAATCATTGACAAGTAACATCTTTCAAAATAAATTCTCTATGCCTTGAGCAGAACTTTATATATTTGCAACTTCACATAACTCAAGTGTACTAAAAGAATAGAGGGTGAGGCAGTCATTGCTTTTATTTTATTTTATTTCCCTGTAGATTTTCAGAGACACTCTTAGTGTTCAAAGCCCAATATGACAGACTTAAAATTATAAAGATGAATGAAGAGTAACTGTTTTTCAGGGTCTATGATTTATCTTTTGCTCCTATCATCACCATGTCTTCATGATTTCACCGCAAATACAGATATAAAAGTTCTATAAGTATGATCTTTTAAGGAAATATTAAATTATACTCTGAAAATGTTCTTTCAGAGACAGTAGTTTTGGATAGTTATTTCTCTACTCTATACTCTCGGCGTACTAATAGAAGAAACTTCATTTGATTTAAGAAATAAAGAGGGCAGTAATTTAAGGCAGTAAGATAATTTTAAATTCATACAAAATTCATTCTCCAAAACAATTCTAAGAAAAATAGCAGCAATTCCTAGAGAAAGAGTTGCAAAATGTATGACCATAGATGACTTCAAATACTTAATTCTTACTGTTAGTATTTAAAATTATATATGTATATACATATACACATACATATATGTATATGTGTATATATATACACATATACATACATTTGTGTGTGTGTATGTATACATACTGGGGGTGCCAAAAATGTGTATATATTTTAAAAGATGTTATCTATGCTCAAGCAGTAGTTAGTCATAACCAGAAGTGTCTGGATGCTGATGGTAACCACTTTGACCACCTTTGTAATTGCAGAAGTATTACAATTAATATAGTCTTATTCTTTCAAATTTTAGGATCACTTCACAATGTGTTTTAGAATTTATAGTTTCCAGAACATTATGCTCTTCCTCACTGGATTTCGTACTTAAACAAGGAGTTTGAGGAAGACCTGTTTTCTTTGTGAAAATTCTAACATCTACACCTTACAGAACAGTTGTAGTCACCTCAAATCCTCAATTTTTATTGTATTACTTCAGCCTCTGTTCTTTTAATTGGAAAATTGTATAAATAGGTTCAAATTCGATTCCTCTATTGCAATGCACCAAATGACTCATGTATTGGCAAGTGAATGACATATGATTAGAGAATTTATTTAATCGTAGAATCAAATTATTCCCTGGCACTGTGACTAAGTTACTTGACTACTCTGTGCCTCAATTTCCTAATCTGTTAAATGGAGCAGTAAAGGTATCAATATCATTGGGTTGTTGTGATGGTTGAATGAGTTGATACATGAAAAGCACTTCAAAACACTGTTTAAAATAAAAATTTGCAAAAATCAGCCAATCGATTAAATTCTCTCTCATTTTTATCCCTTGAAGTCTTTTCTGTCTAACGCACACTAGTTGATTAGACTTGCACTAAGATGTTTATATGATTTCAAACTCATGTTTCATATCCAAATAGTATGTGCTTTTTTATATTATTCTAGTTGGGGTTAAGGCGCACCACTGACCCTAACTATAAGACAACAGATAATAAAAAGGTTTAATGTCCAAGCTCTACATGTGATGTCTCTTTCCTTACATTCTGATGGAATAAACACCTTGTAAAAATATTAATCTCCTATCATTTGCAAATGGTTGTTTCTTTTAATTGGAACTATCATAGTAATAAAGGAAGCTTGAAGAGGCTATAATTGCCTGTGAAACACTATATGAAACTTTAATGTGTAAAGAGTTACTTAAAATATTCTACTTCATTGTCTTTCAGTTGATATTTTTGACCCCAGAGGAAAGATTGGAGATGATGGGTATGCCTGTCGGGCACTGAGCATTCATAGTGAAATGCTGCTCTTAGAGGACAAGTGACAATGGAACATGCTACCCCTGTCACCATCGTGACATGGGTACTATAATCCCTACACGGTAATCAAACAGATCTAAATTTATGGTCTTTTATCCATAAGGAGAACAGATTTCTCATACTGATCCCCCATTAACCTTATATATGATCTGTTTCATTTCTGTTCACGAAGAATTGAATTATTTAACTGAGTGCTGTTTGGTTATTGTTTTATCAATTGTTCACTGTTGTAGTGGACAATTTGCTTGAAGCCAACAAATGCATTCTGAGCATCATTCACCATACATTTTGCACAAATGGCATTTTATGAATCGTAATACATTCTCACATGCAACAGACTACCCCCTTCCACACAAATACTTGTTTGCAATTCCGTCAGCCTTTTAAACAAAGCCATATGTGGCAGCAATTGCTAACTTGAAAATTAAAAGTTGTGGTTAAGTTATCTGGTAATGTAACTGTCTGCCAGATGCAACTGTACAATCACAGGTTTCACATAACAGGCTTCCTCTGGATAACATTTTTGCCAGTAGACCACACAGTTCATTCTGAGGATATTGGCTTGTACACGCAACCTAGATGGTTAGGAAAAATAATTTCTGAAGTTCATGTGAGCTCACGAACCACTCGTTCTCTCCAAGAAGCAACTATAATATTGTCAATCACCAAATGTTTTCCCATTACAATTCCAACCAGCCGTCAAGGTAAAATATATCACTATTTTATATAATGAAAAATTGTAAATATATACGTTAATATATATCACATCTCGTAGACTCCGTAGACTCCTTTATTCTATTGGCTTAAGGCAGCGTTGGGGATTACAAATTACAACAAAGTCATCCTCTGGGGAAAAAAAGCTACAAGTGACTCTTGGTTCTTGGCTACAAATTATGTTTATAAAATGACTAATATAAAAATTTATGTTGACTACATAACATGCCTCTCTTTAGCCCCTGAGAGTAAAAAAGAAAAAAGAAGCCAGAATTGCGTAGATGAGGAAAAAAAGAGAGACAAAAATCTGTAACTTCTTTCATTTTCATTCTGAACTATTAATAGAATTGCTACCTGTAGTTCTTGTCTTCTCCCTCTTGTTTCTCAAATAAGTCACTTGTTCTTAATATATGTTAATTCCTATTGGTCACTGTCAAAGAGACCCCCTCGACCCTCCTTTCTAAATGCTTCTGACTATCCAGCATTTCCAGAGACGTTTCCGTTCACACTACAGACAGTGAATGGCGCCCCTTGGAGTTGAGCAGTGCGTGAACTACATGGCTTTTCATGGAGGCATTGGGCTGCTCCTTTTACTTGAAAATCAAGTTCATCTCCCTCTATTCAGACAGATCCTGGTAATATTTCAAAAGCCTTACTTCTACATGGGGGAGATGGGGAAGGCGGCTTTAAATTATTTATGCTCCTAGACTGAGGATTCAGGGATCCTGCTGTCAGATGCTGGACTCACGTGTGACAGCCAAATTAGAGCTGGGAGTTAGTCCCCGATACGCGAGGTATCAGTTTTCGGTATGCTGCCCCATTTTTGCAAAGCCTCTGTTTGGAATTCCACCAAGTACCTGGAACCTTACTCCCCAGTCTTTCTAGAAGGTAACTACTTGGCTTCCTGACCTATGAATATCAGCTCCCCCCTGGAATTTCTCCCCATTTCCTGGGACATAAATAATCCTTTGGGAACCTACCTAGGACAGTGCTAAATTATCAGCTGGGTTTCCATCCAGGCTCTATCCTTCTCTAGAGGGGACAGCCCATTGTTCTGTCTTTCATTCGACCCCCCAAATACCCTGTCTACCATAAGGAACAATGAACACTGCTCCTTCCTTTTCTAGGGACTTAAAAACTGTCATTGAAATCTATTTTTTTTAAATGTCCAGAAACAGCCCTGGAAGGAAGATGCCCAAATGTAAAGAGAGGCCACCTTCAGGTAGCTTCTCCGTCTTCAGACCTTACTGCGCTTATTGACCAGTCTGGAGGAATGCGTACAAATCAGGCAAATTTCAAGTAAAAATCAGGCAAATTTCAGGTAAAAATATGACTTAGCAGGAGACTACCTCATTAGGATTCTTGCCCAGAATTGTAGTCTATCCAGCCTGTAGCTTACCAAGCAAATTTTATCTATCTTTTTAAAATTATAACTATACTTTCCCACCTCCATTCCTCCAGGCATGTTTTTGTTTTCCTTCACTGTTTAGACAATCCTAGGAGAGAGAAACTTCAGCCCTAAGTTTTCCCAGAATCCATCCAAGCTGTGAGATGTCTTGAATGTACTGACAATCTCTTCAGTCCCTCCCCTTTCAGTGCAAGAGAAACAGGAAAGAAGCTAAGGGCAAGTAGAAGGGCTTTGCTTTCGCAGAGAGCCATCTGCACTGCACCGCCCATCCCAAATCAAGAGCCTCTTTTCTCCAGCACAAGTAGAATAACCCAATTGTTGTCCCAGACGGTTTGGGTTTTAATGCCTTAGCATATAACTTGTAGATCCAATCTAGTGTCATATATATACTGTTTAGATAGACAGATAATAAGATAATATGTAAACTGAGTATATGTATAGTGTATGTATATACATATAATACACGTTATACATACATACACTTACATATACATACACAATATACATATATACGTATAACACACACACACACACACACACACACACACACACACACATACACACACAGAAGGTGCCAAAAAATGTGTACACCTTTTAAGAGAGAAAAAAACTGTATTACAATTGCAATACTCAATATATACTGATAATAAAAGATGAATACAAGTCATGTGTATACATTTTCTTGGCACCCCGGTGTGTATGTGTGTGTGTGTGCATTTCTCTCCATGAAGAGCTGAAATGTGGCAGAAAGGTCTATGTTTGAGTTCTTCATCTTTCACACGCTACATGATCTCATGTCATCACTTCGTCTCACTGAGTTGCAATTCTGTAACATTAACCTGTGTTAAACAACACTGTGTGAGCATTAATCACTGAAAAAGGACTATGCAAACATGGCTGCAATTCCACATTCAGCACATATACATGGAGCATCTGCATGGCTCTGACACCCTTTTGAAATCAGAGCTCTGTAGAGGATCCCTCTGCAGCTGCATTGATTCTTCTCCCCGTCTGCCCTTGATTGTTGAGGTCCCAGTGTCAGACTCAAATTTCTCTGATTCTCTAACCTCCCTGAGACATGTGCCCTTTTACTGTCTCAGAGTTGTGACCACACCTCCAGTTTCTCAGAGGTTTTAGTCGTTCGGTCCCTTAGGGTGATAAGTAGTCAGTGAGAGGGACAAAATTATCAGGACAAAAAATTGACCCAATTGTATATTCCTATTACACTTCGCACTTTATATTTTCAATATGCCCTACAATTTGAACACTCAAAACATTAGATGCTGAAAGAAAAATTCACTTCCTTTGAGAAAAAAAAAGGAATTTATATATTTGGTTTTGTTTATGTATGTGTGTGTGTGTGTGTGTGTGTGTGTGTGTGTACACATACATACAAAAATATTATATAAATATAAATATAAATATAAATATAAATATAAATATAAATATATATATATATATATATATATATATACACACATACATACACACACATATATGTATGTGTATATGAGCACATACTGGGGATGTCAAAACAATGTACACAAGTGGACACTTTGGTCAATGTTACTCAAGCAGTAGCTCGCCGTAATCAGAAGTGTCTGGATGCTGATGGTAACCACTATGAGCACCTCTTGTAATTGCAGAAGTCAAACGTGACCTGTATTCATCGTTCGTTATTGGTATATATTGAGTATTACAATTTTAATACAGTTTTCCTTTCTTTAAATGTGTATACATTTTTTGGCACCCTCTGTATATATAATATATATACACATATATATATATATATATATATATATATATATATATATATACACACACACATATGTGTGTGTGTGTGTGTGTGTATTAGAGAGAATCTCGAGTCCATAGATCATGTAAATCAATACATAATGCATACTGAGTGTCTTAAAATCTGAAGCACAATAAAATCCAGCTTACTTCCTCTGAAAGTATTTTTAGACACAGTTTTTCCCATTTGCTGACCCATAATATTTTGGTTAATGCCATCTAGACTAAACTTCTCAAAAATGCATTTATTTTCACAGATATGTTTTCTTACATAACATTCATCAACTCTATTTTAGAACACTAATTACTGAAAGCAGTGAGAGATTGAAAGAAGCCCTAAGACTTTCTTTCCACATCCCAGCCTTATTATTTCTTTCCCAACAGTCTCCCTCACACAAAAAGAAAAAATAAACAAACAAAAACATTAAGTTTATTTAGGGTCACCTTTTCCTAGTATTGACTTAGGAGAGAGTTTATTAGCGTGCATATTCTTTCAGCACAGTTATTACATAGAATTACTTGTATTCAATTGGGATACAGTCATTGAGGCCAAAAAAGACTAGAATTTGAATAGCAGTACCAATTATCTCACAAATTAGATCTAAATTCAAATGTTAGAGTTTCTACTTCCTATAATCCTTCTGTGAAACATTTGACTGAATATATTTATTTTGATCAAAACACTGACAAAACAGTTCCCTTGACCCTGGGAGTTTTTGCAAGTACTATTTAGATTCTAAAATTCTTCAATACATATTCAAACATTCATACACATTCAAACATGCATATTTTGTGACGTTTAATTTAACCAATTACAATTTGTTTGTATATGTGACTATGCATTTTAATGGTCTTAAAAATAAATCTTAAAAAGATAAAATTCATACTATATATATGCATAGAATATACAAAGTTCTGATAATTAAGTTTGCGAACTCATCCTAGAAAAAGTTCTACATACCTCATTGCTGAATATCACTACGGTCACTTTTGAAGTACTCCCCTTGGGAATCTATGCATCAATGCTAGTTCCTAGTCCACTCTTCAAAGCAATTTTGGAATTCTTTTTCTGGAATGGTCGTCAGAGCTGTCCTTGTATTACCCTTCATGTCCTGAATGTCATCAAAATGTCTCCTTCCAATATTTCCTTTATCTTCCGGTAAAAAAAGAAGTCACTGATGGCCAGATCAGGTGAGTAGGGAGGGGGTTCCAATATAGTTGTTTGTTTACTGGCTAAAAACTCCCTCACAGACAGTACCCTGTGAGCTGGTGCATTGTCGTGATGCAAGAGCCATGAATTGTTGGCAAAAAATTGAGGTGGTCTAACTTTTCCACGTAGCCTTTTCAGCACTTCCAAATAGTAAACTTGGTTAACTGTCCAGTTGGTACAAATTCATAATGAATAATCCCTCTGATATCAAAAAAAGTTAGCAACATTGTTGCAACAAATTTGGGACCTTAATTGTCAGACCGTGTATGCTTACACATATATGGATAAGTAAGCAATAAGCGCCCATGTATCAGTTATTCACCATCCAGACTAAAAAATATATAACAAAGAACAAATATGACATTTAAAATGCACTGTATTTTCCTCCTAAGAGCTAACCAGTATCACATTTTATCACTTCATTCTGTTTCTTTATAGATTTTATGCTACATGTTTGCATCCCTAAAGATGATGAGCTTTGCATATGTTTAAGACTTTAAAACAACTGAATTGTAAGAGTTGTTCTAAAAGCTTTTATTTCTGTTTAACTATACATTCCTGAGAGAATGAACTCTGTTGTGCAAGTAGCTGTTTCACTTGTTTTTCACTTCTGTATCCTATTCCACTATGTGAACATGCCACAATTAGTTTATCCCTTAGACTCTTGCGGACATTTGTATTGTCTCTCTCTCTCTTTTTTTTTTTTTTTTTGCTATTGCAAATGGTGCTACCGTTAAAAAGTTCTACATAGAACCTGGCTCATATTTTCAAGATTTTCTAATGGATAAACCTAGAAGCTGCATGGCTAGATCAGACGGCACACACATGTGCAACTTCACCAGATAATGCAGAATTGTTTTTCTAAGTAGTTACACCAATTGACAAATTTGCCGTTATTATACATATATTTGCATTGCTTCATATTCCTGTCAAATTTGATATCGACACACTTTTAACTTTTGCCAATCTGATAGTTGTGAAATTATATTTCATTATGGCACTTATTTACATTACTCAATTAAAATTACTCAATAATATTGATTAATTACATTACGCAATTGTAAATTTGAGTAATCATGAAATTCACTATTTTTCTCAGAAGCTTATTTGTCATTAAAGTTTCCATTTCGGTGAAGTGCCTGAAAAATTCTTTGCCCTTTTCTTATTTATTTCTAGGACTCGTTTTCTAGATTAAAAAAAAAAAAAAATCTCTGCATACTATCTATGGTTTGTGCTTTTTTGTGCATTCTTAGAGTATTTCCTTACTCTGAAGTTATAGAGATATTCTTCCTACTCTGATGTTATACATATATTCTTCTATATTGTTCTCTAAATAGGTTATCAATTTACCTATCACAGTTTTTTCTTCCACCCAATATTATTTTTAAAGTGAATAAAATATGGGTCAATTGGTATTTTTATTCTAGATTAACCCTATATATTTTTTTGAAATTTCATTCTATCCTCACTTCCCTGAAATATCAATTTAATCATAAGTCTAATTTTCATAAATCTATATGACTTCTCCTGGAATTTCTATCTAATGCACTGATGCACTGGCCAGTTGTTTATCCTTTTGTGGATGCCACAATATGTTATTACTATGTGTTCATACCTAGTAAATCAAGGTCCCATCAACTATCTGTCTTTTCTTTTAAGAATCGGTGACTATCCCTGGTCCTTTGCTTTTCCATATGTATTTTGGGATTAATTTGTCAAGATACACACACACACACACACACACACACACACGTGCGTGCACAAAATAAAATAAATAAAATAAAATAATCATGTTAGATTTTGACTGACTTTCCATTGAAATTGTAAGTCAGTTTGGGAGGAATCCACCCCTTTTGATTTTGGGTCTCCCCACCAATGAACCTGGTATATAATTTTATGTGTTCTTAGATATCTTTCACTATTTTAAAATTAATTTTCTCAAAAACATCTTGCACATCATTTTTAGACTTATTTCAATTTACTTAGTCTTTTTTGAAGCTATTATTGTTGAAAACTTTATTTTCAATTATTTTTTCCTACAGCTTGTGGTGGCATTCAGAAACACAGTTGACTTTATACATTGATTTTTATATTCAGCAATCTGGCTCCACTCTCAAACTAATTCTAATAACCAGGCTGTACATTTTGGGGGGCTTTTGTATGTTGACAATCATATCACTTGAAAATAAAGCAAATATTTTTTCTTTCCAATCATTGTATCTTCTATTTGCTTTCCACTGGTTATGTGTTATATATTGTTTTAATGGAGAAACAATAAATTATTATGTTAAATATACATATACATATATACACACACACACACACACACACACACATATATATATATATTATAAATTGAAATCTGTAGAGCATGATGGAAATACAACTCAGAAACTAGCTAAAACAACTATCACAAAAACATTTTATAAGACTGAAAAAACACATTTAGATCAACTGTCTCTGTTGAAGAATAACAATTACTTATTTATCCTTTCTATTTCTTCTTACTTCTAGGAAATTCATACACACATTAAAGAGAAATAGGTAAATTTCATCAACCTGTATATATCTGAACACTTGGCCTCTCTTGCTACTTCATTAAAGATGTTATTTTTTCCATATCCTTTGCAACATTTTTACTTCAATTAAACCTCAACATCTTATTATCCAAGCAAGCAGTAGGGAATGTTATTGGCAAAAGTGGCTCATTTACTTCGCTATTTACTGTGCCTTTGGCCAGAACAATACTTAACTGGGAGCAGGAGAAAGGGGTTCATAGCACACAAAAGGCAAGCAATAAAACCACAACTCTGGGGCAATCCCAGAGACTGAATGAAGACTGCCACGCCCCTCCTAGTTAACACTGCTACAATCAGTAGCAAAAGATCTTCCAAGTGAAGCTGCAACCTTTTATTAGCTCTCAGGGAGAATAAGAGATTGTTATTAGACTTATTTTTTCAACACCTTTACATTTATATATGTTAAGAGGCTCAGGGGGCAAAGCTATCATCTTCCTAGGTTGAAAAGAAGCCCTTCTCCGAGTGGACCGTGGGAAGGCATGGAAGCTGCACTGTAATTCCTAACCTGCTTTTCTAATAGGTTAGCTTTTGTGGGAGAGCATCAAGAGCTGGCATCGCAAATGCACTTCTGTGGAATTGGTTCAGACTAATCAGAACTGAACAGACAATTTTCTTTTTTTAACTTCACTTTACGTCTGCTAAGGCAGGGAATGAAACGTTTCGCCACGCTGGGAGGAACTGTTTCCCCGGACATTCACCTGCAGTTTCTGTTCAGTGCATGAGTGCAGCAGTCCAGGAGGCTGCGGGTCGAGTCTGGCCTTGGTGACATAACAGTACACCTCACATATGTGCCCAAAGCTCAATGAAACCAGGGCTAGCCTATATACAGTCAGACGACAGGACTAAATTATTACTCCTTGAAATAAAAATTAACAACATTTTCACCTACCCACAAATTTGGGTTATGGAAGACATGGGGAGACACAGACATTTATAAGGGTTCATAGTTCAGGATTCAACATTTCCTTTTTCACGCATTGCCATTGTCAGAATCTCTACTCAGGTACTTAATGATCATTAGCTCTAGCCTTCCGGTTTAAGCCTTCTCTCAGGAAAAAAACTGATGTGTATTATGTACTAGGGTATGAATGGTACAGAATCTTTACCATGTTATCCCCTCTTAGGGGTATTTACATGTTACTGAGGAAGATGCCGCTCCAAGCTGAAGGAAGGGGTTCTCTGCAGTCATTACCAGAAAGGGGCTGCAATCACCCCAGTGAACATCTAGCTACTGCTGACCTTGGGTAGAGGGTCAGCACAGGTCCCCCACTAAGCTTGTACCATCCTGTCAGAGGTGGAGGTAGAAATCGTGTAAACACGGGTCACTACAGCCCCTCAGGTGGCCCTCCCCATCCTCTGTGGGCTCCGCCATGCTGGAGGTTTCTGAAGACATGATGCTACAACACAGTCACCCTGCATGTGTGGGTTACGGGTGCTGGAGTGACATGTGGGGCCTTCTGCTGTAAGGCTGCTGCCCAATGACTTTACAAAAAGTTACACAAAATTTCAGTTAGAATCTAGCCATCCCAGAAACACCTACAATTGAGGAGAAAGTGGAAAATAAATTGCATTGTGGATTTGTTTTATCTTCTTATTAGATAAGCTTTTAAGGATAGGTGGGTCAATTCATTCATCAAGAACGAGACAGGCTGACTTTCCAAATGATATGGCTGAGATACAAAGCCTTCTCTGGTTTGTGTGGTCACTGCACTCTTCAATGCTGTCTCCTACCTCTTCTCCACATGTACCCGGTGCTTCAGCTCCTATCACATGGCCGTGGGTTCCACGGGCTTTACGAATTTGCACATGCTGCTTTTTCTGCCTGAAACACCCTTTCCTCCTTCTGAAAAATCCTATTCATCTTCCAAGCTTCAGTGAAACATTTCCTCTTCTGTGAAGCCTTTTTTTCCTCTCCAACCCCAGAAGATCTGATTACACCCTTTGGTGTTCCATCCCTAAGCTCATCCTACTTCTGTTATAGATCTTATCACACCGAGTTACAGTTGTTTATTTTCACATCTATTCCCTGGCCTGTTCCTCTCTCTTAGCACTGGTAACAGATTCTAGAGGAACAGAAACTGTAACTTTCCATGTTTGTGTCTCAACACAGTGTCTGGCCATCATTCATGAACTCATCTAACTGAGTGCTTAGTATGTTTGAGAGATTGCACTCGGTATCAAGATGGAAAAAGACATTCTCTGAGCTGAAGCGAGGATGGCGTGTTATGAGGCTGGAGGGCAACAGTCCAGGATCAGACTGTGGGAACCCATGGCAGCCATGGCAAAGGTCTGGGGATTTTTCTTTTTTTTTTTTTCAAAGGCAATGGGAACACATTGAAACAGAGACTTAACTACACCAGATCGGTGCTGACAGAAGAGCACCGATAAGCACCACATTCTGATAAGCACCACATTCAAGAGAGTGTTTATTTCTAGAGCAGAAGAGTAAGGAACACATGAAAAAGGGTACACATCAAAATTCAGCTGGGTCTACTTCCACCCCATCCGCTCAATCTGAGTACTGGGTACACAGTGGTTTCCATATTATGTATTTTTTTATACAGCTGATATATTTCAAACAAAATTTCAGTTTATTCAGGCAGAACATAGACAATGAGTAAGGAGGAATCATACTTGAAGTAGGGTGAACAGTTTACTGTCTATTTCAATAATCCATGGAAAGATGGAATGGGCTTAAAACTAAGAATGAGGAGATCAGAGGTAGAAACATCACCGGGTTTTTCAGAAGTAGAATCAACGTCCAGATGGTTCATTAGATACAGGGTGGGAGCATGCTGACGAAGGAGTAAAACGGAAGACGATGGCGCCATCTACTAAGAGGAGAAAACTTGTGGAGAAAAAAATTAAACCTAGGCTAATTTCAGAATAAAAGTGTGCAAGCAGTCTAATACAATTTCGGTCACTCATATGCAACCTTAGGTATCACAACAAAAGTGGTCATACGGTGGTTTTCTTTCACTAACTTCCCTGTTGAGTCAGTTGTCTTTGCATTCCACCCTTGGGAACAGTGGGTATCTGGCACAATCAGATTCCTTTGAAGGATAAGCACCATTTCAAGGCCTACAAACAAGAGGGATTACCTTCTAATTTAACCCTAAAACTGGATATGTATCTCTGCCCCAGATAAGAAGAGGATGCATAGACACACATAGATAAACTGCTCTTTAAGGAACTAAACAAAACAAAACAAAACAAAACAATGACAACAAACACACTTCAAGGGTCACTAATTCTACTTTGACATGTCATCTTCTGTGGTCTAAAGAAAACCATACGTACGGACTTTATATGACAAATGCATTTATTTCCCTGCTGACAATGTTTCCACTATTAGTATTTCACAAGTACTATAGAAGGAGATACAACAAATATATTCCAGGATAAAGATTTTCTTTCCAACTTTGACACGGACCTTTCTTTGGAATGAACTAAAGGGGCATACATATTGACAAAACATTAAATAAATACAAAGTGATAAAAATATTATACTTGAAAATCTATAAAACACAACTGTATAAATGTTATAAACATACTCTGACAGAAGTCTTCTTCTGAGGGTTCTTAACCTAATTCAGATGAACAGATATGAGAGTCTAAAAGAGTAAAAAAAGGTCACTAAGATCCCCACTGGATATTCTCCCATGGAAGCAGGGGATAACAAGGAGAAAAACATGGAGTAGAAATGCAGGGGGGGGAGTTCTTTGTCAGGAAAAGAGTAATAAAGACAATATGAAGAAGACCTTTTGGCTTCCTGAGCAGCACCATGGCGGTCGGCAAGAATAAGTGCCTTACGAAAGGCGGCAAGAAGAGAGCCAAGAAAAAAAGTGGTTGACCCATTTTCTAAGAAAGATTGGCATGACGTGAAAGCACCAGCTATGTTCAATATAAGAAATATTTGGAAACACTAGTCATGAGAACTCCAGGAACCAAATTTGTTTCTGATGGTCTGGCAGTTTTGAAGTGAGCCTAGCTGATCTTCAGAAAGATGAAGTTGCATTTAGAAATTTCAAGCTAACAGAGGATGTTCAGGGAAAACCTGTCTAATTTCCACGGCATGGATCTTACTCATGACAAATGTGCTCCATGGTCAAACAATGGTAGACCATGATTAAAGCTTGTGTTGCTGTCAAGACTACTGATGGTTATTTGTTTCATCTATTCTGTGCTGGTTTTACTAAAACATGCAACAATCAGATTCAGAAGACCTCTTATGCTCAGCATGAACAGGTTTGCCAAATCCGAAAGAAGGTGATAGAAATCATGACCCAAGAGATGCAGCCAAATGACTTGAAAGAAGTGGTCAATAAATTAATTCCAGACAGCACTGGAAAAGACATAGAAAAGGCCTGCCAATGTATTTATCTGCTCAATGATGTCTTTGTTAGAAAAGTCAAAATACTGAAGAAGCCCAAGTTTGAATTGGGAAAACTCATGGAGCTTCACAGTGAAGGTAGCAGTTCTGGAAAAGCAACTGGGGATGAGACAGGTGTTAAAGTTGAACAAGCTGACGGAGGTGAGGCCCCAGTCCAAGAATCTGTGTACAATTCAGACTTTTCATGGTGACAAATAAAACATGCTCATGATTTTTTTTTTAAAGACTACAAGGAGAAGGAGCAATTTAAAATCCAAAGTGAGGCAAGGCACTGCGTGAATACTAAAAGGGGAATTAGAACTTTTTATTTTCATAAGTGACCAATTTAGTTTATATCTCCATTTTGTTCAGTAACTGACTCAGTAAGACACCATCAAGCAACATTTAAGTGATAATCAAAATGTTGTCAAGGAGAGTTAGAAAATATTTGAAGGTGTATGTTAGGATCTGTGAACTTTCTGGATACCAATTCTTCTCAGAATAATTATCCTGTGGGAAAACTAATTTTATTATGAGAAAGGGTAACCATGAGATTGGCACTTCAGGATTTCATGCAAAGTTTACAAAAAATGTGGTCATTCATTCCTTTTTTTTGGTTTGTTTTAATTGTGTAAGGACACTTCGTTGACCTACTGGATGATCAGGAGTGTTTAACCTCCATATATGTGTGAATTTTTCAGTTTTTCTTCAGCTATTAACTTCTAATTTCATACCATTGTGGTCAGAAAATATGCTTGATATGATTTCAGTCTTCTAAAATTTGTTAAGACTTGTTTTGTGGCCCAACATGTAATCTATCCTGGAGAATGTTCCATGTGCACTTGAGGAGAATGTGTATTCTGGGGCTGTTGGATGGAATGTTCTGTATATGTCTCTTAGGTTCATTTAGTCTATATTGTTATTCAGGTCACTTTTTCCTTATTGATTTTCTGTCTGGATGTTGTATCCATTATTGAAAGTGGAATATTGACACCCCTTGCTATTATTGTATTCCTGCCTATGTCCCCCTTCAGCTTGCCTTTGTTTGATTTACATATATATATGGGCTCTGATGTTGGGTGTACATGTATTTATAATTATTCTATCTTCCTGATGAGTTGATTCTTTCATCATTATATAATATTTTTTGTCTCTTGTGACAGGCTATACTTACATCAGAAGTCTATTTTGTCTGATGTAAGTATAGCTAGTCCTGCTCTCTTTTGATTACTATCTGCATGGAGTATCTTCTTCCATCCCTTCATTTTGAGCCTATGTATGTCCTTAAATCAAAAGTGAGTTTCTCGTAGAGGGCAGACAGTTGAATCTTGTTGTTGTTGTTTTTAATCCATTTAGCACTAAGTATTTTGATTATAAAGGCTAATCCATTTACATTTAAAGTAATTATTGAGAATTGTTTTCTATCTGTTTCATAGCTCCTTTATCCTTATTTTCCTCTCTTGTTGTCTTCCTTTGTATTTCACTGATTGTTTTTGTAATGATATGCTTTGATTCCTCTTTTTCTTTTATGTGTCTTCCATAGGTATTTTCTTTGTGGTTACCATGGGCTTACATAAACATCTTATAGTTTTAACAGTCAATTTTAGCTGATAACACCAATATTTGGTCATTCTTAACTGGGTTTAAAATGAAGTAAATATGTCTTTTCTGCAATGATTACAGAGAGATTCTTTACAATGTTTATTGACAAAACAAACACTTCACATTGACATTTTTGGTTCAGCTTTTGAACTAAATTAAACCAAATGTTAGTTTATAAATGTGTATATTTTACTTGGAGAACATCTATGGTTCAAGTGAAATATTTTCTTTGGATCCCAACACAATGGTTTTGAAAATCTAACAATGAATAAAAAATGTACTTATCTTTCAAATTATAAAACATTATAACATTAGTTACTAGTGTAGGTAAAAGAAATAATTCTTTTTTTTAGTAAATAGAGTAATGGCTTTATTTTAAAATGGTGTGAGGAATTTATCATCAATGTTAAAATAAATAAGCTTATGTGTGCAAGTACTAGAAAATAATAGAAGGCATTTTAAGGCATTTTATTACTTATTCCATGGAGTATAACTTAGGTTTACAAGTCTGTCACCCACATTAAACTGGAGAGTAGGGAATGTATTTGTCAGTGTAACCCTCTCTGCCCACTGCTCTGTGTAGCACATAATGGGTTCTCTATAAATGTTGGCTGACTTCTATTGGGTAACTAAGAAGGAGAGTAATGAAAACACATTTTAATTTACTTTTGTAGAATTATACACCCTGGTGAGGGAGTGCCAGTAGACAAGGAGCCCAGTGAGGAGCCAGAAGTGATTGTAATAATTCAGGTGTGAGGCGACATGGGACCTAACTGTTGGCAGTGAAAATGGAAAGCAAGGGATGGGTTAAACAGAGTCTATGGGGGGAAAAGTAGCACAGCTAATAAAAAAGGAAACAAAACAAAACAGAACCAAACAAAAGAAAACACAAAGACAACCTTAAAATGTAGATCCTGCAAAACTGGAAAGACTGATGAAACAAGGAGCAAGATTTGGGAGGGGAGATGATGAGACAGGAAAGATGGCGTCACAGAAAACTAAAGAAGTGATGATTTCAAAAGAGGAGGCATCTACACTATAAATGCTATCAATTAGGTAAATGAACAGAAGGAAATTTTCTGATCAGGCTGTTCCCTGTCACCGCTTATGAGAAAGATCACAGGAGAAAGAACTAATATTTTATGAAAGGTGATAATAAAACAGTTCTAAGAGGCATGGTCTGTCATTTACTGCCCACCTTGACCCAGCACTAACTAATCTACGCAGTTTTCTCCCCAGGGTAGGCAAGGTCAGGTCTTCTACCCTTCACTGTTTTTCAGTTCCTTTCTGTTTGTTCTCATTTCTATTTCCTCTCTCTGGAGAGCTGCATAAACTACACCTGCCAAAGTCGCACCTTCTTCTTTAGCTCTATCTTTAATACTTCTTTCTGAGCAATCTCCATCCTGCCAGGCATATGTCTTGCATTCCTTTGAACTTTCATGTCATTTTTCAACCTTTCCATGGCATACCTGGACTATATATAGTTCTTGTTCCTTTTGCTATACATATTAATCTCCCTTCTAAGAGGGAAAGACTCAGACTCAGCATTTACTACACGCACATCTCTATGAATGCTTGGAAAAGAAAACTGCTTTACATATGTCATTTAGTCTTCCACTTATCAATCCAAAGGCAGACTCAGGCCAGATGCTGTTTTGGAGGCTGGATACAGCCCTGAAAAGATGGAGAGAGTCCTGCCTTCTGGGAGGTTACTTCCCATGTTTTGGAATTACATTGACTAGTTAAAGGTCTTTCCAATGCTAAAGATTTATTACTCTATGGATCATTTCATAATGATAGTAGTATTTTAAAAAATACATTGAAATATTTTCCACTGAGATGATCTTATAATTATTTCCCATCTGAAAGAAGATATGAAAAAGACTATTTTCAAATAGAAAATTACTGATTACAATCATCATTGAGAAACCTACAGACAAGAAGATATTTTCTTAGCCAACATAATCAAACTGATCTAATTCTTTAGAGCTAAGCTTACAAACACTGGGGCAGAACATCCTAGAAGAATAAAGACTCTAGTATAATGAGTTTTTAATGTTTTCACTGTATCACTGGAAAAATAATTTATCAGCCTGAGAGAGAAACTGCTTTTTCACTCAAAGAGTAACAGTATCTAATATGTTAAAGTTGCCAATGTGTATGGAAACATTTAAAACCACTACATGACAGTAATACCCCCTGGCAGCAGCGACGTAGTACCTTATAAAAATAATGCATTATAAAAATGATGACATATTCTGTCATTGAGACAATACCCAAAACTCAATGGCTATTGCTAAATACATCCTAGAAAGAGGAGGATGAATACACATCATAATACTAACTGCTGTAAGCAGAAATTTGGGGAAATGTGATATGCTATTTCACAAAATCAAGGAAATAGAAATACTGTAACATCACTGAGGTACAGGTTAGTGTTTCAAATTATAATGGATGGGATTCCTTCTCATTTTTTTTTTTTTTTTAACTAGGCAATCTTTTGTCACAGGATTAGGAAAGGTTCAAGTTTTTTTCTTTTTCTCCTTCAGAAAAATGATCAAGACATTTGTTATCTCAGCTGTGATCAGAGTTTTTCATCCCTTATTTTATACATAAACACACACACAAAATCCTCAGTCCATGTTACTTTCTCTTGATTGCACTACAAAATCTTTTAAAAATCCTCAGTGTTTATTTTCTTTAATCCACTAGTGATCTGAACTTTGCATCTACTACGAATTTCATATCCATTGAATAATTCTTTTAAAAAAGGTTCTGGAGATCTATTGTAAAACATAGACCCTTATAGTTTAAAATACTATATTGTACATTTAAAAGTTTGTTAGGAGGGTAGATATTATGTTAAGTGCTCTTACCACAAAAGAAAAATCAATCAATCAATCAATCAACCAACCAACCAATCAGGTGGAAGGCAACTAGGAGGAGATGGATTTATTTATAGCCTGATTATGGTGATGGTTTCATGGGTCTCCAAACTCATCAAGCTGTATACATTAAATATCTACAGCTTTTGGTGTGTCAATAATACCTCAATACAGTGATTTAAAAATAATAAAATAAGAAACAAAAATTAGGGTAAGTCATATACTAGTAAAGTGCTAAAGGCAAAAAGATCAGAAGATTGAGGATAAATGGTAATTTGGAAAGACACCAAAATGATATACCCTCTATTAAAAAAAGGAGATGATGAGATTTATTCCAGTTTTAATACTGATAATAGCCTATACCTATCCTTTTCAAATACTGATTTACTGGTATGAGTCCTCTTTTGCCATTATATGATTTCCCTTGACCTACCATAACCAGATTTTCTTCTTAAGTGCCATTAACATCTCCTCTCCCTTATATAATATCTATTCAGTATCTACTGTGCATAGGGCATTGGAGAGAGGACGGTAGAAACATAGGACTGCTATTATATCTGTTCTCCATGTCTTGATTTTTTTTTTTCCCAAATGCTTTACTAGTTCAGTTTAGGATAATATTTCCTAAAAATTGTAGTATGCCTTAAGGTTTTAAATCTAATGTAAATTTCTAAGAAGGAAAATTAGTATGTGGCAATCCCTAAACTTATGTGAGCAGAGCTCCAGTATTTTTAAAATTGCTGACTATCTCTAAGCCCTACAGACTCAATGCGAGAAATACCACAGTAGAATGAGAAAGGCAGGGCAGGAGGATCCAGGAAGAGCCACTGCTAATGGTGACCTGCTCTACTGACCGACTGTCCATTCCATGTTTATGAGTAACACGATGCAATGTGTCCATTTTGAGAAAGATGGACCAGTACATATTGTTTAACAATCAACTTTTGTCCTGAAAAGATTCACCTAGCCCCTGAATTATGTCCTCCCCTTGATTATGAAACAAGATTGTGAATTACATTCTTTGCGCAAATAGTAGAAGCAATTGGAAGGTGAAGTGTTTCTTCAGTGAATTTCTAAGGATGTACTGAAGATTTGTTTCCAATATTTCAAATTCTGAGAAAGATACACAGGCAGAGAACAGGAACCCAAGAAGTCTGATAGGGAGAATTGCAAAATGTTTAATTTGTATCTGGAACTCTTTATAAAGCCTAGGGCAAAGATTAATCTAAAAGAATCATTAAAGATAATCTTCTAGATTAATTTGCTGAATTTTCCTTTTTTTGTTCATATTTGTTTATGAAACTATTTTCTGTAAGATAAATATATACATCCTTACTTCTAAGAGGCAAATATATGTTGAAATAATTTTTATTCTGAAGATATGCATCCAAACAGCAAAAGCCAAAGTACTTTAAACTCAATAAACTCTAATACTCAAAATACTGTAAACCGAGTAAGTGCTTTTCTGCATTGTTGTCTGCTCATCAGAAAGACTTTTGAAAGTCACCTTTGCATAATAATTTTCCCAGAACCATCTCAGAAACTTGCCTGTGACAGTGGAGGAAGGCCTTTCATTGCAAATCACTATTCTTAGGATAATGTCTCATAAAGTTTGATTTAATCTTATAATTGATTAAAATGGAAAGCAAAAAAGCAAAACAGGAGTTTAGATATCACCTATTAGATGCTTATTTCTGCCTTTATAGTTTTGCCCAAGCTATTCCCTTCCCGAATTTTCCATCAATCCATACACCTTCCCTTCAGAAGATCATCATTTGTCATTCAACCTTTGAGAAATATTTATGGAGGAACTAGGTAGATAATGGGAAACAACACAGGCATGATGTCTAACCTGGTAAACATATTTTATTAGGAAAAAATATATTTAAACAAATAACCAGAAACATGAATATATACTAAGGAATAGTGTAAATGCTATGCTATGAAGGAAAAACACAGAATGCAGTATATAGTATATAGCGTATAGTATATATCATCCAGGTTGTACATATATAGCACACATCCAGTTTATAATATATGATATATAGAATAAAGAGCATACAGCACATCACACACACACACACACACACACACACACACACACACACACACACACACAGTATTCAGCATAGTGCAGCGAAGTGAGTGTCCTGAACGGCCAAGAGTTGAACCATGCTTAGGAGTTCAGGATGGGATGATGGAGGAGAGTTCCAGGCAGAGGAAACAGTTACGAGTGGCCGTGAGATGGTAAGGAACATGGCTCCTTTGAGAAACTGAAGGGCGATCACCATTGCGGGGGCTCAGCAAATGTGAAGAGATGGGCAACTCCATGTAAAGTTTCCCAGTGGTCTCTCCACCTCTATTCTCCCACACCCACTCCTTCCCCCCCCCCCCCACAATGCACCTCCACAGTGCCAGCAAGGGGCTTGATGAAGCGGGGCAGAGAGGAGCAAGTAGTCCCTAAGGAACATCACGGTGCACATTCTAGCACTGTGGCCATAGGTAGGAGGCCCTTGTGATGGGCTGGGTCAGCCAGCGTTACCTTTCAAACATCAACCCAGTTATGAGGGACTCCACTGCACTGTTTCGGCCCCTGTGCGGCCTCTGAAGGCTCTTACAACAGAGTCCAAACCCTCCCACGGCTGGGATCAACTTTTGTGGCCTGGCTCCTGACATGGGTCTTTCCCGCTGTCCTCCGCCTCATGATGGAAGAAAATCAACATGCTTCATGACAGCAATTACCCTGTCCACTTGGAGACCTCCTATTTTCTTCTGATTTAACCTATGAGTGATATGCTTGACATGGCCAGAGGTCAAGTGTGTGTAGAAGTGGAGTCTTCAACTCACAAATGAATTTTGCAAAAAGTAAAACTGAAGGAAGTTCTCACTACCATGGCAGTGAATCGCCCTTTCTCTGAACATAACTTTCTTCTGACTCCTTAAAGGCAAGAATTATGTCTTAATTATCCCTGTATCCCTGATGTAGAGTATAGTGTCTGATACAAAATAAGTACTCAATAAGTCTTTGTGGAATTGATGAATATTTTAAACTACTCAAGGCCAACACTACATTATAAATAAGCATATTTTCCCAGGGTTTAATTTATCAGTTGCGTAATTTAATAGCCTAATTTTGAAAAGAGCAAATCAATCGATGGAGATTAAGTAAATGATGCTCCAGGTCACATCAGTAAAGAGCAGGTCAGTGATTAGAACCGAATCTGCCTCTGAACGCCATGACCGCACAGGGCGTGGGGCTCCATCAGGAGGTTCTTAATGATACTTGGTGAGATTCCAATCATGGCGACAGCCAAGCCAATTGGACAGATAAAGAATGGGCTGTCAGGAGATCTGCTTGTTCGACTTCACCGGAGACTATCCACAGTCATGTTCCTTATTTCCCCGACTTGCTCAGGGATGCCAGAAAGAGAAAGGGGTAGAAAAGACTGCAGTCTTATCTTTATTCATGGGAATCCCCTTGGTGAATTATCACAGACTGGCTTTCCCCTGTCACTCAACACCCTTCTAGGTCCCCTCACCCTTCCCTGCCTGTTGTTTGCAGAGCACATGCACTAAACTGCACAATGCATTCTGAGACTAAAGAACAAATATTTTATTTCATTTTTAATACTTCATTGCTTCCTACCATTATTGTAAATAACCATGTTTATCCTAATATTCCTTTCAGGTCGACAGTGTTGAGACTACTTACGAACTATCTGACCTGAGACACAGAATAGATTTTTCTGTGGAAATGACGTTACACATTGTGGTTCTGTCTGTAGGCCAGTCCAAAAACAGGATATCAATAAATGGAGCACAAATATTTATTGCCTATGTACATTTCTGGAACAGAATGAAGAAGCAACAGTGTAGAAACAAATATTATTTCACCATATACCAATAAAAGGCTGCTGGAAGCCAAAGGGGAACAGAAGGATAACCTTATTCCCAAAGTTCAGGCAGCTGGAGCACTAGATTCCACCAAGAGCCCAGAATCAACATGACTGGAAGCTGTAATGACAGTGAGAAGGTTGGCAAGATTGCAGAAAGGAAGAGAGGTGACTTCTGAAAATGCATTCCCTTCCTCTTCCAATTTTACTATGCTTTCTTTCTCTAGTTTTTTATTGCCTGCTTGTGCGACCCACATGGACCTCAGTTTCCTCCTATGCTTATCTGGAGATAGAACAACTGTATTGCTGGTTTGCAGTAAGGATTTGAGTTATACGCCCGGCGCCCCTGAGAGCACGACTGGCACCTGGTCGGCATGCTATGAATGGTCTGTCACCGCTGTTACCACTGCTGCTACACCCCTACTGTGAATACTCTTCCTGTCACCATCGCTACTGGTTTCACTATTCGTTAGCTGAATAAACAGGCTGACCCCAGAGAACACAGCTTTATTTTGTTTCCCACCAGAGCCTTCAAACGCTCCCTTGGGTTTCTTCCCTTACCCTTGATGACATCACAGGAACATTTCATGTCATCACAGGCATTAATGAACAGTATCAATTTTTAGGCATTAGAGTTCAGGACTAAGAAATGAAGATTTCTACTTCACCGGATTGAAAGCCAGTTTAAAGGTAATCTCCACTCCTACGGGTTTAGACGGGACCTAGGATTCAAGGACCCAGAGGGGTGGTCTGTCCTTTTACTTCCACCCTCTCTTTGGCTCCTCAACTCCTTAAATGAAAAAAAAAAAAAAAAAAAAAAAAAAGGCTTTTAATAATTAGCTACTGCTCCTTGGATCTCTCTCTTGGGTGTTAGACAAACACAATGTCATGGCAGATGTCAAAATCCAGAGGGTGAATTTACAGATTCTTCAGACACTGCCACCCTCTACCCTGGGGTTCTCTCAGACTGCCCTTGGGACTCGAGTGATACATTTTCAGATGGATGTCCTCTGCCACTTATCCACCTCCCCACATCCAACTCTCGGTGGTAAGTACATCGATTATTTTCTGCTGGATGCACATCGTTCCAGCAGGTGAGGGTGTCAGGCTATCTTTCTTGCCATGTATTGAGCAATGGGAACAATGTATATAATTGCCACGTGTCACTTCTGCCCTTTGTCCTGGATCCCTTGGAAAGCCACTTGACAGCTTTCCCCCTGAGGCTTCTCCAGGTGGAGTCTATGGGGAGGGAAGATAAACATCACATGGCTTTCTACTCTCATCAATTCCTTCTGAAGACCCTTCTCTCTAACAAATTATCATCTTTCTTAGACAAGCTCTTCCATAGTTTGGTCTCTCCTGGAGATATGTCTGGGTTCTCTCTCTGAACTCCAGAACAACTTATCACCCGTTGTCATCTGTACTGAGAAGTGATTTTTGACACAGGAGATTAAGTCCTATTCTTTCCTATTACCCACCTATTACCAGGACACCTTAAGGGGCACTGTGGGGGAGGAGGTAAGGAATGAGAGTGAGAACAGGAGAGTGGCAGTTTTCTGTCACCTCCTCCTTGTTCACACTTCTCAAGTTCTGTTCCACAAGTATAGACCTCATGGCCTCAACAAAACTGAGGTGTGTTGGGAAGAAAGGGGCTAAAGTGATGTGTCTGATTAAGGACACAGTGAGGATTGCATGGACTGCAAGGACAGAGCAGGCTCGGCCACAGTAAAACAGAAGGTGACAGAAAACCCACGTGTCCACAAAGGAGATTGACACCTAAGACATCTGTGTACACTAATGCATTAAAACCAAGAAGTACCTATATGGGCCCTAGTTGCTGGCAGTAAAGAAGTGGTAAATTTATTAGGAAAACAATATATTCATACAGACAGCAGTTAAAATAATGTGACGACACATACAGCAGAATACCATCCTACACTGGAGATTAAGTCTTAGGAAAATTTTACCAAGGAGCTGGAATTGCTTCAGAAAAAAATCCGATAGAAAATAGGAACCAAGATACCAGGGATAGGAAGGCTATTCATTTTTTTCTATTATTATTTTTAACAGCTTTTTACAGTGGCAAAAGTACCTTAATGTGAAAACTCTGAAAAGAAAAATTATAAAAAAGCAAAATACAAAAAAAAAAATTGATTCTACTATCCAGAGATAACTACTGCTGTTCACATTTTCAATTTTCTCACATTCTCTCCTCAGTAATCCTATCACATTTCCCTCGATAATCCATTCTCTCAGCATAAAAGTGACTATTGCGTATTTTGTCCCCTCCTCCAGTCTCCCACACACTCTCCGACCTCCTCACTCGCAGCTGAAGTCTTGACCTTTCATTTCCCTGCTGAAGAAGGGAGAGCGGGCTCCCACGGAAGGCCCAGTCCTCCCACTGGGACAATCCCACGCCCTTCTACCCTGAAGGACACTGTTCCTTTAATTATATCTTCTAAAAGATATGTAGTCCCAATTTTCCCAGACACACACACACACACACACACACACACACACACACACACACACACACACGCATGTCCGTCCTTTGGCTCAACAGCACATAAAATGAAACAAAAACTCCCTTAGGCTCTACATCACTTCCCGCTATGATCCTATTTCTCTGCACCCCTGTACAAAATTCTTTTAAAGGTTTGTTTAAAATGCTGTCTCCTGTCTCCACATTCATTTCCTCTCCAACTCTTTCCCGAACCCACACCTATCAAGCTTGTGTTGCCAGGACTCCTTCAAAGCTGTTCTTATCAAGGGGAGCAGTGATACCCACGTCTAGCTAATGCTCAGCGGGGCCACATTAAGACCTTCCCAGGTCCTTTCTTTCATTATAAAAATATTTTAAAATTATAATTTATGACTCTCCTATTATAAAGACAAATATAATCCAGGCTAGGTTCATTATTACATTAGGTTGGTGCAAAAGTAATTGCAGTTTAAAAGGTGCAATTACTTTTGCACCAACCTACTATATTCATTACTACTGTATTCATTTTATTTTCATTCTGATTCTAAAAGAAATGAAAATTAAGATATTTTATGGGTCCCTATAAGTGTTGTGGGCCCTAGTCACTGTGTCACCTGTAGGTGACAGATAACCTGGCCCTGATGGTGACTTTTCAGTCCTCACCATACTCACTCTCAGTAGCATTCCACACAGTTAACTATCCTCTCCTTGAAACTGTTTCAAATGTCTTCGATGGCACTCCTCTCTTGGTTTTCATCCCACCGTGTTAGCTGCTTTTTCAAAGCACGCTCCCTCCATCTTGACTTGTGGGCATTGATGTGCGCCAGGGCTGAGCCTAAGACCCCTTCTCTGTCTACCTATACCCAGTCCCCAGGTATGTTCAACCTGCCCAAATGATCACTCCTAAATTTATATCTCCAACCCCCACTTCTCTGAACTCTGGACTCAGAAATCTTAACTGCTTATTTAATATTTCCATTCGAATGTTTTATAGGAATCCCAAACTTAACATGCTGAAAACAGAATCCCGCCCATCCCTACCTTGTTCTTCCCCAGCGACCTACCTCACTCAGTCGCACAAGCCAAAATCCTTAACATCACCCTTGGCTTTTCTCCTTTTCTCATACCCCTTACTAATTCATCAACAAATATTCTCAGCATTACCTTCAAGATATATCTAGAAATCTTCCATTGATGGCGTTGGAACAGGGCAGATGTATATGGCCCATTCAATACAAATAAGTGATTAGATTTATGGGTAAAAGGATAGTGGGAATAAATAATGACCATATCTTGGGATAAGGACTGTGCTTCCAAGAGAAATAGGAAAGTTGGGGGACAGTGTTTAATCACTCTTGAGATGTGATGATAATTATCTAAATGTACCACATTTTATGAAATGTTGAGTTATCCGAGCCAAAATAATAAACAGATGTTAGCTGATATTTAGGTGTAATTATAATATGGAATGTAGATTGCAGATTTGGGTACAGGGGTACTGAAATCTCCCGAAATAGAAAAATAAAAGAGGAGACGCTCAGAGTCACATCTTGGAGCATGTTTATGCACACAGCATGACAGAAGGAGCAGTTACTGAAACAAGACCGAGAAGGATCTCTTAGAAAGGTTGGTAGAAACCAAGATATTGTTATTACCAGAGTCCAAGGGAAGAACACGGTTCACGATAATCAGCAGAGCCTACAGCTATAAAGAGATCAAGGAGAATGAAGATTGGTCAACTGCCATTAGATTTGTCAAGGTGTTGAGCAGGGCTTTAGCAGTTCAGTTTTAGTAATGATAAGCCTAGAAAGCAGAGGAAGAACCTTAAGGACTTTTCAATGAAGGCATCAATCAAAGACATAAACACTTTTTTTTTTAATAGACTAAAAGGAGAAATAGTATAGTAACTAAGGAGTGTAAACAAATTTTTCACGTTTTGGGAGTATGAAGTGCATGAAAGCCAAAGAGAAGGAAATTGGGGTGGGGGAAGAGCAACAGGAATAAGACATCCTGAGCCACTGAGTTATACTCAACTCTGAATTAAATGAGTGTCTTCTGAATTACACAAAATATCTGCACTTGGCTGATAACTACACAATATTTATTGTACTTCCACACTTTACCTAGGAGGAAGCAATTGCTGCTGTCAAATTACCTCCATGTTATGGATTTTCTGTTATGTTGCTATGGAAACCTACTATTCTCTTTCACTATCACACCTCCCCCACATCTGTGTGTGTACACACACACACACACACATACACACTCACACACACACACACACACGGAATTACAAATAGAAACACAAGTGGAATTACAAATTTATAAAATCTTCATTACAAACTCTTACATGCAGCCTAGACATTTGGTATCTTAGTCTCAGTGAGAAAGAACAGTATCAGATTTCTCTGTCTGAATCACTGGTTTAACCAGAAATCCTTCAACAGTTTCTTCCATCCCATACTCCGCTACTACGGTTTTCCACAATTGGGAATATTTCCATGGATAGTCAGCATTTACCAGAATGAGATTTCCTTACTCATTGTGCCCCTCTTGTGTCCCAATTTCCAGAAAGGAGAAGAAAGGAGAGAATAACTTGTTAATATCAATTTGTTAGACTCATAACTTGCTTTCAATTAAGTCAATTTCTGAACAGGTGATAATAAGAAATATTTTATTAATATTTTTCTTTTGCATGAATATTACATGTTGATTTTATATTATAAGGCTTATGATATCACAAATATGTTGTGTCACCTGTTATACAAAAGCAATTTTTATTAAAAGAAATGTAATTGAGAAGGTATAGCTAACACAAAATGGTAAAACAAATGATATGATTTCTATTGAACATAATTAAAATCTCCATAGCAACATAATCACTCCCTCAGTCAACCCTAATTAGATTTCATCCTCCCAGAACTTTCCCATCGGATCTCTTCAAGTGACAGCGAATGCTATGAAAATGACAAAATTTTCTTAGGGCTCAGAGGCCTTCATTCAAACAATTTAGCACTTTTTTTTTCTTGTTTTGCTACTTATGGCCTGTCATCATACAGTTTTTCGCTAAACAAAGAAATGCTAAATAATAACAACAATATTGAAAAACAAACTTTGCAATATTCTTTTGAGGGTCTATAGGGAATAGGCTGGAAATAAAAGTACTTAAAATATTCAGTTTTTAATTTTAAAATAAATTTTCAGGAAAGATTATTTAATTATAATTTATCAAAATGATGGCCCACCATGTATATGTTAGTTTTGCAAATTAATATTAGTGACATGAGAGAATAGTTGTAACATAATTAGACCAAAAAGAACAACTTCTAAAATAGTATGTATAGCAAGATCTCTTTTGTATGCTAGAAGAATATACTACAAAACGTTAACAGTGATCATTTCTGGGTGCTGGTATTAATCGTGATTTTTTTTTTCTTTTTCTTGTTCTTCAGCACAGTTGACCCTTAAACAAAATGGGTTTGACCTGTACGGGTCCACTTATATGTGGATTTTTTCAATAAATAGCGTAAATGTATTTTCCTTCCTTATGATTTTTTTGATGTTGTTATGGTGCCAATTTTAAGTAGTGCTATTTAAGTCACCGCATTTTCCATTTTACAATACCGTACTTATAAAGTGCATTGTTATTTCCTTTCTTTGTGCACACATTTCATATTCAATACAAAAAATGCCCAGTTATTTATTATATAGCAGCTCCACTTTATAACTGCCATGGAATTTGCTACAAATTTGGGTCATTCCATATTTTCTGTGGAACAATGCTAAATCTATGCCCAAGGTTGGCTTAATCAACCTCTTTGGTGATTGGCCCAGAAGAGGCACCACCAAAAGGAGGGGCTCCACCATGAGGGAAGCCCCCAGGCAGCCCTCCTGATACACCTCCTGCACTCTGGTACAGCGTGGTAATGATGGGGTTGCAGCCTTCTTCCAGCTCTTTCTGCTGATGTTCAAATTCTTCCTTCTCTGCAGCCTGATTCTTATAGAGCTAGTTGAAGATTTTACTGCACTTGTCAAGAATCTTCTGTTCGTCATCATCATTGATCTGGCCTTGACAGTTTTCATCTTCAAGTTGCTTCCATGTTGAATGCATAGGATTCAAGTGAATTTTTGGAAGACACCTTGTCCCTCTGCTTAGCATCTTCAGCTTTTTGCTTCTCAGTTTCCTGGACCATGCGCTCCACGTCTTCCGTGCTCAGATGACCCTGTCATCAGTGATGGTAATCTTGTTCTCTTTTCCTGTACTTTTATCCACAGCAGAGACATTGAGGATGCCATTGGCATCAATATCAAAAGTGACTTCAATCTGAGGAACATCTCGAGGTGCAGGAGGTGTGCCTGTGAGGTTGAACTTGCCCAGCAGGCTGTGGTCCTTGGCCATGGCCCCCTCACCTTCATAAACCTGAACGAGAACAACAGGCTGGTTGTCAGAATAGGTAGTGCGGGTCTGTGTCTGCATGGTGGGAATGGTAGTATTGCACTTGATGAGGACAGTCATGACTCCACCAGCAGTTTCAATGTTGAGGGAAAGAGGAGTGACATCCAACAGCAGCAAATCTGGAACATTTTCAGATTTATCTGCAGATAGCATGGCTGCCTGGACAGCTGCACCATAAGCAACAGCCTCATCAGGGTTGATGCTCTTACTCAACTCTTTTCACTGAAGAAGTCTTGTAGGAGCTTCTGAATCTTGGGGATATGACTAGTACCACCCACCAAGACAATATCATGGATCTGGGACTTGTCAAGCTTGGCATCCCGAAGGGCTTTCTCTACAGGGTCCACGGTGCCATGGAAAAGGTCAGCCCTCAGTTCTTCAAATTGGGCACAGGTGATAGAAGTAGAGAAGCCGATTCAATATTAATACTGGCCAGGGTGCTTTTTTGTCTAAGCCATAAGCAATGGCAGCTGCTGTTGGCTCACTGATGATTCTAAGCACAATGAGACCAGCAGTGGTTCCAGCATCTTTGGAAGCCTGATGCTCAGAGTCACTGAAGTAAGCAGGGACTGTGACAACAGCATTGGTCACAGTCTTCCCAAGGGAGGCTTCTGACATTTCCTTCATCTTTGTCAAAACCATAGATGACACTTCTTCTGGATAAGAACTTTTTGTCTCTCCCTTGTATTCTACTTGGACCTTGGGCCTGCCATCAGCATTCACCACCATGAAAGGCCAATGCTTCATATCAGACTGAACAACAGCATCATTAGATCTACACCCAATCAAGTGTTTGGCATCAAAAACTGTTCATGGGGTTCATTGCAACTTGATTCTTTGCAACATCACTGATCAATCTTGCGATAGCAGTAAAGGCGATATAACTTGGGGTGGTTTGGTTTCCCTGATCACTGGCAATTACTTCCACCTTTCCTTGCTGGAAGACACCCCCACAAGAGTAGGTGGTGCTGAGATCAATGCCAACTGCAGGTCTCACGGGCATGGTTGCTTGAGTGTAGGTGCAACTTAAGAAGAGAGATCCCGACAGCTGTCCCTGCATTCAGTCAGCCCTTCCTTATGATTTTCTTGCTAACATTTTCTTTTCTCTAGCTCACTTTCTTGTAAGAATACAGGATAAAACATGTATAACACATAAAATATGTGTTAATTGACCATTAATGTCATCAGTAAGGCTACTGGTCAACCGTAGGCAATTACCATGTTTCCCTGAAAATAAGACCTAGCTGGACAATCAGCCCTAATGTGTCTTTTGGAGCAAAAATTAATACAAGACCCGGTCTTATTTTACTATAAGACCAGGTATAATCTAATCTAATCTAATCTAATCTAATCTAATCTAATCAAATCAAATCTAATCTAATCTAATGTAATATAATATAATCCTGGGTCTTATTTTACTATAAGACTGGGTCTTATATAATATAATGTAAGACTGGGTCTTATATTAATTTTTGTTCCAAAAGACGCATTAGGGCTGACTGTCAGGCTAGGTCTTATTTTCGGGGAAATACTGTAGTAGTTGGGTAGTGAAAAGTTACACGTGGATTTTAGACTGCATGGGGGATTGGTACCCGAAACCCCTGCACTTTGCAAGGGTCAACTATATTTTCCAAATATTTTGGAATGTATCAGTTGGGAATGCTTTGGGCTGCAGTCACTGAAAATCTGACAGTGGCTTAAACAAATATTAATTTACTTTATTGTACTTTTTCTTTTTACATTTTTACATATCAAGAAGTCTGGAATGAACAGTTGTTGGCATTGTGTCAGTTGCTTAATAATGAAGTGCCTTCAATTTTTCCATCTTTAGTTTTGCCACTTTTTTCCTTTTATAGGTTTTTTTGCCCCCTGATTACAACTCGTTCCTCAGTAACAAGGAATCACATCTGAGTTCAAGGTGGAAAATAAGACCAGAGATAGTGTTTACCATGACTGTTCTATTTTGTATCTTTACTGGAGACCCTTTCTAAAAACTAACATTGCAAATTAATTTCTTCTTACATCTTATTTGCCAGGACTGGGTTATAGGGCCATCCCTAGCTGCACAGCATGAAGACATAATTGGTTTAGATTCAACCTAAGTCATTGCCTACATCCTATGGGAACAATGCCATCTTGAACAAAATCAGGATTTTTTTAGCAGGAAAGAAAATAGAAATGTATACTGAGTACTTTCAGAGGCTGAAAAAGGCCCTGCCTCCCAAAGATATCCAGATTCTAATCTCTGGAACATTTGAATGTTACCTTATATGGCAAAAGGGTCTTCGTAGAACCCTGGGAGTTAAGGATCTTGTGGTAGGGAGATCATTCTGAATTATCTGAGTGGGCCCCAAATGCAATCACGTGCATCCTTATAACAAGGAGATCACACACACACACACACACACACACACACACACACACACACACACACATCAATGTGGAAATGATGTGGAAATAGAGCAGAGAGGGCTTAGAAGATAGTGGCCTTGAAGACTGGAGTAATGTGGTCACAAGCCCAGGAATTCAAACTGAAGAGGCAAAGAAGCAAATAACACTTTCCCCTCTAGAGCCTACAGCACCAACACTGATTTTGGCCTAGTGTTAGCAATGTCTGACTCTCGGCTTCTGAAATTGAGAGAATAAACTTCTGTTATTTTAAGCCTCCCAATTGATGGTAATTTGTTACAGCAGTCAAAGGAAACTAATACAGATAGGAAACTGACATTTTATGTCTGCCACAGAGACTATATAGAGACAGACTAAGTAATACGAGGTCAGACGACTAAGTTCGCAAAGTTGTTGCTAAGCTTTTTGATATCAGAGGGATTATTCATTATGAATTTGTACCAACTGGACAAACAGTTAACTAAGTTTACTATTTGGAAGTGCTGAAAAGGCTGCGTGAAAAAGTTAGAGGACCTGAACTTTTCACCAACAATTCATGGCTCTTGCATCACGACAATGTACCAGCTCACAATGGCACTGTCTGTGAGGGAGTTTTTAGCCAGTAAACAAATAACTGTATTGGTACACCCTCCCTACTCACTTGATCTGGCTCCCAATGAGTTCTTTCTTTACCTGAAGATAAAGGAAATATTGAAAAGAGACATTTTGTAAGACATTCAGGACATCAAGCGTAATACGAGGACAGCTCTGATGGCCATTCCAGAAAAAGAGGTCCAAAATTGCTTTGAAGGTTGGACTAGGCACTAGCGTCAGTGCATAGCTTCCCAAAGGGAGTACTTCGAAGGTGACCATAGTGACATTCAGTAATGAGGTATGTAGCACTTTTTCTAGGATCAGTTTGTGAACTTAATTGTCCGACCTCTTATAGTACTTTTAAAGTCATACTATTTTTAGAAAAGTATTATTTTAAGAATGAAATAATTTGTAAAACAAAAAATTAACTCTTTCCGTATTTCCATTTCGAGGAAATAATATATTTTCAGCTACTTCAAATTTGAACAAGTCTTTACACGGTCCATAGTCATCGATAACCAATCTCCACAGACTTCTGTAGAAATTGCCTGGGCATTTTCAAAATTGGATTTGGCTACACAGGATATATTACTGACACTTTGGCTGTAGAGTCAGCATTTTCTACTCATTCATGAACTTAAGTTCGGAAAAAATAAATTCGTGAGTAAAAACAGAGATTCGTGCTAAATCCAAAAGGTATAATTGGGGCAAGTTTTTAAGGAATAAATTAAAGAAATGGGGAATGGGAACTGCTCTCCATTTTCCTACAGAAACAAGGTTAAAACAGTAATAGTATCTTTAATCTACCATGGAAAAGAAGTGAGGAATGACAGAATATCGGTATTCACTTCAAAGCCAGTCATTAAATTTTTCCTTTTTTCCCTCCAGAACTCAACATGACGTGGGCTATTTTCAGACTATGATCTCTCTTTCATCAAAGTCAGCACTAGCTGTGAAGACCACCTGCTCCATGTAATTACCTTAAGCATACTCTCAGTGTCTCCTCATTCAAATGACCTATTTCTTGGTGAAATAAGACGTCACTTAACTTTGGCTGTGTAAAATATGCTCTCTCAACTATAAATTACTTATTCACGGGAGACAAGTGCACCTGGATCAATTCAAAGCACTGATCTCGCTCAGTGGGCCCATCAGAACTCTATTCCCAAGGCTCAACTCGAGAGCAATCTGCAGATTACCAGATAGAAATGAAATGACTAGATAGGTCTGAAAACCAGCCAAATGGAAAACCTGCAGAAGTGTTCTTCTAAAAATCTCATTCGGGTAAATCTAAGAAGGGAATTCCTTTTGCTTTTCCTTCATGTATGAAACAAATATTCAGATCCTACCTGGAAGGGAGCATAGTGTTTGGCAAATCCTTCTAATGCTTTTGTATTCATCAATTAACCATTTGTGCTGACTCCCTTCCCCAATACATATATTTATAAGTGTGCATGAACTTTCAAGTTTCAAGGTTAGAAAAAGAATCTCAGTAAGCAAACATCTGAAACAATCACTTAGCTTTATAGGTGAACAATTCTTATAGGATGTAAGCTGGAGTTTTCATGGCATGAAGATTTCTCCTGTTTGATTCCATTTTACATCACGCTCTGTTGGCCACTCCCTTTGTCATGAAACTCTCTCTTCCGTTAAAGTCTGAGTACTGTCTTCCCTCTTCCCCTTCACTTGACCCCTGACTCCGTTTTCTTCTGCCAACTATTTAAATAATGGTGACTCTCTCCTCTTTGCTTTTATTTATCTAGTTTCTTAATCTCTTCCTCTCCCTTCTTCTTCCCCTCCAGGTTCTCTCTTCTCTTCCCTCTCCTGGGTCCCTTCCTTTCCCCTCTCCTCTCTCCTATCCTCCCTTCCCATCTCTTATCCTTTGCTTTCTTTCTTCTTCTTCTTCTTTTTTTATTTTTTTTATTTCTTTTCGCCCCAATTTTCCCATAGAATTTTATTTCCTTCCATGGTAAGATTGTTAGCTATCCACAAGTGATTTCTCTAGCCCTGATCAAAAAAATGAGGAAGGGATGCATGCAAAAATTGTTTAATCAAATTGAAATGTGGGTAGAGTGATTGGCTGCCTACAAGTAAGATCCTCATTAGGACAAGAAACAGAGTGGAAAGGCCTGGAAATAACACACAGTGCCCTCCTTTCATTCAAGCTAACACTTTTCCTACATCAGCATTTGCCAAATATTCCAGAGTACACTGGTTCGGCAAGATGGTCCTGGGGCCAGGGGGGGGGGGGGGAGAGTCCAGCTGACAAATTAATTTGGGAAAAACTGCATACCATATCTCCCTTGTGAATTTCAATGAATATGAACATCATAAATATTGAAAAATCTTAGAGGAGATCAATGTATTTGTGTTTAACCCAATACTGTACAAACTTACTTGACCATGCAACCTTTTTTATAAGTCAACAAATCTCCCCGAACTTCCCTTCGGCCAATACAGAAGCTTCTAGTACTCTCTGCTTTATAAGTATCACCCTGTACCAATTTGCTCTACATTTCCACCAGAATTATCTATCCAAAACATGACACATCTCAAAACCCCTCTGCTTATAAAAATCCAGTGGCATTAGATTGTGTGCCAGATGATATCCGTATTCTTCAGTAGAACCCAGAGGGATTTTTAGTGATTCTATCTTTAACGTACTTTCTGCTCATATCTTTTGCCACTGCCTCATCTTCACCCACCCCGCCCTCCTCACTACACCCAATACTCTACTAATCACCAAGATACTTGAAATCTGGAAGATACCCACTCCTGCCTGGTTTGTCCCCTTCCTATTCCTCATATGCTGTTGCTTTTTCTGGATAGCTCACAGATCTGCTCCTTTAAAAAACTTTTTCTTGATTACTTTCCCCTTTATCCAAGTGACTCAGTTGTTCCTAACTTTGTGTTTCCACATAACTTTGTAAATACGTCTAGAAACGTGTTTGTAAATAGGTTCCAGAACCTATTGTACCTAGTACATTTCGAGCCTCTATACCTACGCAGACCCACGTGGGAGGAGAAGCCACAGTGCGACGTCTGAGCACATGAAAGGTGGAGAGCTCGAATTGAGATATGCTTTTTGCACAAAACACACACTGGATTTTGAAGACTGAGGTGAAAAAAGAAGCATATATTATTGATAACTTTCATTATATGTTGAAATGTTAATCTATTGGATACATGTCGTTTCTTAAATATGTTGTTAAATCGATGTTGCCTATTTCACTTTTTATATGACTAGAAAACTTAAAGGAGATACATGCTCACATTCATGGACTTCGCTGCTGTACTGCACAGTATCGTTCTAGCGGGATGTCACCCTCTCTTGTCATTACTGCACCTAGCTATTACTTATAACTGACTCTCAGCAAATGCATCTGGAATAAATGCCATTTATTAGCAAGGTAAAAAACAAAGTTAGAGCAAGGTCTTGCAATCTTGAAGCTGTGGATTTTTCTCATGCATAATATATGTGGATATTCCATAAACACTGCACAGATGGTGCACATAGAACACAGTATGGCTTTGACGGAAACCGTCATCACTTAACTCCTTCATTAAAGACCTCAGAGAATAATTTCCCCACAAAACACATCCTAAAAGGCATGTTAATATTAGTTGAAAAAACCATGCTTTAAAAAAAAATATTAGGAGAACTATAAGTATGGTATGCCATTTGCACAGATCTCTAATATTATGGGTTTATCTAGACTATCTAGTTAAATGTCTCATGAATAAAACTTCAAACACGGTATCCTTTTGTTACCCATGGTAACAACAACATTCCTTTCTTAGATGGAAAGGAAAGAGATGGGAGGGGAAGGGAAGGAAAAGCTTAAGACCTAGCGACTCCTATAAATAGCATCACAGCCTCTGCAACTTCCCGTGAAAGCCACGCTACTGTACTTCACTGGGGGTAGATAAACATCTCAGTTGTAAGGCTGCGCAAGCCCTCTATCACTTCTGGTCATACAATTTCTTCCAGGAATCACTTTGAGGGCACAATCCTTGACAGAAATGAAATAGAGATTCTGGCCAAAGACTGGACAAGAAATCAAACCTCGTGAGTTTTTATCTTAGGGGTACCGCTCTGTATAACCTTGAGAGGACTGCTTTCTGTCTATGTCTTAAGATGTATCAGAATTAAAAACCTAATTTTGAAAACTTCTGTATATAGTAATTGGAACAATCTAATGCTAAGGATGATTATCTCATATGTTTTAATCCATATCAAAATTGTTTACATCAAGGCGTATAATACTATGTTCCTTTTCTTCAGCTAAAAATCCAAATAGTTACTTCATCAACAGATGAAGATGTCATTTACAAGATTTAATAACTAGAAAAATAGTCTGTAAATTATTTGCTCTGTCCCTAATTTTTTCTGTATATCCTCTACGATATATTTGTGTTTTCTCCATATATAACACAGAACATAAATTCCTGTTAAAGACATTTTTGCTGTTTCCAGTTAATGGGGAAAATGAGCAGAATAAGCCACTATGTATAAAAACAAGGCTTTTTGTTTGTTTGTTTGTTTTTAGCTATTTTCCCTTAAGTGTCTTAAAGATTTTGTTTCGTAATAACCAATTTATGAGATAAATGCTTTGTTTATTTTAAATTAATACTGTTTTATTTCCCTAACTGAACAATAAACGTTCCTGCACTTGGGAGATCACATGGGGCAGCCCCAAAACTGCCACCACCATGACTACAAGCATCAGTGGTGAGGGCACCAAAGCTCATAAGCAACTTAGCTTAGCAAGGCTGCTAAATCCTCAATGAAAATCAAATCTGCCTATACACATGGTTTTAGAGATGAGACATATACTCAAAAAAATCACTATAAACTCACATCCTATCATTTATTAATCTCATATATTCTCCTAAATTATAGTGTAATATAAAAAAAATGGGGAGGAAGGAGAAAAACAGAATAAACATGACAGCAATATCCTTTTGTGCATGAAGTTGCTGTATAAAGGGCAGCTGAATCCAATGAACCACCTGTTTTATCCCTACATTTATTTATTTCAGTAATGCATTTATAATCTCAGGTTTATACATTATAAGAATAGAAGAAATTATCACATGGATATTGCATTAAATACTTGCCTAAGGACATTGTATTAAATACTTGCCCGAGGTTGTGGTGGAGCTATAAAATGCATTCATGTATTTACCCAGCTAATATTTATTAACTGCTTTTACCATAACCGGTACAGGCCCCGGGGGCCGGGCGGACACCCATACTATCAGGAGGCCTGGAAGTGAGTGGAGGAGACAGACGGCAGGGGGTGCAGTACAGAGGAGCAGATACTCCACAGCAGGAGGCGAGGAGAGGTGCTGCAGGGCACAGAGGAGGGACACCCAGCTCCATGCTGGGCAGGCATGTGCTCTATGAAGAAGTGCATCACGCCGCCACCCGAAGGACCAGCAGGGATGACGCAGGTAAGGGATCTGAGAAGGAGGAGCAGGTACAAGGACCTGAGAAAGGGGATCAGGTAACTGGAACCCAGAGGTATTTAAATAGCTGAAACTCAGTGCGGGAGGGCTGCTCGAGAAGAGATAAAGTTGGAAAAATGAACAGCTGTCATTTCGTGGAATTCCTGCTGGAGCAGAAAAGACATACCTCACCTTCAAAAGATTATTTCATCATATGGAGAACAGTGTGGAGAGGCAAGATTAGAGGAATAACAGTAACATAGGAGACTACAAGAGTTATCCAGCAGGGAGGGTAAAGGTGAAGACATGAAGACAGTATGTGGACAAATTGTTACATCAGAGAAAGATTCAAAAGCGCAATTGTCCCGGACTTGGTAATTATTAGATGTGACAAGAATTTGTGAGAAGCGAGAAGTCAAGAATGACAGTGAGATTTCAGGTCAGAACAGAGCAGTGGGTGGGGTTTAGTTTAAGGTGGCTGGGAACACAGTGGGAGGCGTACACTGGTGGTGAGGAGTGGGGAGTGGGGTGTTGAATTCAGTATCGCCTTTGGGGTCCCCATCGGAATCACCAGAGAGTTCTACACTGGATATACCTGTACATTGATGCTTGAAATCATGGGGAAGTGGCAATCACCAGGTTCAGAAGGCTACATTCATCCCAGGCAGTAAAATGATTTATTATCTATTACCTTAGGATACCATCCATGTCTGAAGTTTTACTCATTAGATGTTTGATTGGATATTTCAGGAAAAAAATCTGTAATATTAGAAACTTACCAATGGGACACCATACTCATGATACTCTTAACATGGTTTAAAAACATGGTTTTCCAACTAAGATTAACATGTGGTGAAATTTTGCCTTTTAGGATATATTTTGTGAGGAAATTATTTTCTGGGGCTTTCAATAAAATAGCGAAGTAGTGAAAGTTTACACAAAAGCCATTTAGTTTTCAATGTGCAACATACTTACAATGTTTATGGAATAGTTACATGTAGTATGCACAAGAAAAATCTAGAATTTCAGAATTTCAGGACATTCTCTAACTTTGCTTTTACTTGACAACAGATGACTCTATTTAAGGCATTAATTGTAGCTCAGACATTACGTTTACATAGCAGAAAATAAAGGAGGGTGAACCAGTGATAAGAATGTATGTAGATAGCAAAGCAAGATTAAATATACACATTGTAATGTCTCCCGGGCATGTAAGTAAAAGCACTACACAAACCATCTCCCTCCGTATTTTCCCTCCCATCTAATTCATTCATTCTGCTCATCACCAGGGTTACTTCTTGCTTACATTTTACGACCTCCTAACCCTCTGGGGTACAGAGCCCCAGAGAGCAGTTTCCAGGCTCTCGGCCTCACATAGAAAAGTACTGGCTCAGGTAGTAAATGGCCATCAACTGTGATTGGCTGGCCATCAGCTGTGGCTAGTTGGCTGTCAGCTGTAACCAGTGAGCCATTGGCCACTAATATAACTGCCATGGCTACGCTAGCAAGAAGATGGTGGCTGAGCCTGCAAGTGGCGCAGAGAGGGTTGCAAACAGTGTGGCTCCTGCTTCCCATGTCTCCAACCCAGGCGCCATGAGACTATAGTGGTAGGACTCTCCTACCTATGGCTCCGTGGGTGTTCCTTTTCCGCGTAGCCATGTCCTGCGTTCTTATGTGGGGAGCGGGAGCTGAGACCACGCAGGCCATCCCGCACGACACCCTCTGTTGTCATTTCAACTTTTGTTAGTGAATCTAAGCATGATGCCAGCTTTGCCTTTTCCTTTATTTTCTGTGGAAAATAGTTCCAGTTACTTGATTTTGATGGGATCATGCTTGAACTTGAAAAAAATAACCTGGTGTCCCAGAATATACTTGGACTTGTTTTCCTGTTTCCTATTTAATTCTCTTGTTGTCTTCCATAAAAGTGGTAGAGGTTTGCGAGATGAACCACCATTTACATCTGTGGGCACTGGGCACCCAGCACTTAGGTCGGCTGGCTTACCCAGCGGTGAAAGCTCAGCTTCATTTGTGGTGAGCCAACCTCCCCGACACTCAGCTGTGCCAAAGGCAATGCTACACAAGCCCCATGGTTTACCAGGGTGTGCAAGTCAAGGGAAACTGGGCTTTGCCATCTTCTCTATTCACCTGCAAAAAGGTCTTGAAAAAACAAACACAGAAAACAATGGGTAAAGAACCAAATACCTATTTTCATCTTTACCAAGTCAAGATGGAGCCCATGTGAAATGCATCAGTAAATGCATCAGAGTGCCATTTATCCTGTGTTTCTTATATCAGTTAACTGTTATTCTCTCATGGGCTCTCGTCCGCTCTCAATTAACTACCATGTGTGAGAGTTCTGTCAATGAACTATCACCTCCCTCTATCCCCCTCCTTTCTAGTCTTCTGTCTCAGCCCAATTTAGGTCCCACTGCTTTTTTACCAGACAATGGGGCTGCTTTCCAGCAGCCCTACTTTTCAGCCAGGACCCTCCTTTCCATGCACCTTTCACAACAATGTACACAAAGAAACAATCATAGTAATTTCCTCCAGAAAACCTTCAATGACTGCCTCATTGGTTACTAAATTAAGTTTAGCTTTCTCCTTCAAGGACTTATACATAGTGCCTCTAGCCTATCTCTTTGACCTCTCAGCAATATTTCCATTCGTCTCACGCACGAGTCACTGGACCACTCACCACTCTCCACATCTGCTGTACATAGTTTGCCTGTATTTCTACTCCCTCTGCCTGCAATTCCCTTCCCCAGCTTCTCAGCCTACCAAAATCCTACTGTTGCTTCAAGATTCAAATCAAATGGTACTTCCTCCATAAATCCACTCGTTACACATGCTGTGGAAATTAATTATTGTCATTTTTTTGTTTTATAATCTGGACTTCCAAAGTCATTGGTAATATCTCTACAATGTATGATGTGTGTGTGTGTGTGTGTGTGTGTGTGTGTGTGTGTGTGTGTAAATTTAACGTTAGATCTTTGAACTGAACCACTTTAACATTTCCTATTTTGCCTATTCATGAGTGGTTCTTAAGGTCCACAGCATATATTATTTATGGTTTTCCCTAAATACTGATTGCATTACCACTGTGGGGAGGATATGCTGGAATGAGTCTCACAACTAGTTGTGAATTCAGCTTGTGTCCCAGCATCCCAGCATCTACGTTCTTTAGACAAGGTCAAATGCAATTTGGGGAGGAAATTATATGCTGTAGTAATATTTCTCAACTGTGGAATAGATATATTCCTCAGAAAATATAAAAAAAAGGGCTAACCTTCATTGAGTGTTTAGCATTTGTCAAGGATTATTCTATGCATTTCATATGTATTATAACATTGAATTCTCACAACAATTTGTATAGAAGGTACTATTGATATACCCAATTTATATATAAGAAATCTAAGGAAAAGAAGGCACAAAACTACTAATTACAGAGGCAGGGTTTGAACCAAGGCCATGATACTCTGTAGCTTGCACCTTTAACCAACACACTGCGCCGTCTGCCCGGTGATAAATATGGAAGGTCTACTACAGGTATACTGTAGCCTACCCACCTGTATAGGTAAATCATATATCTCTCCCTCTCTTGGGGACAGAGACCATGCCTGCTGGTATACTTCCTCAAAGTGCTCAGCGTTGTTCCTTGTAAACAGTGGACTCTAGTACTAAAAGGTTCACTAAAATGTTGACCCTTGGTACTTCTCTTCAACCCAGAACAAGATCACATTCACTCATAGTTCTTTCTTCTTCAATGCGAGGTTATAGACTCTCATTTGCCTTTGGATTTTTCCCTAAGAATTAATTTAATACATATTGGAATCATTTAGCTTCTTCACTGCATCTATGTATGTAATCATTGGCACGGAAAGTGCAGCATTAGGGAGGAAGTCTTTAAACCTAGGGACCAGTTGTCAGAAACAGAGTTAAAGTAGGTTTGAAACACCTCCAGGCATTCATGGTCCCTAGTGCTCTGAAGTATTCACATTTTTACTTTTTGACCCATTGCTGTTAAGATCATTTTGATTTTATAGAAACAAAAGGCATAATGACTTATAAAGCCTATACTATGAGAATTTATATATTCGTTTCTTTCATTCCGAGCAAGGGGAAATATATTTCATCAGCATTCGAGTTAAGGCACAGGAAGGGCGGTGTGACCAAATGCCATAACCAACACACGCTTGACTAAAAACATTGAGAGCATTTTAGGATACATCAGAAGTAGCAGGAAAATGCTTCATAAACACAGGATATGGAAACCACTATCCACGGACAGCAAGGCTGCTCCTAAATGGAGCTTGTTTGTTTATCTTTTAAAACAGACTGCAAATATATTACCCCTGGTTTTAAGGGATCTACTTCATTAGATTAAGAAATTGCTTTTTTCCCTTGCTATCAAGTGGCTCTTCACCAGGGATAGTGGGTCTCATGGCCAAATGTCAAGGTCTAAATACTTAAATTTCATCTAGTGGAGAAAGAAAAATCACTTAAGGTTAGAAGGTCCCAGGGGTTGTACTATCACTCCAGATTTTACAAACACTGGACAACACTGATATTTACTGGCATAAAGCTACTCTCTGTGTAAGGGAAATGGAATGAACATGATGAATTGTGGTTTGCTATACGGAAATGAACAACTTGGAATATTTTTTAAGTTATTCAGCAAGCTAAACATTTTTACCCTCAGTGGTCAGTGTTAATAAATTACCTGAAATAGTCTCTAAGTTACAGATAGATTCTCAGTATCTTCAAGCAGAACTGCACACATGAAGACCTACTCTGTGAGCCAAAGCATGGGAGGTAAAGGTGGAACGTGCAAACCTACTATGTGGCTGTCAGATAAGATGCTGTGGTCTGTGCCGGCCTGTGTGGGCCAAGAGGAAGCAAGTTTGACTCCCACACGAAAGGACGGCAATGTGTGGTTGAACTAACAACCCCAAATTGATTGAAAGGTCATAAAATCAAGACCTCCAGAATGGTATTTTCGACATTTGTGTTCTTAACTCTGCCTTGCCAAGACTGGGGACTCACGCAAGCTCTTTCTTAGTTATGCGTTTACTCTTTATCCTTCAAAATTGGAAAGAAACGGGTTTTTATACATTCTTTTACTTTACACTTAGGATACAAAAGGCTCTCCTATAGAAGACTTTAATTTTAGAAAAGACATTGCCTTTAATATGCGCCAAGGATAAGAGGGAGAGCAGCTCCTCAGATTGGCATTTATACCACTTCTCTGAAGCTAACTGCTCTGACTTGATTTTGCAAGGAGTGACTGTAAATGCTCATTTCAGGAACGAATTATCTGAATGAGGTGGTTGTGACAGATACTGTCTTGCTGAATCCTACTCTTGAAGGGAAAAAAAAAAAAGCCTTCTCCTCTATGCCCCCTTTGAGATCTTATCCACACAGCACATGGTTATAATATTAATCCGAACAAGGTGAGAGGAGACCGTCAATCTATGTTTCTCATTGGGGAAATACTGACAAGAATATGCAGAACTCCCTTGAAAAATAACAACATAAAAAAGAATAGGGGAGAGGGGATAAGCCATATTATAGCATAGAGAGAATAGATGTGGGGAAAAGTTAACATAAGACATCAGGCACAAACTGTCTTTCAATGCTGCCAATCCACACACACACACACACACACACACATGAAAAGAGCAAGTACCTGTCCCCAATGACAAATTCTGGAAGTCAGGCACAAAACAGAGGTGACATTGAGCCTTCCAAGAACAATCCTGTGCACGTGGCCTAAATCTTGACGTGTCAATCAAATATTACAAAGAAGTAATTAGATCAGCTATCGAGGGATGAGTAAAGACTTTTTTTCTTTTCCTTTTATGGTTCATAGGCAGCTGTAGTCGAATTTCTGCCTAAAACCTCTCATTGCTTTCTCTAAGTGTAAGGAGAAAGCTTTTTATAAGTTCATTTTTACTACCAAGTGTCCGTTGAGCAGATGGTACATAAAGGTGCTGTGTTTCTTAAAATGTGTTTTTTCCCCAAGCAAGCATAACACACATAAGAATCACCTGGGGAACTTTTAAAAATCACATTCTCGAGTCCTGTTGCCAGAAGGTCTAATTGAACAGGAGTGGTGGTGCCCAGAGGTGCTTGGGGCTGGGGCTTTAGTCTACACTGTCCACATCAGTTTTCCCATCTCTCAAATAAAATAATAACTAATTTAAAGTACAAAACTTACACACATCTTGAAATGTGAAACGTTAGAAAATTTTGCTATTTTTATTAAAATGAAACAGACCCTAGGAGAAAACACTGTGCAGGCTTCAACACTCTTTACTACAGTCATCTTAACCCTGACCTCATCTTCCAGCCGAGTTGCTGACCTGTGTCCCCCCCACAAACGCCCTCCCCGCCGAAATTCTACACCAGCCAGTGTAGGTCTGTGCAGAACAGATTTCCACATTTTTAAAAAGAGACATTCCAGGTAACTCTGAGGCAGAGCCTATTATTCATTCTTACCTTTTATCAGTTCAGTGGCAGCCACCTGCTAAGCAGGATATATTGAAAAATACTATTGCAGTTTAGTTGATGAAAATGAGGTTTTTTAAAAACAACAACAACAAACAAACAATTGAATAGCAGCTTCCCCCTAGCCCCCAAGAGGTGAGAGACTGGTACTAAGGTGCAAGCTGCAGGAGAAATGCTGGAGGATCAACCATTGCACAAACACCATTGCCTCTAGAAGAAAAAGAAATGCATGCTTTTGCCTTAGACCAGACAGGTGTGCCATCTACCTGTGTATAGAAAAAGCAAGTGATTTGTATAGTCTGTATGTATGTAGAAGAGACAGTTATTTATTGCACAAGGAATACACTGAAGTGAGGAAGCCACTTGGACAATATTAAAAGGCACAGATTTCTCACTAGAGATATTTTTACAGATGCAGAGCTAATGTAATTCCTTGCCAGTACCACCGCCTTCGTGAGCACCTTCAATAGCTGGTCCTGAGATCCTGCATTCTACATGTTCTTGACCGAACACTATACTGAGGTATCCGCGGCTGTCCCATCAGGTCATCTTCCCTCTGCCCAACAGTGTGTTTGCTGACAGCGGCCAGCAGCTGTCCATTATCCGACATAACTGTTCTTTCTGAGGAATCCTGTGGTCTGGAGTTCGTCCCTTCTGACCTACGTCCATCCCTGACTCTACGCCTTCACTGATAGGCAGCCATGTACCCAGCTTCCTCAGGGTGGCTCCGTTACTCAGAATGACTGATCAGTCACCTAAAGAGATGACCGCTTATCAAAGAAAAAAACATTTATTTAGAGCTGAGCTCAAAGACTAAAACTTCATAAACAGTAAACTCATAAATGGTAAATTTTATCCTATGTATATTTTAACCACAATTAAAACATATATTAGAAGTTTTCACTCTATCATTTAGTTGTTGTTGTGTTTTTTTTTTGCCAAACTTAATTGTTCGAAATTCTCTTAATTTTGTGTTTTTGTAGGTTAATCTACAAGTGCTGTGGATTTTCTCTACAAGCTATTAGCTAAAAGGATGCTTTGTTTTTTAAGTAGCTGTGGAAATTGACAATAAACCAATTAAAGGCAATTTTCCCCATCTTTTTTGCCTTCAGCAGAACCTTCTTATTTGAACAATAATTCAAGCAGATTAAATGAAAATCTCTCTGCAGTCTTTGGGCTAGTCAGATCAACAAAGTAATCTAAACCCACCATAATCCCATTGGAAATACCCAACAAAACTTTTAGAACTACTATTTTTTAGTACTGTTGTCTCAGCTCCAGAACTGTATCAGTTGAAGTGAGAATATAATTTTGAGCTGTTTTTACATTATACTTACTGGCTTTTAGTGGATTATTAAAAAAAGAAGAAAAAATTGGGAAAAGATCCTAAAAATAAAGGTAGCATTGAAATAATAGGTACACATAAGGATATCTGTCTCCTAATTCAAAGGTAAAACATCACACATAAATTTAACTAAACAAATATTTAATTTGCATTTGGGGTGGGTCTTTAATACATTCTCAAACTGGATTATTGGCAATTAAGTGAGTCTCAAGTCTATGAAAGGCAGCTTGGATGCCACTGGGGGAATGTCCATCCTGTATCCCCACCATCAGTTTACCCATAACTAACTTTATGCTTTGATGACTTGTTCTTAAAGATCTTGTTATACAGACAAGAAGCAAATGATATACGTGGTCTGCTGATTATAATAATGCCTGTTACCCAGCTTTAAACATTGATACCAGAATTAGAGAGAAACATTTCAAAACTCTTCTGCCATGTGTTTGTTACAAAGTTGCTAAGACTTTTGGGTAGTCACAGATTCACAGAATGTCCATCCTGGGGGCTTTTTAGAAGAGAATTTGCACTGCACTTAAGGGATGACAGATACATCCATGCTAATAAAGAAGACATCCCAAGTCCTCTCCAGGCCAATATACCTCCCAGTCATGACTGGACGAGCCAGCGTGTAATAGGAGCAGTTAGAGGTCATGCCGAGTTAAGTCTCTAAACACCCCGTGAGGCATGGCTAATCCTATCAAACACACAAACAAACAAACAAGCAAAACCACAGACAAACTGCTTTAACAAGCAAGCCCAATTTTAGAGAGAAAGTATTTTGAAAAGGAATAAAAGAGAAAACTTACATATACAAAGTACAGTAATAATAATATATGCTATTTCTGTAGTATTTTCTATGAAATACATCATTAACATATATTAGTTAATTTAATCTTGACAAAAATCCCTATGACCTACATTCTTTTATTGTGCTATTTTACAGATCAGGAAACTGAGGCAAGAGAGATTAAGGAATTTGCTGAAGATCATACAGAGGTGACTGGCTTGACTTACGAACCACACATTCTGACTCAAGAGTGCATTTATCTTAACTTAGATGCCAGATTGCTTCTCCAAGAAAATGAATTTCAGTTGCTGGCTTCAGCAAGAATTGAGGGAGCTCTTTTGAATTCATTCCTAAAATGACCAGGATCTGAAGTCAGCTCTGCATTGCTTAGTGTTTTTCTTTTCCCCCCTTCTTTTCAAGGATGGGACCACTAGTGTTAGAGCATCTGCTGTATGGTATTACTTTATCAATTAAACAGAGTCACCTAGACTCCCTTTGTATTCAACTGGGTGATGTATTTGAGCATCTGTGTAATACTGTTATTTATCTGAATTACTGATGCAGTGACTAAGGAAGAATGCAAGCAAAATACGTGTTGCCAGTGTTTTAAATAAAGCCTGGATCCAGAAGAGTATAAATGGCACCTTCTACAGACAAATGTTCATTCCTAAGTGAATGTCCAAGCACTAGCGACAAGTAGATTTATGACAATGGAATAGGATAAGCCTGGAAAATCTACTTTGTACCCAGACCTCATCTCTGCTGATCAACCTTCCCCGATTCCCCAATCATGACTTATCCGTCATACACCAATGGTCCTCTCTCTTTTGTTTGCGTATAATTGTCCTCTTTCGTTCTACCCATATTTCTGCCTGTAGCATTTTTCTGGCTTTTCCTATTGACTCAAGTAGGGTTGCTGGGTGGCCCCTCTCTGGGCCTCTTTCTGCTTCAGCCACACTTCACCCCCATCCACAAGGAGGCGGTGCTAGTGAAATATGACATGTTGATACAGAATAGAAACAAAAGGTCATGTGAATATGTAATTCATAAAGCCACTGGGAAAATACATTTTGGCATATCTGCTGAATCTGCTGCTGGATGTTGGGCACTAGAGTAAATTACCAAGGAGCACTTCTAAGACGAGCTGTCCAGTTTTCAGAAGTAAATCACAGAGAATTATTTAGCTACCACAAGGCAGACATCACAGAATTTATCTTTCTGTCCAGGAATCCTTGCGGCTGTGTTTATTAACTTTAAATTAGTGAACCCAATTGGAATGGGTTTACTTCTGTCCAGCATCTATCTCCTCAGGGCCTTCCCTTCATACATCAGATTGCCAGACACCCATAATCTCTGCTCTCTGTTCATAATAATAAAAAAAAGACAAAAATACCTCCATTCACTTTTTTTTTTACCAGATTCAGAAAGTTAATGGATGCATCAAGTTCTGTTACTTGAGGTTATAGACTCGAAAAACGATGGGGTTGGTATTTATAAATTGATCATCATGAGTAATAAGTACCTCTCCACTGCTCTTTAAAAACTTTTTATAACTGTTATGAATCAAGTCCCTCTAAAAAGCATGAAGTGTTATTTGGAACTACAATTAAAATGTTGCTATTTGAAAGTGAGAACGAACAAAAAGCTGAAACATTTGATAATATACTTCCTGAAAACCCAACCAAAATAAAAGGCACTACTTTTGAACCCCTCTTATTGCAGGAAAAATGATTTTGACCAGATATAGGAAATTAGTCTAAATTTGAATTGAATATACCAAATTAGAATTGAATATACAGAGTAATGGCTGTTTTTACTTAGGGAAACTAGTGGACTAGGACACAGGGTAAGATGGGAAATTTACTTTTTACTTTTGTTTGTTTGACTTTTTAAAATATCATATATTAATTTTTCAGATATTAAAAATTGATTACTTAATGAACATTGTATATTTACTTTATTAATTATCATTTATTAAATATGATGTGGCAAACAAAATTAAACAGATTTAAAATTCTAAACAGTTTTCTTATTCAATCTCCAACTAGAAATTAGTGGAGAAAGGAAGGGAGGGCAAATCCTTCATATAATCAAGGAAAACAATTCATGGTCATCATTATCTTTTGAATTCATGTCATCTTTGATTTTTAATTTCATGTACAACTGCCTGCAATTCCACACGCTACTTTAATCAGCATACATCTACATACTTAAATTTTGGGGCCAGAATTATCTGGATGACTTCAACTCTTCTCTTCCCCATTACGTAAATCAGTACTTACCTCCCCACCCCACCCTTTTTTATCATCATAGTTATATGTACCCACAATGGACTCATGAAAAAATATTACTAGTGATGGTCGCAAGAGTTAAAAATCAAATCCTCAAACTTAATTCTACTTCTTGAAGCATTTAAAAGACAGCCTTAGCAGTCCAATAATAAAAAATAACCAGTATATTCATATATACTGAAAAATAAAAGGCAGTATGACATGCAAACCATATGACTTATTGGTGCCATTAACAGAAATAATTTTATGAAATGCACCAATCATTCATTTTTTAATGTGTGAAATATTTATATTCTGGAGTATCTTTTAAATAGAAAGATAAACTCATGTGTTCAGATTCTGCTACTAGTGAACCAGAAAATAAGATGGTATTTCCAATTTGTTCTGTGTATTATTTGAGCGGATGATTGAAGCTTTTGAAAATTAAAATGCTTAATAAGAAAAGATTCATTTTTTCAGTTCATAAATAAATGACCAGACATCTGTATTTTTAAATTACTTTTTGTTTTGAAATTGTGTTGATCCTAGCAATAACACAAGATATTATCTTTAAGTTCATTTAAGGTTTAAATAAATTTGTGCTATGTGGAGAGAGAGAGAGAGATTGATTATAAGGGAGGTATGGGAAATGGGAAAACATTGAGGTAGAAATGAGGAGAATTGTAGTTTAAAATATCCACTTTAACCTTTCACTGTTTTTTCCCCAAATCCAATGTAGAAACAAGTTCAAGAAGAATTTGTAGATCGTCAAGAATATCTCTTGATAGGTTCACAGAAACCTATGTGTTCCTACTTAAACTCCCAGTTCCCAATCTATTTGGAACAGCCTGCAGTAAACTTTATTTAACCTAACTGTGGTCTATTTTTCTTCCAAGCCTTTCACGGTTAGTAACTTTTTAAGATTTGTAATGTGATGAGCATTTGTTAGGTAAGTCTATCTGCTGATAACACCTAGGCAATCACAGAAGAGACCCATCAAACGTGTGTGGTTCAGAAGTGCTCTTTTAAAGTGTTAGCTTTATTCACTGAGTCCTAATGGATCCTTTAGGCTGGAAACCTTTGCAACCATAGAGATTAAACAAGTCAAATGATGTGTCTTGCCCTGCCTCCCTCGCTCCTTTTCCATTGCACCCATCCTAGTTCAGACACTATAAACCATGCAGAAGAACTGAAAAACCTGCTGCTAACTGCTCCCTTTGCCTTCATCCCCTCACCTTACACTGCTCCCCACTGCCAAATCTGTTCTTTTCTCAAAGAAACCCAATGCTTGCTGGGCATTATCCAAATTTCTAACGTTCAAAGTATTTCTCATTACTCTTCCCACTAGGCTCTTAGTCCAATGCTCCACTCCAAATAAACACATTTACTTGATGGACCTCCAAATATGCTCGATATGGGCTCAGCACTACCACGTAGCTCAGCACCCCCTTGTCTGGAATGTCCCTTCCCTATCCACCTCTTTTCAACCTGACTCTTGGCCTAAAATTCCATGAAAGCCAATGTCCAATGTTATCTTTTTCACAAACCTGTACTTGATTGGTCCAACAAGAGTGACTTCCTCTTCGGGCAACCGTCCACTCCTTAGCACTTAACGTCGGCATTCTCTTACTGCTTAGCCATAAACCCCTTTCTCTTCTTAGATTCTAAGCTTCTGACCAGAAGTCATAGTTTATTTTTCTCTACATACATTGAAGAATCATGTACTGTGCCTTTTACATAGTAGGGGCTCAATCATGATTGATTGAATGAATCATCAATGAAAGTGCAGACACGCTATTTATGTAGCTGAATACTTTTATAGGAGATTCTGGTTTCCTTTTGAAGAAACCCAGGTCCACAACTATAGTAGCTTGCCTATGGCTCTCTAAACAAGGTATGCCTTTATATGCAAGTCCCATGCTAGCGTATTTTAAGTAACAGAAAAAAAGTTTCTTTACATTAGTGTTTTCTTCAGAGAAGATAGAGATCATTCAAGACACCAGATTTTCAGGATCTTTTCAAAGGAAAATGGGACTTTGAGCAATAAAGATGACGTAGCCATCTGTTTGGGTTTTTTTCCTACCAACTTGGCTAATGGAAATCTTACTCCACATTGGCTGAATCACTGACATGAGATTCAAGACAAAGCAATTTGAGAAGTTGAAAGTGCAAAGCTGTCTATATTTTTAACACTGTGTGTATAGGTTCTGAACAAATGTGATTAATCATTCACTTTAAAATTCACTGGAACACTGGTAACCTAAAGGTCAGAAAATATGACTAATGTCCATATTATACGATGACAACATTTATATCATACTTTAAAGATGTGAGAGAACATGATGTAATTCATGGCTTATAGGAGCAATCTTTTAATTTTACCTTTCTCCTTTTCATTCAATCTTTCAACATATTAATTAAATGCCTATTAAATGCTTGGCACCATAGAAGCACAGAAATACATGGTGAGTTCAAAAAGACAGCCTTTCTGTGAATTTTACTTATATGTAGTCCTTCTTTGTACATAAAATTAGTACTTTTAGAACTGCAGCCTTTGGTTTTCCCTAAAACTAGCTCTTCTGCTTGAGTCTGTAATTTTTGTTCACAGCATCATTTTTCTCCCTGGGATTGAAGCCACAGAATCACCAAGGCTCTCAATATTTGTCACATAAACTATTGCAATATTCTTCCAATTTTATGTACGAACTCCAGCCTTTTTTATATGGTAAGGCATTACACAAATGTGTTGATTCATCTTCATAAAGTTTACTACTTACCTAACGACTGATGACTCAAATTCCCCCTTGAGGCATTAGATAAAATACCGCAACCTGCTTTTTTCTTCTAAATATGCCATTTTTTTGGTAAACATACCCCTAGTTTCACTCAAACTCATTTAATTACTATCCCAAACTTACCCCACCTATTTCTTCTTCTGCATTTTTCTTGCTATTCCTCCCTGTCATGTTCTTTGTCCCCTACACAACCACAACAATTGTGACGGACTTCAAGAAATACCTTAAACAATAATTTCTCTAGACAGTCTTAAAGGATCATCACAGATGTTGGAGCTTTATCATCCCTGAAAAATCCATATTTCATCATTTGTATTTTCTAAGGAACTCCCTACATTCTACTTCACCTTGCCCAATAGTCCACTAGTCTATACATCCCTAAAGCAGAGGTAGCTTTATTTATCATTGCTTGCAGTAGGTGCTCAAAAACTTTCATTTGGTCATGGATATTTCTGATTATTGATCTTTTTCTGAATTCTATATATCTGTGACGTTTTATATTAAAATGTGGCAAGAGTGATCAACATGGTTTCCACACCGTCCAAAAGACCAATAATAAAACCTGGCGAGGGGAAAGGACTCCGGCCCATGCTTCAGGCATGGGTGCTCCACAGCCTTTTCATCACATCTGTGGATTTCTTTCAATTTGCTCCTTTATTTACTCCTCCATTTTTATGTTTTTCTCTCATGCTTATACTTCTCTATACTAGGCCTGAAGGGATAGTCTCTGGTATTTTGCTTATCTCTGTCAGTAACACTCAAAGGTTAAAATATTTCTGACTTCTGGGAAAAACTATAAGGACTGATAATTGCCTTTCTAGGGAACTGCTAATCTCTAAACTAACCTCCAGAGTTTGTGGAGAAAAACAGAATGAAAAGAATTCAAATGAATTTCAGTGTTTATTTTTAAAACTCTCAAATGAATAGTCCGTCAACACAGGTGGCATTCAAGGAAAAACCAAACAATTAAAGCTAATATACTTGTGGTTGTGTATGCGTGTGTATGTATATTTATATCTATCAACTATATACATTAAAAGAAAATAAAAATACTTCAATGGTTTCCTTAGGGATGTTTTCTTTCCAGTTCTAGTCCCATTCGTGTAGTCTTACTATACTTTCAAAAATGAATTAAAACTCAGGAGGAAAGCAGAGGTGGTGAATCTAAGCTAAAAATTAATATAACTACATTTTTTTTCCTGCTGAAAAGTTTTTCCTATAGCTATACTACTCTTTATTAGGTTTTATTTATACCCACAACTTTGTGATAGAATACAATGGTTTTCCCAGTAAATGTCCCTCTTGAAATATGGAGTAAATTAAAAATAATGACTATAGTGAAACTGTAGATTATTTAGGGTGAATGGGTAGAAAACCACTTACCCCCTGTTGCCACAGTGATTTCACGTAGAAAATGGCCATAAAATGGAAAATCGAAGGACAGATTCACTCTCTGCAAGGAACAACAACCAGAAAAGAAAATCAATAATGTGCATAATAGTAAATGTAATATGAAGTAACTTCCACTTACAAAAATGATACTTCTATTTTACACCATCATCATAGTTGCCTCTTAAAACTGGAATCTGGGATGATAATAAAGGGTATTTTTTTCTGGTAATTAAATGTTTGAAGTATGTGAAAAGAATAAAGTTGGGCTATTACAGTCTGTTGGTCTGTTCTTTGCTTCCAGAGGGAATCTGGAAGTTTCAAGTCTGAATCAAATATTCTCTCTGGCATCACCACTGCCTGTTAGATATCCACTGAAAGTCGGTTCAGTCATCACCATGAGCAATATGTTCTGGGGTTCTTTGTAGTTTGATTAGTCTTCTCCACAACAGTAGATATGTTATCTGTCAAGTTTCATTGAACAAAAATCAAAAGATTTTCTTTGACACAATTATGTATTCAATTTTTTTTCTGTATATCCTATAGTTGAAAGGCAGTTTCATGGAACAAGATATCTTGCACCTACAGATCTAGACCTGCAGATATTTTCAGTTTTTAGATGCAGTGAGTTCTCCAGATTCAGTATATTATGGCCACCTTTAAAGTATAGTCGAAGAATAAAAAATGCTTGTTACTGGAGAGCTACTTTAGTATAGAGAAAACGTAGGGAAACTTAAGAATAAAGTTGATAAATTTTGCTCCTCTTTTTTCTAAAAAGGGGCCTGAAGCTTGAATTTTACATATATAATTTATTGTTACATAGTATATATAATATATATCATATTATATGCTTTATATATAATATATAATATTTATATAGTAAAGTAACAAAAACAAAACAGCAAAGCAAAACAAAGAAACAAAAATCCTAGATTTTTTTGTATGTTTGAGATAATATGAACCAGATACTATTAGACGAGAAACAAGAAAAACAATGAGCTATGACAAAGATGATCCACTGAAATAAAAGAATCCAGAGGGAAATTAATTAGTTGGTTTGGAGCCCAATAGCATTACAAACTACCAATAGTAAAAGGCTATTGTGTTAAAATTCAACAATTTCTATATTTTATCTCTCTCAAGGCACACATCTTAAAAAAAGAGAGAAGTATATTTAGATTGAATTTAGTTCTTTCCAATTTTGCAAATGATTGCTTTTTTATGTCCATCAGAGATTTCCAATAAATTATTTGGCATGGCATTAATCATTCAAAATTCACAGTGACTTTCAATTAGGTTTTCTTTCCTTTTTAATGAAAGCTGCATCTTCACACCGGGTTTATCATCATTTTAATTTTTTGCTGACTAATGGGAACAACAAAACCCATTTTCATAGGACTAACTAAAATGAGTGATTGCTACTAACCCTAAAATAAAAGCTTCAATGGAAAAATCATATATCTTTAAGAAAGTGTCAGAAACAATTTTTTAAAGGCAATCGTTGTAGTATATTGTTCTCCATCATTCTAATTTATTTCCATGCTCATGAGCAAATTGGTAAAATTTACAAACCTTTGGCATTCTCACTTCTACAACCGGAGTCTGGTTTAAATATCTATCCATGACAAACTCTATCAGTTACTACTAAGGATGAGCCAGAGGAATATGACATTAGTTTCTCAACCACTGCAAGTATTTCAATAGTTTTAGAATAAGATACAGATACACAAATATATAAATTAAAGACTTTTAAAAAATAAAATAAGTTCTTAAAGAAAATTTGTTACTACATCATCTTAAAAAGCAATCAATGCATGAAATGATCCCCTGTTTAAATGACCTCTTTGCCTTAGTTATTATCACCATGACTACTTCACACTGATAAGAAATAACAATACCAATTTAATAGGATGCTAGCTTCTCAGCAGTTGGGAAATTTCTCTCCAGGCACTACTGAAACCCTTTCCCGAGTGTAGGTCACTATTATTGCAGTAACTTCCTCATAGGTGTCCTGGCTCCTACAATTCATTCTCCATCCTATCTAGCATATCGCTTCCCTACTTCAAATCATTCAGTCTCGAATCCCACAGTCCTTGGCATTAATGCCAAAATAGTGAAATGCATTCTAAGGCCCACCAGTAATAGCTCATGCTACCTCTCAATTTTCCCTTCACCGCCTCTGCTCCAGCCAACCATCTAGAATATCTTTTAGTTTACACCCGCACCCTTAATCCTTGGCTCTGGTAAAAGGATTTTACCTTTTACCAAAAGGATTTTACCAGAGCCAAGGATTACCGCCAGAGTCTGATGTCTCTTCTGACGGCTATTGTCTCTCAACCTTGGTCAGTCATGGCTTCCATATTCTTTCAGCCGTGGCTGAGTTTGAGTTACCTCAAACACCAACCCTGACATAAGGACTTAGAGGCAGACAGTTTTTCAGGAAGGTGATCCTAGGACCCATTTGCTAAAGGAAGCAGCAGAAGTGAGATAAGGAAAAGAGAAACACCAGCAATAGGTACGTTATTGGGTATATTACCACTAGAGCCAGGTCTCCCCTTGGAGATTCTCTGAGAAAGAGCAGGGAAAACATGGCTGAGAATCATTTCACTGGACAGCAGGAGATTGGAACCATATCCATCAACTCCCATCCCCTCCTGATTGAAGTTTGCTCCTGAAGGTGGTTAACTACCCTAATCCATCAGACTACTCTTGTTTGTACTGTCGGCCAGAAAGAAGAGATACAGGACTTGAGCTAGAAAGTTGCTAGTGTGTTAGAAACTGCCTCCCACAGCCTCCCACTCAGGGAGGCAGAGGGATACGGGGCAAAGCACCGACAGGTCCAGCCGAGTGTCACCTCCTCAGAGAGTCGTACCTTGCTTTTCAGTTGAAGTTATGTCTTCCTACTGCATCTCACCTAGCGTTCTCTACATATACACGTACACATAAAACAACTGCCTAAGGTTCATATTCTAACTGCTTCGAAGCAAAACTGACTCAGCAAAGGGTACTTAGATATGGCCTTCTGTGGGAAACTGGAATTCGAATCCAGGTTTGATTCACAGCAAAGGCAGTGCTCTTAATTGCTGAGATATTAAACACAAAATGATAAGAAAAGTCACACTTAAAGGCAAAGTTTTAAAAATTATTATTATCCCTTTTTAAAATTAAATTTATAAAGGTGACAATGGCTAGTAAAATTACATAGGTTTCAAGTGTATAGTTCTGTAACACGTCATCTATATATCACATTGTGTGCTCACCACCCAGAGTCAGTTCTCCTTCCATCACCATATATTTAACCCCTTTACCCTTGTCTATATCCATTTTTAAAACGCACATATACACAGACACACAAAAAATACTAAATCATAAACAGAAACACTCAAATTTCAAAGTGCTTTGAAGCTAAATGGTTATATATTCAACATAATTACCTTTGGGTAATTGGATGATTATTCTATCTCAGTATGGTATATAAAATAGGCATTGGTGGAGCTGAAGGAAAGTTTTATTTGTTCATTCATTCATCCAGTCAATTATTTATTCAACACTTTATATATGCCAGACACTAACTCAGAGACTGAGGATAAAACAGTACATAAGCCCCACCCAGTTCCTTCCTTCAAGGAATTCACAAAGTGGTACAGGACAGGGTCAAAGAAGGACAGGCAAGGGCAGAGTAAAGAGCAGGAGAAGATGGCAAAACCAGAGGAGATGGCACTGACTCTTTCAAAGGTACTACAGAAGTTAGCCAGATGAGACCTGAGGGCAGGGGAGCGGAAGGGATGGGTCAAAACATACGTAGAAAGTGACACTGGAAGGACTCTGTGATTCATTGGAAATAAGGGTTGGGAGTGAAGGAGGGTGATGCAGAATAAGGGACAGGTTTCTAGCTGTGTGACTGTTACACCACACAGCCACCAACTGAAATGATGAATATGGGAATTTATTTTGGTTAGGTGTGAGAAGACTTGCTGTGGCACTAATTAGTTAGGCTTCCTTTATCTACATAAAAAAAATAATTAAAAATGACCCAAAAATGTATATATCACAACTCTTCTACAACCAGAAAGGCTAAGAGAATCTTGGATATTGTCACAATAAAGCAAATGTAAAGAAAAAGAAACACAATATTGAGACTATTGTATAATACTGTACCTTGAACATTATCCTGTCTTGAATCTCATCCCTTAAGAAATACCTAATGTAAAAGGGAAAAGGGTTCAAGAAAATTGTCATGTGAAGTCACAATAAATTAATTAAGAGTCTGGGCAAAATACCAAATAAAAGATTAGAAATGAAATTTTAAAGAGCATAAGTGGCATAAATAATATCAACTGAATTTATTGCTTCCTTACACTCTGGAAAGGAGTTAACTATTTGAAAGGAAAAGTATGATACTTTTGAGACAAGCAAAGAAAGTACCACTTCTTAATATGGGGGGAGGATACATTTATGAAACATTCTCTGAAGAGTTTGTAGAAGTATGTTTATAGATTCCAGGCTGTCAAGTGTAAATGTACAACAAGTACAGCCAATATATGACTGTGACCTTCAAAACTGCCTCAAGGGCGGCTGGTTAGCTCAATTGCTTAGAGCACAGTGCTCATAACACCAAGGTCGCCGGTTCAATTCCCACATGGGCCAGTGAGCTGTGCTCTCCACAAATAGATTGAAAAAAACTAACAAACAAACAACCTGCATCAAGCTCTCCCCACAACATGCTCCATGAAATTATAAGTAGCAGACATTCAGTTCTGTCCAAAATGTCCATGGAGACATTTGGTCCACACCAAACAGTCTTGATAACTGGTCCTGTCAAAAACGTCCACACTTAGAAAATGGCCCTGGGTTCAAACAGCCCCTAACATTTATGCATACTTTTGGTTTACAAGATTAATATATAAAAAAATACTATCATGTTTTATTTGTCCAATAATTGTATTGTGGCTGTACTGGCTATAATAACCCTTCTTGCCTCAGCAACCTACCTGGTCATGACACATGGGTTAGGTAGATGGCACATGGGTTGGCATGGACCAAATGTCTCTGTGGATGTTTTGTGGATATTTTGGAAAGGCCCAAATGTCTTTCAAGGGAAATTATTGTTGGGAACAGACTATCAGTCTCAATCAGAGTCATGCTCCTAGATTTCTAAGTGTAGCCACATCGCTTACATATTTTTCTTATGCCTATTGCTATTTGTTTTCTGACTAATTATTATGATCTCTTCTAATTCTTTTTTAATAATACAAGAATTATAATCCTAAATACGCACTGTTCCAGTTTAACTTGTTTGCTTGTCTCTCAGTGGTATTACAAAGATAAATGAATTATTCAATGCCTGTAAAACCTTGAAGACAGAAACCTCTTATGAAGAGTTAAGAATCTGGAGTGATCACTTTTACAGTCCTCAAAACCATTTTTTAAAAACATCATTAATAAAAACTGCTGTTGTTTTAAGGGAGCGTCCTATTTACAGTAATAAAGCTACATGTTTCTGGTTCCCCCAAGTCTTTATTTCATCTTTATAAGGTATAATCCTGCTGAAAGCAGCATGTGGGAAGAAAACTGGTAAAAACTAAACTTTAAATAATCGCGGGTGTTATGAGTTCATGAGAACAAAGGGTCTAAAGAGTATAGGAAGTATCCATTTATTCAAGACTAAATCAATGGATTAATTATTAATTTCTATACATATTGTAACATTGTTTTTAATCATTCAAATAATTTTATGTTTATTGTGAAGCTTTCTGATAGGTGGGATAGTATTATTATTATTAATAGTAGTAATAGTAAAGTGATATCTGTGGTTTTTTTTCAAAAAGTAGATTAAATAAATCTTAAGTCAAATTATTTTCAGTTTATTTATATATGCCAGGTATTACTTTTGATAGGAATTATAAAATTTGAGAAAAATTACATTTTGTTTTACTTAAATGGTTATTTCGAGTGATACTTCTAGGGTAGTGCTAGGGTATTTGTGGCTTTCATCTGAAATAGCTGAATAAATGATCTGATTTTCAGCAAGATTTATATCTCAAACAAAAATGATTAAATGATCATTTTTATTAGATTATTTTTTATAGATAACTGAATAAATTTAATTTCTTAATTGGGACGGGGTGTATTCTTCCAGGATGCGCATAACAATTGATTGACTTTCTTGAAACTGAATAAGGTCCAAGTAAAGTACATTCACCTACAAGTGCTTAGAAGAGATTATTGAGGTCTTACTCCTCTAACTAACCGTGAGACACACATTTTACAATCTTTTAATGGAACTAGATGGAAAATTATTTTTAAATTTTCAATGGTCGTTTCCTAATTTTTAAATGATACTGCATGGTTTTGGAGTCAGAGAGACTAGAAATTACATCTGGCTTTGGTACTTAGAAGCTGTGTGGTTTTATCAATCATTTAACCTCTTTAAGCCACAGATTGCTCACTGGTTAAGTCAAGACACTTCTTTAAAAGTTATCATAAGAACCAAATAACCAAATAACATCTGGACCTTCATAAGCAGTGAGTCAATGATGGTTAACATTATATCATGTACACAAAGGTCTCTAGCATGGCGATAGTTCCTTAAAACTAGTTTCCTAAACAAAAATAGCTCCTGTGTGATTCCTATTAAATAACCGGAAATGATTTGCTATAGGATGTCTCTAATACCAGTGCAGGCAAATTACTTCTCTCATGGACTCATATTGTAATAAGATGTTATGCTTCTGAGTAATGTTATGATGCTCTTGTTTTTGTTACATTGAAATAATGATAACTATTGTGTAGGAGAATAGAATTAGCATTTAATATATCAGCATTATGCTAAGTGTTTTGCCTGTGTTTAGCAAGTATGAATGTTAAAATTAGGTGAGAAACAGGGTACCGTATAGTGACAAAAATATCTTGCAAAAAAGATACTTGATAATTACGAAAGGAAAAACAGTAACTTTACAGTGAAGAAACAAAATCTGGCAGACATCAACCGTAAGCAGGCGATCAAAGTTCACATCACCAGTGACAAGACATACTGACATCATGTACCTCCTGATATGATACACCATGAAGGACAAAATACCATTGCTGTGGCATTTGTGTCAAAATCACAGACCTGCTTTATTCATGAAGAAACAAAGGTTTGAAGACAAATCCCAAATCAGGGAGATTGTACGAAAAAAACACAACAAAACAAAAAACAACAAACAACAACAACAACAACAACAACTGACCAGTACTGTCCGAAAGTGTCAAGTTCATGAAAGACAGAGAGAGAGAGAGAGACTGAGGAAGTGCCAGGGATTGAAGGAGATCGGGAGATTAAGCTAATAAATGCAATGTCGGCAGTAGATTGGATTCTGGATAAGAAAAAAGGATAGTTTGGAGATAATGAACAAAATATGGATAAAGCCTATAGATTAGTCAGGAGTGCAGTACCAATATTAATTTCTTGGTATTGATAATTGTACCATTAATATGTAAGGTGTTAACACTTGGGGAAGCTGGGTGAAACTTATATGGGAACTCTTTCAATAATCCTTGCATGTTCTTTTTATAATCCTGAAATTATTTTTAAAAAAAATTCACAGAAAATGTAATACGTTCAAGCGTCTAGTAGTACAGCCCGGATTTCAACCCACAAATGTCTCACTTCTGAGTCTTGACCACGATATCATTCTATCTCCCTTCTTTGATACTAGGCATTCTTTTCCTACATGTTATCAAACCTTCTGTAATTGTGTTTTCTACCTGCAACCTTTAATAGCGTCAGTCTTTCATGTTTTTGTGCTTAGTAGGTGTAACGATTCTCTTTAAAATGCAGTAATAATGTCTGAGGCCAAAGTCAAATAAAAGACAAAAGCTGCAACTGTACAGAGCAGCCTTCTCAGATGAAATGCTGGGAATCACAGGAACTAGACTAGTAATAACAGAGCACCGTGCTGGGCGGAGCCCCGGTGGGCGACGCCCACTGAGACCTGGTGGGACACAGCCCGTGACGTCTCACCAGGTGATGGACACAGCCTGAACTACTTTTTGATTTTGTTTCGCACATTCGGGGTTCAGATGCTTCCATTTCTTACCTTCCCAGGATAGATCTGGGGGCCTATTTTCTAAACTTCCAGAACACTTTTCTTTTTTTACAATTCTCACTGGTAATTGCCTTCCACTGATTTATTCACCTATTTAACTCAAATCAATTCACTTATAAAAGTAATATAAACTGAAAGATAGCAGAGGGATATAAATATGAGTATATGCCCATGTATGTATGTAGCTATAGACAGAACAATTTTAATTCCACAACAAGCAACTATTAAAGAGAGAAAATGGACTACAGAGAGGCTATACATGTGGATAACAGCCATGCCAACTTCTTTTGATATACTCTGAAATAAGATCCTGCTTCTAGGCCAGAAATGAACTGTGTGTATTCCAGAAATAAAATTGCTGCAGCAGGCAGAGTAATTCATAATGCTTTTACCATCAAGGATTTTTTATAAAATGGAATTTTAACCAACTCTCACACCTGGGAGGAGTGAACAGGACATGGGTCATTAATCCAGTGACCAAAAACACTAGAAACCTAATTAAAAGATCAAACTGTTCACAGGGTGGGGCTAATCAATATGCAAATATACAGACAAGTGCCTGGCTACTCCTTTTTGAAATAAAATCCATCAATTGGATTGATTCTCTGCGTTAGAAATTCTCCCTGCTTCAGCACTTTTTTTGTAACAGAACTGAGAACTTCATTAACCCTGCATATTGAGTGACACTGCGTGGGACTAGTCATAAAGCAGAAAGCAAAGTGTAAACATTTTGCAGTTACCCGATGTTCCCTCATGTGGCCTTGAGATTAAGTGAACTATCACCATATCTTTTGATCTCTCCCATCGCACGGTGCCCAGCAAACAGTGGGCTCACAGTAGCTTGCCTATACTTGAATATTCTGAGAATTCTTCCAAGTAGTGATGTGCCTACTTACCAGTCAGGCAGGGTGCAGGGCAGCAGCGGTTCAAGGTTACAGAGAAAGTACAACAGGATTTCATAAAGAAGACCCTGGAGGGTAAGTGGCAGAGGGTAAGGACCAGAAGCAGCCACTTCTGGATTTTTCACACTGCTCTGGAAGCAAGGCAGTGGCTTCCACCATGTTTCTCAAGCCAGGGTGTGTACAGGAAGCAAGTAGGGTTCTTGTTAAAATACAGGTCCCAAATTGGTAGGTCTGGGGGTAAAAGGGCTGAAATTCTGTGTTTCTAATAACCTCTCAGGGCTGATACTCTTCCGGGACCCCACTTTGAGCGGCAAGACTTGATGTCACATAAACGGTCTTTGGCACTCTAAAACCACTGCTGTAGGGACTTTGACAAGCGTGAAATGGATTAAAAGGATAAATAGACTTGCTTCATCTCACTTCGCCTGGTAGCACTTACATGGTCTGAAATTTTCCATTCCAGGAATTGAAGCATAGCGGTAATTGCCAGCCAACCACCTTTAAAGCAATGATTTGCAAAACCTCTTTGCAGCCCTAGTACATCGGAGGGCAATGACATTCTTGTTACTTCCTTCACCAGTGACCCTCAAACAGGGCAGGCAGGAGAAATACTCTATGGTTTTATCCTGTGCAGTCTGAAAAGGCCCTCCTTGCCTCAGTTGATTACAATCTCTCCTCCCTTGTTTCCTGTCAGTGGACAGTGACATTTTAAAGTTAAATATTTGCATGATGACTATTAGTATTAATGTAACAGACATCTATAACACTGTGCCAGCCACTGAGCTAAGCACTGTGCAAATGCTAAGTCACTTAATTCTAACGTCAACCTTAGAAGGTAGGTACTAGTATCATTTCCAGTTTATAGATGAGGAAAGTGGTTAACAGAGTAAATAACATACTCAGTGTCACCCAGCAAGTAGCTGGCAAAGTGGGAACTCGAACCCACGCAGCCTGTTTATAAGTCCGTAGATTTAAACACTATCGAGCTACCCCTCAACCGATGTGTTACAATTTGGAATTCAGTGCAGGCAAAGTACATTGGAAGAGCGACTAAATCATTCAAAACTTGATTACAGGTTGAAATTGAAATTAGGCCAAGTTCAATTTTAACTCTTCATCCTCCTCTGCTAACTTCTCTTTTCTTAATTTTGTATTTGGAAATAATTTCAAAGTAAAGTTACAACAATAACACAAAGAGCCCCCTATGTCTTTGATGCAGATTTCCCAATTGTTAACATTTTGCTTCAGTTGCCAACTTCTGGATTTTTCAAGGGCTAAGGAAATTGATGCCTCTAACACAGCTTCTAAGAGCTGCTCCCTTAGGACACCCTACGGATCTACAGAGTAACGCACCTGGGGGCAGGACTCAGGTGCCTAACCTTGGCCTACTTATTGGGAAAGAATCTTACTTGGCATTTCTTCTCAGATAGCTTCTGCATGACAAGAAATTCCTGGCACTTCATCAATAATTGAGAATGGCTGAAGGAGTTTCACTTCTAGTCCCATTGGCATTTTAACAAAGCACCTTTAGTGAAGAAAGAGACACCTACTCTCAGGATAGACTCAGGCACAGAAGAAGTTCTGATAGAAAGTCAATGTATAAACAAACCACGTGAGAGCATGACAAGTTCCCTAGGATACTCATCTACAACTTGAGTGAGAAGCTGTAATTTGGCAAGAAGAAACAGACAAAAAATAAAGATATTGAAAATACGTTTAAAATATTTAAAAAGATATTAACTTGTCAAGGAAATCTCCATCTCAAAATGTTTTAAGTCATTTATCTTTGAAAATTTAAGATTTTTCACAAGAATTAAACATACGCTTTTAGTTGTAGTCACTCTCAAGGAATATTATATTCCATTTACATTTTGCTAACTTTTCTGTTATATAATATAATATTTCCTTGCAAGAGTCATGTGAAAGCTTAGTCATTTAATAACTTGAGGATGACAATATGGTTTGCACTCATGTTAGCTAAAAATTAACCATTGTCAAGTCTTTGTGGGTTCATGGAGAGATCTCAGAAAAGATGATTAAAAACAGGTTGGAGAAGAGAATCTAGGATGAGAGACAGGGATAAATGAACTAATGTATTCCACCTGAGACATGGCTGTGGGGACCAATGTTAGCAGCTTTCTGATTATGAAAGCTTAATGTGAAATTCTGTAGGAGGGTTTCATAGAAACCTCAAGTGTTTGCCTTACTCGTGACTTTAAACAGCTGAGTAGATATTTACCTGTCTAGAATTATTTCACAGCCATCACTGGTAACATAGAACGTATGAAATTACCTCCTATGGCTCTAATTTTATATGAAGAATGGCGCCCATCTTCCACTAAAGGCACACTATGGAGAATTATGATTAAATTGAACTGAAATAGGATGAACTCAGAAGTGAGTTTTAAAAAAGAAAGTATGTTCTTGCCTTGGAAAACTGAAGCTTGTTGTATGTATAAAAAGTGATCACTGGGGGCTCCATAGGCTGCCATCTTCAACAATCTCCAAAGGCCTTTCCATGTCTAAAATTTGGTCCCTAAATTCAGGGAGGGTATCAGTGTGGCTTAAATAATTAGTACTATATATATCTATTTATGTAACTAGATCACCAAAAGGGATTTACTAATAAACTCAGCCGCTGAGAAGGGCCTACAGAATGTTTAACCTGTGCTGTTGATGCCATCCGCAGGAGAGGGAATACGAGAACTTTCCATGCATTCACTGGCTTTGAAGCAGGTGAAGCAGCTCATTTCCCTGGCACCCAGAGGAACAGAACTCAGTCACTGTGATCTCACGTTAGTTTTGTGGAATGGAACAAAGGCAGGCCTTTCTTTTCCATAAAAGACCCTCAAATAATACTTTATTCAGGACAGACAATTATTCCCAAAATTGACAAGTGATGTAAGTACAATAACAGTAAAATGAATTAATTAAACCAAAATTAAGCTAGAGAGACGTGCAGAAACAACTCATCCCAGTCTGTTATGAAACTAGAGGAAAATCCTATGAAGAAAGCCCAATATGGCCAGGTTGATGAACCATGCATGCCTTACTTGAAATGAAGCAACTCAAAGGACAGAATGCAGCAAGTTTATTCAACCAGCAAAAATAAAAATAAATAAAAGCAACTTATTGTTAGACACTGTGAACAGAGACCAGACAGAATTGTGTGGTCTAGATAATAGCCTAATAGAGAGAGCAAATTAAATTGCCTTTTTAGTTAATCTGTTAGAAAAATAAGCACTTATCAGCAGATTTTCTGATGCACAGAAACAAATGAAATTGTGCAATATGAGCTAATAACTGACTAAAATCACCATGGGCATCCAAATTTAGTTCTCTCAACATCAACATTATGCAAATGTAAGAGTGATGGAAATATTTGTTGAAATGATGTTATTTTCCTGGGGGGGGGGGGGGAACCCTCCAGAAAACTTAATTTTTTTTAAATGAAGGCTTCTGTATATATTCAAGTAGCCTGAAGATCCCCAGCAAGAACATTCCAATTTTTAAATTTTTACAACAATCACCACAATCAAAAAGTATAAAAGTTTCATCAAAAACCCTACCTGCATTATGACACAGAGATAGAAAACAGAATTTCATATTCATTTGGCTGGGGGTTCTCATAGAAAGACTCAATCTTCCTACCATCATATAGAAAGATAAAAATTTTTAAGCTAAGGGTGTGTTTATGTCTGGCAAAGAGAACATAGGTGATTTCTTTGCAAAAAAATATAGACAGATATAAAATAGACATAAATACCCATCTATCTATCTATCTATCTATCTATCTATCTATCTATCTATCTATCTATCTAAACTCTTAGAGAGTACTTAAGAATTAACTTATTTTGTGGTTATTAATTTTTGTTGTTAAGAATGAGGACTCTCAAAGAACAAAGCCTCACAACCTCATTTTTATTTGATGTTTTGAGTATTCTTTCATACCTATTGCATTTTTATTCTTGAGATAGCACTGGAGGGTAGGCAAGGCAGGCATGTTTTTCTCCTTTCCAGGTTATAAAATTGAGCTGCAGAGAGGCCAGAATCCAAGAAAATGAGTTTTGGAGCCAAGGTTTTGTAACTTCCATAACCCTGGACTGCTTCACTGGGACAGCAGTACCAAGTTGTGAATCAGAATTCCATAAACTGTAGTTTCAGAAGGCAAAATAATTCTAATTTGACTGGCTATTGAATCAAACTTTGTGCCCAGCAATGAATTAGATAAGATGATACAGAAGTATAGAAGGAAATCTTAAAAATGTGAAATTTAAAGGTCTACACGGAAGGAAAGAAGTAAGTACAGACTAGTCCTAGGTTTGTAGTCAAAAACTTCTAGACCTGCAACCTAACAACTGTGCGACTTTCCATAAAGGACAAAATACCCAATTAAGTACCAGGAGTTGAATATAAAGTGCCTGGCTCATTGCTTGCCATATGGTAGGGGCTTATGCAAATTTCCCCACTTTCCTTTATCTAGGAAGATATGCTCCTTCCTTTAATTTGTCAAAGGTAAAACCAGGTTTTAACATGTGCTTTTTTTGCAATATGACTTCAGAAATGTTGTTTAAACCAAAAAGGACAATGGAGAGGTTTAAACAGAAAAGGACAATGGGGAAATCTGAAAGAATATGTAATCAAATTACATGTTCTTTATATACATATATATTTTATATATATAATATATATATATACTGTACATACACATATACATAGATATACAATATAAATACTAATAACTGTGGCTTACATTATAAAAGGAATGAGAAATCAGTGTGTTCTGGCATATAAAACCTGTGAATCAAATGATTTCTAAATTTTATTCTGCCCTGAAATTATAAAATATTATTATAGATGGAGAAAAGGGAAAACTCTTACTCTATTCCTACCCTCCCCCTCTCTCTAGACTATGAATCTAAGATTCCAAAATGCTGTTTGGACCACATTTATAAATGATGGTGGGGGAGGAAATGATATTTTTAAAAAAATCATGTTTTCAAGTCTGACACTTCTTTCTCTTCCTCTGACCCATTCTGAGGAAGCCAAGAAGGGGCAGGAAGCTGCATCTTCAGGAAAAATCCATCTACTGGCTTTCTCACTCAACTCCTGCTTACCCAGGTCTGGGTTAGTTAGCCAACTGCCCCCAGGTCTGCCCCAGCGAGATCTTGCTTTTCTCTTCTGCTGTCTAACTTGTTGACAGATTACATGCCCTTGGGCATACAAATTGCATGCCTTGGTGATAAGATTATAGAAACTTCCTACTTCCCTTATGGCTTAAATTGAAATCAAGTTTCCAGCCAAGTCACCAGAGAACTCCAATCAAGGATTATGACATCAGCAAACCTAATTAATCAAGTGGATTCCTGGTTTCCCATTTGCCATTTTTCCTTGTGCTAAAGCCTGTCAGTGACATTACAGGGAGAGTAACTGTGGTTTGGTGTGTGTTCTGTGGGTGTTCGAGGGAGGGTGTCTGTGAATATTACTGAACTCCCTAGTACCTTAACATTACAATTCCGTCCTCATCTCTAGCAAACTGATTCTACGCAGAGGAAGGCATAACAGAAATAGAGCAAAGAGAACCAGGCAGGATTGGAAAGGTAGGGAGGCCAACGGAGGAAATATTAAAACATGTTTCACTCTCTACAATGTGGAAATAGCATATTAAGCAATCACACTTATGAAAGAAAGAATGTTTGTAGAAAAAAAATTAAATGTTCTATTAACAAAATGTCAAGATATAAAACTTACTTAAATGGAGTCCAAGTGGCAAACATTTCCCCTGGAGAAAAGGAAGTGCTCATGCACTGTTGATGGGAGTGCAAATTGGTGCAGCTGCTATGGAGAACAGTACAGAGGTTCCTCAAAAATTAAAAATAGAACTACCGTACAATCCAGAAATCCCCCTTCTGGGTATTTATGCAAAGAAACCCAAAACACTAATTCAAAAAGATATATGTGGCCCTATGTTCATTGCAGCCAAGATATGGAAGCAACCTTAGTGCCAATCTATTGATAAAGAAGAGGTGGCACACATATCCAATGGAATATTACTCAGCCATAAAAAAGAATGAAATCTTGCCACCTGCAACATGAATGGACTTAGAGGATATTATGCTAAGTGAAATAAGCCAGACAGAGAAAGACAAATACCATATGATTTTACTCATATGTCAAATTTAAAAAACAAAATAAATGAACAAAGAAAAAACAACGGAAAACTAAGTAAGTAATAGTACTAAAGGGAAGCAGAGTTTGCCACCCAAAATATGCCTTTTGGGATTTTGATTACTTTAAGCTGGTTATTTTCAAGCAACTGGAAACTCAGGGAAAACCTTTGACCCCCCTTACCTGCCTAAAAAAAAGAAATTTAGATAGAGGACCTGCTCCAGGAAAGGAGCTATCAGCATAGATAGCTACAGTTTAATATGGACTAAGTGCAACAGGTGGGGAGGAGCCTTGCAATGTCTCTTTAATCAAAGCCCTCTCTGTTTCCGGTTGTTAAATATGACCCAGAAAACGTGTGTGTCCTGGGGTCTCATATTCTTATGTACATCTGTAATAAATTTGGTAATTTTCTCTTGTTAATCTGTCTCATGTTAATTTGATTATTCCATCCAGAAGAATTTAGGAGGGTAGAAGGAAATTTATTTTTCCTCCCCTACATTATCAATTATATTATTGTAAATGGAAGTGTGTGCCTGGATGTGTGCGCGCACGCATGTGTTCTGTTGGGGGTAATAGGGAAAATGGGTACAGAACCAATTTCTAACTCTAAGAAATGTTTGATCATGACTTAAATTTTCATGGAAAAAAGAAACAGAGCTCTGATGATGATAGACTGGCTAAAATAAAGGTTTCTACCAATGATACATATTTAAAAATCAAGGCACGGAACACCAGATAAGTTACAAGCACAAGCTCAAGTCTTTCCATTTGTGTTAAAGCCAATCTCTGGTGTTGAAAGGAACAGTGTTACTCCCAGACTTACAGTAGGAAATAACGAATCATTTACAGCATAAGTGATTTTTTTTTTTTTTTTTTGAAACTACCAGAGAACTGAGATCACAAGGCAACCAAGAAAACCCCATTCCAAAGCAGGACACAGGAACTGTCTCACCTTTGGGAGGGGACAGGAGAACTAGATGGTTGTAATATAAGTGTGTAAGAAGAAATCAGCTAGCATTTTAATAGATGACTTTTCTACCCATGGTGGCCAACACCAGAACTGGGCCACTTTATGGAATCTCCAGTTGTATACACAAACATTCACTCTGGTACAAAATATATTTTACACGATTAGGCAGTGCAATACAGTGGGAAGCGTTTCAAATGCAATACATTTCTGATAGACATTATCCTAGTCTAATCTTTCTCATTTTCCCTTCTTTGGAAGATCTGTTCTAAACCTGGCAGTTAATCATTTCTGAATCTGTCATCTTGCCTGGGGTTGCCAGAATATAGAAAAGGAGGGATGATGAAATTCAGCAAGGAGAAGTGGCTACTTCACTTCTCAACCTCAGAAAAAATGTGCCGTACAATGAAAATTCAATAAATCATCATGGTGTATTATTACTAATTTCCACCTTAACTGTTTGAAGTTGACTTCCTGAAATAGGAAAGTCTACATTTATATATATATATATATATATATATATATATATATATATATATACACACACACACACACACACACACACACATATGTATATATACATATATGTGTATATATACATATATACACATATACATGTATACGTGTGTGTGTATATATATATATATATATATATATATATATATATATATATATATAAAATGAAGGCTGTGGCCAAAAATTTTGGTATTTTACATTTATCAAACAGAGCCTCTTTAAATCACTTCAGCCATTGACTCTTTAGATCAATAATGGCATAGCATTTGAAAGGGTAAAGTTGTTTTGTTTTCACTTTCAGTCATACTAAACTGAACAAGACATCACTTCATCAGTGGTAAGATCACTGCTCTTACCTATGATAGCAAAACTAAATAACTTTTGAACTGTTAAATCAGGCACTTATCAGAAAATGATTATCAAAACCTGCAGAGAACCAAGTGTGATACATTTTACACACACGTCCTGAGTGTGGGCTTGAATGACTAGATTAACAATCTAGTTCCATCACTTACTAGCTGGAGACCCTGAAGCAGGTTACTTGATGTTTCCAAGACTCAGTTCTCTCATCTGCAATACCTGGATGTAGTGATAGTTAAATCATAGGACTGTTGTGAATATTGAAAAGCTAATCTGTGCACTCATTCAGCCCAAAGGTCACGTAAGGTGAGTGAAAACTGTATTAACACCCTGTCATCCCCACCACACAGGTGCAGAAATTGTCCCTCAGAGTAGTTACAGTATTTGTTTAAGGAATCACAGATGGTAAATGATGAGCTCAGGCTTAAAATATATTCGGAGGCTTCCAGGTTTAATTTTTTTAATTTTTTCAGTTCATCACTTAGATTTATAATTGGTCTACATGTGTTCTCTGAATCATAAATGCTTCTGGTTAAATCTTTCTTAGACCAAGAGTAATAAAGCCATGTAAAATGGAAGATACTAAATTAATGTAATTTTTTTCAAAAATGTTCTCTAAAATCATGCATTACAAGAAAACTGAAAACCATCCAGATCAATCTCATCTTTGAAAATGCAAGTCATCCTCTTAACCAGGGAAATTAATGGTTAATTTATTTAATTAATTGTTAAATTAATAGTGGCTTCTCAAAATATTTTTTTTCATTTTCTTTAATATCTTATATGCAATTATGAATCTAAATTGCAGAAGTAAATATACTTAAAAAGTGATCATAAAACAACGTTGATATGCCAATTAAAGCAAAAAATTTGTTTACAGCAGAGAAAAAGAAACACAAAATGTCAAGGCACTTACTGCAGCTTGCCGATGAGTATTGGACAGTATTCCATGAATCTTCACTTTGTCCTTTTCCATTTGGTCTATGTTCACCCACAAATCCCGGCTGGCAGAATCAGATGGACCATATATCCGAGATATATAGTAATTATGGTCTGTGTCCTCCTGTAATAAGAGTGAATAATGCACATCAAGAACAGAGAGCATGGATTGACCTTGGAGGTATTATGCTAAATGAAATCAGTCAGAGGAAAAACAAGTACTGTATGTTCTCATATGTGGAATCTCAAACAGCTGAATCTGTAGAAAGAGAGTGGAATGTTGGTTACCAGGGGCTGGGGTTTTGGGGGAAATGAGGAGATGTCGGTCAAAGGGTACAAACTTCCAGTTATCAGGTGAGTAAGTTCTGGGGATCTAATGTACATCATGGTGACTAGTTAATACTGTATTATATACTTAAAAGTTGCTAACAGAGTACACCTGAAATGTTCTCACCACAAAAAAGAAATGGTAATTACATGGTATGATGGAGGTCTTAGCTAACACTACGGTGGTAATCATTTTGCAATAAATAAATGTATCAAATCAACAAGTTGTACACCTGAAACTTACACTATGTTGCATGTCAATTATATCTCAATACAGTTAGAAAACAAGAAGCAATTAAGTCAATAATACCCAATTTATATAATTTACAGTTATAAAGAGAGTTCTACTAAAAAGAAAAAAAAGTCAATTTTCAAAAGAAGAGAAAAAAGAACAGAGACATTGTCCCTAAAATTCTTAAAATACAAACAAAAAATGATCCTATGAAATTAGAAATGTTAGTATTCTTCACAATAGACAATGGAGTTAAATAACCTCTAAGTGAATTAGATTTAAAAAATTAAATTAATAAGTCTCATTAGAAGAAATTGTTAAATTAAAAAGAAAAAAAATACTTAGAGAAAACAGTACAATCTGTGTACAACAGTCTTTTTACTACAGTCATGTCAGGGATCTAATTGCTGCCCAAACAAACATGTCACTTTTGGAACTACTTACTGAAAATCTGAATCATAATTACTACTGAGTGACAACACATTTAAACTTCTCTAAAACTAGGGTTATATTAGGGCCTGCTTTTAGTTAATGATCCTAGAAATAGAGATAACACATTTTTTCTCTATAATTTGGATTATTACATTTTACTTTTATTTGATTCTGATTGATATCACCATGGTACCTGTCACAGAATCTTTTATTTCAAGTTTCTCACTCACTGAAGAGATTTAGTGTTTTAAAAGACAATGCTGCTGAGGAGTACCCAGAAAAATCATATGATTCTTGACTAATTCAAATTGCAGTCGGTTTTTTTAAACCATGAAATGTAATTGTGCTTATTAATTTGAGGAGTCTGCTAGATAGAATATATTTTTAAAACATTCAGGTTTCTATAAGAATAATGTTTAGTGAATAGAGAGTCTATGATTTGAATACTAAAATTTGGAATGTGAATTTTGTCTAATGCATTTATTACTTAAATGCTAGTTAAATAAAATAGAATTCTTGATATCCTGTCAAAACAAGAATCCCATATACCTTTTCACAAGTCATCAGGCTAGATATATGGATAACTGACTACAAAAAGGAAAGGAATATTCTAAGCAATATTCTAAACAGATTTTTGCCATAGAAGAAAGAATATGATCCTAAATGTAAACACTGAGAACAGTGATATAATGTTAACAATGAGATTCAAAAATAAAGATCCTAGGTAAAACTCCAGTTAAACTCTGGGTATCACATATAGATTGTGTGTACACCCATGATGAAAGATAAGAACATTCTGCAGAGAAAGCAGAAAAAGAGGAGATACAAACAAAGAAGCAGGAATAAGATTCCATGCAGCCCAAGAGAGCTTTGATATCCCAGTGGTTTTCCAGCACTCCTTTCAGAAGAGTAAGTAAAACACTAGTTGTTTGGGTTCTAGGAGGGTAACGAGTACTGTGGTTGTGTCTCCAGCAGGTATTCAACTCCTCCCTGTAGCCTGGTCCTTCACACTGGAGACTTCCGAGGTGGGGACCCTCGTCAACACTGGGCGCCAGCCATTCTGCACATGTCATTCCAGTGGCCACAAGGGCTGGTGGCATCATGAACACACAATGAGTGGGACATCGAGGAGTTTTGGTAGAGAGGAGATGATATCCCTTATCCTTATTGTTGAGATGTGTAGGTTTGAGACACGGAACTACGTACTGCCACCACTTGCCGTCACGAGGAAACCCTGCCTGGGACAAAACTAACACAGCTAAGGACATCACCAGAATCACTGCAGAGAAAAAGCCAGATCCTTGGTCAAGTACATCTATGTGTGACCTACTCCTGGGCGTGTTCACCTAGATGAACCATTAAATCTCTTTTATTGTTACAGTCCCTTTAGTTGGGTAATTGTCAATCAAGAGAATCCTGACAAGCAAGTTTCCCTAACTTGCAACCAAACCAAACCAAACCAAACCAAACCAAACCAAACCAAACCAAACCAAACCAAACAAAAACTTGAGGAACATTGAACAAGGCCACCTTATTGAGAAAGTTATAGATCTGATAACTAACATCTCCCATGTAATTCTGGTATTCTACCTAATCACACCGCAGGAATGGAAACCCCAATCTATCCTGCCAGAAGTCATCAAATCTGAATAAAACATGATAATGACTCATTTAATTTTTCAATGAAACATATAAAAGGGTGGTTCTGGAGGAAATTGTCAATGAATTTAAATGAAAATTTTATTTTTCCCTATTGCTAGAATTATCATAAAGAGTTCAGCAATACTAAAGTCAAAGATATAATCTTTAGGTGAATAGTGGAACATTCTGTGATTATGCCAAATTCTCATAACTACCAAATAGATATTCAGGCTTTAACTATAATAATAATAAATTTCAGACTTTAACTATAGCATTCAATATAATTATTGCAATCAACATATCTAAAATGACTTTGGTATTTTCCTTAACCCCTAGAACTTTGTAATTAATCAAGACATAGTCGTGAAGTTAACATACAAAATAAGAATATCATTATGCTTAAATAACAGACTATCTGCAAAAACATATATAATATTTGCCAAATTACAATCACTGATACAGCTATGTGAAAATACACCTCATTTTACTTAAATCAGAGTTGCCTAAAACAATATCACATCTTTGAAAACATTGAAAAGCTAAAGACTAGAGCTTGGTGCTTGATTTCTATAGCCCAAGCTTGCCAATTGTCATGGCAACTTTTATTCAAAACAGAAGACAATTTATTGTTTACCTAGAAATTTACAGACACACATTGTTCAATTCCAGGGAGACACGTTTCGTTCATTCAGGAAAGACACAAAATAGCTGTCTAAAAATGTGACATCTTAGCACTATTAAGATGTATCATTCAAACCACATCTTGTTCTTTATAGAAGCAATGGTACTTAAAAAGATGTCAAAAGCCACTTCAGGCACAAAGATTTTCCTTTTCTTTTCAAAAGCAAACTATTTCTAACACCACAGAAAATAAAACAAAACACTACTGTGATACGCCTTGTTGCCAATTCATTTAGGAAACCAACTGTTACTGAAAGTAGATGGCACAGTAGGTAGCTATAAGTCCTATAAATCCATGCTTCTCAAACACGCCTGGAAATGTGTAGCTGTAAACAGAGGACATGCACCAAAAACCTACTTAATCTATTTGCAGATCGGTCTATCCCCCTATATCTTGTCTATGACTCTTTACAGGCATGTTTTCTTTCATTAATTCTTCACAGGAGTTTAAGTGACCTCCAAGAATGGAAGATTAGTTGAGAGAGAGAGAGAGAGAGAGAGAGAGAGAGAGAGAGAGAGAGAGAGAGAGAGAAAGAGAAATTATTGTGGAGTCAGATTATTGTGCAATACATAAAATCTGGGATTGAAGCAATTTTTCCATTATAAAAAAGTTTCAATTTTTCCAGTAACAATCTCTGTCACAGAGGAAACTGTCGTGCTATGCAGAGAGGTATGGCCAACAAAGCACGATATACTTATTTGCGATCTTCCAAAATGGTAAAAAAAATCAAGGCTGTACAGTTCAATTCCGTGATTGTCTAGATCTCCAGGTATTTTGAGACATGTTGCTATGTGTTTAAGTTGATTCATTTATTAAATGAAGCAGAATCTATTTTCTACCCGGATACAGTATACTTTTATCTGCCCCTGGTAGCAAACTTGAAGCTTTGCAAGACTGAACCTGAGAGATTCTTCCCATGCTTAGCGTGGTGAGAAAGAAGAGGCCAGAGAGAAAGGCTGGGGGCAATTTTGAGGGAATTTATAACATCCCAATCTTTTATACATACGAGCAAGAGATCCAGAAACAGTGGCCACTAACGAGGTACCCTGCCAACTTATACGTAGTCTTCAAGGGCTCCAAAACACCTAGCAAAAAATGTGTAATTGAAAAAGTTTTAAAATATGTATGAGCTTTCTATGAAAACACACAAAATTAGCATTAAAATCATGTAGCTCAAAGAAGATTTGGGTTGAAGTACGGTTTCTGCTTTTAAGTAAGGCCACTGTAAATTCTGGACTTTGCTCATGATAAGAGAGAGTTGAATGAGGTTGTCTGTTAACGTGCCTTTCAGCCAAGGTTCTGACACCCTAAAGCCACTGAGACAAATAGAAAGCAACTGCTAAGCATGGGGCAGAAGACTCTTTGCTTTGTTTACGTGATAGTCATCAAAAGAAATAAAAGTAGAGTTTGAAGAGCTTGTACAAGTAGCCAGTGTTAGCACCCGTACAGTATGGCACCAATTTAACGGGTATTTAATCATCTTTGTTGATAAACTGTAGATTGGCCCCAAGATCAGAGGCAAATTCACAGACTTGTTGCAGGGGGTGTAACAATCCCTGAGAATACTGTGTGTCACCCATGCACTCTGAATAAGTCACAGGTCTTGCCTATGAGTACACTAGTTTTCAAATGCACAATATATTGTGATGGGTAAATGTGTGCTCACTTTAGTGTCACAGATTTTAGTGTCAATGAAGTTCTTGGTATGGTGTATTTTTACAATCAACTAGAAAGAAACAACAATTGTGTGGAGGGCCTCTAAATTTTCTGACAAAAAAAAAATCATAGTTGAAAAGGATCAGCATTTCTGTTTTAGATTTAGCATCTATAATGGGGCTGAAGCTTGGGTACTCTATATATACTGTATTAGTCATCTAGTGCTGCCATAACTAAATACCATTGATTGTGGAGGATGTGGGGGCAGAGAGGGCTTAAACAACAAAAATTTATATCTCACAGTTCTGGGAGCTGAGAAGTCCAAGATCAAGGTTCTGGCTGATTTGGTTTTCGGTGAGAGCTCTCCTCCTGGCTCGCCTTATTATTGTGTCCTCCCATGGTGGAGACAGAAAGTTCTCTAGTGCCTCCCCCTGCTTTGCTAAGGGCACCAATCCCTTTGGATTAGGGCCCCACCTCAATTAGCCTTAATTACTTCTGTAAAGGCCCTGTCTCCAAATACAGTCCCACGGGGGTTTGGGCTTCAACCTATGACATTTGTAAGGACACAATCAGGTACATAGCCCATACAGTTTCTTTATTAAGTTTGGATTTGTATAAAAAGACCTAGATTTATTAGCTTTGAAAATTCATGTCATTTTCTAGTACTAATCAAAATTGCCTTTCAAGATTTCTAATATAGGAGGACTTTTGGAAAATCCACACAGTTCTGTCTTGGCCTAGTTCTTAGGAAAAAAAAAAAAAAAACGAGAAATGACTACTATTTATAATTTCAAAAGATTATTGAAAAAATTACACAGGAACAACTTTTAAAAATTATAACTCAGTTGAAAATTTTCACATAACCAACATTTGTAGAAAAGATGGATGGTTTCCCTCTACCAACTGGTAACTACTTGGCCAATATTCTCAATTCTAAGGGAAATTACTATCCCCAAAGTATCCAGTCTGGCATTTCAACTGACAGGTTAATATACTTTTAATTGGTCAGATTTTTCATATTATTACTCTTTTAATGTCAAAGAATAAAACTTTTCTTCAGTCTATTTTTCTTTTCCTCTATCTTCTCATGTCTTCAGAATTTTAGCCTCTAGTGTTAGGCAGTGATGAATAAGCTGTGAATGAAATTTTGCCACAGGAGGTTTGATGTCACTTATACTTAGAATCAGAATCTAGTACTGATTTTCCTTTCTAGATATCATTTGGTAAACAGTTAACTTTCTGAGCCTCTATTTTCAAGATGATGAAATGGATGCAGAATAAAAATAGTCATATCACAACATTCTGGTTAAATCCTTGAGCTGAACATGTGAATATATGTTGGAAATGATAAAGTGCTATTAGGAACTACTTTTGTTTTGTTGACATAAATATCGCAGATTAAAAAAATTCAGACATTCTTCCTTTTTATGGTACTAACATCTAGAAGTATGAATTTTCAAATATCAGAGAATTAGAGTTGAACATTCCCATATTGAATTCATTTGCTCCATCTGACCATCTATCATTGGAGTTTTGGTGGTTGGTCTTTGTCTAGATCCTTTACTTTAAAACTAAGTAAATAGTTAATCATGTATTTATGAGAACTGGTTAATAAGTGTAGCTACCACTTATGTGTGCATATACTATTCCCAAGTTTTCACCTTGGCACGTAATAATATACATTATGCATTTACAACTCAATGAGTTACAAAGAATCTAAAGCTCAGAAACGCTGAGTAGGTTACATGATATCACATAAATCCCAGGGATATCAAAACAGTTCTGTATAACTCCAAAGTCTGTGTGCTTTTCATTTACACAATACCTTTCAGGTCTTAAAATTTTTAGAACCTCAAAAAAAAAATTACATTTGGTCAAATTGTTTCCAGGAAGCTACTTATCAGGTCTCATGCAATAGCTCTCTCACTGGTCTCCCTGCCTCTCCTCTTGGTTCCTTTCACTTTATTTTCCACAGAGTAATCCTTTTTAAATTAATCCTATTAAAAGCAGAAATCTGATCATATCGTGCCCTTCTAATGAGGATTCCGATCACAGAATAAAATCCAAAGTCTGTACCAACACTGCTTGACACAGCCATCTCTTCCCTCTGCCCGTCCATCACACACTGTTCACCAACCCTACTGCTTTCCTTGTCCCATGAATACGCCAGCATGCACCAGCAGCCTACTGTGCACCTGCTGTGTTACGCATCTGGAATGAGCCTCTCCTATTCTGTCATGCTTTATTTCTGAGTCTGCTTTAATTTCCTTGATTAACAATTTTTTTTTATCAGACTTCCAAAAAATTGTATCACTCCCCCCCACTCTCATTTAAAATATCTCTCCCTCTCTCTCTGTGGGGTTCACTGCTGCATTCTGGGACTTAGACAATGTCTGGTACATGAAAGACACTCAGTACGTACAAGATGTTAGTGATTCTTTCTATTTCTCAAGGAGTGTTTCTTTGGCTTTATTACCTCCTTGAAAAGATGGCATGGTGGTGGATTTTTCTTACCAGCAAGAAAGAAGTAGAAGATCATATACAAACTAATGCAATTTATTTATAAATACACCGTGTTCACTATTCATTTTATTCTTCTTGAAATTTCCATGTTCTATTACAAACACGCCCAAGCCACGTCCATCAGTAGTCTATTGCTGGTTAACAAAGAAGCCAAAAACTTGGTGGCTTGAAATAACCATCTGGATTCCAAACATTCAGGGTTTTGTTGAGGTGGACAGGGCTCAGCTGGGAGGTGCTACGGCTCTAGTGTCAGCTGGGTCACTGCTGGGTTGCGGCCAGTTCACATGTTGGCTGGGGCTGGCCAGCCCACATGCCCTTGGTTACATGTTTAGGGTCTCTGTCTCCATGTGCCATCTCCTTCCTAAGGAGGCTAGATACAGGTTAGGCACAAGTGAATAGAACCAAAGAGAGTAAGAGTGGAAACTGCAAGGCCTCTGGAGGCGTTGCTTACAAGTTGCACAGCTTCACTTTGTCCTATTCATGAGATCAGAACAGGTCACAAGACATGGCCTGGATGCCTGGATTCAAGAGGTGGGAAGATAGATGCTACCTCTTATGGGAGGAACTGTAGGAATTTGGGGCCGTTTTTAACCTACCACGATATCCAGATTTTCTGTTCCTGAGTCGTCGAGCTGTGTTGCTAAGTGTAAATATAGAGCTACTTTGCCCCTCCCCCCAGGAGACACTGTATCATTCCCATTTCCTTGAGAGACCATGTTGACAATACTCTCAGGGAACTTCAATTAAAAAAAAAAAATCTATGACGGTACTTTCATCTGGCACAGAGGTACTTTTAACAAAGTAAATCTTCCTACTGCTTTCTAAATAAGAATTAAAAGCCCATTTCGGATGATAAATTCTTCTAGGATCACATCTTAGGAGAAGGAAAGTCTTATTGCCAACTCACTTAATTTTAAGTCGCTGATGGAGAGGTCAAACAAGGGCAGAGAGAGAGAGAGGCCAAAGGGAGAGAGGCCACGATCATTTTAAGGGTCGTTAAAAATAAAGAAGCAAAAAGAAAAACACAATCTGTCAAGTGGTTTCATTTTAAAATTACAATGCTAGATTCAAACAAATATTTTCATAATATGGTTTCGCTGACTTTGCAGAACAAGTCCCTTTCAGATCTATAAGGCCTGCATTTATATCTTGCAATAGAATTATAATATAGCTAGACAAGATTTTATTTCAGTGCAGACTGAGAAACATGTTTTCCTTCTGTCTTACAAAATCACATGGGGGAGAATCAGTGTTATAATATTAGCTTCTCACTTCCCTAAGAACTAACTGGACAGACCCCAAGAAAAATACCTACAGGTCAAATACTCAAGAGAATATAGTCTAATGTCAGAAGATGCTGTAAATGGTCAGTTTATTTACAACCATTTCCTTTAAGTGTAATTCATTCAAGCTAACAAGTATCTATGATGCACTGCTTATGTATGTGGAAGGCCTTGAGCTCTGTGCTGAGAAGGGCAAAAGATGTTCACAACATAGTTTTTGGTCTTCAGAAACCTGTGACAGAGTGAGAGAATGCAGGCTGAAATGTCTCTATTCCAAACCGGTATAAGGTAACTGCGGTCCCAGTGACAAAGTCAGATCTACAATCCTTCAAAGAAGAATATCTCATTCAGTTTTAGTGATTAAAAAAAGGGGGTGGGGAGTCATAGAGTCATGGTATTTAATCTGGGCCTTGAAAAATGATTTGGAACTTGAGATGGACATTCCAGAGAGAAGGACTCGTCTGAGCATAGGGGGACAAGCAGAAAAGACTAAGAAGACTACAGAAAATAAGTAGAACAAGCATATACAAAGGAGTAATGAGAAGTAAGTATAGTTAGATATGTAGAATTTAGACCACACAATTGAATATTAGTTTAGAGCGTGTGAACTCGATTCTGTGTAAAGTGAGAGCTCTGTAAGTAATGGATTAAGTGTGGACTGCGAAGAACAATTTAGATAATAGGACGGACTGGAGAAGGGAGAGGTTAGACTCAGACATTGGTTTGGAAGCTATTGCAAAAGTCAAGAATAAAATCATAAAAGCGCCCAACAGGAAGAACAAGAGGGAAAGAGGCTGTCCCGAAAAAGGCCGAAAAATCCGAAAGACTTGCCAGTATTTAAGAAGGAGAAAAATACCCAAAAATGACGCTCAGACATTTAAGTTAGTCAGGACAACCGGACACCCTGGACAGTTCAGAGTAACTGGTACCAGTTAGCATGATAAAGCAGAACTTGGTGCATTTTAAATGCTAGAAAACAAATAGAGGAAACAAATAATAAATAATATCTTTGTTTCCCAAATACAGTGCATACCATAGGTCACAGAAACAGGACCTAAAATAACCAGATGTAATTAAAAGAGTCAGGTAATGCCCGGATTTCTATCTTTCTCTCACTGAACTTGAATAAATGCTCAAGGCAGGACAATGCCATGAGCTAACAAATGCCTTTGAACTTCAGCAGTGGTTCCCATGCTTGTCTGAACATGAGAATTACCTGGAGATCTTTAAAAATTCCACAGCCCAGTTCTTACTCTGGAATCTGGGCCGGGGTGTGCAGATGTCTGGGAAACACTGGACAAGACCAGATATCCTCCATTAGCTGAAATTTCTAATTTGCAACTTGAACATGTTCTGTTTCTACGTGACCACGCCCAAAACAAAGACTTTAGAGATAAAAAAATTCAATTTATCTCTTATTTTGATAGAGAGATTATCAAAATTTAAGAATTTCATGTCTTTAAATGTTGAACTTATTACGTTCCAAACTACACACAGCAAGGTTTACATTCCAGAGAACTGCTGGAGTAATCAACAGTCCATTTGTTTTAGAAATGGCAACCCTGAGAGTTCTAACCCTCTTGAAACTGACCTCAATAAAGAAGGCTGAGTCCAGATTTCTCTTCCGTAATGGATATCAGATCTGGAGAATTTCCGAGATGTTTCATGGGTTCCATCTGTACATGTCCCAAATAGTATAAATTTGGAATCCTCATATCCTGGTTTTTGATGTATTAATTTGAATGTAACATTTATGTGTTTTCCACCCCCAGGTATCCTAGCTTTGAAGCAAATTTCAAGATAACTCAACTTCAAAAGTGTAATGGACATGCTGTATTATTTTGAGATATCAACATTTTAGATCATTAGTCAGTCTGCATGTATTCTGATCAGGCTTTGTGTAAGTGATTAATTTACTTAATCAATGGTAAATTGAATATGACTTTGCCAAATACAATACTAGTTATAAATAGCACTTACTAGGAGGAGGTTAGAGTTCGCTTTGGGATATACTTGGGATATACTTGATATACTTGTGCATTTCAAATGAAAAGTTACAAAGAACCCAGGACAGGAAGTTCTGATTGAATGTTCTTACTTTAGAATTCTATCTGTATGCAAATACTTGTGTAAGTGGAAAATCTCCACTTGCTCTCAGACTCCCTCTGCCTGGGCTTCAATATCTAAGTAGCTCTCTCCACTAATCTACAATGTCAATGACAGTTGTTTAGAATAGTCATCACTTATTAAAATGAATTCAGCTGATTTGTGGATACAATTCAGAATATTACTTAATGGTGAAAACAGTAAAAACAAACTGGGGGGGGGGGTGTGAAACGAAGACAAGCGTGTGTGAAAGTTATCCTTCAGTTTTCCTCTGGAATGAACATTTTTACCCCAGAGAGTAAACATCGAGACAGTGGAGAGGAGGGAGAGGAAAAAAAATTCTAATGTTCACTCAGAGAACAAAGAATGTAATAAATATTCCTTGGATTCAGACGAGTGAGAACAGGATGAACAAATAGCATCAGTATTCTGTTACAACCAGAATAAAATCTGAAGTTCAATCTGGGTCTTTGCACGAGGAGATTTTGACTTGATAATTGATAAGTAATCAGTGCAATATGTAGGATAGTTTCTCAAATCCCACAGATGTTTGGTCCCCTGATGTAGCAGAGATTTTTTATATAACTTATCATGGTTGAGAGGTTTTTATTGCAAAAATAATGCCAACAATGGTTTGCAAACCATGTAGGGAATAACAGGCATAATTTTCAAAGCCAAGGAAGCAAAACAAAGAGATTGCTTTGAACACTAAAAGCGATCATTTTCCCCAGAATAGCTTATTAACCAATAAAATCATTTGCAGGTTAATCTTTTAAATAAAGGAGCTCTGGAGAGTGGCTATGTAAAGAAAACTTGTTGCTTGCATATTTATTAATGCATGTATGATATAGAGAACTGTTTTAGACCCACAGTAAATAATTCATAATACAGTGATTCTCGAACAGTAAAATGTGAAAAAAGAAAACTAGGATAATTTGGCGAGTTTTTAAAATGATACATTTAGTTATTCACCTATCATTTATTCTACCATGTTCTATTTCTTTTTTAATGATTTCTTTTTCTGAAACAATAGGGGTTGTAGAAAATATATACATATTTAAATGCCTTTACTTTTCAAATGAAACCATTAATGTTTTTTTGTTGTTTTCTTTTTTTTCATTTTGAATTTATGATGATACCCAAACTCCAGAGATCACTGCCACAGTGTTTTTTGCCTTCCCATTTTCAATCAAAAGTATTGGTCATAAAATTGCTGAGCTAGAGCCTAAAGAATTTTTCATACTCTGACAAAGTATATTTTATTCACAAGGGCTCTAGGGAAGTAACAAGGGTTCCATTGTCAAAGTCAAAACTCTTCTTCCTCCGGAAAATGGTAAGAATCTAGCAAATGAATATGTGCATGTGCTTGCCATTGCTTCTTGGTACAGGGATCTAATGAACTCCTAAGATCATCCTGGTTGCCTATAAGTGGCTGATGGGCTATGATGCAGGCATAGGGAGCCACATTGAATCCTCAAATCAGGGTGTGGGGTGGTGGAGTCTGTTCATATGTGTCTAATCTTCTAATCCTTATTGCAGAGAGCAGCCTCCGAGGGTCCCCTGGGGGTCAAGGTGTCCTGGAGTAGCACATCAGACCCCAGAGGAAAGCAGACTCCCTCACATGGCTTTCAGAGTCTGGGCTCCGACTTCAGCCTCACTCTCCCATCCCTTCTTGTGCCCCTCTCTCACTCACCTTGGCCTTCTCTCAGTTCCTGGAATATATTTACCTCCCCCCACCCCTCACCACCTTCTCAAAATGCTGCTTTCCCCACCTAGAATGTTCTGCCCTCCTCACTCCACCATAATGTTTCAACATAAACTGCACCTCTTTGGATATGTCTTCCCCAACTGTCTCATCTTCGAAGGCCCTTCTTACTTCAGCTAATAATCCTTACTTCTCTCTTCATCCACTTCGTTCCTTCATATTTATGATTCTACATTGATTTTATTAGATTACTTCTATCCACCCCACTAGTATAAACTTCAAGAAGGCATCTGCTTTACTTATTAAAATAATACTAGCAACAAGCTCTGATTAAATATTTGTTGAATGAATCAATGAATAAATGGATGAATGAAACCTAGGAATCTTATTATTTTACCTTGTGAAAAAAACGTATTCTGAATTCCTAAATGTCAGTTTATAAATAAATTTATACCATTAAACTAATAGTAAGTCAACAATTGCTAGTCGGCTACTAGATATGTACTAGTTTCATGATGAATTCTTGCTGAGTATAATTGTGAGGTCAGCATTTTATAATAAATGAAATAAAATGTGGCTATGGAGAAAGATCAAAATGGTTGAGGTCTCTAGGTCAGGTCATGTGAGAAGTGAATGGGGAAGAGCCCACTGGATGACAGAGGAAGTGGCCTTAGTCTGCAAGGAGGTCAGAATGAGGATTCACAGGTGAATGTCTCGGGGATAAAATATTTGGTTAAGGATGAGAAAACACTTTAGTAAATCAGGGTGTCAAAAACAAAATTTTCGCTCTTAAGACGGGGTGAAATTACTATTAGAATACATTGAGCAAAGGTTGTTAGGGACGTTATGGATAAGATTCGTGTATTTGAATAAGAAATGTATTTTCTAATATATCACATTATTTTAACTCTAATTAAACTATGTTTAGTTCAGCTATATTTTAAAATATAGCTACTCCCTGAAATAACTGGTGACTAAACCATTTGCTATTCAGATAGGAAATAACCTGAAATCAACCTGAATTTTCAAAAAAAGCTCTAGATTAGTTTTTTGTCTTCTCCATCATCTTTCCTTTCTACATCCCATCTCTGGCTGGTACTCATTTGTTTCGGTCAGAGCTCTTTGGGCACTTTTTACCTTATGTGATGTCTCATGCTAAATAGAGTTGTCTGGGTGCAAGAAGAAAAACATCTTAACTGATGTTCATTTTTCTCACCAGGTATTAATACTCATTGAAGGTTGTATGCAGTTGTGAGGAGTTCTGTTAACACACGCAAAATGTGGTACAGATGTGAAGGATTAAGCTAAACAATCAGTTTCCAAAACGCTATAGCCAAAGCTTTGGGACCTTTAAGGAAATATTATTTACAAAGAATCGACTATGAACAGAGAGATACCTGCAGAAAAGAGGTTAAGGAATCTCTCCATCGCCATAAACAGGGGTCCATGTGAATGAAGAAAGAGTATGTTTACAGTCTGGTAAACTGAACTGGCTACTTTAAGAGAGAGGGTTCACTGGAAAATGCGCTGAGAAAATGAGTGGAAAGAAGATACAATAAGAGACTTGTATTGTGGCAATCCATGCAGCCAGGCACATGATGGAAGAGGAGTAAGATTCTCTTTAATTAAAGAATAGCTAAGTTCAGACTGGAAGGTTAGGTGTTCAAGTGTTGGAAACTTCCTAAGGACCCCTTTCACAAAATATCATGTAATAAGGTATCTTTTCACACATATCAGGTGTCTTAGTCCACTGAGGCATAAACACCATAAACCGAGTGACTTAAACAACAGAAATTTATTTTCTCACAGTTCTGGAGGCTGGAAGTCTGAGGTCAGTGTGCCAGCAGGGTCAGGTTCTGGTGAGAACCCTCTCCCTGGCTTGCAAACAGCAACCTTCTCATTGTGTCCTCACCTGGCCTTTTCCTCAGTGTCGTGCACCTGGAGAAAGGTCTCTCTCTCTTTTTCCTCTTCTTATAAAGTCATCAATCCTATCAGTTTAGGATCTTTATGAACTCATTTGACCTTAATTACCTCCTAAAAGCCCTATCTCCAAACATAGTCAGGTTGAGGGATTCGGGCTTCAGCATATGAATTGGGAGGCACACACTTCAGTCCATAGCACCAGGTATCAAGTATCAGGAATCAAGGCAGTGCTACAGCATGGTGGTGCATGGAAAGTGGTTGGCTGCATCAAAACCCAGCAACAGGGGATGTGGGTCCTTATCCTGGTTCTGCCAACAATCTAAGCTGAACCCAGTCACTTTGTGTGAGGTCCCACTTATTTCTGTAGAAAGTTATAAAATTGAAAAGAAATGTAAAGCCTCAAGAATCAGTTATTAGGTTGAGTTTCATCCTTTCCTCCCTCCAAATCAATGTGCAACTTAAGAATATTTATGGCTATTTTATACATACTGAATACTATTAAATACATGGTGAGTCAGTTTAATTAATTTCTTATTGATTTTTTTAGTAAGCTGGTTATAGACACAGACCAGACCACACTTCTGTCTTATTAAAAGTTGAACCTTTTGCCAATATTTCAAATTACTTTGACTTTCTAAGTTTGTCTTCCTGGGATATTTTCCGAGAAAAACAACAACAAAAAATGTTGATTGTTTGAAGAAACATCATTGTTTAAGTTGTATTATTTATATATAATTAATAGAATATGTAAAAGTTTTTCTCATTATGTCTAAATAATTTTGAAAATTTGGAATATCAAATCAATCTACCAAGCAGATTTCTTATGAGTGCAATTTCACGCACTGTAATATTTCAGAGGAACAAGAAAACAATATTGACAACTTCCTTCAAAATAACCGGTGAAGGTGAGACTACTAAAACCATCTTGTACTTCTTGCTTTCAAGACACAGACCAGACCACACTTCTGTCTTATTAAACAGTGTGTTTTCCCTGGGGAGCATCAGGAAGTCGCCCACCTGGATTGTACTTCCATAACGTAACTACAGAGGAAAAGCAGGACAGAATTCTGGAATGTAGATCCAAGAATCCTCCTGGATTTGACTGAATTCAACTTAACACATAGAATGCTACCTTTGAAGTGAATACACATGAAGTGAGGAACCTCTCAGCTCCTGGAAGTACGGTGGCTCTCTGGGAGATGGCCTAGTACATATATATCAATCGAGAATGTGATGAGTTATCTGTTAGTACATTCTAGCAACAGCATCTGGTGGCTCATTGCATACACGGGCCTGTGGACAGATTTTATTTTGCCATCACTGTGTTGGTCCACATGTGATTAAGAAAAAAAATGAATGAAGAGCCAGCACTTCATGTTTGTATATCTCTTGGGAAACGAGAAGGCCTGGCATCCTGTGCCCACCTTCCCACATGGCCCCAGTCTGCTGCAGCCGGGCATTCTCATCTGCTCTGCCTCAATCCCCATGCCCCATGGTTTTCCTACACTCAGGAAGAAAATCCCTTGAAATTAATCATGCCACACGTGCTGTTGTCTTTTTTAACACGTGGACTGTTACCAGCATGACCCCAAAGACTCAAATTTGCCGACTGAAGGTAAACCCAGTGACTGTCTTTAAATGGGGAATTGAAGAGTTTCGGAACACTCAGAACCCAATAAAGGCAATTTTTGTGAAATCTCAGGGAAACATATTTGGAATGTGCTAGTAATTTAGGAAGTGGAAACCTACTCTAGTATATGCAACTCTGTTTGGAAGAAGTTTATATGAAATGAAACCCAAAACAGTGGTTAACACAGACATTTTTAAAACTGGAATTCCATCACTTCATGTTAGAAACAGGCAGATACATCATCCATCAAAAAAATGGCAAGAGAAATTCCAGATTGATCACATCACAGAGGCACTTGGACATAGGTCTCTTCTTATTCCGTATGGGAGGTTAAGACACAGATTACTCTATTAAAGGAAGCCTGGGGCTATGGAGAATTCACCAAGGAGTAAGTAGGTACCTAACCATGGGAAGCCCAGTGTTTCTACGAGCCTCGTTCCCTTTTTCCTACCTAGATGCACGATGACCCTGCCTATCTAGAAGAATTATGATGGGTCACTGGTAATGTGCCGAGGAAAAGGGCTTTATACGAGGGCCATGGGAGAAACCTTCTCTCTGCACTTCAGTGACTACCTTACTTCTCTTATCTCCTATCTCTTCTTTTGCAGAAGAAAGGGGTACTCAGATGACTTGAGTAAGAAAACAAATGGACTGCTGTTCAAAGAATCCCAGTGGACAAACTAGAACTGCGTACCCCACTTCACTACTGACTTTAATGTTGACATGGCCAATATAATACCAGGCTTTTGTTGGTCATCTAGGTCTAGTTATTGTCACATTCTATTTTATTTACAGTCCAAGCCACAAGTGAGTCTTGGTTTTCTTGGTCGAAAAGGAACTAAAGTCTCTCTGTCCTTTCTGGGTTTTATGTCAAACCCTCAGTTAAACACTACTCTCCCTGAATCCAATAATCTTTGCTTCAAATTAATGGATGTTTCATGAGCATCCACAAAATATCCAGGCTTGTTTCATCCCTCATGGACATAGTAATCTGAGATAAATTTCCCTAGATCAGGTCTTTGGAAATAGTCTGGTGGTTTTATGGCTATATGGCTTGGAGCGATATCCATAGGCTTTTATTGCCAAACAGTGCTTTAAATACAAAGGTCCTTTCACTTATTCTATAAGAGAATCTACTACTTCTCCCAGCGGGTTGCAGTCATGGGGACATAGCAGAATGGTTTCAGACTACACACATCGTTAGTAGTATATGAGTTGCTAGTCAAGAGAAATACTTGGCTGAGAGGGCAAATTTGCCACTAAGGAAGAAGAGGGACCACTATGACTGAACCAGACACAGGGGAGCGAGGCCCTCAGAGGTGTGTGTGCATGTGTGGAAAGAGGTACATGAAAGGAGAGAGAACTGGGGAACCTAATTTTAGCTGCCCCATTGTCATGAGTCCATCATTGTATATCTCCTTTCCAGTTTTCATAATTTCTGATCACTCTTGTTTTTAAAAAATCCATTATGCTTTGATTCCTTTCACTGTGTCTCCTCATCTTCCAGGGCCATAATCTAAAGAGCATAATCAAATCTTCAGCATTCACTGAAGCAAAAGGGAGTCCTAGCCAGTCTTGCATATAACTGTTGAGTTTTTATTGTTGTTTCCATGGTGGGGGGAAGGAAACATGCTAGCTGTATTGCAGGGAAATAAGATACCTAATTCAAATGTAAACTAGATATCTGGTAAAGGGACTACCCAAGCCACCATTGATTTTCCCACACAGAGGTAATTTTCATTTACCATGATTAGAAATGATATGCACACACGTATGTGTGTGGGCACATACATCCACACAAAACATACACACACAAATGCACGTAGATACACACACACACATATATTTACAAACTACCGAAATTTCTATTTAGGCTTTGATAAAAAAGCTCCAGTATATAGCAGTATATAGCAGTCCTGCCTACATGTAAGGATTTTCAAAACCACTACCTATAATGACAAGTTCTTCCGTTTTAATTTTGCAGCTGCAGCCCAAAGGAAGACACTGATACATTGGTATGGTGGCTACTGAGCAGCAGGAAGGTCACTGGAGAAAGCACTGGTAGTGCTAGAATAAAAAGGAACAAAATAGAAAATTGATGTTGGTCCCAGATTCTGCTTCTATGCTGACTCACTCACTCACTGCTGTTTCAGGCACTGTCTCGAAGTTGGAAATCATTTCCTCTTCCTAAATTCTTTATTATCAACGTGTAAAAAGTCAATAGAAAATCAGGAAGAACAGTTCCACAGTCATTTACGGGTTACTATCATATGCATTCACAAGTCATCAGCAATTAAAAAAAATACAGTTCCCTTTGAAGGTGTTTAAATTTTTCTTAAGGAGATAAAAATGCAGTTTTCTTTCTTTTGTCCTTTTATGCAAACGACTGATTGTATGCAGAAAACCTCACATTCGTTTTAATAACAAGCTAAGAAATACACTTTTACAAAGCCGAATTAAAAAAAAAAAAAATCCTTGCAGTCGCAGTTATGATTATTCAGCAACAAAACTGCCCAAACATTGTCAAATACGTTCTAAATCCGCTCAGACCACAGCAAACTATTCAATCAGGCAGAATAATGTTTTGACCGCATGGCAAAAGTGATTTTGATTTCCACTTAAGATTTTTGTGGACCAATAAGTAACTGCGCTGTAGCTTCTCGCTGAAGTCTTCTGCAGTGAACCCACGTTGGATGGGCTGTGGGCAGGAGTGAAGAAGGGGGAGCTATTGATGAACTGATTATTTTATTTCCTTGGGTTTATGATGGAAAATATTACTTTCCACAGAGTTTTTGAGTGACAGTGAATATACAAAATTTTGTCTAAAAAGTTTGTTTACTTTTAGAAGATAATTTTACTTTCATCAGGCCCAATGAGTAATGTGAGAAATATTTCTAATGGATACTTACTATTTTGGTCTGGCACAATTTTATATTTATTCATAAAACTGTTTTCTTACTCTTTGATTTGCATTTTTACCATTTGAACGTGACATTCTTCTATTCTGGTAAATATTAACTCCATTCACTTGCAAAAATAGTAAAATGACATCTGATTACTCAATGGACAGTAAAAGATTAAAAGTCATTCTTTGTTCAATTGGTATTTAAGAAAGAGAAAATGATTGTCTATGCCTGGTTTCTAAGATAATAGATCATTCCGTAACACTATTAATATTTACAGGAGACAGATTAATTTTTAAGTTCCATTTGAAGGTTTGTTAGTTACAATGTTCCTTGTAACATTTTCAAAACATGAAATTTAAAATGATTTTTTACTCTACACTAGTTTTAAATGACAGAAAAAGTAAAGATATCCTCAAATATGAACACTATGCAAAGCACTATTACCTGAGAAAACTGGAGAATATTATAACCTAAATTTTTCTTGGAGAAAAAAAAATCTGAGAATCACAAGTCCTTGAATTCATCCTTGAAAATTATAAAATTTTCCAGATTAAAATTCATGAAAACCTAAAAACTGAGGCAGCATTATTTTTAATGAAAAATCCTATCATGAGATGAAATAATTTTAGTTTTAGAAATACCTAAAGGACCTTCTTAATAAAAGGTGTTGTGGTTAAGTCAAAATTTTAATTTAAACAGATAGAAATTCGCTTTGCAAGTTTTTCTTTCAAATTCCTTTGGCCACAAGTGGGCTCAGCACTGTGAATCCAAAATAATATGGATAGATAGATGATTGACTGACAGAGACTGTCTAAAAGATGAATGTTAGTGTTTTCCGTAGCTTTGCCCTTTAAGCTAGAGATTGCGTAAACATATGAACGAAACTTATGAAAAGAGCTAGAAATTACTTATAAAAGAGAAATCGTTTCAGCAGTGCTTAATCCATTCACTCAGTTCAGTACCATGGATTACAAACTATTATTTCAATTTAATAGCGCAGGCCTGAAACACCGTATAGAAAATAGCTCAAAACTACTGTTCCCCAGGGCTGCAAAGTTCAATTCTTCTCTTGATTCTAGACAGATTCAGGCCATCTGTGCATTGCTGGGACATGAACAGAAAACTTTTCTTTTAGGGATGAACAAAAAGAAACTTAAGATAGTCTGTTTACATTCTTAATGTTATCACCTATTCTTACAATGATTTTCAGATATTTGATGCCTTTTTTTTAATAGAGTGGCATATTAGCAAATTTCTTTAAGACAAATGCAATACACATGCACATGCTTTGTTTTAAAGAGACCCTTGTCTAGCTTAAAATTGCTTCAGAAATACAAGGTGTAGCAGAAGTCCCCTGAGCACTCAGCAAAGTATATCATATTATACATCATTGCTTAAAACAGAAATACTATTTTTCATACCTTAAATTCAAGTAATCAGAAAATTTTAAATGTCTTCTGTTTTTGTAATGGTCCACTTAGGTGTGGATTTGAAAGTACTTTCAAGTCACAATTACATGAGACACCTTTGACAAAGGTCCATGGAAATTTCTGGGTACCACATAAAATTACAGAACGCCGTTACTTATCAGAGGCCTATATTCCTTATTTTTTCAATGATTTGGTGCTAAATTGCAGAGTGTTCATTAATTTGTTTGATAAAATAAGGCAAAAACTTGGTGTGATTTAGTGTATCAAATTGGTATTAGTATTTCTAAAAATTAAGTAAGTTCATGTCATAGTGGCTGTCAGATTCATGATACTGCAAGTCTTCATGGAAATCAAGTACTGGCCCCAATATTCCTTCAGTTGTAGAAATAAAAATCATGCTATTGTTAGGCCAGTACCCACTCAGACCTATTTAGTATTTGAGCCATAATCACTTTATTACTCCGTTTCTGATTCTGAAAAAAAAAAAAAAAAAATCACAGAAAAAAAAAACTAATCCTTAAAACATAATCCATTAATATAGAATGGGACTGTCCAGTGAATGACTCCAGAAGCTCTCTTTGCTGCCCAGAAATGAGACAGTTCAACAGCTGAGGAGATAGTGAAGGGAAGCAGAGTTGGCCACCCCAAAATATGCCTTTTGGGATATCGATTATTTTAATAAACCAAAGACTCAGGGGGAAAACAATTTTTTTCTTTTCTCCTTCCTTCTAACTGCCTAAAAGGAATTTAGACAGAAAACTTGGTCCAGGAAGGGAGTTTCATCACAGATAACCATAGTTTAATATGAACTAAGTGTGACAGATGGGGAGGAGCCTAGCAAGGTCCCTTTGATCAAAGGCCTCTCTGTGTCCCATTGTTAAATATGACCCAGCAAACATCTATTTACCAAACATTTGCTCTCCTATCTCTATGTGAATTGCCTGCCCTGTGAAGTCCCAAACCACAAGCCCTCTCCACTATCTCCAGGACAGCACGCAAGCCCTAACTGCTGGGTCTGTCCCAGGGTCTGCTGGTCTGTTGTGGGGTCTCAAATTCTATTGAAACTTGTATATGTACATACATAATAAATTTAGCAATTTTCTCCTATTAATCTGTCTCATTTTTTTTTCATATCGTGTTTTGTTTTATTCAACTCATTCATTAAATAAAGACAAGTTAGATTTAGTGAAAAGATTGACATAATTAAGGGAAAATGTCAATTATCAAGGGAAAATAATTAAGGGAAATTATTTTCCACATAGGATTCTCTATCAGATTGTAATACATTGTTATACTATATCACGAAAAAACACTCAGTATTAGAGCAAATTATTTATGTAATTCTTCTGAGAACTGCATTGTACAAAAGCTATACAAATCATCTAGAACCACACAATCTCTTTGCTGAAATGATTCTGAAAAAGAATCTAGTCATTCATGCTAAAAATGGATCTGTGAAACAAGAAAACTTCTATGATAAATGAACAGGAAGCAAAAATCCCTGCAATTAAAACTCCACATCCATTTTGAATACACAAGTTTTACCAAATGTCATTCTGTTCATTCTTGAGAGCATCTTGTAGATATGACGATGAGGTTTTAGCAACATGATCACTAACATTCTCTTTTTGATTAAGAAAATGCAATCAGAGCTTGATCAAAGGTACCAGCCTGCTACTAAAAAGCTGGAAACGTACAAAATAGAACAGACTAGGTTTCATGAGCACACACAATGTAGACTTAATTCATCTTATCTGTCTACACCTTTTCATAGAATTCTCTCTTTCTCTGTCTCTGTCTCTGTCTCTGTCTCTCTCTCTGTCTCTGTCTCTCTCTCTCTCTCTCTCTCTCTCTCTCACACACACACACACATACACACACACACACACATCATAAGACAAGGCTGTATGCAAGTACCTTAAGGGAGAGCATGCACGCACGTACAGTGGGAGCGCTGAGAGAAGAGTAACGGATTCTGATTTGGAAACAGGTTCATGTCTTACAAAACTCGCCTGAACTCCCATAGGTTGAACATAGCATTCAGAGTGCATTCTCCACTATTGAAATCTATTTGCACATAACCTTTAAACTTACAAACAATTAATAGTTTTGCTCCTACAGTGTTTGGTTTATTAGAAATGGTGTTTTTACCAGAAATAGTAAAGAAAGGGGAATCTGCTTCCAAGCGTCTACTTCTATTTGCTTCTCAGTAGTATGTTATTATTTCAAAATATGTAGGGTGGGCATTCTTATTGAATCATTGCAACCACTAGCCAGCAACTAAATATGTGCCTTGTTCATTTGATTAATAGTCCAGCCTGAAGAACTTCTAGGGTAGAAGGAAAATTATGTTTCTGCCCCCACAATAGGTTCTGCTCTATGCAAGAAGATGGGCTGATCCTGACTGAGCACAACATTCCATGGCACCTGGTGACGCCAACCCAGTTAATGGTTAGATGACATTTTCTAGCACCTTTGAAACTGCTGGCAGGTAACTTGACTGCTGGGTGCTTGATCCTTGAGTGTTTATTTCCCCTGTGTATGGCCCTCCTCATGCTCATCCAATAAAGTGGAAAAGCAAATGGGACACATCCCTCCCTGGAGCACCTCTCCATGACTGCCAGGGGAACAGGGGACTTGAGCACCTGTGACTTGTCTGCCCCCGAGCTCCCACCATACCTAGTGGCCACTTGCTCCTTCACCCTGAACCTCTGGCTCAGCATATAAAGACAGGAAACGTTCTGGATCACCGAAGCAATGAATTTGTTTCTTCAGCCGAGTTTTTAAATCAATTAGATAAAGATCTAGACCTATGACATTAGGCTGTAATAGAAATTTTATTGAAAATCATAATTTTCATAAAAGCGTATTTTAAATGTCCTGTGGAAAGTTAATCTGGGCAAAGAAGAAACATAAGATTGCACAATGACAGAAAACAAATTCAACAGATTAACAGTTACCTTGAGTTCCCTACATGTATTAGAAGTTCCCTGTCACTGTCACTAGTTAATGCAAAGAGAGGCAGAGGATATAACAGCGTCCTCATGAATGGCTAGGAAACTGAGGTAGAAAAAACTCAGTGCAATATTCTTATAGTTAATCTCAGAGTCCTGGTGGGGATAGGTTAAACATAACATTTCTTTTTGTACGTGGACAATACAAGTATATTATTCATTCTGAAACATAATTCTTATTCTGCAAATACATTATATGACTAAAACACTAATTTTACAATCTGTTTTATCATTTCGAAGACTATTTCCAGGCCATACCTGTAAGTAAACTTAATTAGCCAATAGTGAAGCATCATAGAGATAATGCAGTTATTCTTTAAGTAACTCTTTGAAGGACAGTTAAGAATCTTTTTCCATTTTTGTTTCAATAAAGAGCTGACATGTCAAGCTGAGAATAATCTATAACTGATCAAGATATATGATACTCTATTTTAAATCCTCATTATCTTTTTAGAAGATGAGCAATAATGGCAGATAAGTCCTGCCTGATTTACTATTTTCAGTGCAATTTTCTTCTTTGAAAGCTAAAAGTCCTCATCAATACTCTTCAAGAATACAAATGGGATTAAATCAGAAGTTTGAAACCACAAGTTTTTGCCAGTTACCAAAACAGAAGAAATTGAAATAGATTTTGTTGTCAGTTCACGTACAATCTTTGGCAATGCAGAGCTGAAGACGTAAGGTCAACTCACAGCTCATATGAGATGGCTGCTGTCAAATTTGTGGCAGGCCACCCTGCCGGGGAGACAATGACAAGGATCTGTAATTAATCCTTAGAATCAAACAAGTGCTGGGAGGGTGGGCAAAACTTTGGTCATAGGGGTTAATGTTAGTTAATGCTGAGAAATCTAAATCTTTCTCAAATTCGTATGCTCACCCATAGCCTTTTCCCTAACTACTATCTCATGTCACTCCACAACAATCCTCATCGAATGTTAATTCATCTTTCCACTCCTAGATTTGGGCTGTCTGACCCAATCTGCACTCATCCCCCCATAGCAGTATTTCAGGAGCATCAATGCAATCTTTCCTCTCCCTATTTAAAATCTTTCAGTGGCTTCCAAGTACCTTCCTGATAAATCCCAAACACCTAACATAGTGTTATGAACTGAATGTTTGTGTCTCCCCAAACGCATTGGGTTAAAATCCTAGCCCCCAGTGTGACCATACAAGAAAGTGGGGCCTTTTGGTCATGAGAGTGGAGCCCTTATGAATGGGATTACTGCCCGTATAAAAGATACTCCAGAGAGCTTTCTAGCCCTGTCAGCCATATGAGGACACAGCAGAAAGATGGCTGTCTGCAAAGGAAGAGGGCTCTCATCAGACACTGAATCTAGCAGTTCCTTGATCTTAGACGTCCCAGCCTCCAGAACTGGGAGAAATTAGTATTTGTTTAAGCCACCAGTTTATGGCATTGTTGTTATAGCAGCCCAAAGGGACTAAGACACACTGTATAAAAATGAGATTTAAAGTCTTGACCCTGCTTATCTTTGCAAAACTGTCTAGAAATACCTGATAGTTGACTACTATCTAATTCTCTTTTCATGAGTTGGTTCAGTGACACCGTGTCCCTACATTAATTCTGGATCTCTACAGAATAAGGGTCTTCCTCTGGTTGTTGATTAACCTATGAAGTGTTTCTCCTCCTTTGCAAGCTCATTCCTCATATGCCTTTCTTTTTTTTTTTTTTCCTCATTTTTTGTGTGGAAGCCAATCTGACACATATGTGTATTTGGGAAATTTCAATTTACTCTTGTTCAAATGAGTGTGCTTCTTCAGGATTAATCTTAGCATTCCCTTTGCACTGCTTTGTGATTCTGCAACCACATACGAAAGCTTCTGCAAGTTTAAGATCCCCTAAAAGGGAAATTGGAAATGCTTCATTTTAAAAAAAATAACCTATACCAGCTTTTCACATTCATAATAAGTAACAGAGCTGTTATGTATCAGGTGGTACTTTTTTTTCCTTTTGAAAAATGTCATAAACCTGTATTATCATACTCTTTTCATATGTAAGTATTGTCTTCTGTGAGTTCACTGAGCAGAACAGAGGCCTGAGGGAAGAATCAGCCCAGCAATATTTCACATATTTTTATTACTCTATTTCTGTGAAATGGGATGATATGTCTTATTACTCTCCTATATTTATATCCGTTATTGTTATTGTCAGATCTCTGAAGTAGAGAAAGCTTATTTAGACTTGAAACACACGAGCAGTAGTATTTTCATCATCTAAGAATATTCTGATGTATTCTCTATAGAGCAAACATACTGTAGACATTCAGCCCGCATGGGACATTATGAAATTTGCCTTTTTCTTTGCAAAATAATCATTCAAGCAACCGCACTCTTTTTCAGATTAAGCATTTGCCAGTGGCTTCTTTTCTTTCAAATAGATTACCTAGTTAGGGACTGCAATAAAATATTAGAATACACATCATAACCATGTGTGCAGCAATTAGTGATAGCTAACTTTTTAAAGGAACATATTGCACAATTTGTAAAAACTAAGATGCATCCACAATGGACAATGTATGCCCCAACAGAAGATCAGAGAGTTTTACCCTATACATTTAGGAGAAAAATGGTTGATCTCTAGTTTTCAGCTCCATTTAGCACACATATTTGGTGACCATTCTCAACTGCACCTTCCTCAGATAAGAGCTTTAAGGCAAACCTAGATGATACGACACTTGCTGGACATGCCTTTAATTTTCAATTTGGTGCCAGAAGGAGAAATCCATGAGACATGTTATTGGTAAGAAACTCAATGTAATCTATGATTTTTCAGAACATTTATATCCTCAAAAGCACTAGCGAAATTTGTTCTGTGCTCTAACTTCTTGCAGCTCAGAGTATGGCATGTGGTTCAGCCACGTCTGTATTACCTGAGAGGCACTGGTCAAACTTACAATTTCTGAGTCAGTTTGGATCATAAAGCTAAACTTACTAATTCCTAATCTCCATTTTTAAATCTTCCCTTTTTCAAGTTACCCAGGTGCTTTTCAATTAAGGCAAAAAAAATCACTTCATAATCCTTTTCAGAAACACTTTCTTTGTCCCAAGACAAAGCTCTCAATATTGCATGTGAATAAAGTGAGGGAAACCACACATTTGGTTCAGCGTTAGAAAGGAATTTGGGATTGATTTCTGGAAAGCAAATAAGTATAAGTTACCAACACCGCTACACAAGAATAAGACGATGAAACGGAGCTTCATGAAGACCAGTTATTCTCACCAGTTCTTCTCACTGCTCAGGCCCTCGCAGTTCTATAAGGCACCACTGATGCTATGAGATCTCTGTGACAGAAAAAAGCATGGCAGCCAGCGGGGAGACGAAGAAACATGCACAGCTTGTCCATGCATGTGTCCCCGGCTGCTCAAACAAGACTGAATCAGGAATGGAATTCAACCTCAGCTGAAGGTCCTGGAAACTCTTATACTCCCAAAGTAATCACAAAAAGCTCACGAGTGACTACGCTATGACACCTCACTCTCAATACCTACTAATCAGAAGACGACTCTGCTCTTTTTACTTGGTAAGTGGTTATGTGTCCACATGAACAGAGAAAATAAATGCAAGAGGACAGCCTCACATAAATCGATGTGCAGATCAACAGTGGCATTTGCTTGTTCAATAGGAAATACTACTGGTTTCAAAACGTCTTTAGACCTTCAGGGGAAGAATATTGAAACAATCACCACCACCACAGCAACAAACTTCAGCTGGAAGAATTCTTTAGCTGGAATACTGAGTTCTACAGTATCCTTCCTTATCTGTTCTTGTGCAAGGCCAGAAAAAATACTGTCACCAATGTAAGATAATAGCAGGCTTTGTTTCATAATGGGTTTGTGCCAAAATAGTAAATATGCTGTTGTCTTTTTTTTTCTGTCTTTGTTTAGTGAAAGTGGGACATAAAGTCTAGACAAGGGCAGAAGTTGGAGAACATGCATGGGAATACCATTCTGGTGGTTTTAGTCTCACTGGGACACAAATTATTTTAACAGCTATTACTACAGCCAGGGCTCGTAGGCAAAGTAATTCTGATTCCCGATGTGGACTTTAGGAGCATCTAAAGGAAAAGTAAGCATAGTCTTTCATTGACCATATTGATTATAATTAACAGTATAAATCAAAATGCTTATTCCTAAAAAATAAGAAAGTTCTCATCACAGTACCCAGCATTGCGTAGGCACTCTATAACCATTTGCTTCCTTCCTTTCTTCTTCCTGTTTTTAAGTCAATCCAGAAAAAGTATTTTCCCCAAAAGAGACACAGTAATGTTCAAAAAGGCTATTTGAAGGGCCAGGATAAATAAACTATAGAGACGTTTCAGATGTAGGCTTTTGTTTCCATAACTAGTGGTGATGCCAAGAAACAACTTATGGGACTTTAGATCCCCAATAATCTTAATCAATCCCCAGAACCCCATCAAATCAATAAACTCTCAAAATAAAAGCAGTTCTCTTATCGTGCACATCTAGCTTCAAGACAAGTCCCTTTCCAGCCCGACTGTAACCCCAATGTTACTTCCATATTGATATTTGCCACTGTCCAAAATGGTTACATAATCAAAGTACCACTTATTTTTCCTTATATATTACAGGAAGCAAAGTCAAGTAGAAAGGCTAATCCTTAGAAGCTGGGCAGACCTGAGTTTGAATACCAGCCCCTTTACTCATTAATGGGAGTCATGAGAAAAAAATACGAAACCGAAATCTCAAATTGCCCTCATGTAAAAGTCACTGAGATTACCTAGCAAACCTTGGAATGCAAATGTCACTGGGCTGATGTAAGGACTAAGGAAAATGGTATCCATGCACCACCTGCCACCTCTTAGCACCAACTGGGTACCCAGCAAAGAGCTTCCTGCACCATCCTTCTTCCTTTTTACTGATTCAAAATCAGTACGTTAGGTGGTCTCCCTCTGTTATGTAGGGTAGAAAAGAAAAAAAAATTGGCAGAATAACAAAATTGCAGCTATAATAACAACTGGGATTTGTATTTTGAGGAGTGCTAATACATCAATGAGTAAAGGGATTTTCTAGTTTACAAATGATTAAGAAAAGTCAGCCTCCTGCACAGAGATCACAAAGTTCTAGGAATCTGTGCTCTCCACTTTCAGTCTCAGTGGGTACAGTTTTGGGCAGAGAATAAACACCTCTGCTTCTCTCCAGCTCTCCATTCTTTATGTTGCACGCTAGCTAAAGACCTTTGCAGGGAAGAATTACATTGCCTACTTCAAGTTGCTATAACAACATAGTTGCCAAAATAGCAGGCAATCTGCAGGAGCCAGAATAGCATCTTATAGATATTGTATGACTTCTAGCACTGAAAGTCTTCCATACACTGGCACATTTTCTTTGTCTGGTACGGGGCCTGGCAGAGTCAGCCAGGGACCACCGGAATCACATGCTAGTTAAGGAGATGAAAAGGGGTTTTGAAAATTGCTGGGCTTCTCACATATGCAGAATCCCAATGCCTGTGCTTCAGATCTCCTGAAGAGTCTTGTCATTAATGAGGGAACAAAGGATGTCTTGACACTATTTGCAGAATTGTGGAGTATCTGTTTCATGAAGTTGAGTTCTTTTCCTAAATAATGAGCATTTCAGGGCAGTCAAAAGAATGCTACCTGGTTCTTTTGAAGTATGAAGCCTGTCACCTGGGAGAAAGCAGGAACTAAAACTAAAACTTCAGGTTGAGAGAGAATATATGAAGAGACAATGGCTGGATCACAGATAATAATAGAACCCTGACCCCAACTTCTATAGTTGGGGTTTGGGGAGCTAGCACACAATCGTGGCAGCGACTGGCGCAGGGTGGGCAAGACTTGATTAATAACTGACAGCTTCCCTACTGCTTTGTCAATGCAATCAACTCAGGACCAACCAGAGGGAGCCAAACATGCTCCCCCAACCAATCATATGAGATGCTCTGCTTCTCATTAGCCCACCTCTAGCTTCTCTGGGCCAATAGCCACCAATCAGAGCTTACCTGGAACCTCTTTTTACCCTGAAAAAAACTTTCACACTCCCCCGTTTCTGATTCTCTACCAAGGTCAGGTGATGGAGGCTAACTCCCTTGCCATAGCAAACTGAATAAACACCCTCTGTTCTCATTTGGGTGGCTTTTGCCTATTTCCATAAGATTTACCTGTTTGTTTTTGTTATATCTAGTGTCCTATCCAAACCATATTTTATGGTTTGCAGATTCTCAATGCTAAGGGCTATGGAAACTTAACTAATGTAATATACAGAGACCTCAGGGTAACCCTAAAATCTGCCTAAAATGTGCCCTCAGAAAACTTCCAGAGTCACCAAACCCATCGGCAACCATCCTTCTCCTTACACTTCATGGCTTCAACCTTAACAAAGAATTACTTACAGTCACAGAGGAACTAACCATCCCAGTTTGCTCAGAACCGCCCCATTTTTAGCAGTGAAAGTCTTCCATACACCCCAGGAAACCTCTCATTCCTGGGCAAACCAGGAGAGTTGGTGACTCAACGTACCCCTCAGTGTGCCATGCCGTTCTACGACTCAGCCACGGCAGACGTAATTCGCTCTGTCAGGAATCTCCTCTCTTACCCCCGACGGGTTACCTGGTGAGCTCCCCTCAGTCAGCCAAGCCCCTGCCTACATGCCAACTCCTAGAATTAGCCTCTTTGACAACAGCCCACCACAAGGCGGCGCTCACTCCGTCCTGCGTGCTTGCCACGCTACAGCCTGTTTGCTGTTTTGTACAGATCACATGGCATAGGGATGATTTGGTTATGGCGTTTAGAACCTACACAATAAATTCTTCGCAGGCAGGCAGGCAGGCGCTGTATTGTATTCATCTTCGTGTCCCCTTACTGTCATCACATCAAGCCCATGTTTATCTGGTTCAAGACTAGATGAATTTGTGAGTGATTAAATGGCTGAGCTATTTATTCATTTAATTAATACAATTATTTATTATTGGGTTACTGAATATTAACAGATTAATTATTTATTGATGAATTAAATTCATCTTTACCAAAAAACACAAAAAAGTCCCAAAGCTCTGGATTGAGCTGAAGGGACAGCTTATATATGTGGAAGTCAGATGCCTTACAAGAAATATATTCATTAACGCATTTGAATTGCCGCGATTGTTTACCTACCTCGATCTGGGTGGTGTTGTCCTGCCCGTCATCCAGGAGCAGGTCTGTGAAGCCCCTGGGCTCTGGGGAGTCTTGGCCCATGCTTGCTCGATTGGTGTCCACCGCTTTGAGGGTGTCTGAGTTCCTTTTCCACCGGTGGCTGAATGCATGTGTGTCCACTTCTATCTCCTCTTCTGTTTGCGGGAAGGTCTGAGCAACTTGATATCGCCAATCTGTTTGAAAAGAAATAAAATAATGAGTTACTACTTGCTATGAATCACGCACACGCTCTCAACTTGGGCAGAAAAAAAAATTCTGCTAGTTATGAAAATAGAAAATGAACTCATAACAGTGTAATCTGTTGACGTGTAACATTTGGAGCTGGCATGCACACCTCTCAAAAGGATGCAATTTTAGGACACACCATAGGTCGTGACAGTGATTAATGTACAGATCCTTCAGAGTCCCTAAAACAGATAGGCAGGGCTAACACAATGCATTTTTATTCCCTCCCCTCCCCACCATCCACACACATACTTCATAAACATTCCCAGTTGTTCTGAGAAAACAAGCTACACTCCAAATCAAGGAATGAAAACCAAGTGATTTTCAGTACATATGGAAATGAAAGTCAAATACTATTAACTTATGAGCTTATATTTGTTTCACATGAGTTATGCTGAGCAGCAAAGAGACAACAACGTGTTTGAATGGGTTAAATAACACATGGCATGATCTTCGTGTAAATGTGCTAACCTGCCTTGTAGTTCACAATTCACAGTTCGTTCATTGCCTAACTCACATAATAAGCAACACCCTCAGAAGGCATCACCTTGGAATCTTGTCACGTTGCTAAAGTACGACAGTGATAGGCACTCAGAGAAATGGACGGGAAGGAAAGGAGATCAAATCACAAAGGTATTTTAAAGCCATCTGCAGGAACTGGCCTTGCTGACCCGGCTCAGCCTGCTATTACAGGAGGGAAAATTAGATTTAATCATCACTCCTAGGCTTTCATTTCAGTGGGTCAGCAGGGGAAGGTGCACCCCACATACGGGGAATTCAGTTTCAGTCTAGGAAGAACAGCCTTCTTCTATGTAACCATTGCCAAAAGATATGAATGGATAGGATTTACAGCTGGCAGAAGATGGGTTCAAAAAGGGCTTCAGAGAGCCTTGATTTAATTAGGGCTGTGATGTTCCCCTCAATACAAGAGCAGTCTAAGAAACCAAAATGTACCTAATGTAGCGTATAATATCATTCATTGACTCAGCTGCTTAGAAGTCGCATAACTAAGGTAAGGCTACCACTACTCCTCAAAGGCAAATGGGCTAAAATATCTGCTTTTCACCTCAGAAAGGTGCCAGTAATTCTCCTAGACAGAGAGAATGACTACTCTTTGGTTTCGCCATGAACTGAAGAGGTCTCCCACAGCCTGACGCCTTAGTGGATATATCCTAGAGAGAAAACACTACCACAATGTTGGCAAGCTAGACCTTTCCATGGGCTTGTAGACTATTAGAGCTTAAAAGAACCATGGAGAAGGAAACAGCCAAGAACTCCACAGAGAAGAATCCAAAAGCCAGAACAATGTAGCGCTGTTCAATTCATAGAACGTTGTCAGGCTGAAAAATACTCAGGTACATAAAAGGTTGATCACGGTCCCCTCCCACTCTCCACTACAGAAAATGTTTCTTTTTTAACACTCTTGTTCCCACTGGTCATTGAACAGTGCTCAATAAATATTTGTTGAATGAATGAATGACTGAATGGATGAATGAATTGTTGAGTCTTTTTGGTGCAAGAATGATAGGACCAGGCAGAAGTAATTAATGGAAGAAATACTTTGCAAGGATTCCGGAGACCAGGTGTGGAATTCTTCCTGTTAGGGTTGCTGGATATGGGGCCTAGCATAATTTACAAAACTCTCTGTGCTTTGGTAACCCTATAGGTGTATTTTAAATGGGAATGAAAATATCTTACCTGCAAAAGCAGACAGCTTTTCCTGAGGACATGTCTGGCTCTAAGACCTATGATTCTAGGCAAAGCTACAGAAAGCAATTGTATTTGCTTCATTTAGATACCTGGCCTGATTACCAAAAATATATGAGGCAGCTTACAACAAAAGTAAGCAATAAAAGTTTTACAACAACCAGACTGAGATCTCCTAGCACGCACTTAGGTTAACTTTAGAGTTGTGCATTGGCCTTGCACTAGGCGTGGTAGCGATCTGAATGCAAATGATCACGAAGGGACAATTGAAAATCTATACAGGGTCCTTGTTAGTATGTCAACCTAGATAAGAAACATAGCAAATGGAATGCAATTAATGGATTAAACCGTCCTAGATATAAAAATGTTTTTTTCAAAAAAATCACACAAAGGGGAATGGCTTGAACCAGAGGTTTGTCAGATGTCTATAACATAAATCAGGAAAAGTATACTGAAAACGTCAAAAAATGAGTCTTTCTTAAAATCTTCAAAACAGAACTTCAAAGCAACTCTGGGTTTTCTGAATTGGGTATTATTTTGGGGCATTAATTCCCTGATATTAATTTCACCATTATCCTTTTAGATACTTAACAGTACAAGATAAAAATACAGTACTTTCCATGACGCCTGTTAGGCCAGTAATGTCACACGAGCCTGGTCCTGCCTGCGCAGGAAGTAGACCAAACAACTCCACTGGGGAGCTGACTGCATAGGAAGTCTATTTCTCAACTTCCTTGACTCCCCTTTCTCATTTTATCCCTGCTTTCTTACCCTAGAAAATAAATGAAAAGACGCTTCAAAACTTAGGGATGATAAAGTCCATATTACCCCCTTTAAATTAATTAAACGAGGAGGCCCTTAGAGGAGGGTGGCTCTAATACCTTAGCTGCCTACATAAGCAAACCCAAATCTAAGCCTGTAAATGCTGAGGTTAGGTGAAGAACTAAGGACAACCAATCACAAACAGCCAACTTGGCTTTTCTAAATCAGGCAAATGCTGTAGCCAATCAAATAGTTTCCTTGTTTTCCTCCCATCTTTACTCTATAACAGTCTCTTCCCTAACTCCGATCCTTGGAAGGCCTGTAATCACTTTTGGTTTGGCGCTGCCCGACTGGAATTGATTTTTTACTCCGGTAAATAAACTCTTAAAATTTTTAACATGCCACACTTTATCTTTTAATACCACTTAAGTTAAAGTTTGGGAAGTTGGATTAATGTGTCAAACTCTTGTTTTTGCGGTGACCATTCAAATTTGTCCTTTAGCTGTATTATTGGGGAAGGTAAATTTAATAGACAGGTAGGCCTCCAATATGAAATAAGAATAAATGCTTACTTTAGCATATAAGAGGGTTAGTCCCCAAGCAGCTGTGGAGTTTTGGTGGTGTATTTTCGTTTTTTTTTAATTTTTAGCAGTGTTTTCTGATTTTCTTTTTTCTCTCTTGCTTTACCGTAACATTAACAGCTGCCACAGTCGCTGATAGGTCTGCCTCCATCATGGATGGGCTTGCTCCTCCTAGAATTTGCTACCTTAAACTTTGTAAACTGACCAATGGATCACTTGCTGGCTTTCATTGTGTTTGCAAAGTTTAAACAGGATTTAAGGAAGGACCTGAGAATTTCCTAGTGAGAAAATTTGTGAGATTTAGGGCCTGGTCCCCATGAATTTTCTTTTGGTTGCTATGTTAGACCTAATTCTATTTCTCTGGTTATGCTATGAATAAGCAAGACTACCTGATCATGCATTGAGGAAGCATTACTATGTGCTCATAACTCAGTAGTACATGGTTCACAAGCCTGAAGGATGAAATTGGCTTAGATTTTGATCCCTTTCAGAATGATTGTTAAAGAAGATAAAACAAGTCAAAATGGACATTTTACAGAAATAAAGACTGAAAAACTGGCAAAACCATAGCCTGGTTATCTACATTATAAATTATTCCTATACTTCACGGGCTTTCAAACTCATAAAACATTTTAAATCACCACCAAAACAAATCATTCAGAGGCAAGAGGAAGGAATATATGTAATATAATTTTTCCCTTCACAGCTGCAGGGAAAACAAAGCAACAGGAGGGATCTTTGAATCATCTGGTTGAACAGATTGTTTGCTTTCTGTCCACTGTATGTTAATTAAACCACCAAAGGAAAACATTCAAAGACAATTTTCTCCAACACATTTTGCTATAATTATTAATCATATAGCTCATGAAAACATTAAATATATCTAATGTCTCCCATTTGGATATAAGGAGAGAAAGCTTGAACATATTTTTGTTTATATAACACGTGAATTGATCTTAACACACCCCTGAAATATTTTATTCAATTAAAATAGCCAATAAACAATTACTGAAGAAGGCACTTTGTTATATTTCAAATAGAACATCATTGTGAAACCCAATAATGTCTAGTTAATGAGAGTAAAACAAGAAACTCATATATATCCTCATATTATTCTTCGCAAACCTTACAAGTCTCTGTGCCATCATATACTGTAAAATGAAATAATTTAAAATAAAATAAAAACAAAAGGGAAGAAAGCTATGCTAGGGTAGATATGTCCATATTAGAGTGTTACCCTAACGATTTTATTTAAATACCTTGCATTTAATTAGTATAATAGTTAAATGTTGAAGCCATCTTTAACCCCATTTCTTGAGCCTTGCAGACAAATCATACACATAATACAGGTCGAACCACTAAGAACTACATAAATTGCCATGTATCTTATGCAATTAGGATCCATCAAGACTGCACTTTTTGACAAGCACTTTGGTCGGCACTTTACAAGCGAGTGAAACGCCCCTTTGAAACCTCTGCAGAAGCATTAAGATTGTTCACTGAAAACAGATTTACTGGCTAAATTCATCTGAGAATACGAGGTGTGACCATTAAGTTCACGAACTTGTTGCAACGATGTTGCTAACCTTTTTTGATATCAAAGGGATTATTAATTATGAATTTGTAACAACTGGACAAACAGTTAACCAAGTTTACTATTTGGAAGTGCTGAAAAGGCTGCGTGAAAAAGTTAGACGACCTGAACTTTTCACCAACAATTCATGGCTCTTGCATCACAACAATGCACCAGCTCACACGGAACGGTCTGTAAGGGAGTTTTTAGCCAGTAAACAAATAACTGTACTGGAACACCCTCCCTACTTACCTCATCTGGCCCCCAATGACTTCTTTCTTCACCCGAAGATAAAGGAAATATTGAAAGGAAGACATTTTGCTGACATTCAGGACATCAAGGGTAATACGACGACAGCTCTGATGGCCATTCCAGAAAGAGTTCCAAAATTGCTTTGAAGGGTGGACTAGGCACTGGTGTCAGTGCATAGCTTCCCAAGGGGAGTACTTTGAGGATGACCATAGTGATAGTCAGCAATGTAGTACGTATAACTTTTTCTAGGATGAGTTTACGAACTTAATTGTCTGACCTTGTAGATGAAATTATTTGGCTAAGGTACTTCAAGTTATGGCTTTGCACTTCAAGTTATTGCGGAAGTAAAGAGGAAATTCTATGCACATGATTATGTTCTTGGTTATGTCCAATAATGAACTGACTAAGCAGTGGACTTTGAGGTTTTGACTGACAGCATTACAGAGTAAGAGAGAGACAGAAAAGGAAGCATAAAGGATGTTTTGTCAAGATATTAAAGGGCTTGAGGTAGGACTTAGACATCATACTCTTTTTAAGCTTCTCATGTGATGCTTTATGTGTCCTGGTTGAGGACCACGGCTCCACGTTCTGGTCCCACCACAGGGGCCTTAGGTCACATCTTCATCATCTCTTGCCTCCTAACTGGTCTTACTGTCTTTTTAATCTCTTCCTTTTTCAATCTTTTTCCATCAACTATCAGAGATACCTTTCAAGTTTATTCACTTCTCTCTCCTGAGAGAATGGCTCAACACCCACGAAACTCTAAAACACTCCATGCTCTTGTTCCAACCACTCTCCCGTGTCTGACTCCCCATCACACCCTGTACTCCCACAACATAAAATTTCTCCAGACTCTCTGTATCTGCAATGCATATAGCTGCTTTTGCATGGAGGAAAGCCCTTCCTCACCCCAGGCTTTGAGAAATCTCACAACTCCTGCAAGATCCAGCTCAAATATCAACTTGTTAAATGAAGCTCCCCTTAACTCCCCCAAGCAGAGCTAGTTGAATGTTCTGCTATAATCCAATAACTCTTCTTCCCTGACTCTTTAAACACTTTTCTGCCTACCCCACCTGAATGTGAAATTGTGCAGAAAAGTGTTATCACAGCAGGCCTGAGACTGCTATCCTTAGAAAATCTTGTTTGCAAAGCTTGCCCTTGGCTGGCATCTGGGAACTTCGGTTTAGGGAGGGTTCCCACCATCCCCTAACAGATAAGAGTGGCTCACTGTGGCCAAACTGCTGGGGTAAACAATATGGTTTATGCTGAACACGTGCCTTCCTCCTGGGAGTCTGGAATTTTGGTACCTGCTAGAGAGAAGGTGGTTATGTGAACAGCTCCCAGTAAAATCCTTGGGTGTTGAGTTTCTAATGATCTTCCCTGATTGACAATGTGACATGTGCTGTCACAGCTCATTGCTGGAAGAATTAAACATCCTGTGTGTTCCTGCTGGGGAGGACTCTTAGAAACTTGCCCTGGTTTCCTTAGACATTGCCCCAAGTTCCTTTTCCCTTTGAAGATTTTGCTTTATATTCTGTTTCTGTAATAAATCATAGCCATGGATACAACTATATGCTAAGTATTGTGAGTCCTCATAGCATATCATCAAACCTGTAGGTGGCCTTGGAGATGCCTGACACAGAAATGTTTCAGAAGAGGGACTCCATCTTATATTTTTTTTATCCCATTAGTACAAGCACAGACATTGATATATAATAACTATCCAAAGTTTTTTTTCTGAAAAAAAAAAGAATGAATGAGTAAATGAATGATTGGACGGGTTGTTGCTCATTTCAGACAGCATCTTAAAAGTTATGGATGCAATTTCTTGTCCAACTTGTTAAGATTTTAACCATGTTTCTGAATAGCCAGAAAACAGGGTGGAAGAAGGAGAAAACGATGGGAAAACAAATCTATAATAGCTTCTATTTATCTTATACAAGTTCGACTCAAAAATAGCTCACTGGCCAGTTGGGTGATGTTCAGTAACAGCAGCGATTACAGTTTGTTATCTCAGTTCTTTTCAGTTAATGGACTCAGTAAGAAATACAACACATGTCTTTGAGGAATATGGGCATGGCCCAGTGAGACTGAAAAGCTATGAAGTAGATGAAACAAGGACAATTTTAAGTTTAAAGTGGGAAACAAGTGGAGAATTATTCTAGAACTTTGAAGCATCAGAGCTCAGCCTCTGAGAGAGAAAAACAATCATGAAGGCCTAAGGCCAAGATGTAAGTGCACACCCTTTCTTCTCCGCCCTGTCCTTCTCTGTCATCTGAGTCATTGTACGGTTCTGGGGCATGGCACAGTATTTTTCTGATGAAGAAGATTAGGCAGTTTAAGAAAAATATATATAAAAAATTAAATAGAATGCAAAAACGGGAAAATCTATTCAAACACTCCAAAATATGCACAGAACCAACTTACACTTCTAAAATTTAATAGTTTTCCAATTTTACTATTAAATAAAATAATAAGCAGACATTTTAATTTCACACATAAGAACGGCAAATTATCCTATGGAAAACATGCTCAGCCTTACAAGCAATCATTACTAAAATTTAAGGCAATTTTAAAGTACTACTATTATATTTACTATGCATTAAAAATAAATAGAAAGAATAAAACTATGTTAACAGTTGTAAAACAGAGGTGTTTTATCCATTGCTTCTAATATGGGTTAATAATAATATTAATTATAATAACTAATCTTTATTTAGGATTAGTTAAATGGCAAGCACTGTTCTGAACATTTGCATACATTAATGTATTTGGCATGTATTATTATTAGCCCTTTTTTTCTATGAGGTTATTGATGCATATGAGAGGGTAAGTGATAGCCTCAGAAAGTAACCAGAGCTAGATCCAGAGGCTTAGTCTTAACTGTTATCTAAACTGTCTCTAATTAACCTTTCAGAAAGTCAATTTAGCAATCTGTCACAAAGCCTAATAATATGACACAAAGAAATAATCTAAAAGAAAAAAAGAGTTAGACAAAATGGACTTTTAAAACAGCAAAAATATGTAACCAATCCAGCATTTGAAAGCAAATAAGGACTACAATAGCCCATCAAGCTGACTTTGCCGGTAGAAGTACATGAAACAACGTTAACGTAAAAATGAGGTAGAAAGTAATAGCATGTTAATACTGATTATATTTTTTGAAAGACATAAAAGTATTTTAAAATAAATAATGAATCTTCTTGAGAATTTTCTATTCACTGCCTAGTGGAAATTTAAAGAAAAAAATTGATTTAATTCAAGTAGATTTTAGCATTTGTTTTAACCTGATGATAACTTTCTGATTTATAATAAAAAGGAAGACAGTCAAAGAACACAGACTATCAACTGATTCTTCAGTTCTGCCAGATTTAGAGAATAAACTCATTTCCACATAAGCCATAATCGACAAAAAATATATTAACAGAGAAAACAGCATTTAATTAAATTAACATCTATCTTTTAAAAAGATCCTTGGAATTTTCTGTAGAAAACATTGTATCATGAACCCAGAAATTAGGTGGAAATTTTAGTATGTGACTTCCTGCTATCCGTAAAAAGAGAAGGGGCAGCTTTATAGCCTTGACAGTCCTTCCTAGCTATAAGTCTGTCATCTATTGGCTAGCTAAATACTGAGGCACCGAAAAAAAAAAGTATACACATGACCTGTATTCATCTTTTGTTATCGGTATATATTGAGTATTACAATTTTAATACAGTTTTTTCCTTTCTTAAAATGTGCATACAATTTTTTGGCACCCTTTTATCTTAATATCCATTTTGGATCATATATTAAATATTCTACATTTGTTTTCAGGTATTCTATTTAACTTGTGAAAATTCATGTACTATGAGAGTTTAGAGTCTCCATAGCAAAATAAAAAACTAAAATTTATTTGGTAAAATATTTGAACACTTCCATGTATCATTAGCCATTCTAAACTACCCTCGTTTCCTGTGTTGGGAAAGGCTGATTTTAGAATAAGGGCTTTGCACTGAAAACTAAGTCCCAGTGCGTGAAAAAACATGACTCTGACAGGCAGAGGGAGATGGAAAATGCTGTAAACAAGGCCCAGTCATGGCCAATAGCCTCTCTATGGAAAATGTGAGTCCTCTCAGCCAGAACAGACCAGATGGAATCAATCGTTGTAATGGTGCCCAGGGTCAATGATCATGTCCAAATGCCCAGGGACCAAATCACTGAGGGCCTTCTCTTGATTGATGGTTACCAGATGTCTGATAGACTCAATCTCATTGCATATTGTCATCAGACTATATTCAATTTGTGAAGTCAGAATCTATAATGGCCCAATGTTGAGCCAAGGCTGACTTAGCCAATGACCACAGATGACAACCAACACATGTATTTCTATCAGATTATAGTTTATATTTTTATCTGATTTAAATCCCATAAATCATACCACTATTAAAATAGCCCCAAATGTCTATAGGTTAAATGTCCTCTAGAGATTTGTGTAGACTTGAACAAGAGGCCAATAACACCTGCAATTTCCTCATCACAAAATTATCTCTATTGTTTATTTTTTAAATAATTCTGGTCCTAAGGTTATAACTGTGTAACCCCAGGCAAGTCTCTCAACCTTCTGGGCCTATGTTTCTTTATTAAAATATGACTTTAGTAAGTGGAAGACATACCATATTCTTAGAATGAAAACCAGTAGTATTTTTCTGAAACCTGACTAAGTGATTCTAAAGTTCAACCCAAACAATTTAACAGCTTAACTGCACCCCAACTCTCCACCTCCCTGCAAAGAGATGAGCAATGCCCCCCACATAATCCATCAACTAGGGAATAAATACCTGTCTTGACAAAGCCTCTGGATCTGGGCTCAGTCCTTTGGCCTGGTCTGAGCACAACATGACTGTCCAAATATTATTAGTTGTTAAATGTTGACCATCATTCCAGGATAAAAGTGAAAAATACAACTACAAAAATTTGTATTTATGAGCTTCCTTCTGTGTGCTAGGGTTGAAAGTACAGGGTACAGAAAATAGTGTCTTAAGGTGCTCAGGTTGGAGACTCAGTCATTACAAAAGCACGCAAACAATAAAAAAAAACCATTAAAGAATATTAAGGAAAAAAATAAAATGGTTCTGTTCTCAGTTTTATATAAATTTAAAAGGCCAGCAAGAAAAACATCATTAGCACATACCACGATTAATACTAGGTATATCTATCTAGTTTATGACCTACAAAATTGCAATCACATATGGCTTATCTTAATATATACCGATATATATACCATAAATATACCAATACATTTTTAAAAATATTATTCCTCAATTTTAAAAAATGGGCAAAGGTCATGAATAGATAATTCATAGCAAAGAAAATATAAATACTAGTAAATATATAAAAATGTGTAACATTATAAGAAGTTAAAGAAATGCAATCAATTACAAATATTTTCTCTTGTATATTCACAGAGATTTATTGTAAAATTGTACTTGTTAGTATTTGACAGGATTTTTTTTTTGAAGCAAGTACTGTATTATCTAATATTGGTAGTAGGATTCTAATTTTAATAAAATTTTTCTGTGAGAAAGTTTTCAATCTGTAGTAAAGTCTTCCAGGATTTGATACTGTGGAAATATTCTTAAATGTGTAAAAAATGATGAGTAAGTATAAAAAATTGTATATAGTCTTTGAATAGGGTAAAGGAAGAATATATACATATGTGCATATACACAAAAGAAAAAGGTGACAGAAAGAAATACATTATAAACAGTGTTACCAGTACTTTTCTGTGTTGTGCGAGATGGCAGCTGCTAGTTTTTGGTTTGTTTTTCTGGCTTATCTCTATTTTACACATTTTCTACAATGTGCTACTTCAATAGTGAGAGAAAAATAGCCCTAGGTCTCTACTTTCTGAAGGTCAAGTTCAAATATTCCTACTTGGTAAAGCCTTTCATTATCATCAATATATCATTTTCCTAGGCAGAGTTATTTTGATGTGATCTCATAGAACTTTACTCAAACCTATTGCTGTGTTCTCATGATATTGTAATTGTTGATTAAATGTCACTCTTCCACAAATTACCATGAGCTTAGCCAAGGGAGATGTCATTTATTCATCTCCGTGCTCTTTTTAGTTATTATAATAAATGTTTACTAAAAACAGGCTATCCAGTCTGTCTGTTTTCCTGTCATGGCATAGTTAGGGCAATGACCTGGCATTTTCCATCATGGCTGGCAGCTCTTCTTAAAATAAGCTTATTTTTCTGCTTAAAATTCTTAGCCTTGAGTACTCAGATATGTTGGGTTATTTCTTCAGAAAATTTAGTAGCAGCCCTGCCAATTTCTGTGCAATTTCTTATACTCTTCTCACCTCTTTTTCTATATATGAGTTTCATCAAATAAAAGATCAGGGTTAAAACACTATTACTGTAAATTCCTTTAAAATGATCTGAGAGATTACTATAGCAAGAGAAATTAATTTTCCCTGTTATTCTACTGCTCACATTTGTTTCATATATTTAATGAAATATATCTTCACACAACCTTAGAACCACAAAGCAATGGGCAAAATTACTTAATTTTGGTATGTCAAAAAACTTTACAGTAAGTTCTATGAAAAAGAAATCACAGGAAAGATTTATGCTTCTGAATATCAAAGGCATTGTGAAGCAAGGATTCACAAATAATATGTTAGTTATAGCGGAAAACATACAATTCTTTGAACCAAACTGACATTTTGTTATTTATACTTAAATATGGAATACTTTATCTACAAAAATGTATTTGCTTCATTAAGTATTTTTGAGTATTTACTAGCTGACTACTTGCATAATTTATCCACTTACCTAGTTCCCCTTATAATTAACTCATACTAGTATTAGAGGTGAAATATCTTGACAGAAAAACAAATTTCCCTATGTAAACCTATGATTTTGAGTTAAAAAAAATCATATTCTAAATAGTCTCTTTCACAAGAATGGGACACTTTAAGCCAAAAATTAGGAAAATGGTAAGAAATAGAAAGTTGAACATCATATAAACACAGTTATGAAACTTTGGTCTTTTACAAACTGTATCATAAGTTGAATCCACTGAATTTAACAAGATTTTTTTCACTTGTGTGGGGAAATAGAAATACTTAAACCTGAATAGTAACTACCTTTTACTCAAAAAACAGTTTTAAAATAAAATTCCCAAGAAATTAAAAAAAGTCATGAAGGTCTGAATTTAGTCATTACTTTCCTAAATAACATTCCTAGTTAAATTGCACGATTGAATATATTTATGCTGATTAAGCATGTTACTAACGTTGTAAATAAACCACAATCAACGATTTCTTTTTTTACATTAAAAAAAGAAATTAAGGCAGGAGAAACTGTCTAAAATTAGACTTCAATTTCTATGCTATATTCCTATAATATACAAACTAAGAGCTAAGGATTAAGCCACCAAGGTGAGATGGAAATCCAAAGTAACCTTCAATCACTTACAGATTAGAAGTCTGACATTTGTAGAATCCAAATGTTTCATTCTCTTGCTAGTCTCAAATTACCTTTTTTTTAAATGTTTTTTTACTCACACAAACAAATTCCAGATATACTGGAAAAGTCTGTACTTCAAGTACTTACTACAATATACATTTATCAAAAACTTCCTTTCTATTAACCAAGAAAAATATCGAATTTCATAAAATAATTTAAAATCTATGACTTTCATTATTGGGCAAAAACAGCTTGCAAGATTATCGACAAAAATTTATTTTATATATTTGCTAATGCTTAGGACAATACTAACCCAGGGATTCTTTCCTTTGTTTTAAAGTAAACAATATCTGATGATCAAGGATTTAAAAAATCTTGCTCTAGTTCAAAAAGATGTGCATGATGGACTTTATACAATTTCCTTATAGTAATCATCTCTATCATTTTTTTTAAAAATCATTATTCATATTATAGAGTGAATAGCCTAAAGGGCATTAATATATTATTAAAGTAAAATATTATCTTTCTTCTAATACCAAAAATTTGAAAATTAAATCACTTTTCAAAATTGGAGAAAATTTTAAACACTTAGTATTCGGTCCTAGAAACAAGGTGCAGAGTTATACTGTAGTGAATATCCTTCCTGGATATTTCTCTGCATGTCTGTACATGTCTATGTACAAAAAAGTATATGTTTGTGTGCATGTGTGGGAGGTGTGAGCCAATATGCATATAACTTGTTTATTTCAGCATTAGACATTAAATATATATGTTATTGACTATAAACTGACTATTAAGAATAATTAATACCTAATCCTCAATTGCTGAAATTTTACTTTGATACTGGAGGCTAAATTTTTGTGAGCAGCCTCAATTCTTTTTTTTTTTTTTTTATTAAAGTTTATTCGGGTGACAATGGTTAGTAAAGTTACATAGGTTTCAAGTGAACAATTCTATAATACATCATCTATACATCACATTTTGTGTTCACCAACCAGAGTCAGTTCTCCTTCCATCACCATATGTTTGATCCTGTTTACCCTCATCTACCACACCTCTCCCCTCTTACCCTCTGGTAACCACTAAACTATTGTCTGTGTCTATCAGTTTTTGTTTATTTGTTTGTTTTGTTCCTTTGTTGCTTTCAGTTTTATATACCACATATATCAGTGAAATCATATGGTTCTTGACTTTTTCTGTCTGACTTATTTCACTTAACATAATAATCTCGAGATCCATCCATGTTGTCGTAAATGGCACTATTTCATCTTTTCTTATAGCAGAATAGTATTCCATTGTGTATATATATCACACCTTCTTTATCCAGTCATCTAGCAAAGAACACCGGTTGTTTCCATGTCTTGGCCACCATAAAAAGAGCCGCCTCAATTATTTTTCAGGAACAGAGTTCAAAAGAGGAATCTGTACTGTACTGCACTCAGACTGTATAGGTTTCCACTAACCAGCAACACATAAAGATGGTTATCTCATATTTTCATCAATCACTTAACAATGTCTCAAAAAATTTTTTTTCTATTTGTTAAGGGAATAATGGAATCTCATTATTTTAATTTACATTTTTGATTGCTAACGAGTCAACATTTTTATGCTATTTCCATTTCATATTTCTCTTTTTGATTATCTGATTCAAACCCTTTCTGTGGGATAGAAAACTTTTAATTTAAAATTTTGGTTTAGTAACAACTCAATTTATAAAGAATTTTCAAAAAATAATTAATCATATAAATCTGTCAGAAACAATTTTATTGAAATCAACACAATTTTCCCTAACATATGAGAGTATAACTGTGTTTTCCTGAAAATAAAACCTAGCCAGACCATCAGCTCTAATGTGTCTTTTGGAGCAAAAATTAATATAAGACCTGGTAGTATGTTATATTATATTATATTATATTATATTATATTATATTATATTATATTGACCCAGTCTTATATTAAAATAAGATCGGGTCTTATATTAATTTTTGCTCCAAAAGATTCATTAGAGCTGATGGTCCAGCTAGGTCTTATTTTCGGGGAAACATGGTACATTGTTCATGTTGCTGTTGCACAGTTTTGACTTTTAAGGAAAGATAGAAGGACTATGTTTGCAGATAAACCTCAACAAACATGATTTTCTTTTTCTACATCTTTACTTTCAGCATATTCATAGGAAAAAATACTCCATAAAAGTGGGGGAACTGCTTCTACCCCTTCAGAAGATCCCTGTGAAAACATTTTATTGATTGTCTCTCCTACTCTTGTGTAAAAAAAAAAAAAAAAAATCCACCTTTGTCTGATTGTACCATTTATATCATACATAATGGCCTATTGGATTTTCTGGAAAAATTTTTTTACCTACAGAAAAAGTATAGCTGTTTATTTACCCCTAATCAGGAATTTCTGTTTAACAGGTAAAGTCCTTATTAAAGTAGAAATCACATATTTTCTCTGATTCATATCATCTATATTAACCTTTTGTATGGTATCAAAACATACTTTACAAACACTGGCTTATTTTTTTTTAAATTCTATATTCTATTAAGCTTCTCCTAGGCATTTTATTGTTGTTTAGTCATTTTTACTCAGAGTGAACCATAGCAAACTGGTTTTATGTTGCCAGACATCTAAATATGACATTAATAAGCTAAAACTAATTTGAAAATTTGCCATTATAAATATTTTAGTCCTTATCAAAAGGGCTAAAAATATTGGCTCAAAATAATAATAGTGAAAGCAATATAACATTTGACTTTAGAACTGAACAGTGAGAAATATTAACATATTTTATCGTTGCCAAATTATACAATTGGAAAATGATGTCGTATACTAAATATTTCTTTTTAAATATCTATGCAGTATGGGTTAAAGCATGCTAGTCCTAAAATTCACTGTGAAGTAAATATTCATTTTTGATACTTCAGACATAACTTTAAATATTACTTTCAGTCAACTCTCAAGTATTGCGGGTAATAGTAATATGAGGATTATTTGATTTTGAGAGGAAAGTTTAGATATGATTTCTATAACTTACAAACAGTTAAGAAAAAAATGTATGGATGATGGCACAGATGATAAAGCAAACTGGACAAAATGTCAACATTCCGAGTCTGGTTAAAAAACATTCAAGAGTTATCCTTGTATCTTTTCTTAAATTCAAATTTATTTTTTAAAAAAAGTAATCTTCCACTCAAATAGATACTTGTAAACCAATGTTCATAATAATGATTCACATTAGCCAAAAGGAGAAGCAATCTAAGTATCCATAAATAGACGAATAGCAAGTGGATACTTGCTGAATAAACAAACACATGGATAAATAACATGTGGTGTATATGTAATGGAATATTACTCAGCCATAAAAAGGAATGAAAATCTGATACATACTAGGATATGGATGAATATTGAAGACATTATGCCAGACACAAAAGGACACATATTGTATAATTCCACTTATATGAAGAACCTAGAGTAGTCAAATTCATAGAAATAGAAAGTAGAGTAGAAGTTACCAGAAACTGGAAGAAGAGAATAATGAGGAATTATTGTTTAATGAGTATAGTTTCAGTTTGGGGTGATGAAAATGTTCTGTTCATAAAGGTGATGGTTATAAAACATTATGAATGTGTACTTAATAATACTGAATTATATAATTAAAAATGGTTAAAATGGTAATATATATATATATATATATCTCCATCTAAAAAAGTGAGCCCTCCCTAAAAATATACCAATTGCTTAGCCTTGTTTCTTTTTCTATATGCCTATTCTTCATATAATTATATTTGTACCTCAAAAGACTATATTTTATATATTTTTGCATTTTAACTCCATAGAATAGGATATGGTATGTAGTATTTATTTAATATTTGATGAATGAACAGATCCATGGAAAAAAATAGGAGAAAGTTGTTGGTTAATCAAAGAGGTAGTCCAAATTCTTATAAATTATTAGAATGCCCTCATCTTTCTTGGAAGCTATACATATCAGGTATTTTCTAATTCTGTATTTTCCTAATTATCAGTTAGACTTCAAAGGCTTTCAAAAACACTGAGTCTTCAAAATTTCAACAAATGGAGGGTGGGCTCATATGATGGATAACCTCAACAATAGCAGTTATGTAAATGGCAAATCTGGTCCCAAACCAAGGACAACAGCACTTTAAAAAAAAATTATTCATCATTAATAAAGGCCACAAGGAGAAAGAATGTAATTATTTTGTGACAGGAGTCTAAATTCTAAACAAGATAGAGGAGGGAAAAGGGAATAGGACATAAAATGTCAGTTATAATTCTGAACATTTCCTCTTATTTTCTGTTAACAAAAAATTACAATAAATAAAAATAAAAAGCAACATCGAAACTCAGAAAAAAAATTATAAAGAAGGATGGCACATGTACTTTAATATTTAAACTTGAGTCAATTTAAATCCAAAAGTGGTATCCCTGGATACCAAGAGGAAAGAACTAAAGTACTAAGGGTATTAAACTGGAGTAAAAATATGATATGGGTGGTGGGATACACATTACATTGAAAAGCCAGACAAGCCTTTTGACAACCTAGGAAAAGGAAAGAGGAAAGTAAAGAGGCGTTTATTACAGGTCTTTAGAAAAATGGTAGCATAGTTGTATGAAAATAATTTTGGTAGTTGGTTAAATTGGAAAAGAACCCCTTGGGAGATAGCAGCTGATCTTATATGTGATTATTTTATGAAAGTGTGACCTGCTGTCTGGGTCTGGGGCTATGTCTCTATGTTCTGTAACCAAATGGTATTAACCTTAGTTGTCCTTTAACTCCATACTGAAACCTGGGTAATGGCTTTACTCCATCTATAGTTCAGTTAATATAAAATGGTAGTACTTGAAAAGAGAAAATTGAGAAAGTGATATATCAATGAAATATATATATATATGTGTGTGCATATATATATATATATATATGTATATATGATCAAAAATACAGTTAATGCTGCTGCCAAATGCCATCTAACAGAAAGGCAGGGATCTTCAATATGGGAAGTGACACACTGAACCTCAGTAACAGTGTGTGACAGTTTCAACTTGTTCGGTGCAGTCAGCTGGGTGTGAGCTATGGTTGAGAGAAGGTGTGTTTTAAATTGTGCCATAAATCATCCTCCATCATGACAGCGCTCTGTGTCACACATTGCTTTTGGTATACAGCAATTTCTGTCAAAAAAACCAAACATTATGGTGTGTCCTCATCCACCTTTTTCACCAGATCTGGCACGATGTGACTTCTGGCTCTTCCCCAAAGTTAAAACAACCACGAAAGGTAAATGTTTTGAATTGATTTGGGGCATCAAGGCAGCCACAACAACACTAACGACTCTCATGAAAGAGGACTTCCAGAACTGCTTCAGAAAGTGGCAAGAGCAACGCGAAATTGTTCAAAGCGAGGGGGATAAATGGCAATGTATCTTTTACTGTAATACATTTTTTTAAAAAACATAAACATTCACCATAGTTTTTGAGCGCACACATATATATATTTTTCACTCCTAACCACGGCCCTCTTCAAAAATTGGCCACAGCACTTCAGATATTCACGCACAAACATCACAATTTGACTTGAACTCCAGTCCCATTCAAGCATAACACTCCTGCATCTCTTCTAGAGTAAATTAACACAAATTAACCTGTTTTTATTCTACACAGATAATTTTCTTTCACGTTTCCCCATAGGGAAAGCGAAATGCTCTGAAACAAACTTGTAAGTAAATTGCTTAAAAAGAATGGCATGTGAATAAAGAGAAGAAAACACATCGGCTTGTCCTCCCTTTAACTTGACATGATGTCTCACATCTCACAACACACACTGCTCTAGAGTGAAGGGTTTCAACCTGCCTTTTGTTATGAATCACTTGGCTGGTAACAGACACCAGTCTGGGATCATTCTTTTAAAGCCATCAATATCCTTCAATGCTATTTAGGATGCCAAGAGAATGCTTTCTTCTTTTCTCACTTATCAATCAAATACTTCATGAAATTTAATTAAAATTAAGTCAAAAATATTCTGTGTGTTTGTACAAACCTTAAATTTGTTAACCTGTTCTTGGATTTTTCAAAAAACCTGTTTAGAAAACTGATTTAATTTTCTATTTATATGTAAATTTCCATTTCTAAGCTTAGATTCAGGTCTGCTCTGAGAATGCTAATCCTAACTTTGTTATGTTGAAACTTATTGTGGCTACAATTAGAAAGACTTCGTACCAGTCCATAATACATTTCCCAATATCAGACTTTGAAAATATTTCAAAGCATTCTGCAAAATGCCTATCTAGGTTCCTTTAATAAGCGGGAAAAAATGTTTTCTCCTTGACTAATTGTAAATTCATTCATTCACTTATTTATTCATAAATCAGATCACATTACTCGCCAGCTTCAAGCTTTCTAAAGGCTTCCCAGCACACAGAAGAGGTATGTGGAAGATGTAACCAGTACAGACGCACAGGCAAGAATGAGTATCCCCCAGCAAAACAGAAGGAAGGCATGTTTCTCGAGTGTGGGAGCCTGGGCAGGTGGCCTGAGAGGAGCCTGGGGCAATGCGTAGAAAGCATACAACACAGGTCCTTGCAGAGAGCACATAGAAGTTGGATTTTACTGAGAGAGAGTTGGAAAGCCATCGGAAAGGTTTAAGCAGGAAAGGGCATGATCTGACACATGTGTTCAAAAGAGCACCTCCACTACTCTTTTCAGAATGTTTTTTAGGAGTATAACATGTTTTCATCACCTGAGGCTCAACAGATAAAAGAGTGAATGCTTTTATTCTGACAATGTTCAGCTACCATATAGAGACTAAAATGTACACTCAATAAGGGGTTGACCAATTCCCCTGAGTTGTTAGTTAGCATAAAGAGTGGACTGTGAGGGAAAAATAAAGTAATCAGGATCACAGATGACTAACAATTTAAATGTCTAGGATCATTAATTTTCCATTTCATGTGTTTAATAAGACATATGAAATATTTGACTGAATTTTCCACATGTAACATCATTAGCAACTTCTCTATGTGAAAAGAACACACAAACCAATTTCCATCACAATTCATTACAATGATGTCCCCCATAGAATATACATTTAAATTTCATGCATCAAGGTAGGTTGGAGGAGCAAAATAACCTGAGTTGTTCTGTCTGCATTGCTCTTTGTTTAATATTCCAATAGGTAGAGAAAAAAACAATTTTGGCTTAAAAAGAAACATCAAGGAGAGGGGAGGAAACACTTGAAAATTTAGGGTGTCTTATTGTCCATAAACATAGAAGTTATCATTTCTACCAGAACTGTGACCAAAAACCATTTTCAATGTATTTATTGCCCTAATTAACTTAGGAATCTAAGCAGTAAAGAAGTTGGTTTCCTGGGCAGGTAACAGACTTTCACAGTTCTAGTAGATCCTCAATAAATGTTCTGTGGAATGAATGAGTAAATACCATCATCTCAGTGAGAAAAAAAAAAAAAAAAAGAGAGAGAGATGTACAATTTCCTTTCACAAGAGTAAATATGAAAGGGAAAATTAAAGTTAGCTTTTATAAAACCAAAAGGACTACCAGTTGAACTTCAATAAAATTTCTACATTTCCCCCCCTAAAATTAACAGTAAAAATCCACTTAAACTAGTTTCTCAAACTTCAGACTGTATCAGAGTCATAGTGTTCCTGAAGATTCCTCAAACCCATTCCCTTGGAGAAACACTACTGTTACTACAACATTGACAAATTATATTTCTTCTGTCTTGGAGTGTAAGGTCATATGTTTGTACTTTTCAAGGTTATAGGTGGAATATGAAAGAAAACATCTGTGGGTATTAGTTTTGATTTTATTCCGAAATGAAAAAGACGTGTTCAAATACTTGGAACCATATCTTTGCTCCTCATCTGCATATACCACTTTGAAAAGTGCTTTCTAGTCTATCACCTACTTTATTTTTCACAATAGCTCTTGAGTTACGTAAGGCACTATCATTACTCCAATTTTACAAGTGAAACAATTTAATTGCCACTGGGTACAGTGCCCTGTCTGAAGTTACGCCAGGAACTGGGTCTCCAGAAGTCAGGTTCAGTTTCTGCTCCCATAGACAGCTAACTGGGCTGTTCAGGGTCATGATGCCATTCTCTGTCCGGCCAGTATTCATTCCTTTCACTAGTATCCCCATCTCAACATCAGACCTTTTATTGTGGGGTCCATATACATAACAAAGAAATGGGGAGCCCTGAGATCAAAGGACACAATGGAAATTAGGAATAATGAGGACCGCAATTTTTTTTGGAACGTGAATTTTACCCATTTGGTGATGCATGTACGAATCTCAAAGGGGCATCTGTTGTTCTTTCCTGCCTGTCACTTTGACAACGAGGAATATGCAGTCTTATGATAGCGTCCTGGAACCCACCACATGACTGATTTATCACCCCGTGGTTTGAGGGCTGCCTTCTGTATGGTGAATATTGAGATTAATTGTTGGAGTGATGGACGAACAAGGTGCTCAGGGAATCTAGGGCTCTGTTCCTCAAATAGACACAGGAGTCCCCCAGGGGGAAGTGGAGGGACTTGCTAAAATGCAGATCTTGGGTCCTTATGTCCAAGATGGGGCCTGGGATTCTGCTGCTGGGCCATATTTGAGTGGAAACGCTCTAGGAGAGCTAGATTAAACTTGGGACTCCAGAAAATAATAGGAATCAAAGGAGAATCTCTAAAGGAGTGGATGGCAGAACAAAACTGCAGAAATACGGTAACCTCACTGAGTGTTAGCTGTCCTTGTGGTGGCCTGACATGATTGAATAAGGGCAGCCATTACACAGTAGCACTGAATGCCCTTGCCTACTCTGCAGCATATTGTTCAAGCCCGGTAGCCATCCCTCCACTCAACTTTGAGCACCAAAAAAGTCAGGTAGCCATTTGTCCTCAAAAAACAAAACAAAAAACAATGAGAAACATTAGAAAGCCACACATATCAATGTAGTCACACTTATGGCATTGAAGAAAACTGTTTCTTCCCTCTCCTTTTGTTTTTCACAAGATAAATAGCATGTCTTCTTTCCCAGTTTGGTGATTCATTTAGAAAAAGGAATAGAATTCAGCAATTACCCACTGTAGGCCTGATTGCTACCAAATATACTGCTGATACTTATATCAAGTGATTCTCTCAGTGAAGAGTAAAGACTAAGAATTTTCTTATTATTGATTAAGTAAGGGTTCTCTGAAGAGATGTGCTGCTTAGAGAAGATTTATATTGCTAAATATGATATTAATACCTTTATTTTAAATTTGTTTTAGTGAAGTATAGTTGGCGTACCATATCCTATTAGTGTCAGGTATACATCATAATTATTCAATATTTATATACATTACGAAGTGGTTTCCATGAAAAAAAAATTGCATATAAATGGGATTAAAAAAGCACATACTGATTATGAACTTTTTTATATTTAAACTTTAGCAGGTTCACTGTTCATAGAGATAAACTGACTTTATAGATCTGTAGTTCTCTGTTCAATAATATTGCTAATAATATTGCTTATAATAATACTGCATAATGATTCAATCACCCCTTGGCAATATGAATGGCATTGGTGTAGATAGTTTATTTTCTTGCAATTTTCTGTTTTGCATTCACCAACACTAATAAAGAAGGTGATTTTTATCACAGGCTTTTTTTTTTCTCCTAATGTAAAAACTTGCCTACTAGATACTGAACAGGCATCTCAAATAACAACAAATACCAAGATGTCCTTCAGCAGGTGAATGAATACATAAATTGTGGTGCATCCAGACAATGGAATATTATTTACTGCTAAAAGAAATGAGCTACCAAGCCCTGAGCAGACATGGAGAAACTTTAAATGCATATTTACTATGTGAAAGAAGCCAATCTAAAAAAGGCAACATACTGCCTGATTCCAATTACTTGACATTCTGGAAAAGGCAAAACTATGGAGACGGTAAAAAGATCAGTGCCTGACTGGAGTTAGGGAAGGGGGGAAGGGTGTGTAGGTGAAGCACAAGGGATTTTTAGGGCAGTGAAAGTACTCTGTTTGATACTATCAGGATGGATCCATTCATCTTTACATTTATTCAAGGCCAGGGGATGTAAAACACCAAGAGGGAATCCTAATGCAAACTCGGGACTTTGGATGATAATTATACATCAGTGTAGGTTCACGGATTGTAACAAATGTACCACTCCGGTAGAGGATGCTGACAGTGGGGGAGGCTGTGCATGTGTGTGTGTGTTGGGGGGGGGGGGGCATGGGAAATCTCTGTACCTTCTGCTCAGTTTTGCTGTGAGCTTAAAAATGCTCTAAAAATAGTCTATTAAAATAAAGTCTGGCTGTTGTCCATCAAAATAATTTAACTAGTGACCGTGATTTCTAATTTTTTATTTAGTTTCAGGTACACAAAACAATACAGTGATTTCTTTTTTTAAATGATATAAGAAGTGTATTTCCAATCCTGTATAAAAACATGCAGATTAAGCTTCCTCTTCTGACATGGGATTGAAGAAATAAGATCAAACAGATATTACTGTTGCCTGTATTACTGGATTGTGTTGCAAAGAACATTCTGTCCTATAGCTGAAATAAGTCAGGAGTCTGTGATAAGAAGACAAATGACTGTAAAGGTGATGATTGAACCAGAATGCTGCAATACTAGAATTGTAAATGGCTAAAAGAATCAAGGGATGATTCTGAATTGTATCTATCACAAATCAGTCAAAAAAGACCATTCAGAGACTCTGGGATTAAAATTAGTTCTGAAATACTACTTCAGGCGACTCCCTGATTTTAAGATTTTACAGAAATCCGGTTTTAGAAAAATGAATGCATTTACTCTGTTGGAGGAAATGTCCTCATCATTTGTACCCAAAAGTTAAATTGCAGCACACTGCAGAGGCAGGAATCAAGAATACCATGTATTTTGGACTGATGATAACAGCATTTGAGATTTCTGTTTTGCTCTCTTTCTTTAATGGGTCCTTAAAATCAATGCCATGCTAATATGAAACAAGCCATTACTTTACTGATTATGTAATTTCAAAATTTTGTGTTTAGATGGGTAGATGCCTGTACAATGAATTCCCATGCTGAGTTAGCCACCACTGAGAAATAAAACTGACACCCACCAACTTGACTTTTAGTTACTTTGTGAAACCCCACCTCAACCCAGTAGGCTATGCCACAATGCTTCTAGGTTCTGGGAGAGCTTTACTTAGAGAAAATAGTCCCAAATCTCTTGTTCTGCTAGGATTCTCCATAGCAAATCAAGTTCAGGAAAGTCTGATTAAACCAAGTTAAATATGTTTTAAGGCTGAAGGACCACTCATATTCATTACTATATTAAAGTGTACCAATAATCTCCAGTCTGGAGGACTGACAACCTGGAGAACTGTTGTCAAGCAGCATTTCATGTGGTTCCTACTCTACCTGCATATATACATTCACACTCACACACAAACAGCAAGAAAATGCTTGTAAGAAATGATAGTCACTATTACTAGGTTCTTGTTCAGTCATTTACATAAAAATTAAAAAAAGATAATTATGAAAACTTATTTTGTAATGGATACTTTGCAGAGTGGTCAAAAACCTGCCATTGTGGTCATTCTAAAGCCTCCAATTTACATTACTACTCACCAAATAGCAGGTCCAATTGTAATCACAATTTTTAAAGTGCTAATTTCATGTGAGATTATGGTTGATTGACAACATTTTATTTAAAATTTTGCTCAAATGCTAAGTGATTACTGAAGAATAAAACTGGAAATAAAACACACATGATGTTGCCATGGTTTTGAAACTCTCCCACCCTTAAGTAACACTGAATTCTGCTGGTGCCAATTTACTTTGACCTTGGAACTATGTTGCAATTGAACTTGAGCACTAAAACCTCCTTCTGTAGACATGAAGATGTTTCTTTTTCTCCATAAAATATATAGAGGAAGATTTCTACACAAATAAGTCCTTTTAACATAGTACTTTCTGTTGTTCATATAAAAAAATCTCAAAATTTTGTAAACAGTTGGGTAAAGATAAATTATAATGAAGCAAGTAAATGAACAAATAATAAGACATATTTAGTCTATACGACTAATAGAGAAATTGAGACATGAAATTTGAGAGTCAGAAGAATGGTTAAGATGAAGAGGAGAAAAATATTAAAGAAATCAGCTAAGGTAATTTCCCAGAATTGATGCATTTCCAGATTGATAGATCCCACTGGGTGGCCTGCAATGGAAGTAAATATACCCACTTCTGGGCATATCACCTTGAAATTTTTGAACAATGTGAACGACAACCAAAAAAAGTTGAGAGAGCGAGAATAGATCACGGACCAAAAAGCAAAAGTAACTTAAGACTTCTTAACATCACAGGAAACTAGAAGGCAAAAAAGCAATGCCTTCAAAATTCTGAGGAAAAATGAATTCCAACTTAAAATTCTATAGGCAGCCAGTTGCACATAGAGTACAAAACTTACAATATGCAAAATCTCAAAAATCTACCTCCCAAGCACTTTTTCAGAAATTTACTGGAGGATATACTATATCAAAATCAGACAGTCAATCAAGAAAAAGTAAGATAAATTTATGAAATAAGAGGTCCAACTCAAAAGCATGATGAAGGGAAGCATAATATATGACATAGCTCAGCTCTGAAAAGTGCTTTCATAGTCCTAATAATGTTAATATTGGGAAGTTCGAAGGATGGTATATAATGGGGGGGGGGGTGAAGCTAATTTAAAGGCTAAAATCTCATCTTCCATTGTATTTAAGAGATATTAAAATTGATAAACCAGAGCTAGCACTATAAGCATATTATTTAGTTATGTGTATATCAATATCAAGACAAACAGTTCAAAACAACTGCTTCTGGAAAGTGAGAAAGGATAGGGCTATGGATGTAGGCCGATGATAATTTTTCAACTCTTTAAACAATCTGTCCATACTACTTTTCATGAAAATATAAAGAATAACAACGAATTAGTCTAATATATTCCTTTTAATCACAAAGAACCAGAGAGACTCAGAATTACAAACTTTTCCAGGTCCCTCAAAAAGTTTCCCTTCAGAATCAGGACCAGAGCATTTCAGTTCCTTTACTTGATCTGGCTTAATTATGTTATTAAACATAATCACAGTCATAAAAATTTAGATAATTGTTCATTCATTCAACAAAAATCTATTGAGTACCGACTAGGTATAATAATGAGTAAAACCAGACCCGGTCTCTGTCCCCACGGAGTGTGCAAGTTGCTAAGAGAATTAATATAGCATTTACCACTAATCAGAAGCCTATACAATTTGGAAATTAAGTCCCCTGGTTGGATACTCCTCTGTCTCTTTCCTACATTCCTTGTGAAAGCTGTTCCCACATACATTCTAACTCTTGACCTCACTGACTGACACAAGTAAGCACCAAGAAAATTTTTTCCTCTCTTCCTCAGCGCCAAGGACCCAACCCTACCAGGATGTGAAGTGTGGCCTTGACGCGACCTCGTACTGCTATGTTAACGCTGCTTGCTCGCCAACTTTTCAGCCCATAGACTGGCTGACAGCCCTCCCAGAGCCACAGAAACCACTTGCTGGTTGTGTAACTAACAATTTACGTCTCGTGGTGCAATGAAGATCCAGCAATAAGTTGATTTTGTTGAGGATTGTGGAACTACATGAGAAATTGGCCACTTACCTACTTCCTGATGGAAATGTGACATAAGAAACTCTACTTAAATGAATAGTTACATAATCTGGACATTGTGAACTACGCTCTGAATTTTCAGAAATAACTTCAAAAAGGCACACTTCTGATGCCTTTGATCAATCTTCCTTTCCTCCTTTTTAGCCTCTCAGATATTAAAATATTTTCAAATATTGTACATAAAAAGTCACATATCTTAACTTTCTACAAGTTAATCAAAGTAGCTACAAATAATAAATGATTCCTTAACTTCACCTGTAAAACTTCCTTCAAGCATGTTAGTTATTCTTTATTCCAAAGGAAGCCTTCTTCCGTCTGTTTTTGGCAGTTTTTTATACTCTTTCATTCATTTTCTTACTGACTATTCTGCATGTCGGATGGAGGCAGAATGGCGCTCTCCCAGGGAGCTCAGGCTCCATAATGATAGGTATCCAACCAAAGAGTGCTTATTAATGGTTGTTCTTGGGGTTTCCTGGATGATGGGCTACAATTCCCTAACCACTTCCTCACAGACTGGTAATTCATCATCAGAGGGAAAATTCCAACATTATAACTTGATTCTGTACCGGCAAAACTGGTGTGTCTCTAAAGGTAGACCTGAAACCGATGCCCTTTGACGCTCTAGGATCCCAAAGCAATTTTGTCATATATGTCAACTTACTAATTTTAGGTTCTAAGTAGAAATTAAACATTTCTAATTAGAACTTGAGAAGCCGAAATATCCTTGAGCAATAGCCTTCTTTGTCTATTAAATCCCTTTACATTAAGGTAATTATTGCATTGGCAATGTAATAATAATGATTCCAGTTCCCTCTGGAGAGAAAGGATCATGTGAATTCACAAATCCTGAAGGATGTTAAAGAATGGAACTATCTGCATCAATTGCAAATGATAAAATTTGCAATTGATGCAACAGATTTGATGCATTCAAATTTGCAACAAAAAATGCAACAATTAACCATAGGCACAGCTAATTAAGAATAAAATAGTTGAAATTCAAAGTTAAGGACTCTAAGTTTGACCTAAATTTTTACCTATGAATTGAGAGTTCCTGCATTGCCCCAATCATAGAAAAGTTAATAAAATCTTACTTACAGCTTTTTCCTTTATCTAAAAATACTAATTTCTCTACCATTTTCAATATTTTTCTTAATTTTGACTATCCATTCCAGGTAGATAGGGATGTTTTAAATGCATTTGATTCACCAATGTAGAAAAAGCACGTAGAGGACATTAATTAGCTCAAGCTCCTCCAGTCAATTAAATGTGTCACTTCCTTTTTATTTCAACTTTAACACCATAGTTCAGGCTTCCGTTATATGCTTTCTGTATCCTAATAGCTTAACTGTGCCCCTGTGTCCATTCGTTTCTCATCCCAGTCTCCCTTGCTCTCTGTTGCCCGACAGAACTTGATAGAGTCAGAGGACCTGATCAAAAACTTCTACTACAGTAGCTCTAAATTATCCACACGATAAAGGTTGGACCTACTAGTCTGATACTCAAGGCCATTCCGAATGATGTCCCAACACACCTTTCAAAACTTACAGCTAAACAATCTGCTCTCCCGCTCCCCAAGTGATCTTGGGACCTTTTACCTTTATGCCTAACTCATACCACTCCCTGTTCTTAAATGTCTCCCCCTTCCACCCCCCATCTGCTCTCTTCTTTGAGCCCCAGATCATGATCCACTGTTTGATTTCAGATTCAAGACCTTTCTCTGCCTTGTTAACATATGCTGACTTACATCACAGGTAATACCATCTTTTCTCCCTATGATCCCAGCCTCAGACACACTGCTACATTAAAGAGAGTTTAATAAATGTTTGCTGAGAAATAAATAAATGAGAAAAACATATGTCAACCACAAATCTAGAGCAACACATAGTTACCTAGTAAACTGTTGAAAGCAGAAAATCCTAAATGTAGTTTTTCTGACGGAGGCTGTTCATTTTCCTTCATCCTAGAATTCGGACCACACCAATCTCTACCTTCACATTTAGCCCCTCAAGCAGGCAGCCGACTCACCTAGACTATGCAACTTGTCTCTCTTGCCTAGAAAAATAACACATTGCTAATCTCAGCCCTTTGATTTGCTCCTTATCTCTGCTTTAGGACATAGCACCTTTGATTATCAAAGTTGAACCTTTAACCAGCCTATAGAACTTTGCCACACATGAGTATTTATAACAAGGAACTGAGATGGTATAATGGACCCAAATATACAGGAAATTGGAAAACTTGGTAGTAGCCAATGATTTTCACCTCCTAAATCAACTCATTCATCATGTAATTATTAGCATATTAAAACATTGATTTATTCACTCCTCTCCTTCTCTAATAATAGCTTCTTGAAAAATGGAAATAAAAGATAGGCAGCACAGTTCTTAAAAAGAGCAATTAATCTGCATAATTTAACAACTTTCAAATCTACAAAATAATTATAAATTGGCTACCCTACAAATTAACCTTATTTTTTTATATTATGTAAGCACAAAAATCTTACTAAGGCCTAAGACACTGGGGACAGCTGCATGGTTTAATCTGAATACATCCTAGGGATTTTATACTTCTCAGGTCCAAGCCAACTTCTGACAAATCCTTCTGTGATGTTGGAATGACGCTCAGAGCGAGACTCCCATGACAGAACATGTTTAGTCTAGATTCCTTGGGGCTCCTTCAAGACTGTTCAGGGGCACCGGTGGGAGTGTAGGCTTGTTTGCTTGGAGGTGCTTGCATGTTGCATCTTATTCCCCAGAAATCCCTTCCTATGCTGTGGTGGTAACCCTGGGGGCTTACCCCCAGAGCCATGCAAGAGGATTTAAGAATCGCATAGTCAAGCGGTCTAAAATACGTCTCTATGTTTGTGCAATGTGACCAATGGCAAAATGCCATAACTGTCTTCTAAATATAAAGAAGAAGCCAAAGTAATGTCTTCATTAGATGTGGACGAGGTTACTACATGTGCTTCACAGTTAGTGACTGCTGGGAAATCTGAAGGATTATGTGAGGTAATCCAATAGAGCTTTTAATATAAACAGAAGGCTTAAGTTCACATTACAGCTACGCACAACACAAAGGCATTCACTGTCTACTTCTTTTGTGGTTCTATTTTCCTCATATGAACTGTCTTGGAAATGTCACTGTAATCTGCCAAGTGGCTTATTATTCCTAAATTTTAACAAGAACCAGGCTTCTGATTAGGTAGACAGTTGATGCAGAAAAGGTACGATGACCGCCATGAGCAGAAAGTTGTTTCCTAACCATAAACAGATCATTCATTACCTAAATAAACTAATCAAACACAAACCAAGGGCTTGACCAAAGCCGATAATGCAAACTGCTTCATTCATTTTAGATAACAGATCAATGCCTAGTAAGAAACAATGCAACATGTGAACATAAAATTTCTCCAGAGGTGGGGGTGGGGAGGGAAGAGGCAGGCTGATGCACAACTATAGGAATAAGATTTTAGTTCTACCCATTCCATCTACTGTTTCTTGATTTTGATTAAAAATTTAGCCACTATATGCAGCAGACTTGGGCCTTATAGTTCTCCATCATACTGTGGAAAAAACAAAGTGTAAGTATATAATAGACCTCTGGAGCATATACAGTATGTTGTCCTTTGATTTCATATAGTGCTTATTTTTCCAAAACGAGGTTTTTTAAATCATTCTACTGTTTTCCTTTATAATTAGTTGCATTCTGTTTTATGGCCAGTCCCAATTGTTATAAGTACAGTAACTTACTATTTCAACAAAGCAAATGCTTTCTGACAAATTACCCAGAGTATAATCAGAAGAAGAATTATCTTCCCATATTAACTGAACTGTTGGCCAATGGCATATAGGAATCTACAGAAATGCTCCCATGACATGCTTAAAGGACCCCAAGCTATTCTTTTTTCTCCAAACTGAATAGTCTGGCCTTCACACAAAATTCTCATTCTCTACCACATTTTCCAAAGAAGCTTTGAAGTACAAGACCAAGCTTGGAAAGTAACAATTTTGGACAATGTTAGCAATTTAAGTGTTTATCCATCCAATGTCTATCACTTCCCCTATGAATAAACTTTAATTCACTTCCATATCCATTGGAGAGGGGCAAGAGGGCAGTGGAATATAACGTCAGAAAGGCTAGTAACATACTTTAAAAATGAGCATTTTCAGTTCAAACCACGGTTTGGGTTTTGTGGGATTTAATTTCCACTGAGCAGAAACCAAGTACAGATGTATTTGATTTCTCTTTAAGGGTTGGTTATGGATGAATGGGAGAACCAGAGAAAGTGCAACAGAGAAACACTGGAGCAGTACAGACAGTGCGTCTTCCATCACGTGTTTATGACCCCTTTGCATTATAGAAACAACATGTCTGGTATATTGCAACTTAGGCTAACAAAGTAGAAGAGAACCAAACACTTGTGAGGTGATCAGCTACATGTATATAGTATATGACAATTTTAATTAAATAAAGCTGTGAGGTCCTTCAACTATTAAAAATGTCATCAGCAATGAAGCTAATTTGTGTCTGACCAGGGCTTTTACAGTAACTGATTACTTACAGATGCCAAGTGCCCTAGGGAACTTTTGCCACCTGTTTGCAATTTTTGGATTGGCAGCCTCACCTTGACAACACTTACTGGTCTAACACGGGGCTATGCCATCTGTACCAATGACGTTGGTACATAATCAATAGTTTTTATAGGATAACATCTACAATACTGAAAGACATTGTATTTTAGCTTTTCCTCTAAATTCTGCCACTATTTATAACATATGAAAAAGAAATGCCCTGAATGAACTGCACTGTTTAAACGTTACAACGTTACATACTGTTGTTATTGAACAAGTCCTAAGTGACCCTCTCGTTGAAACCAAACATAGAAGCAAAGGAAACAGGATGTCATCATACTTAATCTACCTCATGTAATACGGGATTTCTGTCCACCGTCAAACCTCAACGATTGACTACACCTCCCATTTGAACATGCCTCCTATCTTACAAAGCAGTCCATGTCTACTTTAAATAGCTGGGACTCTTACAGAACCTTTCCTAACATTGAATGGAAACCTATTTCCTTGGAACTTTCCAACGCGCTTATTGTTCTGCCCACTGGACAGAGTGACAACAAATGAAGTCTACCACATCACCCACATGACAGCCTTTCAAATATTTGAAATAGCCATCTTTCTCCTCAAGTCTTTTCTTGACTAAATATCCCAAGTTCTTTTGTCTCAGTCTCACAATATTTGTTGCCTTTTCTTCATCATTTTAGTTGTTATAAATCCAATCTGTTCCATAATGCCAGCATTCTTTCTCTGAAAATGAACACAATACTAAAAGCAATCTTAACTGAGATGCAGTCTTTGATTTTTCTGGAAACAAAACTGTAAGTAAAGCCCAGTCCATTCACTTTTAGTGCATCATGCTCCATTTTTTGACTCTTGTGGTTTTTGTTTTTTCCCTTTAAAACAAAAAGGAAAGCAAGGTCTTCCTTCTCTTTAAGTTGTACTGCTGAAGTTGGACCACCTAACTACTTAAAATTAGTTCAAGATTCTAGACACACATGAATGAGGTGTTACCTGCAATTATTTTCAGTGCACTGAAATGTCACTCATGAGTGCCTGGAATCTTGAACTAATTTTAAGCAGTTAGGTATGCTTTTAATATATTTTCCACATATATTATTTCTTCTTACTATGCGTACTGTTATCATTATAGTTGTTTCCTCTTAGTATACTATTCTACCTTTTGTAATTTGAGCATGGCATTTCTTAACAGTAAAGAATGAAGCAGGAAATAAATTAAGTGGTTTCCTGGGTCTAAGTTCAAATAATTAAATAACACAGTGTTCTGAGCCCACGTTTTCCATGTACTTACTGGCCTTTTCAAACGGCCATATTTTTCTGAGTTCATCCAGATATAATTCAGTTAATATCCTTTCTTTCCACTTGTGTCTGATACTATTGACATCTTTTCATCTTCTAGACATGTTTTTTGAAAATCTAGCCTAATGCGGGAGTCTTGATTAACTCATATTGGTTCCCTAAGTTACTGACTAATTTTTGCTCAACAAATCCATTTGTGATTTTGTTACTTCAACACAATTTAGAACGAAGCAGTTAATATAAAAAGGCAATGCTCTATGCATTGTACTCCAACACATACGTAATACATGAGATTTTTGCTTTACAGAGGTCAGGAAAGTGATGGTGTCGTTATGGTCACATTTTACACAAGGTTGGGTGCTCCAAATGCATATAAAATCTGTGCCGTAAAATAAGTCTTGCCATGAGTTTGACATCTGTTAGCACTGAGAAGACAAGCTGGGATTTGTGTCGAGGCAGGCCATTCAGGGCTCCGAAAAGTGGCTGTGGATATAGCTGCCCCAGCACCAGCTGCCACAGTCGCATCGCTAGTACCTCAGAGCCATTTCCCCAATATTTGTCCTTGCCCCCACATTCCAGGCCAGCCTACGTTAAGGGAAAATGTAATACCAATTTTTCTCTTCCCTGGGAGGCCCGTTCACTAGTTATGGGCTTCAGCACAGTGGAAAAGGTCTCAGGCACAGTGCGGTGGACCTGAGTGCTGAAGCCTTGCTTTTTGTTCAATCACATTAAAAAAGACAAAGGGTAGGGGTGGGGAGGGAAGGGAACATTAACTAATAATAAAATGCAAAACTGTATGATAAATTCATGAAACAAGAGGATGGAATAAAATAAGCTTCTATTTCTCCTATTTGAGGGTAAATGTCATATAGAAACATAAAACAGAACAATTCTGATGTTTTCTTCCACTCCTCTACCCAAAAAGGTGAAAATGTGTGTTGTAGTGACATTTTACTTCCTGATTTATAGGGGTGCCATTTAAAAATGTAACCCAAATTATAATAATATTTATCTATTATATTTCAATATTATAATGTATACAGGTAGACACTTTGGTCACCATTGCTCAAGCAGTAGTTCACTGTAATCAGAAGTGTCTGGACGCTGATGGTAACCACTTTGAGCACCTCTAATTGCAGAAGTCAAACGTGACTTGTATTCATTTTTGTTATTGGTATATATTAAGTATTACAATTTTAATACAGATTTCCTTTCTTAAAACGTGTATACATTTTTTGGCACCCTCTGTGTATGTGTGACTATGTGTGTGTGTGTGTGTGTGTGTTTAGAGAGAGAGAGAGAGATTACTTAGCTCTGGTTTAATGTTTATCTGTGTTGTTTTCAGTACCTGCAGTTCTATAGTTACATATTTCTCTGACTTGTAATCATGGTGATCACAAATGTGACTATAATAGCCCATAAAATAGTTTTCCTCAATTCAGAATAGTTATTGAAGGTTTACTTGTCCCATTATGTGATATCTAAAAGAAGCATCTTCTAGAATTCAGAATGGGGTCTCATTAGTAAGGAGGACATTGTAAATCCATTTGAGGACTACTGGGATTTAATGGAATAGGAGCTTCATTCCAAAATGAGGGCTCACAAGCCCGATGTTAATAATAGCTGTTCTGAGGCATTCTGAAGAACCTGAAGTTAATCATCCTGATTTCTGGGATGCATACATTTAGACGCTTTCATTTAATAATGTAACAAAACAACAAAAAAATGTTTTGCTGAGCTATCTCCTCTCTTTAGTATCTGTGCAGTCCAAGCACAGGCAATGACAGGCCCCCTGACAGGTTCTGCTTTGCGTGAGCCCAGGGATTTGCTGGTACCATAGACAAGGCGTTATTACTGCAGACACAGATGTCATGTTCTCTGGGCCACATAACAGATGACATGTGGGAATTGCTTGTACCAAGGAATCCCAGGTGGTGTACTAAGGACGCAAGGTGATAAAAAGGTAAGGTCAGTGTGCCTGCTGACATGAGACCAAGGCACGTATCTGCATCTTCAGTGAATGTACACACAATGAAGTCGGCCGGTGGTCGTACCAACTTTACAGCATTATCTGGGAGACTGTATGACTGTGGTAGAACTCCCTTAAAGAGCTTGGACTCTATCTTGAAACATTGCTTCACTGATCACAGCTGTGTCAGGTAATTTTAATGCAGAGCAGCAGAGAAATTTTTAGGATGTTAAAGAATCTAATGGATCACCTAGTTTAATAGCACCCTCCAGCAAAATAAGGCTCATGTTTTTTGAATAGATGTTTATTTAATGTTGCTTGAAGTGCACTATTGACCAAATTTCAAATTTTTTCACTATGCAATATTCAAAGTCTCATATTAAATATTGTCTCAGGACTGGACATTTGCATGCGGAAGGCTTGCAGTAGCACAGTCTTGGGAACAAGACTTGTTAAGGAGTGAGGAAAGCAAAATTAAGCAGAGGGAAAAATTCTATTGCAATGAAGTCACAACAGAGACTTGGGCTGATGGGGGTGGGGGGTGGCGGGGAGGTCCTGGAGCTAGGATGGCCCTTCACAGTTGTCCTCCATATGGAGGCACAGAAACCTAACAAAAGCACTATGCTAAGCTTTGGAGATTAAAAAAAAAAAAAAAAAAAGATGCCTGCCCTCAAGGAGCTCAGTGTCTAGTGGGGCAGTCAAACATGCAAACAAATAATGACACACTGCAGGGTGACAAGTGCTGTAACACCGTGTGGCCCTGTGCTACGGGAGTTGCCTAGCACACAACCCACAGCTGAGAGGCATTATTATTATTACAAAGATATTGCTCCAGTGCTGTTTTCCCTTTAGTGATGAGTGATTTTATTTTTATTTTTTTGTTTTGTTTTGTTTTGTTTAGTTTTGTAGGTGGCGCAGTTCACCATGGCCCATGTGGGAATCGAACAGGCTAACTTGATGTCATTAGCACCATGCTCTAACCAACTGAGCTAACCAGCCAACCCAAGAGTGAGGTATTTTAACAGCTTTTGGTACATTGCTTCTTTTGAATTTTTGAGTTATTTCTAACAGTGATGAAAGACGAAGAGCGATTTAGTACATTATGTGGAAATGGGAAGCTAGTAGTTTGGAAAAGGCCCAATCCTGGAACTCATTTTTGCTCACATAAAGGACTAATATTAAAAACCTGAGGATTCTCTTCCTTCTTAGTGCTATATTCACTCACTTGAACACCAACCAACAAACAATAAAGCTGGGAGCCTCTCCTGGTGCACTAAAGCCAGCTCTCAGGAATTGACTGTACACATCTCTCGCCAACTCCATTTTCGTGATTTCTAGGTGTTCGCTAAAAACTGGTCACGATGGAAGCCAGTCCTGTGGCTCAGGTGGATGGAACACCATGCTCCTGACACTGAGGTTGCTGGTTTGATTCCCACATGGGCCAGTGAGCTGCGCCCTCTACAGCTAAGATTGTAAACAACAGCTCTCCCTGGAGCTGGGCTGCTATGAGTAGCTGGAGGTTGGCGTGAGCTGCCGCGGGCTGCCCTGTGCCACTACGAACGGCCAGTGGCCAGTGTGAGTGGCCAGCAGCCTGCGCTGAGAAACACACGGCTTGAACCAGAATGGGGGGAGGGGAGAGGGAGGCGGAAGAAGGGAAAAAAACAAAAACAAAAAATTGGTCATGATGGGAGTATTAACACCAAGGAAAGTGGCAAATGGTCTATCTCCGTTCCTCAGATAGCCAGCTGTTAAATGTTTGCTGGCACACCATTGCTTTTAACTACGAATATTATTTTGGCAGTAAGGTTTTCCTAGTTGCTGTAGTCTCTGTAGTTCACTCAATAATGAATATTCAATGTTTGCACTTACACATGTGTACTTTTAGAATCACTGTATGTAAAAGGTGAAAAACAACTGCCACCTTCCCAAAGAACCAGAGATCAAACCTGCTTTCTGAGTCTCAGATACAACCCAAAACCTAAAGAAACAGAAGCTTGGCTCTAATCAGTGATAATCAAAAGGGCTCTTCAGACATGTGCCATTATGTCCTCCAGCATCTGTGTCCTTGGGTCGAGTATGTCAAATGTCAGAAGAAAATAACAGTAATGAAAAATGATCAGACCCTTATAGGGTATAATGGAGTGTGTTACTTCCAAGTCCAGGGGGAAAAGAGTGTGCTGTGGGATATTCCAAAGTTTATGTCTGAAATACTAGAAATATGCTACGTAAGGTAGGTTACCAATACAGAGTACAGAAGAAGCAGGACCAAGGAGTCTCCCAGACAAAGGGGAGAGGAGGGCTCTGAGCCACAGTGTATGATGCCATCATACACTGGAGTGAGAAAAATGTATAAACTACTCACAGGAAAAGATGGCCGCAGATACCAGTGAAAATGACAAGAAAAAGTCAAAATGGACCCTTGAAAATATGAACAAGTCATTTAATCAAGTGGCTTATTAACAGTCCATTGGGATCAAGTAAAAAGTAAATGCTATACTTCTCAATATTTAAATCTGTAGTTCTTAATCGATAGCTCACACTCCTTTCATTCACCAAAAAATATTTTTGAAAGTCTTACAAAAAACTGCCCACTTTGGTTAGTTCTTTAAAAGTTAGATATAGTATAAAAAAAGAATTGCAAATTTAGAAGTGTTTAATTTCACAGTGACGTGGGAACACACATAAAATATAATCTAGTTTTTTTCAAAGTTCATTGGAACAGTGACTGCTCTGCTATAGCATTTATTCAGTGAATTAAGTGAACTGTTGTTTAATATTGACACCTGTCACCATCATGTTCAGGCAGTTTCTGACCTTTATTTAGAGCAGGGTCCCTGATGAACAGCATCTCTAGGTACCAGTCAGAAGTGCACATTCTTAGGACTCCCCTTAGAATGCTGAATCAGAGTACAGTTGATAACGCTATATTGTGTAATTGAAATTTGCTAAGACCGTAGAACTTAAATATTCTCTCAAAAAAAAAAAAAAGTAAATGTGTGAGGTGATGATGTGTTAATTAACTCAACAAGGGAATCCTTATGTAATTACTCCTATATCAATTCATCAACTTGTATAATATCTTACAATCTTATTTATCAACTATAGCACAATAAAGCTGGAAAAATAAGTTAATTAAATACAATCTTTTAAAAAACAAACTGCAGTGGTGGTTATGGGGGAAGTCCAGTGACCTGTGGGTGATTCGCATCTCAACAAAGTTTGAGAAGCACTGGTTTAAGATGTAAAAGATGAACTAGGATGAACGCTATGTCACGCAGAGACAGACTGACATATGGAACATGTCAGGGCACAGATTACGTCTGTCCTGGTTACGCCTGCGTCACTAGTGTCTTCCACAGTGTCTGGCCCACAGTCAGGGCCAGGAAATATTTCTTGAATGAAGAGCCTTCCTTTGCTGTCTTTATCAGTTAAAGAAACAGTACTACCTGAGTACATCAAAAATCCTCAGGCTTCATTGCCTTGAATAAAATTTGGTTTGGGGTCCTGCCTCAAAATCCATTTTCATCACATTTTATCATATTACTATTATAGATAGAATCCTGCTTCAATCGAATGATCCAGAATCTACTGCTCTACTGCTTTCCGCTGTAAGCTCTCCAGGGAAAAATGGTCAGGCATGACAACACCGTGTGCTCTAAATTCAATATGATTTCACTTGTGATATTTATCCTCTTATTTCTTAAAACAAGTATTTCCAATATGAAATGTTTACTAAATTTCAGTTTTACAGCAGAAAACAAAAAACAAACCTGATATATTTCTTTCCACATTTAAACATATAAATAAGCATCCAGTCATAAAAAGCCATCTTATGTACACACAAAAAAAGACAATGTGTTCAGTATCAGTTGCTTTGAAAATGGGTGTAGGAGAAGTGATGATTAGAGGAAGTTCTCTGTTCAACTCTACAGTGATCACCACAATAACAAATGGAAACTTTAAACTTATAGGCAACTGCTTCTCAGCAAGAGCATGGCATAGCATTTTGAGGGGCTTTCTAGCATGGTAAAGACATCACCACTGCAAAGCAATCCAATTCTGATTCAGAAACCAAGGCCAATTAAATCAATTCCTTTCATTGAAATGCTTCCTAGAGCAAATGTTCCTTCAAGACTTGTCGTTTAATGTGCCACCCAAACGTCGCTGCACATCAGAGCCATCTGACTCACTTGGAGGACACCCACATTAACAGTTGGCTTTGATATCAGGGCTCATCTCATGAATTCCAGAACTCATTGTATCATGACAAGGATTTCTGCTGAAACTTCTCTTACGCTTCTAGTCTTAGTGCAATTTTTGCAACTTCTAACAGATGAGATTTTGCAAATATTTCTTTTCTCGCAAGGTTTTCTTAATGTTGCACATGCATCAGAAACTTAACAGAATGCTAAGAACAATAGGTTTTTAAGTTAGAAATATGCAAATGTGCTTAGTGCTCCTTAACAATATGCCCTAACATTGACTATCACTACATCGTGATTCCATTTGGTTGGATTGCTATGACCCTTGTTGATATGTGCAGTGAATCAATGGCTTACATTTAGATCTTGAAAGTAATGATTTGCATAGTACACATTGCTGCTATGGTGTCATATACATCTCCATAACGCCAACAAAGTCATCATTCAATTTGAGGTTCTTCATTGGTGCACAAGATAATGCAGAAGTACTAGTCATAAACACTGCAGAATTTTGTTGTAAAAACAAACAAGAAGCATGCTGCTAACAGCAGCTAAATAAATGCAAACACGATGCCGTGCTGTATAGTCATAAGCAGCAGCTTCCAGGATTGCCTGGCAATACAGATATCATTTAAGATGAGCTATCACAGCTCAAGGTAAGTAACTGATGCTCTGCTTTCTAAGGCACTGAAATAACTGATACAGCTAAGCCTTCATCAATTTTATATTCTTTAGTCTCCAAGGTCAGTGAGCTATGTACATTGATGATCTGTATTCCAAATCATTATGCAACATGGCAGTTGAGGATTAATAAGTATTTCAAGGCCTGTGTAAATAGACTCCGTGTGGCTGTCACAGTTTAATATGAAATTTTTATTGTAATGTGGTGGGTGGGGGGAGTGTGTACTCTGGCACCACAATCCCTTGGTCAAAGCATAGAAGGGAACTATCTTTGCTTGGAAAATACCTTAAGTTTTGATGATATGAGTACAAGTTCACAGGAGTTGGATACCATTCAACTTCAGAGTATTAGGAGAGAAGCATTTTACCTTCCTGGGGAAGAGAAGAATATAAGAGACTGGAGGAGAAAATAGGGGAACAAGGGAGAGAAGAGCTAGCAAGATCACGAGGCTCCATCCTCACTAATAGTATGGAGTTGGAGTGTCCAAAAGGTACTACAACGACAGAAGTAACATCTGCTCCATTTTGCCAGTTTCTGTTCCTGCTATATAGACCCCTTCTCCAAAATTCACCTCCCATGACCAGTAGTAGTAAAATCATTATGTTTTGTATAAGTGATCTTTGTGGGGACCAAGCTGATTTTTACATCCATGGCACACAGCACAGTATAGAGAAAACATGCAAGATATAGAACTCCAAAAGCCAGAAGCACAGAAGATGTCCTAGACATTTTCAGAAATCTTGGCAATAGCTCTACATTTCTAAGGTGATAGAATTGGGGATGAAGGTGTTGAACAAAAACTCTTCCTAGATCTTCAAGACCTTGCATAGGTCCCTAAGGTTCTATTTGGTTTACTGGATATTTCACATGCTAAAGAAATCTGGCACCCTTCAGAAGAGGATTTTGCAAGAGATACATAGGCCCCAGGCTTAGAATGACTGATTTAAATATAGACCGTTGAGATTCACTCTTCATTATAGTATATTTCATATATGAATATTTCTAAATTTAATTTAAGTAAGTACCAAGAGTACAAGCTATTTCAAGATTCTTAAATTAAGATATGAACTCTCAAGTCACAGTGACCATAAATTTAGTGAAAATCTGGACAAGATCCTTGCTAAGAAAATAAACCCACAGCTATAAAGATGTCATTCTAACGCCAGTTGCTTTCCTTAGAGTGACAAATCACGTTAGTAGCTTTTTTTTTTTTAATCAAAAGGAACAGTTCCATTCAATTATTTCTAATAACAAATTCTTTGATTTCACTCTCCTGTTTTTGTTAGAAATGTGTTTCTCAGAAACACCAACATTATCAACCAAGATTATCTTTATAATCTCTTCTTTAAAATCATTCAACAACATTGTAAGATAAGAGGGGTACATCAGATAGATTGCTGAGTGATTTTTATGGAAGGGATGGTAATCCTGGGTAAACTGTTTGACTTTTCAGATTAATTTCTTCATCGGCAAAATGAGCATCCAGTGACAGCTAAGGTACAAATCTAAGTCCATTGCTTCCTTCGGTTCAGAAATCAGAAAGAAGAGTAACTAATTTGCTTTCTATTTCTGCTTCTAATCAGAAGTCTGTCTGCAACAGGCCATAAAAACTGGTTCAATGGTCTATACAGCAGCTGCTCAGGACTCAGCATTCCCTCTGTTGAGCACAAGATCATATGCCTTGACAACTTGGTAAATGTTTCACGTACTTCCCCGGGAATAAAGTCGAGGCCAGTATGGGAGCTTAATGTGAAAAACAGCATAAAAACTTATGTGATGCTTATCTGATCTACAGTCAAACCCAATTTTTTAAGATGATCTAGTCTCTCTTTACACCTAATTAAAAAAACCAAACAAACGAAAAAGCTCCCTTCCCCAGACTAATTCTGAGCAACCTCAAAAAGGCAGCTGTGGAAAGAACTTGAAGAACTGGGCTGTCACACAGCCTTGAAGAAGATGTACTAAATGCCCTGGCCAATCCTTCTTCATATACAGTGTCAATTACATTTAGAAAGAGAATAGATCTGGTTACAGAGATATGTGCTTCTATCAGACACCTTACTAAATAACCAAAAAAGATATGTCAGTTTTCCAGTTCTGATTTATGTGTTTAGATGTCGAAGGACAGTATGGCAAATAGGTTATAATGATGTGTTTTAGGTCTGTAGGTTATAATACTTATTGAATCAAGCACATAGTGAGTGATCAAGAACTTTTTCTTGGTTCAGGGAAGTCAAACTTCGCTCTCCACAGAGCACAGGGTAAGTGTGAACAAAGCCATGAAATTAGTCATCCATGTCTGTCCTTCACAGTAATTGTGTAACAGGAAGCTTAATGCTGTTAAACTGACTTTGCCTTGAGATGATAAAGAAATGGATGTTTAACCTCCTCTGCTCTTCTCTTTATGAAATACCAGCAATGTGCATAGAAACAACAGTTTCCACTTAAGAATGTGTTCATCCAAGAAGACATCAGAGCTAACGAAAAACAAGTTATGCTTTCAGTTCAGACCTGAGTTTATGAGAATATGCTGATGTAAGCCAGCCAATCTCAGAGGAATACTCTAAGTATTTAATCACCAGGAAATCACAATCAGAAAAGAATTATGTGCATTGGCTAGCCTTTCTGGTTATCACCTAATATATAAAACAGGTACCAAGGCTGCACAGCACTCAAAACTCTAAAAAGTAAATCTTACTGTCCCAGTAACTTTCATTGCAAAAATCATATTTGCATTGCTAAAGGAACATGAACACAGAATGTAAATTGGAACAACTTCTCTGAAGACAGTTTGGCAACGTGTATTAATATTTGCATACCATTTGCTTACCACTGACCCACCAAGGCCATGTCTACATAGTACGTATTATGATGCAATAATTGAATGCAACACTAATTTTCCTTAGAAGTGGCTGAATTCCATATGTTGGCATGGAAAGAAAATATTTCCAGCATATTATTGAGTCAAAAACTTATACAACTTATGTCATTTTTCGTGAAATTATGTACATATAATCTAAATGTATGTGGGAATGAAAAGCTGTCTAGAAATTTGAGTATGAAAATATTAAAAGCGGCTACCTCTGGATATCAAAAACGTAAGTCTTTTTATTTGTAGGCATTAAAACTTCTATATTTCACTGTTCTTACAATGAGCATTTACAATTTCTGTAGTCAACAAAAAACTGTAAGATCAATATCCCTTTACAGTGTGGCATACATCAGTAGGGTACTCTGTGGGCTGTAAAATTAATCTCCACACAATCCTATTTGGAAGACTAGAATTAGAGATAGAACTAAATTGGTGCTGGTTTGCTCGTAAACTCAAGCTCCAATTTTCAAATAAAGCATATATATCTTATGTGATTTGTAAACTTTCCAAATTGTTGAATTTCATAAATAAAGTTTCCCTAAAGAAAAGAGGCACTGTTGCTGACATTTTACAAATTATGCAAGTGTCCATAAAGTAGATAACTAAAATTGTTCTCTAGTTAAAGAGACTGTTCCCAGCAGCACCTCTTAATTACTAGTATTTCTTAAGTCTTCACTAACTGCCCCATAACATAGGGGTAATTACGTAACCTTGTGACAAAAATATAAACAATAATGAAATCCTAGTCATGCCAGATTGCCTCAAAATGTGCTATATGAGACAGAATTTTGCCATTACTGTACAGGGTTGCCACTTGAGCATACACACGCTTTAGGAGCTTGTTGTGAGATATCCTATTATAATTCTTTTCACCATAGTCATGACTGTATAGTTCCTGGACTTAGAACATTGTTCAAGTGGACATGTTTCCCCTGTGTTTACTGTTAAGTTATATTATTAAAATATGTGCAGAATAAAATTCTGGGTTTGAAAGATAACGCCGGAGACTTATGTGCTCCATTCATCTTCGGAATGAGTATAATGGAGAGAAGGGAGAATCGGATCTTTCACCTATTCACAGCAATGTGACCTGGCCTAATTAGAGAGGGGACATTTCCACAGGAGAAAAGAGTTAATTACTGATGAGAACAGATGGAAAAGTCAAGAGGAAAACCGTTGAAGGATACTTAAAATTAAATAATATACTTAGGAAAGCTTAATGGCACATAACGTAGGGGATAAGAAAGAAAGATGCAGAATAAATTTGTGTTTTGATTTGTTTTGTTTTTGAGAATTTATGAAGACTATAGCAAGTCCTTTCAGAGAGAAGGAACCTAGGAACTGCTGAATAACTCATTTAACTTAATAACCAGAAAATACAGTTTAACAAACTATCGATCAATTTAAAGCACAAACAGAAGCAATGAATCCTATTAGGAATAGCCAGAAAGTCATCTTTGTACATTGGGGCAATGCACCCCACCCCAGTAAGCCTTTCCCAATTCCTTCATTAGAATCCAGTTTCCCCCTGCATTCATACTTCTGTCATATACTGGTATTTTATTTTATCAACTTCTGCATGTACCCATTTCTTGAAGGGTTCACAAACTGGCAGCCAGCTGGAAGCATTAGAATTACAGAAATATTTTGTTTGTCCAGAACAATGTTTTAATGATAGGAGTTTGACTGCCTTTGTGGGGGCACGCACTGTTTGTCTTAACTTTTCATTGTCTTATTCTAGGAAAGTACACACAGCCACTGCCTCTTTGGAACTTGAAGGACCTTGAACTACCCATAAACTTGAGAGCAGGAACTGTCTCCTTCATATTTGCATTTCCACCACTTAGCACAATAACTGACTCATACCAGAAATTTAATACATTTTGTGAATGAGGAAAGAAATAAGAAACAGTGATTAGATTGCACAAACAGAGTGGGTGCTATAGATTTGGAAAATAATGATATTCCCTCTACCTGAATGCTCATTTTCTGAGTAGCCACAGGTCAAGCTTCTGCACTTTCCTTCAGATTAAGCTTAAATGCTAACCTTTCAATATGGCTGGGTCCAAACACTCTATATAATATTGTCTCATCCCCACTGGCCTCCACCCCAGACCCCACACCTTGATATCCCTTGCCTGTTTTCTCATAGTACACATTTCCTTATTTATTTACAATTCATAGATGCACTTATTTGTTGTGTTTGTTATTTGTTGCCTGCTTCCCCAAACCTCCAACCTCTACACTAGGAATGTAAACTCAAAGAAGGCAAGAATTCGTGTTATATTTCAGGCACCAAGAACAAGGCCTGGCAGACAGTGGATGCTCAGTAAATATTTGCTGCATTCATTAAAGGAGGTAGAAATAAAACATGTTGGTGGTGGCAGAGTTTCTTCCTATGTCTTGAATCTTTTTCTGGAGTTAATCATTCCAAGGCTGGAATGAGGAAAGGGGAGAAAAGTGTATCATTGTCTTTCCCGAAATCCAAAGAAAACCACGTCTGGACATGATAGGTAAATTGTTCAATACCAAACATTAAAAGCAAAGCTTCAAAGCAGCCAGAGAAAACATAAGACACCTTACTTATACGAGAATAGTGATAAAAATGATGGCTGACACCATCAGAAACAGTGAAAATTGGAAGATAATGATGCAATATCTTTGATGAAAAGAGGGAAAAGTACCAACCAAAATGCTCGATCAGAATACTATATATAAAGAACAAGTTTGTTTTTGAAAAAGGAATGCCAAATAAAGACATTTTCAGATAAATGAAAGCTGAGAGAGACCAATACAAATAGATATGCAAAATGACACTAGATAGAAACTCAGATCTACAGGAAGGGAAGAAGAATGTGTGAAATGATAACAATGTAATTGAATATTAATAATAATTAAAAAAGAAACTGTACTTTCTCCTAGCTTAATTTCTTTAAAAGATAATTCATACTTAAAGCAAAATAATAATATATTATGGGTTTTACAACACACTAAGAACACAAAGAACAGAAGGAGAAGTAAATGAAAGTATGCTACCATAAGTTATTTATACATAAGGTGATATAATATTCCTTCAAAGAATTCTACACAGATTTGATAAGTTTCGAGTATGCATTGAAATCCATAGCACAAGAATAATTAAAGAATAGCTAAAAAGCCAACAGAGCATATAAAATAAAATATTTTTTTTTAAATACGCAGTTAATACAAAAGAAGGCAGAAAGGAGATCTATGGGAACATAGAGCTGATGGAACAAACAGAAACCCAGCGAGAAGGTAGACTTAAACCAACCATACCAAGTTTAGATAAACTAAACTTCCCAATTAAAAGACAGATTGTTAGATTGATTATTTAAAAAACAAGAGCCCATTACATGATATCCATAGGAGACACATTTAATATATAAAGACACACACAGCTGAAAAGTAAAAGGATGAATAAAAATACACTATCCAAACACTAATTTGGTGTACCTATTTCACTATCAGGCAAAATTGATTTCAGGACTTGGGGTATAATCAGGAATAAATAGGGACACAGCTTAATAATAATATGGCCAATTTATTAAGAAGACATAATAATCCTACATGTATATGCCCCACATAAATAAGTTATAAAATATATGAAGTAAAATATAACAGAGCTAGAAGGAGAAAAAAAAATCTAAAAGTCATATGTGGGTATTTCAACATTCGTTTTTCAGTATTTTTTAGAACTAGATACAAGCCATGTCATTAAAGATGTTAATAACCTTTACAAATACTTAATTTAATTGACATTTAAAGAAACCTACAATTAGCAACTGCAGAACATATATCCTTCTCAGGGACACATGGGCTATTCAACAAGATATCCTACATACTGGCTACAAACAAATCTTAAGATTTTTCAGAATTAAATTATACAGTATATATTCTTTGACCACAATGGAATTAATTTGGAAATCAAATATCCTATGGGTCTAAGAAGAAATCACAACAGGAATCTGAAATATTTTTAATTGTATGATAATAAAAACAGATGCCAAAATGGATGGGATGCCGTTAACACAGTCTTAGAGGGAAATTTATAGATTTAAATACTTATTTAGAAAAAAGGTAAAGTAGGAAATGAACAATGTGAACTTCTATCTCAGGAAGCCAAAAAAGAGAAAAAAATTAAAACAAAAAGGAAAAGGAATTAAAAAAAAAAATCTTTATCTCAGGAAAACCTTTTTATTTCAAGAGTCATAGTCAAGAACTTGCCAATTTTCATGTATAATCTTTCTAAAATAGTTCAATGGATCTTTCTAGAGTGTATAAGGGACTATTCAAACACGAAGGGAAATAATATAACAAATCCAATTAGGAAATCATTGCAGTCTTTTTCTATATTCTAAATACATTTAAAAAGAGAAAAAAATGCAGGGGTTCTACATATATTTGAATGACAAAACTTTAGCCTGCCTGATAAATGCTAAACTATTATAAGAAAAACTATCATGATAGAGTGAGCAATAGTGTGATTGAGTATTAAATGGGCCGCTCCAGTCACCAGATTCAATCAAATGAAAAAGGAGAATTTATTTTATGCTTTTGCCACCAGTGTATATTTCAAACTTATGAATACATCCTTTGAAAGGATGAAAAATAAAGATCTGTCAGAGTAAGGCCATTAAAAAGAGACCTTAAAATATAAATAAATGTTCCATTAGCAAAATCTTTTAATCACTTGTTTATGACCCGCCAATAAAACATGAGTGAAAAGCACATCTCTGACATTCTCTAATGTGGTCACTTAAAGTCTCATAGACTTTAATTTAAAAAAAAAAAGTCTCATGCACTGGGGAAAAAATGAAAACAAGATATGGATGTAAGGCAAGCCTTTAGTCCCAGACATTACAGAATTGAGGTAGTTCCATATACGAGGGTTAAACCAATCAAAATTTCAGGTAGTTCTAGTGTGTAGGACATACATATAAGGACTATGAATTAACAGCGAATGTGCTAGATATAAAGGGATACATAAGTGCACAAGATAGACACAATCTGTGTCCTCATTTATCTTTTATTGCAACCCACTTTTTGTGCTCCATTTTTATATTTGTTCATCCACCCACTGACCTATTAATCTAGGAAATAAACTAGCTAATGTCTATTATCAATCAGCAATTAGAAAATTCTCAAGCCACTGGGTTTGTTTGACAGCTGATTCTTCATTGAGCAATGTTATCACACAGATTCAGTATGTACAATATGTAGAGTAGAAATAAACTGTGAGTCATGTATGCAACTGTCAATTTTCTAAAAGCTATATTTAAAGATAAAATAAATGGGATAAATTAATTCGAATAATATATCTTATTAGACCCAATATATCCAAAATGGCATCATGTTCACATGTAATCAATATAAAAATGATTAATGGGATATTTTGCATTCTTTTAAAAAGCATTTCTTTAAGTGCTTAGAATCCCCCTGAGGGCAGCATTTGTCATTAAGCCACTTATCCTTCCAGTCAATAAACACTCATTTTCATGTAAAATAATTTTTTTTTGGGTCTGTGAAGATTACAGAAACCAGATAGTTATCAGTTCAAAAAATGTACATTACAGCCAGTAGAGATGATATGACCAATAGTTATTCTAATAGTTAAAAAAATGTAAAAATATTTAAAAAGTTTAAATGAATGTTATGATAGTTCAAAAGAAGAGACATTATTTCCAATGTAGCAAGAGAAAACAGATAAGAACGATTTTTTAAAAAGAGGGGATTGATTTTCATTAAGCAGCACCCACTGTATACCAGGCATTGTCTATGTGTTTAACATATTTTATTTCATTTAGTGCCTAAAACAATCCTGTATCATAAGCGCTCTATTACCCTTGACATTGAAGAAACTAACGCTAAAAAAGCTAATGTTTCACTCAACCTGAAGGCAGCTCTCAGACCAGAGTCTATTAGACTGGAAGTCCCACGTTTTTTCTCTCCCTAATCCTGGTGGGAGGAAGCAAATTGTGTACTGTACGATGGGGAGGATCCATGAATTTCCTGGGGATGGAGTTGGGGGATGTTATTTTCAGGGAAAGTAATTCAGTTTGTTACGAAATCAAGGAAGGGCAGAATGAGAAGTAATTACAGAAGATTAGTACAGAGAAGGCCCACCTCTAGCCCCATCTGGGCCTGATTTAGTTGGCCAAGGGAGTTCCAGGTTTTTGAGCAATAACATAATCAGCCATTCGCTTTAGGAAAAGTGTCCTGAAGGCAGTATATATAGGAGAGAGATGAAGTAGAGAGCAGGAGAGGCACTTACGGCATCCCCTAAGTGACCGATGGCTTAAGAAGACCAAAAGGCACCCTGAGAATTTTCTGACTGCTTAAGTTGTGACAGAAACATGTTTTTCAAACTTATATCCAATTTAATATAAACAGTTTGAAACAACCTCATCATATCCGTTTGTTCTCTATGAGAACAATATGAAATAGCATGTTAAGTTATAGAAATAAAGAATTCTAACAGAATGCCCAGGTAATAGTTTTTTCAGTAATTCTAAATTAACTTATTTAAATTAAATTTAAAATAAATTCAAGTAAAGAAAACTATATAGTGAAAATTGAATTAAAGCTCATTTTATATGCTTATTTTCTCTAGCAAGGTCCTATATAGACAACACATAATATAAATGGATTGTCAAAAATCAGATGTCAGGTATAAATAACAAATTATTCCATTATGCAAGATGCAAATCATATGAAACTTCTGAATGGGTATAGTATGCTAGATGCTTACTTCTGGATTTCCCCTCAAATAGCATTTACAATTGCTTTAGCTGACTATTGCTAAAGATTGGTTTGGAGGAAAATTTGCATTCAAAATGTTGTAAGGATAATGAAGGATAAACATGTACCAAATTTTGTCCTGAGGAAATAGTGTTAAATGGGCTGACAGAACGTTAGTCAAATGCAAGGCACTTTTTATTAACTACCTTCAAAGAAACTGCTTTAAAAGATAAGCCCATATATTTTGCTAAACTAAGTCAATTGTGCCCTTTTTTTTACATTATTATTTTCATAATCTCTGCGTGTTCCAATGTCTACCTATCCTGTCCACTTTTCATCAAATTCAGCTGGATTTACATTACTTGTTATAAATTACTAAGCTTCTAAAGACTCAAGTCAAGCTTTTAACGTGATTTAAATGCATGCTACCATCACCCTCCCCACGCTTCCCAAAGCTATCCGCTGTCATTTTCTTTTCTGGACTCCTTAAAATTAAAAGACAATAACCAAGACTTGGAAGAACATTATTTCATCAACAAGACAGTACATTCACTGGCATATTTAAAAGAAGAAAAGCATAGGCTGCTTTCCTCTCATTCTAGATCAACGATGGTTAGTAATAATAATAATAATAATAATAATAATTAAATCACTCCTGGAGATCGCTGAGAGAGTGATGATTATAAATTCCTTTAAGAAAACTAATCTTAGTGTTCAAGAAAGGAACAAGATTGGCAGCTCTGAAATGTGAAATATCTTTCCCCTTCCAATCTTTCCATTTTAAGCCAAATCCAGAAAAATCCACTTTAAAGCTACTACTTTTAGACCTGCTATAACTTTGAACTTTTGTTTGAATTGTAAACAAGATTGGTATTTTTGATAGACCTGTTCTTCTGTTTTATTGTTTGAACCCAAACATAGAAGTCGTTCTTGATCTTTCCTGCTGCCTTGTCCTACCTTTCTCCACATACCTTTCACCCTTAACAACCCAGGATGTATGCACTCACACATTCACAGCACACAGCTCAAATATTTCGGCAAGTTCTATTGGTTCTACCCCCAAAATATAAGCTCAAATGCCTCCACTTCTCTCCCTCCACACCTCACCACCCTTATCCAAATCACCACCACCGCTGGCCCCAGCTTCCAGAACAACCTCAATGGTCACTCAGTTCTCACTGCTATCCCCTTCAAATTTATGTTCTACAGGGCAGTCTAAATGTTTAGAAATGTAAATCTCATCCTGTTATTATCTCACTTGCACTCACCCTCGACATTTTTTCAGTGGTTTCCCATTGGCCTCCAAGGTCCTGAATCAGCTGGTCACTGACTCGCTGATACTCCTTCAATAAGCTCCACGGACGTTTTTGTTCAGGGCACAGAAGCCTTTTCCTGCCTCAGAACCATGCAGGTGCTTCAGCTCAGGGATCCTCTTCTCCTGGCTCTAGCGGGATCTTGCACATTGTCAGGTTTGGGTTCCAATGCTCCTTCCCACAAAAAGCTTCCCTGACCACCTCATCTAAAGGAGATCTCCCCTTACAACAGCTCCAACTCAAGACCCTTGTTGATTTCATTTTAACGATCTGACAATAGCTGGTTTACTTCTCTACTTGTGTATCTCTATCTCCCACTAGAATACAAGCTTCATAAAGCAGGAACTTGACTGTCTTTTTTCACTGCTAATACTATGGGCCTGACATATAGTGGATGTCCAACAAATATGTGATGAATTGGTTTATTGAATAATGTAAATAAATAATACATTAGACACATCACTTTCTTATGAATAATTCTGATTAAAATCATGTGCTCTTATCCAAATGCTGTAGGAAATCAACACTGCAAAACCAGTTGTATAAATAAGGTCTGATAATGACAGCTATAATACCTGGAATTCTTGATTCTAAGAAATGTATAGAAACTGCAGAAGTCTAAGTTACACATACAAAATCAAGTGTAAAGATTTAAAAAATAAATTTTCAACATATATTCCCCTTGGCCCATTCCTACTAGGCCAAACAAGAATGAGTTGTGTAAAACTTGCCCTTAGGGCTCAGTCTTATTTCCCCTCCAGGAAAATTGGAAGCAAATGACATCTAGCCAATTCTTCCTTAGAATTTATTTATAGCTGAATGTTTTTCCAAGATTGCTGCTTTTCTAATAGGTACACATCCAAGCAGTTCCTAACAACCCAAGCAATCACAACAGAAAGGCATATATTCAACATTTTCCTCTATATTCTCTGAACAAAACAAGGAGGCGATCTCTGATTAAGTCTGGAATCCTCCGGAGGTTTTAACTGCTGAATGGAATTTCCTACATTTCAACTCCTATTAGTTTCACACAGCCAAAGATCATTCAATTTTAGCTAAACAACTTTTGGTTTGGTTTTGAGACACTGTGGGAGAATCCATACTATATTTATTCAATTAAAGTTGAATGAATTTAGGCAGTTGATTATCATTACTTACGTGAGTTTCATAAGAAATCAGGGTCATTTCCTGGAAAATTAGTGGCCAGTCAGCTGGTGAAAAGGCTGACTTAATAAGTAACTCACTTTATGGTGCAAACAACAGCTGCTGTTAAGTACCCAAACAGGCCAAAAGAGATCTTTTCTGGACACTCAAGTTTTTAGATCCGTCCATATGTGACTTGGAAAGTCTTGTATTTGAAGCAGAATCTGATATTAAAGAGAATATCAAACAAACTGGGCTAAAATCCCTGGCAGAGATGTGACTGAGGCAGGTGTTACTTAAAGCCATAAGAGAAAGCTAGAGTATGATTTTTTGTACAGAGATGAAAAAGAAATCATTTTTTTTAATGGTCCATGTATACAGTAACTCGAATTTAAAATCACATGTATTTTAAAATAAGATATGAACCTTCAAAGAAAACTCAGGTTAATGAGTCAGGTCTTGTATGTGCTCAGAATTCTTAAAGGTTTCAGCTCAACTGCCTCAGTTGTGTTCAATCTCCTCTTTCATTAGGGGTATTTTAGTGGAGACAAAACCCAAGGAAATGAAAATTTAGGGGTACTAACTTCAAAGTTCTCTGAATTGGATAAACCACAAAGAAATCGTATCTGTTTCTTTTTTATTTCAGTTCAACAATAGTAGAGAATAGAAGGAACATAAATTACCACTCATCTCTCATACTTACTAAAATGAGCCAAAATTGGTAATTTCTACCTTTGCAGAAAACAAATATTAAATAAATATTAAATTGTAGCCACTGAAGAGCTTATGCTTAGCTCAATATCATGCATCAGCAAATTCAACAGGCTGACTGCCTACACCCAAAGTGTAAGAGGTGATCATTGTAAGTTTGCAAGTTTATAAGACATTACAAGAGCTTGTTTTAAAGGGGCAGTAATACATAAGTAGAGATTCTTATTTTGCTGTAAAGGTCGGAGGTCTTGTTAAAGAATCGTTCATTCAACAAATATGGAGCATTTCCTATAAGCCAAGAATGAACACCATTGCTCCAAAAGGTATTTTGCAAAGGAACTGGCTACAGAGTTTTGTGTTTTGTGCTTAATGAATCCAGGTAATTGTGGACATACATCCAAATGACTGAATTCGTCTATAAGCTGAGGTCTAAGGCTGTTTAGCTCAAACTACTAAAGCGAGGTTAATGTTCACATATTCAGTGTATATTCAGCATTCATATATATTCAGTATACATTCATCTATATTCAGTATTGAATCATTTCATAGTCTGGATACAGCAAAATCTTTCAAAAAACTGCTGGTGTGCATTATTCTAACAGAGCTTGTACTGTGTATATGCCATAGCAACAATGCCATATGTTTATGTGGTGTTTTTAATTCATTTATTGAAGTATTCATTTCAAGTATTTATTTGTTAACTCTAGGAGAGATACCATTTGGTGTTCCAGATTCATAATGACGGTGTCAGAATGGAGCCAAACCCATCTTCCAGTTTGGGGGTGTCTTGAATAAGTGAAGATTGAACACACAGAATTGAATTCCATCAGTTCAGATCAAGGCTGTTAACCGGGAGGCATAGGGCTGTAGAGCTATGTGGGTGGAAGAGGTTAACTTCAAGATATTACTAATCTCCAGACAAAAGCCTTTAGCAATCTGACCTCTGCCTTCTGACATTTTTTTTAGTTCAACTCAGTGTTTCGTTTTGTTTTTACTTTCTTAACTTTAAGCTTAAATTTAAAATGATGGCAGTAAGCCTCCTATGCAGTTTCCTTGCTTTCACCTTTGTCTCTCATTAATCTATTCTCAATACCACCTAAATAATCAGGGGTAGTGGTAGAGGAGGGGCAGGCAGTAACTCCCTGCTCAGACTCCTCCGAAGACCCCAGGCTCACTCAGTCAAAGACTTATTACACAAGTCCTTATTCTGGGACCCATAAGACCTGACGACAGCCTCTCTTCTTTATTTACTATGTCTACTATGACCCTCACTTACCAGCTTCTGGTAGTTTCTCGAACAGGATGGGCCCACTCCACTCCCTGGAGCATTTATGATTATCATTCCCTCTTCCTGGGATGCACTCCCCCCATAACCTGAGCTTCCTTCAGGTCTTTCAAAGTCACTTTCCCTAGCCATCTAATCTAAAATGTCCACCCTATACCCAAGTGCATATTTCTCTTCCCTTGTTCCCCGCCTCACCCTTACGTGACATCACTCTCTAACATACTATTTATTTTCTTATTCGTCTTGTTATCTGTCTCTTATTTGTCTACTTTATTACCTTACAAGGCAAACTGCATGAGGGCAAGAATTTTGCCTGCTTTGATCACTGTTATTTCCTCAGTGCATACCATTTGTTAGGAAAAGAGGAAGAAAAGAAGGAAGGGAGGGAGGGAGAAAACACAACATTATAGAGTTTCTCCTTCAATTACTCACTTTGGTCCCCAAAAATTGAGTTATAAATAATGTTTCTGCCTACCGAACATAGTTAAAATTATCAATGCATCTTTCTATGACTCAATGTTCTTTCAATAATATCATTAGAATATGGCCAACAGGAAACACACACGCATATTAACTACTCTTTCACTTAATTTGGTTCTATAAGTGCAGAAAACAAAATGTATCATCTCGTTACTATTGAGTAGTCCGATGTGTACGTAGATCGACTTACAGAAAAATCTTTAATATCCAATTGAATTGTTATTATCTATTAGATAGTCACACAACAAATCAGTACATATTTTTAAAATGAAGATTCTTCTCACATGCTAATATAAGCACTATTCCTCTTATTTTATCCCCCTAATAGTACTCTGAAAAGTTAATCTCATTTACCACATTTCAATTGAGGTGAAAGGTTCATCTCTGATTTACCTCTTCCTGCTCCTATTATTGTTTTAGTTTTTCTCTGCTTCTGACCTCATGCACTTCCAGAAGATATTCAGATACCTCTGCTCTGACAAGCACTGAAAAATGATCACGTCAGAAGACCTGCTAATTCTTTCATGTCTGCATGTCACCAACTTTTCCCACTTGGCTATTAAGGGTCAATTTTTCAACTGGCCTTCAAACACCCAAAGAATTAGTATTTTGACATGTAGGATACTCCTGCACAAATTCAGAATAAATATAAGAGCATATATTCTATACATTATAAACAACTTTATAACATAGATATATATGCATAATTTATTAAAATCATAATATAATGCTTTATTCTTTTAAAAAATACAAAAGGTATAGGCAGGATTTCTGAAACAATAACCATAATTTTTAAGGTAAGCTTGGAGAGGTTAAGCCACAAAAGTCGTTAGTGTCTGTCTTTCTCTAGAGCTCAGAGCATTAATTTAACTACCACACAATGACAGAACTTTTCTAATTTAACTATCACACAATGACAGAACTTTCCTGATCCCAACCACAGTTTTCCATTAAAACTAACAAACATAATTCATACAGAAAATTACCAGCCATAATGGGGAAGTGGAAATAGCAAAGGTTGGTCACAGAGTCTGAAGTAGAATGAAATATCAAATTCATTCTTAATTGAGGGCATTGCATTCTTTCTATTACTCCTGAGACTGAGAAAATCATTCGGCAATGTCATCCTCTACTTGCTTTCTTTTAAGATCCTTGTTTACTTTTTCCATTTTCCCTTGATTGGAATTTGAGAAATGGCGTCAGCAGAGGGCTGAGGCAATAGGAAAGAGAATAAATCTCCGCTCATTTTACCCTCACTGTAGGCCCTAATAATAATACACTGAATATTTAAACCCTTCACTATGTAACAAGTGCAAAGGATACAGCTGAAGAAATGTCAGCTGTAAACTTAAAAATTTATTTCACAGGAAATCTTTAAATAAGCTTACTTAATCATTTCGTCCTTTAACATTTTTTAAGTGTCTATGGGGACATGATCTCATTTAGTTATCAAAATGGGTAATACAGTCTCTGATATAAAATACCTTATTGGACCTTAATTTCACAGGACTTAGGTCATTAGTTAAATTCAATGATTCTGTAAAGTTTAGGGACACCTATAATAAGCACTAGACTCTGAACGGGTGGGAGATGTAAATATGAACAAAACATACTCATCTTTTCAAGGTGTTTTTAATATTAATAGTGATAATGAAAAAAAATACAACTAACTACAGCAAAAGTCATAACTGGATAAAAAGCAAAATACTAGAGTCACACCAAAAAAAAAAAAAAAAAGAGCAAGAGACAAAATTTATCCTGAGGGGATCACAGACATTTTTGAGGAAGTGAAACATTAGTGCAGGATTCAATAGAATAGGTAATTTTTCCTCCCCAAGAATATGGGCATAACATCAGCAAAGCACGGCAGCAGTAAAGCACAAGATGTGATTGGAGAAAGAGACATCTAGTTATCTGAAGCCTAAGTGAGTAGGGGAAGAAAGCCAAGTTACAGAAAACTTCAAGATACTTGCCCAGGTACACAGAGCTCGTGTCAAGGTCAGGATTCAAGCCTGGTGGTCCGAGGTCAGAGTCTGTTTTCATAACTATTGCACTATACAACATTGTATGAGTTTCCTATTGCTGCTGTAACAAATTATCACAAACTTAATGGCTGAAACAACACAAATTTATCATACATTTTGGAGGTTGGAAATTCAAAAGGGGTCTCACTGGGCTAAAATGGAGGTTTCCACAGGGCTGCATTCCTTCTGGAGGCTTTAGGGGATAATTCCTTTCTTTGTCCTTTCCATCTTCAAGAGGTCATTTGCATTCCTTGGTTCATGACCCCTTTTTTCATCTTCAAAGCCAGATGTCTGGCTAGCATCTTCAAATCTCCCTCTTTCACTTATAAAGACCCTTGAGATTACACTGAGCACAGCCAATTAATCCAGGATAATCTTCCCATCTCAAGGCTGCTATTTAGCAAACTTAATTTGTTCTGCAAACTTACTTCTCTCTAGCCATGTGACATAACATAGTCACAGGTTCTGGGGAATATGGTGTAGACATCCTGGGATGGGCGTTACTCTGCCTACCACAAACAGGACATTAAATTTGACTAGAGCAAAGGCACTGAAGGGAAGCTGAAGCTGGAAAGGAGGGTTACGGAGAGCACTGAATATTAATGAATTTAGATATTTTTATATAAGCAATGAGCCTCCCTCCCCGCCCGCCCCCCAACCCCACATTATTAGAGATGCATTTTAGACATTAACTCGCTCAGGCAGTGCTGTACAGAATTGAAGGACAAGGTGATTGAAAGCAGGGAATTAAGTTAGAGATCAGCAGATTCAGCTGAGCTGCCTTGAGAAAATTCTCTAATATGCCACGACCAATTCACGATGATGTCGACAGTCTTTTCAAAATTGAAAGCATTCTGCCTGAGCCATTCTTATCCTTAATCAATGGGTGGAGTGAATTTGAGCAGCACCCAGTATTACGTCCAATTTGAATGATTGTTCTCTTACATGGTCTGGTCCGAAATTATAACAAAGGATTTGGAAACTGGTGTGAAAATACATTTCCAGTCCTCTGAAAACCTTTTTCAACTCAACAGGGTACAGCTTAATACAAACCTTTCATATCTGATTGGAGTGAATTGGAGGCTTTGTCCCATTGACTCAGAGTAGTTTGTTGGGTTTAGATATGGGCTTTTCTCACTCCACAAGACTTAATTAATTCACCGATATCAAAAGGCGATTGAATGTACTCTTAAGCACACGAGTGTACTTCTGAAGCATAAGCAAGATGACAACGAAACACTGTAGAGTCCTTTGCAGGTCCAATGAACCAGAAGACAATTTAGGGCACATGTAAACGGCTCATAGCCAAGGATTTCACTAGTACCGCAAGGCTAAAAGCCATCCTCCAGTTCCATCAGCACTGCATAGGGAAGAATAAAAGACCAAGGCCAAGGGAACTGAACCCCGGCCAGCATGGCCTTGGCAAAGCTGATGGTCAGCGAGTGTTGCCAACATGGCATCCACTTCGAAACAAATTGAAGGTTTTGCAGAATGGGGATAACACCTAATCCCCGGCACGACTGCATGACTTCAGTCTGTTACAAGCTGCAAAATTTTATAAATAGTTTCATCAGACTCTTGTTAGCCACCCAGGACACTGAGAGAATGACAGACTCCTCAATAGGGAGCCTCAGAGTACAGTTAGTAAGTCAACAGAGGAAGCTTTAAAAGGGTGAATGAAATAGCAAGTACTTATATGTCTGAATAGTAATATTAATATGAAGTTCACTATAACATCCAACAACTTGAATATAAATTTTTTTTAATGGAGAGTTACCAGCCACAGAGTTTAACGAGAAATACACATTTCAAATATAATAGCTGGCACATCCATGTGAATTAATATATATTATGACGTTTTTCATGTCAGAAATTGGAGAAAAAACATTCTTAACCTGGACCTTATTTCCATCTCTTTAAAATACATAAACCAAGGGGATGTGATGGCTTCTCAGTGGAATTATAGCATCATTTCTCTATTTCTCTAGAGAATATTTATTACCAGTGGGCTACAAGAAAATTCCTCTAGAGAAATTCTAACAGGAAAAAGTAAAAGAAATTCTACACTTACTGGAAAGCATATCAAACTTATTTCAGGTTTACGAGAATGTTATACATATTTATCTTATAATTATAACCATAGATATTTATCTTATAATTATAACCTAAAATCCTTCAAATTACTAACACTTTGACTCTGTAGCTACTTCTGTGTAACAGCTACCAGAAAGTTGAAAATAGCCCGTAAGTTTTTAGAGTTAAGATCCAGCCATTTTAATGGTACAAAGGCTGCATTCTATTCAATGTGGTAACTGATCATTCCGTTGAACAAAGCAGAGCAAAAGTCTATCTCCTCCAGAAAGAAACACAAATCACCTTTATCATTACCTGTTTTTTCAAGTAAACGGGTAAATGAAATAACTCATTTCCTTAGGATGGGTCTATCGGATTTAACAGCTCTAAAAGGACAAGATGGTATTTTTGCTACTTTAAGAATTTCTTAAGATGGCTGGTACTATACCAGGAAGAGGGGGACACAGTCAGCAAATAGCAGGAAGAAAGCCCAGTGACACAGGGTGCTTTGTTAGGTCTAATCTTTTACCAAGCGCAGCAATCTTGTGCTTTAATAGATCTTGACCAGTAAACTCAAGCTATGCCAATAGCATATGGCAACACTTATGCAGTCAACACTCTAGGGAAAAGATCTTGTATAATGGCTGCTCCACTAAAAAACTTCTCGCCCTGACAGAGGGGAGAAGTGAGCTCTCCGTCATCTTGTTTGGCAAAGACAGAGAACTCCTTAGCATTAACAGTTTAGAATATTCATCCAAGACCTAAAGTAAATTGTACAGAATATTAGAGAAATGCTTAAATGCAGCAGCCACTAGTGAAAGACACATGCATATACTGAAAAAGATCCCATTGCTACAAAACACCTGGAAGCAAGAAAAAATGCTCCATGAAAAAAGCAAGCAGCAAAGCAGGGCTAAGTCTGGATTATTCAGGGGCTAAATATATAATTGCAGAGGGACTGCATACTTTGGCTGCAGCTGCCTCCTCTTTCTGAAAGTTTCTGAGCTATACCCTGATTTTTAGCAACTCTACTGTCAATTAAATAAGGATGGAAAGGAAGCCAAACTCAAAATCACTGTAGCATCTACAAGTAATAGCCGTAAAAGAGGCTTTTGTAAGGTGGAGAGATTATAATCAATGGCTAAAATACTGATTTGGAATTAACTGGGACGTACTTATTCAAAATATGCATTTCCATGTTATTACAAATAAGCACTGGTTGCCTTGACTTTTCCCCTATAAATATTTAAGAATATATTTAGTCAACTGAGGATGAAACTATATACATTTAACCAGATCTGACAAAAAAAAAAAAATAGATTAGATTTTTCTTAGTATTAGTTTTGGAGAACGCAATTAGGTTTAATGAGAAATGTTTTGAGTCATATAAAACAGTACATAAAATCTCCAGAATTTGCTTATCATAAGGGAAATTTATGGAACCATTTAATGCAACCTCCATAAGACAGTACTCAGAATTATTAGGGGAAATAACTACGAAATACCAGACAGAAGAATATCCTGCTTTTTAAGGCCCAGTGGAAGGTGTTGTGCAACACTATTCAACACATCACATGATATTCAACAGCTTTTACCATCTGGACAATCTTTTCTCCTCAACAACATTTCTTTTCAACAGCATTTCTAATATTTCAGTTTAAGTCCATTTATTCTTTCTCTGACCTTGGAAAAGATAAAGCATGGATGCAAAATTACTACCACCTTTAAAGAATAACAACTGGGGATAGTTATTAAATCTTCCCCTTAGTTCAAGATGAATAACACCAGGGCCTTCTGTTTTGTATGTGTGTGTGTGTGTCCAACTCTTCAATCACTTCAAAAACACTACTCTAAAACCAAAGTTCTCATTTTTCTAAATTTCAAAGGCTGGAAACAAATACAATACAAAAAAAGATGTGATTCAAGAACAGGTGTGCCTCATCTCATGAAAGATAAAAGTATATATTTGGTTGAAATGAAATAAGAAGACTTATGAGGAGCACAGCGCCTGGCACACAATGGGAACTCAATAAATGTCACTAGAACCTAAAGGTATGGTGTCAGAGGGAAAAAAGAGGAAGATAAAAGAGAATCTAAGGAAGATGAACCCTGGGTTGCTATGTGCATTTCCATGAGTGGAAGAGAAAGCTCTGCAAGTTTCATTGTCGCAAAAGGCATTCTTCTTTCTTCTGTAAAGATGATTAAAAGGATAAACATTGGTTAGGCTACATTTAGTTTCAAGTAAGAATCCCATTTGAGCTGGGATAAGAGAAGATTAAAAAAACATAAATATCTAATTACGATTCAGTCGTGTGCTATATAAACCAATACAGTTGGTTCTCCAGAATGACTAGAACCCAGAACTGAGGGGCCAATAAGACTCCAGCAAAACTCTGTGCCCACCATTTTCTTGCTGTTCACAGAGCAGTTTTCTCTGATGCAAGAGGTAGACAATGCCACCAATGGCACCTGCATTCCCTGGGACAGTCCAACAATGTGAAATTAACTTTCTGTCACAATTCCCACTTCCAGGGGGGTGGCTCTGGTTGGCTGACCTCTGTTCAGGGGCCACACATGGTCGGTGCAGTAGAAAGGGCAGGCCCAGCCTGTACAAACTGTCCCATCAGTGCCCAGTTCTCTAGGTCAGGGGCAGACACTCCTCGGGTTGACCATTACAGCACAGAGGTAGCACGGTGGTGATAAGAACACATTGTCTCTACAAGGTGAAAATACAGACCAAGCACAAACAGTGTTGCCTTTCTAAATCCAGAGAAACAGAGGATGAAGGAGGAGACCCAAATAATATCCACTGGCTAGAGAAAATTATGTCCATGAAAATGCAATTATCTTCAGAAAGCTATTTTAGAAATGGCTGAACATTTAAAAAAAATGTGTCTTGGGGCCAGCCTGGTGGCTCAGGTGGTTGGAGCGCTGTGCTCCTAACGCCGAGGTTGCTGATGCGATTCCCACACGGGCCAGTGAGCTGCGTCCTCTACAGCTAAGATTGTGAACAACGACTCTCCCTGGAGCTGGGATGCCATGAGCAGCCAGAGGTTGGTGAGAGCTGCTGTGTGCTGCCGTGGGCTACCATGTGATGCCAGGAGCGGCCGGTGGCCAGCGTACATGGCCAGCAGCCATCGTGAGTGGCCAGCAGCCGGGGAGAGATGTGGTGAGCTGCTGTGAGCAGCTGAACAACTACCAGTGACCAACTGCCTCAGCCGAGGACAGCACAGGGCTCATAATACCTCTGGGCCAGGGAGCTGTGTCCTACACAATTAGACTGAGAAACAACGGCTTGAACCGGAGTGGGGAGAGAGGGAGGAAAAAAATGTGCTTTGTTGTTTCAAAATTAAATAAGCTTTTATAAGTAATGTATTTGCACCTCCCTAAGTAAAGTATACAATGAGGGAATTACCTGTCTTAGAAAATTCAAATAGGGAAAAAACACTGATTCCATTACGAGCCAATTAATAAAGGCCAAAATTCAGATTTATTTTAAAGGAATAAATCATGCTAATTATTTCTTTAGTTCTCTATATCATTTTGAATATTAGTGTGCATTTAAAACTCATGACCTCCTAGCTTCTTGTTTTTTTAATTTTACTAGAATATATATTTCTAAATTCTAGGCATCTTAGTACAAATTGTCTTATAATGTTCAAAGTTCCTCACTTTATTTTAAATGAAATAAATCCTCCTAGAATGTAGTATTAGTATGACATTAAACCATGTTATTTTTTAAAATTTCAATTTCAAGGATATGAATTAATTTAATGATAAAAACCTCTGCTCTGAGATTCTTGTACATGACTGTATTAAATCACTTACATTCTTTTCAATTATTAAAAATTATTAAAATGTGAACTTATTAAAGCAACCAGCTTGAAAACGTATACATAAAAATATATATTCTACAAAATGTCAACCATGTCAATATAATTCTCTCCTTGCCTTGGCACCCCAAGTCCAAATAAGCATGTTTTAGACTTTTCAGTAGTTGGAAAAAGATAATTTCCTTCTCATAGCTCAAAAACTCCCACATTTTCTGCCATTTATGCCACATTTGTCACATTTTGCCAACAGGATGTTTGAGTAGAACCTATGAATATTAGGTCTTCTTCAGCTACTGTATTCCTCTTTCCTTCCCATATATCATACGGCATTTTTCCAACAACCACAAAAAAGGAGAAAGATGTCAACCCTTCTAAACCTAACTTTTCATGAGCTTTCACCGTTATAAAATCTCACATATAAGTAGGAAATGGAAGTTGTAAAGTGTCATTAAATAAATCCTGGAATTGCAATCCATATATTTTTTCATCTTGGAGAATTCATGTCCTCCAATGCAAATTTAATGAAATTTAACTATCATTGAGCTGTCTGTCACCCAGGGTTGCCCTCTATTGACAGATATAACTAACTCCCTGGGGTTTCTTCTTTTAAAGTACTATTTTCTTTCAGTGGCCCTTCATTTCTGGAGGGAGTTAATGTATCCCCCCCAACCCCAACCTGTATCTCAGGTCACTGCCAATGTCACTTAACACTATTAAAGTGCTACTGCATCTCAGCTGAGAAATGGCTGTTTTATCTCCCTAATTTATAAAGTTCCTGACACAGACATCCCAGAGGAGATGTTCAAATGTGCTAATTGGTTAATTTATTTGATAAACTTGCACCTGATAATCATGTATTTATCTTTAGTTCATTTGAACCTTCCCAGACACTATGGCATGAAATCTTCAAATCTTTTTTCATTCCACTCTTTGATTCCAGGAGTATTTCTCTTTCACCACTTACATACAACTGGTTCCGAAGTTCAGAAAAGTGTATCTCAGTTACAGTTTCCATATCCATTCTCTCTGTTTCCCATTTGTGATGGTTAATTATATGTGTCAACTGGACTGGGCTAAGGGTTGCCTAGACAGCTGGTAAAACATTTCTGGGTGTGTCTGTGAGGGTGTTTCTGGATGAAATTAGCATTTGAATCACTAGACTGAGTAAAGATCCACCCCCACCAAGGTGGGTGAGCACTATCCAATCCATTGAGGGTCCAAATAGAACGAAAAGGTAGAGGAAGGATACATTCCCTCTGTCTCTTCTTCCACTGGATGTCTGTCTTCTCCTGCCCTTGGAAATCAGAGCTCCTGGTTCTCGGGCCTTTGAACTTGGACTGAATTACGTCACTCGCTTTCTTGATTCTCTGGCTTGCAGAGAGCAGAACATGGGACGTCTGGGCCTCCACAACCATGTGAGTCAATTTCCAAGTAAATCTCCTCTTACACATATCTACATATGCGAGGTATGATCACAGAATATAGTGAATGTTTAAATTTAAAAAGTTTATTACAGTAAAACACACATTGCCATTAACCTCCCTCAAAATATGCCCCCTTGCGTTGAATACAATTATCCCATCATTCTTGCCACTTTCTGAAGCAGTTCTGGAAGTCCTCTTATGTGAGCATCTTTAGTTGCGCTGTCACGGCTGCCTCGATGTCCTGAATCGATTCAAAACATTTTCCTTTCATGATCATTTTGACTTTGGGGAAGAGCCAGCAGTCATAGGGTGCAAGATCCGGTGAATAAGGTGGATGAGGACACGCCATAATGTTTTTATTTGACACTCTCAAAAGAGGACTTCCAGGACTGCTTCAGAAAGTGTGCTTGAAGCAAGAGGGAGTATTTTGCAGGGGATTAATGGCAATGTGTCTTTTACTGTAATACATTTTTTATTTAAACATCCACCGTATTTTACGATCACACCTCGTATTTCGTATTGGTTCTGTTTCTATGCAGAACCCTACACACCATTCTCACTGCCACTGCCCTAGTTAGGAACGTCTTCCTTCCTGTCAGAACTATTGCAACAGACTTCTCATAGGATGTCTGGATTCTGTTTCTTCCTACTGTAATTTATTCTGCATAAAACTGTCAGTTTAATCTTCCCATGACCCAATTCTGTTACAACACACCCCTGATAATCAACATTCAGTTACTTCTGGTTGCCTACCCAGTACTGGCAACCCATCTCTGAAGTTTTATTTCAAGGCCATCCACAACTTGGTCTCACTATCTTTCCAACTTTATCTTTCTCTGATACCAGGTAACTGAAACTTTTACTTGTGAGAGATCAGACTCCTGCCCTAGGAACCATTTAATGCTTTTGCCTTAGGTAGAGTTCCAAGCTTCCCCACTGTGCTATTGGCACATGACAACATAAGATAAGCAACATGTGCTATACATAATGTATTTTGATGTTATAGGTATGGATATAGGATTTGCAAATCGGCAAGACTAGCATGACACCATGCGAACAGGGATTTTGAGTTTTTATAACCAGTGAAATCAAAAGCAAAAGGCATCCAGGGCTGAAGGAAAATGTGTTAGCTACTGCTTATGCTGTGCTGACTGCCAAAATTACCAGTGGTACCCCACAAAGTCAACACCATACCACATAAGTGAGTTAAAAGCTCTCCCGAAGGTGTTCTGGAGATGGAACAGCTACTGAGAACTGGTCTCTGCCTCTTATATGTCAGTTTGATTAGGAGCCCTTCCTTATCCAGACAGAAATCCTATTAAGATGAGCCTGCCCACAGATGGTAGGTCCTTATTTGGAGTGTGGCAACAAACCCACTTTATTACTTTCTTTGTGTTTCCCTGTTTTTTCTGGCTTGCATTCCAGCAACCTATTGGTATCCCAGCAGAGCTATGGGGGGATGATATTAGGATGAAAAAAACAGCTTTTGTCCTCATGGAACTCACAACTTACTGGGAGAGACAGATATATAAACAAATGATTTTAATGTGGCATGTGTTATAATAAATGTTAAGCTCAAATAACTGTGGGGACGTACGTGTAGATGAGAAAATAATTCATTCTGTGGGTGAGGTTGCAGGCAAGGAGTAGAGGAGGGGGTATCATGTAAAGTGGTCCTTAGGGATTTGGCAGAGCTGACATGGGGAGACACTGGGCAGAGGCATCAGCATGACCAGAGGCCCTGGCTGATCGGAGCGTAGGGCAGAGCAGGCAGAAGGCCTGGAGCCGACAATGAAGATGTGGCATTAGGACCGTGTACGACTTACTAAAGGGGAAGACATTTAATTTCTGGGCATTGAGAATGATTAACTTGCCTCAAAAGGAGATAAATTCTCACCCTTTGGAAAAGATAATGTTGATGACAGTCGTGGAAGATGGACTGAAGGTGTGGAGGACTGGAGGACATTAGGTCAATTCTAGGTATGAAAAGTTGAGAGTCAGTGTAAGTCTTAGTGTAACTGAAGAGCAGGGAGAAAATGCTGGAGACATTTCCAAAGTCAGTAAGAACATCAAAGATCCAAAATTAAAAAGTATAAAGTGCTCACATGAGTTCTCAATATCTGCTCATTTGGAATATTCCAGAACATGGTCATTGTGTTGGAAGGGAATACATATATAACAACTACCTTGCTAAGTTTGTTACATACATTATCTCTGGATGTCCCCCTGTCCGCATTACAAATAAAGAAACAGAGGCTAGGAGACATCAACTGAATTGCCACTGAGACCCAATTCAGTCACATTCCAGAGTAAATAACGGGAGGAGGGAGCATGATTTGTAGCATTTGCCAATTTCCATGATGTAAACACTCCACCAGGAACAATTTCAAGCTTCCAACAAGAAGACACTGAATACGGAGTTGGGAAAAAATGTGCACAATTGGTCCTCATGAGCTGATGTGAGTCGGCTCCAGTGCACTATTGAATGGACCTCACAAACATAGTCAGTCGTTTTATAAAGCAGAAGTTAGCAAATGGTAGCCATGGGCCAACACCAGCCAGCATGTTTTTGTAAGTAATGCTTTATTGGAACACAGTCATGTCCATATGTTTATATATATTGTCTGTGACTACTTTCTTGCTGCAATGGCATAGTTGAATAGTTGGGACAGAGACTCTATGGCCCCCAAAGCCTTAAATATTTACTGTTTGGCCCTTTAAAGAACATACTTGCCAACAACCCCTGATATCAAGTGTAAAATAGGCAAAACCAGTCTATGCTATTAGAAGTCGGCGTAGCAGAGACCCCAAGAGAAGTGATGTCTGGGAGAGTGACCAGAGAAGAGTACATGGGACTTCTTAGGTACTGGGAATGTTGTTTCTTCATCAGGATGATGGTTACCCAGGGAAAAAATGCCATGCTTACAATTAAGATTTGTGTATTTTCCTACATGCAAATTATACTTTGATACGCAAAAAATTTTGTCAAAAAAAGGTCAAGATATTCTGAGAGCAAATTTAAAAATTCTGTTCATCAGGGGCTTAAACTTTTTCATTGTTTACATCAGAATAGAGCTAAGACATTTATAACAAATGCTAATGAATTCTATAACATATATCAGTATTAGCAGTAATAGCATCTATCTATTGGGTATGATTCTTTGAATTTTTTTTTTAATTTTTCAATTACAGTTGACATTCAATATTATATTAGTTTCAGGTATACAGCATAGTGGTTAGACATTTATATAACTTCTGAGGTGACCCTCCCACCCGTGAGTCTAGTATATTGGGTGTGATTCTTGCCAAAACTTTCCTTCTGATGGATTACACCAGTCTTCTCCCATATTTACTGTCCTGGCAGACTTCACATGGTTATAACTCCACCGTTTTAAAATGTGCTTTCAGAATACTAACTCCTTTGAATGTCATTTATGAACAGATTGTTTATGGGTTCACTACACTTCCTCGGGGAGGTGACTGTTCACTGTGGCGAATATCAAGAATAGTATTCAAAACAACGGGAGGCAGGTCAATCATATCAACTTTAACATTCTGTGAGGTGACTGGGTTAAGACAGAGAGATGCTTGACAGCCCAGATGTGTGCACTGGAGCCAAAGAGGAGGCAGCCATTGCCAAGACTGAGCGCCCAGATGTGATTCCTAAACACATACCCCTCCTTCGACCAACTCTAGAGTCTACATTTCTAAGATGAAATGAGAGCAACTGGAGCTCACGTTGCCATGGGCTCTTCCGCGTGCCAGGTCTCACCCTGGCAACTTTCCAGATTGGAGAGGATATTCCTCTAGCTCCAGGCCCACACCACCTGTCAGCTGTCAGGACAGGATACACTCTGGCTCGAGCAGCTGGCCTGCCGGTGCCCTCATGGTAACACACAGGAGCACGGAGTGCTGGGGAAGCACGTGAGGAGGCCACCGGTCTTGTCAGAGGGCATTAGATTCCCGCTGTCAGCATCTACCAACTGTGAACCTCAAGGCAGGCTCAAACCACACAACGTGTGTAGAAGATGAGACGAGGCTAAACGTCCTTACATGCAATCAATGATTTGTTGAGCAAAACCATGATTTTTTACTAAATCTTCAATGAAAATATATTTCTTCTTTCTGGAAAAAAGGACAGCCCTAGTGCATCAGTGAGGCCAGCACCGATGCGGAAATACTATTGGCTCTAAATGTCAACAAACTTCCCCACATACATGACCAGATATTTTCTTTGGATATTTTAAAATAAAATAAAAACATTGAAAGGGCCTGCTTCAGTTTGGTAAGTAAATCACAAAAGGAGTAGAATATCTTTTAGATCTGGATGACGAGCCCAAAATTATAGATGGTTAGGTGATTCTTGTGAAAATTAATACACAGAAACCTCATATAGCATGGAGTCAGGAGACTAGAAGAAAGAACTCTCACACGTCCCTCAGAGCACCCTACTGACCCCAACAAGCAGAGACGTCCCTTGCATCCCCAACAGAAGGTGACACTACTTCCGCTGCCTCAATAGGAGGAAGATTTCGCCTTGCCCAGTAACAGCTCAGCCAATGGCAAACAGCCAATGAGAAGCTTCTATAATTCAAACTTCCAGTTTCTTCCAATAAACTCTTCATTTACAACAGCCCCTCCCAAGTCCATAAAAGGGTGTTCCTCTCCTTTGTTTCTCTAGACTTTCCCGTTGTTTGCCATTAGACCGTATGTCCCAAATTGCAATTCTTGGTTGTTCCAGAATAAACCCATTTTGCTGGAGAAATATCTGGCTATTTGTTTAAGGCCAACACTCTTATACAAACTCTGGGAGCCCATTAAGAAAAGTCTAGACAGCAAACTAGTTATACACTGTTTGGGATATACAATACTGTTAAACAAGTATACTGCATTTTTCTTTTGTACCAACTGCACCCCAACATGGAAAGAGAAGAAACTGTGATAAGAATCCTTCTTTTGCCATTAAAACATGGTAGCAAATTGTAACTGAATTTAAGTGGGGGATTGAAGCAGAGTCAGGTCATGACTGACTAAGGTATATCTTCCTTTCCCATCAAGGTGATTAACACCATTATCATAATAGAAAACCTCACACTTGTAAGTACTTACTTTGGGCCAGAAACTATACTATTAACCATAGGCATATCAACCGCATGCAGAAGGTACCAAGTCTCCTTTGCTACAGAAGAATTTGGCCTTGACATGGGTAAGTCATTTGTCTAAGATGCCACAAATACCAAGTGGCTTAGCTAGAAGGCCAACCCAGAACTAACTGACTATAGTGCATACTCGTTACCACTCTTGTTGAGGTTACATTGATTTTCTCCTTGTAATCTACTGTCAAAACATCTAGCCCCTCTTTCATAAAGGGAAGTTATGTATTTATCAGCAAGTTATGTACATGTCCTAGATAAATGGACAAATGTCAAAGGTAACTTAATATACCAAAACCCTCTTGTACTTCTCCAAATCACTTTCTACTTGACCCAAAGCCATGGTCTTGATTCTGCATATCTCAAATGTGATGGATTTCCTATGTGGTGCACATGAGTTCAGATGAATATTTGGTTTGGAAAGGTTGGTATTCAAACATGCTCAGAAAGAATGTATTTTTTTATTCTCATAACATCCAGACTCTGCTACTAAAACCCCCAAGTGAAATATGAGGGTAATCTATCAAAAGATTACCATGTACTTGAAAGTCATTTCATGTATAAAGCTACCTTTCGCTCTCTTTCAATTGACAGCACATGTGGTAGATGTCTCACTGTGCAGAAGAAAACATAATCCTAGAGCAGAAAATCCAAAATAAAAAGAAATCACAAAATGCCCTATCGTGTGCCAAACCAATAAAAATAAATGAAGATGAAAACAAATCTTTGAAATTGCATGTTTACTATTTGTTGAAAGAGATTTGGAGCTGATCAGAAGAGTCACCCTGAAACTCCAGTAGGCTGATTGCATGGCATTGGCATAGAAAGGAAGGCTAAAAGGTAAGACAAGTTTAAGATCAGGAAAGATGCATATTACCAAGAAAAAAGAAAATGGAAGGAGTGGGAAGAAAGACAAGAGAAGTGAGAGAGAAAAAAAAAAAAAGACACTTTGGAAGAACCTAGAAAATAAATAATTCAAAAGTAAGAATAATACCAGCAATTGAACTTGTATCTGTTACTTGGTCAATTTTTTCACCAAAATAGCAAAAACTGTCGCCATGATGCAACGAAGCAGAAAGGGATGTTGACCTGAGACCCACTGGGACTGATAGCTTATTTGAACAGCATGCGGTGCACAGTATCAAATATCTGTTTGCACAGCCATGCAAGTTCTTTAGGCAGGAAGTTTTTATTAGATTTCATTATTTAATTTAAATGCAAACACATGCACCGAAATTTCCCAAATTAGAAGGTATTTCCTGTTTTGAAATTTAACCTCATTAAGTCCCAAGTTTGTCATCCTTAAAGCTCCAGTAATTTTATGTGTGGGTCTTCATCAAGGTTCATTCACAGAAATAGGATGTTTGCAGGAAAACCTGATGGGACCCTGAATGGCAGGAAAAGAGTATTATGGACAATCTGTCTTCTCCTAAATTTGAAGCTCTGCGGAGAGTAATGGCCTGAAAATACAGCTCACCCCACCCCACTTCAAAATCTATCAAATACATACAAGGCCAAACCTAGGGGGTACCGATAGCTGCTGACATCATAAAGAGATTCTTCTCCTTTCAAAAAAATTTTCTGTAGGGTTCCTTTAATGAGTGAGATCACCAGGGGCATTTAAAATACATTTTTAAATGATTTACGAGCACCTTTTAAAGTATGTATTAAATGTGAACTGTTGAACAATGTGCACTTATAAAATAGCTGTTTGGACGAAGCTTAAGGACAGCCATTAAAACCAGCTTGGCTCGCAGCCTGGGCCGTAGGCAAATCAGGGACTGTCCACAACATTCAGAGATGGGGGTAAGGGGAGGGTGGATGCAGAAAAGGAGAGGAATGCGCCCAAGCTGGCTCATCCTCACAGCTTCTGAAGAGCGGGGGTTCAGCTCACAGGGGGAATCATACCACTGAAACATCTGTTCTCTTAGTCAACACAAACAAGGTCATCTAAACCACACAAGCTTTCCTTCCCCCAGTTTTCCCCATGAACAGAAGATAACACTTGCTGCTACACATCCCAGCTTTCTGAAAACACAAGGACCCCTCTTGTTTTTCTTTCTAAAACACCTGTTTTCTCTTGTTTAGCAATCTTCCTAAATATACCTGACTCATTTTACAAAACCAGTGTATGCGTCTGCTTATTATTTTTTTTATCTTACTGTTTATTTGGAACAGGTCCAGTGTGCATGAAATAAAAAATAAAATAAAAAAAACCTGAGTACAAATATCAGCTTCATTGCATTTCATTGATAAGAGTCAACATATCTTCTAAGCTACCAAATAACTCCCCTTGACAACCATGAATTATGCTAAGATCATAGCGCTAAACACCTTATTAGTGATTTGCAGAGAGCTCAAGTGGAAAAAAATCCCAGCTATTTTTTTTAAGAAAGGTTCTATTCTTCTATAAATCAGTAAATGTTTGCTCCAGAAGATCTACTTCCAAGTGAGATAGCTCATCTTCATTTACAAAAAAAAAAAAAAAAAAAAAAATTTCAATCGGCTTCTTAAATAATCTCCCTCAATGCAATTTTAGAATTTGGGACTAAAAAGAGTATAATACCTCATATGTTTAAACAGCATTACGAGTATTTGGGAAAGTTGAAATTGACCAAAAAACAAAGAAAAAAGAAAAAACAATGCTGGAAAATGAAGTCTTGGGGGGAAATGGAAGAAATAAGAATGTGCTCTTTTGTGACCATGGCCAGATGACCAAAAGACCCATCCTCCAGGATAGAGGAAACATTTTCCTTCTGGATTCTCAAAGCAGACAACTACCCAGTTGCTAAAACAGTTCTATCTACAAAGTGATTTTCAGTACCTAAGTCTGAATAAGCCTGGAGAATGGAATGAGTCTGGGGGAAACTTTTAACACAGCTTTGCAATGGAAACAAGTCTCTCTTCCCTTTTCTCAGGACATGTAACCAACAGGCAGTTTCTGGTATCAGTGGTTATATTTTAGAGTACCGGGATGGACAAGCAGATTTGTCTTATTTTTAAATTCCTGACCCATACCCTTGCGTTAGCCATTGCTCACTCTCTGATTCTACCCAAGAGAATAAAAACTGATCTCAGCTCTCTGTGTATACAAAGCCTCAAAGCCAGAAGGAAATAAATTTAGGGGATCTTGAGAGCATGCTTTTTAAAGATTACCTGCTAAAAATTTTGTCAATCAATTGTTAAAAGGTGAGAACAAATTTCCACAAAGAAATATAGATTCCTTTGACTGCCTACGTAATCTTTCACGTTGCTGAAACAGAACCAAGTTATTCTGTATACAGAAGGTAATTCTAGAACCAGTGCAGGCTGAGGCTGAATCTCCAAGAGAGAAATCTGAGAGTTGGATATAAACTAAGGGCTCTAGCCCCTGCTCAGGTTTTCTTGTAGAAAACTGTTATCCTCTAGAATGGGTCTTTGATTAAATGATAAAATGCCTTTATCACCCCTTTTGACTACCCAAGATGGCTCACTGCAGAATGAGAGATAGGCCAAGGGTCCTCACTACAATAAAACCCACCAAACCCCAGACTGCTGTCCTCTCCCTCTATTGAAACAAGGTGAGCTGAACCAAACCCCTCCTCCCCCAAGGGTGGCCTGGAGCTCCGACACAATCAATAGGACCTTCTCCCAAGTGTCCCCAGACTGCTAATGGGATGTGACTGTTCTTTATTTTGTTCTGATTACTTATCTGGTTTCCAAAATTTTGTAATAATAAACATAGATTGCATTATAAACAGCTACTTCTTTAAAAGACCTACTTACCTTAAGGTACATTAAGCAGATTCCCTGCTACTGTAAATGTGTCTCTTTACCTGAATTGCCCTTTACTCCTCCTTCCTAAAAAGAAAACATGCTCTCATCCTTGGAAAGCCAACTCAAATATCAGCTTCCTCTGGGAAGCCTCCCCCCTCTTCTAGGTGGTATCACCCCACCCCACCCCCCACTGGGCTCCCACTGCACTGGCTCCTAATCTGTCCTGTTTTACTGGGGTTTTTCAAGGTGAGGTTTATCTTTTCTTTCATCTTTTTTATTCTTAGGATTCTAGCAGAGCTCCGGGAATGTGTTAAGCACTCAAAACAAACTAAATGAATGAGAGTGAGCGAATTTTGTCAGGAACATCAGCTTCATGGTAAACTGGAGACGGGTCAGATAAGGGCAGAGAGAGGAAAGGCTGGTGTTCCTGAGCCTCAAGTGGTAGAAATGAAGATGAAGAGATGGAGAGAGTCGGGACCACAATCATTATCCAAGTTGCAGAAAACTAAGTCAGGAGCTACCTGTGAACTTCTCCAGTCTGTATTAATAGATGATGCCGTGATCAAAATGTCAAGGGTTCTCATTAGTGTTGATACAGCATCACATGATGCTCCTGTCCCAATGATACGCCTCATGACGTGTCTCACTTCAGTAACTCTGGACAACCCCACACACTGCATGCTCTCATTGCAGAGGAAGGTGTTCCACAGGCCACACTGCTCAAGGCAGTGCTGGGAACGGAGAAGGAAGTACTTGATGCAAGACTGATATTCACAGTCCACTCACGACGAATGCCTCTCCCACTGTATGACAACAGCAACAGGAAAACATGGGGAGAAATTCTGCATTTGTCCATTTTGCCCCAGCTCGGATTCTTGAGAAAGTGATTCAATCGACCCTTCTGGAAATTGCCTATTACATTTCCCAGCCAAGATGAACACACTGTACCGGTCATGTACATTTCCACCTGGTGCTGCCTCCCTTAAGCAGACAATCCTTCTCTTTCCTTTAGGCAATTTCCCCCAATATAATACTGCAGACAAAAAACAAACAAACAAAAAATCCTATATGTGGACTGTTTACTCTTTTCAAATTAAATATACCATGACAAAGGCAATTACAGCCATTTATTATTTTTTCATTGGCTGCCACCTACTCAATGCAGAATGGTAGCTCCCATAAAACTAAGCTGGAATGGGGACAATGTCCATTCAAATTGGGATGTCATGTCGCCTGGATCCTTGGCTGAGCATGAATAAAAATCATTATTTTTCTTGCTTTTAATTCTGGCTACCATGGGATTGACATAAAGTCACAAATACGTAATCTGTGGAGGCTGTTGTGTGAGTGACTGGCAATGTTGTTTCCCTAACGTCACTCCTGGTATAAACCTGCCAGGTAGAATTGTATTACATGTCACCTCTTTTACCCTCCAAAATTTCTATTTTACTCATATTTGCCCTATATTGAACAGCAAGGGAAAATACCAACTTTACATGCCTGATGTCATGGATCACTCTCTCTGCCTAATGTATCCACGTGGACATGGTAAATGATTCTCTATTTTCAGCAGACAGGTACTGTGATGTATTGTTCAGCTGACAGGCTCCAGCGCAAAATAGTCCCTGGGAAACTCCGCAGGCTGTGTGCGTTCTCAGCTCACTGTGTGGAAAACGGCAGGCAACTCCAGCTCAGCAAATGCTACTCCTCACCCGAGGACCATCTCCAGAGGCTGATGGAGGCCTGCCTGGCTTGGGTTGGGCAGATGCTGAACAGAAAAGCCTGTGACTTCAACTACTGCCCCACTGCAGTCTCTCTCTCTCTCACTCCAGGCGGAGAAAAGTCTGTGCAGAGTGCAAGTTAGTTCAGTGAAATATAATTGTGTACAAAACTTCATGATTAAATACTCGGATATTGTCTTTATTTTCAAATATGCTGATGCACGTGCTGTTTGCTCCCCAAACAACAACAAAACAGAACAGAGCCTCTACAGACCCTTCTCTCACTGAATATACTGAAATGAATAGCCACACACAGCAACTTCCTGACTATTTCGCAAGTCTGACATGATGTCCATCAGACTGGCCACTCGAGGCCCACTCGAAACAGAACTGTTTGAGGCCTGCAAGGTAGCACCGGGTCATCAATTCAGAGGTGTACAGAGGTGACCTCAGCACTCCTCGCCTTTTGCTTCCTGGTGGTTCCAGCTGGGCTGCAATACGTTTGACAGACTTTCCTGCAGGACCTGGGTGACCTTCTCTGATGCTCTGATGTTAATTCCAGCTCACTGGTGTCACGGTTGGAAGTTAAGTGAGTTAACTGTGCTGTCTACAGCAGGTCCACATGTTTACATTCTATAAGTAGCACTGTGCAGACCTTTCACTTCGCCCTGATTTTGAATCCATTTCCTGTCTACCTCCCAAAAAGCACAGAGAGATAATAAATAGATAAGAAATACAACTCCGTCCTCATTTGGAACAAGCCTATTATGGCATCTCTACGGAAGGTAATAAAACAGGCAGTGGGAAACTACATCTGCCAGCTGGAAAATGAGTACATTTTAGCAGCACTAACTGTTCACACCTGCGTTCCAACTGAACTCACAGGCCTCCATATCTATGCTATCAACGTGGAGACTGGACAGTCAAGAAGCCTAATGTCTTTACCCAAGTCTGTTCTTCGGTAAGAAGAAGAAATCTGGATGCAAGTTTCTGTCATCTTTTCAGATCTCCTCTGAATGATTTCCATTGACTGCTTAAAGGTGAAATACAGGCCTGGGGATTAAAAGCCATTTGTCAAGAAAGTTCTGCTTGGAACCACACTAATCATTTTGAGAGGTCATTTTCCATTTTTGTTTCAATGTTTTCTCCTATAAACAGATACGGACATTATTGGCCAATAGTGTATAACCCTGCTAAGGAGTCTGGAGCCTCTGCTTCCCAGCAATGAATTGGCAACAGAATTGCTGGCCTGTATGTGAAATATGAGAGAAATGGAAAAGCCATGTATTGATAATGAACAATAGTGGAGATCAATTGAAGATGATCAGCTTTATACAGAAATAGAGCAGGACTCACATCTCAGCTTTTGCTAGGGGAAAAAAAAATAATCTTTTCAAGTGGAAGCAAAGATAAGGTTTGTTCAGCCCTTTTTTACCCTCATCTTCTATTGATGGTCATGACTTGTTTTAGTTACCTTCACTTGCCTCAGTGTAACACTTGGGTAAAACACTTTTTTTGCCTATATCAGATGAAAATTATTCAGTTTAATATATATGTATACAACGCCATGCCTTCAGTAACATGATATTAACACACAGAGAGAGTATATAAATTCTTTACTTGACTTTTATGGAACTCTTCTATGAACTCTCTCCTCTTTTATTGCATTGCATATAAATGTATTTGTATTTTGTTAAACTAATTTGGATAGACATTGTTCTAATTAGGAGAGACTTTTCTGATCTTATACCTAAGAGAAATTTCAACTGTTATTTGATATTTGTGGGTAGATTGTCAGTGAAATAAATCTGTTCACATAATTCATGAAACCTCCTTCTTTCTAAAAAAGCTAGTACATACTTTCTGCTTAATGCTGGCAATTTGCAACTTCCTGCTCTAGAGAAATAAAGCACTGAACAGATTATAAAATGACTCAAAAGATTTCTCAAATATAAGCATCCTTGGCCAAATAGCATTTGGATGAGTTAAGAATAAAAAATAAAAAACAAAACAAAAACATCATGTATATATGGTGATCAGATTTCCTTCAAATTCCCCAGAGTCTCAAAATTAAGGGGTTAAGGGAGTGTTGTATTTGAGAGGCTCAAAGGGTTTGACCAAGAGTTCAGTTATTTTTTCAACCCTCAAAAATGTTTGGTACCACGTCTGTTAATAAGGAAATAGTTCGATGAGTCAGTGTCTGAACTTTCATTGCCTTGAAGCTAGTCCAAAATGGGAATTTCTGGCACTTTCGACCAACTTTATGAGCTTTAAAAACATGTTTTAGTTTTAGAATCATTGAGCTATATTTTGCCACTCAGATCACTATGCTAAGTTTCATAAATGCTCTCTGAAGTTTCAATTGTTTATCCCCTCTTTGTAAATAAAGCTCAGCCCACACAAAGAAGCCCTAAGTAGATGCTGTGCACCTATTCAAAGTGAGAACATTCTCTTAAGTCAACTTGAATGACTAGCAGAGGAAAGCTTCACTACCAGCAACAGCTCTTTCCCCCTGATCCCCAGGACCAAGGCTTGAAAAAACATCCAGTAAACCGTTACCACTGATGTGTGCCTAATTACCTCTCCACTCCAGCACACACATATACCCGCAAGGAACAGCCCTGTAAAGGATAATTTATGATAAGTTTGAACCACACTGGCAAACTGTCTCTCGGTTCACAGTGGGTGGGCAGAGGGCTCTGCTAGCCTGGAGAGTGCCTTGAAGTAAATTAGAATCAGGTGTCCTCTGGGTGGGGCAGAGAGTTGATCTGACTGGCCCCTGGGCACTGTGCTTGGCCTGGGCTTGGCACGCGTATGGAATGCAGGCTGAGTTTCAGCCCCTCACCTCCCTTGGCCAGTGCCTCTGCGCAGAGCACATACCACACCACTGTTGTACAGCAGCGCTAACTAGCCCTGCTGACCCCATTAAGCGGGAGCCACAGCCTTAAAGGAGAGAGGAAAATACAAAGCATAACGGAAACTTCAGCAGGGAAAAAAAATGAAGCTAAAATTAGCATGGTTTTTGTCAGCTTACATAGGAGGCATGGCCTAAGGCAATTAACCTTCTCAGAATATATGCTCTATGAAAGCAATAATCATGTCTTCTTGGGATATTCTCCAAATCCCTAGCTCGGTGTCATGGCTATCCAGAAGATCCTCAGTATGTCAACAGAGGCTGGTCAATAGACATGAAACTGACCCTCTGAAACATCTACAAAATAGTAACACTCCACCCTTGAGTGGCCATCTCTTCCTGATGCAGTGTGAACCTATTTTCTTAATTTTAATTGGTAAAAATTAAGACGATTTTGTAAAAGGCTACATCACCAATTATGCTTTTCAAATTATGAAACCAAAAATATTTTTTTTTTTAAATCAAAGCAAAGCAATTGAAGTTAATTGAGTAGAATGCTCACTTAAACAAAATGAAAACGAACGGTACACAGACAGTCATTCTGGACCCCTAAGCCCCGCAATGCCGGGTACCAGAAGAAACCTCGAATGTCTATAGGGGCTTACATACTATTAAGGAGTGTAGATGCCATGAATAATGGAACGAAGATACAGGCACAGTGATGAACAACCACAGGTGCGGGGCCTCGGTGTTGGGGATCATCACAGAGTGGAAGGAATAGGAGATACCAGTCCCCCCAAAATTCACATGCTGAAACCCTAATCCTATTGTGATGCTATTTGGAAGTGGCGCTTTTGGGAGGTAATTAATTCATGAAGGTGGAGCCCTTATGAATGGGATTAATGCTCTTATAAGAAGAGGCCAGAGAGACAGTGTGGAGACAGAGTCCCAGAGAGCAGTTTCCAGGCTCTCGGCCTCATGTGGAAAGGTGCTGGCTCAGGTAGTAGATGGCCGTCAGCTGTGGCTAGTGGCTGTCAGCTGTAACCAGTTAGCCGATTAACCACTGATATAACTGCCACGGCTGTGTTGGTTAGTTGGTTGGTCGGTTGGCAGGCAGAGAAGGGGACAGCAGGTTGCAGGTCATGTGGATCCAGCCTCCAGTGAGACTATAGTGGTGTGACTCCCCTAACTATGGCTCCGTGGGTGTTCCTTTTTGGCCTAGCCATATCCTGTGTTCTTATGTGGGGAGCAGGACCAGAGATCCCACAGGTGGCCCCGCATGACAAATGGCACAAGGAGCAGGGTTTCCCGCATGACAGATAGTTAGCTCTTTCCATCATGAGGGGACACAAGAAGGTGGCCATCTATGAACCAGGAAGCAGGCCCTCCCCAGAGTCTGAATCTGCTAGCACCTTGATCTTGGACTTCCCAGCCTCCAGAACTGTGAGAAATAAATGTTTGTTGTTTAAGCCACTAGTTTATCGTATTTTCCTTACATCAGCTTGAAAGGACTAGGGCAGCATCTAAAAGTGGTAAAGTGTTAGCAACTGTCAGCTCCAGTCACTTGTTGCTATGTGGGACTGTCACTGTTGTAAAATTATTTGGGTGTGTGTCTGGGGGTGGGTGACAGTGGCAATTTATTTTCTCCTTTAATCCACTGTTCCTAAATCAACTTTCTAGAACTATGCAACACACTACATCTCCGACTTTTAAAAGATAGCCTTTCAAATACCAGAAGGTAGTTAGCATGTCTTTGCCTACTCTTTTCTTATGCAGACTAAACACTGTTACTGTTTACAACCCTCCATTCAGGGACCTCACCACCCTGCCCCAGTTGCCCATCTAAGTTTGTTTATGTTAGTATTAAAATGTGAGGTCTAGAAAGGGCTACACAAGAACCAAAGTGCATGTTTTAGTAATAAAAGGCAGAAGAGAAAGGCAAAATAAACCAGGTTTTATGGGCCTAAATCACCACTGTCAACTACAGGTATATTTTAAAAGGAACACATGTGAAACCAACCATTTCCATAAGAAATTACTGTGGGTATAATATACGAGCTTCTTTTTCTGAATTCTTTTTGTTTCTTGTTCTTTAATTGGGTAGACTATCAACTCAATTTGTTAATTGCTTTCCTTAAAACAACAAACTATTAATTATAGTCACTGTTATTAGCCATCTCCCATTCTTCCAAGCTGCAGATGTTTTTACAGTAGGCTCCCAATGAGATTGGCAGTTTAGAATATTCCCTGCCAGCAAGTTGTTACTTTTAGCAAGCTGCTACATGTAAGATAATGTCCTTTTTTTTTTTTAAGGTTTTTATGCAAATGAAAACGAGCAGGACACTGTAAATGCACGTGCAATAGCAATTAAAACTGAAGTGTCTATAAGATGGATTTTTTTCTGATACTCAAAGAAGAGAGTTACATTTTGCCTTTGCTTTACTATAATGGCTTATGGTCTGCCCACACGAAGCAACATTTGGTTCTTTATTATTAGTGATAATACCAGAAAAATCACAAAAATAGAATGGATTTTAAATTTATCCTACTTACTACTATCTTAATTTTACAACAGAATTTTTTTTTAAATAGATAATTTCGATCCCAGAATTTTTAAGTGAGTCACCCATGACATTGTTGGCAGAACTAGAATATAACATAGTCCTTTAAACTCCCAGTCCTAGCTACTTACCACTAAACTCCATTGTTTTGTTGCAGTTGCAACAGTTAATACTGAATTTAAAAATATAAGCTCTCTAAGGATGAACTGTAATTACTAAAGGTACTATAGGAAGCACACCAGCACCAATAGAAAATCTTCCTGTTAACTCAAAACATAAGGACAGATCTGATACCTATCAACATAGTATTTAAGGGAAAGGGATATTCTTCAGCTACAAAGGGGCATTAGTCTCATTGTATTTTCCTTTTTTAATTTTCACTTTTTTTGATAAGAATTCTGCATATTCCATTGATTGAAAAGCAGTGTTCAAACATCACACTATTCGGAATAATCAGAAGCCATTTACAGAGCGTGAGAACCTCTATTTACATTTCTTCATAATTGACAGCCACAATATAATACAGTAAATACCCTCTATTTGCAAATGTACTAAGTTTCAGTTTACATGATTGCCACTGGGCTTCACACAGTCTGTACTCACACATCAAATTTGTTCCAGAACTGTCCAGATTGGTTCCTGTGAGAAATACTCAAAAGGACACTCAGATACAGTGATATACATTTACACCTGAGTTAATGATGCTCATAAGTCCTGCCACTCATGACACGATACAATAACTATTCAAAGGTTTAGAAATTCTTAGTTCGTTACCTGCCACTGAAAAGGAAGTCATCCTTACATACGCCCTTTAAGAGAGTTGAATTCACTGTTTGAGGTAAGAAAAGCTTATAATGCTTAATTTATTCCATACTTGCATTATCCGCCAGGAGTGTTTATATCATAGTACAGAAAAGCAATCCCTACGTTAATTTATTACTTTAATATGCTCTTTCCCACAATTTTCAACCCTTCCAACCCCTACTCAGGTCAAGGCAAGCCTCTATTTTTTTTGTTTTGAAACACATATTAGCTCAAAGTTTCCTTTAATTAAAAAACAGCGCATCCATTTGCTCCACTTGGGTTTAATATACTTGACATTAGAAAACACCAGTATGCTTACGGTCCTCGAGGCCCGTCTATGTTTCTCCTCATTTTCATGGCCGTCCTTCCACAGATGTTCTGACTGCAGAGACGGTCAGATTAGTGTACTCTGTGTACCCACGTGCTTCTCATCACGTAGGCTTAGCAAAGCCCCACCTCCTCTGCGTGGGTTAGCTCCATTCTATTAGGAGAAACCAGGGTGGGACTTCCTGGCTCTGCCAAGCACCAGCTGCATGTCTCAAACCACAGCTCTCATAACCTCTCATAGCCTCATCTTCTCTCTTGTGAAATGAAGGACTGAGGAAAGTGGCATGGCCTAGTGCAGCACACCTAAGTTCAGGGTTTGACCTGCTTAACACTTCTGGCAAGAAGGTAGTACCTAGATAGCTACCGATAGGGTAGGTAGATAGAAATGAACAGGAGAAGGCGAGACCGAGCCCAGGTTAGGAAGCCCCTTGCTGCAGCTCCTACTTAGGTCAAGACCCCTTGCAGCTGCCCTCACGTAGGGCACCGATGACTGACTGGCCCAGCAGGATCCCAGGCTCTCACATGCCCCTAAATCAAAGGGATGTATTATTGTTAGCAGCAAGAGAGAGAGAGAGAAACCATCCTGCTTATCAGAATGTACACCCTGCTTCTCAGGGCCATTGTAATGAGCTCAGACAACCTTGGGAGCAAGAAGGGAGTACGAGGCATGCCAGCTGGGAGAATGAGAAGTACGGGAGGCTGAGGTGGGGGGCGGGGTGCAATTCTACCCACAGAAATAAAAATTCTCACACAATGTAAGGAGAGGCTGTTTCCTTCTCTTGGGTCCGCCTGCTCTGTATCTCGGAGTACTTGCTTTTACTAATAAACTTCTTGCTATTCTACGATGCACAAACTCTGTTTCTTGACTGAATTCTTTCCTTCAAGAAGACAAAGAGCCGAGGTACAACAACATTCTTGGTAACACTACCACACACACATTAACCAATGGCTGAAAGGGAGTGTAAGAACAGAGATTGAAATCCAAAAGGGCTGACTAGTGATGGGGCACGTGCAAAGAAAGGGGAGAAATAGTTCACTAGTTCATTCAAGCCCTCAGAGAAATATGGTGTGCCCAACCTTGCGCCATCCACTGGGAGAGTATGTGCTGTGAACTTGACATTATCAGGTTCACTGCTTTAATCTGAGGGAAAAACCTATCGGGGTTGTGTGTTTTCTTTGTTATCCAGTTCTCCAGTTTATGAGCTATTCAGAGGAAGTGGAGGCAGAATATAGGCATTTAATTTATTTCATTTACTTTATTGTAATGCATTCAGATGAGTAGGTTTTAAATATCCGTTTAAAAGTTTACTCAGCTGTTGACACAGATGAGGGCCTTTGGAGAATTAAAGGTCTCTAAGAGACCCAAATTGTCTGAACCTCTTTCTTCTTGATGTGACAGAACACAAACAGCCTCAACTTGAAAGGACAGTTATTGAAATTCAGACTGAACCTGTGCATTTAACAACTAGAAACTGCATCAGCGATTCATTGCTAAAAGCATCGCGGCTGAACTCAATCAGACATTTTACAGAACTGCAGAAACATTTGGGAGGGTTCATGTCCAAAATTCAAGGGAGATTCCTAGAATTTGATGAGTACAAAGCATAATTTAAGTTTCTGTAAGATTTCACATATCAACCCAAGGATGGATTTGAAGTATCATGTAAATGCACTGTAGTTGATAAGAAGGTCTGGCAGAGCGCAGAACAAACTATAGCCCACCGAGAACATAAACCGCCCTCACATTTGTCACAGCGACATGTGAACCGCAGCTCCATGCTGTTTCCGTGGCCACTCAGGGCAGCCGGCTCCCTGAAAGTACTCTTTCTCCCAGAGCACTATTGGAGCCAAAGCTCGTCTGAACAACACAAAGCAGGGAGCAGAATTAAGTCAAGTCCTGACTGTACAAACTGCAATTTTCTTAGAAGAGCTGATTCATTTTAAATAACAGCCTTCTAACTTAAATGATAAATCAGTCAATAGCCATTCTAGCAAGTGATACTTTTATAAAGAAGAAAGGTCTTCAGACTCTTTGGGCAATACTCTTATTATCACTAAACATCTCCATTTTTGAAGGATGGAAAGGCTATATTTTGCCACTGTTGCTAGAAAATTTTCTTGTGCTCGGCACACACATGGAATTTCGTTTTTAAGCTTCACTGCTGGAAAATCAGGAATGGACTTAGATGAAGGGATTGTTAAAACTATAAAACATAATAATTAGGACTACAACTCCCATTTTTGAGCACCAAATGTATGCCAGGTACTTTACATATTTATTCCTAATGCACTGAGCTCTGAGGGAACCTTTGAGTTCACTGCAGCTTGACTCCCACTATATAGCTCTGAGATTTGTCTACGAGCCTCCATTGCCAAGTCTTTTCAATGGAGGTAATTAGTCACTTCATAGAACACAGTAAAATTTAAAATACTAAATAGTTTAGTATAGTGCCTATAAATAATTGTTAGCGACTGTTACTGTTGTAATATTTACTTGGATATTTTCTCAACTTCACGTTCTCATTGATCTGTACGTATTTTAAAAAGAAATCAAAATAAAAAGTTCCTCCACATAATTTCTCCCTCAGTGTTTTATGTGCTTCAATCCAGCTCACATTCTTGCCCACAGAGCATTTAGACAATGGATGCACTTTGTACTTTTCAGGGTAAGAGAGACGTGAACACTTAAGGACCAGCTGGCTGTTAAATCCTAAACTCTACCTGAGACAGAGAGAGGGATAAAGTGAGCTCCCTATTCCCATGCACGTGGCTGAGGCTACAGCCTCTATCTTCTGCACGAGTAAACAAGTGCAAGGAAGGGTGCCAGTTGCAGAAGCACGGAGTAAGCACATCTCCCCTTTATCACACCTAAAATCCTAGATAATATAAATGAAACCAACGGAAGACTCTGAAAGGTAGGGAAGAGAAGGCAGACTTTCTAGGGACCTTGCAAAGCGAATAGTGACTGATTGAACTCTGCCTTAAGAAAACTGTTGAAAGAAGTGCTTCTCACAGAGAGGAAATGACAACAGAAGGAAACCTGGAACATTAGAATAAACAGAGCACAACAGAACAGGTAAATAAATGGATGAAAATATATACATATATATCATTTTCTCTTGGGTTTTCAAAATATTATTAGGTGGTGAAAAGCAAAATTATAATATTTTCTAACGTGGTTCTAACGATATGTAAAGAAGACATGGAAAACAACTACATTATACAATGAGGAAATCAATGGGACAATGCGGGTAAGAGTCCTACACTTCACTTGAAGTGGCAAAAACTGATATTAGACTGTGATTAAGTTTCAGACATGTTGCAGAATCCCTAGAGGAACCACTATAAAAGATACAAAAAGGCATACTCAAAAATACCATAGATAAAGCAAAATGGAATAGTAGAAAATGTTCAAATAACCAATAGGACGGCAGGAAAAAGGAAGCCGAGAAACAAAAATCAAAGAAAACAAATAAAATGTCAGACTTAAGTTCTAAACAACTATCAATAATTTCAGTAAGTGTTAAGTGTTCTAAATATACCAATTAAAGGACAGACACTGGCAGAATGGATTAAAAAAATGACCCAATTATATGGTGTCTACAGGAAACTCATTTCTAATATAATGATATAGGTAGGATGAAAGTAAGGATAGACCATGAAAATACCAAACAGAAGAATTAAAAAGAAGGTAATATCACATAGACTTCAACTTCAGAGTAAAGAAAAAATTACCAGAGGCAGAAAGGAACATTAATTATAAAAGTGCCAATGCACCAACAAGACATAAAAGAGTATATGGTTTCAAGTCACAAAGACATGGTGACAGACTATTACACTTAATCCTGGTGACCTTGGGCTTCAATTTTCTGTATGTTTCTCTAAGCTTCAATATCTCCATCGAGAGAGAGAGAGAGAGAGAGAGAGAGAGAGAGAGAGAGAGAGAGAGATTAATAATGTCTATTCCACAGAGTTGTTCAAAGGCATAAATGAGGTCATTACACAAAAGTGCCAAGCTTCTGTTTTGTATTTGTTTTTCCTTCCACTACCCTACAAATGCTTTGGTCTCCGAGTTGAAAATGGACTCTAGAAATCTTCAAAGTAACCTTGACTTTTCAACTTTTTACATATCATTTCTTTCTCATGAATGATTAGGAACATTATTTACAGACCATAATCTTTCACTGTTAGTGATTCCTCTCAAGTAAAACAAAATATTTACGCATGTACTAGTAATTAATAAAGAGCTTAGAAAAAGAGATTCCAATTAACTTTAGAGCCCATTGTGTAATGACGGGTCAATCAATGGAACATCTGTTGACACAGAAAATAGTGATTGTATATGATAACAGTGGAATCTAGATCCTTATATACTAGAGGTGCCAAAAAAATGTATACAAGTGGACACTTTGGTCAACGTTGCTCAAGCAGTAGTTCACCATAATCAGAAGTGTCTGGACTCTGATGGTAACCACTTTGAGCACCTCTTATAATTGCAGAAGTCAAACACGACTTGCATTCATCTTTTGTTATCGGTATATATTGACTATCACAATTTTAATGTAGCTTTTTCCTTTCTTAAAATGTGTATACATTTTTTTTTGGCACCCTCTCTGTATTTTCATCTGATTCTTCTTTTCAGACTTAAAGTAGGAAGGAAAGGTAAGGAATGAGAAAGATAAATTATACCATGCAATTATTATTTAATATCCCACAAAACAAGAAGAATCACAAAAAGAAAAAACAAAAAATTATTATTCAAGTGATCTCATTTGATGTTTCCTCCCTCCTTACCTCCCTCCCTTCATTCCTTCTTTCCCTTTCCATTCCTTCCCTGCAACTTCCTTCCTTTCTATTTTTCTTCCTAGTTTCTGTGTATACTTTGGTATCTTTCTTTTTGGTGGAGAATGGAAGATCTTATCTTTTCCTTTTTAACATAATCCTATCTGTGTGTGTGTGTGTGTGTGTGTGTGTGTGTGTGTGTGTGTGTGTGTGAAGTGTTCTAACTTCTATTTTTTGGGTAGAATGAAAATAAAAATTTTAGTTGAGATAAACTAAATTGTCTAGGCCAAAATTTAGTATTGCAAAGACAGTAGAAAAGACTTTAAAAAGAAGAAGAAAAAAATGAATGCTACCTCACCAAACATATACTACAACTTGCTATTGACAAATGATAACATAGCATCCCAAATAGTAGGTACTATTATTTTCATCCACCATAACTGATAAAAAAAACAAAGTGAAGTAAAGGGATTTATAATTTACACTAATTAAATTTTAACTTTATTTTAGGAAATGCCTTAATTAACTGAATGAGTTACTGAATTATAATTAATAATAAAGGAATCAAAACAGAAAATTTCAAATAACCTAACATCAACTTTGAAGTTGTAAATTATTAATGGGAATAAAACTGATGTTGATAGGTTTTTGTTATGGGAATTCAATTTATTGTGTGTCACTGTGTTTAAAAACATTCAGATACTTTGTAAAGTTGTGAGACCTTGGATATCAGAGCTTATTAAAGGTCATGCTCTCTAAGGTCAAAGCTTAAGAAAACAGTCTTTAAAGCTGCATTTTAGATAATTAAACTGCTTTAGGGAACAATTCTAGATGAACAAAGCTCCAGATCTTGGTTTTCTGTACTACACAGATAAAAGAGCTAGTAATTTTTAAAATGTAATTAAATCATTAGATGACTATTGGAAGGAAAATCCATTGTCTAGCTAGAGAAAGCTAACTAGCTTATAACTTTATATATATATATATATATATATATATATATATATATATATATATATATATATATATATATACAGCTTTCCTGTCTCTATTTTTATATTCTTAGACTTTATATACTGCTAACTTCTAAAACAATTTGTGGCAGTTTTCAAAACTAATTATATTGTTAAATATGGTTGTTCAGAAAATGAGTAGAATATAGACCTTCAGGAGGAACAAAGAAAATAGATGTTAGCAATATCTGTTATCAACAGTTATTACTAAAATCATTTCTCTCATTGGCCATGACCACTGAATTTGACCCTGAAAAAACGTTATAGCAAAGTCATATGTATCATAAGTGATTAAGATAATAATTAGCTCTTCGCTCATATACATGAGATCTTTGAAAAACAATTTTTATGTTCACCTCCGAAAGTCCCATTTTCTTCATATTATAGCACAATTCCAGTTGTAATAACGATAGACAATTTACCAGAATGTTCAAAGGGAATCCAGATTGATTTCTGCCCACTTGATTAACTTGTTTTCAAGATGACCTTGTAAAAATCCACATTTAGAGACAAAGAATAAAACAAGTTTTGGTTTATTTTTAAATCTCAGCTGGTTTATGGGAGAACAGGCCAAACTACTACAATGCATTCTCCATCTCAGCTCTACGACTCTGTACTCTCAGACTGAAATCCTCACAGAATGCCAAACAAGGGAAATGCTTCAGGGCCATTCATCCAAAGTCCTGAGATGCTGTGATTGAAAGTAACATGTGGAATCAGTTTGAGAAAAATAAACTAAGTCGGGGGAAAATGACACAAGTAATAAACTAAGATAGAGTGGATATGATTTAAAAAAAGAAAATAGCTTCGGGGAAGTATTTTGAGATGCAGCAGACAGAAATTTCAAAGGCAGAGGCACAGAATTTGCTTACATAGAGCATACACGCTGGAATAGTATGTATCTATCTATTCACTACCTGTATTTGCACGAAATTACTTTAAGTACTGATTTGTTACCCAAAATATATTGTAATGCATCTCATTGATAAAACACTTTTGTTCTTTAACAAACTTTACTAAAGACTGTACTAAGGCTGACATAGTTTTTTACCATCACAAGTGAATTGACTCAAATATAGAGTAAGATGTGGGAAATTCTGAAGGGCAAAACGATAACTTTTGAGAATTTGAATGAGACAGCAAAAAAGATCTTATTTAAAATTATGCCTGAGCAAACTGAAAAATATTTAGAGTTAAAGTTAAAAGATGCATCAGATATTTAAAGTTAAATAAAAATGATATTGAGAATGTCTATCTTAAAGGGTGTAGCAATGAAGCATTGGTAGAAAAGTCATCCTTAAATCTTTATTCCATTTGGCAGACACATTTCAATTTTTACTACTATATCAGAATGATCACAAAGCTCACTGATTTCACATTTTTGTTTTTGTTTTTAAGCAAACACACCAGTTCATCTGCACACACACTCTCCAATATTATGGTCCTGGATCTGTAAAGTTTGACACAGGCCATACCTGCAGCCCATTTTCTGGAGAGGGATCCACACCTCAGAGAAGGGCCAAGTTTTTGAAGGGAGATGAGGCATGAAAAAGGATGGATGCGGTTCTTAGATGATGACAGTGGGTGAGGACAGAAATTAAAATGTGCTGTCTTCAGCCTTTGACGGCAACTCAGCTCTACTGCACTTCTCCCAACCACCTCCCCTCCTTCCAAAGAAATTTGAAACGTGATTACTGACAAGTGACAATTTGAAACGTGATTACTCTCAATGTTTCTGGTGACAGAAACATTGCTTTGCTGGGAAGACCTGGTTCTTTATTATTTAGCAGAAGGCCCACAGACTCTCTGACTCATTTTCCTAGTCTGGGGTAGTGGATCTAATACTAGTACCTACTTAATTGTATTGTTGCAAACATTAAAATAAGATCACCAACTTGCAAGGGCTTAGGAAAATGCAGGACACACACTACCTGATATACCGTGTGTCCCTGAAAATAAGACCTAGCCGGACCATCAGCTCTAATGTGTCTTTTGGAGCAAAAATTAATGTAAGACCTCATTTTATATTATGTTATATAAGACCCGGTCTTATATTATAGTAAAATAAGAACGGGTCTTATATTAAATTTGCCCCAAAAGACGCCTTAGAGCTGGGGGTCTGGCTAGGCCTTATTTTCAGGGACACACGGTATGTTGTTATTATCATCATCATTATCCTCACTCCTTGGACAATGTATAATTAATTTCCAAAGATAAAAGTTTACAAGTACAAATCCAATAAAACCTGAAGGCAAATATACACATAAACATAGATTACAACTTCTTTGATGCCCCTTGGCCTTGGGCTTGTCCACTGTCAAAAGCATTGCCATTGCACAGTGGAGACACCCAAGGCTGTAATGTCACTCTGTACCACTTAGGCCCCAGGAGTGTGTGTGGCTGATTAACTCAGACACAAACATGAACTTTAAAGTCTTCACTAAATAGTTCCTTAAAAAGGTGGGATTACAATTCCAGTGTCCTAATTACAAATGGCATCATGATATGACACCCCAATGAGGCCACCAGCAATGCATTGAGAATAGACATTTTATAGCACTTAGAGCATTTGAGCTTTAGGGGCTCTTACAAAGAGGTGTCATTATCATCATTTTTGTCACGACTGACTGACACCTATCTAGTCCTTCTAGCTATTAGAGAGCAGGCTTCCCAAAGTAAATCTCATCGTTTATTCTTCTTGATATCTCTAGTATGCTGTATACTGCTTGACCCTGGAACTGCTTACTTACGAATGATTAACTGAATACATAAATGAATGAGAGAATGAATGAGTAATCAATAATTAAGAGAAAGGAAATCAATAAATAGATTTGCTGGTCATGTTCTAGTCTGCTGTGGCCATCTGGTCACTCCTCTAATCTCTTGCCAAGCTGTTGTCAAGTTTGATTTGTGACTTTGGTGACATACGTGCCAACTTCTACAAGCTTTATTAATCTCTTTCTTCTTGCCAACGTGTGTTTGGATAATATAATGCTGAGGTGGTAGGACTCTGGGATAAACTCTAGTTTTTCTATGAACCAGAAGAAAAGACTGGTTTGAGTTAGATGAACATGAATTTAAACAAAGAAATTAGATTAACTTCAAAATCCCATGTGTGTATGTAAAACCCTGCCACATAATAGTTACTGACATTTTTGAGAGTGTGATTCAGGGAATCTCAGCTTTGTTGAGGCTGGTCACCTCATTCATAGGTCCAGAGCTTCAGTGCTTATCCATGGAACCTGGGTTACCGGTTCCATGTACTCACACTATGTAAATTTATGAAAAGTTGGCATACAAACCAGAATGCCAGTATTTTCATTACACACCAGAGGAAACAGTCATAAAGACTGCTTTGCTAGTGTATTCTTTCCTTGAAGGGAACTTTACATGGTGGCAAAATTATAATCGAAAAGTTGCTTAGTGATCAAAACTAAGAAAAATTAGATAATCTTAATATAACAGTGATCAGCAAAGAAGGATACAGTGATCTCCCATATTGTAGGACTACAGCTTGCAATGGCCTCTCTTTACAGCACCCTCTTCCCTGGAGATGTGGAAAGACCTATTGACCAATATCTTGATGCAGTCGTAAAGACTGCTGTGAGGAATAAATGATATAATAGATGTAAGATATACTGCAGGTGATTAGTAGTCTGTATTGGTAGTCTTCAACCTGGGTTATGTGTGCTCCTGAAGGAGTATGTGTGTTGCCATCTTAATCCTAAACTTCCATATTCACTATGTCTTATAACTAATCTCCTTGAGAATACCTTTTACTCATCAAAATCTTACTCTGGTATATTTCTTAGGAGTGTTAAAACCTCCTGAGCACCAAAGGTCATTTCAAAATGCCTGTGTTAGAAGAGCCTCTTTAGTCAGGGCCCCTAACACCTCTTTTGGAGATGCATTTTCAGTAGTGTTTTTATTTTTATTATGTCTAATAACTGCTTATCATAATGTAGAATATACTTATGACATTTTGATCAATTTCACAATTCTAATAATTGTGTAAATATATGTATACACATTTTTTAAAGTTTTCTGTAACTGTAATTCTCAATATAACTGAATTATCATTTCAATTGTTAAAATTGTGAAATTGATCAAAATGTCATAAGTATATTCTACATTATGATAAGCAGTTATTACACATAATAAAAAACAAAATACTACTGAAAATGCATCTCCAAAAGAGGTGTATATATGTATGTGTGTATATATAGATACATATATATGTATATATGCATATGTATGTATATATGTATATGTATATTATAATGTTTGAGATATATATGTATGTATGTATATATACATATATATGTATGTATGTATATATACATATATATGTATGTATGTATATATACATATATATATGTCAAACATTATAATAAATTGATCAGTAAAAGATTTGCAGGCATAAAACACATTCTGTTGGGATAAATTTTGTGGGAGAATTTCAGTGGAAATATGGTCTTTCGAATTTAAAAAATGTAAAAATTCTGACTTTTCTTATTTTAATGAATAATGGTAGATTACACATTGTTATGGCTTTTTTTTCCCCACACTGAACTCATTTTAAAAACCAATATCACATTTTTACAGCCATAAATAACTTCTTTTGCAATAGTAGCAACTGAAATTTATGATGAAAAATTTTAGATGTAACTTTAAAATGACCGAGGAAATAAACAGGTTTCCAAATTCTTTTGAGGGATTTACAAGAAATAATTTGAAGAGCACTGGAATAAACTGATCACCTGTTTTCTATTGAAACATTTTCCATTAAAAATGTGAATGTCTCTGCCTAAACCACAGCTTGAGAAAGGCTAATCGGTGTTCCAGTGGTTGTTTTAACATTCCATGGACTCCCTACTCATATTTATATGTTTTTGTTTAGATATGGTGTATTTTGTTGTTCTGTTTTGTTTGACAGATCACTGACTTCATCCATTTTCAGCTTGCCTTTTCATTCATAATTTTATTTCCAGAACACTGGCTCTCTCCATGTTCCTCTGTTACCCTGTTGCTTGTCCAGTACACTGTGGAGATGGGGAAATGGTGAGGACATCGTAAACAAGGATGGAAATGATGTCTTGGAGAAAACAACGAAATGGTCAAAGATGGCTTCTGTGTAACAGGACACAGAGAGATAAAACTTTAGCTTTTTCTCCTAAAAGACTCATCAGAACTATAAACGATTATACTATCCTTAAAGGTAATAATGATGTAGAGTTACCACTACCATTTAAGATCAGAAGTTCAGGCTCCCAGCTCCCATAAAAATAAAATTCTAGTTCCTGAAAATCAAAGAAAAATTTAATAAACACAGTTCCATGAAAATATGGTTAACATGCTACAGTAAACCTTTTCTGGTACTTATGTTGCCATCTCTTTGAAGATCAACTTCAATTATTGGTGAATTGGATGCATGCCACTTTACCTTGTAATAGGTGAGAGACAGACTACCACATATGATTATGCAGTTTGTACACTGCCAAATATACTTGGCCAAAGGAGATCAAGTGAGGGGGTGAAATCTAGCTCATATAGGTCCCATCAAACTATGATCTCCGGGACTATAATGTCCCAGATGGAGTATCTTTTTCTTATTCGTATGAAAGTGCACAACAGCCTAATAGCAGCCTGCCATTTGCAACATGACAAACTTGGGGGCATTATGCTAAGTGAAATAAGTCAGACAGAGAAAGACTAATACTGAATGGTATTACTTACTGTGTTTCCCCGAAAATAAGACCCACTCAGAAAATAAGCCCCAGTTAAGATCGTTAGCGAGATGGATGTATTTAGTACATTATAATGATGTTCCAGAAGATGACATGACTGCATTTGAATAAATGCAGATTGCTCTACATGAAGAAAAAAAAGACATCCCCTGAAAATAAGCCCTAATGGAGCAAAAATTTATATAAGACCCGGTTTTATTTTCGGGGAAACACAGTATATGTGGAATTTTAAAAAGCTGAACTCATAGAAACAGAGAGTAGAATGGCGGTTACCAGGGGCTGGGTGTGGGTGAAATCGGAGAATGTTTGTCAAAAGGTACAAACTTCCACTTAGAAGACAAGTAAGTTTTGTGGATCTAATGTATAGCATGGTGAATATAGTTAACAATACTGTATTATATAGTTGAAAGTCACTAAGAGAGTAGATCTTAAATGTTCTTACCACACACAGAAAAAAAAAGATAATTATGTGACTTGGTGGAGTGTTGGCTAATACTATGGTGATCATTTTGCAATATACTCGCATAAGTAAATCAAATCAACAATTTGTACACCTTAAATTTACACAATGTTGTAGACCAATTATATCTCAATACAGCTAAAGAGGAGAAACAAAAATAAGGCAAGACTAGCCTACGTTCCTGACAGTAGGGTTTTCCTATTCTATATGGGGCCAGCTAGAGTGGAAATTCGAGAGGGTCTATTTTCCCAAGAGTTGGTTTATATATTTAAGACGTTACCTGAAATTTGGAATGGTTACTTATTTACTTAATTTTTAAAATATTTTTCCCTAATGGTATACGTCCTTGGCTTATACCAAGACACCCTAACATAGAAAGCCCTGAGGCACCCATTATTCCTAACCTATACAGATATTGTAGAGGATTTCATTCACTACATCTCTGCCTAAAGATACAGCACATAACTTTATTTTCCTTACCTAAGGTTGAGAAAAATTTTTGTTTCTTTCAAAGAAATAGTATACATTTTCCTGATGGGATTTGTAAATCATGTAACTGATAGTACAGTTTCCCTTTTTGCTTTAGTGATCAGGAAAGTCAGAACCAAAATCTCAACTCCATGAAATGGCTGTTGAGAAATATGTAACTCATATATTGTCACTCCAAAGTACCACTGCCGCCATCCACCTGCTAGCCTCAACTTCATCTTTTGTTCTTCATATTTTCTCTAATTCCATTCGTATCTACTTGTTCTTCAATCTCATTGTAAACTTTTAAAGCCCTTTGTGAAGTAATATAGATATTTAAGTAAAGAAGTCGGCAAAGGGAATTTCATTTCCATGTGCCTTTGTAAACAATCACTAAAGTTCCCTTTGGTGGGACACAGAAAAACAATTGTATTGTTCCCAAATTGGAAAATCTAAAAAGTGTGACATATTTCATATCTGTATGTCTGTGTCTTTTGTCCCATCGTGATATATCTGGAAGACTTTGAAAAAAATCATGCTAACATAAGAGAATATGACAAAAAGCCGAATAATTATAAGTTCTTGGTTCAAGAAATATAAAGATTTGAAATTAAAATACAGTCAGAATAGGTGAGCGAGAGATTGTAATTAAAAAAATCCCGTAATTTTATTAAAATATTTTATATCACGAATGTGGGTTTTAAAGAAATCTAAAATATTTAACAAACATTCTGTCCATATATAGTACCAACTCATGATCCTACCATGTTTTCACATTTAATTTTAATTTTTGGCAAATCTTTAAAATTTAACTCTTTTCCCAATAATAAGAGTTCAGTGATACTTTCAGACCAAGTATATTTTAATTATCTACAACTACCATCAAAGTATTGCTCCTTTGTATACCATGACTGTGGTGGCCTGTCTTACACAGGTCTTTTTGTGGCTATTTAATAGGGTTCTTGAGTATTTGTTCTGATATGGTATGTGCAATAAAAAAACTCCTGCATTCATTTTGTAAAATGATGCTTGAATTAGGCAGCAGTTGGTCATTTCCAGGCCAGAATGTTTAACCACCAGGACCTCACCAGCTTTAGCAGATAGAGGGCAGGCAGGTTGTTGGCTGTATAAGCTATCTGGTTGGGAGGGAAAATGGACATAATGCTAACTTACTCTTATCCCTTAAGTGTTTAATGTATCAAGGAAGTGTTCCAATCTCCCACAAGTGAAATGCAAAAATTGTGAGAAACAACCTTAAGAGCAAACTTCAGGGAGACAACTCGTCTGAGGAGTCTCAGAGGAGACAGGGGATTCTGTGGGATGAAAAGGAAAGGGAAATGAGCAAGGTGAGGAGAGTAGGAGACAGCAAGAGAAAAAGCCAAGTTCGCCTCCTCCTTGCAAAGCTTGAGTGAATTCTGCATGTGGTTAAGGGGTCACATTTGAGGTTTCTTTTGGTTTTGCAGCACAGCACAGACAAGGTGCTAAGAAAAGAGGGTAAAAAACTCCCAAGAGCAAGAACTTTGGATATAAAACCTAGCACAGTGGCTACACCATTGCAGGTCTAAGTACAGCTTTATTTATCTCAATCATTTGTGCTTTTACACCTGTTTCATGAATACCTGTTGTATGCAAGGCACTGTTTGCTCTAGGTCAAGCGCAGCTAAAGGCAGAAAGCACTCTGGGGTTTGACATTGCAGTTATCTGACTGTGGCAGTTCTCTGCTTAGTAAGGCGACGTCCTCATCCGCTGCCATCTCAGGCAAGAGTGAGAAACTTAGACAAAAAGAGTCGAAGGGACATACATAGGTTTACAAGCGAAATGTAATACTCCTTAAGTTAAAGTCAGTTTTTGTTGCTGCTGTTAAAGTTAAATGCTGCTGTTAATTTTCTACTGATTCTACTTGTCAGACTAAAGTTAGTTTTAGTTGTTGTTAATTAAAATTAATTTTTGTTGTTGTCTACTAGTTGTGCTTGTAAGACACATGTAAGTTAAAATTAAAACCTGTTTTAATATTTCCAGATACAATACTAACATTTTTAAGCAAGCAAGAAAAGTTACATGTACATATCCAGAACCATAATTGATAATTTAGATATCAACCACAGTTGATAATTTTGTATCTTCATTTCTTCATGTCAAGTTTGAACTCTCTTCCCTATTCTTTGCACTTATTGAGTGAATGATTGATTCAAGGCTAAATTTCAAGCCATCTGTCTACATGGAAATCATGTTATATATTTTTATTTATGAAAAACAAATAATAAATAGAACTTCAGAGTATGTAGTAGTCAAGATAAGATAATTTATTTAATTAAGGTAATAATTTATCTAATTAATCTAATTAATTTAATTTAATTATGTACTAGTCAAGATAAAATAATTTATTTAATTAAGTTATGGAAGGGGAGGGTATTCTTTAGTTTCACTGATTACAGAAGAAATACATGGTAGATGACAGAATTTTTGATTTTGCAAAAACACAGCTCTTGGTCTTTCTACTTGAAAGTCATATTACATATTATTTAATAATGAATTATCTACTGCATACGTATAAATGATTAGATATTAAAATGACCATATACATACTCCAAGTAGACAGACCCAACATCTATTCTTAGTTCTGCTACTAACTAGCTGGGTGACCTTGGTCAAATCATTTTATTTCTCAAGGTGTCAGTATTTTCACCTTTGAAACTGATGATGGGCTGGGTGACTGACCTCTAAAAGGTCTCCTGCTATACATATTTCAAAAAATAAATAAATAAACATGTTAAAAATGTTAAATATAATTAGGAACATATATTTAAATTTTCTCTTGATAAGACTAAAGAAGAAAGTCATGGAAGACACATGACAAAAAGAAACAGTATTATATCATCCGGGAATATAGGGGATTTCTAAACAAGACAAGTCTTGTATTCATCTAAGGCTGGAGAGCCATCATTCGTCCTAGAGACAACGGTGATTCCCCAGGCTCATGACTTCCCCTAGTTGTTTAAGAAAAGTAATTCAATTAATAGGATCTACAAGAAAATATGGACAATGAATTCCTCACCCACTCACTCACTTAGCCCTCTAAGGGACATATAAATTATAGAAACTGGAAAGTGGTTCATTCAAATAAATCTCTGACTCATGGGACTATTATACATAGAATTTCACATCATGCTATGGAAAAGTTTGGAGAACAAAGTAACTCCCTACAATAATATCACAAATATTAGACATTTCTGATATATATTCATCCTTGAAAGTATACCGTGTTACTTAAGATTCAGCATAACAATATTTTTATATGGCTACATATGCAATTTTCAATCACAAACACACTGGATACCTAGCAAAGTGTGTGCCTGTCATAGCTGAAACCATTGTAGGCCCTGCACCAAATCAACTCCCCATACCTAGGAGTCCCCCCAGAGCCACCATTAACTGATCAGTAACATATTAGTATGTATGTCATCCTCCTTGAACCAGGATCATTGCTCTTCATTGACTGAGGTTGGAGCCCAACCCGAGGACGTAACATACGATAAAACTAGATTGCTAAGTACGAGAAGTATCTATAGAATGGACCTATTGCTTGCGATGACAGTAGTGAATTCTAACAGTGGCAAAAGGCACTTCAACTAAGGCAACTAAGGTAAGAAAGTCTCCTGCTGTCTGCCTTGGGTGTCAGTTCGTTTTGTACACCAGGGGTTGGTTTTATCTAGAGATAAATAAATCCATGTTGAGACTTATTGCTGTGATGTTCTCACAACAGAGAACATCCAACTTTATTGCTGCATGAAGTGGTCATCAAATGTGGAGCAGTGTGGGGCAGAGAGTGACAGGAATTTCAAAGTATAAGAAGGCTCTCTTTATTTATAGAAGCTATCTTTCCTTGAAATAAAAAATGTACCACAGGATTGAGCTTTTATGGCCAAAGATGAAGTAACGGGAGTAGCCTGATTTATGAAATCATAGCAATCAATACTCCTGTATACAGCTGACTATATAGTTCATATATATATTTCCATAAGTAGAATTATTCCAACAAGCATTTTTGGCATGTGATGTCGTGCGCAAGCCTTTTCTTTATCTGCACTGGGATGTCAGTTTACATAGTGGGGGTAAGAGTAAAACTTGGGAGTCAGATTGTCCAGTTTTGAATCTTGACTCAACTTCTTATTGTCTGAGTGACTTTAGACAACTTAAGCATTTAACCTCACCATACTCTTGATTCTCATCCATCACTCAAGAAACAGTAATAGCACATACTTCTTGGTGGTTGTAAGGATGAACTAAGAGTCCTTAGACAGTGGCTGGCACATAGTAAAACATATAGTTAGGTAATAGCTTTATAATTATTTAATAAATACTTATCAATTACCTGCTAAGTACCAGGTGCATATGACTCTTGTGTAGTAAATATTAATATAACCTGAAATTTCTTTGTACTGTAAGTATTAATATTCTGTATTTCTAAAAGTTCTTATTTCTCTGTAACAAAAGGAAGTGTCTCTGCATGACTCCTTATTTTCTCCAATTCTCCCAAGCAAATTCATTAAGAGAAAACAATCTAACATGAGAATGAAACTACGCTCCTTTTTGTTTCCACAAGGATCTCTTAACTTATTCTGGAAAATGAAAATCCAATTTTTTTAAATCAGAGAAGCAATTTCGCATGTAATATCATTTGGCGTTTACTTTGCTCAGACCTGGAGGGTAAAACCAATTCTTTGTGTTATTAGAGTTGAGTTTTACTTCAAAAATAAGTTATAACAGCTAAATGGAATTAGTCTAGAAGCAAAAGAGAGGTTTCCTTAATCATGCCTAGCTTTACAATCACGCCAGAGGTGACCAGCCTCCCAAAGGCAGCAGGTCTAAAATTAGGCTTCATCTCTCTGTAGGGAAGATGCAGAGAGCTTTAAAGCAGGAGGCAGAGGTGGGGACAGCGGCTTTCGTTATATGCCTGCAGTAGGTGCCTGAGGAGTTGGGAGCATGGCTCAGAAAATAATAATTCCCATGTTAGACTCTGTGGCCGAGCCATTCAAAACCCTGTAAGGCAATTTAACAGATGTGAATGGTGATTACGGGAGATTGTGAATAGAAAACAGGAGAAAAGAAAAAGAGGGAAGAAGGGCAGAGGAAAGAGGTAAAAATCCAGGTGTGAAAATAAGTCGATACAAGAAAAATTGAAAGCTGAGAAATCATGTACTTTTGTCCTCACAGAGCGTCACATGAGGCACTATAATATTGCGCTTTTGTATTACTACAAAGAGAACAGAAATACTAATGACTCAATATTGTTAAAAGGAGAATACGGCATATTGTGCTATATTATAAGTCCTTTGGCTGGGTAGTTATATTTTCTGGTGGCTGGGATACAGAGAAAGATTTAAGAAACAATTGAAGATATATAGAGAATGGCATAAAAAGGAGACTGCATGACAGAATGGTGAGAAAGAAAAAAGGGCAGGTTGAACCCTATAGCTGCAAAAAAAAAAAAAAAAAAGGGTGGGAAAGTTGGAAAGAAAGGAATCCCCAAAGTAAAGCCAAAAAGAGGGAGAAAAAAATGAATTGCCTGGAGCAGAATATTTCCAGGTGGCATAAAGTATTTCACATTTCCATATGCAGGCTGTATACGTGTTGGAGATTATCAACATTAATGAGAGAAATACGTACATTAGTTATATACACATGTACATACATGTAACTATATTTAACAAGCACAAGAACACTAGACTGCATTAAATAAGTGTGCTATATGCTTATATACAGTTGAATTTAAAAAGTGGGATTTAGCAATCTTCGAAAAAATAGTTCTCCATCATGACTATAAAGTTTAAAGGAATTAGAGGACTCCCAGAGCTACTCCCAAATTTGCACGCACGCGCACGCGCACACACACACACACACACACACACACAGACAGACTCCCTTTCATTTTCACAGAATGGGCATTAATAATTAAAGGAGAAATGAATGAATGAACAAATAAATGAATGGCAGAGATCCCTGAAATGTGGAGATGGAATGGCGACAGACTGTTAGGATCCCACTTCTACCACTTGCCCTGCCTGGGACTACTCTAAGCCTCAATTGCTTCATCTGTAAAATCCAGGCTAATATGAAAACTTAATTTTTTTGAGAACTCAATGAGGAAATTGAGATAACGACTTAGGCCAGTGCCTACACGTAGTCAGCACTCATTTTAATTGTATGTGTCACCTGCTGAGATTATTATGGAGCCCAACTCAGAGCATAAGGTATAAAAGATCTGTCTTGGTCTATGATTTTCCTGCCTGCTGGTGTCCAAAATTAAGGCTGAGGAACATATTAGTCTTGAAATTGCAAAATTACAAGCTTTTCATGACAATATATATTCGTAGTTGCTGCCTCAGCAAAACACACTGGGAAGGCCATGGAGAAAGGAAAAGAAAACAACCAAGAGAAGCGACTCAGGTCACTTTATAGCCCTGACATAATCCTGGTCACTTAACAGATTCTCTTTTCAAGAGCGACTGAGTCATTAAATGAGGCTCCATTTTGAGGGCACTAGGACACGATTTAATTGCAGGCTCTAGCAAGTTATTAAATGAGACCCTGGTGGTTTGAAAACAATTAATGAATCATTTAATGAATCACATATCAGTATATTTGGAGGAGCCCAAGAGGCTTGAATGAGTTAATACATGGCTCTAAGAGCATGATTAATAGCAGAAGTGTCATTAAGAGAAATAAAAATAACCAGCAATGAAATCAACAGAGCTTAAAGAGTATACCAAAAAGTGGGGATGGTGTACCACTTCCAAAAATTTCAAATGGTTTTTAAGCATTTTACAAAGAGCTGTAAGTCATAAAGTAGGAGGACGATAAATACTAGCACTGAATCATCTTTCAGGAAAAGCAATGAGTCAAAAATTGGGCCCTATTAGATTGTCATAAAAATGTTTCCCAGAGGTAGATGGTATTTTTTTTCTACTAACTTCTGTAGCATGTAAGATCAAGCCATGGGCCAAAATTAAAAAAAAAAAAAAAGATTAAAAAAAAAGAGATTTATATCAAATTACTCCAAAGTATTTAATTAACATTCCTAAGAGGTGAAATTCCTTTGGAGATAACCTCCAAAGAATGCTGGTTGGCATCATGAAAACCATGACTTTTTGGATCTACACACTCAGGGGATACAGCATCTTTTCTTGATTTGCAGCAAATCTCCCTCTTTAATGGTACTTTCAGTAATTGAGTGTTCCATTGATTTTACTACCCCTTCCCATTTCCCATTTCCTCCAGGTATGGCTAGTCCTCCCCCAAACCCCATCATCGGACACACTTCTCAGACATCAGTCTCTTGGTCACCTGGATCTGCTCCATCCAACATTATGTGTGCCTGTTCCATCTGCCTAATAGAATATGTCCCCAAGTCTGTCCCGAACTTCCCTGATGTGTTGTGTTTGTGGGTGCCATGCTCTAGTTACCGTATTGTCACCGGCTTGCTCTTCTCCCCATCTCCGCAGGCTCCTCCTCAACTGTCCCTGACGTACCAATAACGACAGGTCTAACTCACCTCAGTGGACTGTGCCTTGCTGTAGGTAATCCATTCCTAGTCATTTTTCAAAGATTTTAATTAAAATAGAGCTAACATACAAGATTATATTAGTTTCAGGGATACACCATAGTTATTCAACATTTATGTACCTAAAGAAGTGAGCACCACAATAAATCCAGCAACCATCTGACACCACGCTATCACAATATTATTCACTATGTTCCCTATGCTGTATCTTACATCCCCCCATGACTTATTTGTTTTATACTTGGAAATTTGGACCTCTTATTCTCCTTCACATTTCCTCCCTTTTTAATTTTTTCAATTAGAGTTGATATTCAATGTTATTTTATAATAGTTTCAGGTGTACAGCATAGTGGCTAAACATTTGTATAATTTAAGAAGTGATCCCCCCGACTAGTCTAGTACCCACCTGGCATTATACTTAGTTATTACTATATCATTGACTATGTTCCCTATGCTTTACTTTACATCCCCGTGACTATGCTTAATCCCTTCACCTTTTTCACCCTGCACCCTAACCCCCTCCCATCTATCACCCCAACAAATCTAGTACCAACATGACTCCTGGTCATTTTTATAAATCATTATTTTGAAGGCTGCCCAACTGTTTGCTGGAGCTCAACAACCAGAAGAAAAATGACTTGACTGAAAAAATAAAATCTGTAATTTATGCCAAATCCTAGATACAGGTAGTTTCTCAATAATTTTAATACTCCCAGGATTCTACGGAGTAAAATTCATATCACCTTTGGTGAATTCCGTTCAATAAATATCTACTAAACAAGACGTTCTTATCATTCTCTTAGCAAAGCTGATAACTCAGTCTGTAGTTTATTTTTAAAACTTAAAATAAAATAAAAGTATGAAAGGGAACTTTCTCCAAAGGTGAATGCTTTAATTACAGCAAATCAACCTGTTCTCACAGGTGGACACCAAAGCCTCTTGAACTATCAGCAGCAGAGCGATACATAAGTTCCTCCCCAAGACTGACCACAAACTGCCATTAAACAGGTACACACGACAAAATGTGGGCTATGCAGAAGTAATTCAAAATCTTGGTTTCTTTCTCCTTTTCTGGCTCAGCACTCATGGCATCTTTAAATGACTTACATCCTGCCGATGTTGTCTATGTAATTATAAAAAGCTTTCCATCCTGTTTCAAGTAATAATCTATTTTCCTTTTACGTTTGTGTCAAATGACTTGAATAAGTTGTAACAATTTTACATCCAAGACAGAGGTAAATACTGTCTTTGATACCGTTGATATTTTTAAGTGGTCTCTATTACTTCATTCTCAATTGATTAACAGGCAACATATTTATATTTTACATGTATAGAGCATACCTGTGAGTAAACATGTGTACACACACACATACACACACACACACACACACACACACTTTTTATTTAGTTTCCTAACTTTTGAGCCAATCTTTTACTCACATAAATTATTTTCTAAGTTTCAATCACTAGCTTCTCTGATGAGAAGAGTTTCATAGAACATATTATCTGTAACTACCCGAGACGTAATTTAAAATATTAAAAAGTACACACCTAATATCTAAACTAGAGCTTTTAAAAGTAGTGTGTTTTGGGAACCTATGAGTGTTCCTGAGACCCTTTCAGAGAGCCGTGAGGTCAACAGCATTTTCATGATAATACTGAGACATTATTTGTCTTTTTTACCCTAATTCTCTCATGATTGTACAGTGGAATTTTTGAGAGGTTATATAATGTGTGATGGCAAAGAGACTGAACACAGAAACAGATATATAAATCTAGACATCTTCTGTTAAGCTGAATATTTGGTTCACAAAAATGGAAAACATATTGCTATTCTTCTCACTAAGTTTTTGTTTTCAAAAATATAACATTTTTTCATTAAAATGCCACTTATGTAAATATATAGTCAGTTTATTTGTTATTTTAAAATAAATTATTAGGTGAATATTTTTAATTCACTTTTAATTTCTAACATAGGACATACTGAGAGATATAACTCACAATAAAAAAATTACTAGGGTCTTCCATTATTTTTAAAAGTTACAAGGGATCCCAAGACAGAAACATTTGAGCACTGCTAATCTAAACAAAGATGAGCTTCTGCCCCACTAACATGTTGGGGTGAGGAATTTGGATGACTGAGAGATACATAGAATTTGAGGCCAAATGATTGAACTGAATTTTAATTTTCATTATCCTCTCTTGATTCCTATGAGTTTTCAAGCCTGAAAATTTAAAAAAACAAACAAACAAAACTGCAGAAAAATAGAAATCAAATATTGATCTTAGCACTATCTAAACTACTGCAATATTCCAGACCAAAAAAAAAAAAAAAAAAAGGGAGCCGTAAGTGAGCTCTCAGTATATTCTTCCTCTTCACTGGGACAGACCAGTTCTTTGAAGTTAAGCATCATACATTCTTATAGGATGTAGAGTAAATCACACAGAAGTAAAATAGGCAAAATATGATAATTTTCAGTTTTGAGTGTCATGGGACGGATTTTAAATCTGAACTAAATACATTGATACATTAAAAGAGGGTCAGAAGGAGGTCATGTTTTGATGGCATCTATCATGCCCCACCAGGCTATCTCATATCCTGCTAAACACCTTCCATTTTTTCCACCATTCCTTAGAAGCCATTCATTCTTAACTTTCTATTGCATTTTTTTCTTAATAAATTTTAGTTCCCTTGAAGTGTAAGATGAACAAAGAAACCCAGACTCAAGTACAGGCAACCAATATAACCTGGGGCTCTCACTTTATTTGTTCTTAATTTTGTGCTTCTTTTAACGCTGGTCAAGGCGTAATCTTGGTTGACCTTGTCAGGGTGTTGAGTAAAATTGAACTTATGTTAAACAATTCTTTTTTACATAAGCCACTGTTTATCCACATTTGATCCATTTGTTCACAGTTGTTTCTTTGAATCCAAATGCAAAATTTAATATTTGTCCTTATAAACCTTTCATGCTATTACATCTGACTCCTTGATTTAGCTCTGCCACACTGCTCTGTGACATCTATTTATGGAAGCAGGACAGCAGCGTTGGAAAAGAACTGACTTCAGAGTCAAATAGAACTGGGTTTAAGTCCTGAATCTGCCAGCTATTTTCCTTAATTAGAGGATACAAACCCTGACCCCTTAAACTTTATTGGTATATTCAGGTTAGCATTCCTACTATAGAATAATGAATGGATATTTATTGTGTGAAGTTGTAGCAGAAATGAATGTAAATTAAATTTTTAAGATCTTATGAGGAAAAACAAGCAACTCGGAATTGGTGTTATCCCAAACATTATTTTAAACATTCAAATTGCTTCAGTATGAGCCAAAGTTCCATAATGAGGAATCCATCAAAAGAAAACTCACTTAACTAGGCACTTAGTAGGCATTCAATATCAACTTTAATTGAAAGATGTCAAATTTTAATACATGAACTTGAGCTGGAACCAGTAGTCAAAATCTTGCCAAAATAGATGTCTAACAGGATTAGATGATTGCATAAAGAAGCAACTGGAATATTAAGCTAGGCATTCTTTCAGTCCAATGGGAACAACAACATTGAGAATGCGTAGAATGTAAATATTCAAATATGGGCTCTGTATAATAATAAGGTATATAAGATATATGAAATGTAATGACACAATAACTTAAAATAACTAATAAATTACAATGTCTTCTACAAAATGAAACTGGAGATATTATCTGAATTTATTGGCAATTTCAACAACTGAGGAATTTATAAATAATTTTACTTAGCACTGCAATCAACTCTTGAAGCTCTTTAACTTTTTTCATTATATCTATAATGTAGTGGATCTTTAGGATTTTTGTCTGCCTTCTTAAGCAAATTAGAGCAGCCTTGTAAGACTTTATATATGGGATATTAAAATAAGATGTCAAAGGTAAAAACAAACAAACAAACAAAAAACACATGTTAAAAATTCTATCTTGTACCATATAGTTGATGTCAATCAGTAAATCTAATGGGTATGTCACTAAATTGTGAAGTTGACTCATAGTTACTTTACTAATTCAGACAAACTACTTTTGTAAGTAGCGTCAGCCTTAATAGTTAAAAGACTCATGATATAAAGGAGACATTGGTGTAGAAAGTGAAAAACTCCATTCTTACAGCAATTGCCACCTTACACATAAATTCAGAGACAGGAAAAATGGATACTGGAAAAACAAAAACCAAAACCAAACACCATGTAATGCAGGGGTGTCCAAACTGCGGCCCGCGGGCCAACTGCGGCCCATGATCCATTGTTACTTGGCCCGCAGAAATTCCAAAACTATATTTAGTTTACTTAAATAAACCAGGTGAGGCAATACGTACTTCACCTCAAGTGAGTAGCCCCGCTGTTTGTGTATTTTACCGCATATGGCCCTTGGTGAAAACCGTTGAAAAAAGTTTGGACACCCCTGATGTAATGCCTCCAAAGACAGGCAGGTTCAAGGCTCATTTAAGTACAACTTCATTTTAAATTACTCTTATGTAAATATAATGTTCTGGATCTCATTAGAGTGTTCAGAATTAAAATGAGATCATTGAAAGGAAAATGTTTTGCAAACTCCTAAAAACTATAAATATATGCTTATTTTTAAAAATCATTTTTGCTGATTTCTACAGTATTTTAAATAGTTATTGAAAAAGCAGAAATTGAAAAAAGGCATTAATAATGACAATGTTATTTCAATGTCTTGAAATACTATTTCATGACAAGATGAAATAAAGTAGAAATATTAAAGTACAAATTTAGTACCAGTTGACAGGAACATAAGGTCTAGAAAGAGAATAATGAGACTCGAGGAGGAAGAAGCTGAAAGAAAACAGACAATTCATGAAAACTCCTGGACACTTTATTTCATAGAGAATTCCAAAATATCCCCCCTTCCTAACACATTGTAGGTGACATTACTACCATTAATATATTTTAAAAAATAAATATAATAGAAATTGCTCCTCTCACTGATTCCAAATAGAAAATTTGAAAAATATCACTAGTCAAGTTGGCCATGTAATGATAGAAAAAAATATATTCATTAACATACTTCAAAAAGTCAAGATCTAGGATGGGAGGGAGATTGGGGAGTGGGTGAAAAAGAAAAAGTCAAGAACCCTATGATTTCACTCATATGTGGGATATAATACTGAAAGCAAAAAACAAGCAAGCAAAAACTCATAGACACAGACAACAGTTCAGTGGTTACAGAGGGTAAGGGAATGTGGGGGGAGGTAGAAGAGGAAGAGGGTCCAATATGGTGACGGAAGGAGAACTGACTCTGAGCACACAATGAAATATACAGACGATGTATTATAGAAATGTACACTTGAAACCTGCATAATTTTCAATGTACACTTGAAATCAATATCACCCCAATAAATTTACTTAAAAAAATTGTCAGCCAAGCTTTAAAGTACTGATTTTCACATTGTATTTTTAATGTTTTCAAACCATGCCTACACATTTTATCCTTAACTTACTGTAGTCGAAAGTGTTATCTCATCTAGCAGTTTTCTTATGCAGAACAGTTTTGCAATTCCAGAATAACTTCAATCCCCATGATTCAAAGCAAAGAAAAATTTGTTTCAAAACTCCCTATAAGAAGATTTTCATTTTTCAATAGAACACCAGGAGGAAAGTAAAAGCCCCGGTATTAAAAGTCTTTTCTAAACGTTCAGAATGGTCCAATTTATTAAATCAACTCACTGGCAGTGAAAAGAAGAGCTAGGTTAGTCACAATCTTGCATTATCTACTTGTCACCTGTATTACCTACAATAAGTTCCAAATTAGTGCCCCATCTTTTTCCTTCCTTCATACCTGTACCCGTGCTATAAAACTCGCTAAATTAATCGTTCTACATGCACGTTGACTGCATCTTCCGGGTCTTATGCCTTCAGTGGATTCCCTGGGCCTACTGAAGTAGGTATAACCTCCTCAGCTTGAAAAGCAAGGCCTTCTATAACATGGCCATGGAGGGGTTCATCGCCCCAGAGTCCCCCACCCCTGATGTCTACACTATGGTCCAGAAATTCTGAACTAGTTGTTATTTGTCAAATACATCTCATAATTTCCCAGAATTGTACCTTTGATAATGTTCTCCTGACCCCCAAAATAGGCACTGCATGCTTCTTGCACTTAATAGCATTAGCCTTTTTTTTTTAACACTTCTACTAAACCCACGTGCCATCTGTGCCTGGGAGACAAATATTCTTCCAGGGTGATCCTTCTGGCATCGCGACCTCAGAGATGCTGTAATTCCTCCAGTAAGATGTACTGGCTCCCTCTTTTGTATGTTGAGGGCGCACTCCAGCTCCAAACACCTGCTTACTGACTCCGTATCCTGTTGTATTATCCTAAACTTGATCTTCCTCCTCCATCCACAGGCCAATGTGACTGCTCTCCCCGAAATATCTTTTGGAAGGTAGATATGCTCTAAGTAATTCAATAAACCCACAATTTGGTTACACTATCTTGAAAGGATGAAACTATGCTTTGCTCACAATTGAATGAGCTCCCTTAATTCTTCCTTGTAAATAACACGATATATAAACTACTTTCATTGCAGCAGCAGCTTTTTGAACACCCAATAGACTTACCCTATGCAGTACTAAAATAGCTGAATGGAAAAATAAAGTTTCAAACAACAGTATGTTGCCATATAAATCTCTAAACATCTATGTTTGTTAAAATGCAAGCCTCTGTCAAAATGTCTAGCACATACTGGGCATTTAAATTTTAATACAGAACAGAATAATTTGACATACACATTCACAGAGATATAAAACTCACCGACTGCTGGAATTTACACAAAACAGCATCTAAATATTCTAGATGAATACGAATTTGACAATCAATCAACAAACCTTGACTGAGTTCGTCCTACGATCCCAGCACTCTGATACCAACACAGTATTTGATAGGTCTTCAATGCTACTAACTTGAGCCTAAGTGTTTCAAGTGTAAGCAGACTTACACTTTGCATCCTATTCTGAATCGCATTCTACAAGTTGTAATTCTCAGAGCTCTAATTAGCTGTCCTGTCATTGCTTTAACCCCTAAATGAAGGAATCTTTTTTTTTTTTTTTTTTCCAGTACATGTGCCTAAGAAATTTGGATCCCAAGGTTGTGCAATGATTCACTGGCTAATACTATTGGCAGAGATAAGAACAGCTCACTTTAGACCAGTTAGCATGCTTAAGGCAGTGGCATCAATACAAACTAAGAAAGTTTAGGATTAGACACTAAAATAAAAAGGAAGCATCCTCTACATTGGTGGGAGAGATGCCCTCTGTTTTAGCTATCCATGCCATCTGTCACTCAAGTTGGCTGTCAATTCCGAGAGAAAATCAAAATGCATAATGAGAGCCATTTCAAAATAGTATCACACCCAGAAAAAGTCAAGAGTTCATTTTATATATCCTCTCTAATGTGCGGGAGATGACAGGGTAATTTGAAGCTGAAAAATATTAGCAGAAAAAGACACAAAATAATTTGCTTTGGCAATAAAAACACACTGAGCCATGAAGACTATGCATTGCAATTAGTAAATCAGAAAGACCTTAAGCTATTTTAGCTTCAATTAACTATTGGAGGGTGAGGATAGCTCACTGATAGATTAAATCATCCAAATGCCAAGGAGAACATTATATGTTAAATGTGTTTGCCTAGAATTGAGCACTATAGTTATCCAAAGAATTTATTTAGCAATTCTATTATTCCCAAGAAAAGCACTTTTACTTAAATTTGACTCAAGACAGCATTTATTGATACAGTGTACAATTCTCAAAAGTTTTAAAATGTTTATGTCCCTTTCAAAGAAAATATACTTTTGTAAATCTAAGAAGTTGGAAAGAGCATTTGTAAAGTTAAGTATTCTAAGTGTATTTGTTTTCAATTCTTTAACTTATGATTTAAATAAAAATTCAAGAACATTTTTAAAGTGGGGAAATGACATAATTCTAGTCTTCTGTTTTGCGGTGAGATGTGGCCATAAATAACAAAATCTCAAGAGTCTGATGAAAAGTGTAAGTGCTACTCCTGTGATATTTTCCAAATATTTATATCTACAAATCTTATAGTCACTATTTTGTAAAACAGTACAAAATTTGCAACTCGTAAAACAATAACAGGAACTTATTTTTAACCATTTGACTCATTCTCTCTTGCTCAACCCCACTCTAAGTGTCTGCACTACCCATATTCTACAGTGCATCTTCCCGAAAAGGCAAGGTTGATTTGGGTAGTATCTGCTGTAACATTGCTGCTTTAACACGTTGCCTACGGATCACGAGAATCTTCACGAAGGATTTAAACCCCGCCGTACACAACGTGTTAAGCTCCCCTACCCCCAGGTATACGTGGCGTTACGTTAAGTAAGCCATATTCTTCCATTGACGGTAACCCATGTTGAAGACCAAAGAAGAGAAAGGAAAACATAGCCAAGCTTTAGAGAATAGACTCTAACCATTTTTATAGGTAGGGAATAGGCTAAGCTCTTACAACATAGCCCAGAAGTACAATGACTCAGTCGAGTTATGGGTTTATACATCTCTCTAGAGGCAGGCAGCTGTCACGGGTGCCTGAGTGACTTTGCTCTATGAGGTCACCCAGTGATCCAGCTCCCTTCCACTTTATTGTTGCATGAGGGTGTGAACACTGCATTCAGAGCATAGGATGAGTTACCAGATCTCCATTCCAGCCCACTCGGAGCGGAAGCAACATTCTCTTAGTAGTGGTGCAGGCATCACAAACATTATTTCTACACAATGATTGGCAAAAACCTAGTCACGTGACGATACCTAGCTGCATGGATGGGTGAGAGAGAAAAAAAAAAAAAAAAACATCACTAGCTAGGTGCTATATACCCAAATGAAAATTGTATAACTCTAAAAGAAATGGAGAATAGATTCTGTGGGCAAAGAGCAAACTGTAGAGTTGAATTTGCATAAAATGTAATAGAAATAAAGGTAACCCAGGAAAGGTTGGTCTCGTCCCAGTTCTGCCACTGACTGCTTGCATGCATTGGAGAAGTCATTTAATATCACTGTTTCTCTCTCCTTCCCCCCTACCCACCGCCCACTCCATCTATAAAATAATTTTAATCAGAATATCACTGGTGTCATTTTCTCTCCACAGAATTCAATGATCATTCAGTGGGACTCAAACAACTTGTTGAGGTCATCTTCACATCCTTGACTTAACTGGTATTTTAAATAGGACCACCTGTTTTCTAGGCTTCTTTCAATTTGGGCAACAATGGTTAATATTAACTGACTTCTCAAAAGGTCAGATATGTTTTTGTACGAGATTTTTAAAAAGTACCTGCAATGTAATATCACTGATGAAATATCTGAGTTTAACCTGCCAAGTTAACAGTTGTTCGAAGCAGAAATGCTTCCATCTGCCAAGAGATACTGTCATAATTAAGAATCTGAGAAATACTGTGAAATTAAATGGAAAAAAACTGATATGTTTGCCATAACTAGACATAGAGTGATTCTGTCATAACTATTCAGATTTTGTGATGCTTTGCTTCCTCTTAAAGAATGGGTTTGTAAAATCTTTTCTTTTAATGGAGGAAAATATACTGATAGCATAGTGTTAGTTGGGAAACCAGAAATCATAGTTTTGTATACATTTCAAGCTGGTAAAGATTTCTAGTTTCTACAGAAACGTTCAAATCTTGACACACAAGTTGTTTTTTTGTGTTTTTTTTTACTGGTTTCAAAATCATCTTTCAAAATTAGCAAAACTCTCATTTTGTCACGAGTGGAAAAGATCTTACTCTAGAATCCTACATCCCTCCCTCCTAACCTACATTCTTTCCTTTTTATTCCTTTACCAGACTCCCAAAACCATGGTGCAAATGGGACTTGAAAGTAAGAAATGGGAAAAAATAAATTATGGGGCAGTGTTTGGACTCACAATCGCCATGACTGATTCCTTTCCAATTTGGGGAGTTAATCTAAAGAAAATGCCAATTTGGGGGAGTTAATCTAAAGAAAATGCCCCAGACAAGTGCAGCTAAGTTTTTTTCTCCCAAGGCAAAAAGGTAACCAAAAATTTCAGGAGTAAATTTTCATTGAGTGTTTTTGCATATATTTAAAAAATCAGCATCAAGTCTCACATCTTATATGACATTGAACTAGAGAGAGATGACAAAATCTCTCACTTCTCTGATTCTCAGACAAACCTGAAATATATTTTATCTTGAAAGGAAATCATGCAGTTGAAGAAAACACATTTTGCTGTTGATTTCTTAGATAAGTTGAAGTAATTACATTAACTTGTATTCCCATTCCAACTCCACTGTAAAACACAAATTCATAGCAAGAACTTTAAATCCAATATGGACTCAGCTCAGCATTGTGGGAAGAAACTAACCATTGATTAGCTTGTACACACACATGTGCACACACACCACATACAGTGCCTTTATTTTTCTTGTACTTATTCTTCATATCCTTGACAGATTTTGGACATTTTACTACCCCTAGGACTATTAATGACCAATGTTGTTAGCTGGCTTCAACTTAATTTGGTTATTGAAATTTATTGCTTAAAAACATTTCTAAAAACTAACATTATCCCTTTTTATCTTTTTAGCCTCTCCAGTTGTTCTTTCTAAATTAACAACAACAACAAAAAGAAAACATTATTCTTTTACCACCGTGTTGTTCAATACAACTTTCAGTTATTTATTTTTATGACACAATTAATGAGTGAAATGGTGAAAGAGCCATCGGACCCAGTCAGCATTTCTTTTCTATTCATTTTCTATCGCTGCCACATTTTCTAAGGTTGAAAAACTAAAACGGCATACGATTGTGCCTTTTGCACTACTTTCCATGTTGAATCCCACAGAAGCACAAGGCTGAGCACAGTGTGGAACCCTGCAAGCAGCTCCGGCTTTATGACTTCATTGTTGGACCTCTGGTCTGAAGGGTCTCCTTAGAATGATGTGATTGGCTCAAAGGGTGAGGATACGGTTAGAAGGCATCAGAGAAGTCATTGAGAGTAATCACCTACCCCATGAGGAGACTCCCTCCACAGCATTTCTGGCAGCTGCTCTCCCAGATCATACAAAGCTGAAATTCCTTATCCAGGCTCAAGTACCTCCAAGAGTAGGGGCCAATCAACACTCCCAGCCTCCCGCTAACTTCACGCAGAGGATAGGCCACCTTCCCCCAGTTCCCTTAGGCAAGCACTGAGCTTTCCCAGCCTTGTGATCCCTTCTGCCTCCAACTCTGCTGCTAACATCACATCCATTCCTCCAGTCTCTGTTTTCAACGGGATTTCTTTCAAGGGGCCTTGTCTAATCTTTCCCCAACTCCCAAAAGGAAAGTTCCTTTTTCTGCATCTGCGCGCCTGCTCTCTGTCACTTAGCACACTGCATCCTATATTCTAAGTGCTGTGTGTTTTCATCATCCCTCTGTTCGACTTTCAGTTCTCTAAGAGCAGCAAGTCTACATCTGCTATTTCTACATGTATGAAGTCTTTTATTTTAAACAGCTTAAAACTTTATCTTAAACGCTCCCCATGTTTTTCTGCATGTCATTTCCCAGGACTCATTCTTCAAACCCTTTAACAGTACTACTCTTTTTACTGATTTCACTGGCAGGACGAAGCAGAATTAACCAACCGGATGAATGTGTGTTAAACTCTGCTTGTCAGCTATTTGTTGGGAGTTATCTACAGTAAGAAAAGTTTTATACATTTGTCCTCCACTTGCTGGAATGGCTCTCTTGTTCTCTATCTTTTCCTTGACCACCCACAGGGCAGGTCTGGAATTTTAAGAATATGGAAACGTGGTTTCATGCTTAAGAAAAACCTGACAGATCTTTTATGATATGTCCTCATAAAAACTGAATATCGGTTCCAAGAACTGACTCTCAAACCTTTTCTCAATCCAGACCATTTCAGGTGGTACCTAATCCTGCATGGGCCCCACCCACCTATCTAATGCCACTTTGAAGTGGAAATAGATCTTTGTGATACCAAAGAAAGAAATGGAATTTCTTATGATGTTTAATGAATGAGTACATTTTACACATTGTTTATATTTATGAGATTTTTTATAAATAGTTGTTCCATTCTAGAACCACTGCGAGTACACTGCTGGTCCGTTGTATAAAAGATCATACTTTGGGAACATTAAAGAAGTAATTCTCCACTAGTGGATGTAGGGTTAGATTCACATACCTCCAAGTCTAGAACGATCTTCTACAAAACAAAAAAGACAAACACACTAGTCTGCTAGGTGTGCAGGACAATAAGCATGGAATCAGCAACATTCCACAGAACAGTCCTTTATTGTCCCCAACACTTCTCTAGGCTCACTCTATCCTAGGTCACTGCAGCAAAGAACTCTGGGAACTCCATGGACAAACATCAGGGCTTGAAATATGGTGACTCTGGCACACATGATAAGAATACTGCATGAACACCCTTGTTTTGAACCAGTACCGACCCTTTTGCTGTATTAGGAGGATTTCTGTCAAAACAATTCTTCGGTGTCATATAAACAGCCCAAGTGTTCTATGAGGAGTTTGTGCAATCATTTGAATCAGCATAAAGGTTAGTCATGTGGAAAGGGGGAATTAACAAAACAATCCCAGACTCTTTCCTGAATATTGGTGACCTTCAAGGAGACACTGAGAAACTTTAAAAGCATTTCTCAGGGAGCAACAAAATGAATTACATTTGGGTTGACTTAAGCCCAGAGAAATTCTTCATCCCATGACCACGAATCCTCACTGCTGGAGAATACCACGGAGGAGAATCACAAACATTTACCTAATGCCACTATCCCCACTTGTGTCCAACTCTGCCCAGCATCCCCTCACTTCACCCTGTTTCCTTCCTCAACAGCTGCCAACGCCCTCCATCTAGAGCATTCCAAACCAGATTTGTCTAGGTGTGGCTGAGGCAATTTTTCCCTTGGTTGAGCTAAGCCAATGTTGTAATGTTTCAGGGAACTTTACTAGGCATTTAAGGAAAAACTGCAAAAACACAGAAATACGTACAGGACATATGTATGATAAAACACAGAAATACGTGCAGAAATATGTATGATGAACTAAAGACGGACAAAAGTCTGCTGGGCTGATTCTCTTTATGAGGCCACAGATTCCAGGTCCGGATTTTCATTCCTGCCAGATTAAGATGTTCCTCTGGCCTATTACATCCTGTCATAGGGTTGCCACCACCCATCGGGGTTAGTGAAATTTTTCTGTGGTCTCTCCAAACCTGCTGTCAGTGTTTTCTTCACATCTGGTGCTTGCCATTATGGGCTTGAACTTCACCTCAAGGATGAAGTTGCCTTGGCTGAATTCTGCAATTTTTCCCCAACTTAACCTGAGGTGCCTTTTCAGATATCTTCATTTACTTTCTGGATTAGTTTATGGCTAATACTCCCAGAAATTCCTTCTCATCTTGGATAAAATTGTATGTGAACAAGGACTTTTAGTTTGAAAATGCTAAAGATAAATTGCAATAAACAAACTTTGTCACTATAGTACAATTTGACACTGCCACAATGCTATTATTTATCTTAGGTTTTTTTATTACTTTTCTCTTTGTCCTGTAATGGAGGATTTCAAGCTATGATATGTCCCTGTGTCAACATAATGTGTTAAAGAATGACAATGTCTTCGTGAATCTCTGCCATATATGCAAATTATTTTCTTTATAAGGCCCTAACTCTTTTAAAAAAAAAATGGTGCTGTCGTGATCCCTTGCTGTGTTGTCCTTTCTTTCTTTAGGATACTAAATACTACGATGTTCCAGCTTCCAAGAGGAGCTCCATCTGCCTTCTGTCTCATTTCCAATCCCTCACTGTGAGAAAGCATTAAATCAAATCCTAATGGTGGTTAACAGCCATGCTGCCCAGGTTCAAATCCCAGCTCTCATCTTGGGCAATTTAAACTAAGTCTCAGTTCATTCCTCCGAACAAAAGAGACAATAATAGAGCCTACCTCACAGGGTTGCTATATATTACATGAGAAAATGCCTAAAAAGCATTTCACAGAATCTAGTGTATAGTAAGCAGTCAATAAATTATGTATGACAGATTTTTTTCCTCCTCATCTTTGCCTCACACCAAACCAGTTTGGCGAGCTAACATCATAGTAATAATAGAAAGTAGAAGTTGGAATAGTGATAGCAGTAGTGGTAATTATAGCTAATCTTCATTTAGTACTTACGGATGCCAGGAAATGACCTAATCGCTATCTCAGTTAATTAATCACTTTCAACCAAATTTGGAGATAAATAACAGATGCCATGTTTTTCTACTTTGTTTTGCTGAACTACTCTAGTAGTTTCCATTTTTTCCTTATGAAGAGCATTTCTACTTCTTCCTGTCGATTTTTTCCTGCATTTTAGTGATATTCCATAGTACCTCATTATATTATAAAACATCAAATGGCATGTTCATGATGGCTTATTAAATGTTTTGATGACCATCGCATTATTGCATATTCCTCCACAATAAATTTTAAAATATATTTCCACTTGTATTCTGAACAATAATATAGATGTTTCTAGCAAAATTAGGATGTTCAAAAATATAAAACAGTACATTGCTATTACATTAAATTAAGTAAAAATTAAACATAATTAAATCAAATAATTAAACACTACTCAATATAATATTAATGAACCATTAATTAGGCATTTAAACTTAACATTAAATATTAAAAGGTTATATAATAATAACTAACCATATTGTTTACTCTCATTTAATCCTCTCAAGATTTCTATGATATAATATTTTGTACAATGAGAAGAATGTTGGTTTAGAGAAGTTTTAACTTGTTCACAGTTACTAAAGATAGAAAGGGGCATAGCCAGATCTTGAACCCTGAGCTGTCTTATTCAAACACCTATGTGCTAATATTCTAATCTATTTGTAATAATCTGTAGGATAGGGCAGAAGGTGCTAGCATACATATTTAATTAAGAAGTATCAGGGTATAGTCAAATGTGAGCAGGAAAAAAATTAGAAGAAACAAAAATAGTTTACATATTTTAACTTAAGATTTTCAGTTTCTCATTAAAATTTTTGAATTACCCACAAATATGCCTGACTGGTGGTTCCTATCCAATGTACGTTTTGAAATAATACTTCAAGAAAATAAAGTGTCAAGGTAAAAAAGTGAAGGCTGATAAATAAAAGCACTACAAAAATTATTTCAAGAATAACAAAAGGGTTTCATTAAGCAAAAAGAATACTTTTTCATAAATCAACAGAATTTGTATACATAGCCTTTACCTATAACTGGGCAATTACCTAAATATGAATATAATAATATTGGTTGTATATTTTCTTTTAATAGTGTAGCTTTAAACTTTCTTTTGAAGCAAATTTTGTAGTCAGAAATGGGTAGACTACATTAAATTCAGATCAGGCAGTGTCTGCAAGATGCTGGTGTTTATTTTTGAGAATGTGCCAATAGTTTACGAAAACTTGTGAGGATATCATCATAGTACCGGCAGCCCCTTTATTTTTATGCACATGAAGACAAACTAAATACGATTTTCAAATCTACATATAAAATCACCATTGAATAGGTTCTAAAACCTAAATAACAGCACAGATTCCTAAATGTAGCACATTTACAGGTAAGTTTTAACTTAGTTGAGACCTTCTGTTAGCTTTTAATGTTGACCTTTACCACTTTTAGTAGAATTCTATTTACTAATATTGGCAACAAGTAACTAAATTTCATATGGTCACTCCTTCCGGTTTTCAAAGATAGATTCAGAGATACTATGTTTTTTTCCCTGAGATGTTCTTAGATGGAGTTTGACCTCCATCCTGGTCATTATTCTCACATTTCAGAACACCCTAAGACTGCATAGATGACTGTCTATCTACCCAGTTTCATCCAGGAAATTTCAGCTCATTTCCTCTTATTTTAATCACCTAAAGAGCCAAGGAAATGACAAAGCTCAGGAAGATAGATGATGTTTACGATGTGTTCATTCCAGTGATTCCTTTTTTCACTGGCAATGAAATAGAAACAAGGACAAAGGTGTGAATTTGTGGAGCTGGCAGGAGTGTATAAGTAAGCACCTTTGCTTTGGCTGAAGTAACAGTACCAGTGGGGCAGTGATAGAGGCTGCATATCTGTGACGATATGGAGGGGGTGTTGAATGCATCAGTGTATAGTGTTTACTGGGTGTCTGGCAGCTGGAAGTTAAAACTGTGTATTTCCTGAGAGATAGCTTGAAGAAATGTGTTCAGCAACTGTGAAAACCTGCTCGACTACTGCCATAACGGTTTGTTCTCTCTAAATGTTCCTTTTTTTTTTTTTTTTTTTTATGTTTCAGTTTTTTTATAGAGCTTCCTGAGGTGACCCAGACTGAAAGAGAAAGGAACAACCTTCAGTTAGCACTCTCTCAGGAATAGTCAGGTACTCAAAGGTACCCTAGTGGTCTTTTCCCCCCCTCATTGTATTTGGGGATGAATAACGGCCGGGAAGTAGTAGCAAAGCAAATGATAATGATACGAGAAAGCTTTAAAAACACAAACCCAAAGAGGGTATCTTTTGGTAAATTCATTCCACTAATGAGAAGGCAGGGCCTTAAGAGCATATAAAAGCTTTCTCTAATTTTGCGGAGTGAATCACAGCTCAATTCTGCCTCTGGGAAGCAGAAAAATACATTTCACAAGAATAAAGAAGAGCTAAGTTTTTCTGTCTGCCTTCTGAATTCTTACGCTCAAAGAAGAAGCAAAAGATTTGAACCCAAAATGTAATACAGCAGAATTCCCTACAGGAGAGGGCTCTTGATGGCGAAGGTTTCACTTTGACCACAAGGTCAAGGGGGCCCTGAGATTTCCAGAGAAGTCCCAGCTTTCTGAGAATCTGTGGCCCTACATAACTAGATCAATGTTCCTCTTTTTTTATCCTCATTATGTCTCTGCGGAATACAATATTGAGAGATGATCTAAAAACTACTAGTATTTTGCTGCTAAAACATCTAAGAACTCGTCCCATATCTCCATTTCCACTCCTGCGATCTCCTCTGACCATACTGAACTGTGGTCTTTTTCCTAAGGCATCCTACTCTCTGAGTCCTCTGGGCATTAAGCTGACTCCCTGCCTGAAATGCCGCTTCTTCTGCTTCCCCAACTCTCACTTGCCCTTTGAATTCAGGAGTGGTGTCACTTCTCCTAGGAAGCCCCTCTTGACTCACACCTTCAATGCTACTACATTAGGTGTCTCTCCTATGACTGCAGCTCGATGCAAATTCCTTTCCTGAGCTCTTTTCCTACTCTTCTGAGATCTGTTTACCTGTTGTCCAATTCACTTATCTGAGTTTGCTTTGAAGTATGTGCATTGTACTTATCATTGAGTCTTCATTGCCTAGCACAACACATGTAGTAATTGCTCAACAAATAATTGTTGCATGCATAATTAAATGAACTAGCTAATTCTCATCGAGGGTCCGTTTTCCCCATTTTTCTTAAAACCAACACCTCCTCTGCATTTTCACCACTGTATTTTAGCATCAACAGAAAGGCAACAGTATTTTGATAAAAAGCACTCGTTAAAATTATTCTATTATTTATGCCTTAGATAATTTTCACAAAGAATATGAAGCTTAAGATAAAATGGTTCCTGGCAATAAGGATGATAAAGCTCAAATATAACTTGGCCTTATGGGGAAAATGCTATTGGTCTGGCCTGCTGAATCTGTGTAGTCATAATATAATTTTCTTCTATAGTGAAGGGAAAACGTATGAGGACATCTAATTGTGAGCACGAGCCACATTTCCAGTCAAGATGATGTTAAACACAAGGCCATTTGAAAGAATTTATAATTACGAATTACATTTGAAACAGTATCATACCAATCCATAAAACTTTACACTAAGTTATAGTAACTAAAACATACGTGGTGATATTTACTTCAAATGTCCTTAAAGAAAGTACATTTAAATCAGCAGATCAAATCAAATCAAAATCAGGATACTAAGAAGGTTTTGTAAGTGCTCTTTTCAGATTTTACCAAAGATGGTATGCGAGATAGGTACCTATTTTATTTTAGATCAAGAAACCAAAATATGAGTAATCAGCATGAAACTATTCTTTTTCATATCAAAAAAAAAAAAAAAATCTGTCCAAATGGCATTTTGCTTCAATTCATTCATATGGGTCCCTCTCCTAAGAAAACAATGGATTGTGTAATTTGTGGATAATTAGTTTACATTGGTCAGAGATCCAACATATACTTTATGAATTAACATTTAAATCACATACTTAGTAAGCCCAATATTCTTTCCTTCTGGTAATAAAAAAATATTTTGAAAAGTATGCTTGGTCTATACCTTCCATAAAAATCAGTTTTGCTTTCTCTCTCATCCAACATATGACCTGTTATCTTGAATTAAAAATTTTAAAAGTGCTTATTAATTATTAATATAAAACCTTTAGAAATTCGTGGACTCTACTCTCTTAAAGAAATTGAAACAGCAATCCTTTGCAAGATGTCTTGCACATAACAAGACATAAAAAAAATACTGAATTATACCTAGGGATGTATTTCTTGCTCCCTTCAGTTACTGAATCATTAACTCATTCCTACTTTGAAGAAAAAGGACAAAACAAAAATTCCAGTCTTGGAATTCTCTGTAAAACATAGCTTGCAGCCAAGTTATTGCTCTAGGACACACTAACTTCCCCCAGGGCTGTCAGAGGTGGGGCAGTGGTGCTCATCTATATCCTAGGACATCCTGCATGACAGGCTGCTCCTCATGACATTAAATATAATTTCTAAGCAGCCCAGCTGTCAGTTCATAAGTGGCAAATGCAAAATGCTACATGCAGTACACCAGCCTTGCAAGTTACTTTTTAAATGTAATGTCAGCTAGCAGCTGTTTCTGAACAATTCCCAGAACGAAACAGTGTTTTGAACTGGGATCGACACAGATGACTCTGTCAATACAACTTTTGCACAAACATCCACCCACGATCCAAGATTCATCTAAACAAAACCCGGAGGGAAAAGACGGTCCAAAGCATAATATCACACATTTACATTCTCAGCATCTCAGAGCATGCTGTTAGAAATTGAAATACGACATGAAGACTCAAATATAAGCAGGATGGATTCATTTTCAGATCTTAAAGATCAAAATCACCTCCTCTTACCCGCTTAAAACACAAATGGAAAAGAAAGGTTCTCCTTTGTTTCTTTGTTCATGTCAAAAAGAAAACCAGAAGAGAGTTAACGTAAAACAGGCTTCACTTCAGTGGATCATAGGAAGCTGTTCACGGCCTCCTTCTGTTAGTCCTCAAAGCAGGTTTACAGGTGGAGCTCATAAAGCTCCCACCTCCCACTTCTAGATCCAAAAGGAATAAGAGATCAGTGGCGATGAAAAGAAAACAGATGCAAACTTTACAGTAAGTCTAAGAAGCTTGGCTAACTCTTGGCAGGATGTAAACGGATCCTATGCCACTTGCTTCCATTTTTCCTGATTGGGAAGTTCAATGTTAAAAGGAAAAGAAAAGTGAGTTGCTATAGGGTAGGTGTTGTGTAGTATAGGGATTATAAATGCCTTTAATAGCAATACATAAAGCAAGCAAACTTTCTCATTCATGACTAATGAGGCGATTCAATTTTTAAACCCGAAGAAGACACAAATAGAGAAAAGAACCCTCTCTGTATTCTCTCTCCCCAAAACTCTACTGCTATCTTTAGTGCAACTCTTTAGTTAACTACTGAATTTCCAGTGCCTGGAAAACAATAAACATTTAATAACTAATACGTCTCAAATATTGGCTGCATAAAATCTTTTCTTCTGGATTGAATGGGATTAACTATGTAATAAGCATGTGAAAATATAATAAAAATATGTACTTATACTTTACACACAAGCACTACATCTGAGTTCAACACTATATAAATACTACATACTACTATACTAAGTTATATCTAAGTATAAATATATATTTATACCTATTATCTATTTATATATTACTATATATTAAAGACTAGACAAATAACATACAAATACTAATCAAAAGAATATCCCATAAGCTTTGTAGAGAACACAAATAACTAAAGCTATTTAAGTAAAACTAGTTGCATTGTAATACTTTAGTTTAAATTGCCGTAAGGTGGGTTATGCTATGTGTTAATTATTATAATCATTATTAACATCTTGCCACTATAAGTTCTACAAAGAAGTAGATATTTGGAACATCTTTACTATCATCTCCCAAATTTAGAGTTCAGTATCTTTAAATATCATCACTTAATATATCTCCTCTATTTAGAGTTGAAGAAAATGGGCTAGCATTTCTCTAGGAGTTTTAAATAACTACCATTTCCTAATCCATGTGAGTAACCCACAAATGAAACCTTCTTGGTGTGCAAGACCAGACTCTGATAAAGCTTCCCAGTATGCAAGCACAAGTCTCTGCTATCAAGTTCATAGTCCGATGGAGATATTAGCATGAAGCCAATTAGCTGGGAATTCAGGAGGGTTCTAAAAGATGTGCTCCGACTCTAACTGAGGTGGAGCTGGTGGTAAAGGAGAACTGCAGGAAAGGTCAAACGACTGGAGATTTGAACTGCAGCTAAAAGAGGAGTAAGAAATTGCACGGCAGAAAAGAAGGGCACAAGGGCACCGAAGACAAAAAGATCAGGAAAAGTATACGAGACAGGATCATGCATTAAACAATCGCTGGTAACGTAGGGGACACTAAGAATGAAGTGGCACAAAATGAGGCTGAAAAGGTTACTTGAATGTTGTGGTAACTAAGGCGTTCAGACAAGCTCACAGTGGCCAGGGAGATATTAAATCTTTAAGCCAGGAGGTGGCAAAGTGAGATTTCACTTTGGAAAAGACCAGTCAGGCAACTAGAATAAGGAAACAAGACACTGTCCAAGAAGCAGAGCTGTTAAGAGACTATTGCGGGGGGTGGGGGTGGGGGGACAAATAAACAAACAAACAAAAATCTTCCAGGGAAGAATTGCAAAGGTCCTATACTTAGGGATCATCTTGAGGGCCAGAAAACATGGGACAAACTTAAGAGACATTGAGAAAGCAAAATTATCAAACGTTGACAATTTGATTTTACGAGGAGAGTAAAGGAGATTAGACAAAACTAACTCTCAGCTGTATTCTGGCGTTGAAGAGCGTGTACATACTGATGCCTTTAACCAATACTGAACACGCTGAAGGAAATGAATTAGCTTCAAGCACATTACTTGCTCAGTTAAGTCACACAGATGGAGCGACCTAGTAAACAGTGAATTCAACAAAGAGGTATTGAGTGTCTGGTTTGTCCCACAAGCTGTGTCAGGCACTGGGCACAGCAGGTATTAATGGTGAACCGAACAGGCGTGCTCTCTACCCTCATGGAATTGTCTTTGTCACATGGAAAGAGAGATCTTGATTAGAGAGAAAGGTGTCCTCAGAAAATGAGAAAGCATCGCTTCTGATCAGTTCTCTGCTGGTTTATTCCCCAAACATAGGCAACTCCTGAACTATTTTCATAAAGAGCCAGAACACCACATCCTCAGATACCCTGTTAGTCTCTAACAGTGCTTTTCACTTTTTTCACTCATTCCACATTTGTGTCTTTTCTATGTCAGGCTCTGTGTTAGACATGGCCATTGCCCTTACTGCTCAACAATCTTGGTGCCGTGGCAGGCTGGTGGCCAGACCTGCTCTGCTCTTAACTCAATCTGCCAAGTTTCTAAATGTCACTGGACCTCCTTCACCAGCGAAGAAGCGTAAGGGTTAGATTAGTGACCGCAAACTCACGGCAAAACGCGAGCTCTCAGTAGAAGCCAGGCCACTTTGGGGGGAGGGAGAAAGAAGGGAAAAGTGCTAAGTGGGTAGGATGACCATCACCAACTTTCATCTGTATGACATTTCACCTCAGAGTAAGATTTCTTTAAAAATGAAAAAAAAAAAAGTCTCTGAATCTAAAATAAGTTAAAAATCCATTGAGTTGGACGATTTCTAAGATTTCTCAAAATTCTGAAATGCTTTCTTCTGCATGTTCCCCATAGAAAGACTTGAACAAATGGTGTCAGGTCCCTAGCTCAACCTGCTACAACTTATTTGACTCCTAATATGTCTGAAATATAATACTAATGGTATGGGCTGAGATATGAATCTTGGTAATAAAAAAATTTTAGCAATGAGAGGAAGAGAACGACATAAACCATTTTATGCCAACTCCTAGTTACACTTGCAGTTTCTCTCTGGCATCCTTCAGAATTCTCTTTATCATTCTCTCTTCCCTCCTAATGGCTTATCCTGCCATTGTGGTGCGTTTTTGTGCTCCTCTCCCTCAGCGGGTCCCTCTAGAATCCAAAATATATTCTAGCCTCCAAACTGTTTACTTGCCTTCTTCCCAAACCCTCCCTTGTACCATCTATCCTCAATTCAAACTCACATTTCTTCAGTGAGGCTAATTAGATGGTAAGAAGAGAGAAATCTAAATGAATTAATTCCCATTAACCTGAGAGCACTTAATCTTACGAAGCGTATTTATAGTTTTACAAAGTAATGGTTCCTAATTTAAACAAATGTCTAACCTGGTGTAATGTAACTAAAGCAAAAATGAGAGTGATTTGGAGAATTCTTTCTTCAACAAGTATTTAGTTAGAATCTATTTTGTGGCTGAGGCTGCATCAAGCACTGTAGCTGTCACTTTGAAGGAGCACATGGCGAACCCTCAGGAGCCCCCAGTTATTAGGGGACAGCAGATGGGCTGCATGGTACAGGTTCTGACAAAGACCCATAAGAAGAGAGACAGGCAAAGGAAGAAAATTTGGGAGGCCACAGACACCACTAGGGAGCTTTCTGCTTGAACTTTCATGCCCCAAAATCAACAGCTCTAAGCAGTTCTTGCTATTCATACCTTCCATCCTTACTTCTATCCTGACTCCACTTCCACATCTATTCTTCCAAATCGCCAGCTGGTTGGATAACTGGCTTTTCTAAATATTGTTCCCAAGGCAAAAGTGATAAAGGCAAACAGAGGGAAGAGTGGTCATTTATCATTTCAAGGCCATGTTGAAGTAAGTCAAAGAATAGGCAAGTCCCATGAGAAACGCATCCAACCGCTGACCCCTCCCAACAAATATATTTAAAATATCCCAACTCTGAATTCTGGAGAATGATGATCCCATTGGCCATGGATTCATTAATTTGTTACAAATTAGGTAAACACTACTTCTGTGCACCTATTCCAGTGGGTATTGTTTGGCCTGCATAATAATACTTTAGAACTTAAGCTTGCTCCACCACTGAAGGAAATGGAGAACAAGTATATATTTAAAGTACTACATTTCTATGTCTTTGTTGTTTTCCTGTTTGAAACCTGAGTCATGATGTGACAAGTTTCTTCAAAGTCTCTAGCCAAGGATAAAACCTTTCCAAATGAGAAAAATAATGGTCTGAAAATGGACCCTTCAGACAATTGCCACTAGAGAAGATAATTCTCTATTCAACACTAAAGAAAATTGTCCCTCTGGACCATTTCCAGATATCTTCTAAAGTATCCAAAAGGATATTTAAGGAAATGAATTATTTTTAGTCAAAAAAAGTACACAAACAAAATGTACATAATCAGGTGCATGAGTTATCTGATTCTTTAAATTGTGTGCAGTCTGTAATCTTAACATTAATACAGGCTTTAAGAAGTGCGTGGGTTATAGATCTAAAGGAGAGAGAGAGAGAGATTTAGTTCTAGTCAATCTTTGTTTTCTGTCATTGAAATGTAAGAATAGTACACTATTAGTTACACTGTGTAAAACTCAAACAACAAATAAAATGACTCCCCATTCTGGTAAGGATCTGTCTGGCTCTGTAATTTGCTAAATTGTAGGACTTTCAGCAAGTAACTTAATTTTGGGATGCTTTAGTTCCCTCAATTGTAAATTAGGTAATTTCTAGCTTGTCGTGCGAATTTAATGAAATAATCCATGCGAAGTACATGCCCTAATTAATATCTCATACATAGTAAGAAGTGATTAATAAATTATGACTACTATTGTTTGTCCCATATAAAAAAAAAATTGTTAGCCCCAGCAGAAATTTGGTTGCAACCCTAGTTATGTCATACATGTCTATTTTTCCTGATGATTTTCAAAATAAAGTGATTTCAGTAATTATTGTTTTCTTTATCCTCATCACCATGGTGTAATATATCTTGAAGGACACAATTAATTAAACAAGATACTTAAGATTAATTGTGAGAAAATAAAAATTTCTCAAAACTCAAAATTTTAGTACATTATATTTAGCACATAATATTAATCTTAAGTTTTGATTTTTCCTTTCTCATTCATGCCTGAAGACAGTTTATTTTGGGTATGAGGAAAGCAGACGAAGAAGTGAGTGAAACGACAGAATTGAGTTGTCAGGGCCATGAGAGCTGAGGATGGAAAGAGATGAAATGACCATTAAAACTTTGCACAGAGATCTAGTTCTCACTGAGCTTAGTGATTGACAGTTCTCAAACAGCATGTGAACTTCATGGAAAAAGTTGTCAATGAGCAACCTTGGTTCCAAGTTCATCACAGATCATCAAACTGGCAAATAATGATGTTTGTCAAACCTCATTTAACTATAAGGAGATGTTGACACATAGTGTAAGTGTGAGTGTGCGTGTGTGTGAAGTTTCAATTGTTGCTTATCTTTAATGAAAAACAGACTCTTTATATAGTAGCAAGTTCTCATGCTAAAGTCTAAAGAGCCAAAAAAAGGAAGTTGTGGTAAATATCTTTAAATAATAAAATTTGACATGCCCAGTTTTTCAATAGCACACATTAATAGTAGCTAACATTTTTGAGCCCTTGGTTTGTTACAGGCACTAAAGTAAGTCCATTATATTAACTCATTTAATACTGTGGGTTTTACAAAAGAGGAACCCAAGGCATAGAAAGTCCAGGCACATTTCCTAAAATTATACAGCTGTAAGAGGCTGAACCAGGACTCAGATCCAGGGCTATTTGTTTCCAAAAACAGAAAAATCTAAGGAGAAAAGAGAACACACATTTCAAGAACTTCAAAGGTTAATAGTTGATAATAATTTGAAATGACACCAGACTTTAATGGGCCTGGTAAGTCTGTGATATTAATTAACTTGGACAAAAAAGAAAAAAAAATGGTATTTGAGTTTTAATTACGTATGTACTTGTATATTCGTCTCACAAATACTGTCATTTCTACTATACTACAGATGGAAATTATAATCAGCAAATATTTACTATTTGAACCAGGCACAATCTAGGTTTGTTGGGCACAAACAAAACAAAGATCCCTGCCTTTACATATTTTTCTATTGTAGCTCCATTATAGTGGAATCTATTCATAGTCATAACAAAAGTGATTTTAAAAATTGTGGGAGATTTCTTCAAATTGTGATGTATAAATATATTTTAAATGGATGCTGGGCTGATTCTAACTAATACTTCAAGGCCTGAATTTATGCATCATGGGTAATATTCCAATGCTACATATGTTTTTAATATACACATTTCTTCCCCAGTGGAAAACTGCTATAAATGGTGGTTAGGCTCCCAGATGTATGTTTGCACCAAAAACGATCAGAATATAAGAGACTTAAAGATTCTAGACCAAATTCTTCATCTTGAACACAGTGGTCATAAAAAGGCACAACAGAGGAGGAGGAGGAAGTAAAGATCAAAGTGTAACCTCTTCTCGCTGTGCAAAGTTGGCTAAGGATACGCGTTTAAATAGTTGAAATGTGTCCCTGGCACTCTCCATCAGCACCCTTTGGAGCTGCTGGGGCCCCCTCTTGCTTGGGGCTCAGACTGTACCCAAAGGCACTAGAGCTTTTAGAAGACCAGACCACCAGTGTCCAAGGGACTGGAACTGAGATTTTTGCTTCAATTGCTTCACAAACTATTAAATTAACCCTATAACCCAAAACAACATCCTTTGCCTGTATCAACATTTCTCCATTTTAAAAGACCAGATAATGCTTTGCTGTGGATGGTGGTTCTGTGTATTCCAGGATGTTCAGCAGCACCCCTGGTCTTTACCAACTAGCTGGCAGCAGCACCCTTCAAGTTGTGACAACTCAAGATGTCCCTAGGCATTGCCATAGAGCCCAAGCAGTCTGCGTTGACAGTCACTGACTTCTATTAAAAATAACACAGCTGAGCCTTTTGGCCTGTGTATTTTAGGTTGACTTGATTATTGTGGAAAGACAAATAGGAATTTTAAGATGCTATCATTTCAGTCAATTGTGTAGACTGCACGGAGCACAGTTTGTGTGATGCCCCAGATCTGCTCAGCTCACGGGCCCCCCAGGCCAGGCCACGTGCCTGGACTCAGTCCAGACCAGTCAGTCCCCAGTGATTCCTGCCAGTCCTGTGGTGTAAAGTACGCAGCTGTTGTTGCAGTGCCCTTGTTTCCTATGCTCACAAAATACTCAGCCTCCCCAAGGTCCTAGGACCAGACTGACATGTGGATCCCACTGCACCCACCATGGTGGGAGTTACAACCTCTCCCATGCACGGGTCTGACCCGAACAGACCCAAGGAGATGCCAGCTTCTGCAGAGGCTGCCTGCCCAGAAGGGCAGAGTGCAGAAGAGTGCACTTTGTCTTCACTACTAAGTCTTTACCCGACAGCCAAGATAGAAGCCAGGAAATAAAGTGATCAAGATAAAAATCTGTTCCAAGATATAGTAGATTCATACGACCTTTTGGGAGACAGCTGTGGAACCGAGCATACGGCTATGTTTTCTTGTGAAACTGGCCAGTTCCGTATCACGTTTTATTTGCCTGCCCCCTTCATTCCTCATTTACCCTCTGCCCTCTCTCTTGCTTTTCAAGGATTGCACGCCTCCAGAAAAGCAATAAGCAAAAATTGTCTCAAGATCAGTGTTCTAGAAATCCTAAGCTAAGACAGCAATTAAAAAGAAAAAGGGGAAAAGAAGACGAATAAGGAGAAGGAAAACAGAAAGAGGAGAGTAACATTGTGATGGCAAAAGAGTAAAATCTAATCACACAATGTCCACACTCTCTGCAGATCTTATTAATTAAACAATACAGGTATGAGAAGCAGTATTGCTTCTAATGGATTGTGACCCATAACCTAAGAACAAAAGCAAGGCATTACTCACTTTAAGTTTTACAGGTTTGGGTAACAAATGGCCCCACATCGGATACCTATGTCTATTCCTTTAACCTTTAAAACTGTAGCTTCTAGTTTATGTATTTTCTATATCTGTAGCCTTTACCCAGCACTTGAAAGAACACATCTCAGAGCAGTTCAATAAATGGCTTTCTTGAACTGTGTCCAAGAGTCAAATTATTCTGATTAGTTCACGTCTGTAAAAATTAATAAAAAGTATTTTCACCCTCAGCCTTGTGATGACTACTTTGCTCATTTTATTGTCCCAGCCTAAGAATATGATTGAGTTTGAAACCATCACAACAATATAAAGAGATCAAAAATATTTTTAACAATCAGACTTTTGCTTAATAATTGACTCACGTTAATTTTCTGAACTCAGAACGGCCTTGCAATACATACTACTCTATAGACTAGACAACATAACAAACACCCTCATAAAATAACAAATTTCCAGCTTTTCACTACCTGGAAGGTACAAAGTTCAAATTATTGTGTCACTGGAATTAACACCTGGTCATTCGCAAAAGATGAAAAAATTCACAGCCTCAAAAAGAAAGAGATTAAAGAAAGTTTTATACCAAAAAGAAAGGCTCTAGCTGAGAAACCGGTGGGCAGAGTCTCAGAGTGGACAACTGCACTGAATTTTAAGTTAGCTTTTTCTCATATAGGAAAGGGTAGGTAAATTTCATTACAGCAGGAGATCTGACTATAGACTGAGGTCATTTGATTAACATATGTTGGTTATATAACTTGTTTCTTTCTGTACATACTCTTACCCAGAATAACATACAGAAAAACTCACAGAGGGTAGGGCAAGCCTTAATGTTCATTTTATTCTAATTGTAGTATAATGAGGCTAGAGTTCAAATAATGGACAGGTTTTAGCAGTTTGCACATGTGTCAGGAACTAGTTCACTTCGGTACGGTCTTACCTCCAATTTTTAGGGGTATTTGGACATCTTGATTTATTTTTAGGGGATGAGGCTGGGCGTTTCCTGGGGAGGGGATGCAAGCCTGGGGCAGTCCCCTTACAGGCTCACTTTTATTGGTTGATTTTTTTTTTTTTTAATTTTTATTTATTTATTTATTTTTTTAATTAGTTTCAGGTGCACAAGACAAAGTAAAACTTAGACGTTTATCATTTATATCCCTCACTTGATTTTTGTTGTTGTTTTTTAAGGAGGGCGCAGCTCACAGTGGCCCACGCAGGGATCCAACCGGCAACCTTGACGTTGTTAGCACCTCGCTATAACCAACTGAGCTAACCGGCCACCCTTCACTTTTATTAACCCTTTTTTGCCTCATCACAAATATTGTCCATTTTACTGAATATGTGTTTTATATCTTGATTATCCATCACTTGCAGGTTATATTTTCTATAGTCAGCAAACTTTAGATGGATTATGAAATGTAACAGTATCACCACAGCCGAAAAACTTTTGTTTCTAGAATCCATTGGTATTTCTCCCTTCTCGATGATTTATCCTTTTTCACTGGACCTAATCAAGTCCTTCTCAATATTGAATGTGCGAAGGAACCACATGAGAATATTTTTACAACGCAGATCCTGGTTCAGAGGGTCTGGTGAGATCTCAAATTTCTAAAAAGCTCTCAAGTAAATCTGATGCTGCTAGTTCATGGACCACACTCTCAGTAACAAGATTCTAGATTACCTTTTCATAATCTGATTCAATCCTTCCTTTTTGAACTGAATTTAAGTATCAGTCTAATTCTTCACTAAAATCACCCCCAGTTCACTGTTCCCATAGTCACCCTCTGTGATTTCACCCATGTCCCATGTCTGACAAACTGGGTTTCTTCAGGAATAAGGGAAAAGAGCTAAATGAAAAGATGGGATGTTCCAGCTCTTTCTCTTGGTCACACATTCCATCAAAGACTGCTTCTCAGTCATAAATGGTAACTGAAGAAAGAGACAACTAAGGAGCCAAAATATGTTAGGAGCGGTAGGCGTGAGCTCTCCCTACAAAAAAAAAAAAGAAAGAAAAAGAAAAAGGCAACATCCAAGAGCTAGAAATGCTTTAATTCAGGTCAGGTCAACTGAGCAACTACAAGTGGAGCTATTATTATGAGAATGGCCCTGGGCTATGATGCTACATTATTTTTAATGATGACAAGGAAGCAAGAGAAAAGCAATCCTTTGTTTGGGATATGACCATCCCCAGCAAGAATAATTGCTTCCCATCATGTCCCAAAACTTAGCACTGTGAAAATACCATTCCACATAACTCTTACTGGTGTCATAAAATATTTTGTTTGTATGTCTAATTTTGTCCATTTATTATGAAGTTCTTTATTTTAAAATACTTTCAAAAGCAAGAATTAGGTCTTATTCTTTGAATCCTCAGGGGTTACATATCTGAATGCTTGGTGTATTGTAAGAACTCAACAACTGTTTATTAAACCAAATTGAGTGATATGGAGGGTCTGCTCCCCCTGAACAAGACACCCCTCCTCCACAGAACTCAGTGAGCTTCCTGGCAGAATCCATTGTCATTTAGCTCTAGGGTCTCAGTTTGCATTTATGAGAATTCTGAGTAAGCCACGATTTGCTTTCTTATCAGCTGCATGAAAATGCATTAAAATTCATGTATTTCCTAAACAGCAGTACACAGGATATTTTATTTCAAATGCATATTTTTGGTGGCTCTGATAAAGAATTTAACAGATAGTAATTCAAATGCAGATTATTTGCTTTAGAATTTCTCAGTATGGGGTGTGTAAGTGGTGGTCCTGTAGGAAATGATTAGATGGGCCTTTCATGATTAAACATCCCTGAGATATCCATCTTTCAGGCAAATTTGCTTTGCATTTTGCCTTTTAATTATGATACCCCATAAAAAAGTAAAGATTAAAAAGTTTCAGGACACAGCATCTATAAACAACTCAGCTGATTTCTCACTGAAAATGTTAAAGGAGGGAGCCTTTCACTGAAGGAAGTAGTATTATGGACTCAAAATTACTGTGGGAAAATACATACTCAATTTTTTCTTATTCAAAGAATGTGCGTGTCCAAAAAAAAAAAAAAGCTCTGTCAGGTAGGCAGGTGCAGTTTTCCTCTAGGTAAGATAAGGGATGTCTCCCCAGTTTAACTATGGAGTACAAGAAAATTGACAAGGAAAGAAATTGTCAGTGAAGTTAGGCAGTGAGGCTAGCACTGAGCATAATCCTTCTTGGTCTTTCTAGAGGGTGTAAAATATATTGAAGAAAGTCGCTTAAGTGAATAGCAATTACTGACAGCTACCTTAGTTCTGTCAATTACTCTAAAATAATGTAAGGAGCAGTGAATATGACTTCAAGTAATGCATTTGATAACCACCCCCCCACCCCCCACCCCCCACCCAAAGATTGTCCCAGCTGTACTGTCCCCAATGCCCCTACCACAGGGGAAGCAGACCTCTTTTTAGGGAGAAATTTGGAAAACTTCTACTGCAATTTATTTTCTCCTGCAGTTTCTCCTATTAAGTGCATATTTCAGTTTATATTTCTTTAACTTCATAACAACCTCCTCCTGCCCAATGGAATAGTGTAACACATATAACATGTAACATATTATACAGACCTCATTTTGTAGAATTCGGTTTTCCTTTAAAAACTTGACAACTCTGTGCGTGTGTGTGTGTGTGTGTGTGTGTGAGTGTGAGAGAGAGAGAGAGAGAGAGAGAGAGAGAGAGAGAGAGAAAGAGAGGAGAACATATTTGTTTATATACATGTAAGTTAATTTATAATGTACACCAATAAATTCATCACATGGGAAAGAAAAATGCATTTGGATTATTTTATACCCCTTATTTATGATAAACATGTTTATTTTATAATAAAATGGCCGTTTTTCATTTAAAATATTATACATATGTGTGCATGGGTTTCAAAATGATTTGCTATGAGTTCCACAAATCACTGTATTTAAATAAATGCATGAGCATCTAAGGCTCCCAAAGAAATGAAGAATTTCATAAATATATGAATAGGGCACTGGTAGGGATTCCTTCTTCATATGATAAAATCTTAATTCCCATTTAAAGTTTAAAACTTTTATACCATTGCTTAAGATTACAGCAATGGAGTGAAACTGTCTTTTCTGAAAGCTTCTTTTCATGGGATGAAGAGTGAGTTCATTAAAAAAAAAAAACCCTTTGAGGAAAGCAGAATCACTTCAATAAATTCAAGTGCAGCCAAAAAGAACACCCTGTGGGTGATCAGTGAGAGGAAGAACTACAGCAATCCTGGTAAGTACTTCATGAAAACATTTGAAATTCCTCTTCACCTGCATTGAAGATGCTTAGAAATTCAAGTTAAAAACAACAGTTGTCTCTACTTTCAGTACTTTTAGTTAGCACTTCTAATTTATCTTTGTCATTTTCCTCCAATGTTCCAGTTGGGCTCCTCCCCCACCCCACCTAATATTTTATTTAAGGACGATGAAGAGATTTTATAAACATCCTTGTTATTCAGCAAGCCTCCTTCAGATGCCTGGCATGTACAGAACCCTGCTGGGAAACTGAGAGGAGTCACCAGTGAAAGCTAGAATTCCACTCCTGGAAGAATTTGCAATTTATTCAGAGGATTTAATGTAGGAGGCACACAAACAATGCAAAACCACCAATCTGCAGGAACAGAAGACAAAAACTGTGGGCAAATGACTAAAGAAATAATCCATTCCATAAGGAAAATCAGAGAACGCTTCCAGGAGTAGGTGCATCTTGAATTTGATTTGAAAGCAGCCACAGAACTCGATTAAGGGAGAAGAAAAGCAGTATTTTCTAGGTGAAACTGCACGCAGAAAGGAAGTTAGTGAAGATAGACCAATTTCCAGCTAAAAATAGGATCCCACTAGGTCTGGGACTATTTTATTCTAACTCAAGTATCCAACAGCCTTGCATTCCATATATACATCGGAGGCATAGTTCTGTGGTTAGGTGCACAGATTTAGGAGTTAAACAGTTTGGATCCCAGCTCCTGCTATTTACTAAGTGCCTAACCTTGGGAAAATTTATCACTACAAGCATCCATTACTTCGTCTGTAAAATTAAGCTAATTATAGAATGCATGTTATAGTATTGTTCCAAGAACATGGTAATACATGTACAACACATGGCACAGTCTGTGATACAATTTAGAGAACAATGTATGTAGCTGTGGTTAGCGTGGGGCTGACATGAATTGAGTGTGGGACTAGTATTAGGAAATGAGAGTAGGGCGTCTGAAACGCAAAATCAGTTTAGGCCTAGATTATCAGAGTTCCCTGGAGGGCTTGTGAAATCACAGATTCCTGGGCCCCAGCTCCTCACTTGGAGAACCACTGAGTTAAGACTTGCATGACAGTAAGACACTTAGTTTTCCCCAGAAAAAAATGACTTTCTCGGTGATTCTCCAAATGTGTTCTACAGGCCTGCATGAAGCCCAAAGCAGGTACCTGTGAATTTCTGTGATCTGTGCTGTGCATATTTTTAATGGTTACTACACTTTTGGAGAGGCCATTATGGTGCTCTTATGATGGTCTCTCCAATTTTTTTTTCCCCCCACACATGAAAATCTATTATTTGAACTAATCTGGACTTCTCTACTCTCAGACCAAATATAGAAAGCACAAAGCTATAAAACACATTATTTTCAGTTAGAACTTGAACTAGAATGGAACAAAATGACCAATAAATTATTGTGGCGAGGCTTGTCACACTTCTCAAATGGCCACCTGTCACCAAGTCAATTAGGGGCCTGGGGATCTTGGCATCTGAGACTTTCCCTCCATTTCTTTCTTGCCCACATTATGTATCTTGACATTGGCTCTATGAGGAGTAACGATGTCAGACCCTCCGAAAAAATTGGGGAAGATAAAGGAAGTCTGATATTCAGGGCCTATTATGGACCCAAAAACCTCAATTGTATTTTCAAGGACACAAACTGTTTCCAGTTAAGGTTTATTCCTATAAAGAGAAGATAACTACTATATACGAAGAAAAGATAAACTGAATAGATCATATTACTAACACTGTCCTTTCAAAAGCTAAGAGACTCAAGGAGAAACTGATTCATAACCCAGCCGTAAGACTTACCTTTCTTTTTGACCTTAGAGAGAGGATTCAGTCACTCCATAAGGCTCACATTTCCCCTTTCCTCTATCATCTTTTATGGTATAAATATTGAGTCTTAATAAAATAAAGGAGAAATATCATCAATGCTTTCTTTCTTTCATTTTCTCCTCCTCTGTCTCTAAAAATAGCTTTCCTGCCACTCCTAGATCCAAATTACTCACCTTTGGCAAAAGCATCAGGTTTATATTTACTCCTTAGGGTGGTTGCCATGACTACACCTGGAGGTACCAACAAGAAGTAAGAGATCTGACTCATAAAATCTAGTGCATCTAGTAAAATTCTAGTAAATTTTTGATGTAGTCAGGATATTTTGGTAATAAGATAATTGACTTGAAGGATTTAAATGACTAGCTTCCAAAGATGAAGCCCTAACGATTCAGTCACCCTTGACACGGTGTTACTAAGGAGAACTGTTTAATGCAGGGCTTTGCTCCACAACTGACACACAGGATAAGAGTTCCCACAGGTCCCAACAAACACCTGTTCTTCTCTTGGCACCAGCTTAAAATTTCACTTTACCTCCTGCTTACAGTAAATTGCCCTTACTCTACACAGATCGGTTTAACATTTCATCTGACAGGAAGACACCATTATGGCTTCTCCAAAGGTACAGCAAAGAGTAAATCCTACAGACTTATTACAGACTGTCAGCACACCTGTGAAAGCTTTGTGTTACGACACATGTGGTGAGAAATTCAGAACTGGTACACGGGCCTTCTGATCAACAGGGAACATGAAGAAAAGAGAAGTCAAGTGACTTGCCCCACATGTCAAAAGGGGAAGGCTCACCATGAGAACCACATTAAGGGCCTGCCATTTTGCTAAGAATGAACTTGCATTATGTCCCAGCAAGTATCTATCACATTTAAGAGAAGAAGAACCATATAAAACAAAGCAAGACATTTTCTAGTACAATTAGATTCTGAATATATTGAAAGGAAAAACAAAAAACAAAAACTGGGCTTATATCCCTAGCTCCAATGTCCAGAATTTCAAATATAATGAATAACCTTCTACATGACCTCTAAACAGCATTAGACAACCCTACAATCCTATAGCCTTTGGAAAGCAAAACCTTCCTCTAGTTGTATATTGGTAATTAGTGGTCATCTGACTGAGTTAGTCAAAGCCAACTACCATGTTTCCCCGAAAATAAGGCCTAGCTGGACAATCAGCTCTAATGAGTCTTTTGGAGCAAAAATTAATATAAGACCCTGTATTATATTATATTATATTATATTATATTATATTATATTATATTATATTATACCCAGTCTTATAGTAAAATAAAACTGGGTCTTATATTAATATTTGCTACAAAAGATGCATTAGAATTGATTGTCCAGCTAGGTCTTATTTTCGGGGAAACACGATAGTAGCTATGATCCTAACTAGCGATGCAAAGATTTCAGCTAGCACCCTTGAAAAGGCAGTTTAATTCAGTTTTGTTAGTTTGACTGGAATTCTCTATCCATGGGGGGACAGCAAACGTAGTTCAAGAACAAATTTACAAAATAAGCTATGATCTTAACCCAGTTTCACCACTATGAATCAGATTTATTCCTAAACAAATCATGACTTGCTTTTCACAGTCATATCATAAAAGACTCTAGAAACTCTGGCAACTGATGTTGAGACCACTCTCTTCTTCATATACAAGTGTATTGTCTTTCTGTCTTATCTGCTATTTATCTTATTGCCCATGTTTCCCACCTTTTTTGTTTTCTAACTTTTATATTTCTCTCCCTGATCATCTTCTTCACCAGAAAATACCTTAATAAGAAGTTGCCAGGGGAACCGAGAGTTCTCATGGAGAGATGCTGGACATAACAGTAGTTGACTCTTGGGAAATCCAGAAAAAAAATTTGCAAATACAGAATATGACAATAAAATATTGAATGATTATGGAATTAATATATTAGCTTTAAATTGTGACAAAAACACAAAACATAAATCCTTATTCACATGTGTTACCCTTTAAAATGCAGAAAGCCATGCTTACCCCATGACCAATTTATTTTCCAAAAATATGCATAAACAAATTAATTGTGCTAAATAAATCTAAAACACCATTGGTGGAAAATCAAAACCCTCAAACCATAGCAGAAATAATACATAATTACATAGGTATTAGAAGTTTAGTAAGTTTTAGGGAAAAGTGACATAAGGGAAAAGGGAGCATATATAATACAGAATAAAAACATTTTTTTAAAGTCAAGCTATTTGGGGAAATTCTCTCTACTAATAAAAACTCAATATACATTTACCTCAGCTCTGCCCTGCTTTTAACAAATTACTTCTATCAGATTCATATTATGTCCAATAACATATACATGATATCAGAGGATGAAAAGACTTTACACAGCAAAGAAGAAAAGGCACTATTTATGGCACATATTATGAAAAACGCACAACTGTGAGGAAGATATTCATTAACTCACATGTGAGGCAAAGCCTATCCGCAAGTTTCCATCTCTGGCCTACTTTTAAATTTGTACTATATTCAGCTGCCTTCACAGTCACCTTGTCTAACCAGAAGAACTCCTGACAAGCTGGGCTTCGCAGATGATCTCTAGGCTTTGCATTAAGTTCACTTAAGCTTAAGCCAGCACGAGTATTATTAAAGAGGTTCATTATGCTGTGACATATGCACATGCAAAAAAAAAGGCAGTTAAATGGTGTAAGTTCAAGTAAGCAGAACAGGGAGGAATCAAGAGAGCAAGGATATGTGAGCTGCAATTGTCAGGAAACTCTTTTCTGAAGTGGCAGGAGTGGGAAGTGAACCCTAAACAGGGTTCCCTTTAAGCTGAACCCTAAAAATTAATCCCAGCGTCTAAGCCTGTACCCATACAGGCTTAAACTAAAACATCATAAGATGCCCTTAGATCTTATCTCCAGTCAGTAAAAAGATACAGATAACACTTAGACAAAAGATGCAGATACCAACTTTTCAAAATAACTTCAGAGTCCTACCCCAAACCTTCAAAATATAGATGTGTGATTATACCTGTAAATTCTATCATTGACCCTCCTGGCAAATTTGCAACTACCGATCCCCAGTGGTCTCCCATGTGCAGCATGGCAGACCATCCATTCATTGGGTATCTTGTTCCTTTTAATTTCTGTTTTGCTTCTCTGTTATAATGTATACATTATTATAGTAGTACAGACAGACAAGATATAAATAAGCAATGTAGAATACAAATCATTAGCATTTATTGAGAGTTTACTGTGTGTCAGGCACACTACTAATCACTTTATATGAGTTAACTCATTTCATCCTCAAAATCAGGTAGGGGTTGTTATTATTCTCATTTTATAAATCAGGAAAGTAAGGCACAGAGGTATAACTGTGGTCACAGTAAGTAAATGGTCGAGCCAGAATAGATGAAGAAAGGTGACTGATAGGTAATACATACGTAGGTAGATAGGTAGGTAGGTAGGTAGGTAGATATAGATAGATATTTTTTAAAAAGAAACACACCAAATTCTAATAATTTCTGCCCAGTGGGCAATGGGCAAGATTCTTCTTCTACACTGCTCTGTATTTTCTAAAATATCTATAATTAACAGGCATTGCTTTTATAACTTGGAAAAAACGTAAGGGAAAACACAACATATTAAAATTCAACACTGTACTTTAGTGAGAAAAGGTAGAAAACCAAAAGAAACAGAGTAACAAGGTAGAAACTTATGTTAGATGAAAAATAAAAAGAATGAGCATGGACTTATTTTCTATCGTAATGTACACATTTTAACTATAATCATGGACAAATAAACACCTACGAAAATAAGCTTCCATCTGTGAAAGTAAGCTTTGAAAAGTAATTAAATTACTTTGAAAAATATCTAAAATTTAGAGAAGGATCCAAAGGCTGATGAGATATGGTGCATCTGATCAAAATTGTTTGAATACACTTTTTCTTTTAAGTGGTGATGGGTAAGGGAGACAGACCAGTACCTGAACACGGCTGAGGAAAATGATTTGCTGAATGAAGATTCTAGGCGGGTTTCTAGAATTAAATTGGTGGCAGTAATCATGTTGTTATTAGTGTAATGGCTCTCTGACATCTGTTTCCCTGTCATAATAAGTTCCTTGATAATAGCAATGACATGCATAGTATATATCTAATCAGTAATGTCTAATGCTTCACCAAAATAAACATGAAATTATATATGCTGCTCACCAAATTCTCTTCCACAATATTATATATATATGATATGCATATATTATATGTATATATGATATGTATATATTATAGGTATATATATAATTATGTATATATATATATATATATATATATATACACACATATATATAATATGTAATGTCATACCATAATGAGTATAGGCCAGCTCTTACCCTCCTCTCATAGTAATTTATTTTCAATAATTTTTTTAGATACCATATAAATAAGAAGGTCCTTTAGGAAACAGCAAGGAATGAAAAATATATATTGTTGCTTAAGGCATAGTGAAGCGCAGCTTTTAATAAATTGTGTTTCCATTTAACATTGCTATTACCAAAGCTAACTACCCAGGGCACACTATGTTGGCACTGTGAACTTGGTAAGTTATAATGCTAAATTTAACTTAATAATCATATAAGGGAAAGAGCATCCTAGGTCCGGACCTGCCACTACAACCAATGTTGTGATCTCTGAAAGGCATACAAACTTCCTGGTTTTTTTTTCAATTATGCCTCTCTATCAAGACTCATTAAAAATCAAGCAAAGAAACAAAAATAAAGAAAAGAAAGAAACAGAAAAACAAAAAACAACTTCTATTGCCTAACCTGCTCAAACTATGAAATTTTAGATTTTTTTGGAAGAAGATCTAAATGGCTATTTTTAAGTAAATGAAAGAAGATGGATGCTGGTTCAACCTTTGTTATTATAAAATGCAAAAACACATTTAACTCTAACTTTTGACAGCAAAGTAAATGGATGTATATCCAAAGTGTATATTCGGAAGAGCACACTAATACACACAAATACTTGTTGAATATCTGTAATATTTTAGTGACTGCTCTCTCTACCCCAGATGGGCTTCTAAGGATTTTCCATATTTTATATTTTAATCCTCACAAATATCTTGTGAGGTGAGCAATATCGTTGCGATTTTACAGATGAGAAAACCAAGGGACTGAGGGTGAAGCAACTTTCCCCAGTCACAGAATTAGTAATGCATGGGACTGGAAAACAAACCCAGGCCAGATCTTTAAGGCCAATATGAGCTGAGTCCAGGCCTTTCTACCTTCCTTCTAAGCTGAAGGTAGCAGAGCAGTGACCTGGAGCACTGATTGTGAAGAACTGAAGCTTAAACTTGCAACATCAAGAGTCATCAAAATTCACTAGTGATCGCCACCATTCAGTCGCATTTGTCACCACTTCTCTAATCAACCAACAGACTATAAAAATCAACAATTCCATCATAGTTACTTCTCCTTGGATCTCAATTATAAAATGATGATGAAAATAAATTCCAATTAAGCATAATTCAAATAGAGCTGTTTAAACAGGCTTCAATTACACTCGAATTCCAAAACTGAACTACAACAACAACAAAAGTGTCACCAGTGTTAAACACAACATATATAGAGCTGCGTTATGTAATTAATAGTTAAAATTCTTCCTAGAGTAATTGGAGGTTTTTATATTTTCTACAGCCATCTGCCTTTTGCTATCTATCCTACATATGAAAAGTCACTGAAGAAAAGTACTAAATTTACAAAGTAAAACACGTGTATGAAAAATACATTTTACCAATTGATTTTTATTGAATACTATCCGAAAGACAATCAGTATCTTTCAAGAACAATAATCTCTATTGGTGTCGTAAGTAAACTTCTTTATTGGAAAAGGATCCTTGGAGACAAAAAATATCCATGCTCCCAAATAGAAGATTTTAGAGTAAATGGTATAAGCGGTTGGTTTTATAATGCTTATACAGTATAAAGTTCACCGAAGTATATATGATATCAAGGAAATTAAAATTTCTTGACTATGATCAAGAACAGACATATAAACAAATCATTGGGAAAGGTTAGAGAAAAAATTCACTACATAATTGAATTGACAGACATAATTGTCTGTCGCACAGCAGAAAGAAGACCAAATTTGAATTCTGGAGTCATAGGTTCATTACCTGTTCTCCCTATTTTTGTCATCTTAGACAAGTCTCTTCATCCTCTCGAGTTTCTTTTCCCTTATTGGTAAAAGTCAATGTTTACAGCAGCATTATTCACAATAGCTAAATGTGGAAGCAACTCAAGTGCCCATCAATAAATGAATGGTAAGAAAAATGTGGTATATATATGCAATGGAACATAATTCAGCCTTAAAAAGGAAAGAAATTCTGACATATGCTGCAACATGAATGGCCCTTGAGGACACCACGCTAAGTGAAATAATCCAGTCAAAAAAGACAAAGGCGAATGCTGTATGATTCCACTTACATGAGCTATTTAGTCAAAATCATATCGACAGAAAGTAAAATAGTGGTTGGTAGGGGCTGGGGGAAGTGGGAAATAGGGAGTTATTGTTTAATGGGTACAGAGTTTCAATTTAATAAGATGAAAAGAGGTATGGAAACAGATGGTGATGATTGCACATTATGAATGTATTTAATACCACTGAACTATATACTTAAAAATGGTTAAGATGGTATATTTCTGTTATGTATATTTTAACACAATTAAAAAATGGGGGGAAAGTCAATGAATTGGTATGAAGTTTAAATAAGATATATGACAAAATGCGTTGTAGAGTTTAAAGTGTCATATGAGTCTGGTCTATAGTGGCCTCTTCGTTTTGCCTACTTATCCACTCTTCTCTTTCTGAAAATGGAGCTGACCCTAATCCCAGCCAAGTTCCATCTGCACGTTTGCAAGAAGAGACATCATTCCTGTTACAAATAGTGACTGAGAACCTGCAGTGTGCCAATGCACAGGTTAAAGGTCCAGTAATGAACAGTAGACCAGGTCCCTGCCATCTAATGGCAACGGAGGGAATAACATGTTGAAAAGATAAGCAAATGCTGTGAGTAAAAGGTAATCATACTTGATGATGACAAACTGAAAACTTTTACTCTAAGATCAGCAATAAGACAGGGATGCCCCCTATCACCACTGTTATTCCACACAGTGTTGGAAGTCCTCACCAGAGAAATAGGGCAAGAGAAAGAAAGAAAATGCATCCAAATTGGGAATGAAGAGTCAAGTTGTCACTTTTTGCAGGTGACATGATTCTTTACATAGAAAACCCTAAGGACTCCACCAAAAAAAAAGAAAAAGGAAAAAAAACACTATAAAACCAATAAATAAATACAGTAAAGTTGCAGGATACAAAATCAATGTACAAAAATCCATTACTTTGCTATATACGAACAATGAAATTACAGCGGGAAAAAATTTCTTTTGCAACTGCAACAAAAAGAATAAAATACCTAGGAAAAAACTTAACAAAGGATGTGAAGGCCCTATACAACGAAAACTAAAATACATTATTAAAAGAAACTGAAGAAGACACAAAGAAATGGAAAAATATTCCACGTTTATGGACTGGAAAGATCTACAGAGTTAAAATGGCCATATTACCCAAAGCAATATAGAGATTTAACGCAATCCCATCAAAATCCCAATGACATTTTTTAAGGAAATAGAACAAAAAACCATCAGATTTGTACAGGATCACAAAAGACCATGGATAGCCATAGTAATCCTAAGAAAAAAGAACAAACTGGAGGTATCACACTATCTGACTTCAATTTATACTACAAAGCTATAATAATCAAAACAGCATGGTATTGGAAGAAAAACAGACACACAGACCAATGGGACAGAATTGAGAACCCAGAAATAAACCCACATATATATGGGCGGATAACTTCCCATAAAAGAGCCAAAAACATACAATGGAGAAAAGAAAGTCTCTTCAATAAATGGTGCTGGGAAAAGTAGAAAGCTACATGCAAAAAATGAAACTAGACTATCTGTTACCGTGTACCAAAATTAACTCAAAATGGGTCAAAGACCTAAACATAAAACCTGAAACAATAAATTATATAGAAGAAAGCATAAGTTAATAAACTTATGGACCTTGGTTTTAGAGAGGATTTTATGAATTTGATCTCAAAGGCAAGATAAATGAAAGTAAAAATAAATAAATGGACTATACTAAACTAAAAAGCTTCTGTACAGCAAAAGAAATCATCAACAAAACAAACCGAAAGGGAGAAGATATTTGCGAACAACACCTCCAATAAGGGGCTAATATCAAAAATATATAAAGAAGTCATACACCTCAACAACAACAACAACAACAACAAAAACAATCCAATTAAAAAATGGGCAGAGGACCTGAACAGACACTTCTCCCAAGAAGACATACAAATGGCCAACAGATATATGAAAAAACGCTCAACTTCTCTAGCTATTAGGGAATGTAAATCAAAACCACAATGAGATACTGCTTCACACCTGTTAAAATGGCTATTACCAACAAGACAAGTAACAAGTGTTGGAAAGGTTGCAGAGAAAAAGGATCCCTCGTACACTACCGGGGGGAATATAAATTGATAGAGCCACTATGGAAAACAGTATGAAGGTTCCTCAAAAAATTAAGAATAGAATTATCGTATGACCCAGCAACCCTTTTTCTGGGTATCTACCCAAAAAATCTGAACACATTTATCCTTAAAGATATATGTACCCCTATGTTCATTGCAACATTATTCACAGTGGCCAAGACATGAAAATAACCAGTCTTTTGATAGATGATTTGATAGACAGTCTTTTGACAGACAAAGAAGATGTGTACATATATACAATGGAATATTACTTGGCCGTAAGAAAAGATTAAATAGTGCCATTTGCGACAGCATGGATGGATGTTGAGAATACGCTCAGTGAAATAAGTCAGACAGAAAAAGTCGAGAACCATATATGACTTCACTCATATGTGGGATATGAAACTGAAAGCAACAAACAAGACAAAAACAAAACAAAACAAAACTCACAGACACAGACAACAGTTTAGTGGTTTCCAGAGGGCAAAGGGAGTCAAATACATGGTGACAGAAGGAGAACTGACTCTGGGTAGTGAAAACACAATGCAATACACACATGATATAGAAATGTACACTTTGGAACCAATGTAATTTTACTAACCAATGTCACCCCAGTAAATTTAATAAAGGTTAAAAAAAAGCTAAATGCAGAGAGTAGCTACTGTCTACTGGGTAGTCAGCAAGACAGTTATGAAAAGCTATCATTTGAAGTGAGACCTGAGTAACAAGAAGGAAGCAAGAGTGGGAAGCATACCTTGTGTGAGAAAAAGTGAACAGCAAACACTTGTGGTTTGTGATGAGATCAAATAGGTGGGCAGGAGCCTGCTTACACAGCGCCTTCAGGCCACAGAAAAGAGATCGGATTGCACTTATTTTAATGGACAGTAATTGGAAGGCTTTAAACAAGGGAGTGCCATGATTTCATTTAAACTATACAAAGATAACGTTGAATGGAACCTGGCCTCCTGGACAGAGCGCCCTGGTTCTGAGGTGGACAAACAAGTCCTTTGATGGGACTCTGAACTCCAGACTAGCAGTGTATCAGGCTAAGCCCTTCAGGAGTGGCTGAGGGCTGAAGATGACACTCACTGTGTGACCTGCCACGTGGACCAGCCGAGCAGAAGCACAGACAGCTGCAGAACTGACAAATGGAGAGAGTGGAACAATTGTCCCCAAGGCCCAGCCATGCCATTCTCCTTGGATTCTGTGAGGTTTCTTCCCAAATTCCCTACTTGGACTAAGCTAATTCAAGTTGCATTTCTCTCATTCTCTGACAAGAGTCCTAATTTTATTAAATTAGGTGCTATTGTTATTGTAGTTGCAGGTTATATCAAAAGCTAGTGATCTGCATACACTATTCATTTAAATGTTCCAACAACCCTTTGGTGCACTATGGAAAGAAACGAAGAACAGTGAAGTAGGGGTTCCACTGACAGCTCCCAAAAGTGGTGGGGCTGAGTTCAAACTCATGGCTGTCTGACGCCCTAAGTGTCTGCTCCACTCAGCACTGTTCATAGCTTCTATGGCCCAGACCTAGCACTTGTGGGACTGGACCCATCCACCTGCCATGGGACTGCCCACGGGCGGAACAGAGAAGGGACTAGCAGCAACCAAAACCAAAGTCAGCCCTGCAGTTAACTCTCACCCCAAACATGTCACTGTTGAAAAGGGAAGAACACCACGTCCTTTGTCCTCCAGGTCAAAAAAAAAGAGTAAATCAGTATATAAGTATTGACTCAATGCCTATGTTCCTCCCCGCAAACGGTGTGCAATCACCCAAGAGACAAGAATTACTAAGGGCAGCAATTAGAAAATGAAACGTACCACTGATCACTGGATTAACAGGCACACATAATACATGCAGAGACTCAGAAAAAGTCAAAGAAATGTGAGAAGACCTCCCAGAGGCCTTTCTGGTAATATGGAAGCTACAGAGTGAAAGCTACGAATTGAGTTGTTTTTTTAATCAGTCCAATATTTCAATCTTTGCTCTATAGAACAAAATAATTGACTTGAGTTCACTTGAGTTTACACTTTTTAAAACTGTTTCAAAAACCTCCACTAAGTTAAGGAGACTAACAAACTGATTTTTTTTTTTTTTCCGGGGTGGGAGGGGACATAAATTTAGTTGATTACAAATTTCAAATGTGGTATTTATTATAACATGCTGGAAAAGATTATAGGGTCAAAGATAACAACTAATATGTAAAATACCAAAAACGTGTGCTGTTTTCATTGTTTTATACATAAAGCATTTATTTATGTATTGTATTAGACATCTGAGTATTTAAAGCCTGGAAATTTTACTAAGAGAAATTCATAAATTCACTGAATTATAACTTTTGTTTCAACAAAATGCAAGTAATTGAAAGACTAAGTGGTTTTATGATACTGATTTTTTTACTAATATCTTGCCAGGTTAAATCTTAAGTGTCTTAAGTGAATAAGAAATAAACTAAACAAAAAAACAAGAACAGACCTGTGTTTCTGATTTACAGGGAGGCATATGACAAAGCAATTTACATAGACAAACAATGATAAATGACCTAACAAATTCAGTTACAAGCTGAACGATCACTGTAGATGGATGCACATTTATATTCTATATTAGCATTTCTGCATGTTTTATAAAACAAAATTCATTAACTTTGCATTTTGTTGTTTTGGTCTTTGCAGCGCATTACAAAGTTAAAATAGGACAGATCATTTGCGAAAATACAAACTAAGTAACTACCTATGGTACATCCATAAATATCGTTAAATTATCAGAACCTGACCTGAGCCATGTCATTTTTCATCTTTTACTTCTTCCCCACTCATTCATTACCCCCTCCTCCTCTACCTGCACACACACACACATACACACACACACACACACACACACACACACACACACACACACAGAGTGAGGGCATGGGGCAAAGTTTCAATTACTAAGAGAAACAAACTTATAATCTATCCTGAAAGACATCCTAAGATAAAAAGGATTTATTGGTTTTAACTTTTGTTCTTGTTTTTAATTTCAAACTTGCATAAGGCTGATATCTTAATTTTTAATTTTTTTTTTTTTACCTTCAAGCTGGTCAGGAATGTCTTGCTGGGTAGCGTGTTACAGATGATAACAATCAGTCCTTTCAAAGTCTTTTAACAATGTTATAAAACAACTGTTGATAAAAACCCTAACTCACCTTGAAGGCAATATTGGGAGAAAATAAATACCTCTTTCATAAGAGTTTACCGTTTCTTAGAGAGAATTCCAAAGTTCTATGAAAAAATATTTGACCCTTACTTCCTTGATTGCTTAAACACAAATAAAGGTTAGAAAACTCACAGATCACAAAATTTTATTGAGCACCTACTATGTGTCAGGCACTGTTTTAATCAGTATAAAAATTCATCTTGGAAAAAGCCATAAAAATTAATTTCAGCGAAGAGAAACAACCCTCTTTCCTATTTTAATTCCTTGTCTGTCTTTTGGTAAAAGAACAATGAAGTGATTACTCCCTTTTCCTTCAGGTCACGATGTTGGCTTAAAATTAAAAGATGCCTGAGACTAAGCACATTATTGTAAATACTCTTTCCTCTAATGCAGCTATTATTTCTTGATCATGTTACAACCATTTTGTAGCCCAGACTTAACTGACAAAATAAATGAAACATTCATTCTTCCTGCTGCTACTTAAGATGAAATTCTCTTTCCAACAAACTTTATTTTATTTGAGAGAGTTCATGGATTTAATGACTCAGGTTACATAAATGTTATTTCATGTAAGCCTTAATTAAATTTTTATTAGATGTCACAGAAATTTTCTTAACATGTGATATAACAAAGGGTTCCTCAAGGCAAATTGCATTCCGGGAGAGCTGTGATCATCTTCCCAGAGACAATTCTAACATATTTTATTCAATTTATATCATAGTTACATTCTCAATCTGCTAATCTACTGGTTGCTTCCCCCATACCTATTGGCAGGCGCAAATCTCCTACTCTAGAAAGTCCTCTCTTGCCCCTATGTTTCCCTCTGGCTACTTCCTCTCCATCGTTTCTTTCCCAGCCATGCTTTTTTAAATATTGTCATTGTGTTCATGTCACTACTTCGTCCTCTCACCTTCACCACTTATCCTACTGGCACCAGCTGGCCCCCATTCCTTCACCCAAAACACTCTTTTTCCTTTTTTTTTTTTTTCCACCCAAAACACTCTTACTAAATTTCCAGATAACCCCTCCTTGTCAATTCTCATGATCTGCTCTTCCTCCTAAAGACCTGCCTCACTTTCCAGTTTGCTTCTTCTCGTTCTCCCTCCTGGTATCTTCTGCCCTCACCCTTCCCTGACCACTAGGCTACGACTCTGACCCCGACTCTCTGCTCTTCTCCATCTGTTTGTGCTTCTTGTACAGTTTCTACCACCATTTATACATGGATGATTCCACATCTCAATCTCATTCCAGACCAGCTGGTAGAGTTAGTATCTCCATTGGGATGTCCCATCTGCATCTCAACACACAACAAGTCTAAAGCTTTCTATTCCCCAAAGCACCTGGGAACTTGGGAACTATCTTAGACTTTCTCCCTTTATTGGAAGCCTTCATCACTTTTCATCCTTATTAATCCAGCAGTTCCAAAATCTGCTCTGTCTCCAGATCTGCCCCTTCCTATATGCTCTCCATACCCATACTAGAGGGACCTTTCTAAGAGACCTGAGTATCAGTCAGCTGACAAATACCTGTCATTGGCCAGCTATCACCTTCAGAAAGTTCAAAATCTGTCCATGGTAGATGAGACCTTTCTTAGTCCTGGGAACAAGGAATTGTTCCATCACTCTCAAATAACACCAGGAAAACACCCACCTCCACTGCCCATGCCTGGAGGGCTGGCCTTGACTAAAACTCCAAAGGCCTCTGTATAGTTCTGGAAAAGCTGCTAAATATGAAATGCTTGAAGATCTGGATTTTTAAAGACTTTTATTTATTTATTATTTTGACATTTCTTATCTCCCATTCACTGTTGAAATCTCAGAACAGCTAGCTCTCTTGCTCACATACACTGCTTACCTTTTCAGATAAATTCACTAAGACACAGGTAGCGTTTTGGATCACTTTATAAATAGAACACCATCACCCAAGAAAGTTAATTTGTCACCCAAAGGAATTGTGTAATCTCTTAAATTTATTTATTAATGAGGTCAAAGTATTACTTTCTTGCTTCAAAGTAGATGACACAGCAGAATTTCGTTTCGTGTCCTCAGCTCAGGCAGAGAAAAGAAAGCTGTTTCTGGGAGCTCCATCTCACTTTCCACAACATGGGTTTGTTAAAAATAAACACTTTGAGTGTTCTTTAATGCATGTTTTATTGGAATAATGTTCTTCAAATCCAAATCTTGCCCTAGGCTATCGCTGAGTGAGGGGGAGGATTGTGGAAAAGAACAACGCTCTGCATTCCACGACCTAGTTGTGCAAGTGGAAGCCTGTTGGCGGTGCAGTCTGCACGCCATTTAATGTTCCCATGATCGTCAACAGTGCTGACGGAAGTTAATTTTTTCTAAACCTACAACAGTACCACTGCACGTGATGACTAAACCAAAGATGATAGCGTTTCATGTCTGGCAGTTTGAAACATGGATAACTCAATCATTAACATTTAAAAATGTTTAATGAAAGCCTCCTCAGCCTACTCACCATTCTGTGGACAGATCCTTACCTTGCTCTGCCCTACTTTACTCTTGTGTACATTCTTCCCTCAACTTACTGCTTCCATACTTCCTTATACTTCTATGGAAACCCCAGCAAGCCTTCGGAGAATGGAAAATTTTCACACCAGTTACTATTACTGGGCAAATAAGTCATTTTATTCCTGTACTACAGATGGGAAGAAATGGAGGTTTTGAAGGTTAATATTTTGGGGCAAGGTCACCCAACTAGTAAATGGCCAAGACTTGGACCCACGTCTGTCTGGTACCACAAGCATCCTGTAGAACCGTAAGGCAATCAATGCTGTCTCCTTAAAAAGCCCCCCCCACCCAACCCAACCCTGCCAGGCCCTCCCCTGGCTTTGTTGCTCCCACACGCATTGGTTTGTCTCTGTGTTATACTCATGCTTGTCATAGCTCTCCAACTAGACTCATGTCGTGTCCACGCTCTTGTTCCCTTGTAGATCACATTCCTTAAGTAGAGAAACCATGTTACATTTTTATCTAAAATGGTGAATTCTGAAATTAAATTGACTGAATAAAAACATCTTCCAACTGACCTTATCCCATTGGATGAACAGCTGAACTAATATGAAAATTAGGCAAACTGAACTTTACAAAGAGATTTCAAATCATATCATGAAAATGTCATATATTTTAAGCACACATCACACATAAATGTGTAACATATGGCAATGCCCAACTCGCATATAAAGTATATGAGATAGAATGACTAGGTTTCCAATTAATCTACAAGAGCCTATTTTACTTTTAATAAAGGTGTTGATTTAGTCCTCCGTCCATTTTTTAAAACTATTGATTACTTATTGAATAGATGAATGGATGGAGGAATGAGTTGGTGCCTTTATTAGAAGTAAAATAGACCTTTGTGGGCCTTTCTTCAATAAGTAAGTCAACAATGTTTAAATAGAGAACTTATTATGTGCTGGCTGCTATGTCTGAAATGTAGTTTTACTGTTTTCATTTTATTTTAAAATTGTTGATGGTCTGGAAGATTCCAATAAAAAGTATTAAGTAAATAAAATGCATAAGCATCAGCTATGGATCGGCTATTGTCTGCTTAATGGTTTTTTTGCCTCTTACTTCTGGGTAAAGATTAATGGACTAACAGAGGCCATGACGTATTATCCATTAAAGAGTTAAGGCTTTCTCAGATTCTATTGCCTGGAAAGTTTATCTACACCCATAAGAAAAATAAAATAACAGGAACTACAGGGCAAATGAAAGGAAGACACCAAATTACACACAAAGAAAGATTAGAAAAACAAGACCCAGGTAAGAAAATATAATGTGTAAAATGAGAAGAGCACAAAAATTACTTAAGAAAACCAACAGGGAAGAATCTATTCCGATCTCAACTTTGGCTCATCTGACGAATGTCGCCTGATATCTGAAATTTGAGTTACGTTAATGAATACTAAAAGGACCCCCTATCAATGAATGTAGGCAGAAAATTCACTTACAATTATTTACTGAGTGCCTTCTACATACCAAGCACTATGAAAAACGCTAAGAAAACAAAATAAAGTCAAACATGGATCCTACCCTCACAGAGCTTACAGTTCAGTGGGGGAAATAGTCCTCAATCAAATGATTATTCAAATAGCAATATTATGGAAAACGTGGTTGTATTTACAAAGACTCTTGCAGTGGCAAGTAACAAAGCTCAACTCACAACTGGAATTTTCTGGTTTATGTCACTGGAACGTCTAAAACTGCCGATGGCTGTAGACTTGTATCACCCTAATGCAGCAACTCCTATGTGAAACAAAACAAAACCTTTTCTTCCAGAATATGTATGCAACATGTAGGGAAGGACTAAACGGCCTGACATCCAAGACAGAGGGTTCTTATGAGTAGCCACCTTTCGGACACATGCTGGACTGTCTGGGGAAGCATGACACGATGATCCAAGGCCCAGGAGAACAACGCAGAGTGGGAGAGGAGGCATTCCCAAATGATGAGAAAGCGCTATTACCAGAAGAAGGTGGTCAGAGTTACTGGATAGACAAAAATATCAGCAGATCACACCATGAAATGAGCATGGAATTAGGAAGAACTTTGGAGAATGTTTCAAGAATAACAATAAACAGAAAGAAAAGGGTGAGAAAAATTTGCCTGGAGAATAACAAATGCAAGTTGTTGATAGAGTGCATGAAGAATGCTGACCCAAACTTATGTAAACTTCAGCAAGTGGATCACATTTAAGACCTTAAAAAGAGTTAGCTCACATTATTGAATGCAGTCTTGAGACATCTTTTAGACTCTTGTTATAAAAAAAAAAAAAAGTGTTTTAAAAGGCTGCCCAATGATTTCTATCCAGAAATCTTTTAAATATCTCATCTCAGGGAATATTTCCCAGTTTGCATTTTTAGCTTTGAAATACCTAGAAAGCTGTTTACATAAATTTCATGGTTCTAGCCCTAACTCCTTTTTCATTGATTGTTTATGAAACATATTCTTTTTAACTATGAAATTCTCCCAGAGAATTAACCAATTTTAGTTGGTTAATTAAACCAATGGTTAATTATCTACAGAATTCTCCCCAGATATTAAGCAATTTTAGTATTTTTATCAGGCAATTCAAGTTGTTGCATTATAAAGTATCCCTTTTTCTGTTCATTCTAGCTTAGTAAATGACTTGATTATTCTTAAACCATGATTTGTACATGAATTCTTCACAAATGTGTATGACAAATTCCTTTACTCTGAAGTCACTCAATCTGTTTGTTTATGTATTGATATACATATTGATATACTCAATATTTAAATCTGAGCCACTATGCTAAAGAAATTACGATTTAGCAATTTTGCCCTAAGAAATATGTACAAATAAGGTATAAACAAAACTGCCTGCATGATAAATCGGAACAAATAGAGCACCATCATACAAGTGGAACACTCACACGATTGCTTCATGCCACAAATTTTCCGAAGGCTTCCTATAGATGGAGCTGGTGATGCAAGGGTGATCAGCCACACATGGCCTCTAACCTTGGGCAGCTTAGGACTAATTACAAGTGCAGGAATGACTAATTACACTACTGATGATAAGTGATATGACAAGGATGTGTGGAGTGCACTCTGGAGAGGCACCTTCTCAGGCTTGGGGCTGGCAGAAAAACACAAAGAAATGATTCGATATGCCAAAAATCAAGTTGAAGCTGAGACCTGAAGGACAAATAGTCAAAAGGAGGAGGAAACGGTGCTCCAAGAGTGAATGGCACGTGCAGTTTCACAGGGGAGAGAGTGTGAGAAACTTGGAGAGTAGAAGGGAGGAAGTGATGAATTTGAACCGGGATTGGTAAACCAGGAGCAGTGGGAAGACAGGAAGGCGATTTCAAAAGAGGAATAACCCTGCCAGATTTGCATTTCAGAAAGACCTTTCAGGCTATGGAAAGAAGAATGGATTCCGCAGGACAGTTTTGGAGGCAAGGTGGGAAGTTACTGAAGTAAACTAGGCTAGAAAGGACGACGAAGGCCTGCCCTAGCCACGGTAAGGGAACTAACTAACTAGAGATGGAGAAAAGTTGTCTGAAGTCAAACCTGAGTGCTTGATTTTAGGAAAATCAGCTTCTTATTGGCTGTGCCTATTTTACAAATGTCTCTTCTAAAAACAGCTTGACAAAACGGAGATTGCACAAATCTGGCTTCCTGCATAAAGCTGTTTTGCAATGTCCAGACGAGACTATCGTCTGCAGAATTGACTTTGAATCATGCTTGTTTTTAAAAATATCTGAAATGAACAACAGATGTTTAAAAGATAATGAAGGCTAAATAACAAAGAAATAAAACAGGCTGCCTGGCTTGTCCATTTACTCCTGATTAAAAAATATACAGATCAGTCTGCATGAGTTCAGAGCAATAGCCAGTCATAAACTGTGCTGAGATGGAGGTGAAGTTAGGATTTTCAAATCAAATAAATTATAAACTACTGATTTACAAAGGCTTGGAGTCTAAATAAAATCACAAATCTATTTTCTTTAAATGGTGGCTATTTGGACTGTAGTCTCTTAAATGTAAATCTCCCACAGAACTGATTAATTCGCTAACCATTAAGGAGAATCCTACACCTACAAAGGATTTTGCCATTCTCACCAGGCTATTTCTCAGAAAGCAGCAAACTTAGAGTCTTGCTTGGAACTACAATTTAATGGAGTGACACTGTAAAAATGCCATCAATTCCATGTAGTCTTTGCCTGAGACTCAGGCCTCATTTGTGGTAGTTCCTGAGAAATTAGCAATTAGCATTTTTTGCCTTAGTTGAGTTGTTCATTTTAATTAACCTATGGTTTCTCCCCTGGATTTCGTAGGAAACAATTAGATGTATGGTAGTTTCATGATGCGATCAGGAAGACAGCACTAGCCCTCAACTCTACGGACATCGTTTCAACTGAAAAGGGTCACTGCCAAATAACCACTATTAACAATTTGCTAGGAAGCATTATGGTAGTTGTCCTGGCTATGAGATGTTGTGGGAAAAAAATTACATTGTTTCCAAGTCATTTAGAAATTGAAATCTTTACCAAATGACCCTGTGACTTCAAGCAAAAGCCCAAGAAAAATTTTAGTGAAATCTGAAAAGTTTATTCTAAAATAGACATGGAAAAGCAAAGAAAGCTCTTTCTAGAATAGCCAGGACACTTCTGAAGATCAAGAACAAGGAAGACGGGTTTACCCCATCAGATATAAAGACTTATCATAAGCTGAAGTAATTAAGACTGTGTGATATAGGTACAGGGATAATTATCAGGGTTTTACTCCACCACCTTTATCTTTGAAGTACTTAATCTTGGAAGATCTAGCAGTGCTTATCCTAGGAGTGATGTTTTCTAGTAGAATATTCACAAGCCCAGTAACTCATGAATTCTACCTCGAAACAGAAGCTGAGTAACTCCTACATATGAACATGAAGAGACACATGTGAGTATATGTATAGTACCAGTGTTCAAAACAGTACTGATTTTCTGTTGATGGAAGGTTGGATAAATCAACTGTGGGACAATAACTGGAAGATGGTGGGATGAATCAATTGTGGGATAAATCAATTGTGGGAAAAGTAGGACCAACACAAGTACCTGTCATACATGTGTACAAAACAGCAAATGGGTGAATTATTACACAATTCAGCCTCAACCAAAATCGTTTCACAACATATTCTTTAGTATTTTGCAAGTCTTGCCATATTAACAAATGTTATCACAATATTCTGATACAAGAAATATTTCTACACATACTGCAAACAAAAGACTTTCATAAAATTTGTGTAATTTGAATAAAAGAAACAAACATTTTAAAAATATGTAAAAATTTAAAATCCAAATGATGAATCAAAATAGATACACATGTACATTATGCAGGATATATAATATCCTATGATCTTATATAGGCATATGAAAATAAAACATCAGGCGGTATCTTTGTGATATAGCAAGAATGCTTTCAAAGTAAAATGTGAAATGGCATGTTTTTAACCTTACAAGTCAATTTTATTTTTATAGGGTATCCAGAGTTTCCAGATAGGTGTTAAAATAGTCTTTAAACGTTTGTTTTGTGACAAAAAAAACTCGGACGGCCCTTTCTATTCCAACGCCAAACAAACAGGAACCAAAGAACAAAAACGTAAATACCCAGAGATACGTGTTTTAGTTCGATTTTTGTTTCTTGAAATATAGCAAATTGTAAATAAATGCAATTAAAACTCCAAATATAGATCCAAAATATCAAGCAAATTAGCAATGAGTGACATAAGATTAATAACAAGTTGACTATCTACTAAAATGGCTAAATTACCAAAAAAAATATTCAAGGGTGTATATTCCCAGGACCTATGTCAATACTAGTCAGAATTAAAATAGCTAATATCAGATATTATAATTCTTGGAAGAATTATACACATGTAGTATACTTTAGTTAATTTAAAAAATAAAACAATGGGACTAGCAAAATAATTAAGAGGTTGCCTTTTTTAAAATTGACAGTTTAAGGCAATATTCCTTTGAACAATAGGAACACATATGCGCTGAGAATATGATTCAGTATACCAAAAATCATTTCGCACACACTTTTTCAGGAATATTCTGGAATACAGATTACATTGATGTAATTTGTGTATAGACCTTTCTCAATGTATTGAAGGAAATGGGTATCAAAAGGAGGCGAGGCAACAGCCAAAAGAAGTCAGATATAACATTGGACTTGCCCCCAGCTGTGCCTGCAGTAAGGCCAGTGGCTCTTCAGAAAAAAACAAATGAAAAAAATATACAAGTAAAATCATCCATTTCATTGAATCAGTGGTAGCTACAGTCTATGTTTGTATCTCGGAGAGAATTAAGCAAATATATACAATACATTCAGCATGAGCTATACCTGAAATGCACCAAGACTATTTCACATTTTGGAAATCATCATTTGTGAATGTCATATTCTAAAAGGATAGATTCTGCCTATCTCATTTCCTCTTTAGGGTTTAGGGAAATAAATATGTTATTGGATGTTCAGATTATGGTTTGAGAGAAAAACTTGGGAGCTACTACCATCCACAGACACATATACACACAGAAGAATATTACTACTTCCCAGAAAACATCATTGCATGTTGAATGTTGCATAGTCCAACTGGAGCAAAAAATATATTATCCTTATCTAAATAAACCAGGGTGTACTTAGACCAAGCATTGTGCTTAAAGAAAATACATCATCTTTGTTTAGACTTCTCCTATCACTGAACAATCCACGGAATATGTAGATAATTCACTTTTGCATATTCTGATTTTTATGAAGTTTATCTACAGGGAAAATTCTTCATATTCTCTTTACATTCTCAAAGCCTCAATGAGCTAAGCACCTTATCTACAGGATGAGATCTTGAGCAATATGGATTCTAGGAAAAACTTCCAATTAATAAGTGAAAAATAGATGAGGAAGAGGGAGGAATTAATTAATAAGAAGAGTCCAGAAAAGTCAAATGGAAGTCATCCTGCATCTTTGCCTTTATGATCCTCTCTTGACAAAGTCACAGGCCACTCTCTACTATAACACCTGAAGCAGAAACAGTGGGGACAGCCGATTTTAATTTGCAGGGGAAAAAAGAGTGCTTAGATCTGTTTGGATGGCCTCTGGAGGAAGGGATTAAAAGTCTGGATTTCAAGGAAGGTCACACAGTTTCTGACCCTATGTTCAGATCTGCAGTCTTTAATAGGCTATACTGATTCCAAACAGACCCCCGGACCAGACCTCTAATTCTATTTAAATACCTAGTCTACACCATCATTCCCTATCTCACCACCTTTTTAATTAAATAGGGCAAAGATAAAAACAAACCAAAGAACAAATATGAAGTGGGTCCAAGTTTGGTTCCAACACAATGTAGAATATTTTATATTATCTTCTTCCCTAGATACTATTCTGTTACTTTTGCCAGGCAATATATGACCAATAAATAGTGGGAGAAACTGTCTTAATAAAAGCATCACTACTTAGTCTGTTATTTGCAGGAACTTCCTCAGTTGAACAAAATCATTGTCTGGGGGACAGTGAGAAAAGACATCCTGTGAACCTTAGCGAAGAAGAAAGACCTCTCAGAGTACTGTAAAGAGATTATTAAAGCTTTGAGAAAATGTGCTCCAAATAAAGGCAAAGGGCTGGAATTAGATTAAAAGAAAACTGAAAAGCAACTTAGTAATATATACCCTTATTATTACGGCCACTACTTTCTATTTATTTCCCAACCCTAAATATGTCTAACTTATTTCCCATCTCGTCTTGTATAAACACAAGACAAGATTTTAAGTGAGAAAAGCTGGACAAAGGTAAATGAGAGAAGGAAAGATAAAATGAAGACTCAGGCAAGCTAATACACAAAATGTAGGCCAGAAGGTCTATATACTTATTGGAGGTGGGCCACTAATTGTGATCTGAGCTTTCAAGAAACTCAGTCTTAAAAGGCAATGCATATGGTCACTATTCATAATATCCAGAAGACACAAGCAAACCAGTTCAGAAGAACAACGATATGTGTTACTAAGGCACAAAATAAATCTCTCTCTCTCTCTCTCTCTCTCTCTCTCTCTCTCTCTCTCTCTCCCTCTCTCTCTCTCTCTGCCATTCAGGGAACAGACTGTGCTATGAATTGCACAATACCACCAACCACACCCCCGTAACAGCCACCATAACAAGTTTTATGAGACTATGTTTGAAAGCCTCCTTCTGTGTAGGTTAATGGCATGAGGCCTAATACAATTCAGTTCAAAAAAGTACTTTCACGAAGAACTAAAATTATTTAATAGTGTTCATCTCCACAAAAAATAGACCAACACCACTCTATATGTGTGCATATATACATATACATTTTCATACACACACACACACACACACACACACACACACACACAATGTACTTTAAGGTATTAGATTAAGAACACAAGGGAAAATTCAGTCAGGAATTTGCAGAAGTATAGCAGAACAGTGGAATGAACTTTTTGAAAGTTCTATTAATAGAAGGTTTAAGGTAAATATCCTCCACCAGATGCATTATGACAGTTGGGCAGACCTCTGGATCCTATTCTCTCATTTTAAACTATTATTCTATGAAGCCAGTCTGGATACTCATTTCCATCTTATAGATGGAAAAAGTCATAAATAGAGCAAGAAATAGAAAAAAAGTCTCCCAAGGTGACATCCAAGTCAACAGTCCAGCTTGAACTATAATTGTACTCAGTTCAGTCAGTTCAGCTGTTTACTGCGTGCCTGTGTGGTAGATGCCACAAGGGATTCAGAGGTGAGTGGCACAGACCCTGACCTCAAGGACATGTGATGTGGCCTAAGAGAATTTATGAAAGAGATGCAGACATGGGAAGGAAAAACGCTCCTAAGATAGCAAGCAGAGTGCAACAAGTGCCTTAATCAAGGCATACCAGTAGAGTTCTCTGCGGGTTCTAAGACATCACATCCTTTTCTGAAGGCTGTCGCTTGCGATATGCCTGTAAGAAAAAGTAGAAGATAGGCAGATGGATTAGGGAAGGAAGTGCAGGGTGGATGGCAAAGAGATAGTAACACGTGGTACATTCTCAGGGAGCCACATTTGGTTAGAATGTTTACAAAACACACAGAGGAGAGAGAGGTGGGAAAGCAGGGTGAGACCACATGGTCTTGAAGGTCATGGTGAAGAGACTGTATTTAACATGGTAGGGAAACGGCTCAAGACTTTAGATCCCATTATCACACTTGTTGATCAATTCATTCATCTTTATAAACGCACCATGTCTACCATAGGAGATATCTTTTAGAAAGAAAAAAATTGAAAAACTAATTGAAAATAATCCATATTATCTACGTCTCTGCATGAAAGTATGATTCCTGCAGAGAAGAAATCTGTTTAGAGCAAATGAGTATCTTCTATTATCTTTACTCAAGCACCTTCTCCTTGATAAAAACCTGTCTCTAAAGATCACACTTCACAAATGCACGAACTGTCCTAATTATAATCATTCCAACGCTCTACCCAGACATCCAGGAACTAAAAACCTTGTCTCTGACATAAATGTTCTAGATCACATTGATGTCTCATTCCAAACTTACCCAATCTCAGGCTTCAACTTCTATTTATTGTCTATAGGAAAAAGACTCTTACATTTTGTATTTTAAAAATTTTTGTATGCAATCACAAGCAATGACTGTCATGTGTCCAATAATCTGACCCATGTCTTTTGCTCTAGGTACACATGCAAACAGGAAGTTTATAGTGACAGCAAGTCTCAACAGAGATACTCATAACAAACTCCACAAATCAGTAACATTTCAAATTTAAGTTTTTTGTTTGTGTTTTAATTTCAATAAAAGCAGAAAATAATAGAAAAATATCCAACTGGAGAAACAACTAAAATAAATGTAAATGAACTGCTAAAGAAACTACTTGTTTCTAGAACATAGCAATATGAGAGTTTAAAAAGTGAAAATTTCTTTGGGTCCTAAACTAGTTTTGCTCTCTATATAGTGGTAATGAACTTCTTTGTAACATTAAGTCACATTTGGGAGTAACAATCAGGCCAAAATCTAACTAATATTTTAGGTCTTTTTTCCTCATTTAAATTTTAGAATTTTTCAAGACATTAATACTTCTTTCTCCTTTGACACTGTTACCAAATTGTTTTTCAATCAGTTTATGATATAAAAATGAATGTATAATAACATAGAGATGATTTGAAATTATAAATTTTAGAATAATTCTAAGCTATTTCTCTAAATATTGGTGTTGAGATATACCATTTAGTATGAGCAAATATCTTTCAGATATGCATAGAGTACATTTCATCCTAAAATTTAATTCATGATAACAAACTTTTAATAAAGAGATATTTTAAATCTATATTTTTGGGAATGCCACAGTATATTTTTTAAAAAAATCTCTTAAAATGATGAAAAAGAGGGTATTTGTTTTTTTCCACTGTACTCATTAAACCACAAGGATATATTCAAAGTGTAGGTCTTTTCACATGTGGGAGGTTGAATAAATATTTAATTTCAATGAAAACAAAAAAATATATAATAAACTCTCATTACAGTAAATTGCCACTCACCTATAAAAGCTGAAACACAGAAAAAATAAAAATAATGCATGTAAGAAAAACAAAATATTGAGGAACATTAATCTGAGATCTGGGAAAGAATGGGAATAGAAGAAATTAGCAGTTTCTCTGCCCTCTGGTGTCAATAAAATCAACTGCAGCTTGACTAAAGTAAGGCATAATGAAATGTTCCTATTATGAAATCAAATTTCCCCCTGCCAAAATATCTGCAATAAAAATCCTAATGGCTACATGCCAAATTACAAGACTGTTGAACTTTTCTTTATTTACTGTGTTGAACTTTTAGCTAGACTATTTTACAAAGGAAACTGTATTTTTTTTAATTTTATTGCTGTATTTTATATATTCAGTAGGCTAACCATTTAATCCCAAGATTATTTTATAAAGCTATATGTAGAATGATATCCAGAGAAGAAACTACTTCAGTTTGTAATAAATCTCCAAAAAAAAAGTCAAAAACTTTAAAACTATTCCTTTTTTACTCAATCCCACAAATATATGAGTTTCTAGAGTAGTTTTCTACCAGAAATATTGGATTGAGTAATTTAGGCATTTCATATTTCCCAAAGGAAAGCCTTTTAATTATCTGGCCAATTTTACAGTGGAATGTATTTGAACTTCACCGTGATAACTTAGAAGAGTAAATTTACTGTGTGTGTGTGTGTATACATATATATATTCTGTTCTCAGTAATACAGTATTAATGAAAAAATTCAGAAAAAATAAACATGTACTGACATTTCTTTCATTTTTTATTGTAAATGAATTATTTACCTCCAGTGCCAAATAAGTTTTCAAATAAATAACTTGGGATGTATTTTGTCACACACATCACTCTAACCTCCTTTGGGATGAATTAAATTGCTTACATGCTTAAAGGTATATATTTATCCCATGAATATGCCCATGAAAATTATTGTTGCACTTTTTAAAATGAATTTGTTGCTTCCTGGACAGGTAAAAATGGTATTTTTTCTTTAACCAATGAAAAGTATCAGAGAAATAAACAGAAGGTATGATCTACTGATGTAAATAATACCTAGTCAAGGTCGACCTATGTCCATGTATGCAGAACAATTATATGTAACAAAAACAAATCAATATCCAGGAAATTTACATTTTATTCACAGCTTGAAGTGTTGTCGTCATGTTGCACCCTGCCCCCGCAACACACACAGGCCTCCAATCATGAATTGGAGAGGAGTGACAATCTGTGCTTTCTCTAAGAATTTACACCAGGGGCAGACACAGTGTTTTGGATACCTTCCAGGTTTCAGCTTCGTAAAATTTCATTCAAGGACCTGCTTCAAGATTCACCTCACCGGGAATCCCCAGGTGCCCTCCTAAGGCTTCCATCTGCGACTCTCATGTTTGACATTTGTGGACGCATGTATATTTCCAGAGAAATCATTATCACCACCCCCCCAGAATTAAAACAAAACCTTATTAGCCTAAACAGAAAGTTTGTTTCCTTTTCTTTGCCAAGGTTTTATTTTTATTTCCCCCTCATTTCACCTCCTCTCCAAGTCCACCCAAGTTCACAAATTTCTGCCAACGTCTCTCTCAATCTCTCTCTCTGCCAGTTTCTTCACTTTCTTCCTGAGGGACAGAAATGCGGCGCAGGCACTAGCTGGCAGCGGGCAGGGTCCCGGGAGGCAGCTGCATCTCCCGCTCAGCAGCGCCTCGCCCAGAGGAGCCAGCCGGCCGCTGGCGCAGGGCTGCATCTCCGGCTCTGCGCTCGGCCGGGGGCGCGGCTGCCGGCTGGACGCGCACCTGGCTGGAACAGCCGTCAGAGCAGTAAGCGCTACCACTGGGAAGATGCGGAGGCCAGGGCTACGCGCCAGGGCAATGCCAGGGCACTCGGAGGAACCCCGGCACGTTCAGGCCTGTTTGCGAAGCCGACCCGCCGAGGACAAAGGGACCAGAGGCGCGACCGCCCCACTTCTGCCACCTCCTACGCTCCTTTGCACCCCGCCGCACCTACCCGGCCCCATTTCCAGCACCTTCTCAACCCCAGACACCGAAAGGGAGCTAAGGTGGGGGATCGCCTGGGGGAGAAAGGTGCGGCCCCTGGGAATTTTCTCCAGCTGAGGGGAGCCTTGCAATCCCTAGCTGGCCACAACCTCATCACACGCTGGCTTCGTTTTCGTTTATCCCCGCAGCTAGGAAGGAGGGGAGCCGGAGATGAGACGGCCCGGGAACGCCTGCTCCTGGGTGGGGTATCCACAGAAGGAGGTTTGCTCTGACACCAGAACCCACTCTGGGAGACTTGGGGGAGGCAGTACCACCCCCTGGCGCTCAGGTGAAGCAAGCCCGAGTCGTCAAGAAAACCCCTAGTCCCCTCCATCCTTCGTTAGCCAACCCTCTTCTCCCCATTAGGAAAGACCAAGATTACCCAAAAAGCAATTGCAGTAACTTTCCGAAGGGCAGACAGATGAAGAAGGGGTGGATTGAGAATGGGGGCACTAGAGAGGTCTTACAGCTGAGCATAAAATCAAGAAGCCCAAGCGCATCTTACCATTGATTTGGTTTCCAGGATCCCCTTCAGCGAACTGAAACCGGTCCATTAAAAAGTGGCAAAGTAACACAACTCCTGCAGCGGCCAGGTCAGCCCTCCGGAACCTCGCCATGCCGCCGCCGAGACCTCCCTCCTCCTCCCCGCCAGTCTTGCCCTGGCGCCCTGTGTTCCCAGTGGGGATGGGGACGACGGGCTTAACGCTGCGGACAGGTCTCGGCTGGACCCGGAGGCCTCTGTAAATTTCGCTGGGATTTCACACTCGGGAGCCAGGAAGAGGAAGAAGAGTACGGGGGGAACGCAGTCCTCTCCGGACCTCGGGGTCTCTCTTCGCAACTTGCCACAATACTCGCAGCCCTCACCCTAGACAGAGAACCACCACCGCAGGGAGGGAAGACCACTTGCAGCCTGAGCTCGCAAACTCTCGCTTCCGCACAGGCAGCGCCACCCGGGTGCCCGCAGACGGTGACTTCCGAGCACCAGCGATGCGCTCCACTGGGTTCAAAACAGATCTAATTCCACAGCCAGCGTGGGTGCCTCCTCCAAATCCAAGAGGACTGTTGGCTCGGAAGGAACTTTTCCCAGTCTTGGGACGGCCCTCGCGGGAGGCTTGGGTTTACGGGAAAGGGGTTACTGTGGACTGGCGAAACCCCTCCGACAAGTTTTTCTTCTTTTCTTCGCCCGACGCCGAGCGCGCGTCCTTTCTCGCAGCCGGAGGGATGGATGGGCAGCCCCAAATTGCTGAGCCCTGGGAAGGCTCAGGCTGCAGCAGTCTGAGGTCCCAAGCCAGGAAAAAAAGAAAAGAAAAAAAAATGTTTAAAAAAAATAACAAAGGGAAGAGGAAGAAGAAAGAAATAAGGAGAAAAAAAAAAAGTCAGGCTGAAACCTATTGGGAGCGGTTCCTCCTAGCTAAGGAGGTGGCCCCAAACCATACCAAGCCCCGGAGTTGGGTGGCGGAGGAGGCGCCGCCGCCGCCGCCGCGCTCCCCCGCGCTCCTGCTCCACACTTTGGGGAGGGAAGGCAGCTCGCAATTTGCCAGATCGGCCGCTGCACCCTCCTCCCTCCTCCCTCCTCCCTCCCACTCGCTCCTCCAGCCTTTTACCACCTTTCTCCCCGCAACCAGCAGCTACCACCGACCTGTCCAATGGCTGCACTTTCCTCAGGGTTGGCAGAGGAGTCGCCGAGAGATTAAACCCGGGGAGCAATGCAAGGGGGAGTGAGAGGGCAACTCCAGCCCGGCGCGCCCCCGGCAGCCGGCGGCCCGGAGCGCCGGGAGAGGCGGCGAGAAAGGCGAGCCAGGAGGGTAGTGCCGGGCGGCGCCTCCGCGCCGCCGGGTAGCCATCCCTGCACCCGCCTCGCGCCCTTTGCAGTCCGGCCAGCGGCTCCCGCACCCACCTGGCCCCCGGGCCGCCTTCGCGCCCAGCTGCGGGGAATCGCGGCCCGCCGGCGGGTTCTTCCTGGGCGCTAAAGGGTTAATTAGAGTTCGCCATTCCCCGGAGAGCTTGTGTGGCAGTAGTTGGGGTGTGAAGAAAGCAAACCAGAGCGGGTTCGGTTACTGACCCCGCGAAGCCCCTTCGGACCCCAGACCCGCGAGACGGGTGGAGGAAGGTAGCTTGGGGCAACGCGGTCCCGCCGCCACAGCTGCTTTGTAAAGTGTCAGCTGGAGGGAAAGCCTAGAGTTTAAAGAAACAGGAGGCCCACCGAATTTCCTACGGGGGCTTTAACAGGCATTCGCTAGCTAGTTTGTTTTTGTTTTTTTCCAGCTCGCGGATGTGCTTTAGCGTTAACCCTTTCCACCCCCCTCATTAGTTTACATCTGATTTTGCAGTTAATCTCATTTTAAAGGGATAAATACAGAGAAAGCAAAGCACATTGGTTAAAAGTACATATTCTAGAACCAACCATAGTGGACTGAAACTCCACCTCCCCGGCTAAATACCTATCTGACTTTGCTTAATCCCTTAGTGCCTTGGTTCCTCAGCCATCAAATGGGGAGAATTGTAGTTACCCTTATGGGTTGTTGTATTGGATTAAATGAGTTAATACTGCATACTTAAAGGATTGAGACCAGTGTCTGGCACAAAGTACATTACTTTATGTTTCTTAAATTAAGAGAGAAGAGAGGGAGTACTAAATCAAATGGAGATTTCACTTCAGTGTTCTGAGTGCAAAAGGTCCTGTTAGTCTATTCTTGTCCACTCTGTTCCATGCTCTGAGTAGTTTACAGATGCCATAATAAACACCTTAATTTTATCACACTACCCACTGAAAGTGGATCTGGATAATCAAACTACTCTGCTAATTTGATGTTAAAAGAATGGCTCTGTCGTGGTTACTTAGCTGGTGAGAAGGAAAACAGGAAGTGTTAATGTTTTCCCCAATTCAATACTCAATTTGCTCTTTATTTCAGCATATATGTATTTCAGAATTATATGTAAATACATACATTCATACATATAGAGAAACATGTTATGCATACAGACTTGCCAAGACCCTTCCTCTCCCAACAGGTTCATTTCTTCCTCCTCACTATACATAGGGAAACTGGTTCTTTCATTTCTGCTCAGTGAAGAGTTTTTAACTTCTATGTAACATATATCCAAATTTGAGTACCTAAGGAGACGATCTGTGTGACATTAAGTTGGAAAACTGAGTCTTCTTATCAAAATTTGATTGCCCTTAAATTCATGTTGATTTTTCATTTTTTTGTCTGCATCCCCGGTGAGGTCACTACTTCATGAATCTGTGTGGAAAGCTTCCTAAAGCAGTCTGTGAAACTCCAATTCCTATTATACGCAAAATTATAGGGAACCCAAAAGGAGCCACCTCAAGAAAATCTGGCTAATTTTAATCCTGGCTAATTAAAAGTAGCTTATGTTGAGGCTTAAATGATTTGAGTTTGCCATATACATTTCACCATAGCTGAATTGTCTATTTCAATTTCTTGGAGAGAAACGAAGATGACTTTATGGAAAAAGTCTCATCTTCCATCTGATTTGTGAGAAGAGTTATAAAGAGTCAGGTCTGTTTCTATTTACTATAGTTATAAGAACTGAATTGCTGGTTTTGCTTTGCTTTTCTTTTTTTTCTTTTTTTCTTTTCTTTCTTTAACCCACTGGTTTAATTTTAGCTAACCTCTCAAGGAACAAATGAATCAGGAATCACAAAGGAGTAGGATGTGAGTTCTTTTTCATGACAAAGATCTGGAATTCATAGAACACTTTATTCTTTAAGATCTTAAGATTGTATCTCAGAATCACACTCAACAACACAGATTTGGACAGACATTAGCACCTGACCTAATGTATGTACAGATTTCAAACTTGTTTGCAACCCTTATCTACACCAACTTTCAGAGATTTTTAGACATTCCAAGTGCAGCACTATCTGTATAAAGGTAAGTACAATTACCCACATCCATCTCTCACATTGCTGGGTTTCCAAGGACCTGTTTTGAATTGAAACTTGGCTAACAGGATACTCAAGAAAACATTATGCTCACTTGGAAAAAACAGATGAAATACAGGCTGTGGAGTACTTAGTATTTATTGTAATCTTTTTTAAAAATTACTTCAGGACATAGTTTTTGTCATTTTAATAGGATTTGTTAAAACTTTCTACAATTGCCGTCAGATAAAGGGAAAATTGCTATTAGTATTGCTGTAATTCAGTCCTAAACTAATATTATGACCTTTTCCTCTCAGTCTATGGTATTTCCTCTCCCTCCTCATTTGATAGCACTAATTTTTTGACCTCTGGTGTGGAATTACAAGACTCATTTGTTCATCTTGGCTGACTTCTGCTCTTAAAATCAATTGGTATTTAATTATATTATTGATGGATGTTTTCAGCTTTTTGCTCTTTTATAGTTTTAAGTATAAATTTTATAGTGTTTTGCATCAAAGAAGCTTTTTTTTTCCCCCAAATTCACCTAACAGCTAATATGACATTTTTTACAGGAACATTTAACATACAAGAACACTTAATGCCTTTTATCCTCATATCAATGCTACATTTACTATGTAGATGAAATTAACAATATAATTATATTTGGCTCACTCATAATGAAATAATATATTGCATTAAAATAGCATTTGTTTACACTGTCTTATTTCTGAATCTTAATAAGCTAAAGCTTTTTCTTTTTACCAGTAAACAGCAATGTACAAAAATATGCAACTCAAAATAGTAGAAAACAAATGATTAAAGTGGAATTGTACACTCTTTAAAAGGGTAGAGGCATTATCTTACATTTCAAGGACATTAAGAAAGTGAAAAGAGGGAGCGCCCTTCTAGTTGCTAGATGGGATGATGCCCAATCCATTAATTGCTTAATAAAGCTAATTAATTCTTCAAAAACAAAGTTTTTTTTTTTTTTAAAGGAAAAAGACAATCCACAGAATGGGAGAAAATATTTGCAGTTCATATATCTGATAAGAGCCTAGAATCCGGAATATATGAAGAACTCTTACAACTCAATAATAATTAAAAAACAAAACAAAAAAAAACCCTAATTAAAAGGGGCAAAAGGTTTGACAAGACAGTTGTCCAAAGAAGATACACAAATGCCAGAGAAGCACATGAAAAGAGGTTCAATATCAACAGTCAGCAGGAAAATGTAAATCAAAACCACAATGAGATACCACTTTACACCAATGAAGCACTCCCCTTGGGAAACTATGCACCTACTCCAGTGCCTAGTCCACCCTTCAAAGCAATTTTGGAACTCTTTTTCTGGAATGCTGACTAGGATATTGAGCAATGAGGTATGCAGCACTTTTTTCTAGGATGAGTTCGTTAACTTAATTGTCAGACTTTCTATTTTATATCCATTAGTTGATGGACATATACAGTGTTCCCGCTTTTTGGCTATTATGAATAATGATGTTATGAACATCCATGTACAAGTCATACAAATTGCATAGATATGTGGATGATATGGTGACTGTTTAACTTTGTGAGGAAATGATGAACTTTTTCCACAGTGTCTGTACCTTTTTACATTCTCAGCAATGTATGAGGGTCCCAATTTCTGATAATCCTCACAGACATTTGTTCTTTTCCATTTTTTAAATAATTATAGCCATGTCTTTTATTCTTGATAAATTGAGCTAAAAGTTTGTAAATTTTGATCAAAGAACCAACTTTTGGTTTTGATGACTTTCTCTGTTGTTTTTCAATTCTCTATTTTATTTATTTCCCTCTAATCTTTATTATTTACTTCATTCTGCTTGCTTTGGATTTAGCTTGTTTCCTTTTCTAAGTTCTTAAGGTGGAAAGTTAGGTTATTGATTTTAGATGTCTTCTTTTTTTCCAGCTTCATTGAGATATAATTGACATGTAACATTATGCAAGTTTAAGGTGTACAATGTGATGATTTGATACAAGTATATACTGAGAAATGTCTACCACCATAGGTTAACACACCTCTCACCTCACACAATTATTGTTATGTTGTTATTGTTATGGTGAGAATATTTAAAATCTACTCTATTAGCAACTTTCAATATAGTTTCAGTCTTGTTAGCTATAGTCAATATGTGATACATAGATCCCCAGAGTGTACTCCTCTTAAACTGACCAATCTCTCTTCATATCCCCCATCCAGCAATGCCAATCTATTCTGTTTCCATAATTTCATTTTTTTTAGATTCTCTGACTTATTTCACTTAGCATAATGCCCTCAAAGACCATCCATATTGTTGCAAATGGCAGTATTTAGTCCTTTATTTTAATTGGTGAATAGTATTCATTCATTCATTTACATCACATTTTGCTTTATCCATTCATCCATTGATGAATATTTAGGTTATTTCTATGTCTTGGCTATACTGAATATAGCTGCAATGAACATGGGGGTGCAGATAACTCTTTGAGACAGTGATTTCATTTCCTTTGAAGATATACCCAGAACGGGGATTGCTGGATCATTTTTAATTTTTTGAGGAACCTCCATACTGTTTGCCACATTCGCTGAACCACTTTACAGTCCCACCAACAGTCAACAAGGATTCCTTTTATTCCATATCTTTACCACCATTTGTTATTACTACCTTTTTTATAATAGCCATTCTAACAGGCAGGAGATGGTATCTTGTGGTTTTTGATTTCCATTTCCCTTATGATTAGTGATGTGCACATTTTCATGTACCTGTTGACCATTTTTTAATCATATTATTTGTTTTTTTGCTAATAATTTGTATCAGTCCTTATATACTATGGATATTAACCACTTATCAGATACATGGTTTGCAAGTATTTTCTACCACTCCATAGATTGCCTTTTTGTTGATTGTTTCTTTTGCTGTGAAGAAACTTTTTAGTTTGATGTTGCCCTACCTGTTTATTTTTCCCTTTGTTGCATGTGTTTTTGATGTCAAATCTAAAAATCATTGCCAAGACCAAAGTCAAAGAGCTTTCCCCCTGTATTTTCATCTAGGGGTTTTATGGTTTCAGGCTTAACAAATAAATCCTTAATCCATTTCCAGTTATTTTTTGTGAGTGGTATAAGACAAATGTCCAGTTTCATTCTTTTGAATGTAAATATCCAATTTTCCCAGCATTGTTTTCTCAAGAGACTATCCTTTCCCCATTTAGTATTCTTGGCTCCCTTTCAAATATTAGGACTGTGTATGAGTGGGTTTATTTCTGGGCTCTTGAGTCTGTTACATTGGTCTATGTGTCTAATTTTATGACAGTACCATATTTGATTACTATATCTTTGTAATATATTTTAAAGTCAGGAAGTGTGATGCCTCCAGCTTTGTTTTTTCTCAAGACTGCTTTGGCTATTTGGAAACTTTTGTTGTCCCATATGAATTTTAGGATTTTAAAACAATCTACACGATTGCTTTAGGATCATTTAGATGATAATGTGATTTTCATCTTTCATTCTATTACTGTGGTGTATCATATTTATTGATTTGCATACAGTAACCATCCTTGCATCCCAGGGGTAAATCCCACTGGATCATTGTGTATGAACCTTTAAATATGTCGAATTCTGTTAATATTTTCTTGAGAAATTTTGCAACTATATTCATCTGGTATATTGGTCTATAATTTTCTTTTCTTGTAGTCTTCTTATCTGTCTTTGGTATCAGAAAGATATGCTGCTCTCTTAAAATGAGTTTGGGAGTATTCTCTCCTGTTCAATTTTTTTGGAAGAGTTTGAGAAGCATTGCTGTTAATTCTTCTTTAAATGTTTGGTAAAATTCACCGATGAAGGCTTATGGTTCTGAGTTCTTTTTGTTGGGAAGTTTTTGCCTAATGATTCAATCTCTTTACCTTTTTCTGGTCTGTACAGAGTTTCTATTTCTTCATGATTTAGACTTGGTAGGCTGTATGTTTCTAGATATTTACTCACTTCTTCTACATTGTCTAATTTGTTGGCATACAATTATTCATAATAGTGTTTTTGTGGTATCACTTGTAATGTTTCCTCTTTCATTTATAATTTTATGTTTCTGAGTCCTCTATTTTTCTTGGTAATTCTACCTATGGTTTGTCAATTTTGGTTATCTTTTTTAAAAAAACAGTCTTATTTTTGTTGATCTTTTCCATTGTTTTTCTATTTCATTTATTTTTGCTTTTATCTTTGCTATTTCCTTCATTCTATTAACTTTGGGCTTCATTTCTACTTCCTTTTCCAGGACCTAGGGGAGTAAAGTTAGGTTATTTATTTGAGATCTTTTTTGTTTCTTAATTTAGATGTCTATCGCTCTAAAATTCCCTCTTAGAACTCCTTTCCCTGTAGCCCATTAATTTTAGTGTGTTGTATTTCCATTTTCATTTGTTTTGAGATATAGTAATATTTTGATTTACCTTTTGGTTTCTTCTTTGACCCTTTGGTTGTTCAGGAATGTGCTGTTTAATTCCCACATACTCGTTAACTTTCTAGTTGTCCTCCTATTATTGACTTGTTACATCCCATTGTGGTTGGAAAAGATACTTCGTATAATTTCAGTCCTTTTAAATTTGCTGAGACTTGTTTTGTGATCTAACATGATCTATACTGAAGAATAATTTGTGTGTGCTTGAGAATATGTATTCTGCTGCTGTTGAATGCAATGTTCTGAATATATCCATTAGGTCTATTTGATCTAAAGTATATTAGTTCATATCCAATGTTTCTTTATTGATTTTTTGTCTGGATGATCTATTCATTGTTGAAAGTGGGGTTTCAAAGTCCCCTACTACTATTGCATTGTTCTCTAGTTCTCCCTCAAGATCTGTTAGTATTTGCTTAATATATTTAGGTGCTTTGATGTTGTGTGCTTGTGTATGTACAACTGTTATATCCACCCTTTATCATACTGTCTTTCTACCATTTTTGACACACGTCTATATTGTCTGATATAAGTATACCCGCCCCTCCTCTCTTTTCATGGAATTATTTTTCCTTCCATTTTTTTCACTGAGAGCCTATGTGTATCTTTGAAGTTGAAGTGAGTCTATTGTAGGCATACATAGTTGGGTCTTGTTTTTTATTTTTTTGTTTTGTTTTGTATTTTTTAATCCAATCATGCATTCTATGACATTTGATTGGAGAGGTCAATCCGTTTTCATTTAAAGTAATTATTGATAAGTAAGGACTTACTAATCCCATCAATTGTTTTCTGGCTGAAATGTAGTTCCTTTCTTCCTCTCTTGCTCTCTTCCTTTGTGATTTGATGATATTCCACAGTGATATACTTTGCTTCCTTTGTCTTTTTCTTGTGTGCATCTACTGTTGGTGTTTGCTTTACGGTTATTCTGAAACTTACATAAAACATCTTTTAGATATAACAGTGTATTTTAATTCTTAACTTAAATTGTATACAAAAAAAATCTACCCTTTTAGTCCTACCTCAACATTTTATGCTTTTGATATCACAACTTACATCTTTTTATATTGTGTATCCATTAACAAATTATTGTAGCTGTCACAATTTTTAATACTTTGCCCTTTAATCTTTATACTAGAGTGAAGTGATTAACACACCACCAAATTACAGTATTGGAGTAGTCTGAATTTAAGTGTATGCTTACATTTACCAGTGTGTTTTATATTTTCACAGTTTTCATGTTACTAATTAGTGTCCTTTCATTTCAACTTGAACAACAACTTTCAGAATTTCTTGCAAGGCAGGTCTAGTGGTGATGAACTCCCTCAGCTTTTCTCTGGGAAAGTCTTTATCCCTTCTTCATTTCTGAAGGACTTTGCCATGTAAAGTTTTGGGTTGGCAATTTTTCCTCTAAGGTATTTGAATAACATCCCACTTACTCTTGGCTGGTATGGTTCTGCTAAGAAATCTGCTTATAACCTTACTGAGGAGCAGGTTGTGGGGGTGGGAGGGTGTCCCATGAAAGTTACAATCTTCTTTTCAATTGTACTCTTAAGATTTTTTTCTTTAATTTTGATAGTTTTATTATACTGGATAGTTTTATTATAATGTATCTTGGAAATGATCTTTGTTGTTCCTAGCCATCTAAAAATGGCTTTGAGTCTCAGTTTTATTGTATGTATATACTACACTTTGTTTATCCATTCATCTACTGACAACCATTTGAGTCTATTTTAACAAGGACGATGATATATAATTAGGCCATATGTGTAATCAAAAACTGAGTTGGAAAAAAAAAGTTATGTCAGCAAGTGAAAAAGAAATCACATTAAATCTAAATCCCTTAGGACATGTGTACATATTATAATGTATCATTTATAAGGATAGTATGTAGATAAAATTGAATCTTCCATCTACTTCTCTGGATATGGACACAATACTGATTGCTGTGCAAAATTTAACTTTCATCTGATTTTGTTTTTGTTTCATGTTAATATACTCTGTGTAAAAATCTCTAATTATTCTCAATAGTAAGATTCATAAAACATAACACACACCAAAAGTCTTAATGAATACTTGATAATATATCTTTTATGGTACTGCTTTTGTAAGGAGCATGTTTTGTTTTGTATCTCGTTAGTCTGGTTTCATCTTTTATTGTAATCTAGGCTTTACTGTCACTTGTTTCAGAATTTCCCTGACAATCTGGTTTTCCCCTGAAGGTCTCCTTTGCCTCCTTAAATATGACTCTAATTTTTTTTCTTATTAGAGATTATATTTCTATTACTAGTTTTTTTTATTTATTTTATTCTTCAAGAGAAAATAAAGAGTTGTTTTAGTATAAATACTATATTATTGCTAGGAAGGAAAATGAACATAAACACAATTACAAATATGTACTCTTTGCATTTGAGAAATGATAATAGGTTATCACAACTACAACAACGTTTATTAAGGAATGAGGGCCAAACCTCACATAGGATGATTAAAATCAACATATACAAGAAGCAGAGTTGCTTATGCAATATGATGCAAAAGCTTGAGAAGTCAAGAAAGGGTGTGGTGAAACTCTTTCAGCTGTACACGCAGTCACCTGAAACCTGACGGGTCCAGCAAGTCTTTACACATTCATATAAGCAGACTAATGTCAACCACAGTCATTTCAGGGATTGATAACTGTGCCCCTCTTTGGTCAAAAATTGGTAAGAGATCATGTTGTCTTCACATGTGATCCTCAGAAGATCTGAACTAATATTTCTAAAGTTAAAGACGATTTTTGTTCCTTCTTGTTCTGTTAAATAAATATTAGATAAATTCTATTGCACTAGAAGAAGATTAGTAGATAAATATGTAGGAAATTAGTTCTAATGGACAATCCCCATTTTAATTGAAAAGAAGTTTAAAATAGCTTTCAAAGAGAGTTGATGGAGATGGTACATTCAAGTTTGATAAAAGATTCCTTTCACAATATTTTAAAACCAGGTAGATCTAGCCAGCATCTTTCAAGAGAAGAAGATGCAAAATCCTGGTTAGAAGACATTGTGTTCCAAAGGTCCAAGTCTGCCCTTTAAAAGGTTTAACATAGAACAAATATTCCAATAGCAAATATATTGTGATATATGTTACAAGTATGTTAAGACTGTAAATTTCCAGGATAACCTAAAATAGCTTTTTCATTCATAATACTACTGAAATTGTATTCAGTTTTTTCAAAAAGACTGTCAAAAGAAAAATATAATCAATAGTATTATACATTGAGTACATACTGAGAAATGTCCTATTAATTAACCAGGGACAGAAAGGGGTGGAGGGTATTTCATGGAAATATATGGGATAAAACTATATCAATCTAATAATACCATGATTTTAAAACACAAGAGCAACAAAAGTAATCTTCAACAAAAAATGTTCCACTTGGAGCTTTCCAAAGATTCCTGTTGAGTTTCTCAGGGTAAGGTACTTTCAAATATATAGAACTTGGTTGCCATTGTACTGTGTTGGTAGAACATCAGTATTATTTAATTGTGGCCGATTCAGTGAAATATACAGTATTTGTTGAAATTCGGCAAAAAAATGAAGGAACATTCAAACTCAGGTATTCTATGACCTACTCAACATGACAGAGAAATCGCAGTATAATTTGTGTAAAAAAAGGCAAATAAAAGCTTTAGAATCTCTTACAGCATCAAAAATTTTAATAAGTGCTAATGTGCTATTGTTAATGAACGCCTTTTGTACATAACTGGAAAAGTCTACTAATTTCTTAGTACTTAGAGGATTCCATTTATTATTAAAGAATCCAATAACCAATTTTTTTTTCCTAGCTCTACAGAATTTGGTCTGACTTATTTTAGTACCTGTGTGTGTTCCTTCTTGTGATTTAATTCTAGTTGTCCTGATTAAATCATCCATCATTTTTAGGAAGATTTTTCTCCTTATTGGTTTTTCGTACTGCCTCACTAGTTTTAGCTGTTTGCTACTTTCTCTTCTTGATATGTCACTTTGAAAATATTTCAGTGACTGTCTTATGTTAAATTTTCTAATGGCATTTTAATTTTCATTTTAGTTTCAGTTCATTTTCCTATTTTTCATCCTTCACATTTTAAGTCTTTTCATCAGTAAGTATGACTCAGGTTTTGAAAATTTGGATTTACATATTTATTTGAGACATTCAATAAAATAAGCAGCTCCCTCAAATAAGAAATCTTACCCCTATATTATTGTCATTATATATTTTGCAAATATTTCATATCCCATATATCCTGTGACACCTAAGTGTAAGAGTTTTCTAATATATTGGATTTAGATGATCATCAGCTACTTACTTTTCCTTGTTTTATGGACTACGAAGTATATTGTATTAATCCTGAAAAGATCATTTAAACTTTTGTGCAGCATGGAAAGTAAAGAGATATACTTTATAGGGTTGGAGGATTAACTCTTGAATTTACCTGATGAAGGTAAACCAAAATCAAAGTCAAGACAAGAAACATTTTCACTATAGGACAGAGGACACACACTATATTTATTAGGTTGGTGCAAAAGTAATTGCGGTTTTTACAATTATTTTTAACCTTTATAAACCGCAATTACTTTTGCACCAACCTAATAGATACTGCCGAATTCTCTACCTCTAGAGAATGAGTGAAGACGAACAAAGCAACTCCATGTGGTAGTGGAAGAAAGCACAATGAAAGATAAAGGAGGCCACATTTTAAAGACTCAGAAGATCTTTGAAAAGGTGGGAGGACGGAGCATGGTCTAAATAGAGATGTGTGTTAGCAAATGATGCCCGTGTATAACTGACATGTGAAATCGTGTACAGAGAGTTTCTGGAGACAGCACTGAGGAATGATTCCAGATAGAGGACAGCGAGATATACAGAGAAAACATCATCGAAGGAAAGTCACAAGTCACAACCACAGGATGATCTCATTCTCCAATCTAAGTGACACCTCAGAGTCCTGGCATCATCGAAGGACCACGTGCCTTGTGCAGCCAGTCTTGTAAACTGTAAAGCTGGGTCCAAGCTGCATAATGGCAACTTGAATCAGTATCTGAATGTTAATGTTCACTCTAAGCACAATAGTACTTTAGATAAATGTGATTCTCAACAGGATAAGGATGTTAGTACTTCCTGCAGGGTTAGGGGATATTTGGAGGAAGGAAGGCTATGTAGACAGAAAACAAAAACAAACAAAAAAATGATGCTATCATTGTGTATTTGGGAAACCAGGAAAATCTACGTTTTAAAAATACAAACTATAATAAATAACATCTGAGCTAATGGGAATATGAAAACGATCATGCTCCTTAACTGGGGCTGGGGAACAGCTGGCACACGCTGGCAGAATCTTCATGAGAGAGAAGTGCAATTTTTATGTTTATCCAAGGAAGACTTGAGAAAAAAAGGAGGACATAAAATAACGCAGAAAAGAATATCGATGTATAATGCCTAATCCAAGGTTGCCACTCAGGTGTGTACACCAGTCAGCCCTGGGGTAGCTTTGACTGACCTACGATCAAAGCAGGAATTGGACTAATTTAGAGATATGGAATCCATAGTTATTGCCATCATTATGGGCAGTTCCACAAATTATCAATCATCAGTTCAAAAGTAAGTTTCATGAAATATACAATAGATACACATGTAGCATATTTAATTGACTATTAAAGCAGCTCTACAGAACAAGTCTTAGAAACATATATGACATTAGCCCATAAAGCAGCTCTTTAATGTCCTCTTTGAACTATCTCCATCAGCATCACCAGGTATGCTTGCTTTGTATCATGTTTCTGATCCACACCCTTGCCTGGGATTCAGATTAAATGAGTCTGAGTTGGGGTGGTACGTGGGGAACTAACTTTTTAAATAGCTCTTTAGGTGATTAAATGATGCAAGTCATCCTAACACCACACTTGGAAAACACTGTCCTAGAGTAAAGGCATGACAATAAAGATACGTTTTACCTTACATGTGAGTTCAAATGCCCTTTTTTTCTTTTTTTTAAATATCGTATTGTTTTCATGGTAAACGAGAGTAAGCTTAAAAGAAAAGGAAAACTACATCAAAAAAATAATACATGATATTTTTAAAAAATCTCTAGCATCTAAATTTCTACATTCAGTCTTATTACTCGGACAGTAAGAAAGAGAAATTTAGAATGAAATACAAAGTGCATTCCTCTAAGATTAAATCCACTTATGTAATGAGGTGTGGTAATTCAGAATTTAGAAAGGAACAGCCACGTTGAGGACAAGCCCATCTCATTACATAGCTCCTCCTTGGTTATGAGTTGTCAGTCAGAGCTCAAATTATTTTGATTTTAAAACCATAGGTTCACTTATAGAGCTTTTTAGAGACATTTGTGGGAACTTCCCTCCCTCCTTGTTTTATTAATTAGAATAAGTAAAAAATATGGGGAAGCTAATTATTCATACGCTTTTATTTTTAAAGAGGGTATAGTTTCATCTCAGGAAAAAGACTGGCCCTTTAAATACAGATACAATCTCTCATTGTGTGTGTGCAATATACAGACAGACATCTATTCTTCAATTATTTATTTCCAATTTTTAAAAATTTTTATTATTCAAATTAATAAATAAACCATATTTGTAGCTTTATTTGAGAAGACAGTATATATTTTCCTGTGAAAAGTACGAAATTTTATAGAAATTTAAGATATTTTATAGGAAAACGTGTACCTTTGCAATGGTAGTAATTCTTATCTTATGGTTCTTACACAAATTATATTACCTAAAAATTTATGCTAGAATATTTAGATTGACCAGAATAAAAGAACTGTTCTTCTAAATGAATCAAAATGATTGTTTCAATATAAACTGATAGTATCATATATGCAATTTGGAATGCCATTTAAAAATTACAGATCTTGAGAAAATATTTGAGACACTTTTATTTGATGAGTCAAATTAGAATTAAGTCAAAATTCTAGTTTTGTGATATCCTATTATATGAATGACTCTTCATCCTATTAATTGAATTGTGTTCTGCTTAAGTAGGGGCTTGCCCAAATTATGGCCAGGCTTGACAAAGGGACCTATTCTCAAACTAGATTGTAAGTAGCCACTGTGACACCCTAATAAAACAGTAAAATTACAGTAAAGGAAACAATATCCTTTTCTTCTCAGCTCAGAACACAGGCCAATCTAATTTGGGAACTGTGACAAAATTAGTAATGGATTGCAACTGCATAATTTGAAGATTTCATATGTTTAATTTCTATTTTAATACTTTGAAAGTGAGATAAAATAGAGAAGATCAAACGCATATCTAGAAAAAATAGCCATGACACTTCACTATTCATTTTAGCCTTTTCTTTCTTATTCTTATTTCTCTTAATGCTTACATCTGCCTTTCACTTTCTGTGAAGAGTCCTATTCTTGAGTCTAAACATGTTATTGTCATGAACAAGCTATGATTTATGACCTTGGCTATGTTTCTTCGAATTTTTTGTTTGTTTGTTTGTTTGTTTGTTTTTTAGCTTAAAAGAAAACCCTGGTGCTTGTTTTGTCAATATGTACTATACTAAAATTGAAACAGCACAGAAAAGATTAACACGGCCAGTGTGCAAGGATGGCACACACGTTTGTGCGTCATTTCATATTTATCGGTCTTTGTCTTGGAGGAGATGGGGGTGGCCAAGCGAATGGCAAAGGAGATTAAAGGGTGTTTAACCTCTACCACTTACGTTTTATTTATTTTGTTATATAAAAACTAGTGTTAATAAAAATTAATCTTGGTATATGAATACAGTGTTTTTTTGTGTGATTCTCTCTGCTCTCCCTGTATTTTAAAATATAAAATTCAATCATAGCAGTTATTCCATTTCCATACCTAAGAAAATGATCAGAAATGCATGCGAAGATTTATTCATCAGAATATTCTCTTCAGCATTTTATATAGCAAGAGAAAATTGGAAACAATTTAAAATTTGAACAATACAAGAAAATGGTTAAGTAAATTATAGTAGAGTCATATGATTGTTATGCATTTATTTGGAAATCTTACTTTCTGTGTTAGTTTCCTATTGCTGCTATAAGAAATTATCACAAACTTAGTGGCTTAACAGGTCTGGAGGCCAGGGATCTGAAATGGGTCTCACTGGGGAAAATGAAGGCGTTGGGAGGACCGCATTTCTTCTGAGGAGAATCCTTTTTCAGCTTTTGGAGTCTACTGCATTCATTGGCTCCTGGCCATTTCCTCCTCACATCACCCCAACCTTTAGCCTCTGTCCTCAAGTCTCCTACCACTGACTCTGACCCTCTCCCTCTTATAAAGACCTTTGTGATTATACTGTGCCTACTGAAATAATCCAGTGGAATTTCCCCATCTCCAGATGCTTAAATTAATCACGTCTGCCAACTCCCTTCTCCCATGTAAAGCAACACATTCTCAGGATTCAGATGTGGATGTGTTTGGGTGGAGGTTGTTCAGCCTACCACATTATGTAAGCAAATAAGGACATGTGAATACTTAACGTGCTTAGAACAGTGACCAACAGAAAAACACCCTCAATTGTGATTTGTAAAATGAATAGGTGGATAAGCGAACTTCTCACTGCTTCCACAGCCTGATCTAAGCCACCATTATCTCTTACCTGGATAATTCTAATAGTGCAAAGGCCTCCCTGCTTCTCCCCTCATCCCCATCTATTTCCAGCACAGCAGCCAGAGTGATCTGTTTAAAACATAAGTCAGATTGTGTTTCTCCTCTGTTTAAAATCCAACACTGTTTTGTCTCCCTATTTCACTCAGAGTAAAGCTCAAACTCTTGGGTGGCTTCCACAGCCTTACACCACGTGCTCCCCTTAATGTGACCTATTTAAACAAACCTACACTTCTATTCTGCGCCTGTTTTATTGTCCCCGCACTGTTCCTCCTAAGCACTAGTCCTGTTCCCACCTTAGGAGCCTTTCACTGCAGCTTCCCCCTGCCTGGAACTCTCCTCCCAGATATGCATGCTGCTCACATCCCCACTTCTTCAGGTCTTCACTCATGCATCACCTCACTGAGGCCTACCCTGGCCACTGCATTTAAAAATCTCAACTAACCCACCATTTCTACACTCCCAATCCTTTTAACCCAGTGATGTTATTATTCCATGGCACATCACCTTTTAGTATTCTAAATGCTTTTTTATTATGCTTATTTTCTGCTCCCCTACTGAAATATAAATTCCAAAAGACAATGAATGTTATATGTTTTGTTCAATGATATATTTGCATTTCCTTAAACAGTGCCTGGCACATAGTACACACTCAATAAATGGATGTTGAGTGAATGAATGAGATCCTACTGTGTGCCAGGTTCTGTCCTAGGTACTAAGGCCATTTCATCTGTAAACGTGCCAGTTTCCCCTTTGTTGAAGCTCCTTTCAAGTTCTCTAGGCTGCCAAAATCGACTTCACACAAGTCCCCAGGTTAAATGACATAGAAGAAAACACTAGATGAGAAGCAGTAAGACTGGAAATTATTAATTAGCTTTGCTTTCCTTATGTACCATCCCCGCCCTTACCACGCCTATGCTTTTGTCACAATTACAGGATATTGTTTTACTGATGTTATGGAGATTAAGTAAAATGCATATAATTGTTAACTGTGGGTGCCATGAAAAACAAACAAAAAACAACATTGCAATCTAAGGGTTATACAATAAACCAGTGGGAAATTAAGAGATCTTTTTAAACACTATCATTTTACACATACACAGGTAAGATAGACGCATATATTCGGGTAGAACTGACTACAAAGCAAATTAGCCTTTCTCAAAAATTATTTTCTTATTGACTATCATTTTAAAGCTGCATTATAAACCTCTGTCTGAAATATAACCTTCAGCATGTTATGTGAAGTCTTGACAATTATCACGGGACCCCCGGCTGGGAGTTTTCCATTTGAGTTACTGGACAGCACACAGAGAACTGTCTTTAGAAATTGAGCAAAGTGGGAAAATCAGTTATTTGTAAGCAAAAGTCTTAATCCTGCTGATTTATACTTTGCCATTTCCTTTCTCTATATCAAGTACTCTTAAGCTTTAGAAGAAATACACGGATGTCCCAGCATTCCACACTTGTTTAAGTCAGAGGGTAGGGCTAGAACACACCAAATAGCTCACATGCAATTTCAGTTTTCTGAGCTCAACCATCAGCCTTCCCACAGATGAGGTTAACAAAGACCGATGAATTTAACGTACTATTCCACCCAATTTTACTTTTTTCTATTACAATGAACATTTTATGGAAATTACCAAGTGTAAGTGCTAAAGACAACTATATTTTAAAGAGTCATTAAAAAGTAAATCTTGAAGAAAATCAACTATATGGGTACATGGCCAGTCGTGTCCTCTTGGTGGTTTCAAACGCTCCCCAGACTATCTTCACGTTTTGTGAGAAAATATATGCAAGTCCCAGTGTCTCCTCAAATACGTAAAAGCAATGTAATATTTCAAAAGGTATCCATTATTTTATGAATTTTTGCTTTGGGACAATCTATTAATCTTTTTTTTTTTTTTCATTATTTCAATAGAGGACTTTGTAAAACTAAGATTTGGGAAGGCATCTATATTTTTGAAATGTTGGTAAATTCTGGCTCATTTCCTCAACTACAGTGTAAGCATCTTCAGGAATAAATAATGTCTGATTATACTCTCAAGTCAATAACATGAGTATTAAGGCCCTATCTGATGAGTGAACTACTCATCAGATAATTAATCTACTTTTTTACTTAGCGATATTTTATAGTTTCATATGAAACTTGTATCTTGCTTGAAGACAGAAATGTTAAAGTTCACATGTTTTTAGCCCAGTCATTGATACCTCTAAATAATTGTTGGTGATTATTTCTTTGTTTATGCTTCTAGTTTCAGTCAAAAGACCCGAGACCTAAGTGTCACTTATTAATTACTGTCCTGCAGCAAGCCACTCAGTACCTCTGAGCATCACTGTATCTGTGATATAATAATTCTTGCCTTACCTCACAGGGAGGTTGTAAAACTGAAATAACATGGAGGCATGCTGTAAACTCTAAAGCGACTAGAATTATAATGTTATTTTCTACTGGAGAGGTTAAGTGCTTCGATAAGCGTCCTCAGCTTAAGTGGAACTAAAATATTCCCCCCCTCAACTTTTTCCACATTACCTTTCTTTAGCAACCAGGGGGCTGTGAGAGACACACAGACAAGTTTTACATGATTCCACTTATACGAGGCAGGTAAAATAGTCACATTCAGAAAATCAAAGACTAGGATGGAAGGAGAAATGGGGAGTTATTAATCAACAGGAATAAGGTCTGAGTTCAGATAAATAAACTCCAGAGATCTGCTTTGCAACATTGTTCCCACAGGCCACAACAATCTACTACACACTGAAAATTTGCTAAGAGGGTAGATCTCATGCTGAGTGTTCTTACCACAATCAAATAAAAAAGAAATTACCCCATTATGTGATTGTATGATTCCATTGAGATGAAATATCCAGAATAGGTTATAGACACGGAAAGCAGATTAGCGATTCCCAGGGGCTGGGAGGAGGGGAGAACGGGGATCAGGTGGGTGCAGAGCTTCTGGTTGGGGTGCTGAACATGTTCTTCATACCATTGTGGGTGTCATGAATGCCACTGAACTGTCCATTTTAAAAGGGTGAAAATGGTAACTTTTATATTATGTACACTTTACCACAATCAAAAAAATAATGAAAATAGGGGGCCGTGAAATTCCTGTTTCTCCCCCTAGATCAATAATTAGACGTCAAAAAAAATCATGGACATGGATTCACTCAATAAATATTTATCCAGTGCCTATTTTGAGCTGGCCTTAGTTTAAGGATACTGCCCTATGGCTACTGTTTTCTTATGTGGGGAATACAGATGTTGTAAGTTAGACAGTATTCACAAATCCTTCTGACTCTAGTATTAAGTCAAGAACTTCTTAGTTTGATGTTGACTCTGTACTTAATGATTTTTGAAGAGGGAGATCTATGCCCCTACCCATTTCTTGCCTCCTGCTCACCTTCACTGTGATTTTCACAATGGAGGAAACCATGCTAACGCTGACTGTGAAGTTCATGTTCGCCACACAGGGAGACGTAAGCTCATATCCTCTCTGTACGGTAACTCTCCCAAGAGCTACAGTTCCACCTGGTTATTCTGTTGACATCTCAACATGAGTACAAATCACACTGCACTTCTCCTGTCCCTTTTCCACTCCTCAGTTTCTCCTTCTGACATCACTGTTTTTATCAACGCCAGTACCGCTCTCCAAGGCCCCCTAGTGTGAGATTTTGTTTCTGATCTAGTATTTTTTATTTCTTCTTTTCATTCTATCACTAACATTGCTCCCCACTTTACAAATTTCAAATTTCAGTCATTTAAACTCTTGGGCCTGGACTATGTACAGTTATTATAAAATTACACTTCTGCCTACAATCCTTCTTCTCCACGCTGTTGCCAGAATAATTTCTTGGAGATGTCATGTTCTTCTCAGAAACCTTCACTAGAGTTCAGACACCTTACACTGTCATCCAAAGTTACCCTCTGTGCTGTCCTGAAACTTAATGACTTGTTCTTTGTGCCAAAATCTGTTTTTTTTTCTCTGCCTGCATTTCTTTGCTCATGACATTAAATCTACCCAAAATGTACAGCTAACTCCTTATTGCATCTTCACTTCTTATCCTATCCATTACTGAAGACCTAACCCATTGCCTTTATGAGAAAAACCCTAGTACAGAATGCAATCTTTCCTCTCTATGCCCACTGCTTTTTAAAAGACCAACAGTTTTCATGCCCATGACTTGCTTTTCAGAGCTCATGTTTTACCTTCTTAATACTGTCAGTACTGAGCTCAGCACATTCTCAAATTGTCCTTGTATCTTACAGTGGAGAATCAATAAACTGACTACAAATGAAAAGAATCATGAGCGGGGACATAAAGAGAGATTGGAGACAAGAGTTTTGAGTTGTTGAGAAAAGAAGTCCCTATCCAGGACAGAGGAGGAAGAAACAATTTGGGGAGGAGGAAAGGAAACATATTAAAGCAAGAAAAAAAAGTACATTAAAGAAACAAAATTATTCACATTCTTCCCTTGGTTGTTGACTTTTCTTAGTCTTACTGGCTATCCTGTGTGCTCCCTGGAGTATTTAATATTTAAAGGCCTTTACAGTGTGAGATAAGTGAAAGAAGCAGACACTCAATACTGATTTTTGCTTCGTTTTCAGATATAACTTCTTTGAATTCCCCTCTTTCTGGAAAGTTTTCTTGTTTCATTAAGTACAGATAATGGGGGTGGTCAGGGTTCGGCACCATTTTGGCATCTCTGTGTTATAAGAAAATCAATAAACATCTTGTTCATTTTCTCACTTTTAAGAAAGAGATCTGCTTTAACAATTAACTTATTTCCTAACATAATTATTTTAGTATTTGTCATTGATTCTCCAGACTCCATTACTGATCATACAGCAATTAATTAACACTTTCTAAGGATCAAACAAAAATACGGAAAGGCAGTCAACTTTGCTTTTAATTTTAAGGTTTTTTTTTTTTTTTAAAGAGACAACTTTTAATTTCATTAAATTGGATCCATGTTTTATACATAATTGTACTTCACTCCAATACAATAGAACACAAATCAGTATAATTAGCATTATGACAGTAATACCATTTATTGAATGTCTACAAGATACCAGATGCTTTATATACATATATGTCTAACCTTCACTGTATCAAGTTATCAGTGTTTTAAAACACATTGGTAAATGAGGAAACTGACTTTCTAGGTGGATAAGTAAGTAGCTCAAGGCTATGGCAGCTGATCAGTTAGAGTCAAGTTTTCAATCCAGTGCAAGAACACACACATTTCCTATTATACCATGCCGCACTAGTCAAGCATTTCTAAGATTGACATTCTCCTCAAATTCTCTGCAGCATTCTAAAATACGAGAGAAAAAGCACGTAGGTTTCAAAACGTGCAAATATTTGAAATTCATGGTAGAGGTCAACCCACTCTAGCTTCCTGAGGTGTCCTAAGGCATGCAATGCCTATGGGTACCTTTAGGTGTCACTAGCAGGCCTAATGTACAAGCAGAGAAAATGCACAGCGGAATAACAGGGGCGATGAAGAAGAAAAGCAAGAGAGAAATAAAGAGGAGGAGCACTTCTGGTGAGGAGAGAGAATACCACCACCATCTGACAACCTGATGTCCCCATTTATGGGTCTACTTCCTTACTTAACGCATTTCTGAAAATTTGTGTGAAAGTCTCATGTATAATAGTCAAATAATAATCAAATATAGGAAGAGTTTCTCTTCCCAGAGACTTTAATGGGGGAAAAAAGCTGTCTCTTTTTTTTTAGACCTCATCTAATGGAGGGTAGGATGAAAGAAGGGAGGGAGGGAGGGAGGGAGGGAGGGAGGGAGGGAGGGAAGGAAGGAAGGAAGGAAGGAAGGAAGGAAGGAAGGAAGGAAGGAAGGAAGAAGAAAAAAAAAAAAAAGAAAACACTAAATGATTTATAGCCAGAGGGAACCTTAACAGTTACGTAGCCTATGAAAAAATAGCCAGGGTATTCCAATTAATGTGATAGACTTGAGAACAATATTTTCATTTATCTTCCCAATACAGTGTTTTCTCACCATTATAGTAAAATAAATATGTACTAAATACTTAAGATGCACCCAGCCAGAATTAGACTTTATAAAGGATATAGGAAAAACAAGATATTAAATATCTTTTCATCTTTGCACAGTACTGTTTGCAAAAAAAAGGCATCTATTACTCTTATTAAGTTCTTTATGTCTAGAATTCTGAGGATGCCTAATATTAATAAAACTACAGCTGCATGTATCTCTCAAGAACTAAGAAAATAAACGATAAAGAAATCATCAAAGTGAATTTAAAATAGTACCCTAACATTACTAAATTTTGCAATGCCTAATATGATATTAGTCTTGGTTCTTATAAATAAACAGCTCACTGAACATCTTTCAATGTCATGAGGTATTTATTCTTCAGTATAAACTAAGGCTACTAAATGTTTCTCCTTTTAAATCACTTACACCTTATCTCTAGAGTTCTTTGGTGGCCTTAACGTTTTTTTCTGCTTTGATTTTCTAGTGGTTCCTTTCCCTGAGGCTGTTATCCAATAAAAAGGCTGGTTAAATCAGCATATTATCAAGTATGCTGCTCACTTTCTCTGAAGTCAGCTAAGTAGCATCTCAAAGTTAGGCCAAGTGCCTGAAAAGAACTTTCCTAACACCTGGACAGCGATGACAGGTACACTGGAACCTGGCTTCAGAGGGTTGTGTTCTTTATTTAATGATCTGTTTTGTTGGTTTGTTTTTGTTATTTTTGAAATTTACTTTTGGAGTGAATAATGACAAAAATGTGAATCAGGATGGAAGATACTTTTTGCTACAAGAACAAGTGACAACTTGAATTTGTCTATATAATAGCTGCACAGGAGACCATGGAATACAGTATAGTACAGTAGCTACAAAAATCGGAAGGGGGGTATATAGCAGTGACTCACATGTAACTTATGTATCTTTTCCAGTACTTATCAAGGTCTGGGTTAGAATATAGATAGCTCCACTTATTTCTTAGTTCCCATTTCTGAACAGTAAACTCCTTGAGGTTATGTGTCTGATTTGTTCCTTACCTGATGTTCCTAGCCCCTATCTTACAAATTATAAGTGCTTTGCGGCAAAGCATTAGATTTTTAGTAATTAGCTAACTTCAGACTTAATAATTATACACTACATTATTGTTTAACGGTATTATTCATTTAACTAAAATACCTAAATTATTTAACTAAAATAAACCTTTTTAATATTCAAAAGCAATCCATGTTTGTTATAGAATATTCAGAATATTTAGAATATAGTGGAAGCCATAATCAAAGATAAAAATTTATCATTGCTTCACGAGTAAGAGATGTATCTACTCATTCAACAATACCAAGCACCACCAGGGCTAGACAGGTCCTGCTCCAGGACTGGGGAGAAATGGGTGAAGAGTTCTGACAAGCCCCAGTCTTACCGGAGCCTGTATTGCAGCAATGGGAGACAGACTACAAAGAAAACAAACAAATAAAACCTAACACATTTGGAGGAGCATTGCCTGGCACAAAGGTCCTGAAGCGGACAGGCCTTGATGTACACGCGTATGAATCTTTTATGGCTGCGGAAAGGTAAGCAGAGGTGAGAGTGGGTGTACATGTACATGTTCATGCAGACCATTGATAAGAGGTTGGGTTCTTACTTTATATACAACAGGAAGCCATTGAAAGCTTTTAGGTAGGGAGCTCATGTGGTTTTACTGAAAAAAACAAAAGAAAAAAAAAAAAAAAACCCGACAGCACAGCAAACCAAATCAAGCCACATGGGCTGCAATAAGGATGACAAGGGATCAAAACTAGAAAAAAAGAGATGCAACAAGAGGCCACTGCAATAATACATCTACCTTAGAGATGGCGATGGCTTTTACATATTAAGGGCACAGAAGGAGAAGATGATAGATTCAAGATGTATTCTGGAAAGGAACTAAGAGAACGAGCTAATAAATTGGATGTGCAGAAGAATGACCCTGGGATTTTAATTTGAATCACCCACCAGGCGGACAAGAGTTCTCTCTACTGAGATGGCAAGGATTAAAGGAGAAACAGTGTGGAAGAGACTTCCACTTGCCACACAGTACCAATCCTCCCGTTCTTTGTTGGTAATAGAATTCCGGTATTATTAAAGATGGAAACGGGTTCACTTAAAATCCATTTTTGTGTTCTCTTCCTTGAAGCTATGTGGGTGCCCTCTGGCTGGGTTCTGGCCAATATAATTGGAAATATTTTGTGAGATTTCTGGAAAGGTTATTTGGAGCTCGGTGATATGCCTTTTTCACCTCTTTATCTTTCCTCTGTCTCCCTTCCTGAAACCTAGATATTGAAGTGATTTGAAAGATGGAAGCACCTGCTAAGATAGTGAATCAGAAACATACAAAGACACCTAATGAGTAAGGGGCCTACACAGCAGCTCTGAATGCTGACCTTCAGGCATCTTTCATATAAAAGAAAAATAAAATTTATATTTTCAAGCCACTATTTTTTGATATTTTCTTTTACTTGCAGCTGAATTCAATCTCCAATGATACCAATTAGTTTGAGGAGAGGGGTGGGAAGTCAAGCACTACATTTTGAAATGGTAATTTGAGATGCCTGTTAGACCCCCACGTGGGAATGTCAGGTAAGCAATCGAATACAGAAATATGGTCCTAAAATGGGAGAGCAGGGCTGAAGATGAAAATCTAGGACATACTGAGAGAGTTAAACCAGGAGATTTATAAGATCAGGTAGGAAGAAGGAAGGGGAGGTGGAAAAGAGAAAAGGGCCCAGCGCTGAACTCTGGGGCCCCCAACATTTAGGGACCCCTAACATCTCGGCACAGGAGAAGGAGCCAGAGAATGAGGCTGAGAAAAGGAGTCCACTGAGATAATAAGAGGATTCAAAGATTGCGGTTTGTAACAGCAAAGAAAGGAAAATATACCAAGATATAGGGAGCTGTCAATTGTATTCAATGAATTAAGTAGACAATTGAATTGAATGAATTGAGTACAAAAGAGAATGTGTCTGAACGATTGGCTAACATGGAAAATGTTTTATCTTTCACAGAAACAGCTTCAATGGATGGAGGAGGGGAAAGGGGCCTGGATTGGAGAGACGTGAAAGACGTGAAGGGGAAGTCTTCGTTTCCTACAATGTGGAAAAATATGTACCTTGGAAAGTGTCCGGCCAGAAAACAGAAATGCTGGACAAAGTATAGCAAACCCCTTCCTAAACATATACCTAAGTGGCAAGAAACTGAGGAGAATCCCAAATGGTAGACAGTGAAGAGGGGTAAAGAGAGACTTAGAAACCAGAGGGATAGGCTGCAAATAAAATTGTATAGGTGTCCTTGGTCATTTGCCAAACACTGTTCAAATGTTTTTTCTTAAGCATTGCTAGATACAAAAATATTTATTAAGCATTGGTCATGTATGAAAATAATCACTTATAAGTGCCTTTAAAGCCTCCTCTGTGTCCCCTCCCTTTCCTTTCCCCACTCAGCATTAACCCCATCCTGAATATTTTGTTACTACCTTCACTTTCTCTACAGTTTCAAAACTGCCACCCCAAACAAGGTACTGTTTTAGCATAGCAAGTTTTAATCTATATTTAAATGAATTCAGAGTCTTTATGTTCTTCCTCAACTTGCTTTTTTAGACATAATAGTATTTTTCTGATGTTTTATCGATGTTGTTACATGAAGCCATAATTCAACAGCTGATGACAAAGGAAACATTGCAGAGCAGTGGGGAAAAGATGGTTTTGTCAATAAACGTGCAGGCCAATTGGAAAATAAAAATGAAACTTAACCCCTACCTCACCGAACTCACAAAAAAATAGAAAGGTGAATTTAAGAGCTAAATGTAAAAGGTAAAGCAATCAAGGATCTAAACATAACATAGGAGAAAATCTTCATGACACTGGGGTACAGATCTATTTATTTTAATCAGATGTTAAAATAAAGAGGACCACATTAAAATCAGAAACTATTGTTCATCAAAAGATTACTAAGAGAGTAAGAATGGAGAAATTGTTTGCAACACATATACCCAACAATGAGTTTGTAATGAAGAATATTAAAAAAAATTTTATAAATTAGTTAAGAGTCTGACAACCTAACAGAAAAATTAGAAAGAAATCTGATTAAGAATTCCACAAGAGAGTGTAGCTAGATGGCCAAGAATTATAAGAAAAGGTCCTGACCTTATTAGTCATCAGGAAACGGCAAATTAAAACGACATGAAGTACACAATAGAATGACTACAACCTAAGATGACAATTCCAAATGTCGGAGAAGATGTGAAGCAACAGAAACTGCCATGCTGGTGGGGTAGTAAATTGAACACAAACTTTGGAACGCTTATTGGCAGTTTGTATTAAATCTAAGCATACATTTATCCTAATACATAGTGTTACCATTCTTAAGTACATAACTAACAAAAAGTCATAAATATTTACCAAAAGGCATGTCAAAGAATGCTCATAGAAGCATTATTCATATAACTCCAAACTGTCCAAACTAGACAGACCAAAAGGTCCTTGCACCGTGGAATGGATAAATAATTTTTGGTGCACCCTTACAGCCAATACTTTCTAACAATGAAATCTGCGGCAAAATGAAACAAAATGAATGAATTTCACAAATATAATGCTGAACAAAACCAAGACATGGTGAATACATACTTATTCTACTTATTAAAAAAACTATAACACATGGTGTGAGAAGTCAAAAGAGAATGAGCTAATAAATTAGATGTGGGGAAGAATGACCCTGGGATTTTAATTTGATTCTTTGGGAAGAAGGGAGGAGTAACGATAGCGAGAAACTGTGAGGGAGGTTTCTGGGGAGCTGCTGATGCGCTATATTTTGATCTGAGTGCTGTTTACATGGGTTGTCTATCACTTTCCATTTTTGCAATGCTAGCAACTTAGAATGGGTCAAAAATCACAGGCGTTCATTAACTATGTTTGTTGAATAAATTTTGTTGAATTTAAGGTGAGAGGGAGAAACCTTACCAATGAGATCATAGCTGTTGTATTATTTCAGCACTCCATATTTGTATCTACTGAAACCAAAAAAACAAAAGTGGTTAAATTGTGCTTCACATACCTTTAGAAGCCAGGAATTGTTTGTCAACTATATATATATTTTTTTCAAATTTTAAATATTTAAATTAGTAAAATCATAATTTCTGAAAATTTTCTTCTTCAGATTATTTTTCCCCTGATGATTCCAGATGAATTAGGTAGGCAGAGTGAAAACACGTACATTTGGTCACTAATTTGGTTTCTGGTGGAGACGACCAAGGCCTAAATGACTTCCACTGAATTTTAGAAACACGATGTTAAAATTAACTCTGGAAGTTTTAGAAAGTGCTAGAGAAAAATAGGAAAGCTTAAAAATGTCCCTAAAATAAGAAGGCTTTCAACTTATTTCCTGCTTCTAGATGCTCTTAGGAAAACAAATGAGCAGAAAAGAGAAACACTTCCTTAAAAAGTACTACGCCATAAAAATTCAGGACATTTTAAATTTACGAAACATTGAATCCAGAAAGTATTGCCCATGAAAAAGAAAAAAAAAAGGTTTCAAGTAATTTTTCGTCTCCATAGTAAAGGAAGGAGACGGATTTCAAAGGGAAAGGGAAAAAACAAATTTGCACTTTTATGCTCTCCTTCCCTATAAGTAAATTTCAGAGTTTCTACTTGCAGTTAAAGAGTGGATTCTCTTCTGTATAAGGTTGAGGAAGAAGGAAATCATCTGAACCTTCAATTACACTTTGAAGTAGACTTGGATTATAACAGTACTCTATAAACATTCAAACATCTAAAGAGGCAATTAATAAGCAATTACTTTAGATTTAACAAAAAGAGCTCTAACGCTCCACCGCTACAGACTACTCTTCCAGCTCTGGCTGTCATCTCCATGAGCTCTCCTATTCAGAGGAACCAGGGGAGAGAGTCTAAATGATTTAGTTCAGGGCAGCCATGAAACTCACTGAAAGAGTATTCAAAGCACATGTCTATCAATGGGTATCTGAACTGTCATTTATCATTGTTAGTATTACTATGGAACGCACATTGTGAGGGGAAGCTAAGCCTCATAGTCCAGAATACATTTGCTAGAGCCAGAATGAGTTTGAATCTTATCTGTCCCCACCTCTTATAAGCTGTGACTTTGGGCAAGTTGTTCAACTACTCAGGACCTCAACGCCACTAACTGTGAAATGGGTGGACATCATCCAAACCATTGAGGGCCTGCTTACAACAAAAGGCTGGCAGAGGAAGGAGGAATTCATCCCTCTTGTCCTGTCTCACTGTTTAAGCTGGGACCTATCATGTCACTGTCTCCTTCCCCTGGACTGGGATTTACATCATCGGTGCCCCTGGTTCTCAGGCCTTCGGACTGGGACTGAATTATCCCACTGGTTTTTCTGAATCTCCAGCCTGCAGACAGCAGTCATAGGACTCAGCGCGCATGACTGCATGAGCCAATTCCTCATTACATATAAAATGAAACAGAAACAGTAGGAGATACATATATGTGTTCTGTTTCTCTGGAGAACCCTAATACAGGGCCTTATAAGTTGCTACATGTTAAAAAAACAAAAAAAAAAAAAACTGCTTAGTATCTAGCACCTAGAAAGTTCTCAATAAATGTGAATTGTCATCATTGTTATTTTTATTACTATTATTTTATAACCCAGACAGTAGGAACAATTCAAAGACTTACGAACTTTCCCTAAGAAAGGACAAACAGGTCATAACTAAACGGATTCAAGTAATCAAAACACATCTTGGAAACTAGGGAGTTGAGTGTGGGACGATCAGTATCCAGAAGGGCTTTCTCCATCATCACCTGGTCTTTGGAGGGAGCTCTTCTACTACATGGAGGCAACCCCAACTCTTTCTTGTGCATAGTGGGAAAAGAAAGGGAAAACCTCAGTGAGAAGTATATACCCACCACTCACGGTGAAAGAGAGGAACACACTGTGAGGCTGAGAGGTAATGCGTGAAGGCCAGGTGGTGTGACAATGAATGATGACAGAGCAATGGGATAGAGGACCAAGGTGAGGGCAGCTGCGGGAAACTGGGCCACATATTCAGAGTCTGGCATCCCTCTAACAACCTTAAGAGGTTTTAACAACATTTTAACTACGTCAAACTTATACCACCTCCGTTGTGCCCCCCTCCCTCCTGCCTCCAAGTGATGGCAGATGCCTCAAGCGTTTCATAAGAAGCTTTGAGATTTAAGGTCAACCTCAGTATCTGCTTGAGTTTCTGACTGTACTACTGTAACTTTGCAACTTTTGCCAAAGATGTCAGATTAAGGATTCGTGGTAGGAAAAAAAATACCTTACCAGGAGGGAAATGGCTAAGTGTCTAGATTGACTGAAGTTCAACTTTCACTAAGGGTAGTAGCAAATAGTGGGCATTTGGACAATTTGGTTTCCAGGACTTGGGATACAATACTCTCCGTAGTTACGTGTTAATGAAAGGACTTATATAACCAGGGGACGGTGAAGGGCAGGTGGGAGGGGAGAAGAGCTGGCTCTAGCCCAGCGTGTGTTAAAGGTCTCACTTTTTGGCTCAAAATGTCAGAAACATCTTATGAATTTTTAAAGGAAACACCTTTTTTGAATACAAATTCAAATAAATGATTCAAATAAACTTATTGTGGAACAGTGAAATCTTCTTTGTCAGTATCCCTTCTCCTTGCTCTCCACACACTTCCAGGTTCTCTTGTGGGCACTGATCTGTGTCAGTTTTATATTTGTGAGTGTGTGTGTGTGTGTGTGTGTGTGTGTGTGTGTGTGTGTTCGCTAGGTTGGAAAGAGAGGGAAAGCATGTGAATTTATCTTTTTTAAAAAAATTTGTATATTAACTCAATTTTCTAAGCTTCCTCTCCTCTTTTCTATTTGTATTGACACAGAACTTGTTTTGCCAAATGAGTCAGTTTGTGGTGAGGCTGTCAAAATATATGAATAGACTACTGCCAAATAGCATTGAAAAAAGAAGAATTTGTTCACCCTATGAAAGCACATTAGTACTAACACCTCTCTATCAAATCACCGAGCAAATATTCTTAAAATCTAGGGTGGGATATATGTTTCACGTCAAGTTTACAACCAAACAACAACAGTAACACCCCATAACATATTATACACAAGGCACTATGCTTAGAGTTGATGTGGACACAAAGACACACAAAGACTCATACTCTCTAGATATGCAGGAATGAAGTAAGACTGGGCGCCCGGCAATGTTCTCATTCCTGCTATGGAAAGCTGTGAACTTGGGCCATTTGCTTAATCTCTCTGGGTGGGCTTCCATTTCTACTTTCATACAAGGGGGTTGAATTGACACACTTCTACGGTTGTTTTTATCCTTAAAATCAATCTAACCAGAATGGTCAAATGTATACACAGGAAATGTAGCCAATAATGTCAAAACACAAAGAATGTTAAGTATGTGATGAGTGTTATCACTTCAATGAGAGTTCTTAGGAAAGAGTTCAGTGTGGCTGAGTGTTGGAGGGAAGGCTTCCAAAAGAGGAAGGACTTCAGCTGGATATTGAACACAGTAGGAACTGGATGGCAAGTAAAGACAGATAGGGAGTTTTAATCTGTAAACATGGTGGTGCGATCATGAGTAACAAAGACTGGATGCAGTAACAGGAAGAGGAAGTTTTATTGAGAGTCAGCAAAAGATAAGTTTGGGGAAATATATTGCAGTTTGGCTATGATTCATCCATTGCCCACTTTTCTCTGAAAAATTTCAAAGTAAGAAACATGCACTGCTCTATGCAATTGATTCATTCTGGCAGTGGTGTTACTTGCCTAGTTTTGTAATTTTCTAATTGTATTTTGTAGTTAGTACAATATAAAACTGAAAAATGAGATTTTATAACATCTTCCATTTTCGATTATTTACTTGCAATATACAAATTCCAACTCTGTATTAATAGCCCCCTTAAAGTATTAGATAATATTAAATATCAAATGAAAAATAACTAATAATAGTTTTGTAATATATTACTGATCTGTCAATCAACAAATATTTATTTGGCACCTAATATGTGCCAGGCTTTGTGCTAGGTGCTGGGTCAAATACAAGGTATAAATGCTCTCTGAATGGAATAGGAAACACTGGTTTTGGAACCAAGAATAACTCAGTCAATAAAAAAATATAAATAGTCTTCCTTACAACTGAAGAATATTGCAATTTATATGTACTTTATATTAAAAAATACCCTGAAAAATATTTCTGCCTTGTTTTATTAACATTGAATCTGTCTTGATAGATAACTGTAATTTCATTCAACAAACATATTTTTTAAATTGTCAAGGCAGAATATTTAAATATATTAATTATTCCTAGCTTATCGAGGTAACCAAACAAATCATATAACTAGTTCAAAACATCCATTTATTAGAAAGAAAGGAATAACAACTTCAGGAGCCTCATAAATGTCTATGAGTTTGCTTTTACTTCATCTACAAAATAAAAAGGAGGTGATAGAATTCTGACACGAGAATTTTATACCACGAATCTGACAGGGCATAAACCCAATCCCATCAATTTTCAGAGTATTTTGGATTCCCCTTGTAAAAATAAAAAACTACAGCAGTAGGCACACAGGATGCTCACGGCAACAGTTCCTTCTCAGGGAAGAATCTGTTAAAGGCAATAGACTCTAATGATGGTGCGGTCCTTCCACTTGATCCCAGCATCCCATTCCTCCCCAACTTCTCAAGAACTTTGCTTCTGTAATTAATTTATCTCAATCAACAAAAATGTCCATCAATTTTCTCCTATAAGACTAAATGTTCAAATTCTAATTACTTAAGCAAAGTGTTTAATGTCAGCATTAATAATAGTGGCTACTTGTATGGTTGGGGATGGGGACAGATGGAACTGGAAAGATGGAAGAGAGTGGTACAGACTTGGACGTTGGGAGACAGAGATGAGATAGAGACTTCTCACTAAACTCGTATGCCATTTAATGCATTTTAGTGTTTTAAACACATAATTGTAGCCCCTTAACAAAAAACAAAAACAAAATACAGTTCACATTTGAAAAACGTGGGGGTTAGAGGTGCTGATTCCCCACACAGTCAAAAACCCAGGTATAACTTTTGAAGCTCCCAAAACTTAACTATTAATAGCCTACTGTTCAGCAGAAGCCTTATCCATAACATAACACAGTCAATAATTAACACATATTTTGTATGTTATTTGTATTATATACTGTATTCCTACAATAAAGTAAGCTACAGAAAAGAAAAATGTTAACAAAATCATAAGGAAGAAGAAATCCATTTAACAGTGCTGTACAGCATTTACTGATACCCTAAGTTTATGTCATCTGTTTACAAGATGAATCATCTGTCAGTACCCTCATCAATATTGTCTTATAGATACAAAACACTGTGGATGTTATATGTATTACTAACATTAGACATAAAAAATGGTGGAGGGGTTGTTCTTGCTGTCTCAGGGGTGGCAGAGGCAGAAGAGGTGGAAGGGGAGGCAGGAGAGACAGAGATAATTTAATGTAAAAACAAAACAAAACTGAAAGTGTATTATTTTAGTAGAATCAGTCAAGTATATTTTCCAAACATTTATGTGTGTGTATATACACCACTCCTTCTCTACATGCAATTTTTTGTGCTTTACATATACTCTTAAAAGACCAATGAGGCTTAAGATGAGCATTGAGTAATGGCACAAATTTGTACAGGAGAAGGAGAAGAGGAAATGACATTTCAAGTAGAAGGAATAGCATAAGCAAAGAAGAGAAGGTCAACACATATTAACGCACACTCTGTGTAACTACAGAAAAACAGAATTTCTGTCTGTGTGCATATGTTTTGACAAGTTTTAACTTTTTTATAGGAGACTTACATATATATATATAATTTATAACAGTAGATGATAAAATAGACCAGTATCTATATATATTTTACTCATTCATAACATACCTTTTTCTTAATATTTTCAACATTTTTAGGCTCCACAGTTCATCTGCAAGTTTTTTCAAACTGTAAAACTATCCAAAAAATTTTCCAATATATTTACTGAAAAAAATCTGCAGTTAAAACCTGTGTTGGTCAAGGGTCGACTGTAAATACTTAGCAACAAGATAGCTAAGTGGAAAGGACAAAATTTTTCTTTAATCTTTACAGGAGTATTGGATCTATGTATAATAAGAGCTGTAATATGTAGTAAAGTTGCTGGTTATGCACGTGTAAGTTGGACACGACATTTCAACCATGGACTTTTCCCATAAAATTTAGCTTATGTATTTTAAAACATTCTGCTTATCATCTTTGTAAATTTACTTATTTGCCAACTTAACACCATTAGCCATCTTTCCCCATGCCAAATGCCTCAGACCCCACTGCCGTCACTCTTTACATTTATAGGAAGACCACCAACCCAATTTCTCACTGCTTGAACTAAGATAATATAGTGAACTTCGTACTTAACTGGTGTCTGGACGCAGGTGCGGGCCGGAGTAAGCTGAAGATGCTGAGCTGGCTGGCTGGGCCAGAAGTTGGGCTGCGGTGAGTGGAGAGGCTGGCTGACGCTCCTGGGACCATGGACCTCGGGTTCTGAGGACATGGGGCTCTCTGTGGCCATGATGATGGGTGACTGCTGCCACCTCCCTGGCTCCAATTATGATTGGTCCGGTAGCCCTGCCTTCTCCAAGGTCATAGAGGTCACGCTAGTATGTGTGGTGCAGGTAACTTCAGGGGATGGCATGCTTTTCTCAACCGTTATCTGGACCTTGGCTTGGCCAAGCAATGGTCCCTTCTGCCGGACCTGCCCTGAGGGAGTGGATGGACAGAGGTCGCCTTCTCCGAGCGGCTAAACGGGCACACTGGGCAGGCCATGCCCAAGAGTTGCCTGGAGAGGTGGCTTTCCTCAGCCAACACCAGCTACTGAGAACTGTGCTACATGGAGTGCAGTGGAGAAGCGGCCCTGGCCCCTTGCACATTGGCTAAAGGCCCAGGCCCCAGAATTGTGACACTGACAGGGCGTGCTTCCTGCCCCTCACTGCCTTGTCACGCCCCTAGCCGCCAAGGGGGCTGCACCTGCCCCTGCACCTGCACCTGCAGCTGTGCGAGGGCCTAGGGCCACGGCCCTCTACGCAGCTGGCTCCGGTCTGCGGGACTCCTGGCCTTGCCGATCGACTTCCACTGGCCTCTGGTCTCGTTCCGCTGCCGTGGGTGGCCCACTGTGTTGAGTAGAGAAGGATCAACTGGAAAGTCTGCCTGACGAGCCAGGAAGCGGGTAGTTCCGAGGGCACTCGCCACTGCCCGCTGGAGTCCTCAAGGCCTGGCTGGCAGCGCCAGAGGCAGCTGGTGATAACCTGGCGTTTGGAAGGATGGAAATTGCCTGACCCTTACGGCATGGCCCCAAACACTTCTTAGGCCAAAAGATGCCAAGCAGAGTTTATTCTGTGATTCCGTGTGAAGATATTTTCAGATATTTTTGCGCACTGTTGTACAGCAGGAAGACGAGATGGACGTGGTCCTGAGCTGAGGACAGGGCTGGCATCAGGATCCCATTCTGCTCAGCCCCTTATGGGCCAGCAGCCAATGCCATATCTAAGTCGAGGGTGCCCATCGGCCGGGCGTTTCTCAAGCTTCCTGTACTTCTCTGCAGCTGGCAGGTGCGCTTTCCTGGCACGCTGCACTTTATAAAAGTTTCATCGTGTTTCAAAAACCAACCCCGAACGAGTTAAAGGAGCCCTTAATGGACCAAAAATGAATCACTGTTCAAAGTCAAGAGCATCCATATGTCATTCAATATGATTTTACATGTGATAATTCACAAAGAAAATCAACATTTTCAAGTGTTTTCTATTATAAAAAAACACACACATAAACGTGCCTTTCAATGCTTTCTTAAAGAAAGGAGGAGTCCTCATATTTGTATTATATATAGTTTTTCTAGTAAAGAAAACATTTTAAGAACTTTCGTTATTCCTCGGTTCAAGGAAAAGTGCTAGATAAAAAGCACTGGGTTCTTGTGGCTGCTATCATGCCTTACCTCTCTAGAAAGTCTCACATATGGAACTTCAAATACAACACATTTAGAGCCCTGTAGTACAATCCTCATTTTATGAATAGGGAAATAAAGACTGAAGAGGCTAAGGGGCTTGTACGTAATCACAGTCAGCAGGGAAATAAATTCTCAGAGTGCACCCTCACTGGGGCACTTTGCTGATGACATCTTACCACAGGGTAGAGACAATGGCGTATGCAAATATGGAAATGAATTCATCTACAAAGGGGTTCATCAGCAATCTTTTTGAGAGGTTTTCCTATTGAAATATACATCTCCACAGAGCATATGTTCAAGCTGATTCCTGTGGCTGGTATGCCTTCTCTCTAGTCATTTTCCACTGGGCACCACAGAAACAATGCTTGGAAACTGAGTTTCCTAAGGGTCTAAAAAAAGTCAAGGTGGGGAAAATATATTGTACTGAATATATGGGGGAAAAAGGTCACAAAATTGAATTGATGAACATTTAACTCATTGTCTACACAATGTAGCATTACAGCTTTTTGTCAAAGGCAATCCAACTTATATGATTGTGTATAAATTATAAAGTATAATTTAATATCTGATATGGGCACATTTTAAGTATGTCTGATGTGACATTAAGCACTTCAAAGAGTGTCTAGAGCTTACGAGGGACCTCTTCTCTAGGTCTACCTGGAGACAACTATTCATCTATCAAATGCCCGCTCAAGTGCCACTTCCTCTAAGAGGCTGTTTATTAGTCTGCATTTCTGCCTTCACGAGCTATAATGAGGTAAGTTCTGACTTCTCTGTGTCCTGATGATAATTTATTCATATTACTGTTGCAATAGTTTATTCTAGTTTTTGAGGGTTGGTTGGTTGGTTGGTTGGTGTGCTTCAACATACTGCCTGGATTTAGTTTATCACAGGCAGGGACCACGTGTTACTCATCTCTGTATTCCTGGTAGTGAGCACAGTGCAGGTAATATGGCAGGTGCCTCACATTTGTTTACTGAATTAAATTCCTTTTCTGTGCAGATGCGAGAGCACTGGAAATTCTACTTGTTCTAGGGTCAATGTATGCTTATCATAAAATGCACACAATCTTGGGACTTATGTTAGAGTGTTTTCCTTAGATGTTTTGCATGCCTATCAGTTTTTCCTAGGACTTAGTAGTCACAGACTGTTAGAATCATATTTGATCTTTTAGCACTTCCTCAAAGGATGATGGCTAGCTTGAAACTTCCCCAAAGTACCTCTCTCTTCCATTCTCTTTTTCTGTTTCTTCTCTTGATTATCATACACGTTTTTCTCTTTAGTCCTATTTTTGATCTCTCAATAAAGGTTTTACCTAGAATCAATTTTCTTGAGTGTTGTTTATATAAAAACTCTGAAGATTCAAGATTTTCTTTCATATAAACCTGTTCACAATTTATTCATACTTCTAGGATATTTGTTTTCTTTTTTAGTGGAAGGGGAAAAAATTAGAGACAGAGTATGCTTCTCCTCAGTCTTAATACTTTTACACTTACCCATTCCTGATTAATTACAATGATATGCTGCAGATGTCCAGCATAAACTGGATCATTTAATGCGTAATTATGCCTTTTAGATGAATCCCAGATCCATTGCTGTTATTTTCCATGGACTGGAGCAGTTATGTGCCTGAACAGAATTAAGTTCCAATCATCCTGTGTCATGGGATATTATCTCATGGAAGACGAGAGTGAGATAGAAACTAGCTTGAGGAGAGATTGTTCTTATAATAGCAAAAGTGTCACTTTGGGAATGCTTTGAGGTTCCTGAAAGACAGGAAACTGCCAAATGCCACTATTAACTCATGTAAAAAATAAACTCCAATTTACAGATGGTGAGACTATTCACAGGATAGTGAGTAATATTGCCACTCTATGAAAACCAGAGGAGTAGGTTTTCAGGAAATGTATCACGGACTTAGTAAAAAAATATTGTTAGTATAATTCAACTTTTTTCACTTAACAAGAATATCTATCTTTTAAACCAAGAAAAAGACTTTTGAGCATTGAAGGGATAAAAGGGTAAAAAAAAAAAAATAGTCTATAGCGTATCTTTTGCTTCATTTCAAACTTTATTATATCGACATAGAGCTAACAAGATGTGTGTGTGTTTCTATAAGGGTATTGTTCAAGACAGCACTGAATATGTGTGACTGCATTTTTAGAGATAACAGTGACCATTTAAATTTTTTATTAGTTAGTTTAATGTCATAACAGCATTGTAATTCCAGCACCAACTCTGGAAAAAGTCAATATCATCTATATCTCCAACTTGTTTAATTGTGCACTTAACACCTTAATTTGGTTGTAGGCTTTGAAACTTTGTCTTTCTTTTGGAGATGTGGGTTGTTTTTTTTTGTTTGTTTGTTTTGTTTTGTTTTGTTTATTTAATGGGGGTGATAAAATATTGAAGTGCTTTCAAGGTGAAAAAGATTGTGCATCAGAGATGCCTTCCAGATGCAGTATTTCATAGAGCTATTTTATGGAGGTCAATGGTAAATTCCACATCAAGAGGGTGAATGTTGATCTCACTGAGTGGCAGATTTGATACGGCAGAGCTGTACACTAAAGGTCAGAAGCCACACTTGCAACATCAGTTCCATAATTCTACTTTGTGAATAACCATTGTTATGCAAGTCATAAGCCTTATAAAACTGGGATGATACTAGCTGCTTCAAAGGATGACGTTATGAATTTGATAAAGCGATACCCCGGTGGGCACTTTAAAAAGTGCAAAATTGCACAAATCTGAAACTCTAGGTTTTCTCCTGCTCTGCTACCCAAAGTATCAAACTTGACCTAATGTTGAAGTACTTTGTCAACCTGCAAAATATGTACCTTGAAGCATGTCTTTGGACTTAACTTCAAATACATTATATGTCTCTCTGGTTGATTTAATTCATTTCTATTAATACAAATAACTTCAAAAATAAATAGCAACAGAGCTGACATTTATTGAGACACTGTGTACATCCCATTCATTTACCCACAAAAAACTCTGTGATGTAGCTAATAGTAATATCTGCATTTTAAAAATAAATTAAAATAACTTGTTCAAGAAAATCAGGAGGTAAATTTTCATTTTTTACCTTCACATGGTCTGGAGTTGCAGACCCATATTACCTATTGTTTATTAGAATCTTCCCTGAAATATCTAGGTTATTTAAATTCAAAATCTAAACTCATTGTTTTCCTTCTCAGATCATTTTCTCTGTCTTGTGTCCCCAATTTAGTAAATCATATCAATATCTACTTAGTTTTTTAAGCCAGAAACCTAGTGTTGTTTTAGATTCCTCCTTTTCCCTAAACCACTATGGAGTAGTAGTCAAAAAATTGCCTATTATACAACAAGAGTAGATCTCAAAATCTTTGTATTTACACAGCCATGTTTTTTGGTCAATTAACTTTTGGTCCATATGATATCCTTTACATTGGTCTCACTGCCATCATTTATTCCCTATCCAAAACCATCTATCATGTTGAAAACAGAGCTGTTTTCCAAAAATAATAATAAAAAAATGCGAAGTCATGCCACTTCCTTGCTAAAATAACCACCATGGATTTTCTGGCTAATATGGGCTAGAATCCAAACTTCTTATCAAGACACAATGTCCTTTATTAATTTGCCTTGACTTCACATTTCTGGTCTTATTTCCTGCCTCCATATCTTGTATGTCATGCCTCACACTCATTAATTAAACTCTTCTAGAAATTATCTAGTGTTTCTGTACTTCTGTGCTTTTGTTCTGGCTTTTTCCTCTTTGGACTTTCCCAATATTTCTTGCCTTAATCTCTCATTCATTCTTCAGACTTAGCTAACATTATCTCTTTTGTTAAGTCTTGCTTTAGTTCTCTGACTACATGTGTTCCTCCTAGTGGACTAATATCTTCTAGAAGATAAGATTTAAGATTTATTGCCCTACTCCCTGTTAATTACAGTACAGAGCATCATATATAGGAATTTGTAATAAATTTTGCTAAATAAATGATTGAATTAATAGTCTACAATGGAAATTCAGAGGACGATCAAAAGCTAAAATAGTTTATTTTTAAAAGACTGTGTATATTTATACTCAATAATATTGTTTAGATATAGGAAACTCAGGACAATTATGTTATTTTCTTTTCTCCCAGTCTGTCTCCTAAACTACACATATGGTAGGGAGTTTTACCACCTAAATGTAGATGGAGAGTTAGTTAATACTTAGTATGAAAAACACACAAATTACAGCTTAGGATGTAGAAAATCAAGAAAATGTGGCCCCTGACCTAACAATGGAAAAAAGCCAGACAACCTACAAAATCATGATTTTTTTTTTTGAGCCTATTAGAGAGTTGAGGCTGCAACGTAAAGCAAGTTGATTAAATTCTTTAGTTGTCTGTCAAAGGACAAAAAGGACACAACAACTGTTCCAACTTGAGAGAATGAAGGTAAAAGAGGTAGCCACCTCAGTAAGAGGAAATCAGGTGATAGACTTCCAAATGACAGCATGAGTAACTATGCTGCCCTGTCCCCCAGTGAAACTGGTGAAAACTATTACAAGACAAAACAAAACAGTTAAAACTTCTGAAAAAGGTCCCAAGGGCAGTGGGGAAAACAAACAAACAAACAAACAAATAAAACAACAACTATTCAGCAACATCTGAAAGTTCAGTAATAAAGGAGAGTCTACAGTATTTGAACCAAGACTGCTCCCTTCCTATCCTCTCCCAGCTCAGTGAGTCAGAGACTATTCCACACTATTGCCTCCAAGAACATAGGGGTGTCTCGTCTCTCAGGTCCCAGAGGATGGGCTTTCTTCCCAGGAGGAACAGGGCATCAGCATGTCCCACTCCTGCCCCAGCTACCTATCACTGATGATAAGTCCTGGGTGAGAGCAGTTGAGAGACTGGGGCTCCTTTCTTCTGTCCAGCTTCCACTTATGGAAATGTACCTCGGGTGCAGCGAAGCTGACCTACTGGCACCTTAATCACTTTTGCCCCAGTTGGTGAGGTGGTGGTTTCATACTAGGAGAGGCAAGCCAGGAGGACAAACACTGGGTTCTATGACCAGGTTCCACTCAAAAAAGATTGCTGCTGTCCCCACCTTTAATTCCAAAACATTGGCTCAGAGATTTTGCCTGGGAGGAGAAACAGGCACAAAACAGAAACAAAAATAGAACTACAAATTTTGTCCCAAGGAACTGACCTCATTTACAATAGAGTGAAGCAATCCCAGCCTAAGGCACTTTCAGGAATAATGGAGGTTGTGGTGAAGGCAAGTGGGAGGAGATTCAAGCTACAGGATAAGCTGTAGGTCCCTAGGAGACAACTAGGGAGGAATACAGCTGGGGGGAATCTTGACCTCAACACAAAACTCAAGACACTTATCTGAGAAACTATTCCTTCAAAGGAACCACATTTGATAGGATTAGCTTTTAGAACAATGTATGCCCCAGGGCATTATTAAAAACAGCCATCAGCTGGTAACTGGTAGAGCCTAAAAGCTGGGTCAAGAAGAGAGCAGTGAAAAGAGACCCACCAAAAATGTTTGTCATCACAGGGTGACTATGGACATACCCAAAGCTGTACCATCCTAAGGAAGAATACCAGGGGCTGCCTCACTAAAATTACCCAGTCACTAGATAAACAAAGAAACAAATAATAATAATAGTAAGCCCCAGGGTGGGGGCTAGTACTCAAGAGTTGCTGCAATATATTAGTTAGATAAACTGTTCTGTTTCCAACAAAGAGCAATTTATGAGATACGCAAAGTAACAGGAAAGGATGACCCATACACTTGGATAAACATCAGAGAAAACAATTGCCTACAAAGTGATGGTTAAATAAATTAAAGAAGATGTAATAATTAGAGAAATTCCGTGTTCAGAGATTAAACTATTTAATATTTTTATTAAGGCAATATCTTACAAACTAATATACAGATATAACACAATGCCCATCAAAATCCCAGCAAATGTCTTTATAGAAATTCACTACCTGATTCTAAAATTTATATGGAATTTCCAGGCACTAAGAATAGCCAAAACAATTCTGAAAAAAATAAAAAGTTAAAAGACACACTTCCCTATTTGAAAAGTTATTACAAAGCTTGAGTAACCAAGAAAGTATGGTACTGACACAAGGATAGCCGTGTAGATCAATAGAACAGAATTCAGAGTCCAGATATAGATCTGCATGGATGTGGTCAACTGATTTTCAACAAAGGTGTCAAAACCATTCAATAGGATAACAATCATCTTTTCAACAAAAATGCCTGCGACAACCACATGCAAAAGAATGAATTTGGTCCTCTTCTCACACCATATACGATAATTTACGGAAAATGGAAAAAAGCCTAAACGTAAGAGCTAAACTTATAAAACTCTTAGAGGAAAATGTAGAAGTAAATCTTCAAGACCTTGGATTTGACAATGGATTCTTAGAGAGGACACCAAATGCCAGAGCAATGAAAGAAAAAATAAATTGAAATCCTCAAAATTAAAAACGTTTGTGCTGTTAAGGACGCCATCTAGAAAGTGAAAAGACAACCACCAGAACAGCAGAAAATATTTGCAAATCATGCAGATATTGCTGAACATGAGGGTGGAGCAGGAATACTGAGAAATAAAAATCTGTGGTACCTCAGGCCCCATTCTAAGCACAAGGTAACCAGAACCAGCTGTTATAAGTATTCAAAGTTTGTAGTGAACAGAGGGTTATGAGAGAAGCAACGAAACCCCAAACAAGCCAAACTCCTGACTAGAATAACAATCCCCAATGCTAGGAGCATGATAAAAGAAGATGTAGGTTCATTTTCATGTATAAATGCTATTTATCTCAGTCTCTACTGTTCAACATATGGTATCCAGCATTCAATAAAATAAACCTGACAGAACAAGAAAAAAAAATCCACAATCAAGAGATAAATTAATCAAAATATTCAGTTTCAAAATGACCCTGGTATTGAAATGATCTGATAAATTAAAATAACTATAATTAATAAAGATCTTGGGGGGGAAAGTGGCAACGTGTATGAGCAGATACAGGATTTCTGCAACAGGAAAAAACTATTTTTTAAGTGTCAAATAAGAACACTAAAAATAAAATATACAGTATCAGAGATTGAGTACTCCTCCAATGGACTCGTTAGCAGATCAAAGCACAGTTGAGGAAAAAAATAATTAAATTTGCATGTAAATAAATGGAAATTATCCAAAAAAAAAAAAAGAGTGGGAAAAAAATAACCCAAAAGAGAGCACCCAAGAGCTTCGGTACTTATATATCAAATGGTCTAACACACATGAAATTTGAGTCTCGAGAGAAGAATGAGACAGAATAAGAATATGAAGAGATAATGGCCGAGAATTTGTGAAATTTATGAAGAAAAAAACCACAGATTCATGAATCCCAAAGAATCTCAAGCAGGATAAATCCCCCGATCACTTCTACACCCACCTTAGTCAAACAGCTAAAACTCAGTGATAAAAAGAAAAGTCTGGAAAGCAACCAGAAAATCCAAAAAAAACAAAAAACACCAAAATTCATAAAGAGGAACAAAGATAATAATTTCTTTTCTTATACAATATTTGTTATAAATTGAAAACACAAATATTTTAATGTAAGTCTTTAATCCTAAAATCAGTGAGCTTTATCTTTTTCATGCTGTAGTCCCTCTACAAATTCAAATATACATTAAAATAACTAGGATTAATATAGTAAAGAATCTCCAGGACAATGTGGACATTATTTAGTTTTACTGTAGATACTGTCAGCACTATCAAACATGGGAGTGGAAGTTTAAAAACATTTTGTTCTAAACAGCAAGCCATAACATGAGGTCTTCTACTTTCAATTCCTTACTATGGTAAGAAAAATAATAAACTTCATTATGAAGTTTATTCCAGGTCATCATGTTTTAAATATACCATCGAAAATCTACAGACAGTATAAAGAGCCCCAGACAATAAAAGGAATTTTAAAGGTAGAGCCTTTAATGGTAAGAAAGAACACCGTTTATTTGTTCCTCATACTTTTTACTTCATTTTTATTTACACCGATATTTTGGATCCAAAAGACGCAGGGAAAATTGAATATTTGTCTTCTCAAAGGCCATAAAACACATTCAGTTCCAATATAACATAAAACAAGTTGAGCTTTAATCCTAATATTTCTGTTTTTTCAATTTCCAAATTATAGTTTATTGCTGTAATATGATTGCTAGAAACACAGCAAACACTGGCCATTTTTCTTGCATTAATTGAACTACATTCATTCTAATCTTTGGTTTTATCCTCTGCATGGGAATGAGCAGCGACTGGGCTGGTTTTCTGAAATCTGTTTCCATCCCCCTTTCTTTCTCTTCAGTTCTGCCTCTAGATGCTGCAGTAGATCAAAGCTTTTCAAAAGCAGCAACGTGCTCATTGTCTTTCCAGTCATGGTACGATACAGAGTGACGAAGAGGAACAAGAATGTTTGGAACAGCTACAATAGTATCTATTATGCATCCATCATAGAAGGACGAGCTGAATTGTGCAGAATTGATATGTGCCTATTGTCGTAGCTTTTTCTGTAACATCAGCTAGAAATAATCATCCTGAGGCAGGCTGCCCTGGGAAAGCGACCCTCTCTCTTTTGGACATGTATTTTCAGTGTGGTAGGTGGTTCTGCAGTTAATGTAAGGCAGTTAATTACTCATTGCAGTTAATTACTCATTATATCAAATGAGTAATTCCATTTCAAAGAATTGGTTCTAATGACTGTGGCAAAACTAAATGATTAAGCTTTGAAATATGTAACACCAAGTACTGAACTGGCAGTCCTTAGAATTAGAAATTGTTTATTTTCATATTTATATCTGGCAAGCCCCTTAAGTGTGGAGAAAAGACACAGGTTTCAGGGAACTTCAAATGGGTGGGTATCTGTCAAATAGATATCCATTAAGAGAAGAATGTCCAATGCTCTTGAAAATCTTGAAATGTGTTTTTAGAAATCTCTAGGTCATGAAAATCCTACTTTGGCACATACATAATTTGTTTTGTAAACTCCATACTTAGGGCACTGGCTATTTGGCACCGTTTCTAGTGCTAACATTTACAATTTTAAATGAAAATGTTAACTATCTTATTCTATTTAACTTTACAGTATCTCTGATTATGGTGTACTTCATCAAATGTCCTTCGAAAAGTGAATGTCCAATGTCTTTCTCTAATAAAAAATTTTTCCACGGAATTCATTTTGTAGGAATATGTACTAATTTAACAAAAACTAGGGGGATTTTTATAGCTTTATAGGCACTACAAACAACAACAACATACATTTTCTAATAAGCACATTATTAAGAATGCAAAACAACTGATTTTAGGTTAAAAAAAATGAAAAAAAAATCTTGTGAGTGTTGCTCTTAAGCTTCTCCTTAACTTCCTTAACATTTTTTACCACTAGGAGAAAGTTCTGTCTATAGACTGTCACATGTGTCCCTCTTGAGCTGTAGAGCTCCTTAACCCCAAGAACTGTGCAGACATAGAGGATGTGACCTCAGTATTTTACCTCTAGGAGTACTTCCTGTCTTGGCTCAGCTGGACAGATATAGAGAGGTGACTTCTCTCTATGATGGCCATGGTAAAGCTGTCTTAATTTGATTTGGATAGACTGAAGAGAGTGGATCAAAAGAAGGGATTTAGGCCTCAATCTCAAGATTTGACACAAACCAAATTGATCTGATCTCTCTCACTCTAGATCTATCTATCTATCATCTATCTATCTATGTTATCTACATACCTACTTACCAACCTACACACACATCTATACATACACATACATACACAACTGCGTCTATTTATCTCTATCTCTATCTGTATCATTTATCATCTATCATTTCCATCTCTATATCTGTATCATCTATATCTGTATCTATATCTATTTTTACACCTACATCTATACCTACATCTACACCTATATTGTTTGTGGGAGCCCTAAACTTGTATTAATAGTTTGTTTGCACCATCACTACAAAACTCTCTATTGAATTGCACATTGGACATAAGGACTTTTCCTCTCTCTCCATATAATGTGACACCTGTGTATAAACACACGATAGAATTATACGTGGGCTTCAGTGTGCTACTTACATACCTGGACAGAATTACTGTCATTTAAATGGATACATTTCCTGCTCACTACACCTGGAAAATCATTACTAATTTGTAGGCACACTGACATAAATTATTCTCATTCTTGATATTAATGTGATTATAATGTTGAGTTCTATCAAAAGTTTGCTTTAATGTGGCATTGAATACCCTCCATTTCTTGAAAATTGTTGCCATGTGCAGCTTAATAATGAATAATATCGAGACCTTTATTTCTTAAATTTTGTTCAATACTTTACACATTTGCTTCTGAAGTGAAAGTAAAGCCCTGCAAATTGATTTCTGAAGAATAATATATCTCTAAATCTTCATCCCAGAATGCTTATTAGGAAAGTCAAAATTAAGTGAAATTGTGTTCATTGGGAACAAACAATTTGGCAAAGTTAAATAGAATCGTGCTGTACTAAATCAAATCTATGAAAATTTGGGAAATAAACATTTATTGTGATTCTTCATGCTTTATTTTAAAAACAGTTTTAATAACTTCACTAACTCAGTGTTAATTAACCTTCTGAGTTTTTATTTTAAAAATAGTTTCCAAAGTACATTGCTTTTATCCATATACATCCTGTTCTTATATCACAGAATGTCTTCTGAAAACCTATAAGAATAATATTTTCATATTGCTTCAATGATTTTTAAAGAAACTTAACTTTTAATTGGCATTATTAATCAACAATAGTGGAAAATATGCAAAAATGTATCTATAAGGAAGAGTGGAGAAATTATTGGAAACCTGAATGGACAAATGTCCAAACCCATTTTGGTCTACAATCACAGGTCATTGTCCAAATCGGAATTTGAAGTTTATATTCTTTTTCTATTATATTCTTAGCCAATTATTAATATATGTATATCCCATACCTATTATCTAAGAACTAATCATGGCACAAAAAACCCTTGCAGGTCCATTATAACAGTGCTGTTATGACTAAATTTTTAGTCTCCAAAAAGCCACATGTTGAAGCCCTAACCATAATGTGATGGTGTTTGGAGATGGGAAGTTTAGAAAATAAATAGGTTTAGATGAGGTCACAAGGGTGGGGCCCACATTATGGAATTAGTGCCCTTATTAGTAGGAGAGACACCAGAGAGCTTGCGTCTCCCACTCTTGCCTCTCACACAAGCAACAGGTTATGTGAGCGCACAGTGAGATGGCAGCTGACTAGAAGCCAAGAGAAGAGGTCTCAGAAAGAAACCCATATTGCCAGCGTCTTGATCTTGGACATCCTACCCTCAAGAACTGTTAAGAAATAAATTTCTGTTGTTTAAACCACCAGCATATGGTATTTTTGTTATGGCAGCTCCAGCTGACTAAGGGAAGCCCCGATTTATGCTTCAGTTGCTTTTCCTTGGTTGTTAGAAATTGACCCTGATCAACTTAAACAAGACAAAGGGATACATTGGAAAGACACCAGGGAACTCACAAAATTAGAGAAAATGCAGAACTATCAGAAGGTGTGAAGGGTTTGCTTTGAGTATTGCAGCAGCAGGAGTAAAGTCACCATCTTTCCAAACATTTCTGTCACATGCCTCAGCTCATATTGGTTTCAGTCCAACGACCTTTGTTCTCCTGTGTATTTGCTTGATTAAGATGCAGGTTCCATTGGAGAGAACTTGCTCTGCCTGGGAGTTGGTAAAATTTAATCTGGGATTTTTGTATCAATTTTTATGAGAAACATGAGTCAAATTATATTTTTCTTCACCGTCTTCATCTTCCAGTTTTGTTAACAATATAATGCAGGTATTATAACTGAAAAGTGGAACGCTGGTTTAGAATAGTTTAAATAGCAGAGAAATCTGTTCCTAGAAGATTTGAAGTAATTTCCTTTGAAGTTATCTGTACTTTTTGATTTCTCAGTTCCTCCATGTTTATCTTGAATCAATTTTTGTAATTGGCATTTCCCTAGAAAGTCATTAATTTTATCCAGATTTTCAAATTTCTTAACATTCACTAATACAAATTACTTTTTTAGTGAAGAATTATATTTTTCTAGCTGTATTGGGATATAATTGACGTATAACATTGTATTCAAGTATATAGCATAATGATTTGCTATATATTACAATATGTTACATGATTATTCAAATGAAGGCAAGTTAAGGATGATAATTTATCACATTTTTTTTCCCAAAATTCAGATATAAATTTCACTCATGGTTATGTTGATTGGGATTATTATGCTTTGTCCCTTCCTGCTAGCTTGTATACTAAGACAGTTCACCTTTGTGTTTAAGCTCTATGGCATACAAATACACATTTTAAAACTCCTTATTCAGGATCTGAAACAATTCGATTTGTTATTTTAAGAAATAACCATGGTAAAATCCAAGGGAAACAAGAAACTTAATAGAACATTTTATTAAAACATTCAAATATACAATGATGATTAAGGTTCTGATTCAGATTCCACGAAGACATTCAATATATTCAGTAAGAAAATGTATTCTTAAATGTAATAATGACCGTAGTATTCCGAATCCCTTCTATTTTTACTATTGTGTCAGATGAGTTTCTATCAGATTTCACACAGTGGCATTTTCTATAAGCTACACGTACTAGATGATACTTGATCTTGATGGAGATTTGCTTTGAGTATTGTAGCAGCAGGAGTAAAGTCACCCTCTCTCCAGGCATTTCCATCAGATGCCTCAGCTTCTATTGCCTCAGCTTCTATCTATTTGAGATGATTAGATATGGTCTGCAGGCTTCCTGGTGGTGTGCCATATAATGGATTTGAGAAGGAGTATATAAAATTCTAAAGAAAAACACATTGAAAAGGTTAGGATTTTAGGTATTAAAATAAGACTTCTTTCCAGATCATGCAGAATGCAGAAACTTTTTAATGAATTTCCACTGGAGTAATAACTAGAGCAGCCCCAACTTTTCCTCCTGCACTTCCAGTCTACACTGCCTAAAACTCTGACACAGGCCTAGTCTCTGTGTGTGCCTAAGGTCCTCTGTGCCTAGGAGCTATGGCCTCATTCTCACCTCTGGTGTGATGGAAGAATGCACATGTCAGGATCTCAACGCCCTCTTTCTATGGTGCTGGTTTCTCAAAGCCTGCTCTATCGATTCTAGTTAGGCTCAACAAAGGAAACCCAAAAATACATATAAAAAAAACTACCAAGAGCTTTCAGTCGGGAAAATTATATTGTGCAGAGTATATTAGAAAATCTAAAGCATGGACATTCTATAGGACAAACAACTGGACTTCTTCAATAAATAAATTGCAAGGAAAAAATTAAAGACAGAAAAATGGAACCTAGTATAGTGCCAGGTGGGCACTAGACTAATTGGGGGGAATCGCTGAATAAATTATATAAATATCTAACCCCTATGCTGTACATTTGAAACTAATACAAAATAATACTGCATGTAAACTATAACTCAAAAAAACAAACCCCAAATTAAAAAAAAATTAAAACCTTATAAATGAATTAATTTTATTGCAACTTGGATGCATATATCTGGCATTAATCCTGATTTTAAAAATACAGCAACAACACCAACAAATATGAAACCCCTTACTTATTTATGAGACAACTGGGGCAGGTTGAACACAGACCAAATATTTGATGGCATCAAGCAATCATTGTTCAATGTTTCGGTGCGATACTGTGGCTGTATTTTTAAAAAGTCCTTATCCCTTAACGGTCTGATGTCTTAACTGAAGTCTTTACAGGCAAAGCTAAATGATATCAGGGATTTGCTTAAACACTCTGGTTGACACCATGACTGAACCCTAATGGAAACTATAGACTCTGGGTGATAATGACATGTCAATGTAGGTTCATCAATTGTAATAAATGTCCCAGTCTGGGGGGGTGTTGACAGTGGGGTGCATGAGAGGGGGACAGGGAGTAGATGAGAAATCTCTGTACCTTCTGCTCAATTTTGCTGTGAACCTAAAACTGATCTAAAGAAAATAATATCTGTTTTAAAAAAAATACCACCACCTCTCTGGTGGGTGGAGGGAATGGGTAGCAATGGAGGTGAAACAAAAATGACCATGGGTTGATAATTGCTGAATTTGGCTGATGGCTACCTAGTGGTTCATTATACAATGATCTTAATTCCTAGATCAGAATATGATATAGAATTTTCTCTGAGTGTTTAGAAGAGTATTTTGGAGAACTTCCTTTCTCTGTTATAATGTCAGAGAGGGTACAGTTAGTTTAATTAACACAAAGGTATTTGCTTCTTAGAAATCAAAATAGCAGCAAAGTTTAAGAATTCTGACAGGATTTATTCTCCAGTCATTCTTAATGGAAGGAAAAAGGAATGTGAAAGAGGGGGAAAAAATTATTAGAATAGAAAATAAAAAGAAATTGCTTCAAAGGTTTTCTAGAGTCATCAATTGCACTGCCAGATGTATACATAGTAGAAAGCACCTTGAAAGGTGGGTCTTTGATATGGACCATTTCCTGTTCACCATAGAAGCTGTCTTCTCAGTAGAAAGTAATGAAAGTCCTCCCTAAAACATTCTTAATTACTACAAGTTTATGGAATATTATAACATTACATTATAATATAATATTATAAAAATATGCCAAATTTAAAATATTGCATTTTAATTCCTACATCATTTGTATATTTTGGATACTAACAGTCAACATAAGCTAAAGATAAAAAAGATTAAAATTTCTTTACTTTGGTAAAAATGAAAATAGTTTGATATTATACCTTCCTACTTTGTCAAGAAGATACATTTGGCTTCTTAAATATACATTTATTTATTTATTTATTTATTTATTACACAATAAGTAGGGTAACATTTCGTTTTTACTCTATGTCTCGACTGACATGACGGATCATCCTAATTAATTCTCTCCGTACCCTGGGAAATACCTTATTTCTGGTTTTCATTCCTACCAAAACAGTACTAAAAGTGTGTATGACATCATTATGAAGAGAACACAGAAATAAAAAAAAGGTTAAGGGTTGTGTTAGAATTCAACCTCACCACCCAAGGCTCAAAACTACTAGAAACCGTCTGACCTGACATTTTTGCTACTCCTTTTCAATAACAGGAACAACTGTTTTCATTAAAAAAAAAAAAAAAAAAAAAATGGGGGAAAATGAAAACTTTAGCTTTCTATATGTTCACTTTGACAAGAGAATGAATTTCATGTAACATTTCTAAAATCAGTTATAAGGAAGCTTTCATAGATAGGAAGTGATGTGTTATGGCTAATCCTATTTTATACCCAAATGAATGCTCATATTACCTTCTTAAGAAAGGGATGAGAGAGATTTTACTTGCCATTCTCTCTAGCCTGCCTCTTATTACACTGGTAAGGAGTAGCCCTAAAAAGCGCCAGGACAGATGTAATGCACCTGAATTTCTCCTCTTGTCTTCTAAGTTATTCGGTACTGGCCCTCACTGCCCTCAACTACATTTAGAGAGAACACAGTATGCTATCTCCCTTTTGTCTTTGACAATAAAATATGACACCAGTCAATGAGTATACTGTGAATAGCTGACTAATACTCTATGGGTTAAATGGATAGTTTCCAGATTTGTCAGCTCTCTTTGAGTATGAACAGTGACCACAAAGCCATTTAACAGTGATCTGATTCAAGGAGATTGAAATTGTCCTAGAATGGAAAATTCTCATAACACATTTAGAGAGACTGAAACTCCTTACCACTCTCAAATTGACTAACTCCACTAAAACATTCCTCTTAGTGGAAACATGTTCAAACAGCTCTCTCTCTCTCTCTCTCTCTCTCTCTCTCTCTCTCTCTCTCTCTCTCTCTCTCTCTCTCTCTCTCTCGTCTCTCTCTCTCTGAAACAATACAGGTCACCATTACCTCTTACCTCTGTTTTCTCTGAGTTGCTCCAATTCCCATAAACTGGATTAACAAATGCACAGTTAACACCTCCTTTAGTTTTCCTTAAGGCACACAAGACAGAAGAAAAGAGTAAGTACTGAAATGTACCACAGTACATTTCCAGGTTATAATTTGGTAGAAAACTTAGAGACACATTGTCCAAACAGCATACTTATTTTTATGTATATATTACCATAAGTAAAGACTTTTTTGCACCAATGCAACCACATGTTTGAAAGCAAATGTAGTTTGACCTCTGAATATTTAGATACAAATAAACCCAGGCAAATAAAAACAAAACAAAACATGGCATAAGTTGGTCTTAAAATTGATTTCTTAAACTATTATTATTCAAGTAATATAAGGTGTACACATTAGAAAGAACAATGTAATATAAAGCTGAGAGGCCACCTGGAAGTCCCTTGGACTTCACAAATGCCAACCCGCCTTCTGAGGGCTGTTTTTCATGACAGTGCCTGTCATAAGTGATTTCACTGATATGTGGGACATAAAACTGCAAACAACAAAGGAACAAGACAAACAAATGAAGAAACAAAAACTCATAGACACAATAGTTTAGTGGTCACCAAAGGGTAAAGGGGTGGAGGGTAGTAGATGAGGGTGAAGGGGGTCAAATACATGGTGATAGAAGGAGAACTGACTCTGGGTGGTGAACACACAATGTGATATATAGATGATGTATTACAGAATTGTACACCTGAAACCTATGTAACTTTACTAACCATTGTCACTCCAATAAACTTTAATTAAAAAGAAAATCTATGGCATCATAGTCTTTAATATTTAAACAGCAAATTTAAATATGAGTGTTTTGAAGAGGTCTTTATGTTAATGTTTTCTTTCAAGAATCACAAAGAGACATGTCCTTGGTAATCTCACATATTGGTCTAAAGCTGCGCAATTTACTCTGATTAACTGGGCTCCTAAATGACCATTTTCTTTTTGTATTTTAATTACTTAAGAGTTAACAGGCTTATTGACAGAAGACAACTAGCCCTGGAATAGTTGCTCATTACTGCTGAAGACAAAAATGCCACGTGTGTGTGTGTGTGTGTGTGTGTGTGTGTGTGTGTATGCAGATAACTAAATACACCCTATTAAAGATATAAGAAAAGATCCCATACATGCAAACACATGCAAGCACACATACGCATATACATACACACATACACATAATGGAGACTGGAAGACAAATTCCAGGATGATTGTCAGTGTCTGGAAGGCAACTAGGAGGAAAAACTATACAATGACTACTTTTGCCTAATCAGAGTAAAATGACAATAAACGTGAAAATATACCTTTAGATCCTAAAAGGAAAGGTAATAAAGAGGAAGCTCTTATTGATTTGCTGTTTGAAAATAAATTCTCAGAGGTATGACCTCTTATTTCATCTACCAAGCCAACCACATGGTCCTCTTCTGAAAAGCAACATCCTTAGGGAGCCCAACAGAATAATCTGAGTAATTACGTTTGGCTGGCAATACATTCTTCCCATGGATTCAGTGTCTTCTAAGCTTCCTGACCTCCACTGTTTCTGTGCAATTGGCTTAAATATTCAATTGTTTAATTGTACCCTCTTTGAGTCTACATTTTGGTTATCTACGAAGAGTGTCATAGCAGCCATTTTTCTTGGTTATTGTTTGGAAAAAAAATATCATAGATTCACTTGCAAATGATGAAACAAGTACCTGTTAATTCTTTAACCACTAATTGAGTTGCTCCAATTAAATTGAATAAGTGGCATTTACTACTTGCCTTTTCTTCCTCCAAGACTAGTCAATGTTAAGTTCTCAGTGTAGTAAGCTCAGTAAATAGGGCATAAAACGAGGCAGAGTTGCTTTCAACATTGAGACAGAGTAGGGAGTAAAGGGCAGTTTTGAAATGTGTCCAAATGTTAAAGCAAAGTCTGGCACAGGAGAGCTGGAAGATGGATGTAGGGGGCATCAAAACCAAACGGAAATTCAGAGCTAGGCAAAGATGGGATAGTTACAGAGACCGACACCTCAGAAAAATTAATCTTGGCTGAAATCAGGAAGCAGGAGGAAACCCAAACTATAGGACTAAATGGTCCAAATGCCGGGCAGGCAAGCAGCAATGAAAGCGACAGGCTAGGCAGCCAACTGGATAGAAGTGAAACACAAGCAACACAGAAGATCTTGAATGAGGCCATTACTTTTGGCTTTGGACTGCTGGGACTGCAGATGACCTAGACCAAGATTGGCAGGCAGAAACCAGGGAAAACAATCAATTTTCCAGCCCTGTTAATCCAGCTATTGAAGGTACATTTCTTTGGGAGGGATATTAAGTCTTAAACAATTTTCCATGAAAATGAAAAAAAAAAAGTAGGTGGCCAGCCTTTGGGTACTGGGAGACTACACAGACGGAAGGGTGATATTTAAGGGTTAGGATGTGGAGTTGTAATAAAAAAGAAAGGATCACAGTATGAACAGTAGAAGATGAGCAATGGTAAATCCTTCCTACTTCAAATTATCTTTACTAGTAATCTCAAATTTTTATGTTTTCCAGATCAAAGGTAAGTCTCCCAATATTGGAAGTCCTTGACTTGTTAGGCTTAATTCTCAATCAAAGGTAAGTCTCCCAATATTGGAAGTCTTTGACTTGTTAGGCTTAATTCTCAACGTCTTTCCTGTTTATGAGGTAAAATATTACTTACCACCCATAGATACTTCCATTAAGTAAGTTTCTAGTGTCAAATCCATATATTTACTATTTCAACTTCCATGATATAATGTTTCATCTTCATCAATTTTATAAGTTTGTTATTCAAACGAACAAGTTACTTAAAATGATGTATCCTTATATGAAGAGAACAAAGTAACTGATTATGAAGTTTTTCTGCCAATTCTAATACTGTGTTGTGCAATGAGAAGTCTGCATTAGGCTAAAAAAATATTATTATGCTTAAATTATTGTTATGTTTAAATTATTGTATTTGTGAATAGGCAGATGAGCTGGGGTTTCAAAAAATCTAAGCACCTCTAGGAACAGCAAGGAATTGACTTAGACGTTTGGAATAGAGGGGAAAAAAGCTGCGTTTATCACATAAGTTTTCCACCTATAGCGTATCATGCATTCACTTAAATTATTATCAAGCTTCTGCTACATCCAATATGTGCAGGCACTGTATAAAGTGGCATTCTGAGTGGGTTATAGAGAGATAGGTCAGGTAGGACTAGAGTAATTCTTATGGGAATTTCCAATTTAAATTTCATGAGCATATGTACACCTCTAAAGGAATTCACTTCATGGCTTACTAACAACAACAAAAAATTAGTGTTAATTAAAAACATGGAAGGGTTTATAATAGATATCTGAAATTACTGTAAATCGGCAAGGAAGAAAAACAAAAAAAGTAAAACAAAATCTCATCTGTATTGAATACAGTGCACATGATTTTGAGGTTAATGTCTGTTGATGTACATTTTAACAGCTTTATTGAATTATAATTCACACAGCACACAATCCACCTATTTAAAGTATTAATTCAATTATTTAAATATTAATTTTATTCATTTAATTATTAATTTTGAGAACTGTGTTAAAATGTATATGACAAAATTTGCCATTTTAACCATTTCTAAATGTGTAATTTGTGGTATTCATTACATTCACAGTGTTGTGCAACTATCACAAGTATGTATTTGCAAAATATTTTCTTCCCTATAAATAGGAACTCTGTAGCCATTAAACAATAACTCACCATTTTCCCTTTCCTCCAGCCGCTGGTAACCTCTAATTTACTTTCTGTCTCTACAAATTTGCCTATTCTAGGTAATTCATATGAGTGGAGTCATACAATGTTTATCTTTTTTGTATCTGACTTATTTAGCTTAACATAACGTTTTCAAGGTTCATTCATACTGTAGCATGTATAACATTTTTATGGCTGAATAATATTCCATTGTATTAATATGCTATATTTTGTTTATTCATTCATCTGATGATGGATACTTGAATTGCTTCCACCTTTTGGCTACTGTGAATAATCTGCTATGAACATTCCTTTGGGTATATAACTAGGAGTGGAATTACTGGGTCATGTGGTAATTCTATTTTAGCTTTTGGAGGAAACACTAGACTGTTTTCCATACCAGCTTCACCATTTTACATTCCCACAAATAATGTATGAGGGTTTCTATTTCTCCACATCCTCACAAATACTTATTATTTTTATTATTGCCATCCTAATAGGTGTGAAGTGGTATTTAATTGTAGTTTTGATTCACATTTACCTAATAAGCAACGACGTGGAGCATCTTTTCTGTGCTTATTGGCCATTTGTATATTTTCTTTGAAGAAATGTCTATTCAAGTTTGCTTATTTTTTTAATTGGGTTTCTTGTCTCTTTTTCATTAAGTAGTACGAGTTTTTGTACATTGTGGATATTAAACTCTTGTTAGCTATATATAATTTCAAACATTTTTTCCCATTTTGTAGGTTATCTTTTAACTTTCTTGATAACATCCTTTGATGCATGAACGCTTTTGATGAAGTCCAATTATCTATTTTTTTCTTTTGTTTCTTGTGCTTTTGGTGTCATATCTAAGAATGCATTGCCAAATCCCAGGTTGTGAAGATTTACTTCTATGTTTTCTTCTAAGTGTTTTGGTTTTAGCTCTTATATTTAGGTCTCTGATCCATTTCAAGTTAATTTTTGTGCATATTGTGTGGTAGGGTCCAACTTCATTCTTTTACATGTGAAAATCCAGTTGTCCCAGCACCATCTGTTCAAGAAACTGTTTTCTCCCCATTGAATGTACTTTGTACCCTTTCAGAAATCAACTAGTCATATATGTATGGGTTTATATTTGTATTCTCAATTCTAGTCCATTGATCTATCTATCTATCTATCTATCTATCTATCTATCTATCTATCTATCTATCAATCAATCATCCATCCATCCATCCATCCATCCATCCATCCATCCATCCATCCATCTATCAATCTATCTTCATATGCTAATGCCTCACTGTTTAGTTTGCTGTAGCTTTGTGGTAAGTTTTGAAATCAGGAAGTGTGAATTCTCCTACTTTGTCCTTAACTGAGATTGTTTTGGTTCTTCTGTGCCCTTGCAATTCCATAGAAATTTGAGGATCAGTTTTCCATTTCTGCAAAAAAGACTGTTAAGAGTTTTAACTGCAGTTGCATTGTAGCCATAGATCTTTTTGTGTAGTACTGACATCTTGACAAAATTAAGTCTTCCCATCCATAATCTTGAGATATCTTTCCATTTATTTCGGTTTTCTTTGATTTCTTTCAGTAACACTTTGTAATTTTAAGTGTAGAAATCTTTCACCAACCTGGTTAAATTTATTCCCAGATATTTTAATTTTATAGGTGCTATTGTCAATTTAGGTGCTTTCTTAATTTCTTCTTCTGACTATTTGTTGCTGGTATCTAGAAGCATAACAGATTTTTGTTGATTTTATATCTTGAAACTTTGCTGAATTCATTTATTAGCTCTTGTAGCTTTCTTGTACATTCTTTTGGATTTTCTATATATACACAACCATGTCATTTGTAAATAGAGATAGCTTTATTTCTTTCTTTCCAATTTGGACATCTTTTGTTGCTTTTTCTTGTCTAATTGCTCTGGGTAAGCTTTCTTACTACACTTTCTGAAATTGGGGTAAATATAATGCAGCTATCAAGGTGATTTGAATGGATAAACATGGTCATTTATTTACCAAAAAATATTTGCTGTGCATGAGTGTGGAGGAAATCTCTCTTATGCTTCCACTAACAAAGTGATTTCTATATATTGTTTCCAAATGTTAAAGACTATTCTAAGATCCAAGAAACAATTGTCCTGAGTTAAGGAAAATGATGCTCTACAATGTGGTGACTCATTCCTTAAGATGGTGGAACAATAGACTGTTGATTTTGCTATTTATTATCTTTCATATTCATTTATTTAAATGTATCCAACATTCTAGAACAAATACTACGTACTAAAAACGCGTTAGGTTCTCTACTTACAAGGTTGATCAGTATTTGGTTGCTGTCTCTAGAACTTCTTTTAGAGGATGGCAGCTACTGGATTTCTGTCCCTTAGATGAAATTCCATGTTTATAAAACGCCCACCACAAGTAGATGGCCACTAATAGTTCAGTGCTATTTTCTTTACCTTCTTTTCTCCTTTTGTCATTTATATCTTCTTTTAAGCTTCCTACTTCTTTCTCCTAACCCCAAAGCCTGGGATCAATGAAGTGACATTAGGAGAAAGAAAAACAATAAGGCAGTGTCAAAATTAGTAATAATAATCACTGTAGTACTTTTTATTTTTTAAATAGATTTATTAACTTAAAGCTATCAAGGACCTTTGCAATCATCTTGTCGCTGCCTTTTTTACAGATGGGGCAACTGAGATTCTTCCCCCATAGACTGTAAGTCTTCTGGAGGAAGGACCTGGTCTGGTTTTCTCTTTTATCACAGCACCTAGTGCAATAGGAGTCAACTGAATGTTTATGGAAAGAAGAACTTAATGAATGCATTTAGTGTGAAGGCTTAATGATGGAACAAAATTCATTAACCTACCCTCTACCCTGTTTCTCCATGCCCACTGCCAACAATATACTTCATTATTACCCATAGAACAAAGACATTCATTTTCACTATTGTTATCACGGAGCCACATTTGTATTTGGTTTTCTGTCCCACTTAGCACAAGGCTTTAAGTGGGCCAGGAGCCTACTTTAGTCCTGTGTCCCTTTCCATTCTATTTTTAAACTAGTTAAGTGCCTGCCCAGAGGAGTAACTTAGGGGCTTCCCTGAGGATAAACAGAATGGACTAGAATAGGAATGGCTCTTTTATCCCTTTCCATTACATAGAGACTGAAAAAGTCATATTACTGGAGAAAAAATTAACTTGATACAAATGACTTTATGATATTTGAAAACATAAAAGTCTGTGTTTCTCATATCTCAGATGTATCTCTGAAAAAACAAGAGGCCTGAAATATCCATGTATAAGTATCAGGGTCTTGAAATGAATTTCAGGCTATGAAGTAGTATTTGGTTTGTTAATATTAGGGGAAAATATTTTGTAACCATAAAAGTATATGTGTCATGGATTTTTTTTGTTTGTTTGTTTACTTTTTTAAAGGATCCATCTAAGTCATGAAATGCAATCATTTCACTGGTTGGAATGGAATTCATTTATTCTGAGAGTCAGGGCTATTACATTAAATTTTGCTTAAGCTGATTAATGGTGAATCTGGGGTGTCCCAGAGAAGTAAATCTTAATTCCACTCTGCCCATTTCCACCTCTGTCGTATTAAGCTCTTCAATGAGGCTTTTTCCCAAATGTTTCCAGTCCTAAGACTTTATGGAAAGCCCTTCTGAGTGTGCTAACGTTTCAGATAAAGAAAGTGTATCACAATATCTTAATAAAAATATTTCTGAGTTTCCACTTTTACTTGTATCTATTTTTAATGTTCATTAAACATATTTCTGTCAAGAAGAGATCTTTTTAGACATGTTTATTTCTCAACCAGGGTACTCATAATTTTTTCTGTCTCATCATAAAAATTAATTAAGTAATGCTTTATTTCCCTGATTTTAGAGCCTGGGAAAATGAGGGTCGTTGTTTGTTTGTTTTGGCTTGTTCATTTTTTAACTTGTAGTAATAGAAAGAGATTCCAACACTGTGTATCATGTTCAATTGTCAATGTCACATAATTCACATATATCATCCTTCTTTTCTCAAAACTGTAGACAAGTTTTATTTCACACCTGACCTCTGATCATTCCCAGTCCAAGTCTTAGCTGGTGTGAACAGACTGTTTTTAAGGTGAGTTATTACAAATTTTTAAAATTTAGACACTATTTTGTCCTTTTTGTAATAAGGACAGATTTATGGCAGTTTGCAAAGATAAACACAACAGAAAACTATAAACAAATACGCAGTAGATAGGAAGTTGGAGAAAGGAACTCTGAGAACTGAAAAATAGAGTTGAACCAGAGGTAACAAGATGGACAGTATGTGAAATGGGTATATGTACTTATTAAATGTAGGATACAAATTTGCCTTTAAGATTCTCAAATTCAAATTTCAGCAGGACAGTTACATAGGTCATACATTCAAAAAGAAACAAAGCAGGTGTTTAGAAGCACATCTCCAACTCAGGAGAGAAGACATATATTGTGTGTGTCCTGTTAAATGTAATCTAGGCTAATAAAATAACAAGCCCCGCAATATTATAGGAGAAGCCCCTATGGGTTTTGCTAGGTTATTCACTCGTATCTTTGAAAATATCAGACCGAAACTATGCCAATGTGTGCTTCAGTAAAAACTACCTAGGAGAAAGAGGTAGCAAGGAGGGGGATGGATTTTATGGAACCCCTGAAGAACAACAGTGCCTTAGAGAATTTGATGGGGGGCATTTTCATGTTTGTATTTACCATAAAAATGTCACAAAGGTCACAATTTGTAGTGCGTAATTACAGTTGGCACATTAAATCTGTTATGAGACTCTACAGGTAGAATAAATTGCATGACATCATGAGGCAATATAAGAAAGAGTAAGTTGAGTCTATTAGATCAACCTCTTCTCATTGAATGTATACGCCTGCAAAATACAATATTAGCTTACTTCTGCTAAAGAAGAAAGGGAAGAAATAAAGAGAAGTAGTAAATAGAAATATTCAGCTATATAATGGTCTGTACTTCTCTCAAGATGATGACATTTTTTTTTAAAAGAAGTAAAAAAACAAACAATCTGGGAGGGGAAAAAAAAAAGGAAAGAAAAGAAGCAAGCCAATTTGAAATAGCAGGGATAAATTAGGGGAGAATGTCCATGAGCTCAAGTTTTCATTTCCAAGCCCTTAAGGAACAAGCTGAACCAAAGGTTTGGATGAAAAAGTTCAGAAAGAATTGGGTTTGCAAGCATAACCAGAAATCCCACAAAAGGGAGAGGAAAGGATTAATCATCTGGGGTCACAAGACCAAACAACTGGGAGACCAAATTTCGCTAAACTCATTCACATGATACAGCAGCTGCTGTATTTTTCTCTTACTCTTTTCAGGCAGGAAATAAATATCACCGACCACAAAACCTGTCACTGTTTAATGCGATCTTGCTGCGGCAGAGCACTTAAATGGGAACATGCCCGGGAATATGGATGCAATTAGTATGAATAAAGCTGACCCAGGTTCCTGTAGCTTAACCTGAAGGAGACCCCATGCTGTCAGTGGGTGCGCAGTCTCCACTCAGCTTCTCCTGTGACTGCAGTGTTAGCACATTCACAACTGACTAACATAAACCAGATGAAGAGCAGGAGAGTCCTTTGGAAATATATTTGATAGCACACTTTGACTTTTTTTATTGAATTAGTAAAATTACTAGGAACCAATCTTAGGAAATAATTAGAGAGGAAGACAAAGATTCATATAGAAAGAGGCTCATCACAAATTATTGGTAATAATGACAAATTAGTTACAACCGAAATATCTAATAATAGGAGAATGGTCAAATTATGATACATGTACTTGAGAGAGCACTAGAGAGCCCTTTCAAGTAATGCTTCAGTGGTATAAAGGCAGTGTTTCTCAAAGTGTGGTCTGTGGACCGCTGGAGGTCCTAAGACATTCCTCAGGGGCTGTACAGTTCAAAACTGTTTTCACAATAAAACCCAGGGGTAAGCGATTCGAAGTGCAAAACAGATCAGTTAATTTTATTATACCACACTTTTTCTCGTTGTTGATATTTGCACCAATGGGACAAATGCAATGGGGGTAAAAACTGCCAGTCCCTCAGCAGAAATCAAGACTATTGAATTGCTGTTGAATTGTACATTGTATTCTTCACCACCATGCACTTGCAGTAAAGTTTTTAAAAAGTCAGTTTCACTTCCAAATGACCTGGAGGAAGCAGCAAAAGGTATTCATTATATTAAATCTCAACTCTTCAGTGCAAGTCTTTTTAATATTCTAGAAAGTATGCATAAAACACTTTTGTGCCATGTTGAAGTACATGTTGTATTGTGGAAAAGCACTGTGAAATGGAGTTACATGCTAAACTAACCACTTTTTTCATGGACATTTTTATTTGGAAGAATGACTGACAGGCAAACTCTGGTTATTCAGACTAGGGAACTTGGCAGATGATTTCTTAACAATGAATGGAACAAGGCTGGTTAACATTAAATAAAACACTTGACAATATCTCTTGCCAATGATAAAATTTGAACTTTCAAAAAATTTAGAATTTTGAAAAAGCATGGGTTGTTCACCATGAACACAATTGCTTCCCAAAACTTTAAAGACTTGTCTTAGGAGGTTTTTTAAATTATTATTATATCGCTTAATATGTTTCAACATCTGACAAGCTGTATAACTCACCAAACCAGTGTTTTCTAAATGAAAAATGAATCATGTTACAAAATTACACATGGATAAGTAATCCATTCAAAGAGTAAGATAGACCAATAAATTTCTAAAGTAACAGTACAAAAACTTTACTGACACAGTTTGCTTCCATATTACAACTACACTTTAAGAAAACTATCAACGTTTAGTGTAGTATAAAATGTCAACGTTTAGTGTAGTATAAAAATATCCATGATTACCTGAAAAAGGTAGGAAAATATACCTCCCTTTTCAAAATATATATCTGTGTGAGGTTAAATTTTCCTTATTATACTTCGGTCCAAACAATACAGCAAAGGTTTTAATACAAAAGAAGATATGATTATCTAGTATCGACTCTCACTAAAATTTAATTTTAATTTAAGTATCTCTGTTCTACTAAGCATTGGGGCTTCAAATACCAGTAACTTCACATTTTCCCAGCTAACATACACTTTAATAAGTTTTTGCTAGATACCTCTTCTGAAAATACATATTTTCTTTTTTCCCCTATAAATGTGATACCTCAAAACTACAGTGGGTAAAGGTCATTTTTCATAAAATATTATTTATATTTTACATACATTTACATAATGTATTTTACATATAAAATATATTTTCATAACTGTTATGTTTGTTAACCTGCAGTTTTTTTATTTTTAAAATAATTAATATTTTAAATATTTCTTAGTTTTAATTTTTAATATGATAAATCTTCATACTTCTAACTACATTAAAAAAAAGCTCTTTGGGATTCTCAATAATTTTTAAAGGTATAAAGGTATCTTCAGAAGAAAAAATGTTAGAATGATCAGTACAGGGAAATAAAAAGAACAAAATTTCATAGACAACAATTCAGATTTCAGTGAAAACAATGTGTACCTGCATGCATGTGAGTGCACGATGATAAAAGTTCAGAAAAAAACAGCAACAGTATATCTGTCGGGTGCTGACATTTCAATATAATTTTAAATTCTCTTCTGGCACTTTGTTGTATTTCCCAAATTCTACTCACTAGGTTGTTGTGTGTCAGAACCTTGAGGTAGGGGTGATGGATTCACAATTGGGAAAAGATCACGTTGTGTTTCCCTGCATGAGCACCTCACCTGCACCCTGCCGTAGCTCCTTCTAAACCATTTGCCTAAAGAGACGATCCACGTCCTCTGTTCACTTTCCCCATCTTTCCTGACTCTCTTCTTTTAATATTTCTTCTCAAAATCTACCTGCCAGCCCTGCTGCAATACTTACAGGTTTTGGATGGGTCATGTTTTTCCATAACTCTTGCTTTTGCTCTTAAATTCTCTCCTTGACAGCCATTATCATTGCCAGCCCGGGAGCCAGACACACCACTTCTTCGCTGTACTCCACTGTGCATTGTGCATTTTCCTACCAGGTCGTATAGTACTTTCTTTAATTGGAATGACATATTTTCCATGTAGATTGCTCTGTATGAAAACTCACTCTAATTTCCTTATTGAATTCTCTTAGACATATAATCTCTTTAGTTGAAAACTGATTGCAATATTGAAGTTAATTATCCATCTTTGTGATTTCCCATAGCAATCACCTAGCAACCTGCTTCTTTGTAAGTCTTTTTGACAATTTAATGTTCACAACCTTATGGAAGAATCTGTCTAGAAAAATGGCTTAGCTGCATTTATTTATGTACATTCATGTCTCTCCCACCTGAATCTTAACTTCCTATGGGGAGAGCTAAAGTCTTTATTTTACAATTTCTTTAGGAAACATTACTTGAGTCCCAAGCATGTGCCATGCACTCAATTACAGAGCCACTCAGATTATGATTTATTTATAGTTTGGCCTTATTCTGTTTATTGTTCCATGATGCGATAAATACAAACATTGAGAACCGGTGTTTAGAATATTTGTAGCAATTTGAAAGTCAATTTATGTCTGTTGAGGCTAAGAATAGGAAATTTGGACTAGTATTTTATGTACCTTTTAGTTTCATTTTCCCCATAATTCTTACAAAAGCATTGGTATGTGATAGATTGAAAACAAGAAACCAAAACAGAACTGGTTCTTCACCACAAGAAGAATGGCTTTCTTCTACCAACACTGGGTATCCACATATGAGTAAATACTCATCGGCTTGGCTGACATTTACTTTTGCTAGCTCCCCCTTCTGAAAATATTCTTTTCTCTTCCTTTCTCCTTATGAATGTGGTACCTCAAAGTCCCACTGTTGGAAAGGGCCAAGTACTATATAACTTTCTCACATAAGAATCAAATGTTTTTTTCATGTAAATTGCACTATATGAAAATTCACTCTAATTTCCTTATTGAATTCTCTTAGACACATAATCTGTTTGATTGAAACTGATTGCAATGTTGAAGTTAATTACCAGTCTTTGTGATTTCCCTCAGCAATCACCTAGCAACTTGATTCTTTCTAAATCTCTTTAAATGATTTAAAATTGACAACGCTATGTGAGAATCCATCTAGAAAAATGAATTTATTTTGTTATGACTCACAAATATTCACCAATGCCTTTAAATAGACCCTATTTTGGATTTAATACATTTAGTTAAAGCTGCCTTGGATGTATGAATAAATTCAGCTTATAATATCACAAAATGGAAAAAAAGAAATAAAATTGTCTTTTCTTGTAGTCATTTTAAAACAAACTATTTTTAAAACATAAAGAGAAATTATAAGCACAGAAATGCACAATTAGCTTTCTATGCAAATCTCTTAAAAATAATCTTTCCCTGTTGATTCTTTATAAATTTCCTTTTTTTTTCCTTTTAATCTGACCCATGTTTTATTTACACCAACCACACGGTTCTCTGTCAGAACCGGTGCCTTTACACAAGTGCTTGTTTCTTCTTGAAATGCTCTTCCACCTTTTCATCTGGCAGATTTCAATCCATGAATTCAGACTTGAGTGATGCAACATCTCCTCACTAAATCCTTCTTTAACGTCACCACTGTATTATTCTCACCTCCGAAGCAAAGTCAGTCTCTCTTTGACCCATGTTTCTCCAGTGCTTATTACATGCTTGTTGAAGAACTGGTATTATTTGCTTTTCTATATGCCTTTTCCACCACCAGAGTGTAAAGTATTATTTTTATATTCCTAGCCCCTAGCACACTGGCTAGCACATAATAGGTGCTTAATGAATGTTTGCCAGCAAATACATGGATCACTAACAGTTTTTGATTTATGTTTCTTTTCATGAAGATAAAAATAAGCTGTTCATTAAAGTTTTCTTGTTAGGCTGTCCTTTGATTCATTAGTGAGCTAGAAATTCCAACACAGTAAACACATTGTTGAACTTGTAGGAGTGTCCCTAAGGATGCTTTAAAAGAGAAATTGTGTGAAATATGATTTGAAAGCAGAAAAGAATCCATCAGGAGGAAAGCAAAGCATTTACTGAAGAAAAATTATGAAGCTGCTCCCATCATCCCCACTTCCAAATTCTCTACCCTCTAGTAACACTGATAAAACAACACTTGGAATTCTGATTCTCCAAAGTTGCCGAATGTATTTGCTGAATGCCATGGTACAGCTACATGATTTACTAATAATGTGTATCTCCTTATCTGTTCTTCCTCATTTAAACAAATTACCTTTTTTCAAAGAGCAACTCTGATGTTTCTACAACACTTTCATCTACTCTGATGGCTTGGATACAAAAAACAAATGCAACATCGAAATACATTATGGACTGAAATGCTGTCTCCTTGCTATGTAAGATTATTAGTGAACTGAGAAAAAAAAGCTGAAAAGCCCTGGGGACTATCCTTGCCAAACAGTCCACCTGTATGGAGACATGGCTATCTTCAGGTCAAATAATTAGAACATGGGGCTGTTATACAGTCAAGTTTCTTTAAAATTTTTACACAGGTTTCATTTCTTAGGCTATTGGGAGTCTTTCTCTGATGACAATACACATGTACACACATGTACACACCAAATGAAGCTGGGATTATTCAAGACTTGTATTCCAGACACATTGTGTGTAAAGTGATTTTGTTTAGTCAAATAATGTCTGACTTAAATAATCAAGGAATTAATTATTTAAAATCTACCAGATATTTAGTAAAAAATAGCAAATCATTTTGAGATTCATGTAAAATTTCTGCTTTTGTCATGATAAACATGAATACTACTTTCTTGAAAATAGTTCAACTATACAGGAGTTTGTGTATTGATTTTGGGTGGTGAACACACACTACAATATACAGATGATGTATTATAGAACTGTACACATGAAATCTATACAATTTTATTAGCCAATGTCATTCCAGTAAATAATTAAAAAATGAACAATAGTAATAATAGCTTTATAAGCAAAATTGGTAATTAGATTAAGTTGACAGATGCCAGGCAATGTTTTCAGAAATTTCAGGGAAAGATCTGTCATACATATGGACATCGAAATTATTAGGTTGGTGCAAAAGTAATTGTGGTTTTTGCAATTGTTTTCAACCTTTGAAACCACAATTACTTTTGCACCAACGCAATAAATGGTCTAGTATGAACTGCGAAAAATGAACACAGTTACTCTTTTAACTAAATTCAATTTCCTGCCTCTCTGAAGTGCCCAGGTTTTTTGATACTCAGTTTTCCATAGATGTTGAATGCTTGTACTTGAAGATTTGGGTACTCTAATGTCCTTCATTAATATTCTAGGATTTAAGCTTCTGATTATGGACTGATTTGCAGCCCATCATGGACCCAAATAATGAGTCTGCCAAGGGTCACACACGTAGCACCATTTGGTGTTCCTTCATGTGCTTTTAGCTTCTACAGAATGGAGTGAAGTTCAGTCACACTGGATGGAAGTTCTTCAAGAACACCCAACAATGATATCCTAACTTTTAGAGTCATCTACGAGGATTCTAGTATGAATAAATTCTGGAGCATTAAGGCCAAGTAAATGATTGCTTTGGAATATAAGTTGTTCATTTGGACCCCAACATCCTATTGTAGATAGGCTGAGAAATTTGATTTAACCAGTATTTACTGAGATGAATTCCAGCTGTTACTGATTGAACTTGGGTATGTACATAAGACTAGGACAAGGACCCTGCCATCAAGAGGCTCAAGCTCTGTTATGGGAGGTATCAACCCAAAAGTCAACTTGATGAGTGAAAAACAAGCTGGGAACCAAGTTCTTTGGAAGCTCAGAGGCAGGAATGGTTACTTCTGCCCATAGTGACCTGGAAAGATGCAGAGGACCCCACCTTTGTGGTTTGCCTTTGTGAAAGTCTTCCCTTTTTATGTTTTATTTTTATGGTGAAGGAAGAAGTAAACTGAACATTTCTGGAAGTTTGTTCCACCTTCCTTTGACCAATACGTTTTTCTTGGCCATTTGCTCTGGAAACATGGCAGTTGGCACCACTCATTCTATGTCTTGTGCATAATCAGCCCATAGGGCCTGACTTCCAAGACTTCGAGGTATTATTGCAGATCTACAGATCCGAGCCATCTGATTTTTCATCGGCTCTACATGTTATTTATGAAACACACACCATGTGTTAGGCAAGATGCAAGATGAACAGACAATTCCATCCCTGCTTTCCAGAGATTTATCAGTGAAGAGAATTACAACTGAGTCACAGACCCTGTCTTTTTCAAACATCAGTCACTTGTGTGGTTAAGACAACCGTACAGATAGAATGGCCAATTGTCTGGCTTAATCCTGAATTCTAAAATAGGCATTTTTTTCTTTTTAAAAAAAATAAGCATTAACAGTCTCGGGGAATTTTAATGCAAAGATAAAGTTAGAAGGCTACTCAGATTATAGGCTCCCTCATAGCTGACAGGTTTAATGCAGTTACAACATAACAAGGGAATACTCAGAGCCCAAAGAACCAAGCTCAATATTCTATTTGAATCATGCAATTTTGGAGCTAGGAGAAAAACTTTAAAATAATTTAATCATCATTTCTCATTATGTCATAGGTGAAACATTGGTTATAAGAAACAGCAATTTAGGCAACATGAACATTTTAATTTTATAGTTAATGTTTTATATTAAAGGCATAATAAACATATATAAATGGCACATTAAACCAATGATTTTATGAATATTATTCCTTAAGAGAGGACTAAGTTAAAAAAAAAAAAGCCTTTTAAAGATAAATAAATAAATAAAAGTAATAGTAAACATAATACTTAGTCAAGGCCTAAATTGTGGGGGTGGCCTATAAATGATAGAAATTTGGGAAAATTGATTGAATTAAAGTCCTTCATTTTATACATAAGAAAATGTAGTGTACCAAAATAGTTTTCTTCTCTATTGTTCAAACCTGTCTTTCTTCCTGGGTTTTTGGATTTCTGTTAGTGGAGTTATCAACCACGCAGTCACCTAGGAATAACACCCTCGAATCAACTTTGACACTTGATTTTTTTTTTCACTTCCTGTATTAAGTCAATCACCACTGTTGAAGTTCTCATAGCCTCTCATCTATACCTCTTGAACAGGCTTATGTCCTCTAGACCACCAATCTCTTTCTTCATCTTTTCTAATCTATCCTCATGCTACGCAGTCTTTTTTTAAAAGATATGATCGTGTCATTCTTTGGCTTCAAACACTTTCTAGGCTTGTCCCAGTTAAGGCCCTAGCAGGAAATAGTCACCATGCTCAAGGTGGAAAATCTGAGCAGTGTTTGATAAAGTGACAATTTGCAAAGCTATGGCCAGAATGTAGAGAGACAGTAAAAGATGGTGCACTAGTGAGGCCAATGAGTTGATCTGGCCTGTTACACCCTAAGCGGGAAAGAGGAGCAAGAAGGGGTATAGGAGCAGGTAGCTGTTGAATGCATAGGGGGCCCTTATGGACCTATCACTTCTAAAAGCCAGCAAGAATTCCACTGAAGGAGGGAGCCAGGGTTATGAATGCCCAGTGCCCCCTTTTTCTTCCTGAAGCTACCCCACTTTGGCCAAACATAACAAATGCACACGTCAAGGGAGCTTGTGAATGCAATCCATAAAGATCAAGTCTGCATATCCACCTTCTATACTTTCCCATCATGTTCGGTGGAGACGGTGGAGAATAGATCTGGAGGACAGACAGAAGATTAAGCACTCAGCCTATTTTTTTTTTTTTTCATGAATTGAAATCTTCATAGTAGGCATTCAAAATCCTCTAACCACCGCTCTGCTACATGCTTTTCTATGTGTAATTTATTGTTACTTCTCCCATATTTTACAGCTATGTGAGCCATGTTTGACATCATGAGTTTCCACATTTTTAAAATTTTCTTGAAGCCCCTTTCCTCATTTCCACCTGTTTTCTTCATCCTTCAAGTCTTACTACAAATGCTACCTCCTCTTTGCAGCCCTCCTAATTCATCCATCTGAATTGCTGGCACCCCAGAATATATCACCTCCATGCGCTAGATCAAGACTTGCCCTGTGCACCACTCACTCCACTCTGAACAAGAGAAGCTACGAGTTCACAACCTCCCTGGCCACAGGGCAGGAAGTGGGGTTCTTCTGAGAGGAGCAGAAATGTGACAGCCCAGCTTAGGACAAAAGATTTTTTTTCCCTTTGAGTCCTCTCTTATGGGCCATATCTACCACGGACAAGGAAACAAAGGTGAGGATTTGGGTAAAAGTATCAGGGAACAGGCTGCATAGGCTTCTCTTTAAAAGGGGGAGGAGGGGGAAGAGAAAGAGAGGGAGGAGGGGGATGGGAGGAATTATCAAATGTGGTCCAATCCCATTTTTAAGGAGAAGATTTTGAACTCCTCTTCTCAATCTCCCTTTTCTTGCTCAAAGTAAACATTTAGCAGGCCTGGTAGATCACGGTCATTATATGCACAAGGGACTGAGTTTGGGGAACTAGGTTTACAGATCTTAACAGCTGTACTCTGTGGGCAGACACACACCAGAGACAGCAAAGGTTTGCCAGCATTGTGAGACCACCATGGTCATGGCCATCAGTGAATTCCAGTTTGCTAAATATTCATTTCTGGGACCAGAGCGGGCTCACTGGTGACTCTAGCTGCAAAAGCAGCTGAATGCCTTAAGGCACGCGTAAAACAAGATTTCTCTAGGAAAACAGCAGGTATTCTGTGGCTGCAGCTAAGGATAAATATGCATTGCTGGGCCCAGGTGAGGCCTCTCCAGGGATCTCAAATTAGAAGGTCAGCTAAACTTCTGCTTCCAAAGCTCCACATTATCATACCAGGTGTTAGCTGTGGGAAAGGGTCTGACCGACAGACGATAGTATAGAGACAGACACTTTATTTGGAGGTCAGGGCCGCACTCATTCATGCATCTCAAACAAGAACATCTGTATATTCAGGGCTTATAGGCAGCTGGTCCAGCTTTTGGGATCCTAATTGCCTCTCTTTCTTATCAGAAATATAAACAACAATCACTCTCTTGATCATTCTTTCCTTCCATTTTACCTCCCAAAGTATTTTGGTTTCCTTTTCTTCCATTACACTCATCAGAGTTAAACATACATTATAATTGAGTGTGAGTCAGAAGGCAGGGGTATCGTCTTATGTAGCCTTGTGGTCTCTCACGACCAGCACACAGGAAGTCATCATATACATTTGTGGAATGGGATCATGTGGCAGTCCCAAGACCACATTCAGGTCTTATAATTTCCTACTCAGTAATCTTTCTACTGTTACACACGCTTATTTACCATCCTACGAAGTTCTTTACGAAATTTCCAAATCTAAACTGTTCCAAAAATCCTCACACAGACATCTCATTTCTCAGCACGACGACATGAAATGTTTATCTTCAACTTTTGTTAGTGTATTTATTAAATGCACACAATCCTTCTGGAGTGAGTGCCACAATACAGGGTGAAAAACACCTATTTATTGACAATTTTTCCCAGGAAAGTTGATACTGTCTAAAATAGGAAAAGAGTGGGTATTATGTGGCTGCAGGTAATGTAAGAATAAAGAGTCCACTAGTTACTCGTACTCTTTAATCTTCATTTCTAGGTATAGATTTTGATTATCAGATTATCTACTTTCTATTATGACAAACAGCTCTAGAAGGCTGCCATATTTGTTGCTTCCTCTAAAGTATATGGCAGAATAAAAACCTGGTAGAGTTTAGACAATGGAAACAGGTGTAGTAGACACCTGTCAGAGCCCTTTCACAATGACCCCTTTCTTGGTCCATCCCCACCACTACAGTGCCTTGATATGGGGGTCCCTGCAGCCATGTCTGTACTATTGACCCTGCCTCACATCTCATCCATAGTTAATTTAACCACGAATGGGATCTTGACCCAAGTGGACTAATCAGAAGTTCCTCTTTTGGAATATGAAATGGGAACAAAAAGACAAAATATTTGGTCTCTCCACATATATCAAGACATGAGTAACTAGCATCCATTCTCTAAGTGACTATTTTATTTTATTTTATTTTATTTATTTTTATGTACACAGTGAGTAGAAGAAATATGTCGTCAGAGAGAATGACCAAGCAGAGAAACCAAAATAAGCAGCGATGAGAGGCAGGTGAAAAATTCCATGGAGCCCAGGCCTCCCTGAGGCCCTACCTCATTTATCCCTACCCTTGATCTCTAGGAGACAGGTGCATTTTGATATTGAATTCTTTATTTTGATTAAGCTAGTCTGAGTTGCTTTCTTCGTCTGCCATCAACATGTCCTTGCTAATACATTAGGTGGCAAGTAGCTAAGAGAAGGTGACAGAATGTACAATAAAATCCAGGAAACTGGATCTCAAAAAACAATGTTAAGAGGCCCACTGCTGTGCTTAGCAATGTCTGAGAATATACTGCTCCATCCTACGCTTTAAAAACGAATAATAAAGCAATGTTTCTTTCAAGTCACTGAAGGGCCTCTTATGCTATAGAATCTTTTTATAAAATCTAATGAAAAATCTTCAGGTTAAGGTTTATTTAGAGAGGGTGATGAATTTCCTGCTTATATTAATTCTTGTGTATCTCAACGTTTTGGTATTATTTTCAAGGTGACTGTAGGCCAAACATTAATTCTTGTGTACCTCAACGTTTTGGTATTATTTTCAAGGTGACTCTAGGCCAAACATTCCAACTTGCTTTGTGGCTTAAATAATTTCATGCAAAAAGACTTTTTAAAAAATTTGATGAACAACATTTTTTTATGCAAATATGATCAGTAGAAATAAGGAACATTTTGGTGATGCTCAGAAGTATTGATAATACTCAGTAAAGGATGAAAAGTGTTCAACAATCATGTCCTGGGTACATGAAAGTTATGCATTCAATATCAGATACTGGGGCTGCAAAGATGAGGACCAGTTAATATGAAAGTAGTTAAGTAATCAAACTACATCATAGAGTTATCACTGTCTTCTTGAGGATGACATGCTGATAGCTCAGTGACTAACCCTAAAGGGAGGCCAGGAAATTTTTGCTTGGCATCAAAAAATTATACAGGGTTGGAAAAATCTGCCAGGCGGAGGGTGCAGAAAGCCACATGCTTTGGGGGAATGGCGAGACTTTTTCCAAGGATCAGGTGTGAAAGGTGGAAAATTAAACTTGGTGCAGTGGCCTTTGAACATTGTCACTTGAGTTTTCTCTAAAATAATTTTGAAAAACTAGGCACCTCCTTTTACATTTTAAAGTTAATATCTAAATTTCAAAAGATATAATTTCTGAAATATTTTATGTTGAGCTCCTTAACATGATGGAATTTGTCTGCCATCCAACCTAAGGGACAAAGCCAACCCTGCTCTCTATGCAATCAGCCAAATCGAACTAAATTTTCAGGAAAAGGCAGGCTTCATTGTTCAACTCAAATAGATGTGTTAAAAGGTGAGCCAAAGCAGTCATCTCAATTAATTGTGATTTCAAAATTTAAGTGAAGAGAGAGGGAGGAAAAGGGGAGGGAGGGAGGGAACCAGGGAAAGTGGGAGAGAGAGGGAGAAAGATAGAGAACGAGGGAGGGAGAGAGGGGGAGCGAGCAAGAGAGAGAGAGAGAGAGAGAGAGAGAGAGAGAGAGAGAGGAAACTTGGTAAAGATTTACCTTCTGCTTCCCTTTCAATATTGCTTATCTCAAATATTTTATTTGACTACCAGAGTCTCTTTTGGGGGGCTACATTCTCAGATTATTCCTCTATTTGTCCCTCCAAGGGGTATTTCACAGGTAATTTATTTTGGTAAGAATCAGGACAGATGTGAGGTAAAGAGGAGGATACTTGTGAAAGAATAACCAGGAAAGGAGAAGGTGGCAGGCCAAACGCACCTTTCTCAGTCTAGAAAAGAATACATGAAATTTGAGCATCTGCAAAATGACTCCCTTGAAATTATTAATATTTGTGCTACACACCCTCAAGAAGCTCCAAGGCCTCAGGGTAAGCACCCTGCATAGTCTGTAGACCTTGACAGGGTGAACGGTGGTAATTGCGGTTGTTCTGCCCCATGTTTGGGCTGGGGCCAGTCAGGTTGCTTTCAGGGAGTTCCTCTCTCTTCAGTCCCACTAATGGGAACTTCATCCCCGTGGCTTCCAGGGCAGGGGGGCAACAGGCGATTCAGGAGATCACTAACATGGCTGAGAATAAAGTCCTGGGTGGTATTTGTTTAGGTAGCAATGGGCAATAAAACCTTTTGAGATTTTGGAAATCAGAAGAGAAGGTGCCAAGGAGAGGGAAGAGGACAAACACGTGAATCAGTGGGTCAGAGACAGAGATACTGGCTTGGATCTCCAGCCTTGGACTTCACCCGCCTCTACTCAGGAGTAGGGACTAAGATTTGGGTAACTGATTGATTATTGATTCAGGTGTTTCAATAAGGTAGTTTAAAAACATGAAACTGTATATATATACATGTATTTGCCGTTATTTATTTCTACCATGTTCTATCAACCATTCTTCCTTCTTGGTCCAGTTCACATATCTTGGGCAAATTTCATAACTTTATTGTCACTTTTAATGATTAAAAGTTACTTTTGAGGGATTAAAACGTAGTCCAATCCATTTTAAAGCTACCAAGTAATATCAGATTCTAACCTCTACTTGTTTCCTGCCCTATCCTCATTTCAGACTTGAGAGTTGATCATGGTAGAGAATGGAGGTCATGACCTGGCTTTGAAACACTCCTGCCTCCACCCTGCCATTTCTCAAGGCTTAGCTCTATCGTGGGGACACAGAAAAGAGAGAGAAATGGGAGGCTGGATTCTTCTTAGTAACTAGTCACCTGCCATTGTTAGGAAGGACCGCTTCCCCCATTGCACAATGGGTGTGTGTAGTTCTCACTCTTCTCTTGTTGTGGCCTTTATGGTAATGGTATATGAACTTTGTGTGAGTGTGTGTGTGTGTATGTGTGTGTGTGCACTTCATTTAGGCCCCTTCTGTTATTGAATACCTTTTAAAAGAAAGGCAGCTGCGTCCAACTTCAGCTCAGCTCTGCCCCCAGTGCCTTTTTCAGGAGGGGCACCACCTCGCCAAACTGACAGCTGCCTGAACAATCCTACAACTCCAATTCATCTCTGTTCTTGGAACTTCTTCAAATGGACTGAAGAAGGAAACTCTGGGTTCTCTTGCATACGTTCGGGGGGTTGTGCATACTGGGATACAGTATAATTCCCAATACCTCTTTTGCTCCCCTATTGTCTACAGGTACATGACACCAGAGTTCTTTTAAGACCGTCTGGTACAGGACGCTCCCAGGGCTACCCACTTTCAGAACACTGAACCAAAAATTGTCTTTATGTCTGTTTGCAAAGATACATATGTCAAATACTCCTAAGAACATTTTTTCTATACTCTACTCTGATGCAACACAGGACTAAGATTTGGCACTTTTTTTCCCCCTACACCTCACCAATTTTAACCATTGATTCTCTTGGGGTCTTTCCATCATTTGGCTTTGGGTAGTACCAAATGGATGCTAGCTTCCTCCCTTCTTTATTGGGAAAGAGGTACAAACCTCTCACTACAAACACTGTACACCTCCAAAAACAATGACTTCCAGGACTCTTTGCCTTTTCTTTTCATCCCTCCCTTTCCACAGACTGGAGAAATGAAAGATTGGGTGATAGCAGTCTAGAAGGTTCTGCTTCCATTAGAAGCCTCAGTGGGCTGTGTCTGACTCCAGTTATTGGTAATTTTTGGCAGCTCTTTAAAATGTGTGGTACTGGGAGCCTCTTAATTGTAGAATGTAGACAATTTACTCAATTTCTTGTTAATCTTGTGCAAGAGGAGTTATTATAGTCTGGTAGGAGTTTTGGCATGTTCTGGTAGGATGATAAAAGCAGATCTATCTAAGCTTTCCATCTCAAGTAACGAAGTTACCCTTTATTCTTGGGACCTCAAAGATAGGTTACAGGGCATGGAAATAATGGGCACTAATGTCTCACATGTTAAAGTCAGTGAGTCTGGAAAAATTCTACTGGGAAGTCTAGAAAATCGTTGATGTACCTGGAACATGGAACAGAATTTCAGTGAGAGAGAGAGAAGATTTGAAGCCATTAACATACAGACAGCATTTGAAAACTTGAAAATGAATGACACCTCCTGTGGGGAATGCAGAGTGGGAAGGGAAGGAGACATAGAGGCAAACTATGGAGACCATCAATAAGGGATGGGATGAAGGACAGAAGAAGAGACTATAATTTTTTTTTAAAGGCAGAGAGACAGAGGAAGTATTAGGAAATATTAAAAGGGGATGAACAAAGAAATAGGGAAAGAGAAAACAAAAATAACTTGGCAAAGAAAGAAGGTGAGGACTGAAGAGAAAGGGGAAGTGTCATATTGAAGACGAATGACAGAAATGAAAGAGAGAAAGAAAGGAGAGGTGGCTCTGTCAGGCTGTGTCATAGTGCCACCCATATTGGCCTGGGAGGTCTCTCCAAAGCCCCAATGGTATAAGCTGTCCAACACGAATGTGGAGAAGGTGTGAAATTCAGGGTTCTTTTTGAGTATTCTTGCTGGTTGTATTAGTATGACAACTTGTTCACAGATTGCGACGACTAATTTAATGTATCCATTTAGCTAGGCTGTGTGCCCAGTTCCTGCTCAAACACTAATTTTGATGTTGTAAAGGTATTTGTAGGTGTGATTAACATTTACAATCAACCCACTTTATGTAAAGCAGATTACCTTCCATAGCATCGGTGGGCCTCACGCAATCATTTGAAGGCTTTAAGAGCAAAGACTGAAGCTTCCCAAAGAAGAAGGAATTCTGCCTCAAGTTTGCAACACAGAAACCCTACATGTGTTTCCAGCCTGATAGCATGCCTGGCAGATTTTGGACTCAAGTTTGCCCCATCAACTCAACTTGAATTTGCGATTTGCCGGCCTGCCCGACAAGTTTCAAGCTTGCCAGCCCCAACCTTACAAGCCAATTCCTTAAAGTAAACCTCTCTCTAGCTCAATGTATCATATTAATATTATTAATTACATTATTAGTATAATTAAAATATTTATTATTTAATTAATATTAACAAGTATAATTTGTATAATTAATATACACTACATTAATATAATGTATTAAGATATCATATTTTACATATAGAGATATATGTCAATCTCAAGGTATCTTAATGTATTACATTAACATGTTTTAATATTATACATTGATATAATACTTACATAATAAATAACATATTAATGTTATATATTACATAATATATAACATGTTATAGACTATATGAAGGTATTTAAAAATGTATATATATATCGGGGGTGCCCTCTGCATATACACACAGAAAGAAACAATAGGATATCTATCTATCTATCTATCTATCTATCTATCTAGCATCCATCCATCCATCCATCCATCCATCCATCCATCCATCCATCCATGTAATCACCATTTCTGCTTCTCTGCAGAACAGAACCATTCTAGAACAGAACCGGTGTTTCAGTTAGTAGCTTTGTGTCTGTTTTCCCCACTAGATTACAAACTCCTTTAAGTGCAGACTGCTTCTCATTCGTGTTTACATCCACATTATCTGGCAGATTTTAGGCAGGTGAGAAATAAGTAAAGAATCATAGATCAGTAAGATCTTCTTGACAGCAATGGGTTAAAAATGTCATATCTTTTTTTCTAACGAACACCATAGTTCTAGAATAGATCCAGTTTGGGGGCTGCTAATTAACAAGATAGCAAGCTATAGATCTGAGAAGAATTCATCCAGTGGAGGCACATACCACTGACACCAATGAAAATGCAGTTACTCAGTGCTCGGTGACACATCAGGATTGTCTCTGACCACAGACTCAGCATGCAAGATGTGAGGCATGTCTTCAATTTCTTAAAATTTCATTAAATCTTATTCTGAGCCTTTATCTTGCTCGGTTCATGGAAAAGTCAATCACTTTCATTATGGGGTGATCTGTATCCCATACAGGTGATGGATAGATGCGGATGGGGTAGGACGTGCCAGCATCCTGACTGTGGATTGTGAGGTCTCCTGAGTTACGCCTGAGTGCAGCCTGCAGAGTTTCTCCAGGTACAGCAGCCCTTGGCCTCTGTTCTGTGCACTGTATAGGACATGGGGGTCTTGGCCTGGAACGCTGGTGCCTGGAGTTCAGCCTCCAAGGGCAGCTCAAGAAAGTGTGTCTTTTGCAGGTCTGCTGCCTTCCCTGAGCACCACCAGAAAGTGCACAGCTGTCCCCTCATATCTTTTTAATTTGTGGACAATGACATGTCCTCTTTTTTGTTGTCATCAAAAATGTTCCTAACATAATCTGAAAAGTCAACCTAAGGCTGTTTACTAAAAAAAAAAAGAAGAGTGATTTTTAAGTAGCTCCGGCTTTCTGCCCAGAGAAAGATCTATAAGTACAGAAACACTAAAGTTACCTGCATATCAAGTGAGGTGAAAGGAAAACACAGCAAATGAAATCAATGTTTCGGAAGGTTGTTCTGCCATGGTAGATTTTTATTCAGCCATCAAAAGCTTCACTTACCTTACTGGTTTTTTTCTGTTCGCAAGGAAACATAAGACCGCAACTGTAATATGAGTCATCAGGAAAGCAAATCCAATACCTAGGAGAGTCCATATGCCTAGAATTTCAAACCAATGAAAAAGATAAACAGGCAGTCAGAAATAGGAGAGACTCAAAAACCAAGTGATTGGTTTAGTCACAATGTCACCTACTATTTTGAGTGTAGGCGAAATCTGCAGTAGGCGGGTTAACTTTGATGTGGCATCGATTTCCTTTCCATTCTTGCCCACATCTGGAAATGAGATAAAACATGATAGAAAAAAAACAAAATATTTTAGCAGTATTGTCATGGAATAAAAGGATAAATGTCAATAAACAATGAGATACCAGAAATGTGGGTAATGTTGATAAGCAACCAAAAATGTTAAACCAAAGGAAAAACCAAATTAAATTTCCTTATTTTAAGATTATTGTGCAATATGATTTAAAAAAAAATATTTATCCCCTTCTTGACTTTATAAGGTGGGAACTTGGTTTTCACAGGCTCCTTTTATGTTTTCAAAAATGGACTTGCTTTTCACCAGTCTCCATGTTGCTTTGCTTTACTCATCATTTGTCTCAAAGCCAAACGCTAGCACATTTTTTCAATAGTGATCTGATTTAAGTTCTTTCATACACTGATAGAGAATACTCAATTTAGATTAACATAAATATAAATCAGAGAGCATATTTATTTTTTATTACCAAGTTCATAGATTTGGAATCAGGTTAATAATCTCACTAGAAGTATTAGGATTACCAATAGAATTTCATTACATTTGCTTTACTTGGGGACATACATGTTGAAACTTATAACGCTGGGAGCTTCCCCTGTGCTGTGGATGGTCTTCAGATAGTTCACAGATGGAGTCTCGCTTGGGCCTCCACAGGAGATGAGGTTTATTTCTAAGCAGTAAATGTGTCAGAATATTTCTGGTGGTACGTATTAGCGAATGGGTGTGAAAGTATGTGTACACATTCTTGTTTACCAGAAATAATAGGATACAAGAAAGGGTTAGTTGAATTTCCTGCCAAGTTCATGGTACATGCTACAAAATAGGATTAAAAAGTAGCTTTTGAATATGCGTGCTTAAAAGCTGTGTGTTAGAAGCAATGCTTCTTCAGCACACATTTGTTACAGCTTTTCTCAGTCTCTCTTTTGAATTTGAAAATTGGAATGCTCAATAGTAATTCCTTCACAAAAGCAATAGCTCTGTTAAATATAAAAAAACTGAGAGCTTCAAGGAGGTTCAAAAGAACGCTTTCTTTTCTTAGTAATGATTCTTTAAAAGGTACAAATTTAAGACAATTTGATCGCTTCAATGTCTCTGAAATTAAAATTAATTAGAATTGTTGAAGATTGGAGTTTATGTTTTTTCATTCTCACAACATTTAGGATATATTCCTTGTCAGTCCTCATTTGACAGTGGACTCTAAATGTCAGTGTTTCACATGTGCACACTCTGGTGTGGCCTAGAGATAGGGGACACTTTTTCATACTGGGTTAACTGGGCTCCTTTAGATTTGGAAAGTGCCACTTCACTGATCAGGACTATAGTAATCGTCGCTTTAGACAAATTGTAGGTATTTCAATATGCCCATTAAGATCAGTTTCAGTAGACAGTATCTTGGAATGCCAGTTAAAAAAATAATGGGGGAAAATCCAAACTACATGGAAAAACAGTATGAAAGTTATCTATCCATTATCTATCTTTCTGTCTATCCATCTTCTCTCTATTTATCTTCATATATGTATTTATATATTGTATAAATACTATACTATATATAGCATATATACATAGTATATATACATATATATATAGTGTATATACACATACATAGAAAAAGTATATATACATATATTGTACATATATACGTATCTCCTGGTAATGAACAAATAAGAGTATTAAGTGAACTTTTATTTTGACAATCTTTTACTAAAAAATATTTTTCAAAGTATACTGAAAAAAATTTTGATGTTAATTTTACAAAAATAGGTATAGATACTATGGATGAAAGTAAAAATAAAGACAGGCAATTTGTTTTTAGACTGATACAAGTTTACCTATAAAAATAACAATGTACAACCTTCTTTCTAATAGATACCTAAGTACATATCACTGAATTTTTATTTATTTATTTATTTTACTAAAGAAAGATTATATTAAAGAATAGATCAAAGTGGTACAATGTTATCAACTAACATGAGAAAAGTAATAGAAAGGAATGTACTTTCAGGACCAAAATTACTTTCAAAGTATGCTGAAATTTTGTCATTTTTGGCTAAGAAAATTTTGAATTTAAGAAATATGAATGAAATTTTGAGTTAGACATTTATACTACAAAATTCTTCTAAAGTTGATTATTTTAGAGGAAACTGAGTATACTACCCAAAAAGTTTCCACTTAAATATATTTTGTGTATCAGTTTGCCATCTTGAAACCAAATGTTTTCTATACATGTTATCAAGAGGGCTTATCATCTGTGAATTTTAATAGACATAAATTAATTTTGAAATATGAATAGAAATTACTGAAAGCTAAAAATTAGACAGTGAAATCTATGGTTCAAAATAATTCCAGTCAACAAATCTGAATATAAATGAACAAATTGTTCCTTGCAATCTCTAAAGTGATTCCCAAACCATAATTTCCTTCTCATTTAATGTTTATCAGATTGAAATAATACGTGCTTAAAGTAATAAGTGAAATTATACACAAATATATGTTAAAACACAGCCCTTCATCTTCATATCCAATTTCATCCACCTGATGTAACTAATATAACAGCTAAATATGTCTTCCATTCCTTCCACCTTCTCATAGAACACGCACACACACACACACACACACACACACACACAAACACACACACACTTATGTATATATGGGTTATGTGTGTTTACTGTAATAGAAGCATCTACATGTCTCTGTAACTAACTGGCTTTTGCTTTCAACAATGCATCATGGAATTCCGTAAGGTCAGCTGTCTACAATAACCCATACAGACATTTAATTTCGAAAAATTATCATATCATGTATACACTTTTCAGTTTAATCTTTTTCTTATTGCCTTCTTCCTTCTCCTTCATCCCTCTCCACCATACTTCATCCCTCTTCACCAAGGAGAAACATTTGCTGAGTTGCAGAAAGAAGCAAGTAAGAATATTTAACATACATTTTCATCTTTCTTTGTCTTATTAAACCGGGTCTGTGGATAATTCAATGTTCAAAGTATTTGTGGCAGTCTGAGCTCTAGATGCCATTAAAATCGGGAGAATAGATGAGCTATAGAGTGGAATTCAGTGTGCTCTGGCTAGGTGGATGCCAACCAGCAAAGACCAGTCCTAGTGGGGCACCCTAGGTAGAGCTGTGGGGAGCTGGGTGGTTGTTATAGTGGGATGGGTGCTGGGAGGGCTGCATAATTGTCTGATGCCAAGAATAAGATGCCTAAAAGAATGGGACAATGAAATTCATTTTATCTGCTTGACAATTAATGAAGGAGTAGAACAGCCCTTACTAGGTCATCTCTTAGCTATTTTGTGACTAAACAAGACTGAATACAATTGTGATTTTTACCTCTTATATAATCAAAAAGGATACATAAAGACCATAAGCATTATATAATACTATGCTAAGATACCTCAATCCAAATTAGAATGCTTGTTTGTTCTGTTTTAATGTCAAGAAGAAAGAAAATAAATGTTAGATGTGATGTAATTATTTTGGAGGTCTTGTGTTTTCATAGTGAGTCAGAATCAGTTTAACCAATAAAATTAACTGTTAAGCTGGACAAAAGGGAAGAAAATTACTTTTTTTCCAGAAAGTACCCAAAAGCAAAATGCATATGAGGAAAATCTGATTTATTTTGAGCTAATATGGGGCTGTCATTTTGTTACTTATTTCACATACCTAATGAGTATAAACCTTATTTTTGTAACTATGGAAGTTCAAATTACTATCCAATTACAGTGCATGTAATTAATGTCTCCCTTGAATTCATTTAACCACTGGGCTTTCCCTCTTTCTTCCATCACACTGTAAGCATTTCTATGATTTCGTTGAGATTGAATTCCAACCTAACCTCTAGTATTATCTTGTTCTTCTTGGTATAGAGTTTTGTCTCAAGACCCTGTTTATTAACACACAACATTCCTAATTAACAGGGGTTGGTTCACACAAGTGCATGGAAATCAGTTTGTCCAGTACAACTTTTGTCACCATGGGGTACATTTTGATGGATATTTGTGGTAAGAGATTACTTTCTCTGACTCTGATGTGGAAAAGGAAGCATGGAACCCTCTAAGCTACCACTTTACTACAGAAGCCAGCCTGAAGATAAAATCGGAAGACAGAGCCTATGAAATCATTGAAAAACGGAGGAACAACCTTGATGGCATTGCTAACTTCTCCATCAGTTCATGTTCCAAGCCTAGTCTGCATTCAGACTCTTCCGTTATACATAAGTCAATAAATTATTTCATCATTTGAGCTGCTTGAATTGGGTCTTCTATTACTAGAACACACACACAACTTTAGTTTTCCTACTCTTCCATTTTGATCCCTAAGTTCTCTTCATTAAATCAATGATCCCTTATTCATAAAATATGTATTGAATGTCTACTATGTACAAGAAAACTCTACTAGATATATAAAGGATGGACAAGACACGTGTGAGAATTTGTAGGAGTATAAACTTAAAGAGGAAATAAAAGACACATTATAAAAAATAACTGAGATACAAAGTAGAAATAAAATATGTGAAAGATAATAAAGGTAAAGAAAAGTGCTAAAGGAGAGGATGAAAGAATTGCTTCAAGAATCTTTATTTTTCCAGATCTAGAAAGTGAAAAATGTGCAATCTCAAGTATACATTTATGGAACAGGTGATATAATTAAATATTACTGTAATTTTGATATAGTTAAATATCACCTGTTCCATAAATGTATAGTTGAGATTGCACATTTTACATATTAAATTATATTTATTCCAAAGAATGAAGTCTTTATCTATATGCATTATATAACAATGTTTCAGAAAAACTGGTCATCCAAGAATATAAAAATCATCTATAATTGGTGAGGTCTGGAGAGATGTGTTCAAATGTAAGTTGTTATTGTGATCCTAAATTAACCTCTAGTTTTCCAAATTCTTTATTACACTGTATTTCCTCAACCATACTTACTGTAATTTTGCACTTTTTAAGGATGTAGAAGGAAAATCCCTTCAGAAGCAGCATGTATTTTAAATATATTTCAGATTAGATTTATAAGTTAGCATTGTAGCAGTAGACTTGTTTTTCTATTTATTAGGTGTTTTTATAGCAACATGTTATGATTATTAAATTCATGTATATAATTTTAGTTTATAGGAGCCAGCATCATTCTACATTTACATTCCATGCTTCAGAAAACTGCAATATATAAAGCCCAATAGGAATTCCAATTGAATACCTGCTATGTGCTGAAACTCAATGATATTCTAAATGCTGTAATATAGGATTTATAATACAGTAATGTTACAGAATAGGAATTATTTCCCCATTTCATAGTTAAAGAAATAAAGGCATAGTGGGGTTGAACAGTAAGTCACCCGGGGGCACATTCTGAATGAGATTTTAAACTATATCTCTTTGTCTCTTCAGGCAATGCTCTGTTCAGTAAATGGTTTTGCTTCCCATTGTTTTCCCAAAGTTGGAGTATAGATTCTTATAAAGGTAGTTAACGTTATAATTTTTATCTGTTAGGAGAGCACCACTAGGAGAAATTTCTGGTCTTAATGACCTGAAAATGTCCATTTATCACATTAGGTTTTGTCTGGGAAACATCTCTGTGTGTTGACAAGGCAGATATGGTACTAGGAAAAGATTAGTCAGGGCACCTGAATTTGAGGCTAAACTTTGCCACTTTCTAGCTATGTGGCTTCAGGAGTCAAATGACATCAGTTTCCTGTTATAAACAGTAAGAATTACAACTCGCCACACAGAATGTGTGCGAGAATTAAATAAAACAATGCATATGAAAGTACATTGTAGACTGTGAAGTGTTATCTATACCAAGCTCTTCCATACGCAGTCTTTTGCCTTCTGGTATAAACCACGGTCCTGACTATTCCCTGCTGACCTTGTGCCCTTGGGCCCTCCAGGGAGCTGGTATCTCACAACTGCCCTGTCTCCCGTCCTCACATGAGCTTTGGTTAAAACTTATGAAGCAGCAAACAGCCATTGCCACAGCTTGTTTTTTATGGCTTATTAATGACACTATTTTAAAAAACATTTTTACATATGAATATGCCTGGAGGTCCTTGATCCAGTTGCACAGGTAGGGGAAGGAAAAGCAGGTGAAGATGCTCAGTGTCTTCAATGAACATCCCCTCCGCCACACGGTCCAAGGTTTCTACCCACTGGAAGTACAAACTCCAAGTGGGGAGAGGGTGGTGCTGTCCCTACTCAGCAGGGCTCTGACCAAGTGTGTTCAGGGCTGTGTGCCGAGCCTGTGCCAGCAGGAGAACAGGGCAATGGAGGTGAGCCCTTAACAAGCCATCCTTATTGTCATGGGTGAATTCATTTAACAGAAAATGAGAAAGCCAGAGAAGCCATTAAATAGTCTCTGAGCCACAAAGCACTGGAATTCCACATTGAGTACTGGTGATTAATTTGCTTGGACTAATTTCCTCCATGACTAATTAACTCCAACATATTTTGTAAAATTTAGAAGTATTAGGGAGAGTCCACCTGAAAGAGAAAGATAAGCGTCCCACTCCATCCCAAGCATAAGGGCCTATTTTCTTAACACAAACAGGGGAAAGGGAGAAATGAAATATAATTAGACACTCTCATCCAGAGCCAACATCCTAATCTTTCCTAAATTCTAACAGGTTTTCTGCTATTAGCAGATTATAACCAAGGGGTTATGAAAGAACAACTTATTTCCAGGTATGCTTGGGAACACCCATTCATTACTCACTAACACCTGAAACAAAAACTCCTCCCATCCTTATTGTCATCGGTATGTTGGGCCCAGCTCATGTGTCTCATTGCCAGGAAAAAGGAATGAAGAGCCACACATTTTCTAAGCATGTCTTCATGGATTAATCTGGTGGGAATTGGCAGGGGTTTTTCTCTGTTTTTTTAAACACTTGGACTTCAAATAGGGCTAAAGTAACAAAAGGACAAATTAAGTGCTAATGCAGAGGCATGGCTATTTCATAAAAATGTTGAGATTTGCATATTCAAATTTAGAAGAGATTATAAATGTAAATTAGAGGACCAGATTCAGTACTTTTCACTGACTCGGGATAATGGGGAGAAGATATTTGATTGTATTTTTCCTAACAAATATAAAACTAAAGGAAATCTTTAATTCTATTTTGTAATACAACATTTCAAGCACCAGAAAGAGATAGGAATTTTATTTGAAAAAAAGATGTATAGGTTAAATTTCAATTTCTACATTCCCATGTCCATTTCTCCACTCATCATCTTAACCATAGAAGTTCCATCTAAAAATATACCCCCAAATTGCCTCAGACATGCCTCCTCCTGCCCCATCCTACTTTGGCCACGTGACCAAACACCCTCATCTCTCTAGTACTGTAGCAGGCCCCTAACTGGATTTCCCGCCTCCAGACTGATGTCCCACTGTTAACTTCCCTGATTCAAACCCCTTACTACTTTCCCACAACTTCCAGATTCCTGCTCAGATGAAGCGGTTTTACACGGAGACTGTTTTCTGACGTGGCTCCTTGATGCCACAGCCGGTTTAATCTCAGTGCTCCTTTTCCTCTTACTGGAAGCCCTTCACAGATACACTCTTTCACATTTCTAAGACTCCCCAGGACATTTATTCTCAATGGCTGGAAGATGGCTTCACTTCTTCGCAATCTGGCTAACTCATATTTATCTGTGAAGACACAGACCACATAACTGCCTGACTTAAACATACCATCTTTGGCCCCGTAGGAAATCTGCAGACTCCTATGACAGCACTTGGCACACACCATTGCAATGGTCTTTTTTCCTTATAAATCTTTTCTAGACTATAAATTTTTTGAAGGTAAGGATTATACCTGTTACACTCTCTTATGTTCCAATTAGTACAATTCTGCTTATAGGTATTTATTGAAACGATTTACTATCAGCACAATAATGGTAGTTAACAAATGGATACTGTATTACAGCTATCAAAACACTATTACTTTGTACATATATTATCCCATTTAATCATTTTAACAGTCATTCACAATTTAGTACCCATCAGAATCACGTGGAAGGTTTGTCAATAGATTGCTGGGCTCATCCCCAGAGTTTCTGATTCAGTACATCTGGGGTGACCCCAGAATTTCATTTCTAACCATTTCTCAGGTGATGCTGATTCCGCCGGTCTGGGGCTACACTTTGAGAATCAGTGCCTTAGGATATCCCTTTGAGGTTGTGTTATCATTCCCAATCTACGTAGAGCAAACTGACACCCAGAGAGCAACGGCTTTGTCCATGGTGAATTCAGGTTCTCAGAACTGATTAGCTTGTGTTCCTGTCATTGTATCTAGGAATGAATATCTGTGAAGTACTATATTCCAATTCCTCACTGAAGCTGTTTTTATTATCAGATTCTGTCTTTAGGGGATGAGCATTTTAAAATGCAAATCACATGCTCCTGCCTGACTTTTATTGCAAGTTCCACTTGAATTGGTAGTCAGGTTGGATGGAATTGTAAATGTAGGAAGGAAGCACATTCATAAGTTATGTCAAATTATTACAGCACCGTAGAAGCAACTTTAATTACTTCAGAGTATAAACAAAGCAGATAAAAATGTTCTTCTTTTTCCCTTCTGTTCAAACACGGTGGTGTGCTGTTGTAGCTGATGTGATACTTAATAAAATAAAATAAATAAAATTCCTAAAGTTGATGTTTTGAGTTTTCCATTTCTGATTTTTTTCTAATTGTTATGAAGTGATTTTCCCTGGAATTGGATGGGAAAAAAAAAAGAAGTAGCAAGGAAACTAAATAATTGACAAACTGGATAGTTAAAAATGGGCTGTGAGTCAATAGAAACTAGTCTTCTTCTAACAAGAAGAAGGTAAAGGCATTTTTTACAGTACAAGTAAGACTAGGCTTTCGAAATTTTTGTTGTTATCATATGACGGATGAAAGAATTTTCCTTGAAAACACAGGTTCTGACCTCTTAATTCCAGCAAGACCTTATTCATGTTTTCTCTCCTTCACATTAAAATACCCACGAAAACATATGTAAGCATGAAATGGTAAGGCTGCAAATGAGAGAGAACAAGCACTGAACAGCTGGGATCTGGAAGGAACTTCCTCATCAGGGTGCCCCCAAAAGCCACAGTGAGAATCCATGGGTGTCTACGCCCCATTTTGACCTTTGGCAAAGTAGCAAGGCCCTTTACTGGCTTAATACAAAACAGGGAATCTTCTAATGATTTTCTATCAGATTGAAAAAAATGTCTAAACTTTGCACTCTTTCTCAGTGAGGAATTACTGAGTGTTTGTATTTGCTGGGACTTGTTCAAGGAGCATCACTGTCTGTCAGACCATTTGCTCTCTGGCCTCCAAACTCACTCCCTTGCAACATGGTAGTGCCCTTCCCTAAACACACTAAGCTTGTTTTTGTCTCACCAACTTCATGTTTCCTACTTTTTCTGACAGGGAAGCAGTTTGCCAAAATCTTGGGATAGCTTGTATTTCCATAAAATTGTGATCTTAGTTAAAGTTACACCCTTTCAGAGAGGCCTTAATCAACAAGTCTTCTAAGATTCACCACTGCCAGCATCTGTCTCCATTCCTTTCTAGCAATTGGCTCACCCAAATGATTTGACTTCATTGCATTTGTTACTACTGAAATTCTGTGCAGACATGAACACACATGCATATAGGTATGTATAAACATTAATATACAAATATACGAGGTCTACCAATTAAGTTCGCGAACTTGTTGCAAGGATATTACTAACCTTTTTTGACATCAGAGGGACTATTCATTATGAATTTGTACCAACTGGACAAACGGCTAACCAAGTTTACTATCTGGAAGTGCTGAAAAGCCGGCGTGAAAAAGTTAGACGACTTGAACTTTTCACCAGCAATTCATGGCTCCTGCATCACGACAATGCACCAGCTCACATGACACTGTCTGTGAGGGAGTTTTTAGCCAGTAAACAAACAACTGTGTTGGAACACCCTCCCTACTCACCTGATCTGGCCCCCAATGACTTCTTTCTTTATTCAAAGATAAAGGAAATCATGAAAGGAAGACATTTTGATGACATTTAGGACATCACAGGTATTATGATGACAGCTCTGATGGCCATTCCAGAAAAAGAGTTCCAAATTGCTTTGAAGGGTGGACTAGGGGCTGGCATCGGTACATAGCTTCCCAAGGGGAGTACTTCGAAGGTGACCATAGTGATAATCAGTAATGAAGTATGTAGCACTTTTTCTTTTAAGTTCGTGAACTTAATTGTCATGCCTCATATATAGATTATGCATAATGTACATAAAATAAATTTACTTATGTATTATGTGTATTTTTACACATATATTAAACTATATGAATGAAACTTGAGAAAGTCAATGAAATGAATAATTTTGCAATAACATAAATTACAATATTAATGTAAGCAGTAGAAATCCAGAATAGTTCAGTAACACATATAATATTGAAAAATGCTTCAAGACCAGACTAGTTTGCTGTTTTGGTCTTTCCAAGTTTCAAGAAAAGGTAATTCTCATGCTATCCATGATGTTTCAGAAAACAAAAAAAATATTCAATTTACTTCAGGAGCTAATATTTGCCTAATAACAGAACCTCAAAAAGCATTATGTACAGATGAAAACCACGAAACAATGTCACTTATAGATACCAAAATCCTCCATACTTTCCCAGCACACTGACTACAAGAGTATACTGTGCTGTAGGATTTCGTAAAACCTGCCTCTTCCCTCCATATGCAGTTAAAATCCAGGAGGAAAAGGCAAACCAAACTGTATATGGAGCAGAAGGCCTTGTGGGAGAGAAATAAAATTATAAGTAGAAAAATCTATAGTTCTAAATTATCAACAGATTCCCTCCAGGAATACTCTACCTGTAAATCACTGTAGTGATGAATTTTCTTAAGTTCTTAATGAATAAATAACCATTAAGTTATATAAACTCTTCTAAACATATAAAATGGGTAATAACAATGAAAAATACGTTGTTCTTAACAAATCATTCTCTAATATATTCCCTGGCCTAGATCAGTGTATTGTTGATTTCTCTCAAATATTTAATAAACAGATAATTCCCAGATTACATATATCCTTCTAAATATATGAAATGATTAAGATAAACTAATTTGTTTCATAAAGCTACATCTAAATCAACCCACATAATCATGGATCAGTTTCACTCAAAGATGTGCAAAAATCTCACAATAAAATACAGGAAAAAATTTTCTATTAGGGAGTCTAAACAGCAGACAGTTGTATTTATTTTTTTTTAAAAAATATATATACACATATGTGTGTGTGTGTATATATATATATATATATATATATATATATATATATACATACATACATATATATATATACACACATATAGATAGATAGATATGCATATATTTCCATTGTTTATACATCTCTCTTGCTAGATTACGTGGTGATCTCTTACAGCCTCACACCCTTGGACAAAATGAAGATGGTCCCTAACGTGCCACACGTGGTGCTGATCGTACCCTAGACGACTGGCTGCAGTTGGCACAGAGGAGGGCTCTCTGGAATAAGAATAGGGAGCTGTAGCCAGCAATGGAAGAAAAATGACTCTGTTAGGGGTTATTTCACGTTTTAAAAATGTGACACATTTAAAAAATACGAGGTCATTAACCACCTGGACTGGGATACTATAGGTGCACAGGGGGAGAGAGAACTTGGGGGGGGGAAAGAAAAAAGACAAGGAAAGAGCCAGCCAATGATGCTGATGTATGTTTATGAAAGGTTACCTTAAGTTCTCCTTAGGTGTCAGCTGTTTCTGTTACAATAAACCCTGATTGATGATTTTAGCACACCCCATCTATAGAGCAACGTTTCCCATTAAAAAATGTACACAGTTTTAATTATTTCTGAGCACTTCACCACAGGAAATACATATGCTCTGAAATTCAGAATTTTAGGCAATGAGAACTGACACATTGCATGTATTGGTTGTGTTTGTTAAATATTTAGCTATTTTTGCAGCATGTTATATACATATATATAATGTAAAAACAGATTGTGCAAAAATCATGATATTCATATTTTCATTTGCTTCACATCACATATTTATAGTAAATCAAAGGTTTTTTTTTAAGCATAGATTTTAAAAAATTCATTCAAGTAATTGTCACACTGTATGTTCCATATTATGTACTGCACATTATGTACTAAAACATCTTCTAAAAATATCATTGTGGCCTTTTGAAATAAGATTTTATACTTGATTCATTTGTTTAAAAATGTTTATTGAGTGCCAGGTGCTAAATGCTAAGTGTTGAGATTGCCATACAGAAGACAAAGCCCTGACATCATGAAGTGAACATTTTACTGAGGGAGGGGGATGTGGGGAAAGACAATAAACAAATATCTAAGTAACCATGTCTATGGTCGAATCACAGAGACTGTCATGTCAATGGAAAGACCAAACTGGAGACTGTGGCTGTGGAGAACACTTTTGAGAAGTTTTATGATGGAGTGGAGAAGACAAAATTGTTGGCAGCAGGAACAGACAGTGGGAACGAGTGAGAGCTGCATATTTTTAAAAGTATAGCTACAAGAGCATGCTTGTCAATAATTCAGGAGATGAGGAGAGGCTGGTGTCTGACAGAGAGAAGGGGTGACAGAGGAGAGGAGGAATTCTCAGGAAGAGGAGAAGGAACGGATTCCAGAGCCCACGAATTAACAGGGACTTTTCTGAGAGAAGACGTGGAACATGAGAATGGATTATTGCTGTTGGAATGACTTGGGAACTCTCTAGTGATGAGTCTTCTAAAGAAATTTAAGGGTAAGTAATTGGCAGAGATGGTACTGTGGGGTGGGGGGCTTGAGGTGAAGAGAAGAGACCATAAAATTGGCATGATTTCTGACTCAGAAATCACTCAAACTAAATACATGCAACAGCATTTTCTTGCAATCCTGAGTGCCCATTTGAGATCATAAAGTGTGTGTGTGTGTGTGTGTGTGTGTGTGTGTGTGTGTGTGTGTGTGTGTGTGAGAGAGAACAGGGGGCATTTTGCTATATTCATATTTTCATTACAGTATTGCATTCATGTTGTTTAAAAACTCAAGGTGTACTTACACTTCTAGGACAAATACTCTTGATTTCCTTAACTGTTTCTTCTGGTGTGAACCTCCATTTTTATTAATAACATACAATGTGGTATTTTTTTGATTTGTCTACTTTATTGTTACAGCTAAAAATTTCACTGCATTAAATAAGTAGCAGCCCCTTACTGCCACTTAGACGCCTCCCTCCACCATTCAATGCAATTAAATCAATATTCAGAGTTTATACTATTATTTCTACATAAATATTGCTGTTCACTGCTGAGCCAACAATATACAAAGATTCACCATCCATTTACTTTATTTGCTTTTCTTCCCCTGGAGTTAGTTTTTCAATTTATTTTCATTTGTTCTGTTTTCTATGTTTTGTGGCTCATTCTTAAACTCTCCAACATCTCAATACAATTTTACACCAGATTAAAACGTCAGATTCTCAGTCTTTTTTGGGGGACATCCCAAGGCTCCTCTTTGGGCCAACCTGGACTGCTTGTTCTCTCTCTGTTCTTTGAGAATTTCTAGGACTTCTTTTCAATGTCAGCCCTGTTTCCTAGATCCCATGTCATCCTCTTCCTGTGTTTCCGCCAAGCTTTGCTAGGGCAAAAGTGTGCGTGGGATGTTACATTTTTGAGATCTTTTGTTTGAAATGCCACACTCAAAATCAATTTTCAGTTTGGTTGACTTTGGAACTCAGGTTTGAAAATCATGTAATCTAATAAGCCAGAAGATTTATTATCTTCTAGTTCCCAGTATTTCTCTGATATAGTCCTCATTTTTTTTTTCTTTTTGTATGTGAACTGTTACATTCACAGATTCTGTCGTCATCCCAGGTTTTCTGCAATTTCCCCGTGGAGGGCCTTTGTATGGTTCTTTTTTCATTCACTGTACCTGACACTTCATCAATCTGGCAAGGTTTTTGCGTTATTTCTTTTGATAACTTTCTCCCTGCTCTCTTTACTCTGTTCTTTCTTTCTGGAACTCTTATTATTTGGACATTGAGCCTCCTGAGCTGATCCTTAAATTTTCTTATTTTTATCGCATACTTTCCTTGTCTTTATATTCTTTTTTTTTTTTTTTGAGAATTCTCTGATTTTATCTTCCAACACTTTTTATTAACATTTACACTTTTTGAGTGTTACCTTTTAAATATCCTAAAGTTGTTTTTTTCTCTAATCATTTCTTTTTCATAGACTTTTCCTAACTTTCTGAGCACATTAAGTATAATTAAACATTTTCCCTCAGCTCCCCACATTGTTTCTGTTTCATTTGAGTTCTATTTTTCTACTTGAATCTGTTGATTTATTAGTCTTATCTGTCTTTCATATTAGTGGCTTCCTTCCACATTTGGTGATTCCTATTGTTCTAAGTAAAGCCCCACAAAGGTGATCACTGGGTCTCTGGCATGGGCTGGACTGGTAGACTAATGGGCTACATTTTAAGGCAACGAGGTTCCTTTGCTTGGTGCTTCCTTATTATAGAATTTGTAGGTCTTTATTCTGGTGTCATTCAGCCTCTCCACTGAGAGAGATTTCAAGCTTTCACTGTGTGTTGGGAGTGGGAGTTTGGCATGGGGAAGATATAATAAGATTAACTGCTGAGAGCTGGGGAGGAAAAGGAAAGCAGGGTTTTCACCATGAAACAAATAGGCAATTTTTGGAGTAGCACCTCCCGGCTGCCCTCTGCTGATCCTGCCCTTCTTTTATCTAGTGTCTTAGGTACAATTTCTCCGGAGAACAGATCTCCTGAATGGGCGGGTGTCATTGAGGGGTTGGATATCTCAGACCTCCTTACAGCTTTCAACAAATTATTTTTACAACATAGTGTTCCATTCTGCCACTGGGGTACTCAGAGCCCCTAACTACTGGGTCTTCTAGGGTGATGCAGAGGGAATGCACTGCACCTCATTGGAAGTCCCTCCTGTAGGTGCTTAGATTTCAGCTTGGTCCACTCAGATAAGTCATCTTATCTTCTAAAATGTTATCACCTTCTCTTGTTCTTTGTTGTCTATTCTTCATTGCTTTGCCCTTGTAGATTTATACGGTTTTTATTCTTTGTTGTTTTTGCTATTTTGGGGGGTCTGGGAAAGGAGACTGGTTAAATATGTATGATCAACCTGCCAGCTTTTATAATTTGCTTCATTTATATTTACTTGCTGTGGTATAATTCATAGAAAGGACTGGTAGTTGGGTTCATTCAAAAGTGGAGTTTTCCCCAATAGATACACAGAGAAACATGAAAGGGAGTTAATAATATTATCAAAATAATACTTTCAATAATAGAACATGTAATTTAAGCTCAGTAAGAACAGAAGTAAAGACATGAACAAGATGATGATGAATGTAAACACTAGTTTGGGGTCAACAATTTGGGAATCTGAATAATAACAGAGAATATCTCAATGAATATACCAGATAGATTACATGGTCTGGAAGTATAGGGCACTGCAATCAGAAAGAGTGATATCTGAAATCTAAATAATATAACTGGGGCAATCCCTCTCCTGGGTATCTACCCCAGAAATCTGAAAACATTTATCCATAAAGACATATGTGCTCCAACGTTCATTGCAGCTTTATTTACAGTGGCCAAGACATGGAAACAACCAAAGTGTCCTTCGATAGATGAATGGATAAAGAAGTTGTGGTATAGATACACAATGGAATACTATTCCACCATAAGAAAAGATGAAATAGTACTATTTGCGACAACATAGATGGATCTTGAGATTATAATGTTAAGCAAAATAAGTCAGACAGTAAAAGTAGAGAATCATATGATTTCACTGATATGTGGTATATAAAACTGAAAACAACAAAAGAACAAGATAAACAAATGAAGAAACAAAAACTCATACAGACAGACAATAGTTTAGGGGTTACCAGAGGGTAAGCGGGGAGGGCAGTGGTAGATGAGGGTAGAGGAGATCAAATGTATGGTGATGGAAAGAGAACTGACTCTGGGTGGTGAACACACAATGGGATTTATAGATGATGTAATACAGAATTGTACACCTGAAATCCATGTAACTTTACTAACAATCGTCACCCCAATAAACTTTAATTAAAAATAATAATAACGTAGCTGGAGGTGGTGATGATGTCTGGAATGTGACCATAAGAACAAACAGATCTGCAAAGGTAGAAGAAAAGCTAACTGGGGAGAAGTCAGAGAATGGAAAGGACCAAGAGTATTACAGAAGAACAATCATAGATGCTTAGGTCACTAAGAATGATGACAGGAATTGAAAAGAATATAGCTGAAAGCCCAGATCAATAAATGCGAGAAGTCAGGTGCCAGCAACAATGAGGATCAGCAAACAGTACAGCCAGATAGCGCAGTTCTCAAGGGACAGCCTGTGTTCTGTCTGCTATGGCAAGGAGGTAAAGGAAACCACTCTAAACGATGCTGAGGCAATGGGAAAGTCTGTTGACCACACATCTGGAGAAAGGGAGACAGAAGGAAAGAGTCTGGGAAAATGGAGAGAGCTGGGGGATTGATATAGATTAGCATAGATAGTTTTTAAAATGAGATTCAAAATCCTTGGTCATAACAGATGTGCAAAAAAGAAAAATGTAAAAAAGTTAAAGTTTCAGCTAAGGCACGGGATGCCTACACTTCAGTAGGATCAGGGCAGCTGCTCCATTCGGTGGTGTAAGAAACTGTGAGGTTTTGGGAGAAGGGAATAATATAATCAATCCTAAATAGGTGCCTGTTTTTCTACCAAGAGTCTCACTAACAGCCTTTGGATTAAGTCTAAATGCTCAGTGATATGTGAATAAAATATTATTTAAAAATATTTTTTAATGAAATGCAAAAATGTTTACAATAAAATGGAAAGTACAAAAAAACCCCACTCTGATAATAAGCAGACAGTACGTTCATAATTTTAAAAGGAAAGATACATCAAAATATTAATTTTGATTATTTCTGTGGTTTTCTCTTTGACGCACTTCTGAATTTAAAAATTTTCTACAATAAATATATTAAAATATTACTTTTTACAAGAAGGAAATAAAAATCATTAAAAATACATCATAATTCCATGAATTTGATCTTTTCTTTCTTTTTTTAAATTAAAGTTTATTGGGGTGACAATTGTTAGTAAAGTTACATAGATTTCAGGTGTACAATTTTGTATTACATCATCTATAAATCCCATTGCGTGTAAATTTGATCTTTTCTTGTGCTTAGATGTGGGCTTATGTTTTTTTTTTGAAAGTTATTGTATGAAACCTTCAGGCTAATAAACAGTTCTCTCTGAGATATAAAAAAGACATGAGACTTTCATCCTAAAACTGAATCAATATTTTAAGCCAACGATTTCCAAACTGGACTCATCATTAGCATCAGTAAGAAATCTATTTAACAAAATAAAAAAGAGTGAGGGAGATCTTGTGGCTTTACCTGAGAATTACTGAAGTAAGGGATCTTTCTGATGATTAGACAGCATTTTGGAACTACTGTCATAAAACAATACGCAACAAAAATCATATTAGATCTGATTATTCATTAAACAAATGAGCAGATAAATTGGACCAGTCACCATATTTTTCCAGGCCAACTGGCTAAGGATCTCAGGAATGGGGGAACCCCCTAGGGATGAGTTCTCTGTTGCTTTTGTGTGTTTGTTTTTTCCTTGCTTCTTGTACATCCCTGCCAGGGCAGTAGGAAAGGCCGCAACCCATAAACACCCATAGGTATAGTCAATCAAAGCCTGCCCAACGCCTGCTCTCTCTATCCATAAAACTGGTCCAAGATGGCCCAGCAGAACAGAAACCTTCTAACCACACGACCTGGTGTCCAGACCAATCCAAGGGATGACACTGTGCCATTTCCCCATTGTAAAAGGTGAATTCTTCTGAACTGGTCTAAAAGCATCTTTTTCTCAGACTGAGAGTTTAAGAGGCGGTCTCCCTCAGGGTACGGGAAGCCCTGCAGGGACCACATAAAATCCTTACTATCGAACCTGGGTTCTGGTCTTTCTTCTGAGAGCCCATTAAGAGTCCTGCTCCAGGGCGCACACAGCTTAGCCAGGATCATTTTCCTCCTCTGTGGGCTAACACCCCCATGGTAGATGAGTAAGGGACTCTTCTCCTGACGGTTTTCACCCTGACTTTTTCTAGAGCCACCTAGTCACTTCCTCAACCCACTTATCTGCAAATTAAGGGCTATCACCTAGAGTTTTACAAGAATTTTGACTTGCTTTCTTTACCATTAGTGCTTTTGTGATGGAGGTGACTTGGGTGACAGGCAAAGCCTCACCTTGATGAACCACAATCAGGAATTACATTTTACTAAGTTATATATAGAACTGCACAAAATAGTGCTAAGTCACAAGCAGATGGAAATTTGAAAATCTGACTTTTCTTTTTCCTTGGATAACTGGATGACCTTGAGTAAATCATTTAAACTCGCAATACCTTCGTCTGGAAATATTCACAGTATACTCCTTAAGTCTCAGAAATGCTATGAATACACCATTGTTTCAGGAGTGGGAAAGTATTTTGAATTCTTCAAAAAGAATACTATTATATAAACTCAACAGTAATGTTTAATTTTGTTTAATAAAAAGTGATGATTAAAAGGATTATTTCTCTGTGTTTTCTTTTTTTCCTAAGAAATATTTTTTTTATTAGTTTGAGGTGTACAAAACAATGTAATAGACATTTATCATTTATATCCCTCACACAGTGACAACCCCTCTCCCCCATCTGCTACCCCTCTGACATCGCATACAGCCACTACATTTCCACTGTCTCTACTCCTAATGCTGTACTCCGCTTCTTGAAACTATATATATATATATTTTTTTCCTTCTGAAGCCTGCTACTCTGAAATGTACTTGATGTGCCTTGTCACTCTCCTTCAAAAAGAAAGTAGGTAGAGATTCAATAAATACTTCCAGCTTAAAAGTCCTTTAATTTCCATTCAAGCCTTCATTGCGCTGTATGTACTTTGCTTCAAATAATTAGTTGATGTACATGTATTCAATTATAAATAGAATACAGTGCTGGTATTGAATAGTACCTAATAAATTGTAAATATATCCAGAGGGTGCCAAACGAATATATATACACATTTTAAGAAAGGAAAACTGTATTAAATTATAATATTCAATATATACTGATAACAACGGATGGATACAAGTCACGTTTGACTTCTGCAATTACAAGAGGTGCTCAGAGCGGTTACCATCAGTGTGCAGACACTTCTGATTACGGCGAACTACTGCTTGAGCAACGTTGACCAAAGTGTCCACTTTTATACATTTTTTTTTTGCATCCCTGGTATATATGTTAAAGGCTTGTCAAATTAATTTTTTTCTCCCTAAGACTTAGAATGGTAAATACTAATTACACTCTTTGTATTAGTTCATGATTGTATTAATAGATACTACATGTTTTTTGGGTACATTAAAAAAAAAGAAAGAAAGAAGGAATGGGTATGACACTGAACCCATTTGTATGTTAGAAAGTTAATTCAAAACCACCAATTTTCCATCAGAGGCACCTATTTTGTCTATCTTGGTGCAAGTCATGGTGTTTAATACATTTATCAATTTCTCACAATAGCAAATACGCTGTTTTCCTTGGTTTGTTCTCTGTGATTACATTGTTGTTAATATTAATCTGTCTTTTTTTTTTTATGGAAGAAAAATCCTTAAGTGTGTTAGGAATGATGACACGGAGTAACTGAAGTATCATTTACCACCGCCTCCTGCATGAAAACAAAAGAACCTTTCACTACTTCCTCCCCCGTGGAATCAAAAAGTTTACCAAGAAAGTCCAGTTGCAAAACAGTTCTTTAAAGAACTATGATCATTTTAGGCAATTAAGTCTCTCTTTCATGAAAATGTAGGGAAGTAGAAAAACCTTCTAGAATTAATGCAAATATTTTAATAGCATGCTATTTTGTTTGATTGGATGCTTATGGGAGAAAATGTTCAATACTTTCAAATGATTACAATTGCTGTGGGCTCTCAAAAGTAAAGCATACCAAAGAAAAACAAAACCAAACTGTTTTATTCACATGAAGAAAGGTGAAGGTAGCTTATTAAATGATTTGGGCATTTCAAAATGATACCTGACTACTGTACACATGCCTAGTAACCCGTTCTTCCATTTTCATGCACTCATAAAGCATAGATAACTTGTTAAGAGCGTGTTTTCCCTCCTAACCTCAAGGCCCATGAAGACAGCAGTGATGTGTCTTGTTCACTGCTTTATCTGCAACCTGGGACAAGAGGCATTCTGTGGTCATTCAGTACACATGTTTTGAATTAAACTGTGCTGAATGCTTATAACTTCCTGTACGAATACCTCTGCTGACCCAGAAAAAGAAGAAAACTCAGAAACCCCAAACTAAGATTGATAATCCACCTATTGCCAGAAACTGGGGACATTTCTTCAGATAACAAATAAGGCAGGTTATGACAAACACACCCAAGGCTCAGTATCTTGTAAATTCCTAATTTGTGCCTAGCAGACAACAAGGAGTTATTTTGTCACTGTCATGTGCTTTTATCTCTGTCTTTTCAATGGGGAACCCCTTCTCCCCACCAGAAAGCAACATGACCCAAATATATTGATTTGGGCACATTATGTCCTGTGAGATAAAGTCCCCACAGCTCAAGTCATGGAAAGTGGGGATGGAGTTAGGGAGAAAAACGTTACAATAACTCAGGCTGTGCATTGCATCTTACACAATTCAGTATCTGTTATCCATCAATTCAGTGGACCCAAGGCCCATTAGCAGGGATAGGAAATTCTCCACCTTAGCACCAAAGTATAGAGCTGAAAACAGGACAGCGTGTATCCATCAATATACTCACCATTTCATCCAAGATGGACTTCAAATCACCTGTGCATAGTGGGGCGGGGACATGGGAACCATATATACAGTTTATTGATCTCAATCCACAAGAAAAAATAAATATGCCACCTTAAAAATTATGTTAACCTATGTAACCATTGTCACCCCAATAAACTTCAATTAAAAAATTATGTTAGGAAAACTTGAAAGAAACATTATCCTAAAGATTCAGAGAACGACCTACTGTAAGAAGTGGCTTCTATGAAGCAGACAAATGGTGAAGAGAGGAGAAAACATAGATGAACAGAAATAAGGTAAAGACGGTTATGTAGAAATTTAAAACAACAGAGTTAAAAAAAAATGAAAATTAAATATATATGTTGGAGGTAAAGAACACGGAAATAGGCATTTCAAAAAATAGTCTGTTGATGAAGAGAAGAAACTTGAGACTCTCATCCAGTATGCAGAAGATAAAGATAATTACTTAATCTTTTTGTGCCTCAGTTTCCTCATCTGTAAAATACATAAACATAATAATATCGATCTCTTAACTCAATATGTCAAAATACTTATAATTGTATCTTGTATATATTAAACATTCTATGACTATTAGCTATTATTATCATAATCAAATATTTTATTAAGCCTCTAATATATGCAGGGCATGATACTGATTATTAGAAAAATGAAGGCTAATGCAACTGACATATTAATCAAAAATTAATTAAATGACTAGCAGAGTAAATATCAAAGGACTGAAATAGATAGGAAAGGGCTTCCCATCCAAAAACAACACCAATGTCTAAAGAGCAAAAAGTAGGAAAACACACAGATGAGTCATTTTTATGGTCAGTGTGGCAAACAGGCTGTTTTCTACTTTGCCAATTACAACACTTACAAGATATCAAACCATTTGCTTCCAAAGTAAACATCTGGCTCAACTGATTTTTCATTTCTTCTTTTAAAAAAAAAATCATGATTGTTTTTAATGTCAGCCCCCTAATCAAATCAGTGCAGCAATATGATGATTTTCAGAGGTAAATGACCAAGAGAGACCTAGGGTGTTTCTTAATTATGGCCAACATTACAGTGAAAAAATAAATGATATGAAACCAGAGACGGTGCCAAGTACCAGGGTAAACAGGAGCAAGTGATAAAAATCCACTCTGAAAGGGCCCTTGTTGCTCTCTGGTCCAAGTCGCTGCCCCATCCCCACTCGCATATCAGGAAACTGCCTCGTTGTGGTTATAACGCTCCCATCTCTCACAACTAAGTGTCTGGGCTGTTTGTACTCTAGTTTTGGTTGCGAACAGGCAAGAATATCAATGGTGTATGGTAAAGATCCTTGAAAACTCACCACACACAAAACAAGTTAGCACTACTATTTTGACTGTGCATGTGATTCTTAAATCTATTTTGATCTTGTGTAAAAAAATTGAATATCCCAATAGTTCACCTGAGTATCACAATACAGCACTCACACACTATCAGTGGGAGCTTAATCAACAAAATGAGCTGAGTACCATGAGAAAGGCAGAGCAGATATCCCAAGCATAACAGCTTCTTCTCTTTCAAAGCCTACCATCTATGTGATGCCTATATCTACATAATAGAATTTTCTAAGAACTTTGCTATGTAAAATACATTATTTTATTCAGTTCTCAGAATAGCCTTATGAAGCAGCCAAAGTAAACACTGCTAGCCCATTTTAAAGATGGAAAAATCAATGTTTATGGAATGGAAGTGACATAAGCAATAGTAGCAGAAGACAAGAAGTGTCCACGAAGCTCCTATTGAGGGGATCTTGGGGTTTTTCAATGATTTCTGACTTGTACAGTTTGGAATGAGTCATATATTAACCAATCATTGAATGTGTGTATATATAATCTGTAACATTTGATTCCTCTTTTTTTCCTAAAGTAAAACAACAAAAATAAGAACTATACTTTCCTCTGCTTGCAGTCATTTCTTGGTGCTTAGGCAGGGCATATCTTTCAGTAGGGATGCCAGACCACCAGATATGGAGGCCCCTGATGTGGACACTAGAATACCTTTCACTTGGTTTCTCTGAGGAAGCATCGCTGAACTCTGCATTCTTAAGGAAGAAAAATGAAGGCCTGAGGATTGTGTGGGAGAATGTACATTGTTAAGATGTGGAAGAATGGAATCCATTCAATGACAAATAAAAAGGCACTTACTACGAAAGCCAAATCAGTCAACAAAGCAAAAGCTGGGGCAGATGAGAGAGAAGGATTGGATTAGACGATGAAGGGTGGTTGAACAACTGTGACAGTACACCAAAATATAAAGGGTAATGAAATGAAAAGATTATGAGTGAATAAGGATAGCAGGTTTAACCTACAAATGGAGAAATTTGGTGATGGAAGGTAGTAGGTATACAAAAACATCACTAATCATTTTGGCCAACATTATTTGATCCATATCTATATCGGTAAACTATATTGATTCAGCAGCAACTATCCAACTAGATCTCATGAATTAAAAAAATAATCTGGAGAGATAGGTCACAATAGAATATGGTGTTTGTTGGCAGAGTGAGGAAAGCCAAATGAGTGACAAAGATTGAGGATGTCACAAAGAGAAGAGACCCAAAGGAAAAGGTTTCATGAAGACAAGTTCAGGAGCGGTACTGGGCAATCTGATCGACAGCCCTAAGGAACACGTGGTTGTTGCTGTAAAATCATCATTTCATTCATAAAGCAAATATGTAGCTTAGAAACAGTTCCTAGAATGCCAATTATCTATCTATTTGGGAAGTTTTTATAAAATTAGATGGAGGCTGTAGATAAACAAATGCAAAGGGCTGAAGGTTAGTTTGGGTCAGAAAGAAAAAAATCAAAGGGGTGTGGGGGGTGGGAGATGAGGGCAAGGGGGATCGAATATATGGTGATGGAAGGAGAACTGACTCTGGGTAATGAACACACAATGGGATTTATAGATGATGTAATACAGAATTGTACACCTGAAATCTATGTAATTTTACTAACAATTGTCATCCCAATAAATTTAATAAAACAAAATTTAAAAAAAAAATCAAAGTTCACTGTGAGATGTATTGCCAGTTCACTGGATCACAACAGTTAAAAAAAATCCCGAAAATGAATGGTAGCAATTCAGCAAGAAGTAACTGGATCTTGATATTATTTTAAATTCTATTTAATAAAGAAAAACATTTATTTATAGAATTAGTAAATTGGAAAGTTGAGGTGACTATGTCTGATTATTGTTCTCACAAAACATTAGCTATAAGAGCAATACAGAGGGTGCCAAAAACATGGATACACATTTTAAGAAAGGAAAAAACTGCATGAAAATCGTAACACTCAATATATACTGATAACAAAAGATGAACGCAAGCCATGCATGTACATTTTTTTGGCACCCTTGGTATACTGGCTATTGTGAATAATATCAAATAAAGCATTCTAAGATAATTGCTCTTTTCAATATTTTTTAGATATGAGATTATAAATAGTTAGCATAATTAAACATAAAAATGACTTGGAACATTTAGACACTCCAAGGTGTATTAGGTCAACATATTTGGGTCAAGACAGCAAATTCTCTGTTTTTTAACAAGCTCCGGACAATGGTAGCGCTTTTTCTTCGTGCCCATCCACCAAAATGATTATATTAGCTGCAAGAGTTGAGCATTTACTAGGTACTTGATATTGTTTTAGGTCCTTAGCAAATATTAGCCCATTTAAGCTTCACATCTACACTATAAGGTAGGTTCTATTCAGTCTACAATTTGCACATGAGAACAATGAAAAGAGTGTGTTGACTTGCCCAAGCTCATGCAGCGAGGTAGCATCAGAGCCAGGAAATAAACTTAGCATCTCTAATTCCATACACTTAATCATGACACTCTACAGTCTCAAATCAAGATCACACACAATTAAGGTAACTGTGTGGCCTGTGGTAGAGCAGAGCTATGTGGAAACTGTGAGAAGGCAAATCAGAAACATAATAGGTCTTTCTGTTAGAGTCACTAACAACCTAAAAAAAAAAAAATAAACCTTTATCCTACTGATATTTTTTTCAGCAATAGATATGTCATCTGTCTAGATATATCTTACACAGCAAGCATTCTATCTCAGTTAGGTATAATGGGAATCATTGTGGATAACACTATTGCCTTATCTCTGCAAATATACACAACGTCTTAGATCTTCAGGATTTTTGATATCATGCACATCTTCAATTCATAAATAGTTACATGAAAGAAAGGTCCAGAGAACCGAATAATATGGAGAAATTGGGGCCAGAAATGGTGTATAAAATCACTTCTCTCTTCCTGCATATAAAGGGCAAACTCCTTGAAACAGACCCAAGTCTTCCTGCAGAATTTAAAAACTGCCATTTGCATTTCACTTTGAAAATTAATTTGCCCAGAAGACTGTAGAAGAACAACAAAAACCAGGCTGATGCATGTTTCTTTTCGATCTCAAATGAAGTTTCTATAAGTTTTTACAGCTTTATTCTATCTAAAAAAAAATCCCACTATTCATGATATTTATCCCACAGAATACGGCAAAGTTTAGACCAATTGCCTCATGTTTTCTCCTCTCTGAAATGAGTCTTTAGTTTCACATAAATTCTGTGATTAATTTAAAGTTATTATCAGAGGAGAAGGACTGATTCCTTTCTGTTAAATAAACAGGAAAAACTTGCAGTTCTTTACTCTCTAATGAGTCCAAATACCTCAATTCTTTCTAAGACTTTTATGTGCAGGTGGGGCAGGAAGCTGAAACAGGCCATAAATATTCAAGAACTCAGCTCCAGCACACATTGCTGCGTCTTTTACATTTCTTGCTTGCATCTAATTCTCCTGGTAGTCACTTCCTCATTTCCCCTCCGTACGTGGATATTTTCAGCTTCCATTTTCATGCTCTTTCATTTTCTATTTTACTGTATTCAACAACAAAGGTAGTTTCCATTGGGAACTTGGTCCCCTAACCTCTTTATACTTTAAGAACATTGAATTTTAGATTCATCTGAAAGTTATTTGTTTGCAATTGGGAGTAAGTGAAAGCAAAGAAATGCAGCCATTTATTACAGCAAAGGTTTCCTTTCCAACATATAGTGAGAACAAGAAATTGCAGTATTTAATATGATTCTCCTTTTGGGTTCATCTCTGTAGAAGTATCAATAAAGGTCATTTGTCCCAGCCAAGAGAGCCTTTACATCTGTTTTCACTGGTGCTTAACTTATAAATCAACATAGCATTGATAAAATTAAACAGACCTGCACTTCAAAGCTTGAATGATGACTATGCTTGGTGAAATGTGTTATGCTACATCGCTTGTTAATAAGATACATAAAACCCCACATTTTTTGATAACATTTTTTTCTTTCCTTTTTCTTAATCTTGGTTTAGTCTTTTATCCATCAAAATTGTTTGTTCCCAATGGAGGGAGCCTGCCAAGGGAAGCATTACTCCTGCCCAGTGGATGGCAGTGCATATGGAAGGTGATAAATCATTTTGTCATTTCGAGAAAATCAGAAATGCATCTGCTCCCACAGGAGACACCATTATGCTATGAAGTCCATGGCTGCCTATTCTTAATGCTGTATGTGTCAGGAAGCCACTCAGTATATCAATGATAATCGTTCATTGTTAACAAAGAGCTTAATTAAACAGTTAACATGTGATTCCAGTTCCACCTGGATTTACCCATCTAGGCGACTATTGGGATCTAGGATCGTCATTTTCAGCAGCAAAGGAGTGCTCAAATTGGCTCTCGGTCAAGGTTTCATAAATAGAGGAGAGAGAAAAGACCTGAATGGGATTTAAGATTCTTTTCAATGATCTACAGAAGTCTTTCTCTATATTTCTACTACTTTGTTCCACTATTATAAAGTTACTTAATTAGTTAATCAATTCAACCATGGACTAAGTTTGAGAGCTGAAATGGTGACAAAGAAGGAACATTTATCTTCATGGTTAGTTGGTACTTTAGTGAATTAAGAGGTACAGGGGTTTAAGGGAGTGATGTCCACAATCTGTAGAATATCCAAAGAGTTTCACGGCAAAAGTCTTTAGAACTGACATCTTCATGTTGCATAGATTGACATAAACCTTTACAGTGACAACTAGAAGCCACAGGCAATGCTGCAGAACTCAAAAGTTTTTATTAATAACGGAAAAACTGTATTAAAATTGATCACCATGGACCACCAAAGAATAATTTCAATATTATTCTGAAGTTTAGCTAGACAATTCAGAAGTTGCCTTTGAATTATCTGCATAGAAGGAAAAACAAGTCCCCTAAAACCGAAAAGAAAAAAAATTAGAAATGAACAACAACAACAAAAGAAACTTGAATAAAAGAGGGCAAATTAACTTTAAATTCTCTCCCAAGGATTCCTTTCTACTACCCTTTTTTTTTTTTTTTTTTTCATGTGTTTGCTTTGCTTTTAAACCTTCAAGAAATGCAACTTTGATCTGAGGAAAAAAATATATTCAGTCATTTTTTACGTTTATCTTGCTAAGCATCCAAGAGATTCCGTGCATTTTTAAACTGGAAGGAATTTTTGGAACTGCCATTTTTAAGAAATATGATCAGCTTCTAATACTTACTCCATCAGTTTTATTTTTGAAACACCTGTCAAATCTATATTCCATGTACCTTCCCAATTCACTGAGACTGCTGTAATTTAGTCTGTTGGCAGTGATCTACTTGTTCACAAGTGGACATTTTCCTGCCTTATCTCACTGGGTTCTTCACCATTTGACAGTTTAGGTGACTCGGGTTGAACCTCTCTAGGATTCACTGGTTGAATCCTCCCTAGGATTTCACGACACCAGTTATCCTCCTTACTCAGATTCCTCCTTGCACTCCTTTCTGCACCCTGCCCGTCCCTTGCATTTGTATACTGATGATGCCTCAAATCAAAACTTCTAGTGCTAAATGTTAAGAGCTACCTGCTCGGCAGCTACACATTATGATTGATATGTCTAGTTCTCCACAAGTAGTAGAGCGGTGACTTCCAGCACAGACAGTCCGACCAAAAGCTTCAACCCCATCCACCACACTACACTGATTCTTTCTCAACAATCTTGTCTAAGCCTCAGACTCTCCCATTGAACTCTCCAGGGGATATCTCCATGTGCATATTCTACAGATGTTTCAGGCTTAGTATATGCAAGGTTGAATTCAACATCATCCTGCAAAACCTTCTAATGTTTCTGCCACTCTTGTTTCAGAGACGGTTATTCCTGGCAACCTAATTGTACAATTCTGCTACTGAAGTGTTATCTTAAGCCACTCATTTTTCCCCCATCCCTGTATCTGATCAGCTACCAAGTCTTGCTGATTTATCTTTTACACATTTTTATTTTTGTACCTTCCTCTTTGTTCCCACAGCCATAGTCATTATCCAGACTCTCACCTTAGTTTAATTCAGTAGCTGCCTAACTGATCCTTCCTGCTTCAGTGTGGTACTGACCTACACCCATTACCTGAGCATCCCCCATCGTGCATAGTGACCTTCATAATGTTCTAATCCAAGAATGTCCTTCCCCATTTCTCCCAGGATCAGGCTTATCCTCTTTACTGTGGAATACATGAACTTTTATTACATGGACACTGCCTACTTTTAGAATTCTACTTTCCATGACTCCCTTACACGGGCCATATACTTGAGCAGCATGTTTGAAAAATATGTCCTTGAACATTTGGTTCCTTCTTAGAACATGTAACTCCTTGCCTGTTTGTAAGCATCTATTTATTTTTTCAAGAATTTACCTTAAAAGCACTTCATATAAGAAGTCAGAGGCACAACCCACCTCCCATTATAGACATGGAACACTCCAGATATTTGCTTTTCCAGTTTTCATGGCAGCTAAGATGTCAGCCTGTGACTTAGGCTCTGCCAAAGAGAAGCTCTTACACTAGACTTTGAATTAGGGGCTAATGATGCATCATGGGTATCCTCGCTTATAAAGTTGGCAATTTCATAAGCTGTCCTAATATTCACATAATATTATATGTCACAATATTCTGGGACAATATTGTACTATATTGCTTCGCACTGGGTTTTGGGGCAGCCACTGTGATGCCCCTCCACCATTAGTTCTGGGGCAAAATTTGGCCATTGTTTCTGGCTTCATAGCACCTGAGCATTGTTCTCCAGCTTTCCAAGTATTTTGGTGGATCATGCAATATTTAAAAAATCAACTCCTTCCTACTTAAATCTACCAGAGTCATTGCATTGCTTACAGCTAAAAACATTGATTGTCGTACCCAGGCAAGATTCAGCAAGCCCTATTCTCTGACTTTGTGCAAGGCTGTTATGTACATCTCTCATTATACTGTGGCTCCATCACTCATCTATCTTCATTATATTAATCATTTTTAACCTAGGGAAGTTGCCTTTTCCATGTTTCTATCTACGTCCGACCTAACACAGGTCCTGGTACATAATAGCGCTCAGTAAGTGCTTGTTTGTTTGTTATGGATGATGAAACTATTTAATACCTAAATAACTCTGATTCTGAAATACTCTGCTTTCTACATTATGCTTTATCTCTTTCAAGTGATGACCGTCTTTTAAAAATTGACAATGACACCTAAGTAGGCTCACTCTGCTTACATTGAACCTGATGATTTAAAAGTGTTTCCTGAAGGCACATAGTTGAGAGATCAAATGATACTCTTGTGTTTATCTGGTAAGAAATGTTTCTGAAGTTAAAGATCACCGTAGGGCATCCCAACCTATTCAAGGGTGCCCCAGTCCCAATCAATTTCACGAACTAACCTTCACTTAACTAGAAAGACCAATTTCCTAACCATGGTAGTGAACTAAAAAATTACTGTAACTAAAACAACACCCAGTTCTTTGGACTTGTGGTCCTTCCTTCTTTCCTTTCTTCCTAACAGAAGAAGAGAAATAGTACTGTGGAAAATATTCTATTGTTGACTTAAAGTTTTCCATTTGGGTCAAGAACAGAGACCTTCCATTGACATGAACAATTGGTCTAGAGAAGATGGTTTTCTATTGACCACTCAGTGCACTTAAAACAACACCCAGTATATTCTCCTCCAGTACAGTCTCCCAACTGTCAGGATTGACTGTCAAGCTGAACTGACACCAATTCCCACACTCAGTAGGAAGTGTTGCTACAGATTTAATTTAATGAGAGACCCAGGAGGCAGTTTGTAGAGGCCCCAATGACTTAAAAGATATACATGAATTGGCTGGAAATCTGGAATGTTAAGAAATACTAAAAAGCTTTTACAGAGATATTAGTTAAATCTGCAATGTAATTTTATTGACCTTACAATTATGTATTACAATGATAAATTTATTTCTCTGCACCACAGTTCACCTTGAGGATAAGAACTGTTGGACTTTATCATTCATCATCATATCTCTAGGAATAAGCACCATGCTGGGCACATTTTAGAAAGTAAATAGGTCCTGATAGGAAAAACCCATAAGCCAATTCCCCTTAAAAAAACAGTTTTAAAGCTACTTTCTGCAAGTCAACTCATTTTTTTCTCTGTTACCTATTTGATGATTTAGAGACTTTTCAATAATATCTACTTTATTCTTTCCAATATTTCCAATCTCTTCTTTTATTCCTCTAAGAAATGTTTAAGAATACTTCAGTTTTGTAGCATGTTTAAAATTTAAATAGTACCACAATCACATTTGACAACAAAAATTAATGAACATACGTGAAATTAAAATTTTAATTAATGATAACAGATGTGATAACATTATTTTTTTATTATATATAATAAACCCCTAAACTATTTAATTGATTTTCAAAATAAATGTCTTTCTGAAATTCAAATACCATGACAGGGCTAATATCCCTTTTGCCATGCTTGCTATATCTCTTCAAATTGTGTTTTTTTGCCTTTTAGTATGTCTTATAATTTTTTTTTCTTGTTAGCCAGACATGATATACTGGGTAAAATAAACTTGGCCTTTGGTAATGTGGTAGTGAGGTGTGATGGGGCGGAAAGCATTTTATAGCCCTATGATTAGGTCTCAGTTTTTTAGTGAGTCTGTATCTCTGGAGTGTGAACTTCACAAGTGTTTCTCAGTTTTGAGCTGTTTTTTTTTTTTTTCTCTCTAGGTGGAACAGGATGGCTAGAAAGTTAGGTATTTACCTTCCCCACAACTCAGTTCGGTTCTGGTTAACTAGTTTCCCCTGGGGGCATACCTTCTTAGGAAGAACAAAGCTCTAAAGTATTATGAAATAGTTCCTTTTCCTCTCTCTGGGCTAAAAGCATCAGGGATTTTTCTTTGATATTCACTGTGGGAACATTGTTGAGCTCCTAGAGGTAAATCTCACAATCTTGTGGGGGCCCCCGATGACTGGATCCCTCTGGAGTTGCCCACACTGAGCTTCTAGCAATTTGTCAATTGAAGTTCACGTTTTCCTATCCTGGCACTGGTTTCTGTAATGGTTTCTGCTCACCATTCTCTGTTCTGATAAGGCTTACCTTCCTGTGTTCACCTGTCTGTCTCTCCAATCTGGGGGGGCAGCAGTTGCCCTGTGTGTTCCCCTCTTTTATGGCTCTGAGAAGAGCTGTTGATTTTTCAGTCTGTTTGGCATTTTCCTTGTTATGACCTAGTCCATCTCAATTTTTTTAACTAAGTATAGATGCTAAATGTGTGTTCTGCAGTTGTTCAGTGTAATGTTCTACACATTTCATTTAGGTCAACTTGACTGATAGTGTTGTTGAGATAATCTCTGTACTTGCTAATTTTGTGTCCACTTGTTCTGTTATTTTCTGAGTGGTGTTAAAAATGTTCAACTATGATTGTGAATTTGTCTATTTCTCCCTTTGAGAGAGTTTAGCTACTCTCTGCTTCATAAATTCTGAAGCTGTTATTAGTTGCGTATGTATTTACCTCAACAGGTTTTGTTAGTTAATTGCCTTTTTAAATCATATAAATGTCCCTTTTTATTTCTTATAGTACTCTTTGTCTTGAAGTCTACGTTGTCTGACATTAACAAAGACATGCCAGCTTTCTCATTCTTAGTGTTTACATAGTATATCCTTCCTTATTCTTTTACTTTCAACCTATTTGTGTCTTTACAATTAGTGACTATCTCTTGTAGACAGGATACATTTGGCTCTTGCTTTTTCATCCAATCGGAGACTCTTCCTTCTAATTTGAGTGCTAAGCCCATTTATATTTCATACAACTTAATGTAATTATTGGTATTTTTTTTTTTTTTTTCATTTGTTCCTTTCCTTCTTTTTGGTCTTGTTTTTGGACCTCTATGTTTCATTCCTGCTTTTGAATTCTTTGGGTTAGTTGAATATTTTTTGGTAGTCCATTTTACTTCGATTAACTTCTTAGTGAAACCTTTTAAAATTGTTTTAATAGTTGCTCTAGGGCTACAAATATGCATCTTTAAATGATCAATATCCAAATAGGAAGGCTTCACACTTCAACTTCCCAGATAAACTTCCTATTTCCCAATTCACAAATATAACAAACTCACAACAGCATTTATCTGGTTACCTTTTGTTTTTGTTGTTATTTTTCTCATACTATATATGTCTTATTCCCTACCTTACAATGTTACTAGTTTGCTTTAAACAATCAATTATCTTTTAAGAAAAGCTGAGGGGAAAAAACACACCTGTCTTTTATATTTACTGGTTATTTGCCACTCTTTATGCTTTTATTTTTTTTCCCTATAGACACAAGTTTCCATCTCATAGAATTTCTCTTCAGTTTGAATGCCCCATATATATATATATATATATATATATATATATATGTATATGTATATGTATATGTATATGTATATGTATATGTATATATGTGTGTGTGTGTGTATATATATATATATATATACACATATATATGTGTATATATGTATATGTATATATATATATGTGTGTGTGTGTGTGTGTGTGTGTGTGTGTATATATATATATATATATATATATATATATATATATGTTTATCCAAACAATGTATACACATTTTAAGATAGGAAAAGGCTGTATTAAAATTATGCTGATGGCAACCACTTTGAACACCTCTTGTAATTGCAGAAGTCAAACAAGACTTGTATTTGTCTTTTGTTATTGGTATATATTGAGTATTACAATTTTAATAGTTTTTTCCTTTCTTAAAATGTGTATAAAAGTTTTTGGCACCCTCTGTATTTATATGCATTTCTTTTGGTACATGGCTGCTAGGGACAAATTTTTCTCAGTTTTTGTTTACCTGAAAATGTATTGTGTTGTATCTTTGTTTTGAATATTTTTATAAAGATTCTTTTTCTTTGATCGCTTTGGATTTTGATCCACAGTCTTTTTGTTTCTATTGTTTCTGACAGGAAGTCAGCCTTCATTTGTATTACTATTTCTTTGTATATAATGAATCTTGTTTTTCTTTCTAGGAGCTTTTAAGATTTCTTCTTTTCTCTTTAAGTTTGTTTTTTTAGCTGTTTGATTATGACGTGTTCAGATGCGGTTTTCTTCATATTTATTTTGCTTATTGGGAATTTGCTGAGCTCCTTGCATCTATAAGTTGATGGTTTTCACTAAATTAGGTAATTTTTTGGTCTTATGTCCTTACATATTCATAGGTCAATTCTCATTTTCTTCTTCTTGGACTCTTCTTATGAATAGGTAAAACCATTTCACATATCGTATTATCTAACAGGTATTTAAGGCTCTGTTCTTTTTGTCAGTTGTTTTTTCTTCATATTTTCTGACAGGATAATTTCTACATGAAACGCCTTTAAGTTGGTTTTATTCAAACAAGTTGGTATAAAAGTTATATGCTAAAGAGTATGCAAAACATGATAGAAATGTATCTAATTTGGGGGCATCAATTATACCAAAAGAGTTTTGGGAAAAAAACCACACTACTATATGGAGAGAAATGCAGGCATAACATGGTATGCATTGCAGATTTTGTTACCTTAAAGATAAAGCAGGAGACTATGAGGAAATGTCACACTTGCTGCGAGCTGCATCAGGCTGCACCCCTAAACTTCTCCGGGGAGAAGCATTTGTGTCTTTCTGCCACTAGAGATCTTTTTGTGAAAAAATTTGTGGAACACTTCTAGGTCACCTGAGGACATTTTTCAAATCTCATCCAGCTTTTAAAAATTATCTCTGTGCTTTTGCTCTGTCTGTCCAATCTTTTATCACTCAGTGCTCAGCACAGTTGTTATAACATTTCTGTTAAGAACTACACAGATATCCAGCACATTTTATTTCTCAACAAAGCAACTTGTATTTCTGTCACCTTTATTCCTGAACCAGGAAGAGCGAAAGGCTGTGTAGAGATTATTTCATTCAACACATAAAACAACTCTATGAAAAAATATATTCTTATTATTTGTTCTATTTTTTATTGGGTTAGTACAAAAGTAATTGCGGTTTTTGCAATTATTTTTAACCTTTTAAACCGCAATTACTTTTGCACCAACCTAATAAAAGCACCAACGTGCCTAACCCTGTGTTTCTGTGTCCTTGGCACTGCCCCAGGTGCCAAGAACACAGACATAAACAGTACTCAGCTCCATAATTGAGAAACTAGCAGAGGAAACTTTAAAACACACTTTAAATCTAAACTATTTTATATTCTACAAATGCTTTGGGTCATCGGTTAACCAAAAGTTGGAAACAATGTAGTACATGAGACAGTGGAATGAGTTTTCCTATTAATAATCCCAGCCAGCCACCTGCCAGTACCTCCCTAATGAACTGCTGAAAAAGGAAATGCCAACCTTTGGATGTGTCTCAGAGAAAATAAACAGGAGGAGAAACAGTGTCATGTTTTAGAAAGAAAAGAAAATGGGGAGAAAACAGGTCCACATTTAACATAGCAAAACTTTGCTTCTCCTTATTTCCATGAGCTACAAAACTTGCTTTTAGTCAACAAAGAAAATGCAAATGAAGGAAAATCTGTATTTTTTGTTGCAAAAAGATACACTGTTGTTTCATGTACTACCCTGTTTCCCTGAAAATAAGACCTAGCTGGACAATCAGCTCTAATGCGTGTTTTGGAGCAAAAATTAATATAAGACCCAGCTTTATTTTACTATAACATAAGACAGGGTCTTATATAATAATTATAATATAATACAATATAATACCGGGTCTTATATTAATTTTTGCTCCAAAAGACGCATTAAAGCTGATTGTCCAGCTAGGTCTAATTTTTGGGGAAACATGGTATTTAGGAGTTAAGAAAATTATTTGATTCTTACTCATTTCATATATACTGAATTCAGATCATTGTCTAAGATGTAACAAGACATAATGACACTATTAAACAAGAAAAAATTTAAAAAATTGTCTGATAATGTCCTTCAATTAGAATCGATATATAGCTTATTCCAAGTGCTAATCAGTACCAATTGTTTACACACTGCCATCAAAATATAACATTTTTTTTGCGAACCTATTACAATGAATACCTTTATGAACCATTGCTTTTTTACATATGCATGAAGAGGCTAATTATGAGGGTTAACAGTTAAAAGAATATTACTTATAGTCCAACAGATTTGGTTTATATTCTAATAATTTTGCTGTTTATTAGTGACATGACTTTGGGAAAGATACTAACTAAATATGTTTGATCCTCAGGTTCATCATCTGAAAACAATATCCCCGTGGATGTTTTTTCTCCAAACTTAAATCAGACAGTGTTACCTGACCCATAGTATTAAAAAATAATGGCCATTTATATTATTAGATGATATACTGTCTACTAACATAACTATTTTGACCTCATCATGGGATCTTGTCATGAGATAAAATCTTCTTGGAAAATGCTAATCTTTAAGATGGTCCTCACTTAAGCACTACATTTTATTGCTTAGAATCAGATGCTGTCTTGTATGTGAGCATAAAGTCATACTTACATAAACACCCACCCCCCATCACTGCACATGATCCAATTAAATGAACTGCTCTTTCTTGTCCATCTCTGATGACCATAAGCAAAGCACTGGGGGCATACGTGCTTTTCCACAAAGCACACTGATGGAATAGTTGTGGTGAGAGCTGAGCCTTGATATAAACTTCAATGTCTCTTTCAAACGAATAACCATGATGTTTCTTTTCAGATCAGGTATCTAAAATCAGTTCAGGAAGATAGTACCACATCGGATCTCTGGTTCTATCAGCCCAAAGAGCACTACTTCAATCTTGTTCCTTAAAATCTGGAGTTTGGAGGGGCAGTGTTCAGCAGCGTTCTGGCAGAAATTAGATGATATAGTCAACTGGGTTTTTTGAGGAGGGTTGATTATTAAAGGGGATTTTTAGAAAACTGAAGGCAAGGCTTAGGCAAAGCAACAAGGAGGTGGCAATATGCCAAGACAAGTCGCAGTAGGAATTGAAGGGACAAGAGGAGCGAGTCCTTCCCTGAACTCAGAAATAGAATGGCAGCAGAGGAGGGCTCCCTGTCAGAAGTGATGGCTTAGAAAGACACAGTCATCCTGCAATGGCCCAGGAAGGAGGGGACCAGGGAAAATGATCTATTTTCCTTCCACTCTCTGATCTCTACTAGTACATCCCACTGGCTGAATTCAATTAGAAGCCAAAGGGCAAAGGATCCTGTTGATGCTGCCAGGAAGGTTAGCATGCCAGGCACAAAGCATGGGAAAGAGGGTGGAGAACAGATATGGGGGCAAGGCGGGGGTGAGCAAACAGAATATATGCTACGAGGAGGGAACAGAATGTGAAGTATTTCTGGTGTTGACACTGCATACTAATAAATAAGGCTCTTTTTTAAAAATCCTAATGTCAAACATTTAATTTGATCTGCTATTGAAGTCAGGGGCTCAAACTAGGAGAATGCGTTCTGACTTCTCCCCCTCTAATGTCAGAAATAATATAAGCTTACATTATAAAAGTATGGTAAAATTACTGGACAATTTAACCAAGTACAGTCTGGCTAACTGAATAAATAATATGCATAGTCTTATCCATGTAAGCTTAAACAATTTTTATGTTACCCAGATTACTAATAATTCCCATACTAGTTGGTACACAAAAGTTTTCCTACAATGAAGAGAATACACAAAGGATATGCAAGGGCAAACTAGACTTGATCATTATCCACAAGAGTGTGATAAGCCAGCAACGTTCAAACTAATGACAAAATTACTGCAGCTATTAAGTCATAATAGGAATGAAGTTCAATGAGACCCTGAAGAAGAAAGAGCATTCTGGAGCCAATGGCAATGCCTCTGTTTGTGTAAGTCCATGTGGGACCACACCTTGAAGCCCAGCAGAGACATTTTCTCTCATGGCCGCCCTCTGACCTCACAACTCCATACTCTATTAGTAATATATGGACGCCAATAATTTTTTATTCTTTCATCCTAGACTCTCAAACTTAAGACCCGTATCTTCTCATAGGAATGTTACCTAAATTGAACTCAAGCATTTCTATGCAGATTTTGTTGTTGTTGTTGTTCCTAGATCTTTCTAAATTATTCAGAGTATTGCTCTTTAGCCCTAGAAATAGGTTTGTCCAGTTGGAATATATGTGTATTTTCAGTACTGATTATTTTGATCCCTCCCCCCCACCATTCTAATCAGTAAATTTCTAGCTTGCTTTTATATTAATTTTCCCTTTCTTTCATCTTTCATTTTTACCGAGGCATTGGAAGTAACAATGTAAGACGGTCACCTATGCAGGTAGGCTGAGTTTTAAATAAAGAAACTCAATATTTTTGCTTGGTTCGCTTAGCATTTCATAAGTACTTTCTGTACCTATAAATAGATTTCAAAAACAGGGGCACAAAGCCCCAGTCAAAAATTTACCTATTTTGCTAATGCTGGAAACCACAGAGTCCAATAAACCTTCACAGAAGAGTGATAAAATTAACCACTAAATTCAACAGATTTTGCTGGAATAGTCTGTTATTTTGTTTCCACAATGATTCAAGCCAACATAGGGAAATGCATAAACAAATAAACAAAAAACTGTTTTGCTGACATATCCCTTAAAAGTAAAGTATGTTTTAAAGTTTCAATAAATTGAATTTGGGATTGAGTTTGAATTATATCTTCAAAAACACTTTTAAAAAATATGCTCCAAATTACCAAGACTAGTTTTAATTTTGAGGAAAAGTATGCATTAATCTTTATTTCACACAAAGATAATCTCCAGTTCCTCCCATTATGAGCTTACTTGTTATTACGAATAATAAATGGACAGGTTTTAGCGGTATGGATTGTAACACAAGTTGGGTCACTGAACACATGAGTGTTGAATTTACAATTTGACTCTGGGGAAGCTATGTCTGGTAGTCGGGAAATATTTTGTAAAATACACTTGTAATTACATTTAGGCTGCTTGTCCAAGGACTAAAAAATCAATTAATGAGCTTTCATAAGAGACAGACAAACTCACATTAGATTATAGAGGAACACAGCTACAATGCTCATTCTCTCCTAATAAAGGCTTTTCGTTCCAAGAATGTAACAAATGGTTCTGTCATTCCTTGAAGATTTGTTGAATCCTATAATTTGTAATGGGAAACTCGAGCACCACAAAAAAAGTTCTAAACAAGTCTAATATTGTATTGGAAAAAAAATTGTTCTATAAGCAAAACAAAATTATTAATCTGCCTCAAATGATATCTTTGGGTTGTAAGAACCACATTCTTTTAAAACGTGTTCTTTTTGTATTTCGGAATGTACGTTTTCATTTGGCATGTAAGGCTTTTGTCTAACGATCAAAAGGCAATGAGTGTGCATATAATTATTGCTTAGTACTCGGATATGTATAGTTTATTTATAATATTTTAGTGTTATTCATTATTCACTTTAACTATTTTATTCAACAATTTTAAACATTAATGCGAGAATATCATTATGTATTATTTGCAGCTTATCAGATTCATTGTACCATATATGCTATCATATAGAAACATAACCTACCATCATAGAGCCTATACTACATTAAAAATATGTCTGGGATGCTTAAAATTGATAAATTTGTGATAAACATACTTTTGGGATGTTTAAATCTGATCATTTTAGTCATTTTCTCTTATTTCAGTCTATTTTTCACTTCCATGAGGCCATTAGTAAAAATGAATGTCCAAGGTAAATAAATAAAGATGACATTAAGATGATAATAATATGAGTAGAAAGCAATTCCTAGATGATTTCTAGTTGGATATGAAAACAAAATGAAAAACATGCAACAGTAAATTTTTTCCAAAGACAAAACTCCATTATTCTGACAAACTCCTTCCGTGGTCTTATTTTTCTTTTCATTTGAAAACACAAAAATTTATTATATAATTTCCACATCTCAGCTCTTTTGCTGTGTAATACCATGAATATAGTTATTTCTGGATTGCATAGAATGGGGAAAGGAGGAAACTAGATAGGCTCAAGGAAAGAAATGAAAGGAACTTTTTAACCACAGGGTAACAGTGACCCAGAGAGATACAAATTAGAATTAGATGCTATTGGACACCACATGTTCCAAAATAGTCTACGGCTAAGAGACTCCATAAAATATTTGACACAGAATATAATTAGGGCAGAAAGCAGCATTAATAAAATGTTCAGTGTTCAATTTCAATTGCATTTTTAGAAAGACTCTGTAGACATTTATTTATTTAAAAATATTAAAACACACCTTCTTTCCCCCTCCTTCTGCTTTTTTTAGGATTGGAGCCACTCTTGGATAGTGTAATGGGCCTGCAGGGACTAGTCAAGGAGAACACAAGGAAGCAGTGCCCCCTGAGGTGTCACATTCAATGGCAAGTCAATGTAGTTGTCTGTTTTGCGGGGGAGGGAGGTAACTTAAACTCATTTCAATTTAATTTGCCCAGCTTTGCTGTGGAAATAACCTCCATCTCCACCACCACCGCTCCTGAAAAAAATCCCATATATTATGATATATGTGATATATAGACATAAAGCCACACACTGACTCTTTATGGCAATGGAAACTCCAAGGTTTAGTTAATGGTGACTCAAACTACATCCTGTCTTGTTGAGTTAAAAAAAATTCAAATTATCTGTATTCTGAAAATGATACAGTGGTTAGCTCTTGGCCAGAGGCATACACATGGCAAATGTGATCAGAGAAACTACTAGTGTTCAATTTTTGTACATTACTCTCTTATTTAATTCCCTCGGCCAATAAAATAATTAGTATGTCATTTCTCACATGGATGTTATAGTGCAAGACTAGAGATGTACACGAAAGTTCCTGTGCACTAAGGAATAGAAGACATAGATTTAAATGACTCCTTTAGGGATACTGGGAGGGTCAAACTCTTATTTTGAAATGTTATTATTTTTTGTGTATTTTCCAAAAAGTATGGTGGGAGCTGGGGGATAATTGCTTTAAAGGGTATGGGAACTTCCATGTGTGGTGGGCAGAGAGTTATTTTATAGGACACTTGTGGGGATCAAATTGAATTTAAGATCCTTCATTTCATCCATTTTCCTAATCAAGACCATTTAGAGATGACTATATACTGAAAGTATTCTAGAGACAAATAAGCACGTGAGTTTTGTCCATCTGTGTATACAATTAAATCCTAATTACTGGTGAAGTGGATGTGTTTTCTGAAGTACAAGCACAGTATCATGGCTAAAATTTTTCTTTGCTATAGTATGATTTGTTTTTAAAGAGAAAATGTTGCACATTTTATATAATCTATATTTGTCTCCATATTTGAACTTCTGGACTATTCCTCACTTATATTTCTTAACTTTAACTTTCTGTTCAGCTGTCTGCCTTATGGAGCGCTCTCTCTCTCTCTCTCTCTCTCTCTCTCTGTCTCTCTCTCTCTGTCTCTCTCTGTCTCTCTGTCTCTCTCTCTCTCTCTCATCCTTAGATAAAGCAAAATTTAAAAATTTAGTTCTCATGAGGTTTCAATTAAAAAGATAAAAACAAACAAACAAACAAAAAACCGAAACACCCTAGCCTTCCTGTTACTCTGGTTACCCACATGACAAAAAGGAAGTTAAACTGTTTGCTGACATGTCTCTTATGGTTTGAGTCTGGGCTTCCTTCACTAGGAGTCTTGCCAAACACTCGGCGTCCACAGACAATCTTTTGTGGGAGGTGACCTCATTGGAATTTGAGAGCAAAGGCAAAAAAAAAAAAAAAAGCCATAATAATTGCAAACAAATCCTAGCCCTGGTGAAGGATTGCTTGGTTCACATTCCTGAAGTGGCAGGAAATATTCTTTCTGGATAGTTTAATAGAATAGTAGGTCTCTTCTCTTGAAAACAACTCTTCTTCCAGACTTGAATGTCAAGTTACCACCATTTTCCAAGTTATTAAAAAGACTTAGGGTAATCTTTCATTCTTCCTTCTTCTTTGTCATCCCTCACTCAGATTCAATTAATTATTGAGTTCTAAAATCTCATTGCCAGAATTAATTTTCTGCTACTCCCTTAACGCAGTATCACTTTTCAACTAACACTGTGCCCATACTCTTCTGACTAATTTCAGTCTCTTTTAAACAATTTCTGCATTTCCATATCCACCTCTTTTTGTTTTGTCCTATGCCTTTAACATAATTGACATGTTTTCATAATCCATGGTGAGAAACCAAGAAGCGGGGGGAAAGTGTCTTTTAGCATGTGACCTTATTCTCTGCCTTTGTTTAAGCACTTAACCTTATTATATCCTTGGCATTCCTTCTGTTGAGCTATTAGGACTAAAACTTTTGCTTTCTCTCCAGAATTCTTTGATCTGGTATGTGATGAAGTGTTCTAGAGATGGATGATGGTTGCACAACAATGTGAATGTACTTAATACTACTTAACTCTACACTTAAAAATTGTTAAAATAGTAAATTTTGACATATATATATACATATATATATATATATATATATATATTATATATATATATATATATATATATATATATATGTATATATATATATATATATTCTATCTTCTGAAATGAAAAAGGAATTTAGCAATGTAACTACCCTCTGAACTCACTCTTTCCTCTATTCAATGTTATCGCTTCCCAGATTTTAGTTCTGACTTTTTAAAACAAATTTTAAAATGGGTATTACTTTTAGGGTAACAGTCCATTTATAGAACAGCTTGCCAATTTCTTCAATCACCATTGTTTTGTGCATCCTTACTTTCCCTTTGGGATAAACTTTTCTGTCTGCATAAGTAATCACCAAGGAATTATTTCTTTTATTGGAATGTCTAAGGGTAGTAAATATTCGTGATTCTGTATGAATGATGATGTCTTTATTTCACCCTTACGCTTATTTTAAATAGTTTACCAGGGCATGAAATTCTAATTTGACAATTATGTTCCCTCAGCATTTTCCCTCTGTTGTCATCTGGTATCTATAGTCTTGGAAGAATTCCATGGTCAGTTTAATTACTGAAACTTCATAAGTATTTTGTATTATTTTTTCTGAATGCTTTTAAAATTTCTCTTTCCCCTGATATCCTGCCACTTTCTTTGATACATTACGGTGTGGATTTTAGTTTTTTGTTTTGTTTTGTGTATGAATGTGTTTGCAGTACTTTATGTGCTAAATCTGAAGTCATGATTTTATTCAAATCAGAAATATTGTCAGCCACTTTATTCTTTCAGTCTTGCTTCTTAAATATTTTATTTTTCTCTCTTTCTAGAAATCACAGTGGCATATATTGGAGCTCATCAATCCATCCTCACTCATCATACCATGTTTCCCTGGAAATAAGACCTAGCCAGACAATCAGCTCTAATGTGTCTTTTGGAGCAAAAATTAATAAAAGACCCGGAATTATGTTTTGTTATATTATGTTATGTTATGTTATGTTATGTTATGTTATGTTATGTTATGTTATGTTATGTTATGTTATGCTATGCTATGTTATATTATATTATATCCGGTCTTATATTAGAGTAAAATAAAACCAGGTCTTATATTAATTTTTGCTCCAAAAGACGCATTAGATCTGATTGTCCAGCTAGGTCTTATTTTCAGGGAAACATGGTAAGTATTCTTTCATATTTTAAAATCTTTTTGACATTTTGTGTTATATTCTGAGTCAGTTTCTTAATAATATCTTCCAATTTATTAATTCTAGCTTCAACTGTGTTCAACTTAGAATTGGATTTTATTTTAAATTTCCATGACTAGTTTTGAAGTTCAATTTTTCCGAATCATAAAGTAAAATCCAATTCTTTAACATACCTATTTTGAACTTATTTTAAATTGTTTTTTCTTTTATTTCACCAAGAGTATATTTCCCAATTGTTGATTTTCCTTACTGTCTCTATCATTATAATTTGTTATTGCTGTAGATCTTTATTTTGTGAGCTCATACTGAATTGGTGTTGTCTCTCATAATTCTTCCTCATTTTGTGGTTTTAGGTTATTTTTCTTAGGTTGCCCTTCATTCTCCAGTCTTTTCTGCCACGATCTCAAATACGTAGTTTTTACTCCATAGGTGGCTTGGTCCAGGTAACAGTCGCAGGGCATCTGTAATCCTCGCCACCACAGGCATTCAGCTTTATAACAGGTGCATATGAAAGACACAACAGCAGTTTTTTTCATCCTAATTTCATCCAAGTGCGGAATTTTCCTCGCACACATCGTTTCATGTATTCTTCCATCCAACTGGAAAGACTTCTGGTGCTGATTATTCTACCGGAGTCAAATGGCCAGTGAATTTTGCCCTTTTTTTATAGTCCTTTAATTTGGCCTTAGTCAAATAAGTCTCTGGAATCCAACTCTTCTTACTAAATTTTTATAGCTTACTTACTTTTTATAGCGCAATGTATTTTTATAGCTGAGCGGTCATGTGTGAGGACGCTGGTCTCGCTAGTTCATCCTCCTCAATCTGCAGACAAGTTCTGTGGGAGAGACTTCTGGGCACCTCCTTTCCTTCTTCTTGACCAAAAGAACCGTGAAAAATGCCCAGCTCAAAAAGTATGAAGCCCGTATATTGCACAAGCGCGGATTTGGAATATGCTAAAAATTAAATGCATTCGTCTTCCTTGGTCTTTTAATCTACTACATATAAATAAAACTTCCAGTATGCCTCATGACGTCCTGGCTCACTGTAGGTAAATCAGTACTGTAACAGTCACTTTAAGTGACAAATGCCAGGCTCATTCTGGTGATCTGGATGCCCAATCTTATGTAATAATCAAAACCCCAGCACGGCCAGGAAATCCTCATAAGTCCACTCCCTCAAAATTCTCCTCTCAACACTATCAATAGTCTCAGTGTTGAACAAAGTGTCTAAAAATTACAGTCTCTCATAACGTGATCATCTTATTGATCTTTACCCTTAATCGAAACTTCCACTGAGTATCGTGTCACGGAACGTTTGTTAGGAAAAGGAGATGTATGTGGAGATTGTGAGGTGGCATTTCTGGTGAAGTCCCTTTTCCCCTCAGCCCTATCTTTGAGTTGTCTGGAAAGGAGTTATGATGGAGCACCAGACCCAGAATGTGTCAAAAGAAGCACAGAACTTGTTGTGGCATCCCTGAACAAGGGAAACGAGGCCAGCAATCATTTATCTCTAGAATGTTCACTATAAGAAAAAGAATTTTTCCTTCGGTTTTTAAGTCACTGTAGCCAGATCTCTATAACTAGAAGCTGGGTGGTCTTTCTAGTCAATATATATACCAAGATAGAGGTTAGGAGATTTACCATGGCTACTCTGCAAGCACAGACCCCCTTCTACACCCTATTCTGTGCCCTGGGAAAAAGACCACTCTGGATCGCACCCTTCTCCATGTTCCCTTTGTGGTTCTCTATTGGATTTAGTCAATAAGATCTGAAGCTGGAGGGTGGGAGTAGAGAGAATTTGGATATGTTTTGGATATGTTTCTTCTACGAGGGCAGTTGCCCCATCCTTCCCCAACTACTATTCCTGCTACGAGGCCCTCTCTGCAGCTCCAGCTCTACATACTCTTTGTCCCTTCAATTTAGGCTTCCTACTGTCACTAGTATCGGAGTATCAGCTTCCCTTATCGTCCCTTTAACCTTGCCTATATCATCATTAAAGTAAGTATTCTTGGAAGTTTTGTTATTTTAGCCATCTGGTGTGCCTTATCTTTCCTGTTAGGTCCCTGACTGAAACTGCTATGTAATTAAGTGTAGTAAAGGCAGATCTTCTAATTCCAATCCCAGTTTTCCTTCCCCTGCACGTCACAATATTCCACATACTTGATATTCAATGAATGATTAATTAAGTTTTATGTACTTACACAGGCAAAATACTTACTTGTCAATATTCACTAGGGTGAACTATATGTTCACCTGGGTGATTTATCCTAGGGAACAATATACTGGAAAAATATACAAGGTCTGACAATTAAATTTGAGAACTCGTTGCAACAATGTTGTCAACCTTTTTTGATATCAGAGGGATCATTCATTATGAATTGGTACCAATTGGATAAACAGTTAACCAAGTTTACTATCTGGAAGTGCTGAAAAGGCTGCGTGAAAAAGTTAGACGACCTGAACTATTCGTCAACAATTCATGGCTCTTGCATCACGACAATGCACCAGCTCACACGGCACTGTCTGTGACGGAGTATTTGGCCAGTAAACAAACTACTGTATTGGAACACCCTCCCTACTCACCTGATCTGGCCCCCAGTGACTTCTTTCTTTCCCCCAAAATAAAGAAAATATTGAAAGGAGATATTTTGATGACACTCAGGACATCAAGGGTAATACGACGACAGCTCTGATGGCCATTCCAGAAAAAAAGTTCCAAAATTGTTTTGAAGAGTGGACTAGGCACTACCATCGGTGCATAGCATCCCAAGGGGAGTACTTCAAAGATGACCATAGTGATATTCTGCAATGAGGGATGTAGCACTTTTTCTAGGATGTGTTCGCATTTTTAATTGTCAGACCTCATATTATATGCTATTTACTGGCATTAAATATACCTTCTTATGTATATAACTCACATTCACTCAACATCATAAAAATCATAAACAACAGGAAAACACAATGCATTACAATTTACATTGCTACCCAGAAAACTCTTACAATTTTTTAATTTCTACAAAATGGAAAAGAATAATATATGTAAAACCTTATTTCCTATATTGAACTCTTTATTCAAGCTAAACACATTCTCATTCTGGCACTCTAACAAGAAACCAGTGTTCTTGAGTTTTTTATCTACAAAATGAAAAGTACAATTATTAGAAAATATGCTTCTTCCAAAATTAAAAATCTCTCTATATTCAGAAAGCATACCACTTTCGCTTTCAACACTGTTAGGTGGTGGTGACAATGAAACATAAATATTTGTTGTGAAGTGCTCTTACTATGTTTTGATTCTGGATCCCAAGCAATACATTAAAAAGGAATACCTTTTTCTTTATGCAATACCAAAACGCATGTTCTCCCCTTTTATCTCTTTTCTTGCTGCTTCTGTGCTATTTATTCCATTGCATTTGTGTGGTCACTCATTGCCCACAAACAGAATGAAAAGACAAGTACAAGATCTGTCAGCCCTATCCTCATGATTTCTGGAAATTTATTTTTCCATATTGTGTGTTACATTTTCCAGTTCTCATATATATGACTCTCACAATTCTTAATTTTTCAACACATTGTAAACAGAAGGATAGCATGGACCTACAGACTTATAGGTTCCATGAAATCTAGCCATTGATCATGAACAGTAATAATTTAATCTTAAACTTGGAGATATAAACAACTTCCATCACCTTTCTTCCTTCTTGTGAAAATAAGGAAAAGCGAACTGAAGTGTCTCCGGGAAGCATACAAAGGGATACCCTGCATCTCAGTCACAGATGGGCAGCAGGTTAAGGCAACTGCACACATAAACCAGGGCTTTCAGAGGATAAAAAAAATCCCACAGGGGTTCAGAATTGAAATGCATTGAACTACTTAGCTCTGTCAACATTTCACTAGTAAGAGGGGTAAGTTCAAAAAGTTCTACCTCATTTGCTAGATTTTGCTTCTGTAAGGCAGAGATCAGCCCCCTAGCAACAGCACAAAAGCTTCTCCTGTGACAGAGTTAAACGCATGCTGGCTGAGCAGGAAGAAAAGCCATGTAGGATCAAGGCAGAGCTGGATGGCCAAAGGTTCCAGTGCCACTAGGGAGCCTGGTTGGGGAAATTGTGCAATTCAGTCTGAAGAATGACTTGTTGTCAGCGTTCTTCGAAGCTCAGGTCTCTGAGCGCCACCACTGGGCTGTGTGTGTCTCTCTCCCTGTCACATTCAATAGAGGGCACTGGACACATACACACATCACTCACAGCAAAGAAAGAAAAGATGTCATTTCCAACCAACTGCTAACCCATGAAAGCTTGGCTGTGCACATGCTAGGAAAACCGAGAAAGTCCAAGCTGTGTCGAGAAAGGGGGAACATTTTCCTATGCAGCTATTTTTAGGATCAGTGAAGTACTGAGTTTTTCAAGTTCCTCATCCTCATAATATAGAGAGCTATCCCTTGTTCTCTCTTTTAAAGCAAGTCCTTTGGCATTAGATACGGCCCCAGAAATAACCTACCACTTTTCTTCCAGGAGGAGAGAAGTATCTACTTAACAGTCAGGTCATACCAGAGACTTTGGAAAATATCTGGGTCACAAATCCCTGTCAGCGGTGACCAGTGAACGGAATCTGGACCATGTCCTTCCTTGGAGAATGCCCTCCCTGGATGAGTCAACAGGTCACGCGAGAGGCACTCACATCGAATTGTCAAAGCAATGCCGTTTTGAGCTGTGAAAGCTTACGGCTGGCACGGGAAGTCCAAAAGCAATTTAACAGCTAAGCGCACAAACACATCATGTGGCTTTCTTTCTCGGAAAGGGGACGAGAAGGCAAATTAGGTATTACTGTGCTTTTCATTTTCATAACTTTTTTGGCACTTGTGACTAGAAGAGAATCCAGCTTTGGGAATGAAGCGGGGTGGGAGGCTTGGTGAGAGAGGCTATTTGTTTCATGTTCAATCACATTCCTGGTCTGTCTGCCTTGTTTGGCGCTGCACGAGGCAGAAAGTGTGTAATGCTTTCTGACAACAGGGGAAGAAAACCAAGGGACAGGCACATTCATCTCGGAGACAATATTAAAAGCAGCCAGTTGGCTTTGCCTTTTACTGTAAGAGATGTTATAAAAAACGTAATAGCTGTTTTAAAGATACTTTTTAAAAATGCACGTTTAAGTAACAAAAGCAATGCTTGTTAAGATAAACATGCAGAAACTAAAATATGAAATTGCCCTTTCCCCCAAAGCCCATCTCCTTCGAGAGAGGTCACTTAACGACTCCTAATACTTTGAGGTATATGCTGCTAGACTCGTTTTTCATTTTTACGTGCAAGCATTTACACGCTTTCTCCCCCTACATATGCATATTATTTTGGAATTTACACATTTCACCTAACAACAGACATCCTTTTCTTTGTCAGGCTTCGTATTTTCCATTTAAAAATTGTTGTATAATATTTCATGTCAGTACTTTGAACTTTTAAGTCTGTTTTCAAAAGAGTGCTACAAAATGCCAAAGCAACACATTTATCTCTATGTTTCTTGTTACTACGTTAGCAGGCTACATTCCTAGGATTGATGTTGCTGAGTGAAAGAGTGTGAATATTAAAATCTTGAATGGACACTGCCACTTTGCCTTTCCTCGAAGTTTCTTTTCCTCAATGCTATATATTTTGCTTCCTAAATATACAGGTTATGTTCCCGTAATCTACGTATAAAAGGGCCAATATTTCCATATTTTTATAAATAGTGTTTATTACTACACTTTTGTGGGTCACTTTAAGAGGTAAAACTAGAATTTCAAAGGTTTACTTTGCACTTATTTATTAACCAGGGTTAAACTTTTTTCAGATGTGTTGACCATTTATATTCCTTCTTCTGTGAAGAATCTTTGTCTAGTTATCTACTGCATAATTTTTATTGCTTTGAGAAGAACACTATATATATTAATGCCAATCCCTTTCTGTATTATATATCATGTATCTTTCTTGTGGCATGTTACGGTGTTTTTAAAAATTTTTGTTCATGGTGGTTTTCACCATACAGCAATTTTCATTCTATTAATGAACCATTCATGTGGTCAAATTTTCACATCGGTTTATTTTCTTTTATGGCTGCTAGTAAACTTATAAATGGCTTCCATACTTCAAGATTTTAAAATATTCGCTTATTCTATACTTTTTCTAGCAATCTTTATAATTTTTTAATATTTATTTTAAATGAATGGCTAACCAATTGTCCTAATATCAATTATTATATAGTTCAACCCATTCATTCTAATCAACTTGAAATTCCACCTATTTTATACTAAGTTCACATAACTACACAAGCCCTATTTGTAGATTCTTTATTCCAATAGTTGATTTGCCTCTTTCTGTCTGTCCCAGCTCCACAATACTTATTACCGTGACATTACAGCAAGCTTTAATACCGAGTACAGCATATCACAATCCTTAATTTTGACATTAAGTATTATACTTGTGTTTCTAGGTGAACATTAAAATCCATCAGTCTATTACAAAAACAAACAAAAATCTAAAATGCTAAAAATGTTCTTTAATTGTCATTTGTACACTATTGAATTTTGCTGGTTCTAGAAAGTAAGTTCATACATTATTTTCCTATCCATTTAATCAGGTCTTCAAGTATCCTCACCTTCATTTGAGCTTTTTAGTTTTATTATGAGGGCCTTAAATATTTACTGCTAAGTGTGGCCTGTAAATATTATAATAATTGCTGCTATTTCAAAATAGAACTCTTTTCCAATTATCTTCTTCAATTATTGCTCCTCCATGTGAAAATGAAATTTATCTAGTCTTGCATATTTATCTTATATTCATCTACCCCGGTAAACCCGTTTTATCATTCTAATAGCATCACAGTTAATTTGCTTGAATTTCCCAGGCTGTAAATATCTGCAATAATATTAGTGTTTCTTCTTTTTCAGTATTTTTTTCTTTTACTTCTTTTGTTTGCTCCTTTGGCTAAATCCTTTTGAGCACATTGAACATTTCCAGTGCTAGCAGACCTTTCTTTCTCTTATTCCTCACTTTAAGGGAAAAGGCTTTCAGTTTTTTTGTGTTTTTTAAATAGACATACACATTTGAATTTTTTGGAAGGGAGAAACTACATCTTTGACTTTTAAAACTTCTACCATGTCATCCAATCTGTTCAATTTTAGCATCTCTTTCTTGGGGCAATTTTGGTAATTTATATTTCCCATAAAATTGTCTCCTCTGTGTGTTGGACTTGAAAACAGTAGGCTTGCATGGCCTCTCAAGCTTGCTACATAAAAGATATCTAAATGCTCTCCTCTTTGAATTAACTTTTTGAAACTTTGAAATGATTTTCATTTATGAAACATTCAAGTGTTATTATGAATATCCACGTTAGTCCTTAGCATCTGAGTACTATGTTTGAAAAAAGAACAGAGGCCATGATCTTAAATTTTGTTGATTTATTCTGTATTCTACCTAGTAAAGAACTGTTTTTGGTTGCTATGGAGATGATGTTTTTCATCATGTTAAAAAAGAAACTGGCAAACAAATTACTTGTGCATCCCACTTAGATGCAATATTCAAAAAAAAATTCTTACGTAAATGAAACAATTATGAATTATACATTTCAGCAATACAGATCCCTTTTCAATTCATAGCTCTATCATGGCAGAGAATGTTGTTTCCTTGTCAATGTCTATTTTCTCTTCCCCTTTAGAAAAAGGTTTGGTGATTTATTCCAAAACATGGAGTCAAGGAAGGGTGGGTGCAGTTCATACCTGAAGCCCGGTTTACCTGTTTTTGGAGTCATATCCCTGTCCTCTTTTGTACACTGCATAACACATATGCGTGTGGGTTCAGGGACACGTCTAGACAGGAGGTTCGATACGATGGACATAAAGATCGAAGCTGGAGTTTTTCACATGGTCACGGTGGAAAAGTGCAAAATGGGCAAAAGGAGCAGCATGGACATTCATAGGAACAAAAGTGCACAGTGTGTTAAAGAGCAGCAGATGGCCAGGTGCAAACAAAGTTTACCTCTTGAATTTCTTCAGGCATTTGATTGAAATCTGCATGTACAGAATTTTGTGGTTATAGAATCGTGAGACACCTAGCCAAATCTCCCAAGAAGCAATATACCGCAGTGGGTGATAACCTAGGACGACAGATTCTGGCCAAAAGACAGGCTTGAATCTGAACCGCACCACTTCTTATTCTTTGTCGCTGGGAAAATAACATAATTTCACCAAGTCTCTCATCTCCTTATCTGTCAAGTTAGACGCATTATCATCTGCCCTATAGATTTACGTGAAGATCAAAGGCATGCCAAATACTTACGTGTCTGACATGTAATTATTGCTAATAATACACTCCTGATTTTTAACATTTGGGTCAAATGAAAGAAAAGCTATAGAATAGTTCCAGTAACTGTAAGTACATTTCTTCATTTTCCTTTCGCCTGTCTCAGGCAACACCTTTCCTACATCTGGCCCAAGGGACATTGCTTAATTGCTCCATGTTCTAGTTTTAGTCTGTGGTAGATGTACCACAGTTTATTCAACCACTCTCCTGTATGTAGGCATTTAGGTTGTTCCCAGTATTTTGAAATTATAAAAATGCTACAGTGAGTAACCTTGTAGACATGTATTCTCACAGTGCTGAAGTTGTACCAACAGTTTATATTCTAGAAGTGGAATTGTTAGGTCAAAAAGTACATGAATATGCAGTTTTGTTAAATGTTGCCAAATTCACCACCAGAGGAATTATACCAATTTGCATTTCCATGATCAAACTGCTTGTTTCTTCACATCTTTGCCAACAGAACATGTTGCTTGCCGGGTAGGTGGGAAATAGCATCTTAGATGGTTTTAATGTGTCTCTCTCTTTACTGAAGTAGAATCTTTTCATATGTTTAAGCATCATTTTAAATATTTTAAAATTAATCATTGTCCATTTTTAATATAATGTTTGGACTTCCCCATATTTTAAAATAGTTCTTTAAGTATTAGGGATACTTAGCCTTTTTCTGAGATACATGATATAAGCAACTTTCTCTTAGATTGACATTTGTCTTTTGATATTGCTTATGGTATGTGTTTTTGTTTTGTGCCAGGAAAACGATTCTTTTAACCAAAATTTTATGTAGTTAAGTTTATCAGCATTTTCTTTGATTGCATTTGGACTTGAGTCATTGAAAAAAAACTTTTTCTTACATCCAGATTATAGAAAAATTCACCTTGTCTTTCTCTGGAATATGTATGGTTTCACTTTGAATTTCGAATCTACCTGAAGTTTATTTTTATGTGTGTATGGTGTGTGGTATGGTTCTAATTTTACCTTTTTTCCAAATAGTTAAGTAGTTTTCCTAGCACTTCTGTTTAAAAAGTCCATTCTTGCCTACTGATTTGTGATGCTATCTTTATCATTTACTCAATTTTCACATGCAGTTGGATATATTTCTAGACTTTCTACTCTATACCACCAGTCTGAAATGTCCATATTGCCTACTGAAGTGTCTGCATTATTTTATTAATAAGAGCTTTATTCTATTTATACTATTAGGGCTACTCAGCCTCTCACAGTTTCTCTTATTCAGTGTTTAACTAGCCAGTTCCATGATTATTTTTCCATATGCACTTTAATATCAAACTGTTTACCTCCTATGAAAAGTTTCTGGGTATTTTTATTGGTATTGTATTAAGGTTATAGATAACCTGGAGAGAACTAAGATCCTCACGATGATGAGTCAGCTACCCAGAAAAGGAAATCTCTTTCTATTTGTTCAAGTCTTTTGGGATTGTATTTATCATATAGGTTTGCTTTTCTTTTATTAAATTTATTCCTATATATTTAATCTTTTGTTTTTATTGTAAATAGGGTTTCCTTTTCCATTTTGTCCTCAGTTTTGCTTGTATATATGGACCTTTTATTTCTGAATGCTATTTTATATCCTTCAACCGTACTTATTGAATTGTTTACTATTTTTTTATTTAATTAATTATTTTTATTAAATGTATAGGGGTGACAATGGTTAGTAAAAGTACATAGGCTTCAAGTGTACATTTCTATAATACATCATCTATATATTACATTGTGTGCTCAGCACCCAGAGTAGTTCTCCTTCTATCACCATATACCGTGTTTCCCCAAAAATAAGACTAGCCAGACCATTAGCTCTAATACATCTTTTGGAGCAAAAATTAATATTAGACCTGGTTATATTGTATTATATTATACCCTGTCTTACACTATATTAAAATAAGACTAGGCCTTATATTAATTTTTGTCCAAAAGACGCATTAGAGTTGATGGTCCAGCTAGGTCTTATTTTCGGGGAAACACGGTATTTGACCCCCTTACCCGCTTCTACCATTCCCCTTCCACCTTCCCCTCTGGTAACCACTAAACTGTTATCTGTGTCTATGAGTTTTTTGTTTCTTTTTTTGGTTATCTTGTTCTTTCGTTTCTCTAAGTTTTATATCCCACATATGAGTGAAGGTATATATGGTTCTCAACTTTTTCTGACTTATTTTGCTTAGCATAATAATCTCAAGATCCATCCATGTTGTCACAAATGGTACTATTTCATCTTTTCTAATTTTAATGCTTTCTTGGTCATATTGTATTGCATAGTATCTCCCATACAATACAATATTAAATATCAGTGAAGACAATGGTCATACTTGCTGTGTTCCTAATCTTAATGGAAATGCCTTTAGTGATTCTCTATTAAGTAAGATGCTCAATTTAGGAACAATGAATTTATATTTTATCATATTAATAAGTATCAGTTGGATATCAATTCATATTTTCCCTACACTTAATATTTTTTTAAATCAGGACTGTATATTAAATTTTGTCAAAGTCTTTATTACAACTCTGTAGACAATTAACAATAGGTTTCTTTGTTTCTTTGCTTTGAGAAGCCTAAACCTAGACTATTCTCTTGTCCTTATTATTTGGTCTTTTTTCACTAGAGGTCATGAGGGTATTTTTGGTTATTTTAAAGTCTAATATTTTTACTAGGACATGTCTTGGAGTTGCTGACTTTGTGTCAGATTTCCAAGGTAACTGTTGGCCCTTTCATTATGTAAATTCAGATCTCCTTCACTTCTCAAATTTTTTTCTTGGATTACAGTTTTAAATATTAATTGTGTTCCATTGTTTTATTTTCCTCCTTAGAGACTCCGATTATATGCATGTTCTTTATCTTCCACTTTAACTACTTTTTCTTTAACTCATTTTACTTTATCTTATTTTAGTTTTTTATTTAATAGGTTTTTTTTTTAATTTATTGGGGTGACACTGGTTAGTAAAAGTACATAGGTTTCAATTGTACAGTTCTATGATACATCATCCTTTCATCACATTGTGTGCTCACCTTTTCACTATCTTGGTTATTTTCACAAATGTGTTCAACATTTTTTAACTGGACTCTATTCTCCTCCTGGGAGAATTGTAATTTAGTCTTTTTTTGTTTTATTTCTTCCCTGGGTTCAATCAGTTCTTATTTGATTGTTACTGTTTTGTTATCCATTTGTATTTAAACTTTGGATTTCTTAATTAAGATGTGGGTCCCCCCGCCCCCATATTGCTAAATGCTTTTTTCTGACAAGAGTTAATTGATAGGGTCTTGGAGTATTTTCCTTTTAGCTTCATGTTTCTTTTTTATTATTTTTGTTGTTGTTGTTGTTTTGGTGTGGGAAGTAGATTGTTCATAAGCTAAATTTTATTTTAAATAGTGGCTTTGTACAAATGGAAATTGCATTTATTTCTTCAGTTCAAGCGTAGGGGTGGGGATGTGAAGTAGTTTACAAGATTCCTAGTTTAAGAGCACCCTCTTCTGTCATTGTAGCAAAGTAGAGTTTCTTAATGGATATATATATTTTTAATTTATTTTATTTTTTGGTAACTATTCTGTCCTATAAACTGGACAGTAATTTCCTCTTAGTATAATGAGCATATCACATGCTCAATCAATACACATCTTGCTGCCTACATAGAAAGTACCCAATAGTTCCTTAGTGATGGTATTTTGGGGTATAGTGGGTCATTTGCTCATAACTAAGTATATTTAAGAACATATTTAAAAGTACTAATACCTTTTCTGGAAATTTCAGGACTTACCATTTTTATTCATTCATTCATTCATTCATTCATTCAGTATATTATTGAAATAGCTCTTATGATGTCAGAAATGTATTAGGTACTAGTGATGAAAGTTATGGAAAACATGACTTTTATTTTCTAGGATAATGGTTTTCAAAATTTTTGTCCACACACTTCCCAAAAGAGTATTGAAAAACTTTGTAGTCCCTTTAAAGTTAAGTCAAAATTTAAAAATTTTCATCTTAACATGAAGCTATTGCAAAGGGCATGCTCTGCAGGCTACTGTAAATAAAATTTTCACCACTCTATTAAATGTAGACATTGAAATGTAAGTACCATGGTGATTAGATACACATCACCTCCCAACAAAACATGCACAAAGCAGTTTGTCTTTGGCAGTTAGAAATATTAATTGTTCCTTTTCCTTCTTAAACTAATATTTTGATTTCTCTTTCTGAGAGATTTCTGTCCTAATTTATTTTATGCTTTAAAACCTTTGAATATCTTTTTAAACCTTTCTGCAATAAAATAAGAATGATTTATTTTAAAATTTTCAATGACCATAATTGTCCAAGTTATCTTTATAAATAAGACTAGTAAAAAATGAACAAAACAAATTTTGATAGTCACAAAGGATACAAAATTTTGGAAATGTATTTCTTAATAGGATAGATAGTGCAGGTTTTCATAAAACTTTTTTTTTTATTAAACTAAGAATTAAAAAAAATAAAACTAATACCTATGAAAATAACAAGGTGAGGGAAGCAACAGAGAAACCCAGAAGGAAGAATGAGCCATTCTCTCTGGTTGATTTGGGAATGGTTCCCAGGGAAAATGCCATTTATATTAGATCTAAAGGATTAAAATGCATCCTTTGGGCAAATAAGGTAGCAAAAGAAAACTCTAGGCAGAGGGAACAGTGTGTGCAAAGATTGGAGAAAGAGAAGAATGTGGCCTGTCTAGGCTAAATTTGTGATGCCTATTAGATATTGAAATGAAATCTGGATGAAATCTGGGGTATTGCTAGCAATTGAATTTAAGAATGTGTAATTTAATGGATAGGTTTGGGCTGCTGCTAAGTTGTACTCAAAATCTATAAAGCAACCCAAGCTTAGATGAGATCATGTAGTAAGCAATGGAAGGCAGAAAAGAGAATTTCAAGCACTGAAGACTGGAGCACTTTAGTATTTGGACATCAGGGGAAAAAGAAGGAAACAATTAATAAGGGTGAAAAGGGTGACCAGTGATACCCCAGACAGCAGGTAAACAGAAAAAGTGATCCACCGTCAAATATTGCCACCTTGAGAAGGTGACAAATGAGAAATGACTTCTCAAACAATATGGTGAATGTTTAAATTAAAAATATTTATTACAGTAAAAGACACTTTGCTATTAACCCCCCTCAAAACACTCCCACTCGCTTTGAACACTTATCCCATCATTCTGGCTACTTTCTGAAGCGGTTCTGAAGTCCTGTTTCATGAGTGTCTTTAGTTGTGCTGTCGCGGCTGCCTCGATGTCCTGAATCATTCTGACTTTGGGGAAGAGCCAGAAGTTGCATGGTGCCAGATCCGGTGAATAAGGTAGATAGTACACACTGTAATGTTTTTATGTGACAGAAATTGCCATATACCAGGAGCGATGTGTGACATGGAGCATTGTCATGATGGAGGATGATTTACAGCACACTTTAAAACACATCTTCTCTCAACTGTAGCTCACACCCGACTGTACCAAACAAATTGAAACTTGTCACACACAGTTACTAAGGTTTGACATGATACTTCCTGTATTGAAGATCCCTGCCTTTCTGTTGGATGGCACTCGGCAGCAGCATTCACCATATTTTGTGATCACAACGGAAAGGCTCTGTGTCACACATAGCTTCTGGTATGGCAATCTCTGTCAAATAAAACCATTACAATGTGTTCTCATCCACCTTATTCACCAGATCTAGCACGGTGTGACTTCTGGCTCTTCCCTGAACTCAAAATGACCATAAAAGGTAAACGTTTTGAATCAATTCAGGACATTGAGGCAGCCATGACAGCACAACGAAAGATACTCGCGAAAGAGGACTTTCAGAACTGCTACAGAAAGTGGTAAGAATGACAGGACAGGTGTGTTTGAAGAGATGGGAAGTATTTTGAGGGGGATTAATGGCAATGTGTCTTTTACTATAATAATTTTTTTTAAATTTAAACATTCACCATAGTTTTTGATTACTGTACACAGACACACCCCCACACACACACACACACCAGGGGTGCCAAAAAATGTATACACATGACTTGTATTCAGATTTTGTTATGAGTATATAATGAATATTAAAATTTAATACAGTTTTTTCTTTCTTAAAATGCGTATACATATTTTTGGCACCCTCTGTATATATGCATATAAACATGTATATATACATATGCACATATCATTTTTATTTTCGTTTTGAGTCTTTTTTTTTTTTTTAATTAAATACTCTTAGAATACCTAGGAATTTTTGCTTTCTGTAGTTTGTTACTATGTTCTTTGATACATAAAGATGTTTGACTGTCGTAACTTTTGGAGTGAGTCATTTTAATTTAATAATATCACTTTAAAAAATGTATTTAAGCTATAATTTTGTGGCTTTTTAAAACTAATAAAGACACTACACTTTATTTTTATTTTCATTTGCCAAATCTTTTTGTTCTTATCTTTTTTTCAGTTCTTCTTCTAGATCTATTTCTTGTTTAAAATTAAATAGATATGAAATATAAATATAATATGTATGGCATAAATATATATAATAAAATTGTCTATATAATTAAATATGTATTTCAATTTGATGCTGCTGCCTATTTGTCTCTTTTAACCTTGATGACTTGATTTTCTTTTCTTTCTTGTTACTACTTTCCTGCCCTTCACTTTTAATTTGGAATTTATATTACATAGCGCAGTCTATTTTTCTAACAAACATATTACTATATCAGAATAATATAATAACCAAGTCTTCTAGGTGAGGGGTGATTTCCCTCTTGTGGCTCATGCTTGGCTTCTTCAGCTCTCAAACATGCCAAGATGGTGATGGTTCTCAAGTGGGAGAAAACCCTGGTTCACCTAGTAGTTTCTGCTCTTATGCATAATTACAAACTCCCAGGAAACAAATGACCTACTTCTAAAGTGTCTCTTCTTAGAGATTATAGATAAAGCCTGAAAACCTTTTCTCAAGGCACCTTAGATCCTCAGAGGAAATCTAAAGGCTTTGGTGATAGGCCTCCTCAGGGACCCGGGAAAATCTTGTATTCACAATGGCCTGGAAGAGAGGTGGGTACTGCTCTGCTCTCCTCACTTCTTTTGGTGACAAAGGCAATGAATTACCACTCATTAATGAGGCAGTAGGGCCTGACATAAAGCCAACATCTTTCTATAGTGCCCTATAGTTACTCTAAAACTCTGTATTCTAAAGCTGCCTTCATTTAACCTTAAATCCAAAAACGAATACCTGTATGTGATGAATGGACTGGATACTAAATTTACTTGGAAATAAATTTGACACTAAGTGCAATTAGAAATAATTTAAATGATTATTTGGCATTTCAGTAAGACACATTACACTTTGAAATAAAGAAGTGTGCAAGGGTGGATACCGCAAGATTATTTGTGAGAGCAAATAATTACGAACTAAGCAACCATTGGTAGGATTAATGGGGTTAATTAAACGATGACAAACCCATATATTAAATGATGACAAACCCACAGCATAAAAAGGAGTGATAAAATAATACTGATGGCTAGCATTCTATAACGTCTTATACGTGTCAAGCACTGTGCAAAGTGCTTTACATATGTTAACCCCTTTAAATCTCACAGCTACCCGCTAAGGTAGCTGGTGTTATTTTCTTCATGTTACAAGGAGAAGCCAAAAAACAGGCCGATTACGGAGTTCCCCAAAACCACACTGCCAGTCAGTGGTGGGTCTAGAGTCATATGTACCGATGCAGAAGAATAGCATATTTCGTGAAGAGAGAAAAGAAACCAAGGTACAATGTGTATGCATAAAGTATAATTCACATTTTTTTAAGACACAAAGTACATTTGTGTGTGTACATGTGTTTGTGAAAGGGAAAACCATCTCTAAGTAAACATAAAACAGATTACTAAAGAGTAATATTTGGATGTTAGGATTTTTACTTTTTGTCTGTTATACTATTGTATGCTTTCAAAAAATTACTAAGGTAAACATATATTAATTTCAGTTCACAATTTTAAATACCATATTATAATGTAAATGTTTTTTTGAAAGTTATTTTTTCACACCTATATTATTGATGTCATTAATTCCAAACATTTGTTTATATTGATGGTGATGTATTAATAGTTATTTAGCTATTGAAAAATATTACCATGTTTCCCCGAAAATAAGAACTAGCCAGACAATCAGCTCTAATGTGTCTTTTGGAGCAAAAATTAATTTAAGACCCGGTCTTATATTATGTTTTATCATATAAGATCGGGTCTTATATAAGACCCTGTCTTATATTACGTTATATTATATAGGACCCGGTACGGTATGATATATGATATGGGATGATATGATAAAGACCCGGTCTTACAGTAAAATAAGATCAGGTCTTGTATTAATTTTTGTTCCAAAAGATGCATTAGAGCTGATTGTCCAGCTAAGTCTTAATTTTGGGGAAACAGGGTATTTACTATCAAAATTAACATATTAAAATATTTGATGGACTTTCCAGTCAATGAATTGCTTTCTACAATTTTCGGCATTCATTTCCTTTGTTTAGTCCATCTCCCTCTCAGTCCTCCTCTCACATCTTCTCCCAATATTAGTTTTCTTGTTTGAGAGTAACAAGTTTCAGACGTTACCATCTGGATTTTGATTTTTAAAGTTTATTTAAGTACATGAGGATGTTGCCAAGAATGCAAAAGTCTTTGCTTGCTCAGCTGGGACTAGCTACAGTCTGGGCTTTCTTGTCTATCAGGGTTAGAGAGGACAAAATTCAAACCTCCTTACTGTAAACAGTTGACTCTACAAAACATTACTCAGCTGACAGTCAATATACATTATTTATAACATCATTCTCAGTTTCTTTCAGGAGTTTTTAGAAATTGATATTATACATCTCATCTTTCCATCAAGTTATTGTTTATGACAAATTAATTTCCATAAAAACAGATACAGAGAAACATATAATTTTGTTGAGATGTGAAATAAATTATGTAATGAATTTGAGACACAAAACACTTTGAGAAACCCATCAATAATTCAGTTTCAACACTGTTAAAACAGTGTCTAAATATATCTCATCATACAAGTTTTTGTTGTTTCTGTAATTCATAGAAGTTTTTACTTTTTTTAAGGGATAAACAACATTTCCTAAAACATGAGTGTTGATCAGAGGGCTATAAGAATTTAAGCAACCATTAATTAGTATCTTCCAGATACTTCTGTATGTTTTTTTATGACTTGACTATCAATCTGCAATCAGATCTCCAATAAGCAAAGTAATGTCTATTGGTCTACCAGATTAAAAAGTCATAGACACAAACATAATGGATTATGCATTATTTCCTTTGGAATTTATGAAACTGTTCTGCACAATTCCCTAAAGGTTGAGAGAAAAAAATCAAGCACTCTTTGATATGCAATGCAAATAATTCCCCCAAGAAATCATAGGCCTGTTTTTGTTTATTTTTGCTTTAAAAATATTTTAAGTATGCAAAGGTATTCCCTATCTGTACCTTAACTTTAGCTACTCATAAACATCCACTGCATAAACCAGCAATAGATCTTATTTATGCATTAATTTTTTGTTGTTGTTATTTATAGAAAAGAGAAATATAAAACTTGAAATAAAAAGAGAGAAAAGAACGATACACTGAGTTCATCTGAACTAGGATGATACCCATATAAAAATCTTTTTATAACCTGATATAAATATTAAAAACAAGGATTAATGAGTATTATTAAAACTATATATTCCATTTAATATAAAATGCTGAAATAAAATCATATTAAATGATATTTTTCTAAAATGCACTCATCTTCCTTTCATTTATTCAGATAAATGTCCATAATGCCATTATCCACTATTTTTAACTTCATGACCACATATTCACTGATGTTCTATTCTATTAGCCTCAAGAAAAATAAGTCAGCCAACTGCAATAAATGTTAAAAAAAAAAAAAAAAATAGACAGTGCTCCTTACCGACACATAGGACCATTTTTCTCCACTACACAAGTCCCGCCATTTCTGCAGTAAGCTATTGGACACTCTGAAAAGAAGCATCACAGAAAATCACAGTTAATTATAAATATTATTAGGAAGAAGAAGGACATTATTGTTAGCCATTGCACTGAATCTAAACACTGGGAGTAAACTCCTTCCTAGTTGCTGAAAGTATAAGAATTCTTCTAGGCTACTTTTCTGTATTCCCCAAATTTGTTCAGTGGCCCTGGTCCTTGGATGAGTTCATTCTCTTCACATGCCAGAGTGGTTGACCACAAGAAAAGACATTCTTCTCCCCTGAATTAGGCAATGTGATGTGCTTTTCCAGGGGTGCAGTTCCCATCTTGCCTATGCTTACCCCTCCCCATTTAACTAATTACAACAGGGAGAAGGGTGCTGAAATGAAAGTAAAGCGCTACACGCAGGCACTGGAGGCAAGCTCAGCAGAACAGAACAGATGGGAAATTTCTTTCATAAACAAGAAATGAGCTGGTTTGATTAAAAATAGCCCACCAATATGATAAAGCACAAATAAGATACAAACCATTGTTAGAGAAACCGTTTTATGGTTATTTTTGGTCTTTAGTACAATTTCAGTTTTTTTAAATAAGAGTTTTATTTTAGTAAAAACAGAAACAAAACAAAACAGTAGAGTGATACTGCAGAGCATCAAAATACACACAGCTGCACATTTTTTTTTGTGTGGGGTCATGAATAATGACTTTGATCACAGCGCGTAAAACATAGCCTGGCTTTACATCGGAATGATTCCGTGGGAATCTGGGTGTGCACTTTCTTGCATGGATAATGGAGCCCAGTGGACAGAACAGTGGCGTTGACAAGAGCAAGGAGTGAATCTTGGTGTTTGAGGACAGAGATCTGTAGATTACTTCTAAGAGTTCTTATACACTTCTGACTTAGACCCAGGTTCTTTATCCTTAAGAAGGAAAGACATAGTACACAGTGTTTTCATCTTAAATGTACTCAAAATAATTTTGAGCAGAGAGCTGATGAAATGGAAGGGGATGTATATGACTAATTAGACATGGAGAGACTAAATATATTTCCAGTAGGTAAGTAGATGGTTCCTAGATGGGAACTGGGAATCTACAGGGTTGCTATTAGAATTAGCACAGGTCCCAGGCTCTTTAGCCACATTGATGTCTCCCTGCCTTGTACCCTGTTGCATTGGTTGTCATGACCATGTGGCTGAAGGCCAATACAACTCACAACTGACTGAGAAGAAAGATCATTCTGGGAAGAATTCAAGTTCAATTCCACTCTGGTGTATCATTTTGGAAAAGCGGGAACACATATACATTGGACAAGTGATCAATATCAAAACAGAAGTCACTTTTAAGCTTAAATGTAAACAATTTGCAATGCGGCACCTATCTTTGTGGTTGTTGTTTCTCTTAATGTATATAGAGACCAAGGAAGTGACAGCTATTACGTGGCGGATTGTTGGGAAGACTTACAGTCACAGTGAGCCCTGCTTTTCCCTCCATGATACCTGCTCAATTAATGAATTGTGTGACTTTGGGCTAGACATATCAAGTACAAGATTCTTCATGTTTAAAGTAAGGATTATATCACTTTCCTTATAGGGCTGCTGGGAAGATAAATTTCTAACAACAATATACTAGTGAGTGGTATGCATAAAGTATTAAATAATTACTCTAATCTATCCGTTTATGTTTTTTTTTCATTTCCCATTAATCCTAATTTCCATCACCACTGCACTCTCCAATTTCTCCTCTTTCTTTCTTTCCCCCTCTCTATCATTATCACCATCACCTCTACCATTTACTGAAGACTTGCTCTGTATCACAGACCATCCTAAGAGTTGTACAGTGTTACCTCATTTAATCCTCATACCATTATGTGGTATACCCCATACTTAACCTTTTTTACAGAGGAGTTTTTACTTATCCTTATTACTGGTTAATAATATAACTTACTCAAGTTAACAGAAGAGAAGTAGATATTGAACTAAATTCTGGTCCTCTAACTGAAAAGCCTATTAATCTAAAACTGTTAAATAACTTATTTAGTTCACAATTTTTATAACCCCTTGTAGTTCTTGATATTATAGGATCATGAACTCTTTGAATCATGTGGTATTTATGCACTGTCATGGATTAAGTATACGTACATGTATACAATAAACTGCAGAACAGTTTCAGGAGCTGTATGGATTCTCAGAGTCCACCAGAAAGCTTGTGCAGCAAACCAAGTTCCCAGTGGGGAGAGATTGCTCCATCTTAAAATCCCAGCACAGGGACAGCAGGAGAGATTAACTGTGGCTCACAAACTTGAACTAGCTCCACAGTACTTGCCTGAGGAGCTTTTGTGTTTTGGTTTGGTTTTCAAAATCTTCTGAAACATTATTTAGCTGTTTTATTGATGTTGTTAGTATTGTCATTCGTATATTAAATTATATTCATAATATCCCAACGTATAATTTTACATTTTTAGTGCCTTTTCTTAACTCTCCTTTCAATGGCTGATTATCATATCAGGTATAGTATCTCCTTCACATAACCTTTATTAACCTCTGCAAATGACTGGAAAAAGACTTTCAACTTAAATTAAGCCAGACACATTCTGTCCAATAATTTTCTGTTGCATAAGAAACCAAAACTTGAAAATAATAAGATTTTCTAATGTAACCTGGGAACAGGCAGGACTCATTGAAATATACTTAACCTGCAACACTCATATATGCCTGAACTTGGTGTTCTTTTTAATGACTTAAACCTCGAGGTGAGGGCAGACCAGATGCCCACCATCTGTCGTGTGACCACTGGTTCCACTGGGAGAATTACTGGATGAGGTAAAGACTGGGCTCCTAAAAGTCTATGAAATGCTGACATTAAAGAAATATGATGTTTGCAAAGAAAGAGGAAGGTGTAATGGGCGCCGACACATCTTAGCATGGATGAGCTTTAAAGGCATTCTTAAAATTAGAAGCATTGACTTTGACATATTTGATTGACAAACTAAAAAGCACATAAAATATAAATAGAGAACACATAATATACTATGGATTTTATTTATGAAAACTGTTTCACTCGTTTTTATTTTACTCTAACCCAAAAGCTGCAGCAATGTGACCTATATTTTGTAAATGAACTGTAAATGAATTGGTGAATGACTGAAATAGGGGGGGCAACAAAAATGTGTTCCGTATTATTATGGACAGGTTGTCTGTCACTCAGTATGAATGGCAGATCTTCTGTTTTTCTGACCATATTTTTAAATGTACAACATGTTAAAGCTGACAACAAACCCTAACATACTATAATATATTTGTTCTCATATAGAACTATGGTGAAGAAAATCTCACCTTTATGTTAATAAATTTGGGAACTTGACATAAGTGCTGTGTCTTAATATTTTGAAGGAATGGAACTATCTCGTTAATATTGTTCTTACTCTCTGAAAAGAGAGCAAGAATATTTCCTTTTAGGTGTCTAATCTTATGTATATGCATTCCTAGTAGAGAAATAATACCAAAGAGTATTCATCTTTGCATATTTTATGGGAATAGATTTGCCCACTTCTTGATTTCCTTTGTATTCATAAAATTCATGCTGTGTGAGTATTCATTTTCAGCAGCATAACAATGCAGTTTTTTATACTATGATTTTATTATAATTATGTTTTGTCTGTTATCTCATAATGTTCTTCTCCCTTGAAAGACACAAGAATATAGTCTTACTTAGTTTCCATAGGAATTATCTACAATTTATTTAGAAAATATGACAGAATATACCTTGATCACCAATTTATATTATCTTTTAGTTGTGACAGATTTATATTGCCCCTAACTGTCTATTATTTTATATGTCTCCTACATGAAATACAAATTCAATTACTCAGGAGATATTTTCATAATAGACTATAATAAATTAGAGAATTTTAAAGCAGTTTTCATAAAAGTACAATCACAAATATACATTATCAGCTTTTGTAAACGTTCCAGAGTCAGAAGAAGAAAAAATGTTTAAAAGTTTAATAAACTGACTTTTAAACATGACTAAATCATGCAGATAGGTAGCGCTTCTAAAAAAGTGAAAGAAAATGACAAGTTTTAAAAAGTTCATAACATGTTAGATTGTGTAGGGTTTCCTTATTATAAAACCAAACAATTTACTTCAAAGAGATGATTAAATACCAATAATCTTAAAATATGTTACAGTACATTAAAAGCAATTGCTTGATTTTTCTTTATTTTGCAAACATTGTTTATATAGAATAAGCATAAGTTCATTATATTACATATTTTTAAAATTTAAATGTTAACATTCTTCTTTCTCCCCAGACCAATAATAGAAATTCAATCATTCCATGCTTGCTAGAAAATGGAATTTCAAGTTTTAAGGTGATTATTGTCTGTGGTGGTGGGGGTGGGAGATGAGGGTAAGGGGGATCAAATATATGGTGATGGAAGGAGAACTGACTCTGGGTGAACACACAATGGGATTTATAGATGATGTAATACAGAATTGTACACCTGAAATCTATGTAATTTTGCTAACAATTGTCACCCCAATAAATTTAAAAAATAAATTAAAAAAAAAGAAAAAAGAATATTTTCATGGAAATGGGAGTACCTGAGCAGCTGGACTCATCCAGTTGGAAGTCCATGCAGTCGGTAACACCATCACAGCGCTTGTGACGTGGGACACAGCTGTTAGAGGATGTACACAGCAAAGCTCCATCAGAACAGCTGTCATTGGCTGCAAAACACAACAGTCACCGTCAGCTTTTTTTAATGAATTTCTTCTAACGAAATGATAAGGCAGTTCATTGTATAACCCCTCATTTTTCTAGTCCTATACTTAAATTATATACTATGAGACTTCTTTTGGAAGAAATTTTCAATTTCAGAAATGTAATAAACTGAAAATTTAATAAATTGAAAATTTCTTCAAAAAGAAGTTTGTTGATAGAATCCTTTCCCAGCTGTGCATTATGTGTAAAATGCATTGTGTGTACTATATAGTCTGAATTGGTTTTAGATGAGGAGTCAACTTTTACGTTGAGGCAGATCTCTGTGCTATGTTGCTACCCTAATGTCGTGATACTATGTGCAATTGACAGGGACTGTAACTTGTCTGAATGTTTACCAGTTTCCAAATGGGTTCCATGAATCATGGGTAGTTACTGGGTTCCGGCTGGACCTGGGTGATGATATAAGTCACGGCAGCTCAATGTACTATGACTGCCTTTATAGCATTGTGTCAGTGCGTGGTGTCGGTATTTTACTAATCCCAGAGCCCCTTGTTGGTCTGATCTCAAGGGACAAGCATAGATCCTGCCTACAAGACCTTGGCTGTTTAAGAAAAACCTCTTTATTGATGCCTGTCAAGAGGACTGACAGTTCAGGGAAACCTACTCCTGTGAATTAACCGACCACCCTTGGATGCTATTCTTAGTCCCGAAACTGTATTCTTGGACTCCTCCCTGTCATTATCTAGTCTCTTTAGGATTATAACTTCCTATAAAGCAGCAGACTATGCTGTAGTCCCCTTTTATGAGTTAGGGCTGAGCCAGAACCCTTCATTCCAGGCTGTCATCATGTGTCTTCTCTATTCTCCTGATTGCTTGACAACCTGGAAACCAGCAGGCCTGGGGTTCAGGCCTGATCTCTGTTTTCTCTGGTTCTTCCCCAGTTGTGTCCCATGCTGATATCTGATGTCTCTGAGCTATGTAACAGCTCTTCTGTCTAGCATTGCTATGTGTTTGGAGTAGAGGGAAAGTGTCAAAGCATGAACCCACTGCACCATCTTGTCAGAAATACTGGATAGATTTAGAAAGCACTAAATCATACCAATATTAGTCTACACTGCATCTCTAACCCTGTTCCTTTGAGTCCTAGAGCTTTGCAGAGATATGTGGATGGCGGCAGGGAATAGCTGAGGTTTCCAGTGCTGACCCCAAGTTCAATAAGAGCAGCTCTGCTTTTCTCCGATATACTTAATGCACTTACATACACTAGCTTATTTGCACATTTTAATCCAAACCTGCTGCTAAAAATGTAAAAAGGGTTGATCTTGGAAGTTACTTCTACTACAATAAAAAAAATTAAGTTCAAATTTCTTAAGCTAAATGGATAGTTGAGAAGACAGAGGAATAAAGATCCCCATGTGTGGGTCTTTCACAGATTTGTGTCAGTTATGTCACGCATGTTTCTTTTCTTCCAGTGTATTTCTAGGCTGGAAGAAAATGTTTGTTTCAGTTCGCATAGGTTAGTGACACAGTTTAGTTTGAGAAATGCTTATCAAAATTTATTTTCAACTTGGACGTAACAATGATGTTCTTAAAGTATGCATTTCCATTGTGTAAAAATACGGGCTCTGAAAAGTTAAAAAGTGACACTCTTCAGTCAGCTCTCCTGCCTGCTGTGTTGGAACATCAATTCAACACCAGTAAATATTAGTGAGCTGCCACTACACAGAAGACACTGTGCTTACTTAGCACTTCCACTGGACTGCAGAGGAGGCATTTTTAAAACGAGAGATCTGAACATATACAGCAACTAAAGCAAGATAATAATACAAGAATGGTCAACAGTTCAAAACGATAATAAAAGAAATGCCAGGAGGCCAGACTTAGTTGGCCCAGCGTTGGTATAGATAAGCATTGTGAAAACAAGCAATTCCTTTAGTGTGGGGAGGCCTGTAAGAACTGGAAGTCAAAAATAGAGTCTTGAGATATGGTTTAAATTGTAATGTTTCCAAAGAAAAGCCAGTTAGGCATAAAGTCTATATAGATGGGGAATCAATGAACTTGAAATTGGAACAGCGAGTCAAGCAGTTTGCCTTTGACTGGGGAGTTTGTGTAAGAAGCAAGGCTGAAACCAGGTTGCAGAAATGGCTACAGTTCCAGGGGATGAGATCAACTTTAAGCTTTTCCAAAGGGTTAAATAACTTTTAGGATACACATTGACATGGTAAATCATATTGCAAACCAAGTTAACTAGGAAATAGCAAATTTTCCAATTCTTATAAGATGAAGAGATGTTTATAAAAAAGAATGTGTGTACATTATATATATGTATGCGTCTATATATCTGTGTGTGTATGTGTGAATATATACATATTTTTATTATCATTGGTTTGTATTCCAAGGGGATGAGAGATCATATGAGATGATATTTTTAAGGTTGTAACTAACATAATACGTTGAAATTTGTATATAAAGATAATAGATACTACTCATTTACTTGTAAAGCATTACTTTTAATGCTACTTTCAGAAATACTAATCCATCCATATTCCTTCACCCAATTTCCAGTGTAACTGATAGCTTGTTTCAAGTTGATTGTACAATGAAGAGTTATAACTTATAAATAGTATAAATCCTCAATTATGGTTCAAATAGCATTGAAAGACATACAAATATATCTAAGAAAATAAATGTTTTCAATTTATAAAATGTTTTACTTTTTTCCTTTTTGATAGGAAGTTTATAGTTTAGACAGTTTCATAAAGTCTACAGTTTAGACTTCATGAAATTAAAAACAAAACTTATAGTTTCTGTGGTATTTTAAGTAGTATAATATTAAAGTTAATGGATATTTATTAATTTATTTTTAAAAGTAGGTAATAAATTATTAATGCAATGAATATTTATTGACAGCCACACAGCAAAAGACGTTTTACTGAATATAGGAAAACAGACTGAAACATTACTGTCTTTTTCTCCTCTGTTATTAATACATATACAGCAAAGAAAATTTCCAAACTTAGTCCAAATAAACTATATATAAAATGTATAGGACACTCAGATTTTCCCTGGACAATTTCTACATTGTCCACATTCTCTTTCAAACATTACGCTTTACTGTTTATAAAAATACCTATTTCAATCTGCCATCATCCTAGAGGTCGATACTTTTTCTTACCTAAAACAAACTAAGTAACACAGAGAATTTTGTGACTTTAAACTCATTTACTTGTGTGTATGATACATTATAGATAAACAATTCATGAATGTTTCATTGGAGTTACTTCCCTAGAGGAAAATTCCTATAATGGATTATAATTTATGCATAAAAATATACCCAAAAGTAAAGCAAGTATGACCATGGATGTGCATCCATTCAACACTGAAATAAAAACGCATGTAGGCCGCAGAATAAACATGGTCTTTGGGCCATGAGAATGAAGGCTACACCTCTTCGAGGCAGAAACATACCTAGCACAGAGCAGGGTGGCTATTTATTTCATCTTTGAATTAAATCCAACCACTACTCTTATTGAAATATCTTAGCAGTTTAAATAATTTTTAATAAAACTATAATAATAATCTAATGGGGAAGGATAATGATAATTCATTGTGTGTGTACTACGCACTTTAGCATATTAACTCCTTTAATTCTCCAATACCTCTGTAAAATGACTTAATAGCCATGGTTTTCATGTTGAGTAAACTAAGGGACACCTTTTAAGAAGGGGGATGTCAAATGCAGAAGATATTCTTTACGCTGTCATTGAGAAGAACACCCTAGGAGGCTGGGGGCATAGGTAACATACAGTTCAGTAATAAAAACACTGATAAATGCTGACCCACAAATCTTAGGAGCATGACCCATTCCAGCTCTTCAGAAATGGCACTCAACCTCATAGGACACACTGACTATCACTGGAATAAATTAAAGTTAGAAAGTAGGCAAATTATCCTCTTCTCTCTTTGTTTTTCTATAATTGATGGAGAGCTTCCATTGCCTCTCTTGGGCCATCCTCTACCTCCTCTCCCTGCTATAGGCCCTGGCAGGCTGAACTCTAAGAACACATCAACAAGTTTCTTTGCTTTTGGATTAGGATTAGGTTTTATGGTAAGGTTTGGTCAATGAGTAGCACCAACAGAAGATTAATATTATACAAAGGGAAGAGATTGTGAGATCACTTCTTAACCAAAGAGTACATCTTTTCTCAGATGGATGTATTTAACTCCAGATTCAGACAACAGTCCCCTCCTCTCACACCCTTTGGTCTATGAGTGATAAAAGCCCCACTCTTACTATCCCTTTTGGTTTCCCTATGCAAACTATTTCCTAATAAATAATCGCTTCATTAAAATATTCTCAAATTTACAGTATCAATGTGCCACGTATTTCTTAACAGAACATTGACAGAATGTCAACATCAGATGAAATCCTGAAATCTTGGCAAATAGGGTGCTATCAGTAAGAAGAATGTTCCTAGTTTTGTGCTATTTTCCCATATAATGAAACCACTCTTCTTCATTTTTTTAAGGGAAAAGAGATAGTTTTATAAATGAAGTATCACTTCAGTTCATTAAAACAAGATGTTTCCAATGAGAGGCAATATTAAATATGAATTACCTTTAAATATTGAATTCATCACAGATATGTTTAAGCATTCTGATCACTAGAACATTTATTTTTGCAAGAATCAAAGGTCTTCAAATATCAATTGTTATTGATTTCCCTGCTTAAAATTGTAAACATCCCAGAATCCTGTTCCTACAACTTTTAAACATGAGCAAGCCTCTCAAAACAAACCAACCAACCAACCAAACAAACCTCTTATTTTGTCCTACATCTCACTTTAAATGTCAACTTTTTGAGAGAGTTGACTACAATCGATTTCTCTTTGCCATTTCTCTTTTTCTCTACAAAAGACTGACTCCAGAATTCTTCCCTCCCACTCCACAGCAAGTTCTGTCTCCAACGTCACTGGGAACCACTCTTTGCTTTTCCCCATCTATGCTTTTTAGGTCTAATCTCTCAGGAACATCCCAAGCTGTGAATACTCTCTGATACTCCAGGCTTTCTACCTTTAAGATCATTGGTCTCTTTTTGCTGTCCTGAGATGTCTATGACCACATCTCAGTATCTTTCAATGTTTGGTTTTTAACTTTTAGATGTGCCTTAGTATTTTGTCTGCTACCTTATCTTTTTCCTCTCTCTGTTATCTATACTCACAGCTTCAATCAATATTATACCTTTAACTGCTAGGTAAATTGCCATCATTGGATGCTTTATTCCGTAATTTGCCTCCAGCATTTTGTCCATTATATACTTATGGCCATGTCTGTATATATCTTGCTTTATCTCTTTCCTGAGCACCAGACATCCATTTCTAAATACATTCTGAACATTTCTATGTGGATGTCCCACAGATATCACAAATACAATATGTTTAAAAATGAAGCCACATTCATATCCTAAGAAGTCCTTCTCTTCCTATTTTCCCCAGCTCAGGAAACAGCAGGTTCACTGTCCTGTTGCCCAAATCAGAAATTTGGAAACCATTATTGATTACTTTCTCTTCCTCTTCACATGACAGTCTCATAAATCTATTCCTATCTTTACCTCACTCCATTATCTTATCAATCTCTTTATATTTCACCTGTAACGTCTCCTAACCAGCCCGCCTTCCTCATTCCAACCCATTCCGATTACTACCTGGACATTTGCATAGCGTTGGCGTGATGGGTGAGGATTTTTCAAGATCTAGTCCCTCCTTATCTCTCCAGACTTATTTCTACATTTTCTCACCACAAACTCTATTCTTGTTATATGAAACGTGCTTCAATCAACAACTTTTTCTCTCTTCTTGGAACATTCTTCACTAGAATCAAGCATCTCTACTTTACTTACCTAATGACTACTTGTTTTTCCAAATTTCACTCGTGTTCAAATTTACAGACTCCCTAGCCCCGTAGTTAGACACTACTGTATATGTTTAACAGCCCTGTGTTTATCTCTGTCACAGAACTTACCACATGGTATTCCCAACTATCACTTAATAATCTCCTTCAATAATATATAATGTATATATGGACTGAGTGGGTACAATACCATATCCATCTGTATCATTAATGCCCAATACAATATGTGGTATACATTACATTCTTAATGAAAGTTTATCAATGAATGCATGAGTGTGAATTTACAAAATACCATTCTAAACCAGTAGGTGAGCCCAGAAAAAAAATATTATACCTTTAACTGCTAGGTAAATTGCCATCATTGGATGCTTTATTCCGTAATTTGCCTCCAGCATTTTGTCCATTGTTCATTTCTACACACAGTCATGACTCAATTAAATATTTTAGAGATGGATAGAAGCAATTCTCTCATAACAGTCTACATACAATGTGGACTTATTTCCCTTCAAGACCAGAACTTCATATGTTGCCACCTCATCAAACACCAATTTTCAACAAATGTCTAAAAGTATAAGGATACAGTACTTTTCTAAGCTTCTCTTTAAACAGCATTGTTATTTGAAGTCAAATATCTTATGACTATATGGAACTTAATAAGATTTCTACCAGCCCAATTATAATAAGGCCTTGAGGAGAACATGGATAAGTAATTTGGCAGGCTTCATTTTCTTTATTTGCTTCCATTTGTTTACCTTGCTTCTAAGAAAATATAAGACCTGGCAAGTTGGCTTTATTACCTGTACTCAATAACAGAGAGACAGAAAACCAATCTCTAAGGCTAAGCCAGGAAAAGAAGTTCACAGATTTAAGGCTAAAGCTTTTAAACATCCTAGGGCTGTTTCCTTTTTCCTTCATTCATCTTTACTCTTTTTTCAATAGTTATCATAATTCTGATGCCCGCACTAAACAGGGTGCTGAAATTGCCTTATATTTCTTTCAAAGATCCCCTCTTATGATTACATTTCTTTTTTTTTTTAATTAAAGTTTATTGGGGTGACAATGGTTAGTAAAGTTACATGGGTTTCAAGAGTACAGTTCTGTAATACACCATCTATCTACCACATTGTGTCTGACTTTGGGTGGCAAACATATGGTTATATTTCAAATTGCTGTTTACTACTTCCCTCCCGCCCACCCCAAAATGTGGTCATTAACATATAGTTTATGGAACTCTATCACTGCAGCCCTTGCCAAAAAATATAAGATAGTGCAATATAATATAAAAACAAATGATTATGTAAAATGTTAGTGGTGCTTTGACTCTACCATGATCATGTGATCACCTTAAAGATTTGTATAATTACTTAACTAAAAGTCTTCCTTCCCTAGCTGACATAGGCTAGTTATAATAAAAATAGAAGGTCATCAATGAAGGGCTGGGGATATTATATGTATTCTCTCAAATCCTCAGAGCCCTGTAAGGTAGGTTATTACATGGATGATGAGACTGACCCAAACAACTCTCCCAAGATTGCACAGGTAGAAAGTGACAAGGATTTACTATTACATGAGCTCTTAAAGACATTATATTTACCCAGGTAGTTGTCCAGGCCAACCCCTAACTACAAATATTCATTAAAATGGACATGTGCCCATAGCCTTTTGCTTGAGCATCTTCATGAACATTATAGTGGGAAGAAATTATAATTATACAACTTCAATCCATTTCCACAAACATTTGTTAAGAAAATAACCAACACCTAAGAGCATCCTCATATGAATGGCCCAGATGTAAATAAGAAAGGAAATCAGCTAAGCTTAACAGAGATTAGTGTGACCACCTCCAGAATGTTTCCAGAAATGCTAAGCAAGGGCTACATGCTTTGTTTAGCAACACAACACAAACATCTATGTTACTGATGATACTTCAAGTTAGGACTCCAGAGAACTCTGCTCTGTCTGTCAAGCTCTCTCTGTCAGTCCCAAACAACATTTCTTCCATGGCACACTGAGTTAGTGAAATTACTCACAGCAGCTGGATTCATCTTCATTAAAGTGACAGTCGGGCACTCCATCACACAGCAAGAGGGATGGGATGCACTCGTGGGTAGAACACTGGAACTCCATTTTACTGCAAAGCTGGGGAGTGGGGCTGAGAGAGCAATCTATTTCATCCGATCCGTCTATACAATCTTCCTTTCCATTACATTTCCCTGAGAGAGGGACACACTGGAGTGTATAGACACAAGAAAATTGATCAGCTTCACATGGCGGGGGCTGTGTTGTTACAGGACCTAAAAAAGAGAACAAGTCAAGTCATTTTTGGCATCAGGAGAGTTTTCTCTTTGACCAGGGTTGAAACATTATAGGATACATGTATTCTTGGATAAATATGAAACACTTGGTAATTTAAGTAAATTAATTTCCAATTAGGAATAATATGAACTCTACAAAACATACAAACATGATTTGAGAGTAGGCCTTATCTTAACCTCAGAAACACATTCTTAAAAGGGGCATAGTTGTCATGAAAAACGATACTTTCAAATTAAAGAAAAATTTCGATTCATGTGTCTAAAATTTGACCTCGAAATCAGATTTTCCTTGAGAGTAAAGATACTTTTATAGAGTCAGTTAGGTACTTTGGACAGCTGCACGGACAATTATAGAATTTAGAGGAATTCTTCTTTTATCAGTATACAGTTTATCAACTGTTTCTTGGTGGCCTCCACTTGGGGAATTTGGCTCTTACGACCCTGGTGGGGTTGAGTCTCAGAAGCAGAGGACTGCAGGGGTTTTGTTGCACTGTCCTCTGGCCTTGGGTCTTGCTTCTAGCTCAAGGCCTTGAGGTCATGTGCTGCCACAAATGAAGTGCAGATGAAGTCATAATTTAAGGCAGAATACTACAGCAACAGGAATCTTGAAGATAATGTGGTTCAAACCCAACCAACTCTTTCTATAAATGAGGATCCTGATGCCTAGGAATTCTGAGTATCCAAAGATATCATGTCAGTTTAATAAACTTTCATCACATGAAACTATTCTGCAGCAAAAGTTTAAGTCAAGTCTAAGTAAAAACTTAAAGTGTGAGCATAGAGTCTCATACGCTGTACTAACATGCAGCAATATCAGTGGAACTGTCCTTATTCTCCCAATTGTCTCTGTGACAGTTGTTGATGGGCTCATCAGTACATTAAGGGGAGAAAAAAATGACAGTAGAGGGGACCAGTTCAGGAGTTTGAGTTCTTCACATTTTTCAACTACTTTTATTTATAGATTATAGGAGAATGATTTATTTCATACATAAAGATGGTATTATGAATTCATTTTAAAAATGAAATTTGAAAGTTCTCCCTCTCCATTCATTCAGGGGTGGTTACATATAACCAGGATGTATTTAAGACACAAACTGTATGATCAAAGCCGTGTATCTGAGATCCATGGGACGGCTTAGGGAGTCTTTGTTCCTGGGAATCAGCATAGTATCCAACCATCAAAATGTATCTTGTTTGAAATTAAATTCCTCTTGAATCACTTCTCAAATTTTCCATTGAAACATTTCTGATACAGAGGAATATGAATTTGCACACCTAAGGGAGTCTAAGTAGGTTCGTAGCGAGAAGCCCTTGTCCATCAGCTCAACATTTCTTTTAAGGTCCTTGTTTTATCTAACGAAAGTTCTGTATATACATGCTTTCTAATATACAAGGCTTCCTCCAGTACTCATTTCAAGTAAAATGTGTACTCCTGAAAGATGTACAATGTTTATCTTTTGAAGTAAAAGAGTTCTGCTGCATATCCTCTTTGAGAAGTTAAAAAATTTGCCTAAAATTTTAATATTAATGTATTTATTCTGGAGTGTCACCTATGGAATTACCTAATTATTACAGGTAGTATCTTTTCATACCATTCTGTAAACAACGAACACTATCAAGTGTTGTCTTTTATAAACTGAAAATCTTAGCACCACTTTACATGCATGTCACTAAGTGAAAAAAAATCATTCTCAAAAGGACTGCATATTGTCGGATTCTAACTCTGTGACATTCTGGAAAAGGGGAATACAGATGCAGTAAAAAGATCAGTGGTTGCCAGGGGTTGAGGTGAAAGAAGACATGAGTAGGTGGAACACAAGGGATTTTTCTCACTAGACACCAAATCTGTTGGCACCTTGACCTTGGACTTTCTAGCCTCACAAACTGTGAGAAATACATGTTTGTTGTTGTAAACAATCCAGTCTCTGATCTTCTGTTTAGCAGTCTGAACAGACTAAGACACGCCTCTTAAACACTTGTCAAACGCATAGCGCGTGCTACACCAAGAGTGAATCTTAGGAGAGGGAAAGGAGATTATTGCAGGAAAAAGCCCACGTGGGATAAAAGCGTTTAGGAACTGTCATTGTTAATTAACTTTCAAATTCCCAGGAACCAAGAAATTTCTCTGATTACCGTCCTTGAATTCATTTTGTGCTATGTAGCCAGTTACAACTCCTGACATTATGGTTACTTCTTTGTCGTCCTGCTGAATGTTGAGTTTCATTGTTCACTTAGTTTGGGCAGCAGTTGAAATATCTTTCTTATAGAAATAAAAATTATTTCCTACGGATGATTTACAGTGAAATACAATGAAACATTCTCATGAATTTCATATAAATCCAATAAAAAACCTAAATTGCCCAAGGATAATCTGATGGAGTTTTATCTTTATGATTAACATGGTTAGTGAAAGCAAAATTAATTGCTTGTTTTGAAAGGAAAAAAAAAAATATGTGCAAGGATCTTCAGTTTTAAAGAGAAGGAATTAAGCTCTTGCCAATTATTGCCATATTCAAGAACATAAATGGTAAAATGCTCATTGTTAAAATGTAATGCATCAGTTATAAATTGGTAATTGTTTGTCTCTGGCAGGGAGTTCATTAACAACATTGAAAAATACACAAAAAGCTATTGAGAGGCGAAATTATAATTTTTAAATGTAATTCCTAAGAATTCCTGATTTGAATTATTTTGAATTACAATTTTGTTTATCTTAAGTTCCTTTATGAAGTACAAAAATATCCATTTCTTTTTTAATTAAAAAAGTAGTCATCTCCAATGTGGAGTCATAAGAGAATCATTTTGATTTTCTTACTGAATTTCAATACCTAAGAGTTTAAACATTCCTGGAATGATGGAAGGTGACCTCTATTTGGAGCAAAGACAATAGAAGAGTCTGGCAGGTACATATAGGAAAGTGCAAGGAGCATGAGGAATAAATGATAGGTCAGGAGGCCTTGTTGAGCTTGTCAAAAGGCTAAGCAAAAGATAAGAATAAAAAATCTGGCAGAGGAGACAAAAGGAAATCCAGGAGTTTCCAGAAGTTGGATTCAATATGGAAGGTGTTAAGTATCTTAGAATGAATACCAAATAGAAAGTGATAATTATGTTCTCAGTGAATAGCTTCAGGTAGTCAAGGCTAAAAAGCTACAATAAATATAATTGGAGAGAACTGACAGTTTCGAAGTTTATGTAAGGTACTGATGTATGTGCAAATGTTGTGTGTATGCACTTTTACATGTGCACACATGCACATACGTGTACACACACACACACACACACACACACACACCTTACTTGAAACCATGAAGCTATTCACTAGTGATAGAAAGGTTGGAGGAGAGAGGCTGGGGAGCGGATGTTGGGCAACACAAGTGAGAGGAAACATGAGATTGTGGTAGAGGGATGAGTACCCTATTATCAGAATTTTTTCTCTCCCCTAGTACCTACAGAGACTGCGACTTGAAAGAAAATCAAGAATATATTTACCATACCAGGGAAAATAAGAGCTGAAGAAACAGAATGTATTAAGAAGCCTCCAAGGAGTTATCACTTTTACTCAACATCAATATTTGCCATGATTATAGAGAATATCTTCCTAACTAAAAATAGTGATATAACTGCAAGTGACTGAAATTGCATAAGTGAAGAATTTTCAGCCTTCATATAACCCAAAATAATCTAAAACTTATGTCAATGTAGAAACTTATATAAAAACATGAAATACTAGGTTGTTGGTCGTTTCTTTCTTGTCATGAGCCCTGAAACTCAGAGAGACCCTGGTGGATTACAAATTCATTCCTATTTTATCATTTCCAGATGGTATTCTAGTTCTTAGTCTGACTTCTTTGTGCTGGTGTGGCCTCTATTCTATGCAATGTTGGACCACATTACGTACTTGGCCTAATTTAATTCTATTGTTCCCTGATAGCTCTATTATATATTAACTGTAACTTTATTTAGCAGTTAAAGAATTCCCTAAATGCTGAACTCTCGATTTCTAACCTTAGGGACAACATTATTAAATGCATTTCCCTTTTATTCACGCTTCACGTTGCTGCCAGTATACATTTCCCAAAGGAAGAATTCTCAAAAATCATTCTCCAGTGCCTTACAGGTTTAAGTCCAGTGACCTTACAGAATTAAGTGCCACTGTCCTGCTGGGATGTAATGACCTGACACCTGATTCAGCCTCACCTATGTTATCCCCATAAAATCTAAAATTGCAGAGGAAATAATGAGTATTCCAGATATGGCAGTATGATACCCTTTGCTGGCTGCGATGGGGCCAGGAAAGAGAATGTCTTTGTCAGTCCTACGAATGGAAGGCTTTTCCTTACAGAAATTACGAGTGAGTGTTTGGACACCAATTACTTCCTAGGTCTTTTTCTTGGTGTAGAAGGCTTGAGCATGGAGAGTGGAAAGCTACCTTTCCATGACACACCATAAATACAGAGGGTGCCAAAAAAATGTCTACACATTTTAAGAAAGGAAAAAACAACTGTATTAAAATTACGCTGATGGTAACCACTTGGAGCACCTCTTGTAATTGCAGAAGTCAAACGTGACTTGTATTCATCTTTTGTTATCAGTATATACTGAGTATTACAATTTTAATACAGTTTTTTTTTCCTTTTTTAAAATGTGTATATGTTTTTTTTGGCACCCTCTGTATATACAATTGAATGAAATCTGAAGATTTTTAGGCAATCTGTCTGTGAGGGAATGTTGTTCAATTTCCTGTGTACTTTAGGAAGACCCATTTTACATGCCTCAGGAAGGTCAAAGGGGAGAAAGGCAACTTCCTGAGGTGGGCAATAGAGACCACTCAGGAGTCAACTATTATTCTATGGCGGTCTTTCAGAGACCTCCCAGCTGTAATGTCTTGACTATCTCTATGATCCAACCAAACAGAGACAGTGGTTATGGTACCATAACTTCCAGTTTACATGGTATTGGCAGTAAAGACAAGGATACATATAGTTCTGTTTAACTTAGTATTACTTTTGAGGACTATGGATAAGTAGCTTTACTTTTAGATGTGCCGTATATGAATGTATTATTGTTTTCAAAAGCACCTAGCTTTTATTCCTTTCTAGTAAAATAATTAAAAGTGATCATTTTAAAGTGTGTTGGGTTACCTTGCCCCATATGGAATCCAACAGGTGGCATGCCTAACTAACCTTACATTAATTACCTTATAATCAGAAAGAGCAGAAGGGTCTAAAAAACAAAGATGTCTGGATTGACATCCTGTTTGATCAATCATCTACTCCATCCAGCAGAAAAGACCCAGTCATGGGCCTGTCATTCTTTTGGACCCCTTTTTATTCAAACTTGGTTATTTTTCTAGCCTCACGTTTTCTATTTTGAACACATTTATATTAGCGAAGATGATCTCGTACATATAAACTCATTTACTTTTTGGTAAGCCAAGAAAGTTTTTGTTGTTGTTATTGTTGTTTTCTATTTTCTTATTTTCAACTATTTCCACAAAGAGTAATCAGTCTTTTCTGGGTAAAACATTCTCACATGCCAATAAGATGCTATCAGAAAAACTGGTCATTCTGTTGAAGTCATTTGTTTTTTAATTAAAAAAAAATATTTTCTTAAAACAGATTTTTTAGTGAAGCAATGTCACTTTCTTACTCTATTTCTTAGGCAACAAACAAACAAACTTGTTTACATTAAGTCTGGATGTTTTCCATTTAATTACACATGTGTTTCAGGACATTAGAAAACCCACAATAGAAGTAGACTCTAATAGCCCAAGAGAACAAAACAGGTCCGGATTGATCTTGCCCATGAGAAGCACCCAGAATCTTTCAGACACACTTGGCCTGGTGAAATATGTCTGAGTGAAGAGTCAGTAATGGCTATGATAATTTCCAAAAATGACTAGGAATTTAGGAATTGATTATTGTTTCCATATGGTAGAGAAATTACTAAATCACCACACCATGTTTTATTTTATGTACACGTTATATTACATATGTATTAAAGTATATATTACATGTACACTTACATACTATACATATATAAATACACATGTTGATGTGGTAAACGTTATTGCTCCCATAAAAGCATTCACCTTTAATACAGTGATTTGTGGTTTGTCTCCAGGTTCGGTTCAGTACAAGGCGAGTGGATTTGGCTCATAATGGCATACGGCTCATATTGGGACTGACTTTTTTCATGGTTGTCATTTGGATTTCTTCTCCCAATTCAACAAAATTCCTTCCAGCATGATGATGAGCAGGAAAGCAAGAATGGACCACCTCATAGCACAACGGGCAAGCTTCTCCAAATGCGGTCATGAGGGAATCTAAGTCTTGATCCCATACGCCTGCTTAGTACTAGACTTTAATGCCGTTTTCTGGTTCTTGTGTTTTCCTTTTTTCTTTTTCCTCCTTTAAATCTAATATCCCTTCCAGGAGTTAAGGAGAATTATCCTATCCTTTGACAAACTGTGAGGACTTCATGACCCGCAATAACAGATTTAAAATTTAGTAATATTCTATAAGTCAATAAGTGAATCAGGATGGAGTGATAATCATTACCTTGTAATTTTTGGTACATTCATCACTATACATTTTTAAATTGGGTACATGAATCACTAACTGAATCAAAACTATAAAAATGACCCATGCATTGAAACCACATTTTAAATAATTTATCTACAATTGCTATACTATCACTTGTGATATAAAATGGATATCTACTCTATGGCATATACTAATTTGAAATTTTTATTCTTCTCAATCAATTAAAAAGTTAAAGATCTCACTAAAATTAAAAAAAAACAAAAAACAGGATAATGACAATGGGGATTTTTCAATGTGGAAGAACTAAAAATGACAGCAAACAAACTACACATATCACAAAATACCATGTAAGATGTATTATAGGAGACGTGCAAATTAAGGCTAAGAGAATCTAGAACAGAGTTTGGCTTTCTGTGGGGATGGTTAAGAATAAATTCATGAGGCAGGTAGCTTTTGCTTTGCTCTTAAAAGTAGAAAAAGGAGACAAAGGGCATGGCGGTCCCAGCCAGAGAAGCAGTAAGACTAAAGTCATAGAGGTGAGAGAATACGGGACATGACCAGAGAAAAGCAAGAGATCCCATTTTAAGGGATCATTTTGCAGACAGAGACAGATGGATATGAAAAGAGTTGTACTAAAAGATAAAAAATATATTTAGTAGGCCTCTACACATTTTTCTTCTTTTTGTATAACTTGTATGGATTTGTGTATTTTGATTAGTTTCTCTTTTATTTCCTCTCACACTATTAGAATATATATAAAGAATTTATTGTTGCTGGTCAATTTTATAATTTGGTCCATATGTTGCAGAATATTCAAGCTTGATTATGATTTTAAGAATGAAAAAGAGAGGAATGGCCTCAACCAAAGATGGATAGTGTGGATATTATATATGAAAGTATAACTAAGGAGATTTTGAAGTATGGACACATGACTTGGGTTTGGTCTATGGTATGCTTCCAGCAAGTTCTTTTAATTTTGTGAGTGTGACACAGGGACAAATAGAGATTATTCACAGTAATGGCAGGGGAGCAGATAGCCCAGCTTTGAAAGCAATTATTTAAAGGCAGTGGAGTTAGCTGGTTTTACCACTGATTTAGTCAATTTTACTTATTTCCAACTCATTTTTTCTCTTTGAGATTCTCAGTTAAACATTTGGTATTTGAGCTCTCTAGTATCCTTTCAATAAACTTATTTTCTGCTGAAGTTAGCCCAAGCTAGATTTTGTTTGCAGTAAAAAAAAAAATTTTGTGATGAATAAGAAAGATACAAGTCTATTTTTCTGGAACTTACACTATAACAGAGGCTAGAAGATTAACTTGGTAGTTATATATGATACATGTCAATAAATTAATCAGTTACACAGTAATTACAGAAATTCTGATGAGTAACAAGGAGGCCTTGAACTAGAGTTTGAGCAGCAAAATGGTCCTGGGCGGGGGAGTGGACAAAGGCAAAATCTTTAGAATTTGCAGCCTGAGGTATGCTTCGAGTAAGGAAATGGAGGAGTAAAAAGCTGGTTTCAAAGTGGGTATTTAAAAAAGAAAGGAACGGAAAACTGAATGACATCTCCTTGTGGTTATGCAGGACTCTTTGTCAACAGAGAGACAAAAGTCACAGATATCCTTATTGTGGAATGTTTCCTTCACGATATTCTTGATTCCTAATGCTAAGTAAATGTGCTCATGCTTTGTCTTGAACCGCAGCCTCAGTTTTCATTCCACTGCCTAGCTGGGAGGGAGGCAGCACCATCACTCCCGAGGCTCGCTCCTCTGACCCTGTGTGCTGCAGCCTGTTGTGCTGACTGAGCAACTTTTCCCAACTGCACCTCTAGTGCTGTCACACTGGCAACCTGAAATCAACCAGGCTGGCAGTGTTGACACCAAGGAAATAGGCAAATGCTATAAATCAGGGCTGTCTGCCCCCACCCCTTTTTTGAGAGGTAGTTTACCAGCACGCCACTATATCTCTCTCACAAATAGTCATCAGTGTGTCAAGAAATTACTTCTGGTAATTTGCTGCCTCCAAGTCGAATGACACTGTCTTAGAATCAAAGATCTTGGAGTGAGAGAGAGTCTCAAATACACTTTAGATTACTTTAAACTTCCAGGCATGTATCATTATCCCAATAGTTCCTTAGATTGTAAACACCTGGAGAGCTGGTGATACTATTATATTTGTATCAGCCCTTCTAATCCAAATCCAGGACTACATGCGGTAGTCTCAACAAACACTGAATGGAGGGCTGACTTACTCAAGTTCATAAACACACCAAGTAGTGAGAAGTACTCTGCATCTAATTGCAATGACATTTCTGCCTTTACCTGTCTGCCCTAACCCCTAGGCCCCATTTAACTCCCTTCTCATTCTCTCTGGACTCTCTTTCTGCTTTCTGTGTCATTCTCTGTGCCTCCCTTCTGCTTTCCTGATCCTCTTCTACAAATTGGTCCCGTACCATCATAAAACGTCAGACTTGGAAGGGACTTAAGAGATAATTCATTTCATTTCCCCAATGACAAAACCTTTTGGACAGTTCACTAATCTCTCTCTCTCTCTCTCTCTCTCTCTCTCTCCCCCCCCCCCCCCCAAATAAGGGTTTGAGAACAAGACTGGAAGGAGGAAAGTTCACTGGCGCTACTAAAAGGAGGTGCCATACAAATTCAGTGGGTGACAACGTCTACCTATTCATCTATTCATGTAACATATTTATTTCCTATTCATAGGGTACACTTATTGAGTGACGACTGTATAACAGGGACTCTTCTAGGCCTAGAGAATACATCATTGAAGATGATATAAAGGATGAAGATGACAAACATCTCCACCTTTAAATAATGTGCATTCAAGAGACTACATCTGTCCTTGAAATGTTCCAGAGTGATACTTGCTGTTCACGTCCAGAGATGTGAAGCAAGAATGAGAATCTCCACTGAAGAAGGAGGTGAGAGCTACTGTCATTTGGCAGTGGTAATATAAACAATAAGAACTCGTGGCTGCCTGTTTTCTTTGAGTTCCTTATGAATTTCATTTTTTATTTTGTTTGGCAACTTGCTAGTTGCTGTAACTTTATATTTACCAAATCAAGATAAATAAAGGTGCCCTGGGATAGTATTTCTTTTCTTTGGAATCTGCCGTCATTCCCTGAAGATCTACTTTTCTTTTGATTCAACAAAAATAGTTGGAAAATTATTCATAAACTTATCCTCCCCAAACTGGAGTTTTTTTCTTAGATTTTTCAATACACAGCCGCAAATGTTGTTATTTACTGTATATTTATGTACTGAAGCATCAGACTCAGCATTTTTTCTCTTAGGAATGTTATTCATTGTAAGACAAGGTATCTTAGGTTACTTAAGAATCATTAGATTTTTCTAAATGATTCTTCAATTGCCTGAAATAGTGAATGAAACTGTTGGGCAAGGCACATTTTCTAAATCTTGGCAATTCTCTTTTTTTGTCAGGAGTCTAATAAGAGGACAAATGTCAGTCAACACAATGGGAGGGGCAGTAATAGGGAGGAAGTAGATTTCATGGATGAGAAAATGAGGTCAAATGGGCAGCAAGTGGTTTAACGAGTATATGAACCCAGTTCTGGATTATAATGTAGATCTCACTGGTGCCACCTGTATTTGCTTCTTTGTGCTGCTACAACAAAGTACCCCAAACTGGGTGGCTTGAAACAACAGAAATGAATGAATAACAACAGAAGCAGCCCCATGATCCAGCTACAGCCCTGCTCTCACACAGTTCTGCTGGATAATAGTGTGAATTCCAGGGGTTAACAGAGCCACACTCTCTCTGAAGACTCTAAAGGAGAACCCCTCCATTCCTTTCTCTCAGCTTCCGGTTTGGCTGGCAATTCTGTCATCCCTTACCTCATAAAGACGTTACTTCAATCTCTGCCTCCTTCATCACATGGTGTTCTCCATGTATGCTTGTTTTTTCATCCCTTCTCTTCTTCTTATAAGGACACTATATTGTAGTGAGGCCAATCCTACTCAAATATGACCTCATCTGAATTTATATCTTACTTATACCTGCAAAGACCTTACTTCCAAATAAGATCACATGCTGAGATTCCAGGAAGGACATGGCGATTGGAGAGGTTATTATTCATCCCAGGACACCAATAAACTCCTATGCTGAGATAATCTGCTTCCTACCTATTACTGCCCCTCCTATTGTATCGACTGACATTTGTCCTCTTATTAGATTCCTGACAAAATGATGTGGATATGTACCACATCTTCAAGCATCTTATAATTTCTTCCCCATTGTTGTTTCAAATACTTTATGATTTCTTATACAGTTTTAAAAGCAGCAATGTCCAACCAGCCCTGTAAAATGTTTCTTCCTCATGGAGCAAACCGTGATCCTCTTTGTTTCAAATTATAGGAGAAAAATAGCAAACACCCTTGGAAACTCACATGGCTAAAGAAAACACTCTATGAAAATAAATACATTTCTCTGCTGACTCAGATTTGCTGGAGAATATAACTGCATGGAGAATGTCTCCTTTTAGAAAATGTTGCCCTGGGAAACCAAAAGTAATTAAAGGGAGAATGTAGGCGCAATAACGCAGAAAGTAAAGATTGGTTGCAGTGACAGAGGGGCTACTGTTATAGGACAATCTTCTAAATGGAAAGAAAGCTACAGGTAACTTGTGATGACAAATGTTATAGTTCTGTATCCCTTCATATTACGGGAGAGTGCACTTGTTTTTGGAGAGGGGAGGGTAGTTAAAACAACAAAAAACATAATATGAAGTTGACATGAAGTTGAGAGTTAGCTGTTTCTAATCTTAGGATGTTAATATGGGCATGAGAAAAAAGATGGTATGCTGAATGTAAAAATATGGGTGTCCTATAAAACCTGGAGAATTTTATCTGAGTTAATTTATTGCCTTTGTTCATTTGAATCTAGACTAAGGAAAGATGGAAAAAGCAAGTAGTTTTAATGGTATCAACAGTTTCACATTCTCTGAGGAGGAATGAGGAAGAACACACATAAATGAAACCTGATAAAGATCTATTTCATCTTCTTTCTCTTGCTTTGTTCAACAAACATTCATTGTAGCAGCTCCTGTACTATCAAAAATTTTGCATTTTTTTTATAGCCATATTTCATTGGATAACTGTGTTCCACTCTGGGCTTTTTCATCCAATAAAAATAGAAAATTTGAAGAGGAATTTATCAAACTTTGATAAATTTTGACTTTTATGGGAAAAAAATGTTTCTTTTATCCAGCGTTACTAGGAAAGGAAGTTTTCCTGGCTAAGTGCTAACACTCAAAAGATCGTTTTTACCAAAGGTTTCTGAGGCATAAATGTAAATTTTTTCCTTCGTGAAAGCCTTTAAAAATTCTGTATGAAGAGACATCAGAAAGATGGCAGAATAGCAGGTCCCTAGCTCACATCCCCGAGCCCCTCTGTACAAACAGTGATCTGGCAGCCATCCAGGGACAAAAGCACCTTTGGGGGAGATTTGGGATCCAGCTAGGAGGTTGTGAAACGCTGGTGAAGCCCAAGACCAGGACAGCCACTCTGAGAAGGCAGGCCCACACCCTGGTGGCAGGCTCGCTGACTGCGGTCCTGGCTATAGACCAAAAGCGGCTCTTTCCCCCTGTGGCCTCAACATAGCTCTGCTTAGCTGGAGTTTTACACCAGCTCTATCTGCCAGGAGACCTGTCTGCCCTCAGTAACAGGCCTGCTGACCTTGGACTTGACTATGGGCCCTAAAGCCATCCTGTGACTTCGCTCTATACCTATTCTATGGTTCTATGGTGGTCAAGAGTCAGTCCTGCCCATACAGGGACCCAGCAACACCCATCTGTGCCCCTGGAAGCAGGACTGTCACATTAGACATTAGTCCTGGCTGTGGATGCTGAAGCTGTCCTGTGACTCAGCTCCAGCCCTGCTCTGCCATGTTCCAGGGGTAATCCTGCTCACCCAAAAACCAGCAGAGGACATGCTTCTCTGTGTGCCCTATAACAGCCCAGCTGACTGTGGTCCCTGAGGCAGCCCTGTGACCTGGTTTGAGTCTTGCTCTACCATGGTCAGGAGACAGGTATGCCCATCCAAGGACCTGGTGACAGCCACACCCACCAGCACACCTAGCAGCTGACCTGCTGATCTTGGACATTACTGGGGATCTAGAAGCATCCCCATGATCCAGCTACAGCCCTGCTGTAGGCAGTCCTGCATGCTCTGGGACACACACTGCGATGCAGTGGGTGTCACACATGTCCACATGTCTGGTAACAGGTCTGCCATCTGCAGACTCGATAACACAAACAGAAGTAACCCCATGACCTGGCTCCAGCACAGCTGGACTGTCATCCTAGAGGTAGTATCATCTATCAGGGAAACTAGCAGGAACTATACCTGTCCATTTCCCTGGTAACAGGCCTGCCAATCATGGACCCAGCAACCATGTGACCCATCTCAAGCCCCACTCAATTGTACTCCATAGTTCGTGGACTTCATAGTTTTTGTGTTAGGCTTTGGAGAGGAAATAGACAAGCTCCTCTTGCTCTAGTGGAGCTCAAAACTAGTAGGAAATTATATCTGCATATTTGTGTGTGTGTGTGTGTGTGTGCGTGCGTGTGTGTCTGTGTGTGACAAGAGCTAAGAATGAGCAGTGGAAGAAAAGAAACTGAAGATAATAGGACAGAGAAGACTTTGATGACACAGTGACTGGGAGGAGCTGAGAACAGAAATGACCAAGACATTTACTCTTGGAAAAATGAGGGTGTTTTCCTGAGACAAATGGTGACAAAAAAGAGATTGGTTGCAGACACAGGTACATTTGGAGGTGGAAAAGAGAAAACTAAGGGAATTTGTTACAAAAGGGCTCGATTTTCCATTCAAAAGATAGAAGAACATCGACAGAGTAAAGAAAGTTCAAGGGAGAGGTTGGAAGATTCGAGGATTGTAGAAAAACAGCGCAAGGGGATGGGAAACACGTGTGTCTGGACCCCTGAAGGCCCAGCTAAGGGGATAAACCATAATTCTAGTTGTCCCAATAAGCAAGACCAGCAGCACTTTGGAAAATACAAATGGTTATAATAACTCAGTTTTAAAGACTGATAAAACCATTATGACTGAATATAAGCTGGATAGTTGTATCTGTCCTATAGGAGTGGTATGATAAATACAAAATACTTAGCAGAGTGCCTGGCTCGTAATTAGGGCCCAAATATATGTTAAAAATGAAAAACAGAAGAGGACATAATGTAATTCAAAGTGCTGACTGAGAATGGAATTGAGTTGTTAGATCATTAAATTTGGAATTATTAGGAAGAAATACAAAAAAGGCCGTTTTACGGGGGGAAAAGCAGGAAGCATCACAAACCTAGAATTATATACTGGGGGTGCCAAAAAATGTACACAAGTGGACCCTTTGGACAATGTTGCTCAAGCAGTAGTTCGCCGTAATCAGAAGTGTCTGGACGCTGATGGTAACCACTTTGAGCACCTCTTGTAATTCCAGAAGTCAAATGTGACTTTTATCCATCTTTTGTTATCAGTATATATTGAGTATTACAATTTTAACACAGTTTTCCTTTCTTAAAATGTCTATACATTTTTTTTTTTTTTGGCACCCTCTGTATTTTCTTATTAATTATGTTAGAAAACAGGTTTAGGAGGCGTAATCAAGAAGTAGGAGATATAATGACTAGATGAAATTTTCAACCCTAAATTTTCTGAGGGGATGATAAGGTCACTAATGTAACTATGGGAGTTGGTTCATAAGGAAACATATTTATGAAGGTGACCAGTGTTTTACACATGCTGAATGAGCTGGAAGTTGAGATTGCCCAGGATTTAGGATCCAGAGGAAAACTGTGAGAAGAATAAGAACCCAGATGTGTGGCCTTCAAATAGAAGAAACTTTTGAATAAGACTGAAGAACAAACTTTTGGAGGAAGCATCTAGTAGCTAGAAAGACAATGACCCTAATATCTAGCATTGACATTTTGATGACTTTATAAGAGAACAATTAGCTACTTTAGTGAAAACATCTTAAGCAGCAGAAATTCAGATTTTCAAGGGGATACTGTCTTACAAAAGGAGTTAATGACAGGACTTTTCTTTTTTCTGATACAATAGAATAAGAATTCTAGATTGTAGAGTGGAAACAGGAGAAGGGAAACGGCTCCAGGAAGGGGAAAAGCTAATATGGATGAAAAAGACAATCTGGAATATGTTGGGTGACCAGAGGGATCTTTACCTTGAGCAATTATTGCAAACCTTTGGAAAGAAATAAAGTAGATGATAAAGCTATATTGATGAAACAAAATTCCCACTATATTTCTTAAAGAACTTTAGTCAAAGTTATTTTGTTGCCTAGATGACATGAAAATTTCATGGTAAAGTGAAACATACATATATACATATACAACTTTTTCTACAACATATACTATTTTTTCTTCAATCTATGAATAGGATTGAACCTGGAAAGGAATGCAATTCCTCAAAATTCCCACCTCTTCTACATTTCTATATTAAAAACAATACTTGTATATCCCATCTTCTGAAGTAATCGCTTACCTCCAAAAACACATTCTGGGGTAAAGGAGATATCATCAAGGGCAATAAACATGTCTTCATTTCCACTCAAATCAGCTTCAAATGCCACCTTAAACGCACTGTTACTGGAGAGATGTACACGTGCATACATCCAACCGGCTCTCGTGTCCCCAATCACCGACCAAACCAGGATGTTTAGCCCAGATTCCTCAATGGTATACACCTAATATAATAATAGGGAACAAAACAGAGAAAAAACAACTTTTTATGGGTTGGGACAGTAGAAGTGTACTTGGGTACTTTCTACCCAAGGCAGGATTTACTCAATGTGAATGGAAACCACTATTGAATTATTTTGGCTTGTTTCCATGGTGTTTAAAAAAGAAGGAGGCCTGCAGACTATTCTAAATTGACTTGATGTTTTTATGTTTTTGACATGTGGAGACTAATCTGATTTTCATATCAACATACCCTGTCAGCTGCTGCAAATTAAAATATGATTAGCCCTTCCCTTTAATGGGCCATGTAATAAACCAATCATCTCAAAACCATGGCTTGGTGGTTCAGAAGACAAACTTGGAGCCAGACTGCCTGCATTTGAACTCTGATTCTGCTCTTTATGGGCTTCCAGGTTGTTAATGAAAGAATGGAGTCTGGCAACGTAATATTTTCTATACATACAAACTGTGGTTATAAAGTGAGTGTATGGATGTTATTTTATTTTCCTTGGTGAATTAGACCTTTGGTTTTGTCATGTAATTTCTGCATACCAAATTGGACATCATAAAAACTGCAACCATTTTAAGTAACTGAAAAGTTGGAGGTGGTATACAACCAGAATTTTTCACCGCTAAAGAACGTCATCCATGTTCCATTAAGGTCATGTCACTGGAGAAAAAAAAAATCCTCATACTACATGAATAGGAGAATATACAAGTCATTTCGGAAACCAAAGTAATGTGCAGAAAATATTTCACATTTTGACAGAAAAGCTTCTTGAATTAACTAACATCAATATTCAGGACGTTTTAAAATGCAAGGAGTAACAGATTCAACAAACAAGAAATGAAATAGACACAGAGTTAACTTTGAAAGCAACCAACATGTCAAGTTCTATAATCATTTTTTAAACAGTAAAAAGCATTTCAAAACAAAACAAAAACTGCCAGTTCACAGCATTCTTTAAAAAAAAGAAATCTGTATTTAAACAACAACAGAAAAGGTAAAGCTGAAGAGATATTTTTCCTGCATTTTTTTTTCCACTGAACTTTTACAGTTATTATTTCCCTGGATTCCATATATACATATACATATACATATACATATACATATACATATACATATATATATATATATATATATGATATATGTATCATTTCCTTTGTGTGTGTGTGTGTGTATATATATATATACACACATATATATATACACACAATGTATATATATATTTATATATGTATATATAACTTGTAATGTACGTCAGCAATAACTTATACGACTCTTGCTTTCACATAAGAAAAATAAGACCCAGAGAAGAGAAAAACACACGGACAGTAATTTTCTTTTATTGTAATAGTCGTTTTGTCCAATCACATTCCCCTTTATTGAAAAATCTTACTTTCTCACTTTTTTTATGTCAAAATTTATCTACAGATAATTTACCCTATAAATATTTATTCAAAATATATACTATCAGGAGAGAATAATATTACTTATCCTGTTACATATGATATAATATTGACATTCCACAAACACTACCAAGAGCCACCAAATAATTCAGACTCAGAAGTTAAACATGTGACGGATGTGCACCACTACAAAAAGTCTGAGGTCATGTCAGAAATCCACCTATTAATGGCAGTTAAACAAAACAAAAAACATAAATCAAGATGATAAAGAAAAACAGAAAAACTTTCCTAAGTTTGGAAACCTGAAAAGTGAGACTTTAACAGCAACATTTTGGAGAAGCAGACATCTCCTAAGCAAAAATCACTTTTTATATTGATTTCTCCATAAATGACATAATCTAAGACTAGACATGAAAGGGATCTGGGTCAGCTAACTGTTTCCAGTCTCACATATAAGCAAACACTCATCCCAAAGAGTTTTCAGCTCCAGGATTTGGTGGATACTTCATTTTCAAATTGATGCAAATTTCCTCCATTGTTAAATAAATTAAAAATAAACAGGTGTGAAGCTTCCCATTCAACTTGAAAACAAAACAACTCTTCAAAATTAAACTAAATTCAGCTCTTCTTATTGCATAAATTATGGGTTGCATCACAAATATTTAAAAGAGAATAACTTCAGTTTATAACTCGTTTTTCTAGGAAAATAAGTTTAGAAAATCAATTACGTGACATTATATCCAAACGTTTTCTGTATTTTTCTAAAACCCTGGCATATATGTATTTTAATTATTAATCTCTCCATGTAATTGTCCTTATACTTTACTTTCTTCTCTGTTTTCAGTCTTTTTACTCTTCAATCAATCCTACATGTTCTTGCCAAATTCCCCTTCGTTCCAATATATTTTTACTGGACTTCTCAAAACCTCATCATGATATCTCCTGACTGCTCACCCCCAACCCCCTACCCATTCCATTATGAGCATTAATTCTCCAATAGATGTCAACATATATTATACCATTAATTCACCGTACTACAGTCCAAATTAATTCTGGTGAACTTCACTAACTCACTACTTAATTCCAATGAAACTTCTTGACAAGTTCATGAGTTGTTTCAATAGTAACATGTATTTATAATACCTTCAATGTACTAAAATTGGACAATTGCATGTATGTCAAGTGTTTGTGCAGACACAATGGCCAATGGAAATATTAGGAAGATAATTTAAGGATTCCATATAATGCTGGGTTTTATTTATGGCCAATGAAAAATTGACTAAGGCTAAAATTATAGTACTTGTTTCTTGCCTTTCAATAGACATAAAATTCATTGTCTCTTGAGAGTGTGTGTGTGTGTGTGTGTGTGTGTGTGTGTGTGTGTGTGTGTATGATAACTCTCAGGAAAAGATTTATTTTAAAAACCTTTTAAACATCTATTATTTTGAAAAAGCAAAATGGCTAATATCCTTGAAAAATAATTATAGTTTCATTTGTTTCTAATTTTACATTTCATTGCACACATGTTCCTGAAAAGCCAATTCATCTTGCAATAATAACTTATTATTTGAAACAGCTTTCTAAAAATCAACTGCTATATGACTAATTTGTGTAGTTCTGTTTTGAAATTTTAAATTTTGGTTGAAGACATACCCATTAATATAATAATAGTCAATATCATGTGTAATGAAATATTCACTTTATCATGATTTTTATCATAAAACAATATAGATTAAAAATATATAAAGATATTATAATGAAGTTATATTTTAATTAAGATTACATTATATTCAAAGATAATGTCATCAAAGTAACTGCTTATAGGACAGGAAAAGCTTTAAGAGAATTTACTAAATCAAAAAATAGAATAAAATAATGTCATCTAAATACAAATATTATAATATTATCTAATTAAATTTATGTTAAGTTTTCAAAGAAGTGATTCCTCAGTACTTAATTATAATGAAGATACCTTTGGAGGAAGACTGTCAACAACAGACATGAAGAAGTAATAGAAAATATGCAAATTAATGATTAAATTCAAGAGAAGTGTAGATAATTAGAGAACAGCTGCTTCAACAATATCCATGTATGTGTTGTCCAGGTAAAGAATTGAAAGAACTCGGTTAGTAGCTTTTCCTGAAGTTCCTCTCCTGCAGCTAGTCAGGCTCTCCAGGTGCCGGAAATAGTGACAGCAGGTCACTGGTGCTGACTTTGGGCCACTGAATGGACATTTCTGGATATCAGAAAGTCATCATCCATTTCATTAGGTACTTAGCTCACTAACATCCGTGCATGAAATGCATCAGCAAGAAGAAACCTTGGCTTTACTCGGCCAAGTACCCTCAGTTACTCTCAGCTGTTCTGCTAGGTGTCTGTTCTTTAATCACCACTGATAGGGAAAAATCAAACTGAGCTATGCTTAATCCTTAGCAGTGCGCAGTTTCTCATGGTTTCACTTGAAAACACTCAAATGTCATATAAGAAAAAAGTCCAAAGTAGTGAAAAGGGAAATTTTTCTCCAGAGGTGGTTATAGGCTTTACACTCATTTAATAAAGGATAAACATAACAGCAGTGCTGCCCATATTAAGGACAATTTAGCACATTCACATATATTATGTTATAGGAATCCTACTACATGTGTGGGCCTAGGGTAAGACTATCAACTGCCCTCTACAGAGCTGGAATTAGAAATGCAGAGAGAGATTAAACAATTCATTTCATTATACAGCCCAGACTTCCAGTCTCTATTACAGCAGGCGTGGAGCTCGGAAATCATCACTGTGGTCCTCAAGACAAGAGAAAATAAAGCTGAACAAACTGAAAGTCAACAACTCTTCTCAGACTCATCAGACAACGGAGGTCACAGAGCAATCGTGACAACTTTCCCCAAAATGGAAGAGAGGGGTGGACACTGAGAATCACAATTTACAAGAATGGAGAAGCCCAAGGACAGAAACTCCTGTGAAAACCTGCAGTAAGGCAGGAAAACCTGAACTATAGTAGATGAATTGCTGGAGGCTCACCGTGGACAAGTTTGAAAGTTAAATCTTCTTGGGGGGATCCCACATTTTGTGAGTTTGACCTCTAAGAGTCCTACCAGGTTCTCACATTGAAACTAATAAAATAAAAAAAGAAAGAAAGTTAGAGAAAAATCACCTCAAATTTTTGGCAGGAGGAAAGGAAAAGTAATCATTTTGAAATAAACCCCAAACATTCTGTTCTTCTATCAACCTGCCCTCAAGGCAAACTATTTATAGAGAGCCTAATTTACCAAAGTTTACCAGAGCCTAATAAATTGGGGGAAGGAAAATACTCAACTCTAGCCCCTGGTAATTTTCCATGTGGGGGAAGGGAGGTAAGCAAATAAGAATGACATCAGACTTCTCTTCAGAAACCTTGCAAACAAGAGGACAGTGATGTTAAATATTTAAAGTACTGAAAGAAAAACCTCTTACTTGGAATTCTGTATCTGGAAAACTTATTCATCAAAGTAAAGGGGAAATAAAGATTTTCTCAAACAAATAAAAAGTTGAGGAAATTTTTGACTAGTAGGTCTGCCTTGAAAGTAAAGTTAAAAGAAGTTCTTCAGAGAGAAGAAAAAGGATAATGTTCAGAAAAATCAGATCTACATAAGGAAAAAAAGAGTGTTAGAGAAGGAATAAATGAAGGTAAATGAAATCTTTCATTTTTCTTATTACTAATTGATTTAATAAATAACAGTTTATTCAAAATAATAGCAAGACTGTATTAAGTGATTTTGGTGTTTAGGTAAGTGAAATGAATGGCAGCATGTTATAAGAGATGGGAGGGAGGAATTGAGAATACTGTGTTATAAAGTACTTGAACTACCCTTGATGTGGTATAGTGTTATTTGAAAGAGGACCTGGATTATTCCTAAATGCATATTGCAAATTCATGAGCCAACAATAAAGTAAGACCAAAAATCACTTTAAATGTCAGTTTTCTAAATACACCACTTAAAAGACAGAGATTGTTAGAGTGGATTAAAAAATAAGACACAACTACGTATTGTCTATAAGAAACCCAAGTTAAATATAAATACATAGATTAAAAGTAAAGGAATGGAGAAAGATACGCCATGTAAATATTCATGAAAGAAAGCTGGAAAAGCTATATATAAATTTTGGGCAAAGCAGGCTTAAGAAAAAGGAAAATTATCAGGGAAAAAGGATATTAAATAATGAGAAAGTGGTCAATTCTCTAAGATGAAATAATGATTCTGAATGGGTATGGACCTAACAACATCAAATGAGGCAAAAACTGGTAGAACTGTAAGAAAAAAATAGATGAATCCACTCTTACAGTTGGAAACTTCAACACCCCTCTATCAGTAATTGACAGATCAGGAGGCAACAAATCAGCAAAGGCATAGTTGACTTAATAGCATCAGTCAACTGGATCTAATTTACATTTATAGAATACTTCATTCAGCAACAACAGAATAAATACTGTTTTCAAACTCACAGAAACACTTGCCAAGATGGGTGACATTCTGGACCATAAAATACACTGTAGCAAATTTAAAAGAATAGAAATCATACCACATATGCGCTCAGATCACAATGTAATTTAACTAGAAATCAGTGACAGGAAGATGGCTGGAAATCCCAAAATATGTGGAGATTATACAACATATTTCTCAGTAACACATGTGTAAAGGAAGTCACAAGAAAAACTAAAACTATTTAGAATTAAATGAAAATGAGAATACAGCTAATCAAAATTAGTGGGATGAAGTGAAGCAGTGCTTACAGGGAAATTTTATAGAAATAAACATATATAAGTAAAAAATACAAAAGTCTAAAATCAATAATCTAAGAAGTTCTTTGAAAAGAGCAATAAAATTGCTAAACTTCCAGCCAGATTACCTAAGGGAAAAAAAGAGAGAAAATACGAATACAATATCAGAAATGAAAGAGGAACTATCAGTATAGATTTCCTGAAAGGGTAATAAGGATCATTATTAATAATTCTAGGCCCACATATTTGATAATCTAGATGAAATTGACCAATTCCTTGAAAGTCACATTTACCAAAACCCAGACAAAGAAAAATAGATAATCTGAATAGGCCTATATCTATTAATGAAATGAATAAGTTATTAACTTTCCAACATAGAAAGCACCAGACCCAGATGGGTTCACTGGTGAATTCCAACATTTAAGGAAGAAATTATACTAGTTCTCTACAATCATATCCATACAATAGAAACAGGGAAAACCTTTTCATTCTGTGAGGCCAGCTTTACTCTAACGTCAAAATGAGTCAAAGACAGTACTAGAAAGGAAAATTACAGACCAGTTTCTCCCATGAACACAGGGATGTAAAGATCATCAACAAAATATTAGCAAACTGAATCCAACAATGTGTAAAAAGAATTATATACAACCACCAGGTATGCTAGATTGGTAAACATTGGAAAATTGACTAATGGAGTTTATCATATCATCAGGATACAGAAGAAAAATCATATAATTATGTAGATAGATGCAGAAAAAGCATACAACAAAAATCCAAAACCCATTCAGGATAGCAAGTCTTCAGAAACTAGGAATAGGAAGGGAGCTTGTTCAACTTGATAAAGATACAAAGAACCTACTTAACCACATTCTTATGGTGAGAAACTTGATACTTTCCTGCTAACATCAGGAGAAGAAAAGATGTCTTCTCTCACTGCTTCTATTCAACATTGCACTGGATATCCTAGCTAATGCAATGAAAGAAGAAAAGGAGATAAAAGATATATTGTCTGTAAAGAAATAAAAATGCCTTTGTTTGCAAGTGACATGGTTATCTACGTAGAATATCCAAAGAATCAACAACAACAACAAAAACACCTGAAACTAGTAAGGAATTTATAACACGGTGGCAGGACACAAGGTTAATATACAAAAGTCAATTACTTTCTTATATTCCAACAATGAACAATTGGATTCCATGTATTAGCACAGAAAAAAAAAAATATATATATATATATATATATATATATGATTGTATAAATGTATAAATGTAGCAAAAAGTACATGAAGAACATTACAAAACTGATGAAAAACATCAAAGATCTAAAAAATTGATCTTTGTGTTCCATGAGGAAGACTCAGTTTTGTCAAGATGTAAGTTCTCAACTTGATGACGAATTCAATTCAATCCCAGTCAAAATATCAACAAATTATTTTGAGGCTATTGACAAACTCATTCTAAAGTTTATAAGGAAAGGCAAAAGACCCCAAACAGCCAACATAATATTGAAGTAAAAGAACAAAGGCAGATAACTGACACTACCTGACTACAAGACACTATGTAAAGCTACACTAATCAGGGCAGTATGTTATTGGTGAAAGAGTAGACAAATTATTTGATATAACTGTCAATTATTTTTGGACTCCTATAAATATAGTCAACTGATCTTTGACAAAGAAACAAAGGCAATTCAAGGAGGAAGGTTAGTGTTTTCAAAAAATGGTACTAGAACAACCAGTCATTCATATGCAAAAAAAAAATATTTCTAGACACAGAGCTGCCATGTTTCACCAAAATTAACTCAAAATGATTCACAGACGTCAGTGTCAATGACAAAAACTATAAACATTCTAGACTATAACAAAAAATCTAGGTGATCTTGGATAGTGATCTTTTACATACAAAACCCAAATCATGAGCTATGAATGAAAAAAATTGGTAAGTTGGACTTTATTGAAATTTAAAACTTCTGATCTGTGAAAGACACTGCAATGAGAATGAAAAGACAACTGAGACTGGAGAAAATAATTTAAAACACATATCTGGTAAAGGACTGGTATCCAAAATAGACAAAGAACTTTTAAAATTCAAAAATAAGGAAACAACACGATGAAAAAAATGTACGAAAGATCTGAATAGATAGATACCTTATCAAAGAAGCAATACAGATGACAAATGAGCATCAGATAATATATTCAACATCACATGTCATCAGGGAAATGTAAATTAAAACACCTATTAGAAAGGCTACCGTTCAAATTACTGAAAACACCAAATGTTCATGAGGAGCCATGGGGACTCTTTATCATTGTTGGTGGGAATGCAAAATGGTACAGCCACTTTAGAAGACAAGTTTGCAGTTTCTTATAAAACTAAACATATTCTTAACCTTATCATGCTCCTTGGGTTTTACCCAAAAGAGTTGAAAGCTTATTTCCACACAAAAACTTGCACATGAATATTCATAGCAATTTTATTTATAATGTAAAATCTTGGGAACAACCAAGAGGTTCTTTAAGGTGAATGGATAAATACACCTCAGTACATCCATACACGGGACTCACTCAGTGATGAAAGAAAAATGAGCTATCAAGCCACAAAAACAGACATGAAGGAAGTTAAGTATATATTTCTAAGTGAAAGAAGCCAATCTGAAAAGGCTATAAAACTTCTACAAGATAACAGAGGAGAAAACCTAGGTGACCTTGGTTTGTTTTTTTGTTTTTCGTTTTAAATATCAGTTTTATGGGTAATAATATGGGGCATGCTAGGAGATTGCCAGGGTCTACAGTGAGGAGCTTCTCAGGAATAGACCGACAGATGGAAAGAATAACTCAGATAGACAAGCAGACAGACAGACAGACAGACAGACAGACAGAGGGACAGGCAAACAAAGACAAATGGGTAAGAAGTCCAGGCCCAGCCTCAGCAGCTGTGTCTGGGCTTCAGATCTAGCTCTCTCCTGGGGACCTGGGATGTGAGCGGGGCTGGCAGGGGCCTCAGTTCTTGTAGGGGCCCCTCTCCTCACTTTCTTGTATCGCCAACAGGCTGGGACGTTGTGCAAGTGGTATTTCTGGGGTTAGATAACTGTTGGTCTGGGAGTGGGGGTGCAGAAAAGGTCAAGGCTCTTAGAGGTTTCCTGGGTGGGGTGGGGTTAGCGGGCAGCACTGTGGGGAAACTGGTCGGGCACCAGGCCCTGAGCAGAGCACCACTCAGCAGGGCCCCTGTGTCCCGGGCAGGCCCCCCACACTGCTCACCACACCAACATGGTACAAGAAATAGTTTCAAGTATGATTCTGATTATATGAATTTCTGGAAAAGGTAAAACTATAAAATGCAGTAAAAACCATCCCTGGTTGCCAGGGGTATGGGGGTGGTAGGGAGGGATGAATAGGTTTACTCCAGGGGAATTTTAGGGCAGTGACACCACTCTTATGATACTGTGGCTATGTCGTTATACATTTGTGAAAACCCACATAATGTGTAACACAAAGGGCGAACCCAATGCAAACTATGGACTTCAGTAGTAAAGCATTAACATCAATGGTAACAAATGTACCACAGTAACGCCACCTGTTAATAATACTGGAAATTGGGGATGGGGAATACGAGGCATATATGTGAACTGTCTGAGTATTCTGCTCAGTTTTTCTGTAAATCTAAAACTGCTCAAAAAATAAAGTCTCCTTGCAAATGGTAAGATTTCATTCTTCTTTATGGCCAAGTAATACTCTTGCATAAATGTGCCACAGTTTCTTAATCCATTCGTCTACCAATGGGCATTTTGGTTGTTTCCACATCTTGGCTATCGTGTATAGTGCTGCAATAAACATAGGGGTGCACATATTTTTTTGAATTAGCATTTTGGATTTCTCTGGATAGATACCTAAGACTGGAATTGCTGGGTCATAAGGTAGTTTGTCTAACTATTACGTTGCTTTGTACACCTGAAATAAAAACATAAACACAAATAAAAAATAAAGTCTCGTAATTATAAAACAACCAAAAATATACATCACACAGAATGACAGAGCTAGTAAGAAACTTTTCTTATCTGCTTAGATTCACTCAATTGCCTAATGAGTCAGAAAACCACAAACGTCTCATCCATCTCAATGCCAATTAAAACAGTTATTTAGTCAGTTGGTCTTCTGAACATATTTACTCACTGATTCTTTCGTCCCTTCCCTCTTCCCCTTACACTTTCTATTTCTAATTTTGGACATTTATAAAAGTCAGATGGCACACCATCTTTCATTTTGCCAATGTCAACAATTTTCCCCGACTCCCTCTGAAAACACCAAGCACCACCGTGTAATCAGAGGCACGGATTATTAACACACAGGGATATTAAGCTATCAAAGGAGGCATTGAAAAACTCAGTAACAACACATTTTCTAGAACTGGGACCCAAAGCACAGTTAATAAGAATGTCCCATCAATGGTATAAGAGTTTCTTCCAGATCCCTCCCCACTGCCCCTTTCCTATGTGTCTTACTGCTTTCTCCATCCCTTTGCTCTAGCCACAAGGCTCCCTTGCCAAGCCTCCTAAATCCCAGGGACACTCCTGACTTGTAGCTTTGCACTGTTTCTTCTCTCTGTCTGAAACGTTCTCCCACCGGGAACTCATATTTTCATGGCTCACTCCCTCACCTCCTTCAAATGTTTGCTCAGGGTTACATTCTTACTGCGGCCTACTCTGACCTTGGTTTTGAAAATGAGCCCATACCCAGCTCCACCAGTCCTCCTACTCTGCGTCAGACTGTTACATTGTCCTTAAAATGACTACCTGGTTTGCTCATTCATCACATTTCCTGCTTCTGTCTCTTCCCTCCATTAAAACATAAATTCTAAAAGGGCATGGAGTCGGCCTGTTTTGTTTATTTATGTATCTTAAACACTTAGACCACTGCCAGGTACATAAAAGGTGCTCAGTAAACATTTGCTAAAGAATAAAAGAATGGAAAATTAAAGACTTAAGAACTTTAGTGTTGGAAAGGATCTTGGAGACCTTCTAGTAACAAAACAAAATAAAACACAACTTCACAGAGGACTAGAGGGAGCAAGTGACTCACTAGTCAGTGATGCAAGAGCTTTTACAGTAGATGTAGAGCTCACGTTTCTCTCTGTGCAATTTTTACCCTAGCCAAATCATTATTTTACTTGGAAAAGAAATGTATCTACTTGTAAAAATCAGGATTCTGAGGGAACTGCAGTGATGGCTAGTAATGCTCTAATCATTACGCTTGCAAATAATTACTTAATTACACAAACATCACTACAACTTCCTTTCTAGGTTTGGAGGTCAATAAGCTAAGGTATCTTAAGATAAGGAATTCACCATGGGTAAGTAGGAGAACGGGTGATCACATACAGAGGGTGCCAGAAAAATATATACACATTTTAAGAAAGGAAAACTGTATTAAAATTGTAATACTCAATATATACCAATAACGAAAGATGAATACAAGTCACGTTTGACTTCTGCAATGACAAGAGGTGCTCGAAGTGGTTACCATCAGTGTGCAGACACTTCTGATCAGAGTGAATTACTACTTGAGCAACGTTGACCAAAGTGTCCACTTGTGTACATTTTGGGCATCCCCAGTGTATATATATATATCATATATATACATACACATATACATATAGGCTTACAACAATCAGAATCTGAATTGAAAATCAATCTAAAGAACAAAATGAAGAACATTTAAGCTCTGTCTTTAAAGGTTAAAGAAATAGGTCACTCTTTTTTCTTTGTCTTTCTCATTTGACATGGGAGATAAAGAACACCATTTTTTTCTCTAATATCTCAAAGTAAATTCAGTGAGTTCATTCACATGAAACCACTGTCCAAACTATAAAGAGCTCTCCAAAGTTCATTGGTATATGTGCTATAAGGAAGCTTCTCTGGTCATGTTATTTAAAAAGCATACTACTTTCCTCCAGTGTTTAACCTACCTAGCGATAAGTACACTGAACAGTGTTGTGATGAGGGGGTAGGACCCTGATTCTAATCCTGGCTCTGCCAAGGCTAATTGGGTGTCTTAGGCTAAATTAGTTAATCTCTTTAAACCTCAATTTTTCCTCTATTGATTGGAGGATGTTAATAACTACCTGATAGATCTCTCATTAGGTTTAAACTAATATAATACATATAAAGTAAGTACCAACACTATGTACGTGTCCTTTTCATTACTCACATGCTTGCTATTACATATCATATATCATCTACTCTGAAAAAAAGAGCTAATTTATTAGGATGAGTCATGCTAATGAGTCATGTTAATGAGAATGTTAACTGGGTAATTTCATCATGAAGGGCTGATATTCTTTTGTGGGATTTAAAAAATAATGTCAGGGTGTCATTTCGGGTTTTTCAGGTTTATTTACAAAAGCATTGTTAGCATCCTTGTAAATACGTCTGATAATAAAGTTCGTGAACTCATTCTAGAAAAAGTGCTACATACGTCATACTCAATACCGCTGTAGTCAGCTCCAAAGTACTCCCCCTGGGAAGCTATGCACCCATGCCAGTTGCTTAGTCCATCCTTCAAACCAATTTTGGAACTCTTTTTCTGGAATGGCCATCAGAGATGTTGTACTACCCTGGATGTCCTGAATGTCATCAAAATGTCTTCCTTTCAATATTTTCTTTATCTTTAGGTAAAGAAAGAAGTCATTGGGGGCCAGGTTAGATGAGTAGGGAGGGTGTTCCAATACAGTTATTTATTTAACTGGCTAAAAACTCCCTCGTAGACAGTGTCGTGTGAGCTGATGCATTGTCGCAATTCAAAACCCATGAATTGTTTGTGAAAAGTTCAGGTCTAACTGTTTCATGTAACCTTTTCAGCACTTCCAAATAGTAAACTTGGTTAACTGTTTGTCCAGTTGGTAAAAATTCATAATGAATAATCCTTGATATTAAAAAAGGTCAGCAACATTGTTGCAACAAGGTCAGAAACTTAATTGTCCTACTTCATAAGGGGAATAAGAACCAGAGAGCTTTAGACATTTTCTAAGTTTCGGTTATTAGTAACTTAGAAATCTGGGTCTAGGACAAAGGTTTCCTGTATTTCAGTCAATTGCCTTTCATGAACATCACTGGGTTTGCAATAAACAGCACTGGCTGTATCAGAGGAAGAAGAGCCAAGAAAAATTTCAGCTACTATGCATGTGGAAGTTGAAATGGCTGATTTGTATTTAGCTCTACAACATTAACCTTACATTCTTTGAAAGAGGCAGGCAATTTAGAAGTAATCAGAAATAAAGCACCAACCAAATGTCTCTTAATAGTAGAACGGCCTACGTTGCACTCAACGTTAGCCTGATACTTAGATATTTTTTTCTCCCGACTAATAATATCACTGTACAAATCACCTTCAAAATGCAGTCAAAACACCTTTGCTCAAAATGAAGGAAAATTTAGACTGCAAAACAGCAAATAGAAAAAAACAAACAAACAAAAGGAATAGTGATTTGATTTACGTTTCTTTGAGTGTGCTCTGCAAATTTGTGAATATTTGAAAAAATGATTTCTGGTTCTGGTGGCTAACTGAAAACATATGTTTACCTGTACTTGTCAAGTATGTCCCATTGCAAAGACAGGAAAACTATTGAAATAAATCCACAGAAGCACCAGAAAATCAGAAGCATAGCTACCAACATACAAAAATAGTAAGAACTTTCTGGAAGTTTTCAATCAAATGGAAACTGTTGGATGAAAATACATAAATAAAACTGAGGAACTTGCAAATATCTACAGGTGAAGAAAAGACCAACAAAACAAAAAAAAACACAAGTGACTGTTCCAGGCAGAATGCTAGAGTACCTCAAAGAGATGGAGCACAAAGGAGCTGTGTGTGTGTCACCAGCTGGTAATTCAGCAAAGATCTCCATAAAAAGTCAGGTTGGTCCCTTGTGCCAGGAGTTGCTGATGCCAGCATTCATAGAACACGTGGGGTGGGCAAATATTGCTGAAGTGGGAGATCTGACACATAAGTTTCCACGAGTGGACACTGAGACCAGAGGAGTGAGCTGGTATTCCTTGTGGCTGCCACGAAGTACTGTGTTTTGCCGTGTATAATGTGCACCCACGTTCTTGGCCCAAACTCTCAGGGAAAAAAATCTTTCATTGTAATTTTTTAATTCAAATTTCTATTTGTTTACATTTAGGTACTTCTTTTTTGTATTCTAAAGGAATTTTAGCACTTATTTTTTAACATGCTATGGTGCAAAAAATTGTATGTAACAAATAATTCCAAAACACAAGAACAGATACAAAGTACAAGAAATTTTATGTACCGGTAACAAATTTACGATATTTACCCATCATAGAAGGCCAAGAACTCTTCATCGCTGCAAGTTGTAAGTTCAACAAAACCAATTATAGTATTCCAGGGTATTATTTTGCATATGGATATTGTTACTGATTTCTATAGTTACACCTTTAACTTATAAGCATAAAAAAAAAAGAATTAAAAACATTTATATAGATAAAGAATTAGTACTACCCATGTATAATGTGCATCCTTATTTTTCCCTCACAAATTTGGGCAAAAATGTGTGCAGTATACACAGCAAAATATAGTACTTGTACCTCCCTCAACAAATAAACAGGCTACCATTACATCACAAATGCACGCCCACTAGGAAACAAGGTTCCACCTTTTCTACCAGACAAACAGAAACCAGAGCTTTGACTCAGAATGCATGTGCACTGCTAGAGGAATGAATGGCATTTCTTACTTGGTCAGAGGAAATAAAACATATATAGTAATATTATTCCGTTTAGACTCATCCACATAAAGCAATAGAAAACAAAACTGATAGTAAATAACCAAACAGTTGAGAAAAATTCTAAGAGAGACTTTAAATTGAACAGAATACTAGGAGAACAGCTTGAGGAAGATTGCTAATAGAATAAATGGGAAATTAAAGAAATATAATTAATTTCCTTGAGAGAACTGGATCTCCATCATATCTATAAAATAGAACAGGATATTATGAAAAAGAAGCATTCAGAGTTCTTGGAAATTAACAATATGATTATGAAAACCCCAGAGATGAACTGAATAGCAGAATCAATACAGACTAAGTTCCAAAAAGTGAACTGCAAAACTGATCCAAGCAATCAGATTATATAAAGTGCCAGAAGATGAAGAGATGAAAAATTTTTAAATATATGCAAAGGGATGGCAAGGGTAGATCCAGAAGTTTCCACATCTGTTTAATAGCTTTTCTAGGAGATAAATTACACATGGGAATCTCCCAGTAGTGAAAAATGATGAGGGCTCATCAAATTTCCAGGGGAATTTATGAACTTCAGGGATCAAAAATATATTTCACTCACTTTCTGAGAGTAAATTAGGATATGTAAAAATTCTGGAGGAGAAATAATCAGACAGACATCGGTCTTCTACAAGGAAGACATAATGGATATTAGAATACATGGCAACAACGCCTTTATAACTTAAAAAACAATTTTGAACCTACAAGTTCATACCCAATCAAGCTGTCTTTCCAATGCATGATATGTTTTCTTCAGTCAATCAGGAACTCATAAAGCTTATCACCTATGTATGCACTACCTCTAAAATGTGTATGAACCAAACATGCTGTTATGGGTTGAATGTGCCTGCCCCAGAGTTCATATGTTGAACCTAAACTCGATTACTTTAAAATATGACTGTATTTGGAGATAGGAGGTGATTAAATTAACATTAGGCCATTAAGGTGGGTCCTAATCCAATTTTGCAGAAGAAGAAGAAATTTGGACAGAGGAAGGGCTATACCAGAGAGGATGAGCACACTCAAGATAAAAACCACATGAGGACAGGACCTGGTGAGAAGGCTGTCATCTCTGCAAGCCAAGGGGGGAGAACTCAGAAGAAATGAAACCTGCCAACACCTTGATCTTGGACCAGTAGCATCCAGAACTATGAGAAAATTGTCTGTTGTTTTAGCTACCCAGTCTGTGGTCTTTTATTACAGCAGCCATAGAAAACTTATATACGTACTAATCTAAAATAATTCAATATAGAAGATTGTATGGGAATGGTACAGAGTAATGAGCAAAGATATCTGTAAAGGTTTGATTTGATAATTACATAGTGGTGAGGCATTTGAAAGAATGTGATTGCCAAGGGAGTAGAAGAATTATTTACATCCTGAATCTTATGTTCCAGCCTATTTTAGTAAGTCATAGAGCTGTTTGGGAGATGAGCCAGGTCAATAAAATCTTGCCATTGATATTCATTTATTTGAGGAGTGGGTAGGTTAGTGGTATGCAGTTAATTTTCAATGATAATGGATAAATATTTAGAATGAGTTTACTAAAAATTAAGTATCCATTTCAGAAAAAGACAAAGCAATTACAATGTATAAATACTGGGAATAAGCAAGGACAGAGGATATCCAATCAACCCAACTAAAGACAGAGGTAAAGGGAAAAATAATGAAACAAGAAAAAAGACAAATAGAAAACATTATGATGAAATAGTAACCATGACACTGAATTGATTTATGAAAAATGGATGCTCAGATTATAAGAAAAAAAATAACCCAGCCATATGTTACTTATAACGGACATAATTAAAGCCACATATCATGGAATATTAAAAATAAAGGGATGGGTAAGATACTACTAAAGGAATTATTTTAAAATTGGTAAGAATATCCATGTTATTAACAGACAAAATACAACTTCAGAGAAAGTTTGCTCTCTAATATCTCAAAGTAAATTCAGTGAGTTCATCCACATGAAACAGGGAAAACATAAAGATGGATATTTCATATTGATAAAAGTTATAATTCCCCAAGCAGATATAACTGTCTTGAATCTTTACACATTCAACAATATGGCTTTGAACTATAAAGTGTTGAGACTGATAAAAACAAAAAGAAAAATTGAGACTTTTATAATTATACTGGGGGAATTGAAAGTATCTTTTTACTAAACCGACAAATTAAGTAGATAACAGTGAGTAAGGATGGAGAGGATTATGATTTATCTCTGTGCTTCTATCATCTCTCTAGCATCTATTTTTGTAGCCAGCTGAGGAGCAATCATTCTTTCATACATCTGGAGAAAATTTACGAATACGTATATAAAATTAATGTATGATAATGGAGGCATGTCAGATCAACAGGGGGAGGACAGAGCACTGAATGAATGCTGTTGGAAGAACTGGCTTGCTAAAATCATGAGCTTCTAGCTTCTCACTATACGTACACAAACGAATTATAGGTGGATTAGTTAAATCTAGAAATCAACGTTGCATAAAACTAAAATAAATAAGAATATTTTATTATTTTATGGTAGGAAAGTTCTTCCTAAACAAGGCTTTAAAAGCCAGAATCCATAAGGAAAATAGGTTAACAGGTTTCATGAAATAAAAAAGTAAAAGAAAAGTTGCTTTAACTGAACATGGCCAAAAAGAAATCTGAGAAGTTATATCAGCTTGAGAGCCAGACTTCTAAGCAAAGCTGAATTATGGTTTTGTCTCAAGGTGACTTTGCACTTAGTCCGTTTGTAGGTAAATGTAAGAAATACCTTCTTTTGCAAATTCCCATGTCTGTGTCTTAAAACTGTGACATGATTTTAATTTTAGCAGCACAACTCTTCAATGTGAGGTCACTTTCTTTTTCTGCTTTTTTTGTATTTCAAAGGGAAAGTCTATTTTGAAGGTCAAATTAGATTAGCTCCTTCTCTTGAGTGTCAGCCTTTGCATTTTGTGTGATTTTTCTCCATCCTGCCTAATTTATTATTTAATAGCAACTTTTAGCAGTATTTTTACCATCCTAAGGTTTATTTTTCTGTTTTACACAATGGTAGATACGATACACATCTCAGAAAGTTTTTTCTACCTGTGCTATGAAAGTCTCTCTTTGCTGTCAAGATCTACACATCCACCTTTGCTAAGCTGTTAACATAAACCTGTGATTCTTACCTTGTGATACATGATGGTTGTGTGTTTAACACACTCCACAAGGTGAAGCACGTTGTGCGATATTGTCTGTCATGCAAACTGCCTAGCAAAATGCCTACCACAGCAGATACAACCTTACTTTTCTTTTCTATTCAATAGGAACTATCAGATTAAAATACGGGACACTGATATTACATTGGGAAAATCTTGAATCGATTCTCAAAAAGGAACAGAATCACTAAAACACACTTTGGTTCATTTTAACTATTGTGATGGCATATTACTTGCAACACATCTTAGCAATGATTGCAGTATACCAGTGTGTGTGACATATCGTGAAATACGGCTCCAGCTGCTTTCCATATTTTTGCTTAAAATATATGCAATGCTCAAGTAGAGTATAATCTATATCTTCTGCAAGTCCGTTAAGATGCAGAAATTTGCTAACTATTCTCAACAACTCCTACACGTATCTCTACCATTAATGCCTGGGGATATTGTATATACTACTATTTTCTCCCTTAAACACAATCTACTATTATTCTCAAAAGCCGTACTGGATAAATTGTGTGCACCACTTGTGAAAAGAATGACCATGAAGTTCAGCATAAACAGGAATGAAAGAGACCTGATTAGTCTGGAACATCAGTTAAAATGTACCTTGGAAAAAAAATAAAATTATAGATGGAACATTTTTAGCAATTCAACAACTTTCATAACATATTATCATAAAAGATGCATTTAAAATTAAGCATTAATAATACAAAGAAGGAATAAAACAAAATAATCTGATGCGTAAATTTCCTTAAGGATATGTCATACAAACTAGTACCTATTTAATTTTAATACGTATTTTCATAAATGTGATTTAAACAATTTTGAGTATTTTTTCCTTTTGAAACAATATTTTTTCTCATTTTTATTTTTATTCAACAGATGCCTGGAAGAATTTATGCTACACAAGTGATAATTTCAAAATGAGCCAGGTCCTCGTCTAGGTGGTGACATCTCATGGTAATAACCAGAGTCTACGGGGCAGCTTAACACAGTTCAGCACTTGGTAAGTTATTTCTTCCCTGCACCAAATGGTGACATAATGCCCTGATTAAGTGAACATAACCTAAAATTCATTTCCTCTATTACTAGGAACTATACACTATATCTCATTGATTCATTATTATGATATGACTACATACATATGGGTGGTGAGGGTAGGTGCCAACTGGTGTATCAGATGTCCTTTGTAGGATATCTCAAAGTCCCTGGACGTTGCTGGTGCACTATGCCCCAAAGGGCCCACGGTCATTGTGTATTTAGGAAACACAGCTGAAATGGGTAAGACTCTTTTCCTTCTCTGCCAAACTTCTTATTCTGAAGTTCAGGGGTCTGGGAACATCATAGGGAATACACAGAATTTCCTTCTGCACTAACTTACAGAGAGTGACCCCTGAAAGGTCGGGCTCTTCTAACAGGACAACTGTAAGTCTAAAACCAAACTTGAGAGGATTCCAAAACTGACCAAAGGAGGCTTTAGTCAGTTTGACAAAGAGGGTGTCGTCTTGCTGGCTCTTATTCTGGAACTGCTCATTCAACAGTTAATCACGAAAAGCAGCAGAACTACAGGATTAAATGGCATATCGCTTCGGCAGTTATACATAAAACAAACATCTACACATTCATTTACCACCAGGCTTCCCAGTTCCTATAAAACACCTGCCTTCTCTATGCAATACTCTACTTTGCAGGCTGGGATAAATCAGAATGGTTTGGCTTTTTATCTGAAAATGTAATAGAAAGATCATAGCTGAATTTCACTTTGATCTCATCAATTGTACAAGTCTTCTTTGACAGGTGGAGCTTTATAAGATGCCTTTCATTGATATACTAATAAAATTAAATCATGCTTTATTGAGATAATAATCTTCATGTGCCAATGGAGATCTAAGTCTTACTCATCACATGTAGAAATTGCTTTCCAGTTTATCCTTATACTCCATTTTAAACCAAGTTGTACCTTCTCTGCTCCTGGATACCATTTTTTAACTTGTCCCCAGTTGCAATCATACTTCGGGCCTCCTCCTACCCACCAGCCCTTATCCCTTTTCCATATAGCAGCCACACAGACATTTTAAATTTTCCAATGTATTATTCCTTAATTTGATACTCTGCTATGGATTAAATGTTTGTGTCCTCCCCCAGTTCATATGTTGAAGACCTAATACCCAAGGTTTTGGTGTTTGGAGGTGAGGCCTTTGGGAACTAATTAGGTCATGAGGGTGAAGCCCCCCATGAATCATAATCATGGGATTAGTGGCCTTATAAGAAAAGATACAAGAAAGATGATCTCTCTCTTCCAGGTGAGCACATAGTGAGAAAACAGCCATCTGCAAAGCAGGAAGAGGGGCCACACCAGAAACTGAATGGGCAGATACCTTGATCTTGGACTTGACAGCCTCCAGACTGCGAGAAATAAATTTCTGTTGTTTAAGCCACCTAGTCTGTGGTCATTTGCTACAGCAGCTCAAGCTGTGTAAGATACTCTCCAATGACTTCCTATTGTTCTTAGAACAAAATCTAATCTCCTTACGGTTCCTACAAGGCCCTATATGAGCTGGCGCCTGTCTATCTGTTTGATCTTCTCTCTCTCTCTCTCTCTCTTGCTTATTTTGTTCCAGCTATACAGCCCTCAAATTCCTTCCATCTTTGAGCTTTCTCATTAGCTTGCTCCCTCTGCCTAGAATATTCTTACTCCAGATATTCATGAGGCTGACTTCTTTGTGTTTTTCAAACCTAAATTTAAACATCATCTTTTCAGAGAGGCTTCCTTACCATTCAATGTAAGATAAGTCTCTCAGCAGACCATAAATTATTATTTATCACAGAAAACTGTTCTACTTGCTCCAGAGTACTATATCACAAATTGAAGTTTTCATATTTATGTGTTTGTTTTTTTAAATTTGTTTTCTGTCTTCCCCTACGAGAGGGTAGTTTTTAATAAGTAAATGTAAGGAGGACAAGTTTAAACTGACTGGTGTTGACTCAAAATTTTTCACTGTTTACAAGTTAATATCTTCAAAAGATTTGTGTTTTCTTTGGATTGGCCACTAATACCAGATGGTACCAACGCAGAAAACATAAACTGCTCTAACATATTTCAAATAGAGAAAATTTAACATAGAGAATTGGTTACAAAGTTTATGGAAGTGATGAGAAACCGCCACGGAATTTGTGAGACAACCTATAGATTAGTATGTGCAGGAAGATGTTTCCATCCCTAAAACTAGAACATCCAAGGGAAGTAGTCACCAAAGCTGAGTTGCTGGAAGAAGATGGAATTTGGCAAGCATACGTGGTGGGAGCTAAAACTAACAAGGCAGGGCCTATCTGGAGGAAACTGAGTTATAGATGAGATGCAGCCGAAAAGAGAGAGAGAAGGAAGGCTTGTCTCCTCTTTCTGCTCTCATGTCTTCAGCCAATGCCTTCCTTAGGCCAAACTTATCCAGAAAAAGAGAGCAAAGGAGCCTGGGAAGTGTAGTTCTCTGCAATACAGAACAGAGCACAGATGGCAGAGAGTACACAGCACTTAACACAATTTCATAAAATTTGTGCTGGCCAGGAAGCACACTACCACAATCTAAGATCAGAAATCTCTTTTAGGAATTCCTTGCCTTTTTTATTGCCCCATAAATCCTTTACCATGAAATGTCATGTTAGGTATCTTCTTTGCCATGTCCTTTCTAAAGGATTTAAGTAATCAATGTAAGGAATAGTTTCAGATTAGCACAATTATCACCTACCATGTGTTCCAGAACATTTGCTACTTATTAACTCAAGAAGTCATCTGTTTATGGCACATTCTAGAGTAGTGTCTTTCAATCTTTTCAGTTAGAAAGACCTCTTAGAAATACATATGTTTTTCTTATTAGAAAGGTAACACATGTTTAATGCAGAAAAAAATATAAACTACATGAGTAAAACAATGAAAAAGATATTATCTTATCATCTAGAGATAATTACTCTAACAACTTTTGTGTGTATCCTTCCATATCTTTCTTTCCTATATCATTATACAGATATAGGTATTTATACAGATTAAGATATAGATACACACTTTAATGCACTCAAAATTAGATATATATTTTAAATGGCATTCTAGAATATATATTTCTTAATATCTGCTTTAGTTATTAATGAATCATCAGCACTTCTCTTTATCATTAAATATTCATTCACATAATTAATTTTTCCATAATGTTTCATAGAAAGAGTGAATATATTATATTTTACCAATTCCTAATAATAGACATTCAGGTGATTTCAAATATTTACTATTATAAAGAATAGTGAGATGAAAAACCTTATAAATAAAACATCCTGCATATCTATCTTTATTTCCTTATATTTCTAGATGAGGAACGTTTTAGTCAATAATATAAAAAATATAAAGCTCTTAATTGCCAAAATGCTCTTCATAATTGCCTTTTGATAGCAATGAATGAAAATATCTATTTCTCCGCACTCACACCACCATTGGATGTTATCATTTTATTCTTTTAAAGTCTCTTTTTTAATATTAAAAACAAGAAGTTGTTCCTCACCACAGTTCCAGATAATATTAGTTGGACTTTTGGTCTGTTACTTTAGGAAATTCATGCGCAAACTTAGGTTCTCAGATCCCTTACAAGGAATGATCTGTCAATCAAACTTCCCCATGTCATAGCTATAGACAATGTTTTTCAAATGCAACACATCAGTTGAAAAACCTTGCCCTAGAAAATGTAGTAAAATATGGTACTTTTATATACACGAATTAGAAATTATGAGAAAGAAAAAAGTTACATGTGAAAGAAGAGCATGTTTCTGGAAAGCCTCCATATAAAGGGTAGAAAGAACATGTTTCTACTTCATTAGTTCATTTACATGCAAATATTACACATTCAGGAAGTTTTCCAGTTTGGGACTAACCCAAGATTTTCCAGCATAAGAATTGAGAAAGTAAGACTTATCCAGTGACTGTGATCCATCAATGCCATAGGACTATTTATGAAAACAGTTTATCTTAGGTTTCTGTAAACCCAAAGTTAGGACCTTTTCAGTAGCAAGAAACACAAAGAGAATTTTACTGTCTCAGGAAAGGAGGATCCAGGATTTAAACAGAGCAGGCACCATTCTGTTTCTTCCTTTTTCCTTCGTTCTGAGTCCCTCTCTGTGTTAACTTCTTTCTCAGGCAATACGTCTCGCCATGCTGGGAAAGATGGCCCATGATAGTCCCAAATCCAGCTACACCTTTAAAACTTGTAATACAAAAGAAAGAGAAATCCTTCCATAATCTGCGTCAAACGCTGGAGGAGACTACCATTGCCTCTGCCTGGGTCACCTGTGGAGGTGGTAAAAGAAAGCCCTGGTGGCAGTCAAACCCACCAAGACAATCTGGAGTAGGGGAAGGCAATTTCTGTATATAAAAAAAAAAACTTACTTCAGTCTGACTACCAATTCCCCTCCTCTATTCTTTCCAGTAGACCTCTCTGAGTACTGCCTGGGGTATAAAAGCATTGCTACAATTAACTGTTGTCCTCTAATTAGAAAAACCAGTAACAACCAAAAGCAAAGTATCAGAAATCATGACTTGAGGCCAACATTTCTATTGAAAAGGCTGTCTACAGAAATGGTGGAAAGCAGTAGGCTGTTTAACTTGGGTAACTAAAGTAGCTGACTCTTGGTTAGGATTTAACATTTGAATTTTCAGGAACAAAAGCATTCACTCTATAGCACTGGCTGACAGCTGAGCAGCTGAAGGATATATGGATGCTCTTTTTGAATTGAGGAAGCAATATTTTGTTAGAAAGTGACTAACATCTTCTTGCGTTCTGTTTTGAAAGGTCTGTTGGCCTTTCCATTTGTATTGCTTCCATAGTAACAACCATCCACTCGTGTCTGCTTTAATTGCAGCAACCTATGTTTTGAAACTTCAGTAAAAACAATGTATTGTGAAGTCTTTTTAAGATGAGTGGTTATAAATTACCCTGTATAAAATTTAGCATAAGCAATAGGGTAATTTACTGAATATTCGTTCACACATTGTATGTAAAAACAATGAAAAAATCCAAAATTTTTACTTGATTTGCATTTACTCACATGTATCAAAACTGTTAAAAATGAATCTCTTTCTTTGTTCTTTTTACTGGCTTCTTTAGGAAAACAGACATTCATGTAGAATCAGTATAAATTCTTCACTTTTCACATGTTTATATTTTTACTTGATAAGAGCTTTCTTTTCTATTAATGGCTAAAATTGATAAGGCGTTTTTCCTTTCTCCTCTTTCCCTTGTTTCTTCTTCGATTTCTTTGGGGGAACTGGACAAAACCTGAGGAACAATGCTGGGTAAGAGATACTAGATTTTTGAAATCAGAATTTTTGCAAATTGGGTATTCATGGAAAAGTTACAAAGTCACTGAGTCTCAGTTTCTTTATTGTAAATTTGGAAAAAATATACTACCTCATGAGGTAAATCTGAGAATTAAAACTGCTAGTATATGTAAAGTTTATAATACATAACCTGAAAGAAAGGAATCACTTAATACCTGTTATTATTTACAAGGGGCAGTGTTTGAGTTAAAGACAAAAATTCCAATTGTATTAGCTTCGTGCAAAGTAACTGTGGTTTAAAAGGCTAAAAATCATTGCAAAAACCGCAATTACTTTTGCACCATATTTTTTTTAATAACAAGTGTTTGTATAATTTCAAGGCAATAACACTAGGTGTTGTGTCCTGATATACAATCTTTTAATTAGAAATCAAAATTTCAAAATTGGCTCATGATGACTGAAGAGCTCATTGATCTTTCATACAATGAGAAGTATAAATGTAGCAACTTGTTTCTTAAAAGACATTTGTGTTGGTGCAGATCTTGTCTTAGTTTAAAATGGAGCAGCCCTGTTGGTTTTAGTGTGAGCTGGTACATACTTAAAATCTTAAATTTGCTTTGCCTTTACTCTGTTTGGGAAAGAAAATTCTCTTCATCGTTATTCCTCTCATCACAACTCTTCACTGTCCCTAATCTAAGTTGTTATTAAAGATAAATGTAGACCCTGCCCATACTCTTTAATCTCTAGATAATCTTTTAAATATCAAGCACCATAATTGAGCTCTGGTGGCAGCCATGAATGAATAAATCTTGAATGAGATTAAGATGAATGACAGTCTGACTGTCAAATTCCCATTGCCCAGAAAGACAGGAGAAATTAATGGGAATCTGCGTCAATCAGGTGTTGTGTTACGACTGAAAAAAGGATGGTTACACACATGCTATGACTATTTTAGTGAAATACAAATCTGTCTTCCTTTTGTACCTTTAATACTCCCGCACTTCTGGGATCGATCATGTAGAACCAGAATCGAACAGTACACATTCCAAGGCTTGCCGGGAAGTGTTGGGAAGTAGTGATTCTTGCAGTGTATCCTTCTTTGGGGACAGATGAGTTGACATACAGGAAGTGCCGGCCACTACCTTGAAATAGAGGAATATAAATTGTTTTAGTAAAATGATATGTTTTATAGCATGACACAGAATGTATTTAAACCATGTACAAATTTCATTCTTTCTCCACACACACACACACACACACACATACACACACACAATTAAACACAACTCATTTACTTTTTGTGAGTCACATGTCAATACTATTTAATTCTTTGGACAGAAAACGCACTATGATTACATGATTCACAAAATTCCCCTGGGAATGTGACTTGTGCAGAAAGCAATCAACTATTTGTGTTGACTCTGAAGGTGGATTCCTTTTCTTCCAAGTTGCTCAAACCTTTCTATCAATTTCCCATAAAACAATTTCTATGCTGCATGTAGAGCAGGTAGTGGGGGCTGATTAATATTGTATTTCATTTTCAGTTGCTCTGATTTCCACACTGACCACAATAGCAGTGAATGGCAATAACTGCAAAGTGAAATGTCATTGTCAAAGTCGCCACATTATTTTTTCCTAAGCAATAAACAACTTCCATTCTCCTCTTGAATGGCATTAATGTGAAAAATTGATCCATCTAAACATAACTGGATGTTTTTTTTTCTGGTCAAAATGCATCATAGCTACTATTCCCTTTATGGCTTTTACTGGGGGAGATTATATATACTTTCTTTGCTTAAATATTTGTTTGTAGTTCTAAATTGGGGCTATTAAATTGTTTTCTAATTAAAAATCTTATTATTCTTTCCTGTAGCATTTTAGTATTGTTACTGAGCTATACGAAGTCTGACAATAAGTTCGTGAATTTGTTGTAATGATGTTGCTAACCTTTTTTGATATCAGAGGGATTATCCATTATGAATTTGTACCAACTGGACAAACAGTTGACCTAGTTAGCTACTTGGAAGTGCTGAAAAGGCTGCATGAAAAAGTTAGACGACCTGAACTTTTCGCCAACAATTCACGGCTCTTGCATCACGACAATGCACCAGCTCACACAGCACTGTCTGTGAGGGAATTTTTAGCCAGTAAACAAATAACTGTACTGGAACACCCTCCCTACTCACCTGATCTGGCCCCCAGTGACTTCTTTCTTTATCTGAAGATAAAGGAAATATTGAAAGGAAGACATTTTGATGACATTCTGGGCATCAAAGATAATACGACGACAGCTCTGATGGCCATTCCAGAAAGAGAGTTCCAAAATTGCTTTGAAGAGTGGACTAGGCACTGGCATTGGTGCATAGGTTCCCAAGGGGAGTACTTTAAAGGTGACCATAGTGATATTCAGCAATGAGGTATGTAGCACTTTTTCTAGGATGAGTTCGTGAACCTAATTGTCAGATCTCTTATGCATTAAATCATTAATTGTGAGTTAATAGTACAAGAGGTTCTTTTATGAAGCTTCCCTTTTTTAATAGTAATATTTTAAATTAAATTTATTGGAGGTAATGTTGGTTAATAACATTATATAAGTTTCAGGTGTACAACTTTACAATACATCATCTGTATATTCTACTGTGTCCATATATTTGACCCCCTTTACCCTCTTGTAACATCTGGTAACCACCATACTGTTGTCTGTGTCTGTAAGTTAGTTTTTTTATTTGTTCATTTGTTGCTTTTTCTTAAGTAGACCTTGCATTTATTTAGTTAGATTTATACCTAAGTATTTCTCTCTTTTTTGGTGCTAATGTAAATTTTAGTGTTTTTATATCAAATTCCAATTGTTCATTGCTGGTGTGTAACAAAGCAACTGACTTGTATCTTAACCTTGTATCCTGCAACATCGTTATCATTGCTTATTAGTTCTAAGAGTTTTTTCTTTTTTTCTGCAACATTGAAAATTTCTATATATACAATCATGTCATTGGCAAAAAAATACAATTTTATTTTTCCTTTCCAATCTGTATGTCTTTTATTTTCCTCGCCTGTCTTATTGCATTAGCTAAGACTTCCAGGATGATGGTGAATAGAAGTGGTGAGAGTGAGGGGACATCCTCGGCTTGTTCCTGCCAGGACAGCAGCTAGTTTCTCACCATTAAGTTTGATATTAGCTATAAGTTTTCTGTAGATGTTCTATTTTCCCCAGATTTTTTGAGTGATAATTGACAAATAAAATATTTAAAGTGTACAAGTAATGATTTGATATATGCATACATTGTGAAATGATTCCCATGATTGAGTTAATTATATATTAACTTGGTATAATTGCCAATTATATTTTTGGAAGAAGTTGTCAGTGAACCCACTTAGGCTTAGTGCTTTTTGTTTTGAAAGGTTTACTATTATTAATTAAATTTATTTAATAGATATAGGTATATTCAGATTATCTATTTTTGTATGTGTGAGTTTTGGTAGATCGTTTCTTTGAAGAAACTGATACATTTTGGTTATCAAATTTGTGGGCATATAGTTGTTCATGATATTCCTCTATTATTTCAACGGTTTCTTTGAAGGAACTGATACATTTTGGTTATCAAGTTTGTGGGCATATGGTAGTTCATAATATTCCTCTATTATTTCAATGCCCATAGATCAGTAATGATAGTCTTCCTTTTATTTCTGCATTACTATATTTATTAATTTGTGTTTCCCCCCACCTGCATTTAGTTAACCTGGCCAGAAGGCTTTCGATTTTGTTGATCGTTTCAAAGAACCAGATTTCAGTTTTGTTGATTTTCTCTATTCATTTCCTGATTTCAATTTGATTAACTTCTTCTATAATTTTTATTATTTCTTTCTTCTACTTACTTTGGATTTAAATCACTGTTACTCATTTTTCTAGTTTCCTAAGCTGAAAACTTAGATTATTGATTTAGAACTTTCTTTTCTTCTAACATACGCATTCTAATATGTGCTAAAACATTCCCACTAAGCTGTGCTTTAACGAACCCCACAAGTTTTTATAACTTTTATTTTCTTTTTAATTCAAAACATATCAAAATTTCTCTTGTGATTTCTTCTTTGACCTCCATGTTATTTAGAAGTCTGCAGTTTAGTCTTCAAGTATTCTGGGGTTTTACAGTTATACTTATGTAATTGATTTCTACTTTAATTCCACTGTGGCCTGAAAGCAGACATTGTATGATTTCTATTCTTTTAAATCTATTAAGGTGTGTTTTATGGTCCCAAATTGGTCTATTTTGGTGAATGTTTCATGTGAACTCCAGAAGAATGTGTATTCTGCTGTTGTTGGATGAAGTATTTGAGAGCTGTCAATTACACCAAGTTGATTGATGGTGCTGTTCAGTTTAACTATGTCCTTACTGATTTTCTGCCTGCTGGATCTATTACTGATAGAGGAGTGTTGAAGTCTCTAGCTATAATAATGGATTCATCTATTACTCTTTGCAGTTCCATTAGGATTACTTCATATATTTTGACATTAGGTGCTTATACACTATAGACTGTTTGTTTTCATACTTGGAAAATAAAGACATATTCCTGGCATGACCTAGATACACTCAGACTCCATGTGTCAAAACTACTAAGAACTGCGGCTTATTCCTTGAGAACATGCATTCTTTAAATCTGTGCTATCTTTTATTAAATAGGAACAGCTAGTTTTTCCTTCATCTTATTGCCTTCTATACCCTTGAGGATTTCCAATACGTTTAGACTACACTTTATAGGGAAAACTTAAAAACATCATCCTGAAGAAGAAAAATATGGCTAACCCAATTATCTATAATAACAACTTTCCTTATATAGCTAGGACTTAATTGCAAATTTGGAGTCTATTCATCTTATATTGAATGCAAAGAAACAGCTCAAACCTAGTTCCAAAAGAGAAAATTCATATTAAGTATGTTTGTATAAAACTATTTTATATTTCATAACTCAGCTCTTAAATAGCATGACATATATGAGAACTAATGTACTTCTATCTCAAAAGTAGATCATGTTTAACTCAGACTTTAAATGTATCTTTAGAATAGTGGGAAAAGAAGTAATTTTGTTCGTTGACACAAATGTAATCCATGTTATAAAGTTAGGAATTCTGATTTAAAATCTTGCATTTCAGTAAATTTATTCTCTAACTGCATACATACAATAACATTCATTAATTCAGATGTTCCTTTTGAATAATTAATCATATGATATTTATTTATTCATTTATTTATTAGTTTCAGGTGAATATATATATATATATATATATATATATATATATATATATATATATATATATATATATATATACATATATATTTAAAGGTAAGTTTTAAGTTTGCGCAGCAACATGAATTCATTCAAACCATGTTCTCCATCCTTAGTTTTGTCTCAAGGCTCCTGATGTGACTCAGGTCACAGTATCCTTAGTGTCGCAATAATTTTTTCATGGCACTTCAGGTGGGAAGCAATATTTTAGTTTTGTTTATTAAGCACTTAAGCCCAAACAACATAGTATGTATTAATATGCTAACACCATTTCAGGTATTTAAAAAGCTAATGCACACAAATTGAAAAAATAATTATTCTTAAATAGCCACAGTTGCTTTCTACCGGAGGGGGAGCCTATTAAACACTCTCCAGATTCTCAAACCTTGAAATCGGATTGAACACCACCACCTTCATTTCCTATTCCACGCTTATTTTCCCCAATTCTTACTTTTATTACAGCAACTACTGAAAACCTGTTTAGCAAAGATATGACATCAACACAAGGAATGTAGGCCAATCCGATGTTTGCATTTTAGGGCTATCTCATGAACTCACTGTTAAAAAAAATGTATCGTTCACTGGGGATGGCAATAATCCATCATTTCACTGCAGCATATTTATTTCAGTAAAAGACAAACAATGTTATGTAAAGCTCAACATCAAAGTTAGCAATTTCAATTATTAGTTAGGGGACTCTGGGTGAGTTTTCAAAGTATACCACATGAAGCCTCTTCTAATTTGCATATTCAATTTTGGTCTTACAAAATCTTACAGCTGAACACAAAAATCAGAAAGTCAAATCCTCGGTGATGTATTAAATGCATGTAAATGTGAAATTTTATCCATTTTAGAATTTAAGAATGCAAAACTATGAGTAGAAATTTGGAAGCCACCATTGCAAAGTTGGTCTTAGGGGATTTTTAATTCTGGAACAATAGCATATCTAAATTTAGCTTTGTAAGGAGAAAAGTTTTGTTGCAATGCCATATTTTTACTTGAGAGTCATAAAGGTGAAATGTTGCTTAGCCTCTTAAAATTATTAATAGAAGCACAAGAATTATACAGGAACTATGTACTGCATCACAAATTTATAAAAACCTTATATTGAATTATGCTTTCAGAAATAGACTCATTTTTTTATCTAGCAAGCTCAGAGTAAACCCACTTTCAAGCATTTATAAACTTTCAGTTGCTTCATTGAGAATTAGCTATTTAACATAGCAAAATCCTTGGAGAAGGTCACTCTAGCCTCCCACAAAAATTTCAGAATTTTTTAAAGCAGATAATAAACATAAAAGTCTCAACTGCCACAGCATATTCAGAATTTAATGGTAAATCATTAAACCAGTTCACTTTATTTACATGTGAATCTCTGTGGAATGATCAACATTCATGGGACAGATTTTTACAGAAGCAGAATTTTTTGTTGGTTTGATTTTGGACTGTTTTAGAGCTTTCCATGGCTATTTTAAAAGTTACTTAACTTTCATATATTAGATCTGATGTATTCAATTAAGTCTGTAAAATCTATCATACGTTAATTAAATATTACCAGATGCAGTACTCTGGAACCTGGGCATTCATTAAATATGTCTGAGTTTTCTCTCTCCCCAAGCTCTGTGTCTCCTGATATTTTGCACACTTTCAGTTTAATACTTCAGTTTTGCTTGCACAGGTTTTATGATGATAAGCTTTTAATGTTTTTAGGGTACAGATTTCATATTTCACATATTAATTAGTTAAAATCAAGCCCTGAGTAGAAGTTTCTCGTTAATATTATTTTTTCCCTTAAAAACTCTAAAGAATTGCACACATTTTTGAAAATCGGGAGCTACTTAGTGTCCAATAGTGTAAATTCAGCATCAATATATACTTTGTTCAGATCACCATTGTTATTTCACACTGGAATGCCAAAATGTATTAGCCACATTTAGAACCCACCACCATGCGTCATGGGCACTCTTTTTCACTTGGGTGTTCTCAGAGAGTAAGGATTCTAATTTGTCTTTCAGATGTTATTAGCTACATCTTGAGTTTTTGAAAATGTTTCCTTGAGTTACTATGCTACAAGGTAATAAATTTGACATTTCTTTTTTAAAAAGACAGTTAATACTTTTACAAGACTGCTATATTTTTACAGCTCTAGTGCCCTCACCAGAATCACACTCACTTGCACGAGGTCAAATCATAAAAGACAATTCCCCACTTCCAGTGATGTGAATTCACTCCTTGCTTTAAATAGTAGGCAATTTTTGTCTTTTTTTTCTTGCTCATAAAATAAAGCTGCCTAATGGCTTTTTAAAAATGCGTTGCAATATGCCTCTCTTTCAAAATAGCTAAACGATTCCTTCTTCAGAGTTAAACTTACTTAAGCTTGGCTGCACATCGTCTAAAATTTCTGCCTGTTCCTCACTCTAAAATAGAAGGGTGCATAATGACAATCAGTTGAAATGCCCTCAATCTTTTTTTTTGTACTTTCATTTGTCCCCCCAGATTTTCAAGTTTCTGGCTATTTGCATCTCCAAGTTTTAAAGGCCGTGAAATGTAAGCACGTTCAGGGAAAGAACTAAAGTTTCCTTAAAATTGTCAGATGGCAACCACAGACAGAGTGCCTCTGAAGTCAAATGAAATTTTCTCATGGTACTTGATAGAAATGTCTGTCAATACTGTACTTTTATTGGCTTTTTGAAGGGCTTTATGATGAACAGATTTGGCATTTCTTCATTTCTACCTTTTCTAACAGATTATTCTTTAGGCATTATTCTCTTTTGAGAGTAATTATTACCTATTAAGAAAACCACTTTTCAGCAGAATGTCTCATTTTAACACTATGTACTATTATTAAATTCAGTACCATTAAATCTTTCCCCTCAGTATGCATTGATCTGATATAAAAATGAAGCTTCTAGCTGTGACATGCCAAAACAGGGTATCTTCATTTTCTTTTGAAAGCTTCTAATTTGCTCAATGGCAAGTATATCTTAATCACATGCTGATATATGGGGGGAATTGGTTGGCACTTCCTATAAATCTAGGTATAGACAAAGGACATGGGCTCTCTTAATTCTCATAGTGGAAGAAACTAGAAGGACCTCTTTATGTGTTATTTTCTTGTCGACATGTCTTTGGAAACATGTGTTGGCTTAATAGCATTTCTATAACTTGATTTCATTTGCCAAATTGAGATTAAAAAGGAAACTTGTTTCCCAGTCATGTAGGAAGAAAGACCTAATAAATTATAAACACTTTTCTTTATACAAGTGATGAATGGTAAAAGCTTTGACGTTGTTTAGATTTAAGATCCCTTTTACCTGAAAGAGTGTGGAAAGCAAATTACAGAAGACTATTATTTCTTTTGAAATAGAAATAATATTATTAGATTATTTCTTGTTCATAAAATAATGAATATGTAAAGAGCAGAAACTGTGGGCAGGATTGCCCACTGGTTAAGCCTGTAGGCACTGGAGCTGTGGGTTTCTATTCAAATCTCGACGCTACCAGTTATTAGGTATGTGACCTTGAGCAACCTATTTAAATTCTCTAGGACTCAGAAGCAATAGGATATAATTACAGCAGGTACTTTAGCCTCATGGGGTTGTGGTAAAAATTAAATGATACACTATATGTAAAGTGCTTAGAACACAGTTGTAAATTAGTGCTATTCTATTGGGAAATTTAAAGAATAGATAGAAAGATTATTTTAACAGTAGAGAAAAGACTACCAATCACAAGTTATTGATTTGATAACTACTATATAGAAGGCACTATGTTTTGTATTTGGATGTTAGAGACATGGGCAAGTTACAGCTGGGGACATATGAAACATACCCCAAAGAATCTAACAATAAAAGCTAATGATATATATAGTATTGAGAAGACAAGGTCTAGATCAGACTATCTGGGTTCAAATCCAAACCCTGATACTTGCCTTTGATACTGGACAAATCACTGAATCCCCACTGTGTCTCATACTCACCTTCTAGCCAATGGGGATCATCACCATCATCATCATCATCATCTCACTGAAGTTATTGTGAGTCTATAATATCCAATATTGATGTAGATCATAAATGTCATGTAGTTCAACAGATACAAGATGGCTTAAATTTGGTGAATGAAGAAAGATTTTATAAAATGCATGTCGTTGTGTCAGGATATTAAAGGAAATAGTGGAGATGGTAGTAGGCAAAGAAATCAGTTTACAGTGTCAAAGATCATTCTTAAAATAAAATAAAATAAAATAAAATAAAATAAACAATGTGGAGAGACTTCTGGTTTCCAGTCCAGCATGTAAGAAGTTTGGAAGGCATCTGTCTCATCTTCACAACAACAACAAAAAGCTGAACAAACTGAAAATAAAAAAGTCTCTATAGAAACATCAGACAATAGAGTAGAGGTCACAGGGCAAGCCACTACTCCAAAATTGGAAAGAGAGGTAGTCACAGAGAATCACAATTTAATGGGACAGAACCCTAAGAACAGGGACTGCTGATGGGGTCAGTACTGGGTGAGGAACATGTCAATTGTAATTAACAAACTGCTGGAGGCTCAGTGTGGGAAAGCTAGAGAGACAGGAACTCCAGGGGGATGAGTCTTAGGGGGTACCCCTGAAGTATTACGTCCAAGAGCCCTAACAAGTTCTCACAGTGAAGACTGGAGAAAAATCCCCTCTTCTTCTTTCAGGGGGCGGATAAAGTAGCCATTTTGAAGTGTGCCTGTTTTTCTTAGCTAGGTCTAGCTGTTCTCTCTCATGTAAGGGGGAGCACTTGTGAAGGTCACAGTGAAAGGGCACAGGCTCACTGAAAGACTGCAATCAAAGCACAGGACTGTAGAATGCTTCCCTTCTGTCGACCTTAACACCCCATCAATAGGGCTCCCAGGTATTAGCAGGGGATTGTTACTGAAAGAACTTCATCCCTCAGACCTGATTTAAGAAGGCCCTAGAGAAGCCAAAGTACAATAAGGGAGACAAAAATAAGGCTGCCAGAGGAAATTTTACCTTTTGACAACTACAGCTACGGCAAACAGTAAACACAACCTTATTCCAAGCAAGACAAACAAAAACCTCTCAGGAAAGGCCTGTTCACCTGGGTCCCTTTTACCCAGTACATTGCGTCCACCTTCCAACACAAAAAGTTTACAAGGCATGCCAAAACAGTGAGATGACCAAAAGTTGACATTTATAACAGCTGAAGCATATTTGCGGAACAAGCACATAGAGTTTGTAGGAGATTTACATAAGAAAATCAGAAATGAAATTTGGAGAAGACCAAAGGAAGCCTTTAATGCCAAAGTAAAAGGCAATCGAGAGATTCTGATGATTTGGAGGACCAGTAGTCACATTCAGGAATATTATTCTTGCATCAGTGTGATCCTGGTTTAGGAGAATATTTGCATTCAGGAGAGTTTCTTTGACATTTGCAATGACCTAAGAGTGAATTAAGATGACAGAAGTGAAAATGTAAAAACAAAAATTATATATATATAGAGAGAGAGCGAGAGAGAATGAAGAGCTGACATAATTTGAAATCGAGAGAGAATTAGGTGTTAACGATGACAATGCCAGTAACAGAAATATTATAATATTATGTTAGGATCTGGAGAGGAGACTCTTTCTGAAAGGAAGGTAAGTTTGAATTTGGATGTGTGACTAAGCCACACTGGAGATTACCCAGCTGGCAATTGAAAATGTGAGACTAGAACATGGAAATAAAGACCACATACATGCAGGAATTAGCATACTTTGAGCAGTGAAAGAATAAAACTCTGAGAAAGCAAAAAGTATAGGAAGAAATATAAAAAAGGAAAATTCAGAATATTGGATAAGACTCACATTTAGGTTTTAGTAGGAGGAAGAAAAACTATCAAAGACAGATGTCATTAGGGAAAATACATCACAGTCCACAGCAGTAAAAACACAGATGAAAACCTCGAAAAGGTGTGGACTGATCAGTAGGGTCAAATGAATCACAAGAAGAATTAGGTCATTATGACTATGAAATCAAAGCAGTCCTTGAAGAGAACTAGAATGTCAGCTCCATGACGGTCGGGACTGTATTTGGTAAGCAAGTATCACTACAGTGTCTAGATCAGCGACCAAGAGTGGGTGACCAATAACTATTTGCTTTAGAAATAATAGTTTTGCAGAAGACAGATTGTAGAGAACCAAAGGTGTGTGTAGTGTGGTAGAGGATACAAACAATGTGTGGGGAATGGTAATTTGAGATATAATAAAAACAGCAATATATAGAAGGGAACTGAGGTTGAGGTTAGACATTTCATTTTCTTTTTTTTTTCAAGGAAAGAGAGAATTGTAATGCTTGAAGTCAAAAAGTATGCTATACTGATAGAGAGGCTGTTTAAGGATATTTAAAAAAGGAGTAAATATAGGCAGGCAAGGTTTTGAGAAGATAGAAAGGGATACATTTAATGGTTCATTCTTTCACTGAGAAATAAAGTCTGTAAATAAATATGGATTTAGTAAATTTCTTTTAGAGAAACAACAATGGCTGGAAACAACAACTTGCAAAATGATGAAATAATTAACCTGAAATTTATTCAGGGTTTAATCTTGTCCTCCAAGATTCTAAAAGAATTGGTTAATTCACTGAATTGGTTCATGCTTTTCACTGAACACCATGTCTCACAGATGACACTTTTTGGCATTCCCAAAACAGAAAGCATCACCTGGGTCTTACTTGAAACAATTATTAAGTATTCTCAGAAGTGTTTTAAATGAACATAGTAAAATAAACCAAGACAAAGGAAAGAAGAATAAAAAATTAAGATTGTTTCTCCCCAGAGGCAAAAGAATGTGACATGAATTGATTGAAACATTGATTCAAATGGCACATGTATATGGTTGGAAGGGTGTCATGGTTTGAGACCAGAATTTCTTGTTGGCAACAAAATGGAAATCACTGATCATGCAAATTTTTGAAGAAACAGGGCTGTTCTACACGCTCTGGGATCATTCTTGTTGTCTAATTATCACTAAAATAAAGTTAACACTGTCTCAGAGAAAAATAAGGAATACGGAAGGACCCTGGTCTAAATACTCAGTATGATTTCATGAAGAAAGTTGCTTTTATTCTAATTCCAGTAAACACACGAGGGGTATAATTTATTGCTTTTTTTTGCAGAGAGAAGACTAAAACTGCAAGACATTCTGAGATTTATCAGCATATATTCTCTTGGTTTTCTTTCTCGGCACTGTTGTGTAGTTGGAGTGGAATATTGTATTTCTAAAAAGTAACACGAGACAAAAAGGAAGTAGAAATGATATTGAATAATGGCAAGAAAATGTGAACTAGAGTAAATATGAAATATAGAAAAAAACATACTTGATTGTTTTGAGCCATTTGACATCAATAAAATGCCACTATTGTAATATAGCCAATATACCACTTACAACATTTTTCTGTTTTAGAAGAGAAACTATCAATTTTTCATTTTTTATACGATCCTCAAATTTATATATTTCAGGAAATTTTGAGAATGTCATATTGAGCAGTAGAGATTCATTGTTACAAATACAGGCTTCTGCCTCAAAGAGACATGGGTCCCAAGGCGAGATTCAAGTGTCTTCTGTGTGGCTACAGGCAAGTTATTTACTCTGTCTGTGCATTTTCTGAAAAAGCCTCAAGGTACGTGTGAAGATTAAATGAGAAAGCTTGAATAAAGCCAGGTATATGGTGATTGGCACTCAGTGAACGGTAGCCATGTAGAGTCACATCAACTTTTGAGGGCAAGAACCAGTTCTATACAGCTAGACTTAATTATCTATTTTTAGTAGCATATTCCTTAAAAAAGAAACAAACAATGACAATTAAAAAAAATCTTCTTCATCTGTACTGTACACAAGGAGATCATTTGGGTAGTCTTTCATTATACAGTATTTACTTAGTCATTGAATTAATGTATTATTTAGAAAATAGAGCCAAACTACTCTTAAAAGATAATATTAAAGGTTATCAAGAAGTCAGAAGAATTATTAGTTGCTATATATTATTAATCATTTAATGCTAATATGGTATGTCATTCTCCTTGCTAAAATCTCCTTCTACCTAATGCTCATATGTTTTGGTGGCATAATAGAAGACAAGCAAAGGGAAACAAAAAGGAAGTACAAATAGGAGAGAATGGGAAAAAATACTAATATTCATTATGGCTATACATGCTGTCATGCATAACTTCAGCATAATAAAGAGAAATACTGGCAATGAAAGAAAATTGGAATAACTACATAAATATTTTGTAGTTATGCTAAACATCAAGAGATCTGTGTAGGATGAATCAAAGAAATAAACAGCTCTAAAAATGAAAAGGTATTAGGTTGGTGCAAAAGTAATTGCAGTTTAATAGGTTAAAAATAACTGCAAAAATCGAATTACTTTTGCACCAACCTAATAGCTTTTAAAATAATCTGAGATAAATTCATACATGGTTACAAAATGAGATCGCACATCCCACCAGATCAGACTATGGGGAAATGCTGTCTAATGCACTGTTAAAGCAAAGCTTCTAAAGCAAATCAATTTATATGACCAGTAATGACCCAGTGGCAGGGCCGCCATGCTGACAGTCACAGTTGTGGTGACAGTGGTGGTGTGTAAGATTCACGATGTAGTGATGGCCATTGAAATTCAACCCAATTATGTAGTGAGGCAAGGTTCTTCCTCTTCAAGAAGCTTCAGAGTGTGACTGCCTACCAGTGAAACAACTAAACATTTCATTATGGAAAGAATCAGACTGGCAGCAAGAATTATTACATTACAGTACTTATGAAAAAAATAAAGCTGTTACCTGAAAATACAGATCCTATACAAATTAACAGGAAATTAATACACATAGATCTGGAATGGTTTTGTATATTTAATTATGAAGACAATACCTATCTTCATAGGGATGTTATCACACAGTCATAAATATTCTCCAACAGGTCTGGGACTCTCTACCTTCATAAAATGAATAAACATTTCTAATTTTTTCTCTTTTTTTTCTCATTAGTTTCAGGTGTACAAAACAACATAATGATTAGATATTTACAACATATTTACAAAACAATGTAATGATTAGATATTTTCACCCCTCACAAAGTGAGAACCCCGACTAGTCTACTACCCATCTGATACCTTACATAGTGTTTACATTACTGTAAATACCCCCCATACATTGTTGACTATACTCCCCATACTGTATTTCACATCCCCCTATTTTGTGACTACCAATTTGTGCTTTCTAATCCCTTCACCTTTCTCACCCATTCCCCTAATCCCCCTCCCATTCAGCAACTATCAGTTTATTCTCTGTATGAGTCTATTAAAAAGTTACCAACTAAATAAATAAGGAACTCATACAACTCAAAACAAACAAACAAAAAACCAAGAAAACAATCCAATTAAAAAATGGGCAGAAGACCTGAAGAGACATTTCTCCAAAGAGGACATACAAATGGCCAATAGACATATGAAAAAATGCTCAACATCACTAATCATCAGAGAAATGCAAATCAAAACCACAATGAGATATCACCTCATCCCAGTCAGAATGGCTACCATCAACAAGACAAGTAGTAACAAGTGTTGGAGAGGCTGTGGAGAAAAAGGAACCCTCATACACTGTTGGTGGGAATGCAGACTGGTGCAGCCGTTATGGAAGGCAGTGTGGAGGTTCCTCAAAAATTAAGAATAGAATTACCATATGACCTGGCAATCCCTTTCCTGGGTATCTACCCAAAAAATCTGAAAACATTTATCCATAAAGACATATGTGCTCCAACGTTCATTGCAGCTTTGTTTACGGTGGCCAAGACATGGCAACAACCAAAGTGTCATTCGATAGATGAATGGATAAGGAAGTTGTGGTATATATACACAATGGAATACTATTTTGCCATGAGAAAAGATGAAATTGTACCATTTGCGACAACATGGGTGGATCTTGAGATTATAATGTTAACTGAAATAAGTCAGACAGAAATAGTATGATTTCACTGATATGTGGTATATAAAACTGAAAACAACAAAAGAACAAGACAAACAAATGAAGAAACAAAAACTCATAGACACAGACAATAGTTTAGTGGTTACCAGAGGGTAAGGTGGGAGGGGTTTGGCAGAAGAGGGTAAAGGGGATCAAATATATGGTGATGGAAAGAGAACTGACTCTGGATGGTGAACACACAATGTAATACATAGATGATGTATTACAAAACTGTACACCTGAGATCTATGTAACTTTACTAACAACTGTCACCCCAATAAACTTTAATTTAAAAAAGTTACCAACTTTGAACTTTGACTATGTATTAGAAAAACATATAAAAGATAAATAAAAGATAATGCCAAAATAAAGAATAACATCGGTTTGTCTCTGAAAATGATGGAAGGAACTATCATATTTGGGCAATAATTCAAAAAGTATTATTTTTGGACATAAGAAGACCACATGTTAATATTTAATTATTAGGATGTAATATACATATACAATATGTATTCTGAAGATGATGTATCAGATTAGATTGTAATTAAAGTACTTTTCACTTAAAGTGAATTGAAGTTAAATAGATCATTTTTGCAGTTATAGCAGCAAGCATATGAATTCATAAGCAAGAGATTGCCCATCCTCAAAGATATCCAGAGATGGGTACTTTTCAATATATTTTGAGTCAATTTCAGTGTTTTATTCACTTGATAGACAAAGTCTTTTTTACATCTGCAGTGTAATACGGTATAGAATAGGGCTGTCTAATAGAAACATACTGTGAGCCACATATGTAGTTTAAAAAAGGTAAAAAGAAACAGGTTAATTTTAGTACTGTATTTTTTTTTTTACCTTAATGTATCCATAATGCTATAATTTCAGCATGGAATCAATGTCTAAATTATTAATAACTTTTATATTCTGGGTTTCTTTTTTCTTTTCTTTTTTTACTGCACATTCAAAATTCAGTGTGTATTTTATACTTACAGCACATCTCAATTTGGACCAGCCATGTTTCAAGGGCTCAGTATTTCCACATGGCTGGTGACTATCATTTTGGAGAGCGTAGGCTATAGAAGAAAGTCTTTTGAGTCAGAATTTGGTATTCCAACTCCCCTGGCCAGTCGCCCCTGTGATTTGGTCAAGGTTTTCAACCTTTCGAAGAATTGGGTATCTTTTACATCACAATCCTTTCAAAAGGATTCAATGAGATAATACTTGCAAAATTTTTCCTACAATTTCTGACTCCTAGGAAACATTTAACAGATGTTAGTGCTCTTCTTCTAAATCCCTTGAGATTTCCCTTTATTTTGTTTGTGGGGAAAAACAAAAAAGTCCTTTTGTTTAGTTTTGAAAATGGAAAATAAGAGCGAGTATTCAACATCCATTTATAAAACTGGAAACAGTAAGGCGGGTAACCTCATTCTAATGGCTACACATGAAAATTTCTTTAATTTAACCCCCGCCCCCAACACCACTCTGTAAGTCCTAAGCCACTCCCCACTTGTTCCTGGTTGTTGACGGATCCTTTGTTTACTACTCCCTGTTTCCTCTTTTTCCCATACCACTTATCAATTTCAAATAAATTATATAAAATTTGTATTTATAACGCTGGATATTTATTTTCTATCCCCTTCTGCCACAATGTCAGCCACATGATCTTAGAGATCTTTCTCTGATTTGTTCAACATGTATATGTACCTAGAACAGTGGTTAGCAATGAATCGGCTCAACAAATGTTTGTTAAATGAATGAATGATTGAAAACATGTTTGTTTTTTTCACCTTGCCAGTGTGTATCATTTTCTGTGACACCTGTAGAAACTTCTATTAAGTTACATGTTTTTTTTTAAAGTAGTGGCTATAGCATCACACAAATCACAGATGTTTTCCTTTAGGATTCTTCTCAGATGTTAATTTTATTATAATTATTATTCCTAGCAGTAGCAGCAGTAGTAATACATTAGTAATTAGCACCCCTTTAAGAATCAAGAAACATATTATTTTAAACAGAAATTTATTCTAAACCGAATAAATTCCAAAGTATATTTAAGGATTAGATAGACTAAAAGAAGGATTTACAAATCATATTATTTGATATGTATCAATATCATTTGAATTTTGTATATCTAACTCCATATCACTGAACAAGCCCTAACCCTTCCCCCAAAATAAATATGGGACTCTCCTTCTACTAAATATCAGACACCAGGGTGAGATGGTGATACAAGCCTGGAATGAAACAGAGCTTAAGTGGCACTGAATATGGAGATTCATGCAGAAGTGTAACTAAGGACAACACATGCTACAGTGACGACCTGGAGAAGGGCTTGGATTGGGTTCCATACACTAGGAATTCAGGCTTACAGAAGTCACTTAGCTTCTCTTGTTCCTTATCTGTAACGTAGAAATAATATCTGTCCTGCCTGCCCACAGGAAGTAATCATCTGCCTAGCTTGCAGGGCTTTGTCCACCAACTATCAAGTATGTTATGTTTGTTGAACACTTCATGCTTTAAATTGCTGTTATACACATTAGAGCATTAGCATCATTAAGATCATTTGGGGGTATTTTTTGACCTTGTGGTGTGAATACAGAATTGCACAATAGTTAAGCATATGAGTTATATCAGGCAGTATATTTATTACATTCCAGTTACTTTACAAACATCTAATTAATTCATACTCTCAGTTCCCATGACGTTGTGTGTGGTATTTAATAGGCATTCATTAATAAAGTTGTGTTCATCAATATACTTTGCTGTTAATAAACACAGAAGGAGAGACAGATCCAAGTAACATGAGACCTACATAAGTATTTCTCAAGTGCTATTCAATCTTAAATGCTGAAGTGAAGGTAAAAATAGCAAAAGATGTGACTCTTGCCCTACTAGACTTTATAGTCTAATTGTGGAAGTGGCCAATTATATAATTACAATGAAAAGAAAGTTATCAAGCAAGGGAAAACAGAGACAGCAGCCTTTTCTATTATGCCTTTGTTAATTCATGTCACGCAAATGTCACTCTTGCCATTAAATCCCCTATATACTAAGTTTAAATACTATTCATGTGAAGACTAGAGAGTGGATTAATGTTTCTAGTTTCTCTCCACAACTTTGGCAATGGCTCCAGCAAGACTCATAAATAGGCCTGTGATGGGCAATGAAAATGTCCTCCTTATGTATCTAATTCTTCATCTTGGTAACAATAAGTGAAAAGATCCATAAACACAGCTTTAATTAACAGCAAACCTTTGCTGCTTAGAAATAGACCATAGGCCTCTTTGAATCTGTTGGCCTTCTCAGAAAGAATTTTGTTTTTCCCAGAGGGTAAAAATTAATTAATGTCCTTACAATGTATTTAGTAGCCCATTGTCTCAGAGATGCCTAAATAAGTTCAGTGAGCTGTATTCCTGTATCAAGGATGATACAATCAAGCTGCTTTAAAGAGAATACACTGTAAAAATATACTGTCTAAAGTAGTGATTAACAGGGAGGATAATAAAGTATTCTGTCAGAATGATTACTTTTCTTTATCTGTGGACATTACTTATGTACATTATTGCATAAATAATCAGATTCAAAACATTTCATGTGGTTTTTAATGAGCTCACACAAGCTATAAAAGTTCAAAAAAGAAAATAAACACTGACATTAATAGTCCTTAACTGTTCCATTAAAAGCTATTAATTGAGGGATAGATCCAAGATGGAGGAGTAAATAAACATTGTGCCTGTGTCCTTCCAAGAACACATTAAAATTACAACTAAATTATAGAACAATAAACCTGGAGAACCATCTGAAGTCTAGCCAAACAGAAGTCCTATAACTGAAAATATAAAGAAGAAGCCATGTTGAGACTGGTAGGAGGGGCAGAGACACAGAATGGGCCCCAAACCTCCCTGTGGTGGTTGAGAATCAGAAGAGATATCTCAGCTGTGGAGGTTCTCCCCAGAGGAGCAAGGAACCCCACATCAGGCTCCACAGCATGGAGTACTGGTGCCAGAAAGAGGAGCCCCACAGCATCTGGCTGTGAAAAACAGTGGGAATTCCGAATGTTCGGGTGGAATGGAAGGCTATGAGAAATCCAGGCATCCTCTTAAGCAGCCTGTATACAGACTCATTCACTCTCAAACACTCACCTTGGGCTCCAATGAGGGACAATGACTTGGGGGGCCTTGGAGACATATCTAGGGCAACTGAGGTGTGTGACTGCAGGGGGAGAACTGGTAGACAGTTGGTATTTTGCCCATGAGGAGTCCTCCTCTTGTGCAACTGGTAGGCAGATGCCATCTTTCCTGTGTTGAGCCCGCCCCCCCACAGGCCAAGTCTGAATCTGATTGGTCTGGTGAGCTCTGAAGGTCCACCCTGCTGACTCAGCCTGCCCCCCCACCCCACCCAACTTATGCACTGCCAGAGGCACTTTCTCCATGAGCAAACAGCCCCTCCCGTATTGCACTCTTTCTTGGAAAACTATCAGAGTCCATGGGCCTCAGCCCAGTGGCTACTGGCTTTGGTGTGCTCTGAGACTTTTGTTCAGTTGCTCCAGGCTCAGCAGTGGCAGCAAACCAGAGTCTACATTAACCTAGTGATCAAAACTCTTCCCACTCTTGTGACTCCCTGGGACCCTGCTTCACCCAACTCGCATACTGCAGGAGGCTTTATCAGTGGCTGAACCTTAAGGGAGTGGGCAGGTGGCAGCAGGCCTCAGGGTATCCTGGCTTTTTGTGGAGTTACCCCAGGCCTGGTACTGGTGGCAGACATTCTCAGGTTGCAGCATGCCCTCTCCCACATGCCTCCAGGTACTACACAGGCAGTGACCAACCATGGATCACTTTGTAGCTCCTACCATGTATGCCCCAGCTGGTCACAGGCAATGAGTGATGTGGGTCTGCACCAGAGCCCTCCCAAAAGGCCCCAGAACCAACATACTTGGATTTTTGCTTCAGGCCACAGCAGAGCACCACCCAATTATCCCCATAAGCAGCACACACAAAGGGCAGTCTCAACAAGCACCAGAGCCTACTGGGGCAAATCCTGCTCCAAGGGGAAAGCTCTCTGCACAGTAGCCCATAAGCTGTGAATATGGGCAAATCTCACAGTCAGTCAGCCTGAGGGTCAATCCCACCCAATGACATACCAATAGCAATCAAGGCTCAACTATAACAGGAGGGCACACACAATCCTCACAAGAGACATTACTGGAGCACCTGCCTCAGGTGACCAGGGAGACTCTACCATTAGGCCCTACTGGACATCTACTACATAAGGCTACCTGGCCAAGACTGAAAGACATAGCAGATCTACCTAATACATAGAAAGAAACACAGCGAGGCAGCCAAAATGAGGAAACAAAGAAATGCCTCCCAAATGAAAGAACAGGGGAAACTTTCAGAAGAAGAACTAAATAAAATGGAGGCAAGCAACTTACCAGAGACAGAGTTCAAAACAATTGTTATAAGAATGCTCAAGGAACTTAGTAAGAACTTCAACAGAGATTGCAAGAATAAAAAAGGACATAGAAGCCATAAAAATGAACCAGTCAGAAATAAAGAATACAGTAACTGAAATGAAGAATGAACCACAAGGAATCACGAGCAGACTAGATGAAGCAGAGGACTGAATCAATGATTTGGAAGACAATGTAGCAGGAAACACTTAATTGGAACAGCAAAAACAAACAAAAAAAGAATCCCCCCCCCCAAAAAAAAAAAAAAAAAAAAAAAAGGGATAGTTTAAGAGACCTCTGGGACATTATCAAGAGTAACAGCATTAGCATCATAGGGTACCAGAAGGAGAAGGGAGAAAGCAAGTGACATAGGAGAACCTATTTAAAGAAATAATGACTAAAAATTTCCTAACCTGACAAAGGAAATAGACATACAAGTCCAGAAATTGTAGAGAGTCCCCAAAAAGATGAACCCAAATAGATCCATAACAAGACAACATTATAATTAAAATGGCAAACATTACAGACAAAGAGAGAATCCTAAAAGCAGCAAGAGAGGCAACTAGTAACTTATAAAGGAGCTCCCATAAGACTATCAGGTGATTTCTCAACAGAAACTTTGAAGACCAGAAGGGATTGGCAGGAAATATTCAATGCAAAGAAAACCAAGGACCTACAACCAAGACTATGCTACCCACCTAGGCTATCATTTCAAACTGAAGGACAGATAAAGAGTTTTCCAGACAAGAAAAAGCTAAAGGAGTTCATCACCATCAAACCAGTATTGGCAGGAAACTTAGAGGGACTTCTTTAAAATGGGGGAAAAAAGGATCACAGTTATGAATAATAAAATGGCAGTAGCTACATATCTATCAATAATTACTTTCAATATAAATAGATTAAATGCTCCAATGAAAAGACATAGGAGGGATGAATGGATAAGAAAACAAAACCCTTACATATGCTGCCTACAAGAGACTCACTCAGATTGAAAGGCACACACAGACAGAAAGTAAAGGAATGGGATAAGTTATTTCATGAAAATGTAAATTAAAAAAACAAACAAACAAAAAAAGCTGGAGTAGCAATATTTATACCAGATAAAAAAAGACTTTAAAACAAAGGCTATAAGAAGAGACAATGAAAGACCCAGTTATCCCACGTTAGGGTATTTATTTGAAGCAATCTAAAACATTTCTTCAAGGGGACATGTGCATCCATATGTTCACTGAAGCATTGTTTACAATGGCCAAGATAAGGAGGCAGCTTAAGTGTCTCTCATGGAAGAATGGATAAAGAGGAGGTGGTACGTATATACAATGGAATATTGCTCAGCCAGGGAAGGGAATGGGTTCTTGCCATCTGTGGTGGCATGGATGGACCTGGAGGGCATTGTGCTGAGTGGAGCATGTCAGATAGTAAAAGACGGATGCAAAGTCATTTCACTTATATGTGCAATCTAAGAACACAATTAACAAACAAGACAAAAACAAACTCATAGATACATTTTTATGATTGCCAGGTCGAAGCAGGTTTGAGGGTGGGTGAAAGAAGGGGACAGGATTAAGAAGTACAAATTGGTTGTTACACAGTAGTCAGGGGATGTAGGGTAAGCACAACAAAAATAGTCAATAATATTGTAATAACTATGTATAGTGTTAGGTGGGTACTAGATTTGTTGGGGTGATAGATGGGAGGGGGTTGGGTGGAAGGGTAAAACAGGTGAATAATTAAAACACACAAATTGATAATTACAAAATAGTCATGGAAAGTAAAGTAAAGCATAGGGAATATAGTCAATAATATGGTAATAACTATGTACAGTGCCAGGTGGGTACTAGTCCGGGGGATCACTTCTTAAATTATATATATGTTTCACCACTATGCTGTACACCTAAAATTAATATAAAATAAGATTTAATGTTAAGAAAAAGCTATCAACTGATCACTTATGTTTGGCTTTTTGAAAAATGCATGGAATCTTCTCATGTCCTTTGATTATACTTTCATCTTTTCCTAAATTGAACCTAAAATGCTTTTGTACCATTAGTAACATTATACCAGTAGATCTGATGTGTAGTTTTAAAATTCTGTCTTAAGAAAAAAAAAAGGCACTGCAAATGTTATTTAAGAACTCACAAATAAATGAACAAACAAAACAAAAACAAACTCATAGGTAGAGAGAACAAACTCATAGTTGCCAGATGGGAGAGGGTCTGGGGGTCTGGGTGAAAAAGGTGAAGGGATAAAGAAGTACAAATTGGCAGTTACAAAATAGTCACAGGGATGTAAAGTACAGCATAGGGAATATAGTCAATGATATTGTAATAGCTATGCATGATGTCAGGAGATACTAGACTTATCCGGGTGATCACTTCATAAGGTATATAAATGTGTAATCACTATGTTGTACACCTGAAACTAATACAATACTTAATGTCAACTATAATTAAAAATAAATAAATAAAAATAAATAAATCATAGGCATTTGTATCTACATGTTATTGTCTGGATTTTAGTAGCAAAAGTAAACATTGGCTTATTTCTCATAACTTCTCAAAGTAAAGAAACATATATTTATCCTTAGGATGAAAAATGTATATTCATTATTGATATCTATTATAGTGAAAGTGTTAGAAAATAATTTGAGTTTAATATTAGATAATTTTGAAATATCCTAATGTAGAAGTCTATGTTATAACTAAAACTATATTGGTAAAAATATTCTATAACATATGAACTTATTCACACTATATTTCACTAAACACAAAGCTTGTAGAAGGTTTACTACCGGGATTACTAGAGAAAATTTTCTTGTTTTGCTTATTTATATCTTTAAATTTGTAGAGAAAGATGTAATCCTTAGAAATGCAAAATTGAGGAAAAGAAGTGTTGAAGAAAAAATAAATATTAACAACTGAAAAGCAATAGGTCAAGTTTTTTTAAGTGGTAAAACTTACAAATATCCACCACAATTCTACAAACACGTAAACATTCTATCATCATACTCGTAAATATTGGATTTTCTTTTGAGGTGCAATTCCTGTTTTTACTTATTTATTTTCTTCTTCTTTTTGGATTTATTCCCACTCTCCTTTACTGCAACCCTATTACCTATCCAAGTAGTAATCCATGTTAATAAATAAGTATGTATCCTTTGTCATACTTTTCTCCATGCTCATATAGTTATCCATAGAAATGTCTGCATACATACTTATTCATAGGCATAAATAAGGGGGTGTTAGTCATTCTTTGCTTTAGAAAATTTGGATCACAGTACATAACCATTTAGCATATTGCTTTACTCCTTTCACAGTATCCTTTGGAAATTGCTACACATCAACTGTAAGGCACCAAAACTCTCTTTTTTTAGTTGCTGTGTGATATTGCATGCTATGGATTTTTTAAAAATTACATTGGCCTCCAGGCTCTACCTCTAGGCATGGGGAAAATGGGGTTTGATTTTGGCTCCCAGGGAATAACTGGAAAATTTTAAAGATATTTTAGTTGTCAAGACTAGGGAGAGAAGTGCTACTGGCATCTTGTGGGTAGAGATCATGGATATTGCCAAACATCCTACAGTGCAGAGCACAGCTCTACAACAATTAATATGATTATCCCAAACCTATCTAGTGCCCAGGTTGAGACACCCATCAGGCATACTCTGATCTCAGGGCATTTGGCACTGGCTAGCACTCTGGCTGGAGCACTCTTGCCTTAGGTATCCACATGGCTCACTCTCTCACTTCTTTCAAGCCTTTTACCAAACTATATTTTCTCTATGAAGCCTATTTTGATCAACCTATTTAAATTGTAACCTTTCCGCAACTCCAAAGCACACACAGATCCTTTGGCCATCCCAATCCTAGTTACTCCATTCTTTCTTTCCCCACAGCTTCCAACAGTCCATATAATTTATTTACATACTATGTTTGTTCATTATCTTTTCCTTCCTTGTAGGATGTGAACTCCAGTGTGGCAGTGATTTTTGTCTGTATTATTCACTAATGCATTCCCAGGACCTCAAAAGGTGCCTGACATTCAATAAACCAATAAAGCAACAAAGGAAAAAAATAAATGATTGTTTGAATAATGGGCATTCATTTCATTTCCCATTTTTTAAAACTATATAATGCTGAAATAAATATCCTATACACATATATGTACATTTTTTTTTAATTTCTCTATATCCAGAATGTTTTCCAAAATGGAAAATTTCCCATAACCATGTATGAGTATCCTCCTTGTGCTCCCCCACCTCCACATCTCAGCCATCTATAGGTGGTTTTTGAAAATCTTTTTCCATCTTTTCATTATTTTAGTTTGAATTTTTCTGATGACTTGTGAACTGGAGTTTCATTGGATATATTTGTTGATTATTTGAATTTGATCATCTGTGAATTGGTTTTGTAAGTCTTTTCTGGTTGTTAAAATTGTCATTTTTAGTAAGTTTGTAAGAGTTATCTATCTATCATCTATAATCTGTAAAAAAAAACACCTTTTTTTTCTAAACTATTATTTGCCTGTTGATTTCTTTTATGGAATTTTTAGACCACAGTTACAATTTTACATAATCAAATATGTACATCATTTCTTTTGTAGCTTCTAGACTTTTGGAAGTTAAATTCTGCCTTTAAATTACATATAGTTTACCCTCTGTTTTCTTGCAAAAATTTTATAATTATTCGTTACAATTAAGTCCTTAATGTATCTGGAATATATTTCTGTATATGAAATATACAGAAGAAAAATGGGTTTAATTTAATTTCTTTGCAGGTGGATAACTAAATATACAAGCACAATATTAAAGAATACATCTCTTCCCACTGAATTAACCTTTGTTATATACTAAATTCTCCTAATTACTGATCTCAGTGTCTTGATTTTCTATTCTGTTCTATTAACCTATAACCTGGTGTATAATAACTTCAAGTATTTTAAGAAAAAAAAAAACTTGGTCAAAGGAAGAGGAGATACAACTTGGCAGGTCAAAAAGAATATTCAGCTTGAAGATGAATTAAGGAAAAACCTCAAAATAAGAGTGAACACCCATGCTGTAATTGAACATCATGACATTTTCAATCTGCCTGATATATTTATTCATATACATATATATATATATATATATATATATATACACACACACACACACACACACACACACATATATACATACATATATACATATATAATTTCTCTTTTCATTAGTGTTATTAATAAAATGGTAGTATCAATCTCATATACTTTTCCTATGGAAAGTTATTTTAATTCCATATAATATTGCTCTTTTTCATTGTGCCTAGGCTCCCATTATTTTGAATAACATTTTTAGTTAGGATTCTCCAGAAATGCAGAACTAACAGGATATATATAAATATGGAAAGATATTTATTACACGTAATTGACTCATGTGATTATGGAAACTGGCAAACCCCAAACCTGCAGTGTGGGCCAGCAGGTTGGAGAACCAGAAGAATCATTGGTGCAGATAAAGTCAAGGCCATCTGTTTGAGAATTACCTCTTCCTTGGGCAGCCAGTCTGTTTGGTCTATTCAGGCCATCAACTGATTGCATGAGGCCCTCCCACATTATGGAGAGCAATCTGCTCAGAGTTCACTTGTTTAAATATTCACCTCATCCAAAACCCTCCTCCAAGTTCACACATATATTTAACCATCACAAATATCTTAGGTTATTTTTTATTCCTAAGAATAGTTAGAAAAATTTGAACCCCAGGAAAAGTTATCTCTAAAACAAGTTATTTTTTATCCTTAGGAAAAGTTGATTCGTAAGGTAAGTGCTGAATAGGCAAGACTTCAGGGTCAAAGTAAATAAGATTACGAGCCTACTTATACTCTGACTTCATTAACTGTAAAACCATTAATGATTGCATTCATCTCAAATCACAGTGCAGGAAGCAAGACTCACCAAGACTTTGTGGATAGCTGCTCATTCCTTCCATCACCACCTACCTTTCACATGTCCACATCTGCACTTCCGAGGAACTGGAATAAAACTGGTGGCCAGCTACTGGCCATTGTGGCCTCATGAGAACTCTTATCATTGTTAATTTTATACCTCTGTCTATTGCCTGCATTAATCTGAATGCCTCCTACTTGCCCCTGCTCCAATTGGTGGCTTTAAGAACACATTTAGGTTAGAGGTAATAACGTCTGTGAGTCTCCTAAAACATGAGTCATGGATTTCCTTGTTGCAATGTCAGTTTTGGGTCTATTCAACGATTCAGGGGTTAAATAGAAGGGACTCTCTTTTCATAAAACCTATTGCGCTCTACTCCCCACAGACATAACGATGCACTCTGACACTCACTCAGATAGTTAAAGCAGGTTTCCAGGAATGGATAACGTCACCCGTGTATCTTCACTAGATTTACCTGGTGTGTGATCGGAGTCTGCATGCCATGCTTCCACAGGAATTCTGTTGCCAATGGCCCAATCCAAGTCATCTTCAGAGTCTTGAGTAAGCCCGCAGGCTGTGGTCCAGTTTCCTGAAGATGTTTCAAAATTGCAGCTTCCCATTGTGCTAGTATACTGGCCTAAGGAAACAAAAATATTAATGGAATGTTCTGGAAATGCATATCACACTACATTTGTGATGATTTTAAATTAGTATGTGTATATTCTAGTTCTTTATAAATTTATAGAACCAGAACATTTATACTCATTGATAACATCAGTTGTACAATGTAGCTTTTTTTTTTTTTTAAATCACAGGGTCTAGAAGCAGTGCATGAATATTGTCATTTATCCATTAAGAGTTATATTGATTTACTAATAACATTCATAAATGATAGATAAAACTGTGTCTACCCATAAACAATGAACATAACATTAGGATAATACAGATAACTCAAGTCAACTAAATCAACAGCTGCAGTTGCCTGGATATTTAATTCAGTCCCTCTGCTTACTCTGCTGTTTGAACAGCATGGACCATTACAGAGGTAAAATCATTTACTAAAGGAAAGGTGCCCTCGAGAGATAGTAAACTGTATAGGACACAAACGCTTTCGGCATACCATACCAATCACCCACTTACAAACTTTCAGAGCTAGTCACCAAATAAGGAAAGAAATTCTCTTCCAAAAGTGGTGATTGATAACTCATTAAAATTAAGTTATTCACAATAAGAAAAATTACGGGATAATAACTACCTAGTTATCTGTGAAAAGTGCTATCATAACTCCCAGATATCTGCTTTCATTTTTCTTTCTTTAATTTTTTTTTTTTTTTTTGCACAGCAGTTATTATTTTTGAGCATTCACTGTAAAAACTGACTGTGTTGTACAGACTGAATGAATTATTGGGTGACTGAATCAGTGTGAATCAACTGAGATTGTCGTTGACTTTTCTTTTCTTTTTAGAAAGATGAAATTTGCATTATTTTTACCATTTCTTCTCTAGGTGGTTTCTCGTGCATAACTTTTTCTTAACATAAAACACATTAGCATATAGAAACTTCATCGGAAGGAAAATTTGCTGCGAAAATGGATGCCAAACATATAGCAAATAAAGCTTTAACATTTTTATAGAAAACTTTCGGGATCTCTGAGAGTATTTTCATAAAATATCAGCATTTCACTTTTCAGGCATGATTGTATCTTATCTCCCAGAATAAAATCATTTTTAATTATGTACCTTTCTTTCATTCATTCCACGTGACTTATAATCTATTGATATTTGTATGCATATGTATGGGCTCTGTATATCCTTTCTTATGCTTGTCACACCAGATTACATGATTTAGATAGGTTTCTATTATGTAAACAATATGGATAAAAGTGAGAAATTGAGTCCTTCATGTGTTTAGCTAATACAACTGCAAACATGCAGAGTCTTCCAATGTACATACAAAATAGCCATAATATGTTTTTAGAACAATGTAACATACAGGTTCTGCACTGTGTTATTTCTACATAACTGACTCCCTGACACATAGGCCCTACAATAATTATTCTACATCCTTTTCCATTCTCTGTGATCACTCATATCCCTCCTTGTTTATTTAGCATATGGCTTTATCTTTAGCTCGAAGGATATCTACACAATCCGGATAAATTCTCTTATAGTTCCTTCTTTGTACCTCAAATTATGTCTCTTTTCCTTTTCTCTTTCCAAAGGCTAATTTCAGCTTGGGCTCAAATTCTTATCGATACTGCTATTAGCATTCCACAGCCTCATTAGTTTCAAAGTTATACAACTTTTCCATGTCCTTCAATCTCACATTTTCTACTAATTCCTTTCTTATAATTTGCAGACATAGTCGTGGTGACCCTCTCGATTTAAAAAAAAAAAAAAATCATACATTTATTTGCTTAAATTTCTCACTCTATATCTTCACTCATTCTGTCCCACAGCCTTTCACACTTTTATGTCGATGGCCCACAAATCTGCAGCCATGAGGAAATGCAAGTGTTTATCTTCAAATGCTTGTTGAACATTCCACTTGCAACATACAATTGTAACCTGAAAACCAACAGACCTAAAACAAACTTATAATTCACCCCTCCCAATGGTTCACCTCTTTGAAATTATTGATTGATTAATTTCGTAGCCTGAAACTTCTCTCTCTTTTTAAAGATTCAAACTTTGGAGTTACCTTTGATTCTATATTTTTCATTTCCATATCCAATCTATAACCAATATTTGTGGATTCTCCCTTTGAGAACTTGGGGAGGAGCTCAGTATATAAAAAGTTAGTTATCTGAAGATGGCAGAGCATACAGAAGGGAGGGGTCCATACAGTTCTATACTTTTGATGATAAAGGTTACTGAATTAACCAACACTAGAGTTCCCTTGCTTTTGAGTTTATATGCTTTGAGAGAATATATTTTTCTTATTGTCCACATCCATTAAAAATGCATTTGATTCCAAGAAAATAAAAATCCAAATAACAGTAGCTTAAACAGACAGAATTAATTTATCTCAAGTCAAGAAGTTGTCACTTTAAGGCTGGCATTGTGGTTCAACTGTACAGTTGTGGAGCTCCCATTTTCCATGCCTCCTTTCTGTCATCTTATCATCTTCATGCTTATTCATAGCTGCAAGATGACTGCTGTACTTCCCAGTGTCACAAATATTCAAGACATTGAAAGAAATGCAAAGAGAAAAGTTTTGTTTTTATTTTTGTAATATTCTGGTGCTTTTTCTTTCTGAAAGCGACAGCTTCCCCAAATTTCTGTGGATATCTCATTGGCCACTGGTGGCACAAGGAAGTTTGGAGATAATGGTATTTGTAGCTGGTCACAATTCTGCCCCAAATAAAATTGGAGTTCTGTTTTTACAGAACAAAAAGGCAGTTAGCAGGGACTACCATGCTGTCTAAACTGGTCAAAGTTGGAATGTCTGCTACAAATACCTTAATGATTATATATACCTTCTCTTCTCCATTCCAACTAGCAAATCATACTCATCCTTGAATGTCCAATTTATGTACTATCTCTCCCTTTCCAGATCATGCCAGTTCTCACAGCATATGTGTGTGTGTGTGTGTGTGTGTGTGTGTGTGTGTGTGTGTGTTTTACGGCACGAAACAGAACTTATAGTTGTTACCATTAATTTGGAAAGCCATAATTTATTTATTTTGCATTGTCTTCTTAATTATTGTTTACCACTGAATTACTATAAACATTTCCATGTGGTCAGGTATTATTAGTGACCTGCATTATATATACCATGTGTGGTTCCATACATAATTACTGAATGATGGATGATATGAAGACTAATATTTCTTAATGATGAATATGTATCAATATTTTCAAAATGGCTTTTGTTTAGAAAAAATGTTTTTCAAGTTGTGATCTTTATCATGATCCCTTGAAGGAGTCAAAACCTTACTAACACTCTTTTAAACAACTGGCATTTTCTCAGTAGTATAATATTCAGCCATATGGTTGTATAGTCAGTGTAAATATTAATCAACTAATATATTTTTTTAAAAGATGGCTCCATAATTAATTATTTGTAATTCCTCACATCTACATATCTACCTTATTTTCCCATACCATAATGCATTAACACAGGAATATTACATAATTTTTCCTCATTGTGAAATGGCTTCTTGAGGTGCTACATTGAGAAGAATTTTGAAGAATCTGGTACAGTGGGAAAGAGTGGCATAAGTGAATAAGGATGCTTGTCTCTGTAAGAGGCAGGAGAGAAAGCATCCACCCACATGCTGTGCATTTCTAGCCTAGAACACAAGGCACACGCAATACATATGTCAGGTGGTTATTTCCTTCTGTGAAAGAAGAGAGCACATTTTTGACTTAACTGTTTTCTTTTTAATTTAGTCTCATTTACTATAAATCATACATTTTGCAACAGGAGGTAGAGATGTGAAAGACAATTTTATCGTTGCCCATAACCTAGAGTAAAAATTTACTCATAGGCAATAACTGCATTTATTTTCTGATAAGTATAAAGGGCATGCATATAAAACATTTACTTAGACTGACAATTCAAGTGAATATAAAAATACATGATATGGAAGAAGCTAACATTATTAATCCTAGTAGACTGAACAAATATATTCTTTACATTATTTCATTTCATTCTCAAAGCACTCAATAGGGCTGATGTTATTATATCTACTCTACAGATGAGGAAAGTGAGTCTTTGAGAATTAAAATAATTGCCCAACAAGTGAGAGTCAAAGTAAAAATGAAGACTTCAGTTTAATAACCCAAAATGTCAATTCTTTCCTTGTATTTTAACAAAGGTCATTTTGAAAAGGTATTTGATTCCATTATCCACAATAGATTATCTGGCTTCAGGAATCCAGCCCTGATGATTTACACTGGAGAATGTATCGAAAAGACCATCAATATGAAATGTTAATGGAGTCAATTTGCAGAACCAATAAGTCACCTGTATATCTCTGTGTGCTGCGTAGTGTTCCTTAGGATGTGAACAAAGTCTACTAAGGGGTTTTTAAAAAAAGTGACTATTTCATTTGTAAATGTATTACTTCTATTTTAATAAATTCAACTACTTCTTGCAGTTGTCTATCAAAGTTGTGGGTAACACTACCAGATATAAGTATGTAATTGACTTCAATTTCTGAACATCAAAACTGCCTGTGTGTGTTTTCACATCAATAACTCAAACAGCTGTGAAAAAAAATCTTGTAAGGCTGTCTGAGAGGAAAAACAAGGGAAGCAAAAAAAAAAAAACCAAACAAACAAAAGAAAAACATGGGTAGCATCACATTTGAAAAACCAAATACCTCTTTCTAATGTTTGTAAGCCTATTTCTATATTATATATACAGATGTGTATACACACGCACACACACACACACACACACACACACACACACATTCTTCATATGTACTCTTCAAGTAAACTGTGATAACCTTATTCTTTATGGAACTTGTTACACTTTAAAATTAACCAGGAAATTTTTCATTTACTAACAATGTTTTTAAAAAACAAAAAACAATATATTTTAATACATTTTTCTCCATAGTATTTTCCCCCCACAATAATAAGTGACTTTTTGAAGCCTAAGACAATTTCTCATTCATTTTTATATATCTGATGTTTAGAAAGTTGTTACTAGCCCATACTAAGAATGGGAGTAAATTGGAAAAGCATAATTTTTCGATATTTTCAATATGTGTACATATTTACATAAGAGGAAAATCATTTTACTCTCTGTAATAGCTTTTCTGTGTGCATGTGATAGCTGTCCTTTCCCCATTGGATTATGTACGTCAATGCCATCATAATCAAATTCTTTTTCCCTTAGAACTTTTATGGATATGACTAATTTGTAAATGTCTTCCTGATGATTATTAAATGCTCTACTTGTTATGTCTTGAGGGGAAACTGGTGATTTCACAAATGTTTTAGAGCACTGTTTTAGAACTCCATTGAAATAAATTTCTTAGAGTCAGTATCAAAAAATATATTTTTTTGTGCACTTAAAAGAAGTTAGAAATAGCAGTAGAAAATATTATTCAATATATTACAAATTTCATTTGAGAATACTTATGTTATAAAGGAAATATATAATTTTTATAAAATTAAGAATATGATACTGTAGAATTCATAGTATAGTTTTAAAAAGTGACAATCATTTTCACTTCCTTTTATACTTTGATTTAAAATTAAAATATGGGATGAATGTTGAGGACATTATGCTAAGTGAAATAAGCCAGTCACAAAAAGACAAATACTGTGTGATTGCACTTATATAAGGTACCTAGAGTTGTCCAATGCATAGAAACAGAAAGTAGAATGGTGGTTATCAAGGGCTGGGGGGTGGGATAATGAAGGGTTATTGTTTAATGGGTACAGACTTCAATTTTTCAAGATAAAAATGTTCTAGAGATGGATGGTGGTGTTGCCTGTACAGCACTGTGAGCGAACCTAATGCTACTGAACTGTATGGTTAAAAATGGTTAAAATGATAAACTTCATGTTATCTATATGTTGCCACAATTTAAAAAAACAATCAAACAATAAATGACAGAAAGAGAAAATGAACACTTCAGAAGCATCATTGCCATAAGATCCAGAGGAATGAAAATGATATTGAGCTAAAAATAAAAATTTAAACATGACTCGTGTGGGACTTCTTCCCTGTGCATGTGTGACATTTTCCCACCGAGAGCTGGCATCTGTTTGTTGTCTCTCTTTGACTCTAGGCTAGACTTTGTTATTTGCATGACCATTAGGAAGAGCCAAGAGTGACATTCTAGAACTTCTGAGGCTAAGTTGTAAGAACTCTGCTATTTTTCCTGAGGCTCTTAGAATGCTTTGCTGTGGACCAGTTACTTGATTAAAAAGCCAGTCCCTGCAAGATGTCTGACTATCCTGGGACAGCCATGTTATAGCAAGACCAAGCCATGTGGATTGCCCTGGAGGATGAGATTTTATGTTGAGTCAGATAGCGAGTCCAAAGAATATGAATGTGCCAAAGATGGAGGGGAGGAAGACATCTTGGAAGTGATCCTTCAGTTCCAGTTACACCGGTCTGTACCACGTGGGTCAGAGACAAATTTCCTACCTGATTCTTTCCTGAATTACTGACCCACAAAATTGTAAGCAAAACGAAACTTGTTTAGGCCACTAACTTTTGGGTAGTTTGTTATGTGGCAAATGCTAACTGCAACAGGTAGCCTATATGGTATCAAGATTCCATAGGACCGCTCACCAGTAAGTAATACATATATTTGGTTTAGACACATGCTCATATTTTTAAATTATGTACTTGGTTTTATACATGACTTTAAAAAAATCACTTGAATGAAAGCTTGAGTACAAAATCCAATGTGGCTCTTCTAGTCTTCTTTTGCCAGGGCAATGTAATTAATAAAATTATTCATTAAACTATTATTTACTCAAAGTGCTAATTTGTAGCCTCATCTATAAAATCAACCTCCTTTTTTTTTTTTTTTGAAGGACTGAAAATACTAATGAAAACTAATGAAGAAATGTAGGCTGTTAGTTCAGTTTCTGACAATTTTAATTCTGGCTCCACACACAGTTCTATACAATGACGTGATGGAAAATTTTTGCAACATGATTTGCTATAGATATGTTGCAGTTTTTAGTATGGGGATGTAAAAAGGATGAGAGGCTGCCATCTGGATATTTGCATAGAGAAGCTGGAAAAAATGTTTTGGCTATTCTAAATCTACTCTAGTACATGAAAACAACATTGCTTCTCAGTAATCAGTGCCAGTGTTTCTCTACTAATAAAGTGCAAATCTTGTGCTGAACTGGAAGCATTAGAACAGACACATATACTTACTACAGTGAGCTTCATCAGACCTATCAGAGCAGTCTGCTTTATAGTCACAGACGAGGTGCGAAGCAATACATTTCTTATTGTGGCACAAAAAATCAGTAGTTCCTGGACAAGTTTCAAAAGTCTCTCCCACTGGGAAAAAAAATAGCAAAAGAAAAGTGTTATTTTGTAATATTTTCATTAAATTTGAATACTCCTTTTTGTCATTTTATAGATTCCATACTATTAAGTAAGTTAGTGATTTTAATAGTTGTCCAAGGTAGATGTCTAGACACCGCACCACCTCAGTCCCAACGCCATTGTTCAGCAAGTTGTATAGATTATACTTTCAAAATACCTTTTAATCAGTCAAGGGCTCACCATTGTCTATCACACAAACCCAAACTTCTAATCAAGGCATTACAAATCTTTTGTTTTTTTGTACCAGCTTAGTGTTTTTAAAGATATATTTTATTGGGGGAGGGGAACAGGACTTTATTGGGGAACAGTGTGTACTTCCAGGACTTTTTTTTTTTTCCAAGTCAAGTTGTTGTCCTTTCAATCTTAGTTGTGGAGGGTGCCATTCAGCTTCAAGTTGTTGTCCTTTCAGTCTTAGTTGTGGAGGGCACAGCTCAGCTCCAGGTCCAGTTGCCATTGCTAGTTGCAGGGGGCGCAGCCCACCACCCTTTGCGGGAGTTGAACAGGCAACTTTGTGGCTGAGAGGATGCACTCCAACCGACTGAGCCATCTGGGAGCTCAGCGGCAGCTCAGCTCAAGGTGCCATGTTCAAACTTAGTTGCGTGGGGTGGGGGGAGCCCACCATCCCTGCGGGACTCAAGGAATTTAACTGATAACCTTGTGGTTGAGAGCCCACTGGCCCATGTGGGAATCCAACTGGCAGCTTTCGGAGTTAGGAGCATAGAGCTCTAACTGCCTGAGCCAGGGGCAGGCCCCCCCAGCTTTGTTTTTTATTCTCATTTTCTGCAACTCTTCTCAGTTACCTGCAGTAAACTATACCCAGTGACTGAGGGTTTCACAAATACTCCATTTGCACTTCATTTTCCCTGCATTCACATATGCTGCTTCCTTTAACTGCGCTAGCCATTCCCTCCTGTGCTCTTGGTGATCTGCTCAGTCTCAAGACTCAAGGAAACAACTCCTCTCTCTACCCACCTTGCCTCTCTGTCATCTAAGCCCCAGGTTGGATACTTCTTGTTTCATACCGCCTAATACCCCTTTTGTTCCTGTATTAAATGCTTAGCACCTCATATAAGAGCTATTTACACATCTGTCTGTCCCTCCAGACTCCAAGTCCATCAGCAATAGGAGTTTTTGCTGTATTTTCTTGGGCCTAAATGACACCTACAACATAGTTTGTGCTTAATAAATGCTGGTTATAATAACTGAAGGCATAATGGTTTCATCTAAAGTGATCTTAGAAAAGTGAGTTAACATAGAATTTTTCAAGGAGTTCACATATCTGAATATCATTTGAATTTATATAACGTCTAATGATAATACTTCACAGCTTCAAAGTGATATGCATTAAAGGTATAAAGCTATTTTTACCCAGTTCAGCAATTAAATAAAGCTCAGCAATTTTTTGATGCATAGACTGTAAGTCCAGGCTGGTGTGTCTGAGATGGAGTAAGTTACTCAAGGTTAAGCAATATTTCTATGAAAGAAAATAGCAAAACTCTACAGATTTGATAAAAGTGCATTCCATTAACTTCAAATTATTCCCACAACACAATAACTAAAACCTGAATAATTTCCAGAAATAATTTACCAGTAAGATGCAGTCGAAATATGAAGACTGAAGACAGAGCCTCTAAGACAACAGCAAATGTTTCAATTATGGGCATAGTAAGATGAACAATTAAAGGTCATGTTCATTGAGTAGTTGAGAATGTTTGCCACATATGTTAATTAACATTAGTCAGAATTTACAGTTACCCAGAGGAAAATGTAGACATTATTTACATATTGTAAATATGCAAGTCAATGCATTGGAGATTATTTTATTTTTCCGTGCCATAGCCTGTGGAGCCATATAATTACTCCAAAGAGGAAATGTCTAAACTCATAATCTGAACAATTGGTTCTTTAGATTTTTATTTATTTTTAATTTGTTTTTTATAATTTTTATTAAATTTATTGGGGTGACATTGGCTTGCAAAATTATATAGGTTTCAAGTGTACAATTCTATTATATATCATCCATATATTGCATTGTTCACCACCCAGAGTCAGTTCTCCTTCTGTCACCATGTATTTGACCCCCTTTACCTTCTTCTACCTTTCCCCTTCCCCCCTTACCTTCTGATCACTATTAAACTATTAGTTCTGTCTCTGAGTTTTTATTTGTTGGTTGGTTGGTTGGTCTTGTTTGTTTGTTGCTTTCAGTTTTATATCGCACATAGGAATGAAGTCCTATGGTTCTTGACCTTTTCTGTCTAACTTATTTCACTTAGCATGATATTCTCAAGATCCATCCATGTTGTTGCAAATGACAGTATTTCACCTTTTCTTATGGCTAATAGTCCATTGTATATAAGCACCACATCTTTTTTATCAAATTTATCGAAGGACACTTTGGTTGTTTCCATGTCTTGGTCACCATGAAAAATGCTGCAATGAACATACGGGAACATATATCTTCACAGATAAACGTTTTCAGATATTTTGGGTAGATACCTAGAAGAGGGATTGCTGGGTCATATGATAATTCTAGTCTTGATTTTTTGAGAAACCTGCATACTGTTTTCCATAGTGGCTCTACCCATTTATATTCCCACCAACAGTGTACAATGGTTCCTTTTTCTCCACAATTGCTCCAACACTTGTTATTACTTTTCTTGTTGATAATAGCCATTCTAACAGGTGTGAGGTGGTATCTCATTGTGGTTTTGATTTGCATTTCTCTAATAGCTAGTGAAGTTGAGCATTTTTTCATGTCTGTTGGCTGTTTTTATGTACTCTTAGGAGAAGTGTCTGTTCAGGCCCTCTGTCCATTTTTTAATTGGATTGTTTGTATTTTTTTGTTGTTGAGTTGTATGAGTTCTTTGTATGTTTTGGATATTAGCACCTTATCAGAAGTGTTGTTTATTAAAAATATGACTAAGCTAGACTATACCTCTAAATGAGGCTTATTTCCTTAAGAGAACTGAACAACAAAGTCATGAAAGGAAATCAAGGCAGTACTTTGAATTGCAGTAAAGCAAGCAATTACTGTAATTTTTATGGTATGTGAGTTGTAACAAGAAAATATTTTTAAAAGCCTAAACTTCTAAGAAAAGTAGACCTTTAAGGCAAGGATATAGCCAGTCAGACTGTTAACAAAACAGCATGGTAAATATAAAAATTAGACTATTTTGGTGAGAATGTCTTGTACATGTTTAGCCAGTTTCAATTTCTTCATTCAGTCAAAATAATAAACTCCATAGATTTGATAGAATCGGGAAATACAAGAAATGAAAGATTTTTTTTTCTGTCTGACTTATTTAGCTTAGCATAATAATCTCAAGATCTATCCATGTTGTCGCAAAAAGCACTTATGATTTCACTGATATGTGGGATATAAAACTGAAAACAATAATGAAGCAAGATAAACAAATAAAGAAACAAAAACTCATAGACTCAGGCAATAGTTTAGTGGTAACAAGAGGGTAAGGGGGGAGGGGGATGGTAGACGAGGGTAAAGGGGTCAAATCCATAGTGATGGAAAGAGAACTGACTCTGGGTGGTGAATACACAATATGATATATAGATGATGCATTACAGAATTGTACACCTGAAACCTATGTAACTTTACTAACCATTGTCACTCCAAAAACTTTAATGAAAAAAATGTAAAAATGTCACACCCATTAAAAATGAAAAGCAATGTTACCTATGTATTATTCAGTAATTATTAATTAAATATTAAATATTATAATGTTTACAAATATTTAAAAAAGAAATGAAAGATAATCTCACATATTCTATGGCTAATGATATAAGAGTGGAAAGGACATTGGTGCTCATAATAAAAGTTGAAGAAAATCACTAAATATTTATTTTAGCCAATTAAAAAAAAGGTTAGAAGAGACCTGGCGTCCTAAAACTAAAGCACGATAAATTGAAAAGTCCTAGAAAGAAGAAAAGGCCTGCAAAATAATGTAGCCATAAGAAATGAATATTTAATCCAATCAATGCATAACTCACTATGCATTTGAATAAACTGTCACCAACCTGAAAGTGATACCAATTGAAAACTGGGTTTATTCTGCTTTGAAACAGAATTTACAGTAAAAATGTCCTTGCCCCTACAAATTTCTATTTGGATTTAAATAGTTTTATACACAGCATTCATTACACAGAACTAGATATTAATGGAATCATTCTAGAATTACATTTGTGGAAAAAAACTTGTTTTATCATGTTCTTCAAGTGATGATATTCAATAGGCACCGAGATTTCACAGAGCTTACCCAGGGGCACCCATTTTTAAGAACGTTCAGATATCACGCAGAATACACTAACCACATGAAGGACAGAAAAGACAAAATGGGCAGAGTCCCAGCCTTTGAAGATCATGTTATTTAGTTAGTAATGTCATCACCGTGACAAGGGTACATATTACTAACATGAGTTGTCACGTTTCATGTTGACTGTTCACCTGGTATGTTTTTCCACTGTAAAGTCACCTTTTCCCTATCCCTTTCCATACTACATTTTTTGGACAAATTGACTACGTGCAAACCACACCTCTTGGGTGGTGATCTATGCTCTCCACCTTGAGGGCAGAGACTCTAGATAAATTATTTGGAATTCTTATGCACAGCAGATTTGTCTTTTCTCTCCCATTTACTTATCTATTCAGTTATTTATTTATATGAGTATGGACTCAAGGATTTAAAAAAATAATTTGTGTCATAATACAATACTCCTGTGTTTATTTTATTGCTCAAATTGTTCCCGCTTTGGCCAAGGGGAGGTCTTTCATTTGGTTCCTATATCCCTTTCACATAGCCCATCAATGTAGGCTTTTTTTATTATTTCTTTTTTTGATCCTACCTTATTTTCTAGTATTACAAGTTGCTCAGGCTCATCTTGTATATTTCCTGACCCAGTCCTGGAATCAGTCATCAGCCATTTCTTGAAGGAGCCCTGGTTCCTTTTACTGACAAATGCTACCAGCAACAAAGATCTGGGTACTAGGCTGCTCCTTGCTACTGGGATGTCAGTGTTTCTATACTATGATAACAGAGTCATTGTGGGGACAGAGCCCCAGAGAGTAGTTTACAGGCTCTCGGCCTCGCGTGGAAGGGTGCTGGCTCGGGTGGTGAATGGCCGTTGGCTGTGGCTGATTGGCCGTCGGCTGTGGCCGGTTAGCTAATTGGCCACTGGTATAACTGCTGCAACTACGGAGGGCCGAGGAGAGCGGAAGAGGAGAGCCGAGGAGAGTGGAGGAGAGTGAAAGAGAGTCGTCGGTGGGTTGCAGACAAAACGGACAGCAGGTCGCACATCCAGTGAACCCAGCCTCCAGTGAGACCCTAGTGGTATGACTCCCCTACCTATGGCTCCGTGGGTGTTCCTTTGTGGCCTCACCATATCCTGCGTTATGTGGGGAGCGTGACCAGAGACCCTGCAGGCCTCCCCGCACGACAGTCATGCCACTTTTCAATTATGGAAAATGATCAATATTATCTCTTCAAATAGTGTCTTTCTTTAAGCCGTTGTTCTCTACTTCTGGAACTTCTATTAGAAAAGTATTGGATTTATCCATTCTATCCTCAATGTCTCAATCTCTGTTCCATATTTGTTTCTCTTTACCTTGCATTCTGGTGAGTAAAATCACATTTATTTGATGATTTACTCTTCAGTTATGTCTCTACTTTGTTTGTTTAACCTTTCTATTGATATTTATTTTCAAGTACAATTGTATTCATTTCTGAAAGTTAATCTTTTTTTTTTTTAATTAGTATCCTGCCTTTTTTTTCTTTTTTTTCCCCCCATGCTTTCCGTTTTCTGTGTGGTAATTCCCACCAGCATACCGTCCCAACAACAAAAATTTACAGTGGCTTCTGCACCTTAGTTTCAATGGTTCTCAAAATTTTAATATTAATTTGTTGTTTTGGAGTTCTTCTCACATCATCTCTTAGCCTATATGTGGTGTGGCACAAATTTAGGGTTTTGAGTTTGTGCTGGTGGTTCCTGTTTTTTTCGTTTGCCTTTCTTTTTCATTTTTTACAAGCAACCAAATTTTTAGAGACTTCCCTGGAAAGAACCAGGTTTTATGCAAAGAGGGCATATCTCCTTTTCTCATATAGGATTTAAAAATCAGTCCCCAAATCCTTCAGGCCACTGGGAAGTTAGAGTCCACTGATGATCTACATTTTGATTCCCCTCTATTTATTCTGGGACTGATAGATTGTTTTCTTTAAATTTCAGTTTAGATTATTAATATATACTATCAAAAATATTTTTATGTTTTTAATGAGTGGAAAGCATATCCTATGATATGATTTTATTAATTCTTCTGTAGTCTAATTTTCAATATAAATTTAATATCTAAAAACTGTTATAATCTTGTGAAATCTAAAAAGAACCCCAAGAAAGCCCATAAAACAATTTTCTTCAAATAATTCTCCTTTTTTAATATAAACTTTATGCTATTGGCATTTTGTCCAATAGTAGAATGATGTTTAAAAAAGAAAAAAAACAACCCTGAAATTGGCACACACCACTCTCTTTATCGCATGTTCATATAAAAGTAACACATATGAACATCTGAGTGCATTCATTAAAACAGAAACATTAAGCTGTATTTGTAGTGTCTAGAAGAGGGAACATTTCCATAAACATGGTTTCGTTTTACTTGTTAATATATGAATTTCCCTTGTCATTGACTGTTTTGACTTGTTGGTAAAGTATATTTGGATAACATTTATTGTATGTCTCCAAAGTTTTATCACTCTAAGTAAAAGTTTTCCTTGAGTTAAAGCTGGTAATACTGGACAGTAAAAGCTGATTTATAATGGGCAGTCCAAAAATGTGGCCCAAGGTAATGATGTGAACCTCATTCTTATAAAATCTGTAACCTACGGTAAATTATTTAATATTGATCTCTAAATGAAAACAGTGATAACCACTCTCTCATACAAAGTACTGTATGTTTACATCTAGTGATGTCATCTATTTAGAATCTTTAGTTTTTCATCTTACAGACATCTGTTGAGCAATTGTCAGGCACCATGGGGGATATTGTGATAGTTCTTAGCTTCAAAGAATTTATAATCTGGTGATAAAAACATATTATTAAGTATGCTTAGTGGTATAATTGAAGACATTCATGGCTTGCTGTCAGAGGACAATAAAAAGTAGTCCTAGCATGTATTGACATGTTAATAGATATTTTATACATTTATTCATTTGATGGCTTTTACAGTCCCTATCATCTCAGTTAGTTATTCATCAATTAGTAAAATAAGCCAGACCATTCGAATGAGAGGAAACTTCCAACAGGAATCTCCTTAATAAAACTCAATTTTCAGTTTCTTTACCAGGTAAGTTTGGCAATGTATTGTAAATGTGGAAGATTCAGACTTATTTGAAGGACATGCACCATTTGGATAATAAAGGGGAAATAGGCTCAAGAATAAATATTTTGGAAAAGATCATGCATCTTAAATTTTCCTTCACAGATGAATTGCTTGGTTCACTTGAGTGCTCTCTTGTTCTAGAGAAATCAGGGTCAAGTTCGCAAATAAAAGGAAATCTCAACACTGCTGCTGACTTAATATCACATGACCAGTATTTTCAAATATTCAGAAAATAACACTAATACCTTTCATATTTTCTATTCAGCATGAGCATTGAAATCTATCTTATGTTAGAAAAATTGCTAGGTTTTAAGAAGGTCAGTGCACATATCAGACAATTGATGGGAACACATCTCAAACTGCAACCTCAATGATCTCAGTGACAGCAAAGTTCACTTTGTGTCAAATTATCAGAAGTGTTATAGGAGTTACCGGACCATGTCTTAGTGTACAGCAAGAATTTTGGGAAATATAAAAAATGTGATTCTACTTGTCATACACGGAGGCAAGGTGCCTGTTAAGTGGAAGATATCCTAAAGAACATGTTTTTAAACAAAAAAGTGACTTTATAAACTGTTTCTATATTTATTTGAATATATATACACACACACCAAACACTCTTTTCAGGCATGAAACACAGATATTTATCTGTTTTTTAAGATCTGGACATATCTTAAATATCTAGTTTTCTTTATGGATTCTACAAATAATTTAAGGACAATAGATTGCTGAACCCTAGGCTATCTATACATTAAATAATTGGTTTACAGGTTTGACAAAAAAAAAAAAAAAATGTTTTTAGAAGGCCTAGGAAGAAGGAAGAGGAAATAGTAAGAAAATAAAACAATACCAATGACAAAACTCAGAACTGATATACCTGATAAAGAGCAGTATGCTTTTATGTGTGGGAAAATGTTTTTAATGGTTTAATGTTTCAGAATTCCTCATCCACTCCTCACCTCTTTTCAATTCGTAATAGTCCACCGAAGGAGCTCTTGCTCAGTGATCCAATAATTTCCTAACTACCATTTTGAAAGAAACATCAAGCCTTTCGCTCTGGACTTTACTGCTACACCTCATGTATCAAAAATGCATTCCTTTTTTTTTTTTAATTAAAGTTTATTGGGATGACAATTGTTAGTAAAGTTACATAGATTTCAGGTGTATAATTCTGTAATACACCATCTATATATCACATTGTGTGTTCACCACCCAGAATCAGTTCTCTTTCCATCACCATATATAAATGCCTTCTTATTTGTATCTCTCAATTCCTTTAGCTCCTTGGCATCATGTTCCTATTGATCTGCCATCTCTTAACCTTCCTTCTCCTCTCTTGGCTCCTCCCTGTTCCAGGCCAGGCCTGTAAGTGCTAGCAGAGCAAATTTTCACCCTGATTCATTTTCCATTGCTCTTCCTTGGGTGTCATATTTACTGTCATGATTTCATCTATCACCTGTGGCTGATAACCCAACAGCTACAAGGTGTGATCAAAACATACGGTGAATGCTGCTGCCGAGTGCCATCCAATGGAAAGGCAGTGATCTTCAATACAGGAAGCGGAATGTTGAATATTAGTAACAGGGGGTGACAAGATTCAATTTGTTCAGTGCTGTCAGTTGGGTGTGAGCTATGGTTGAGAGAAAGTGTGTTTTAAAGTGTGCCGTAAATCATCCTCCATCATGACAACACTCTGTGTCACACATCGCTTCTGATATATTCTGACAATTTCTGTCAAATAAAAACATTACAGTATATCCTCATCCACCTTATTCACCAGATCTGGAACCTTGTGACTTCTGGATCTTTCTCAAAGTCAAAATGATTCAGGACATCGAGGCAGCCATGACAGTGCAACTAAAGACACTCACAGAAGAAGACTTCAGAACTGCTTCAGAATAATGGGATAAGTGTTTTAAAAGTAAGGGAGATTAATGTCAATGTGTCTATTACTATACTAAGCTTTTTAAAATTTAAATATTCACCGTATTTTTTTATCACACCTCGTACATCCCAGTCTGTAACTCTTCCTGAGTTCAGACATTTATGATACCTTTTTTTTTTACTGGATAGCTCTACAACATATCAAATACACTCAATGTGACCAAAAATGCATACTTTCTTTTGCCTCCTACTTTAACTTTCCCTATTTTTTGCCTCACAATAAACTTCATAGTACCCATCTCTAGATGGTCCACAGATGCACACTTTTGTCACATATTTTTGCCTCTACTCATGTTTTCACTCCCTCATCCTCCCTTAGCCACGTGGTGGCGATATCGGCTATTTACAGCATATGCTCAAATTTCTGTAGTGCATGGTTGTTGCTGGGTAGTGACTGCTCAGCCAGACACTTTATTTCTCAGCAACATTTGCAATTATATGGGGCCATCAGGGGGCATTCTAACATGTGGTATGAGTGGAAGGGCTATGCACCCCTTCCAGGTGAGACCATAGAAACTTCCCGATGCTGCTCATCATAGTCAATTTCCTCTGCTGGTTGATAGAAAAGTCATGATCACTAGGGTGAACCATGAAGGCCAAGATGAAGACCTGCCTGGGTCGCTGAATAAATGCTTGAGGAAAGCTTCCCCACCAATCTGTTCACCTGCCAACTATTGTAAAGTAAATAAGGGATGAGTGTCTTGACTTGCGATGCATTTTGGATTAACTTCCTATAATGGTAGCCTAGCCCAATATAACCGGAATACAACGTCAACAGTGTGGTGGTGGTGGTGACTCTGACTCTTCTAGAGAACTTACTTTGTGTCTCATTACGTTTAAACACATCACATGTATTAACTCATTTCATTCTCAAGATATCTTCAAGAAGTATGTACTTTCTAATTTAAGTTACCGAAGTTCACCCAGCTACCTAACGCCAAAGCCAGAATTCATGTTTTGAACCCAAAACCTCTTCCCCTGCTGAAATATCCAATTCTACAAACCACAGGTTACTTAAGCGTTGTTTATTCCATGGCCCATTTATCCATCCAGTTTTCTTGGTGCCCTGGATAATATCAATTATAGGGCATGGTATTGAAATACAGCACTAGGAGATTTTTTTTTTTTTTTTTTTTTTGATATATCTAGTACACGACAAACTAAACATGCTCCTTCTGGAAAACTATGGAAGAATCCTTAAAGGAAGGAACTGTATTATATTTATCGCTACATCCCTGACACATAGTGCAAAGCCCAGACTCCTTTCAGGTGATTAAGTAATATTTGCTGAACTGTATTTTAAAGTTGGTGAAACTGACTGGATTTTACCACTGCAATCAGAATAGTTGGCTATTTAAACTTAAAATGAATTAAAAACATACCATGTGTACTAGCACTAAGAATTGCATTTGACAAATTTAGAATACATTGTGCAAAATCATTCTTGCAAAACTTTGCAGTTAAAAATAGTTATAAGAAAACTGTCAACTACTGAAAACTGTTCAGAGGATAAATGGGCTGTGTGGCAATTATTGTCACTGCCTAAGATAATTACTGAAATGTGATATATTTTGTGAATTTGATAGTCTATTTAAACACAGCTAATGATGTAATTTATTGATTGCTACACACACCAAGGAGGCTCATGGTGTGTCATCACATGAGACAGAAAGTGAAGAGAATCTAAAGAGACATGGGCCAAGGCAACATAGAATATTGAGATAATAAATGCTCTTTTTGAGGAATACGGATTTGGTATGAAACAAAATTGTAAGGAAAGAAAAAAAAGTCATTCAAGGAAATTGTCATCATAACAATTGGCCCTTCATTAAATTTTTCTGTCTACTTGCAAGATTCCAGTTCTAACCTGAATAAGAACCATGATGGATGGAAGATACCATGTATTTAGACTAAGTAAAATTTTCTGATTTCCATATTAAGAGGGGGAATTCATACTTTGCTCAAGGTTGCTCTCCACGTCTCTGAAATGAGGTGTAGGAGGAAAGGTGCACACTACAGTACCAATGTCATATACATCTGATAAGGAATGGCAAAGGAGGCAAATTCAATTGCTTCTTTAGCTTTTGTCTTGGAACACTATTTCCTTTTGTTTTTTTTGCCCAGATAACTTTTGCGTAGAATTAATACAGAAGCATTTGCTGATAGGTTTAAAATATTAATACACAGTGGGGAAAAATGCATATATATACACACACACATGCACACACACACACAAACACACACACAGTGCCAAAAAATGTATACACATTTTAAGAAAGGAAAACTGTATTAAAATTGTAATATATATATATATATATATATATATATATATATATATATATATCAATAACAAAAGATGAATACAAGTCATGTTTGACTTCTGCAATTACAAGAGGTGCTCAAAATGGTTACGATCAGCCTCCAGACACTTCTGATTACAGCGAACTACTGCTTGAGCAACACTGACCAAAGTGTCCACTTGTATACATTTTTTTGGTATCCCCGATAACAATAAATAGTTGATTCATTTTGACCAAATTGAAAACAAACTCTTTTTATATCTTACCAACCAAGTCAGCAATTATTGTGTTTATTTTTTTTCTCTTACAATCAGTATGAAATGATAGAATAATTACTAAACTGATAGCAATAAGCCTTATTTTTGTTCCTGTATTTATAAAACCCCCAAGTAACTTGAAATGAAATCATTCAAATACTCAGAGTTGATAAGGTCTTTCCACTTTAAAATTCTATGGAGTGAATATTATCTGAAGACACTTTCTTAGTTAATTTATTGAAAGTTTTCTGATTGCTTTAAAAAAATATAAACGCAAGTACAAAAATGCTATAACAAGTAATCTAAGATTATAATTTTCAGCTATCCCAAATCTCCAAAACCACATTTCTCTTATGAGGTGAAGGGTAAAATCAAAATTCTATTAAAATTGTTGGGAATTAAAGAGTTAAATATTACTCTTGTAGACTCTCTCAAGCTATAAGCATCCCCACTCCAGCATGTATACTTCCACTAGAATGGAGAAATCAAGACTTACATAGAGCCTAAGAGTTTACTAGCATTGATCCTATATAAATAAGATGTGGAAATAACTGGAAAAAACTAAACATCAAAATTTGTCGGTACAAAATACATAAAAATAATTAGGCAAAGAACTTAGGCTAATGAGCTAGAGAGTTTGGACGTGCAAACTGAAATAGACACATATTTCTGAAGTGTATATACCAGTGGGTCACAAATCTTCTAGGTTTAAATGTGAGATCATATCACATGGGGGGAAAAAACAAAAAAACATGGGCAGAGTGTTATAAAATAAGTGATGTTATGTGCATCCCAGACTCTTAAACACAAGATAGTTCAAGGTGATTGCTCAGGCTATGGCTTAAGGTCCACCTCTAAGTTGCACAGGGTCTGGAGCAGACACCCAAGTCTGCAGGTAGAATCCCATCCTCATCTCCACAGTCATCTCTTAGCTATCATTGCAGCTCAGGTTATGCACACCAGCAGTGCAGTCCATCCATGAGAGGACAGAACTGGGGAAGAAAGCTGCAAAGGCCTGTGGAGCTGATGTGGAGCAGTATAATCAGAGAAATCTGAAATCCCACATTTAGAACATGGAGGAGTGGCTCTGAATGGGCATGTCTTTTTAGCTCTTGACAGACACCTTGAAAACTGGGGATGGGTGTCGCCTCAAGAAGAGACTAGAACCCTCTAATGTTCATTACCCAGCACCTCCAGGTGGTATTACTTGTCTGATTGATCTTGGGATAGACAGCTGATTAAAGATAAGCCAACAGGATTACTTCATTTGAGATTGAATGTTGTACGGAGACAGACAGAATTGGTGGGTTTGGGGGGCACAGTTGTCTAACGGGCATTGCACTGGAGCAAATTTCCATGAGCCTCTGTTGCTTAGTCTTTGGAACTTATCTTTTCAAAGGATGGCTTGTACAATTGTTTCTTCCATTCTCTGCCCCATCCCAGAATCTTTAGCAAAAATGACTTTGATTTATGTATTTAAGGTTGGTAAAATTGGATTCTAGTACATACACAAAAAAGAATATAAGCTGTTCACTGCATCTATTATTGAACAATCTTGGCCCACTCTAGAAGTAGGGGAGTGTCATGCAAGGTGTCACGCAGGGTCTCTAGTCCTGCTCCCCACATAAGAACGCGGGATATGGTGAGGCCAAAAAGGAACACCCATGGAGCCATGGATAGGGGAGTCATACCATCATAGTTTCCTTGGTGGCTGGGTTGGAGATACAGAAAGCAGAAGCCACACTATCCGCAACCTGCCGTCCACTTCTCTCTGCCAACCAACCTCACTTGCTAGCTGCAATCCGCCATGCTAACTGTAATCCACTCTTGCTAGATCAGCCACCATCTTCTTGCTAGCCCACATTTTTTTTCTGCTAGCGTAGCCACGGAAGTTATATTAGTGTCCAATGGCTCACTGGTTACAGCTGACGGCCAACTAGCCACAGCTGATGGCCATCCAATCACAGTTGATGGCCATTTATTACCCGAGCGTGGACCTTTCCATGCGAGGGCGAGAGCCTGGAAACTGCACTCCTGGCTCTGTCCCCACAGGGAGCTTCAACAACAATCAATGAGATGTGTAATAAAGAAAAACAATCCCATCCATGTTCAAGGAACGATATGGCCTTCTTAAAATTATAAGGACCTCTTTGATATTGATACCAGTAATGGGCTTTAATGAAGAATAAGAGAATTTGAAATGCTGAAGAACAATCTGATTCAGACGTTTTAATTAGCCTGACTTGTCTATTATTTATGTAGTAGGGTCACTGAAGGACACTGTTACATAATTTTCAATTTATATGCTAATTCCAGGGTCAAACACTGATCAAGTTATGCCTTTCTACATAAAATAAACACAAATAATCTAATAACAATATAATATTATCTTAGATCCTTTCCATTGAACTCTCTCATATTTCTGCAATGTACAAAAATTTATTCAGCACTGTATGCTTGATACAGTATTTCATTCAAATCTTCAGAATTTAATAGGTTTACTGTGGACTGAAGATGGCTATTGCACCTGGGACTCAAGATAAATATTTAGATGCACTTCATAATTGTTAACAAATAGCTTAGCTACAAGAAAGAAAATTTAAGATGTTTTTAACAAAATCTTAAAATATCCTTGAGCAAAATCTGTAACGTTTTGTGTGATTTGGTTAAGTTAATTAATCTTTTGGAGGCATAGAGTCCTCATCTGACAAACAGAGACAGTGAAGTTCCTATGTGAATAACAGCTGTGTGAACATTAAATGAGATAATGCACGCAAAGTTTCCAATACGTGCTTGACATTGAATATTTTTTTAGTGCTAGCTTTCCCATTTTTTTTCCCTTGAATCCTGGCTACTTGCCATCTCAGAACCTTAATTTATTTATCTGTAAAATGGGTTCTTAGAAGGTTTAACTAACTAAGGTAAGATACATAAGGCTGGTAAAACTCCTTGACTGATAGATATTCAAAGTCCTAGTTCTACTTGCATGCATCCTAGGCCAGTATTCTTTCTACAGCAAAATGCTGCTTTGAGAAAACATTAATGATATTTTATATCATCATTTACTTTCTAAATAGAGTTATAAAATGACACCAATATTAATAGATAATATTATAATGGGCTGGGTACTCGTTTAATCACTTTGCAAGGATCAAGTCAATAGATTTTCACAATAATTCAATTGTATAGAAGAGGCACAGAGTGGTTAAGTAACTTGTCTCAGGTCACATAGCTGAGAAATAGTGGTTAAAAATTCAGACTGAGGCAATGATTCAAAGCCTCTCATGTTATATAGCCTCTAAGATATTGCTTTCCAATCAAAATGGTGATGAAAGAATGTTATCAAAGTGTGTGTTCTATACTTTTAAGGACATTTGAAGAATGGTTAAAATATTTATAAGTAGAGGTCTTGGAATAAGATAATATTTTTAGTTTAGAAACATCTGGAAGCTCACTGGATTTATTGTCAAAATCAACACAGTATTTAAGTTGCTTAATATGTTAAATAAATTATTTTAAAGATAATCTCACCAAATACTACACTATGTGCTAAAGAATAAAGCAGGATTGACATCTTCCAGAAGATGTACATTTTAAGTGGCTAAACATTCAAAAAATGATGATATAATTTTCCAATATATATTATAAAACACTCAAAATACCTTTATGTCAATAATGCATTTTACATTTTAAAATATTATGTATAGAAAACAATTAATTATTTCCATTTTTGACTGTATGAGATTTAAGTCACCTCATCTGACAGGAAATAGCTACAATGTATAATAAAATATTGAAATATATTTTAAATTCAAGACTCTTCAAAGCCAGAAATGAAATAAATTCAGCCAACAGGAAGTTTCTGTTGAAATCTTCAGATAACTTCATTGGCTTAGGGCGTACTCAGGACAGGGGAATTATTGGAAGCTCCCAGACAAAACTGGAAGCAACAGAGTAACCTACTGCATTAGAATCAATGAGAAGTAAACCTGTCTCTCAGAAAGGGTGGAAATGGTACATATATCATCTGAATCCAAAATTTATATGGAATCACAAAAGGTTAACAAGACCCAAGACACTCCTGAGAAAGAAGATCAAAATCAAGAGACTATGTACTTTAGATAACAAAATTTACTTAAACATCATGATAAATTACAATAAGATGGTGTAGAATGGCAGAGATAAACTAATACACCACAGAAACATAATTGAAGACTTAGAACTGAAAGTCATGTGTTTAGAAATCTGATTTTTGGCCTACATGGCAAGCACACTGGGAGGGGAAGAATGAACTTATCATCTATCAGCAACTTTCAGGCTGAGTTATGAGCACATCAGAGAGGATATAAAGATTTTGAAAAGGGGATAAAGGTACCAACTTTTAAGGAAATCAATTTCTAGCTCTCCATTTCCAAATATAAAGCTTCCTAAAAATTGGTGTGCCTGAGAAAGCACCCGTGACCATTCTGGTTCTCTTTTGCACATCCCCTTTCACAACCACACTCCATACTTTTTAGGAGACAGAGATTTGCATCTTTCCCTCTATTTGACATTCAAAAATACATATGGGCAAGTGGTGGCAGTTGAAATATGACATTTTTAGCTAATTTAAAGTCTCACCTCTTCTATTCCCTATTTTCAAGGAATGATTCATCCAGATGGAGAGGTTCGTGAGATGGAAGCCAAAAAAATTAGCATAAAACCATTTATCATACGTTATTTACTACTAACACAGTCATAACTAAAAATACAGCTATATTTTTAAATTAAGAAAGCTGAAGATATAAATACAAATGTAAATATGTTTTGATATCTTCAAGTTCTCATCAAAGTTGTCTTTGAATATTTGATACAAATTAGCATTGCTCACCGAAAGCTTGGGAGCATACACATCTACAGAAAAATCACAGTAGCTGAGGTACTCTTAGTAGCTGACATACTCTTAGTAGCTACAAGTTAAATATTTAACGCCTCAGAAAACGGACTCCCTGTAATGACATTACCGTGTTTCATGAATAAATATGATGGCAAAAGCCATTGTTCAATAGATTGTGTCAAAAATTATAGGAGATTTAAAAAAAAGGCTATGCCTTAGAGCAAGAAAATTATGTTACTACTAAGATTATAGCAAACAAAGAAGAACTTGTTGAATTAGGACACTTTCACACAAGTATATTTGGATTTACAATAGGATTGGAATATATTTATAAATACACATATATTTATATTTTTTTGACAAAGCAGAAGTGTGGCCTGATTGCTCATATTCATCTCTTTACTCATTTAAAATATTGGTTCAAAACTCAATAGTCAAAAACCAAATATCTTGATTAAAAGATGAGCAAAGGGCTTGAATAGATATTTCTCCAAAAAAGATATACAGATGGCCAATAAGCACATGAAAAGATGCTCAGCATCACTAATTAAAATTAGGGAAATGCAAACCAAAACTGAAGTGAGATACCACCTCACACTCATTAGGATGGCTACTATAAAACAGCAATAACAATAACAAAAACCAACCAACCAAACAAAAAAACAGAAAAGTTTTAGTGAGAATATTGAGATACTGGAATGCCCTCAAAAACTTAAAAATATAATTACCAAATGATCCAGCAATTCTGCTTCTGGACATATATCAAAAAGAATCAAAAGCATGGACTCGAACAGATATGTAGCTTATATTCATAGCAGCATTATTTACCATAGTCAAAGGTGGACGCAACACAAGTGTTCACTGACAGATCAATGTATAAACAAAATGTGCTCTATACATACAATGGAATATCATTTAGACTTAAAAAGGAGATTTTTATATATGTTACAACATGGATGAACTTTTGATGATATTGTGCTAAGTGAAATAAGCCAATCACAAAAGGACAAACACTGCATGATTCTACTTATATGCAGTACCTAGTCAAATTCAAAGAGATAGAAAGTAGAATGGTGGTTGCCAAGACTTGGGAATGGGGGAAATGGGAAGTCGTATTTTAATGGATACAGAGTTTCAGTTTTGCAAGACGAAAAGAGTTATTTCATGCATGTTGGTGATGGTTCCACAACAGTGTAAATGTACTTAATGACATTGAACTGTACACTTAAAAATGATTGAGATGGTAAATTTTATGATGTTCTATTTTACCACAATTAAAAAATATATATTTGCTGATTGTCTACTGAGTTTTAGGCACTGATCTAGGAGCAGGTGTTACAGCATAGTCTGACTTTATTCTAAACTTCAATTTGGAAATATTTTTATTGATAAACAAGCTTTGGATGCTAAAATACTTACCCTTGATTTGCAGAGTATGAGACAGTGCCATTAAAATGGCAAATACTATTTTCTAGGAGATTAAGCTTGTATATTTTTTTCAAAAGACGTAAGGAATATGGGATCTTTATATTCAGTAATTATTGTAATTAGAAGTAGGCTGGCTGTCTTGTGGATGCATATTTACACATTTCTTGAGTTTAACAAATAAAGATAGGCTTATAACGATGAAAACTAAGTCTGGATTGACAATGAAACTGTGTTTACCAAACAGTACACATGACAGACATTTTCAAAACAATGAGTGAACTAAATCTGCATCTCCAAAGTTTTGATATAAATACGTCTGCATCATGTGATAAAATACTTATGTTATCAAAAATAATAAAGTTATATCAAAATTATTCGTATTTCAAACTGTCACATCTTTATGACTTAATTTGTGTAGAGTAACTTGGGAATCATTTTATTTTAATACTAAGATGAAAATATACATTTAAAATACTCTTTTATATGTATGATAAGGGCTCAAATAATAAAGGGCACATTATAATTATCTAAAACTTTATAAATTATGGGTGCTTGGACCCCAATCCAGAGATAATGATTTAACTGACCTGGAATGGGGCCTGGACAGAAATATTATTCTAAGCTCCCCAAGAGATGCTAGCGTGCAGCCAGAGTTGAGATCACTGAGGCATTTCACAAGAGGAAATAAACTTCTTCTTTTTTTTTTTTTTTTAATGAGAGAAGAAAGAAAGAAAAAGCAAAAGAAAGAGAGACAGAGAGGGAAGGACAGACTGGGGGAAGGATAGAAGGAAGAAAAACAATTTTTTGCCTTTTCAGAGAAATACATTTGTCATAGTGGGCTGTGGGCAACATTAGTGTCAGACCCAATGTGAAAAAAAGAGTATAAAATCAGGCACGAAATGGATTGATTTCTGGAAATGGACTTTCTGGGATCCTGGAAAACTGGAGATTGTGGGTTTTTCAGATCATAAACCCTGGGACCTCCATATGCCTTATCGAGCATATGTTCTCATTATGGTCTCTTATGGACATTCCACAGCTTATTAAGCCATTGAATCCAAAACTCAAAGAAGGCTGCCTTCCACTCAACTTCATTTCAATGTGCTTACAACAGTTAATATATACTGAGATAACTTTGACTCAATGACTCGACTCATAAAAATATATCTAGGCATAAAATTACATTAAAGATAACCTAGAAATATATTAACAAGGGAAAAAACAATAAAATTATTAATTTCCTAATATTTTCATTTCTTTTTTTATTAATTCAACCAACACATTTAGCTTTACTATAGAGTAAACAGATCTTTTAATACTTTGGACTATGGTTATATTTAAAGCAATTACAAACATGAAAGCATCACCCTGCCAAATGAATTCCTATGAGTCCTTGATAATCAGGATAATCACTTAATTTCACATTTTAGTTTCCACCAGTGTGAGACAATTAAAGAGAATTCTAATTAACTGTTAAAAAATAAACAAGTAAAATGAATACAGGGTGTTCCTTTAGTGCAAAGGACAACTGAATAAAAAGAAAATAGTACATTAAATAGTACATTACTAGGAAAGTAAATTGTGCCAGCATGTTATAAAGAAAAAAACAAAACAACCTTATGTGAACTTTGTTTGTTTTTTGTTTGTTTGTTTGTTTTTTTGTTTGTTTGTTTGTTTTTTTGGTAAAGGACTAGGGAAGAAGGAACAACCAAAAATGTAAAGCATAATTAAAGTTAGGCAAAATCTGGTGATGAGGTAGTATGGTTCAAAGACATTTAAGACATAAAATGTAAAGATGGGAAAATATGAAGAATATTTAATCTTAGAATATTTCCTAAGTTTAGTGATAAAGGCAAACCTATAAAGTAAAACCTTGACTAAATTATATAAATTAGATGGAAAATATTTTCATTCAAAGTACTGTAAACAACATGAAAAAAATGAAAAGCAAGAAAAACCTATTTACAACATATTTTATAAAAGAGGATTTATATAATTAGTGAAGAAACAGCACTTCCAAATCCATACAAGAAAGCAAACAGCTCAATAGATATTTTTGGTAAGGAAATAATTGGGTGATTCTCAAAAGAAGAAATGTGTATGGACAATAAATTATAAGCATACTGGTTAAAAAAAGTTTAACCTCATTATTGATCATAGATGTAAATTAAAACACTACATCATTTCACCTACTGAATTAGGAAAATTTCCTTTTAAAAATTTAATGAAAGCCAGTGTTGGTGAGGATTTAAAAAATAAATTAATTTACCTAAACACAAGTGGGAAAGCAATCTTGATGGAAGTGGGAGAGTTTAAGAAAGGGTTAAGGTGTTAAATTATGGACACAGGGAAACATACCAAAGATTGAGAAGAACTAAGCAAGAAGCAACCTTAACAGAGAGAGTGTGGAGAAACGTACCAAAGAACATTGGGTGAAAAGTGCGGGTGGAAATTTACATATTTATATTTGGTCTTAATTGAAAACATATATCTAAGTCATAGTTTTGTAAACTCTTAGGCTGAGAAATTGCCTATTAGGAACTTGTGGCAGGTTATTTGTTCGTTAAACACATATCCATCCCCTTCCTCATCCTTAGTTTTGAATAAACACATTTCCTAGATTTCCTTATGATTTGATCATGTGACATAACTTTGGCCAATTAGTTATAAGTCAAATTGATATACACCAGCTTCAAGGAAACTTTTTAAAGGGCAGCTGGTAGGTGCTTTTTGCCTCTTTTTCCACCTTATTTTTTTTCCTACCATCTGGGAGATGACTGCACCTAAATCACTCATTGTGAACTATCATCTTCCCCACAATATTTCAAATAAGCCATCCTCCCTCTATTCCCACAGCATATGCTAGATCAATGCATTACTGCATTATTTTTTAACTACACCATTCGACTAGCCATCTATTGGAACAATTAACTTATCTGTGTAATACCCTTCAATACTTGTTTATGGAGGTATTGTGTTAGTATTAATATTTGTTGAATTAATACTATTCCAAGAATACATTTTCAATGAGCCAATAGTGGACTCGTTTACCCCATTCCCTTCATCTGATGACTCCCACTCATCCATATGGTCATCAAGGTGGGGGCCCAGTAGGCATGTTTGCACACCATGTCCCTGCCATCTGAATATAATTAACTTGTCAGAGGGTGGCCATTTGACCCAAGACTGGTCAATCGGAGTCTCCCACCAGAGAATTTAGAAATATAACTAATGAGTTTCTGTAACAATATGTTACAGTCTCTTCCTCTACTGTGTGCTACAGTAGAGGAAGCTGGTTATATGGAGACAGGGAACTGAAACAGATGTGCAGAGGGAAGCAATTAAAAAAATAACACACACAGAAAGATGACAGCTCAAGTTTCCCCTTTTCAAACCTTGGTTTTAGATCCTTTCTGAAGCTGGACTGCTTTCCTGATCTTGGTTTTCCCGAGATTCCTCATATCCTCAAAAAAACTCCCTTTGTATTTGATGCCAGAGGCAATTAAACTAGACCTAATTAACCTAGAGATTTCCCATAAATTATCAATGTACAAAGACTAAAAGACCAAACAGTAAACTAGTTGAAAGAAATCCAAACCATGCTTGGTTTCTTTCGCTGAGCTCCTTCCTTACCTTTTAACCAACAATTTAAAATTCTGTATTTCTCATCTCCTCTGAGGCAAAATTCCAGATAACTTAGGTTCCTCGTTTTGTTCAAATACTTCAAGAACTCATTCTGTATAAAACATCATTCCCTCTGTAAAGGAGATCATGTATGTGCTGGGTCTAGTTTGACCTTGACACCCACTAGGTGTTCAGTATATATTAGTTTCCTTCCATTGTCTTGATTATCACATATCTAATTCATGTTTCCATTAAAACATGAAGTTTGCGTGCATCTGATCCATGGGGGAATTATGTCAATACAACACAGAAGTTGTGTTGATTCCCACATGATTTTTCCCACTACGATAATGTGCTACACCACCAAGGCACAACAGATGGAAACACTAAAACAGCTGAGCCCAGCCATCCTCAGTACAATGGGGGCTGTACTCCCAGCGATCTTTGCTCTGCTCCTCTACAAGCTCTTTCAGAAGTGCTTATGTGTTCTAAGGTTTTCCAACGTTTGGTCACTTTTCCCTTGTCTCTGTAATTCAACAACCCTTAAACTTTTTTATACCACTTTTTCATCAAGATTCCTTGCCTCCCACCTCACCCTTCTTTTTTTAGGTAAAGTGCTATATTTACCGAAAACTGCCTCTGTTTGTTAGAATTTTTAAATGCTTTAAGCTTCGCCAGTACTTTTGTTATGGTTGCTATTGTTTATTTCAGTGCTGTATAAATTAGTTACCTATGCTCTTCGTGGCTTGCCCCAACCCTATTTTCCCATAAGCCCTTTTTTTGTGTGATTGTTCAAAATATGAGGTTTTCCAGAAACTCATACATGCCTCTGTGTGTATGTGTGTGCGCGTGTTCCATCAAATATAATAGAAAAGGAAACTAATATATACTGAACACCTGGCCCCGCCTTAATATTTGTACATGTATAAACACCTGTAGATTTTATTGAAACCTATTTCTTCATGTTTGATCCAACTGGATATAAATTCCTTGAGTTCCATACCTACTCATTTAAATACACCCAAGGGGAGTACTTGCATGTCTTACATATATTTGTTTCAGGGCTGAGGAATATATCTTTTAACTGTGTAATGAAAAATAAAAATAGATACATTGTAAGTTTAAAATGGGAAGTCTTACTGATAAACAATATTTATTTTGAATAGAAAATAATTAGTATAGTTCAGTAAAAATTGAAATGCCATATTGTCACAAATTCTCTATGCAATGGGTCTTGCTGACCCAGGTATTAAGTGTAGAAATGTTCATTGTAATTGGAACAAATTGTAATTAGAAATTACATAAATTGGAACTAATGTTAGCATTCAGATTTATGGTAGCCTTCATTAGGGATATTTCAAGGGCTATTTAAGGCTCACTAAAATGTATCCTAAAGTGATTATTTTTATTTAATATTATGAATGAAGTTATATCAATGTGCTTCGATTATAATCAAGTATAATCACATTAATTATAATATTATCATATCATATTATCATTATGATATGATTATAATTACATGTTAAAATGCAGACCATTGTGACAATGAAATGCAAATTTTATCAATTTTATTAAAAGATAAAGTAATATCTCATATTTTCTAGTTGTGTAATAAATGTTGACTTAAATATAATGTTAAAGTAATTAGATCCATTCATGGCTTTGATTTTCTAATTTAAAATAGCTGATTAAAAATATAATAATCTCCATTACATAGTCCTATTGTTTAAAATATGGGCATGGGACCGGGAATAAGAACCTATTCTCTGATTTTACAAGAAGGAAATAACTTAATGAAGAACAATGTTGTTGGTTACCCATGACAATAAGGTTTCTCTCCTGAGGCCTTTTTCAAATCAATTCAATCGATAGGGGGAAAAAACACTGAGTAAATGGGAGAGGGGTAGGGATGGGGGAAAAGGTAAAGGGATTAGAAAGTACAAATTAGTAGTCACAATATAGCCATGGGGATGTGAAAGACAGTTTGAGGAATATACTCAATAATGTTGTAAAGATTTTGTAGGGGGTCAGATGGGCAATTGTCTTATTAGGCAGAACACTTCATGGACTGATGCGCTATATACCTGAAGCTGAATAATACTCAGTGTCAACTATAATTAAATATATATAATATTAAGTTCTGACAATTAAGTTTGCAAACTTGCCACTGTGCACTTACATTGGCAGCTCTGCACAAATAGCTCGGTAAGGTTTCATAACCTTGGTATATCAGTGTCTCACAGCTGTGTTTGTGTCGACATGTGGTGGTGCCTTGCTGAGTGGTGTTCATTATTGTTGTTGCATGTTGTGTGTTTTTGTGTGCAATCATGAGAATGTCTGAGCTGGAATTAGAGCAATGAACAAACATTAAATTTCTTGTTAAACTTGGCCAGAGTGGAAGTGAAATCAGGGACATGTTAGTCCAAGTTTATGGGGATAATGCCATGAAGAAAACAGCAGTGTACAAATGGATGAAATGTTTTTTCTGAGGGGAGAGAATGCATCACTCATGAATAGAGGTTGGGGCAGCCAGTAACGAACAGAACTGATGAAAATATTGCAAAAATTCTTCAAACTGTGCATCAAAATTGTCAGCTGACAGTGAGAAGCATAGCAGATGAAGTAAACATCGATAGAGAAACAGTTAGGAAAATCTTAACTGAAAATCTTGGCATGAAAAAGGTGTGCACAAAAATGGTCCCGAAGGAGCTCACCAATGAGCAAAAGCAAAGGAGAGTTGAAGTTTGCCAAGACCTTTTGGAGAGGCAAGACGATGTTTTGGGCCATGTTACACAGGTGATGAAACATGGGTGTACCAATACGACCCTGAAACAAAGCATCGAAGTGCACAATGAAAGTCAGCCAATTCTACATGACCAAAAAAGTTTTGTCAGTCTAAATCAAGAGTCAAAACGATGTTGCTAACTTTTTTTGATATCAAAGGGACTATTCTTTATGAATTAGTACCAACTGGACAGTTAACCAAGTTTACTATTAATATTTGGAAGTGCTGAAAGGCTGTGTGAAAAAGTTAGATGACATGAACTTTTCACCAATAGTTCATGGCTCTTGCATCACGACAATGCACCAGCTCACACAGCACTGTCTGTGAGGGAGTTTTTAGCCAGTAAATAAATAACTGTATTGGAACACCCTCCCTACTCATCTGATCTGGCCCCCAATGACTTCTTTCTTTACCCAAAGACAAAGTAAATATTGAAAGGAAGACATTTTGATGACAGTCAGGACATTAAGGGTAATACAATGACAGCTCTGATGGCCATTCCAGAAAAAGAGTTCCAAAACTGCTTTGAAGGGTGGACTAGGCGCTGGCGTCAGTGCATAGCTTCCCAAGGGGAGTACTTTGAAGGTGACCATAGTGATATTCGGCAATGAGGTATGTAGCACTTTTTCTAGGATGAAATCGTGAGCCTAATTGTGAGTCCTTGTATATATATATATATATATATATATATATATATATATATATATATATATATATATATATATATAGAGTCATGAATGTGGAGTACAGCATAGGAAATAGAGTCAGTAGAATTGTGACAGCTATATATGATATCAGAGGGATAGTAGATTGGTGCAGGGGGTTATCATTTTGTGAGGAGTGTAGTGTCTAACTATTACATTGTTTTGTACACATGAAACTAATAATAAAAACAGTGCATTTTACAAAATAATAAATTTAATTAATTAATCCAAGTGAGGGCTATAGCTGGCAATGACTGAAAGTAGATAGTTGATACCACAAGAATTCTCTCCACTTCTTGGTTCTGAATTTTGCTTAGTATCAACTTTATTCTCCTGAGCTTTTTCCTCATAAGACTGGAGGCAGGGATGCTGGAAGTCTTTTTTGTTTTGTTTTGTTTTTTGTGTTTTTTTTTAATGTATTTAGAGTTTAGAGTATTAGAATCTTTAAGGTAAGCATACTTCTTTCTTACATTTTCAGTTTGAAAAATACTGCCAACTATCAATAGCTTGGTTGTGATTTTTTGTTTGTTTATTAATTAAACAACCACAAGCGTCACAATATGACCTTAAAGAGAACAAATGTATTCACTTCCAAGGTTGCAATGCTAGACAACCCAATGTTAAATACAACTTTACATATCGTGTTTCCCCCAAAATAAGATCTAATCAGAAAATAAACCACAGCATGATTTTTCAGGAAGCTTATAATATAAAATAAGCCCTAATGTGTCTTTTGGAGCAAAAATTAATATAAGACCTGGTCTTATTTTCAGGGAAATACTCTAGGGCTTATTTTATATTATGAGCATCCTGAAAAATCATGCTGGGGCTTATTTTCTAGTTAGATCTTATTTTCGGGGAAACAGGGTATATATATATATAAACACACACATTAATATATACACACACATCACACAGTATGACTCTTTAATAGACCTAACTGCAAATAATGTTTCTCTATGTAATATAGGAAACTACATGATATCATTATTCTTCCCTTTTGATGAAAAATCAAAATTTCTGACTCAATAAAAATCAGTTAACTTTCTTTGATTGAAAAATCAAAATGACTCATTTTTTGCATCAATATAGGTATGTATTTAGCAAAATACGCATTATACATGACATGTCATTGATATGTAAATTAGAAGAGGAAATATAATCAGGATATATATTAATTTTAATAAATGTTTTTAAATATGACAACACCTTTTGTTAATCAATGAAAGATATTCTCAAAAATGTAAGATGGTCATTTTAGTAAATAAATAAATAAAGTTTAAATTGAAGTAACAGGCTTATTTAAAAATATGAATTGGCTTTAAATAAAGAATATATTTAACAAATTACATCAATTCTGGGCAGAAGTTTTTAGCTTTAGGTATAAAAGGTGCATTGCAGTTTATATGAAAATTTAGAATAAAAATAGTCATATGTAGTCAGATAAAGAAACTGCTGACCTGGATTGAGTTCAAGTTGTGTAACATTTCTACATAAGATTTATTTTCTTCTCCTTCCCTCCCCTAACTGAAAAATTTTCTGAGTCCAAAATAAAATAAGTCCGTAGCAATGAGGGTTGGTTAAACATTATTATTTTTTTAAAACAGGATTTACAATATTTTAAAATATTTCAACTAGTATTACTAAAATGCTCCATTGTTAGGAACACTAGTGATACATCTGTAGTTTTTCAAGAGCATTTGAAATTATTGACAAAGTTGATATAACATTGTGTGACTGTTTTTACTGCCCAGGTATTCATGATTTTAGTAATATTCTATGCTGTTATGACTAAATATGGTTGTCTCTGTGCCATTAAGCATCAGTAAGGAAATCAACCTGGCTGGTATTATTCAGTGTAATCCCTGGGTATCTTACCAGAGAAGACATAAGGATTAAATTAAATATTGTTGTGATGATGATAATGATAATCATATCTAACATTTATTGAGTAGTTACCATGAAGAGTTACTGTTCAAATCTCTTGGCACATAGTCACTTGCTAAATCTTCACAATTACCTATAACGTACTGTGTTTCCCCGAAAATAAGACCTAGCCGGACAATCAGTTCTAATGCATCTTTTGGAGCATAAATTAATATAAGACCCTGTCGTATTTTACTATAATATAAGACCGGGTCTAATATAATATAATATAGCATAGCATAGCATAGCATAGCATAGCATAGCATAGCATAGCATAGCATAGCATAGCATAGCATAGCATAGCATAGCATAGCATAGCATAGCATAGCAATAGCATAGCAATAGCATAGCATAGCATAGCATAGCATAGCATAGCATAGCATAGCATAGCATAGCATAGCATAGCATAGCATAGCATAGCATAATATACTTATACTATATAAGACCAGGTCTTATATTAATTTTGCTCCAAAAGACACTTTAGCGCTGATTTTCTGGCTCGGTATTATTTTTGGAGAAACAGGGTAGGTTCTATTTTTATTGCTATAAAGAAACTGAGGCACTGAGTAGATTCGTACTTATTCAAGGTCACACAGCAAGTAAGTGGCAGAGTCAGGATTTAACCTGGGAAGTCTGATCCAGGGTTTTCTTACTTAACTAACCCCTGTGCTGTGAGAAGATCCCCCTTCAGGCCTTTCTGATGACAAAGCTGCGTATGAGGATGCCTCGCTACCTCCCTTCCCTCATATTCTTCTGCCCCAGCAATGTGCTCCCCTCCCAGCAAACCTGCCTCCCTGGCCCTGAGGTCTGGAGTGCCCTTCCCCGAGATCTTTGCATGGCTGCCTTTTATTTCATGTAAGCTTTTGCTCAACTGTAATCTTCAAAGAGACTGTACTGACCACTGCAACCAGGTTAATCATTCTCTACCGTTTTCACGCTAGTTCATTCACAGCACCTATCACTACGTGACGCAATATTACCTACTACTTCATTTATTGTCTGCGTCTGCCACCAGAATGTAACCCAAGGAAGGCAGAAACGTGCTCTGTTCTGAATTTTCACATATATAACAAGGTCTGAATAAATGGTTTCTATTAATTCATCCATCTGTCTGTCTATCTGTCCCTCTGTCCATCCATTCATCTATCCATCCATCTTCCCCTTCTTCCATCATGTATGCATCCTTGCATTAGCCAGTGTTACATATTATCTGGCCATTAGTTATTAAAAATAGAAGTCCCTTTTAATTATCTCATTAGTGTGAGATATTTAATTATTATTTTTTCTATTGACTACTACCTTTCTTTTTCTTTTCTGACAATATTTAAAAGAAAATTGTGAAAGATCTAAATGCAACACTTGGAACACTCATATGTTGAGAAGAAATACAGCTTTTTATCTAGACTAAGAGAAGATGGTAACTTTTGAAATTAAACTCCACAGGGTTCTGTTTATAGATTTATGTGCTCGTGAACTTTGTACACAGCAATCGCTGTTTTGTGATCTCCCAAGTTCAATTCGAATCCAGAGTGATGCTGCACTGAAATTATCATCATCAAGCCACTATTTTTCACTCCAGATCAATTACTGTTTAAAGGACACTTAGGAGTCCTACATACAGTTGTTAAGGGGGGAAAATGAAAGGCATGAAAGTGGTTGTAATAAAAAAGAAGTCTTTTCAAACTATCTGTGAAGACAATGTACTAGACCTCTAAAATTATAACGACATCGGCTTCTCTTTATTCCCAAGGTATTTCCTTCCTTTCACATTTAGGATTATTTGGGGGGCATGATGTGTTTTGATTTGCATGAATATAGAGGGAAACAGAGTAGCTATTGTGCTACGGTCTATTTAGAAGATTTTATTGACTTTTGGAAGTATTTTCTATTTCCTAAATTATTTCATTTTCCCCTGAACTGAAAACTGGTTATCATTCAAATGGATGTTCTATATTTTTCAGTGTAAAAGGCAACATCTTACACCATTATTGGCTCCCACCTGAAGCACCAGGTTTACCACTGTCTTGGAGACTGTTCACAGGGCAGTCCTGGAAATTTAAGACACAGAGGACACATGGGGAAGGACAGGAAATGCCGAGAGTCAAGAAAGGGGCATGAAAAGAGAAAATGGAAAATAAATAAAGCCAAACACTGTGAAGCACATGCATTTCAGCCCTGCCCTGTGGAGATGTGCACAGAATGGCAGCACAGAGCCTTCCACAGCTGAGGCCATCAATAAATGTTTGCTGAGCGTGTGAAAGGAACAGAACCAGATCTTAAATGTTGATAGAAAAAGTATTGTGCCTAAAATAATGTCAAGTCTTTTGCTGTTGTTGTTGATTTACAGTTTTAGCCAACAGGCTTGCAGTGCTTACTATATCTCATGCATTCTTCAAAGCACTTTATATAAAGTAAATTATTTAATCCTTGTCAGAAATTTAGGAGATGGAAGCAGTGTTGGTATCATTTTATAGCAGAGAAAAATGAGACAAAGAAAGGTTATGCCTAAAACCACAGAACAGGTAGCAAGTAGGTAAACCAGGATTTACACCTAGTGGTCTCCTTTGCAGGACTGACATAAATGTTATTTAGCATTAATAAATAGTAAACTCATTAAGAATCAGGCAAATGATTATACTTAATTAATGACTGTACTTAATAAATCATATTCTGATTGAAAATTGAGTAGGCATTTAAATTTAGAATCGACATGTTTATAATTACAATGATGGAATAGTCCTTTCCTTTCTACATAAGTTATCTTCCTACTCCTCTGCTCTATAGAATGCTGGTTGCATTTTATAAGATTTTTGTACAACCCATTTTTAAATCAACTTGAGTTTAAAAAGAGGAGATATTAATTTCATAATCCGTCAGCTATTTTTCTATAAATAAGCTACTGGGGTACTTGTTAACTTGTCTAAAAAATAATATATGCTTCTTAATGTGTCCCCAGGCAGACCTAAGAATATGTCTATTCTTTGGCTTTATTTTTCTTTTGGGGAAAAAATACAATAAATTTGATAGTAAACTGAAGATAGCACCAGAATGAAAAGAAATTAAAAAAAGAATATATCTGGCTTTATGTTGGCCACATACTAAATATTACCTAATAAATTGAGTTGTACATTTTTGAATGGAAAGTAAAAAGTAAATATGAAGCTCAAATAACTTTATTTGCAGGTGAAGTAGATAACTACCAAAAATACATCTCAGATATATCCTTTACCTTCTTCCACTTTTACTCTTAATCAATTTTAAACTTTGCTCTCAAGTATTCTGAAATTATAAAAATATGCATAGCTTTCAGAGTTGTCAGGTAATCCTAGGAAAATCTCAGAAATCGTCTATTATGATCCTGTCATTTTGCAAATGAAGAAACTGAGGCTCTAAAAGGACATGACCAACATTGCATGATTAGTGTCAAAACCCTGAAAAGGGTTGTATGTCTGCAGAATCTAAATCAATCAGTAAAAACATAAGGTGACTTGCTTTTTGGGATTTCCTGGCTCATTTCACCTCTGCCACTCTGATGTGGTCTCTTTCCTTCATTTGTCCCTGGTCTGCTTGATTTTGATTCCACTCCCACTAGTGTTTCTATTGGGTTGTTCATTTTTTGTATTGGTATGGAACATGGGCTGCTGTCCTGGAAAGGAAACCCGGTGTATCCATTTTGAGAGTTCATAGTTTCTAAACTTCTCCAGGTCCACAGACCTTCCACGGACCCTTTAGGCCCACTCATTCTCAAAGTGGATAAAACCCCTCTCATTATCAAACCATCTGACCTGTTTTTCAGTGAGTTTCTATTGGCTCTATTGTGATTCTCCTGCCTTCTCTATTATAGACATAAATATCACACAAGTCCTGTGGCCGTTGGCAGTTTGTCCCGATTAGCTTGTACATTGGGTTTTGTAGGGATGAATTTCCAGTGAATTTTGCTGTATATGTTTTGCATGGCATATTGACTGTGCTAACTAAATGCTCAGACTGTTTTGATGTGAGGACTTCAGAAAATCCAAAAGCTATTGTGCCACTACCACTACCATCTCTCCAGAATTCTCATTTCTTTTTTTATTTTAACAGCTTTACTGTTTATAATTTACATTGCGTAAGTTAGTCCATGTGAAGTTGACAATTTAATGGTTTCAGTATACTTATGAAGTTGTGCAACATTCACCATAAAAATTTAGAATATTTCATTAATCCATAGAGAAACCCCATATTCATTAACAGTCATTCCCCACCCCATATTCCTTCAGCCTTATGTAGCCACTAATCTACTTTCTGTCTCTACACATCTGCTATTCTGGACATTTTATATAAATGATATCATACAATCTCTGGTCTTTTGTGATTGGCAGAACATTAAATCATTTGTTAAGTTCTTCATTGCAAATGGGAAACAGCAACAATTCCATGATAGATTTTATAGTGATTTAATTGCATATGATTTGAAGTTGGTTTTCTAATACAGAGTGATAAGGTACTATATAAAATATAGCATAGTTAATAATAATGATGATAATTATAAAAATGTATAAGACATAAATTTTACTATTTTCTAAGAGTATTCTAAGCACTTCATATATATCAACGTATTTAATATTCACAGAAATCTATGATGGAAGTACCATTATTATCATCCCCATTTTATGGATGAAGAAACTGAGGCAAACTGAAATAAAGAAACTCACCCAAGCTAGTCAGTGGTAATGCCAGATTTCATGCCCAGATAGTTTCACTCAGGACTCCTTGTTCTTAACCACTATTCTAGGGTGCCTCTTGGATTTTTCAATGTTTCATCAACTATTATTCTCTTCTTCTAAATTACTATAGCAGAAAACAACTAAGGGTAACTTATATTCTAAGCTTCTTATTGTCCATAGTTCACAGCACTGATATTTTATTGGTATGTAATTTAAAACTAAGGAATCATTCTTTTTATTTTTTTTAGTTCCATATATAGTCTTTCCACCATATATATATATATATATATATATATATATATATATATATATATATGATATATATATATATACACATATATATATACACATATATATACATATGTTTTGCTTTTTATCTATCTTGACTAGAACATAATTTAAAAATCCTCATTATTTGTAGTAGGCTGGGTTATTAAAAACGGATGGTTACTTTTTCCTAAAATACACTTAATCTACAATTGACTATATTCACTGAAATTGACCACAGTTTGCCCCTTTCTTATTTATGACATAGAAAGAACTATAGCCTTAAAAATAGTTTATCATTACATATAAGATACTAAAGTATTACTTAGTAAGCTCAGTATTGGATTGAATTTAACAAAATTAATTATAATCATGTAAATTTTTGCAGGACTTTAAGAGAAAGAGGAGAAGAAACCATGCAAACTTCTACATGAACCCTGGTAAAGTTGAAAAAATAACTTTCAGTTTTCTTCTGTCCTGAATCAACCCATCTGGGAATCATTCTGCTTCCTTTGAGAGTACAGGAATCTCTCTTGTTTAATAAAAGCTTCTCTCTTTCTCAATCTTAGAAAAAATTTTGAAGAACTTTTTTCAAGTTGCCAGAATCATTTGTAGATTAAGGGACTAACTACAACAGAAATTTAGCATATTATTAGGAAAGTTACTAGAAAAGAGCTGAAGAAGCATATTCCCACTTCCAAGAGACCTTTTCATAATTATTTGTTTAGAACCCCACTTTCTGTTACCCAGGCGTCCTCTCCCAAACATCCCCAAGCATAAACCCTGTCTCCTGCTTGACATAGATACCTGGAGCTCTGCGCTCCCTAGGTCATCTGGTGTGCATGAATTCTGATTTTATGTAACAAATTCCTGGAAACATCATGGGGAAAATCAGATTCTAAAGGACTGACTTCTAAGCAGAATCCTTTGAAGCAGCGCTGGTCATAAAAAGAGCAGATTATTATAACACCACTAAAAAGCAAAGTCACATTTTTGACTGCCTCGGTGAAGTCATGTTTTAATATGAGAGAAACAATAAAATTAAATAACATTCGAGTTTAGCTCTCAGTTGCAGGGGCTTGCCTCCAAGTGAATCAGTGTAGAAAACCGCAGAAGGCATATCTTTCATTGGCAGTATATATCACAGAGTACTAATTTGGAAATCAGATGGAATAATTCCTCAGAAAGAACTTTGCCAATTGTGAAAATGCACAAATGCATTTTTAATTATTTTTGACATTTTTCTGGGTATTTTGGTAAGAAAATGTAAGTATAGTTATACTTCACATTTAGAAGCATGGTAAATAGCAAATTTTTTTCAAGTTACTGTTCACTTGCTAATGTAGCATTTTAAAACTCCTATACAAAGCTCTCAAGTTCTACTTGAAGTATACCTGGATGAACTTATTTATCTTAAATTCACTAACTGCTAGCTTTCTAACCCTGTTTTACTGGTTCATTTTAAATTAATCTAAACTAGATAAATGTACATAAATATTAGGCCTACACTTTAAAGTGTGTTGTAAATAAATTCAAAGGAGGACACTTCTGCAATGTTAGAAAGGGGATGGCATTGAAGGAAGAGAGAAATTATTTGTGCCATTGAAGGATGGAGAAAATATCATCGCTTAACATGTAACTGTAAGTGCAACAATTATGAAATTATCTCTTTTAATTGATTTTTATCTATGTACAACAGAAGAACATTTTGAAAACATCAAATAAAGATAAAATGGCTAGATTATAAGTGTCCTTCCAAAGGGAAGTGCTTTCCAGAAACTTACCGGTTGTGCAGTTTTTAAATTCAATGTCATCAATGGCAGCTCCTCCTCCTAGATCCCTTGTTCTGATCCCTTGAAATATAACTTCAAAATTCCTTAACTTTCCTAGCAGGATGACTGCCTTTTGCCAATGATCACCAGAGTTCTGCTCACTTTCTTGCCATGCTTTTGATAGTCCTTCCTCAGTCTGAAATTTAAAAAGTTTGTATTAAGGAAATAATTAAGCACAAAAGAAGGAAAACAAAAAACACACAAAAAAACACTTACAATAGAAGTATTTGATCAGTGAAAACTGATTTAAAAAAACATTGGAACTGATTAGCCATGATATACTTTACCTCATCAGAACAAAGACATACTAATCTGACATTTTTTTCCAAAAGTAAAATTAGCAGAAGTAGCAATAAACTTGCTTTGGTATTTTCAGAGACACCATTAGAATGTGTCCTGCTCAGTAAAATCCACCTCTCCCTACATGGACATAAAATTCATCATATCTGATGGAATCTGAACCGTTTACAGAGGCCCTGGGTTTACAGCTTTGGATATGCCCCCAAACTTCTACTCATATTCTTTAATTATTGAAATTGTACTTTCCCTCAAAGAAATAACTTACATGAGGAAAGGGAGAAACAGATGAAAGGAGGAATATGTGGGAGAAATCATATATCTCTAATGGATAAAGGCATTGTGGAATGAAGCGAGTATGAAGCAAAAGTGATAATTTCTAAATTCAGTCAGATTTCAAACATTAGATTATTCTGTTATTTTGACTATTTAAAAATCTATTATAGGGGCCAGCCCAGTAGCTCAGGCGGTTAGAGCTCCATGCTCCTAACTCCTAAGGCTGCCGGTTCGATTCCCACATGGCCCAGTGGGTTTTCAACCACAAGGTGTCCAGTTTAATTCCTCGAGTCTCACAAGGGATGGTGGGCTCTGCCCCCTGAAACTAAGATTGAACATGGCACCTTGAGCTGAGCTGCCGCTGAGCTCCCAGATGGCTCAGTTGGTTGCAGTGTGTCCTCTCAGCCACAAGGCTGCCGGTTCGACTCCCGCAAGGGATGGTGGGCTGTGCCCCCTGCAACTAGCAACGGCAACTGGACCTGGAGCTGAGCTGTGCCCTCCACAACTAAGACTGAAAGGACAACAACCTGAAGCTGAAAGGTACCCTCCACAACTAAGATTGAAAGGACAACAACTTGACTTGGAAAAAAAGTCCTGGAAGTACACACTGTTCCCCAATAAAGTCCTGTTCCCCTGCCCCAATAATAATAAAAAAAAATCTTAAAAAAAAAATATATTATAATATGATTATGTGAGTATCAACTATAAGTATTGCTATACCAAATTCTTCAATTGTAAAGAAAAAACAGTTTTCTAAAAATCTTATGTAAATATCTCCTTTAGATGTCTAAGGTCGGCGTAGATGTCTAAGGTCGGCGTAGTAGTAGTACAGTATTATGACATATGAATAGTCCCAGTATAACATAACATGACATGACATGACATGTAACATAACCCTAATGACCAAATAAAAATGACACCTACAGTAATACAGAATATAAACCAGTTGAGCACAAGGAAAAAGCTTAGATTGTATATATTGTTATTTGCTATTCTGAGTCTAACCCATCCTGGGAATTACGTGTTCAATAAATCACGATGATGAAAAGACAGCAATGAAAAATAAATAAATAAATAAATAAATACATGAATATATATATATATATATATATATATATATATATATATATATAAATATATATATTTATAATTTAATATATATATTATAATAAATATATAAATATAAATATATATAAGCATTATATTTGTTTAGCCACAAATAATTAATACTTTAGGTTCCAGTATTATGTTTCCATGATGAATTCACAAGAAAGCCTTTTTCTCTAAAATCTGTAATCAAAACAATGGAATAGAGGGGAGTATTTAGCTGACTGGCATCCAGAAAAATCAAGGGAGATGTTCCTACAGATTTATAGCATACAACTGTGACTTTTTAGAAATATAGGCTAAAGGAAAAAAGAGAAATATCTGAAGTGGGGACCCAAACGATTTGTGCATTCACAGTTTCATGCTTTTAGGGAACTAATGTTAGGAAATATGGCTGATGCCTTGTTCTGCTGAGGGTAACACAGATCGATCAAGTGGTTCTTCCTCTGCTGAATTACAGAGAGGGAAAGTGGAACTACATAACAGTTAATCTAAAATTAACTTTGCAAAACAACCAACAGTTTATACTTAGATCATTCAACATCCTTTCCAAAACAACAACAAATCTTTACAACCAGAGACTCAAGTAACTTCTGTGTTAAGGAGGATGAAAAACTCACACCTAATTAATGGAATTTTATGTCTTTCTGATAACTAAAAAGAGAATCTTTTTTCAAGGGTAGTCTTTGACTCACAGTGATGTCTTAGTAATTTGGAATCAAAGGAATGATTAGTTAAATTAAAGATGAAAGTAGAAGGGGTCTGTCTGACACATTGCTATGTAACAGGCATGGATATTGATAAAGTCTGTCTTAATTTACAAACTTAATTCACTTTGCTAATTTTCTCCTTTAATCTGCTTCTGCAGTTTTTAGAGCAACTCATCAACTATGCCAAGCCTCACAGGGTTTTCAACAAACGTCATCAAAGAAGGTTGCCTGATCACTTTAATCAATAAAATGAGAACCACTTCTTAAATCTTGCAACTGGCCTTTTCATAAAATGATATTTGAATAATATATTCATTGTCATTTTATGTGGTAAGAAAACAAGGGTGAGTTCTTTTGAAAACCAACCATGGATCAACCTAGTGATGGATTATTATAGAACATCATTCTAATATATTTGCTATTGTTACACTTTGAATATAACATATCAAATCTTATCCCCGTAATTATCAAAACCATTCATCCAGATGTGGATTTATACAGATGTATTCATTTATTGACTCATACATCCAGTCATTCACTTATTTAGCAAACATCTGATGCTCACGCAATGACACATACTATGTTAGACACCAGGAATAAAAAGGTGAAAAGAAAGGGCAACTACCCTGGGTTGGTAATGATTTAATATAGGAGAGAGTTATAAAAGGATATCTCTATAAAATTACTATGGAAATAGAAAACAGAGCAACTTTTAAAAAAATGGTTATACACTGATCCCTAAATTTTTGTTTCACATACATTGGTGCTTTATTTATTTACTTAATACTCTGATTTCAATTCTTTCTGAACTGAAAAAGAGAAAAATCTCTATTCGAACTCATGTCTTTACCACTGTCTGAGACTGTATCTCTTGCATTCGTGTGGATGTTAAATCACAAACCTAAGGCAATGACTGTATGAAAAGTGATTAACTACAGTAACAATTAAAATATATATTAATACAATAATGGTTAAATTACAAAAATTGAGAAAAAATACTCTCTTCTCATAATTTTTTACCCAACTTTTAATTGATTTCCCATGTATTATGCACATGGAAGCTTTATCTTATATAATGCATATGTATTTTAGCAGTGTGTTTGTCTCCATACTTTATGCCAGTCTTTCCCTTTTGGGTCATGTAAAGAAATACTAAAAAGATAGAGCCACTTTCAGTTGTAGATATTTATTAATAAGGTACTTTACAGCCACTTGGAATTTCAGTTTCACATGTTTGAGGTGAATATATAACTTTTCTTCAAATTATTAGTCATTTTTTCCAAAACCAATTGATCAGCAACTCTTTTCTCCAGCTCTTTTCTCTTTCTCATATTTTGAATCTGTTTCCAGAGTTTCTGTGTCAGTCTCTGATCTCTATTCCTTCATCAATGTCATACGTATGAAGTCACTATATTTTCTTCTTCTGGGAAGTTGAGTGGACTTATTTTCCATATTTCTCCTGCTAAAAATAACTAAGCCCCCTGGACATTATATATAGATTTATATAAACATAGAGATTCTGACAAGCTAGGGAGCTTGGGTCTCAACATGACAAGGTGGTGAGTCTCCTAAATTTTATTTTTGTATTGTATATCCCAAAACGGGCATGAGAACCTGGCAACTGGAAGTTCAACAGGCATGGGCTGGTCTCTCCAGCCAAAGGACCAGGAAAATGGAAGTCTAGCAAGAAAGAAAACATTTTGGTAATAATTGTTCTACAACAGCCAAACACCATAGGAAATTTACAGTCTGACCCCTAGCCCCAACAACAGAGGTTGAGAGGAAAACCTAGACTTTCAACCACATTAGGCCCCAAGGGCCCAAGACCCCTCCTCCCAAGTGTATTCAATAAAGGAAAGCTAAAAGAATTTGTCTCCAGGAGACCTAAACAAAACAATGGCTAGAGAAGCTTCTATGAACAGAAAGGAAATGTAAAAGAAGGAATCTTCGGACATCAGGGAGGAGGAAAAAACGTGAGTTATATGATAAACACATAATTTAGAAAATTCATTATGTGTGATGATTCAGGAAAAAATTAAAACACTTTCTAACATAGTTCTAAATGTATGTACAAGACATAAGTCACAAATATTATAAATGGGGGAGAGTAAAGTTATGTTAAAGAGAGGGAAAGTTTCTACACTTGAGTCGATTAAGTATTAATGTTACATTTGAATAGGTTACATTTTCATCCTTAATATTTTTTGTTCTTTTTGGTTTTCTCATAAATTCATTCTCCCAAATGACTTTTAGAATAATTTAATGAATAACTGAAATATTTAAACATTGAATTATTTGACCCTGAAATGTCATTTATCTTTTGACTTGTTCAGGTCTCTTTTTATGCCACTTACTAAAATTTTATAGTATTTTAATAAATAAGTTACACACTTATTATAAAATTTATTCCTAGATATATTGCAATGTGTGTTACAATGGTGAATGGGACACTTCTCCATTATTCTTCTCTGACCATGGATAATATAAAGAAACAATCATATTGTCAGGGTGATGATCTAGCAATGGTTGGTGGCTCCCTTACCCACTATCAATCCTGAAAGACTACAGAAACTATTAGAAGGATGGATTTGAGGAACAGCAAATGGAAAAAAGAGAAAGGAAAAAGTAAGCAGAAATAGGAAACACCTGGGAAGTCTACAGATTGTCTTTAACACCAGTGTCTTGATGGGGGGAGCAGTGGGGTGAGTTGTGGCAGTCTGGGGAAGAGGACACCCGGAAAGAGCAATGTGAGTGAGTGTAGGTTGTGGGAGAGCTCCCGTATGGTCATGTCTTTCTTCCTCATTGTATGTAACAGCAATTGCCAGACTTTATAGAAATCAGTAATTCAATTTCAGACTGTCATACCTGTGAGATATCAAGGCAGTTAAAAACCTTAAGATATGCAATTTAAAAAAAAAAAACATTTAGGAGATTGAAATAGTCCACGAAAGAATGCAAACTGTGGTAATACAATTCAAATGTATTATGCATGTATGAAACAATCTCACTTAGAGGATGGGGAATAAAGTGTTGACCTAAGTAAACTTAGAAATGAGTGGAGTCTGTAAGACTAAAGCCAAAGGAACTGCATATAAGCACTATATTCTAGTTGGTAAAGTTATTTCCCATGAGAGCATGGGTTAACTTTAGACCACTATACAGGTATACCACAATTGAAAAGTGATGAGATGCATAGAGAATAGTGGGAGCCAGGTTTTTCACTTAGGGAGTGAGACATTACAGATAAGCAAGGTGTGAAAGCTAGAATAATCTACATGGTAATGGATTATAGAAGACAGCACAAATTTGCATTTAGATTAATATGGATACAGATGGTTAAATACAGAAATATGTATAGACATGCATATACAGGCAGGTTTGTATACACACACACACATCTTCCAGGTCTGTCAGCTGAGAGATCCTATCAGCAACAAGACCCCCCCATTAACAAGGTTCATACCCAGTGCCCAGATCTGGTTTATAATACCTTTCCTCAATAAAAGGAAATAGGACTCCTTGGAGAAAAATGGCTGATTCTAGCACCGGCTCAGAAAACATACAATATAAGCCCTGGGCATCTTATAGTGTCAGAAAGTGAGAAAGTGTTTACATAAGTCAATACCCACAATGATGGGGGCATGTCAAAGGAACCAAGGAGCAAACTGAAAGGGCTCCTAATGCCCAAAGCTGGAACAACTTGAGCAACAAAATAAATAATGTAGAACTGGATTATCACCCACAGTATAAAATAAATACAATGAGTCCTCATAGACATAAATAAATGATTGAATAAACTAAATAAATGAGGAAAATAGACAATCTGTCCTACTGAAGAGCTCCAAATAATTAATGTAGATACTCCACCTTTTAGGAGGCGGAGCGTGACTTCTCACTCCATCAGTGACTTTCTTCCAAAGACCACCGTATGCAAAGGGGGGTAAAAGTGTAACTTCACAGTGGAGCGATCTGACAAATACTAACCTCAAGCCATGTGACCAACGTTAATATCACAGCGGTATCTCATTTTGAGAGCATGTACCCTTGAGATGGTAAGAATGATATTTTCCATCTGTGGTCTTACTGCCCAAACACATCATCCCCAGTCTAACTGTAAGAAAAACACCGGATTAAATACTAACTGAGGGACATTTTACAAAATACCTGACCAACACTTCTCAAAACCATCAAGGTCATCAAAAGCAAGGAAAGTCCGAGAAACTTTCACAACCCATAAGAGGCTAAGAAGGGCGTGACTACTGCAACAGAAAAATGATATTAGGGAAAAACTGAGGAAATCTGAATAAAGTGTGGACTTTAGTTACTGATTATCTACAGTACTGGCTCATTAACTGTGAAAAATATGCCATACTAATGTAAAATAATAATAAGGAAAACTAGGATGTGGGGTATACAGGAATTCTCTGCAGTTTCTTTGCAATAATTATATAAATCTAAAATAAAACAGTTCAATAAGCACAATTTCAAAATGCTGTTCTCTCTCTGTATATTTTATGTAATCATATCTCTATATCAATATAAATATTAATTATTTAATATAATTATCTCTCTATATGGGTCTTTTACATAATTCCTATGAATAACTAGAATTTATCAAATCAAATCTGAGAAGGCCAGAAAAAAGAATTATAAGAATTGTTTGACCTTCACTCATTTTAAGATAATAGGGAGAGTGTAGCTTCCAAATACGTATTCCAATTAAATAAAACTTTCTTTTTTTTTAAATTTTATTTTATTGGGGAATACAGGGGGACAGTGTGTTTCTCCAAGACCCATCGGCTCCAAGTCGTTGTCCTTCAATCTAGTTGTGGAGGGCGCAGCTCAGCTCCAAGTCCTGTCATGGCTTTCAATCTTTAGTTGCAGAGGGCATAGCCCACCATCCCACATGGGAATTGAACTGACAATCATGTTGTTGAGATCTAGTGCTCTAACAAACTGAGCTGCTCTAACCAACTGAGCATTCCTGCAACCCTCCGGAAGCTCAGTAGCAATTCGTTGTCTTCAGTCTAGTTATGGAGGGCACAGCTCACTGACCCATGTGGGAATTGAACCGGCAACCCTGTTGTTCAGAACTCGCACTCTAACCAACTGAGCCATCCAGCCGCCCTAAAACTTTCTTTTTGTGTCTGGTATGTCCATGATTTTTTTTTTTTTTTTTTTTTTTTTTGCTTTGTAAAAAATCAATTTTCATCAATTAAAAAAAATTAAAACATATTTAAATAGACATTGTGCTCATAGGAGATTGAGCACATCATACATAAAAAAAGATGAAAGGTCATATAGAAATAATTTTGAACATAATTGACAAAAATCATTTAATACATACTTGGTCCTAATCACTGGCATAACAGCGTAATTTTGTTTTTTTGCCGCTAACAAGACCAAATACATTGAATATTTGAAGCTACACGGATTATTTAACTGGTATTAAACCTTCCATAGTTATAATATTTTTGAAACATCATTTAATAAATGGAGAGGAGTGGCTAGAATTTAAAGTAATATCTGTAGCTAGCAGATAAATTCATGTAATTCTTTGAATCATTTAAATAATTTAAAAAATTAAATACTTGCAATTTATTTAAAACTGCAAAAATTAAAATGTTTATAGTTTATATATAGGTTAATGCTGTATCAAATTTTCAAAAATAGAACAAAATCAAGTATAGGCTATTTTAAATTTGCTTGAAATCTCTTCCATAGAAATACCTTGCAAACAGCTATTGTACTTGGAGTAAAATCTTTAGTCTTTAGTCTATGGTTCTTGTGTTTACAGGAAGATTTCTGCCCTGAGAGAATAATTTTGAGGGTTGGATCAATATACTCACTGGGTAGATGTGTATGGTTTTAGATGTACATTCTGTGAAATAATTTTAAACAGACAGGATGTCCTCATTTTTTGCTAGAATAATATTCCTTTAAATCCAAAATGTTTATTTCTTAGCAATTTTCTTTAACAATTTAGGCAACAAATATGGGCCTCTTAGGTGAAGTAGACAGTTTAACGCAAAGATTAGAGATCAATGAAGCTGAAATTGTGTAACTAACTTGTTATAATCATGTTCATTTTTACCATACTCATCTTTCTATTTTCCAGAGTTTCCAACTATAGAATCATAAACTCATTTACATTCTTTTATAAAGATCAGTTTCTCTTTCATTCATACAAATCCATAAATCTGATATATATATATATATATATATATATATATATATATATATATATATATATATATATATCTCCATATATATCCATACATATGCATGAATATATACAGAGGGGGCCAAAAAAGTCTATAAACAATTTAAGAAAGGAAAAAACTATTAAAACTGTATACTCAATATATATGATAACAAAAGATGAATACAAGTCACGTTTAACTTCTGCAGTTGCAAGAGGTGCTCAAAGTGGTTACCATCAGCATCCAGACACTTCCGATTATGGCAACCTACTGCTTGAGCAACGTTGACCAAAGTGTCCATTTGTATACATTATTTTGGCACCCACGCTATGTATAGGTTTTTGCCGTATCACAGCTGGATCTTCCTTTGGGGTTAGAAGCCACATCTTACCATGGTCTAGAGAAGTTCATGTATTGTCTGTCCCTTGTCTGTTTATAGAGCGGTCACAAAGTCCCCATGCATGACTCTCCTTTCCATTTTCCACACGGGTGACAAATGTTAATTTCTTTCTCCATGTTCACATGGTCATTTTCCTCCATATTCAATAAGGCAATACCTGACAGCTGTCTTTAGGTCTTCAAACATAGTTAGCAAAGTTAAGGAATTTCCCTAGTACCCTGGCCTAAAGTGAACTGTTATAAGTTGCTGGCTCTGGACACGAGGGGGTGTCACAGCATATCTGATCCACGGCCATTCTATCAGCTACTGAATGCACCATTAAGATGTTCTTTAACCGAGACAGCATGGACTGCTGCTGCGCCATCTTGCAGGATAGCTGTCACATGGACACATCTATTGGAGTAATGGAGCAAATCATGTCTGAAAAAGCAGTGTGTGTGTTCAGTAGGCAGTGGACTGACATACTAGTAAACAAAATTTGGTCCTATCGAAGGGCTCTTATGAAATCAATGCCTATATTATAAGAACAGGCGATGTCTACTTCTCATTTAGCAGACCACACAATCTCATGTTAACGGGGCTCAGAGGCCCTCTGCCCAACCTCATTTTCTACTAGGCTTCTCTTCATTCCTTTTGCTCCAGCTACATTCACTCTCTTTAAGCTCTCCAATGGCCCAACTTCCTTCCCATCTCAGAACATTTATATGAAATGCTGTTTGTCTTCCCCCCCCTTTCAACCTAGTTAATTCCCCCTTATGTTTCCGCGGAATAATACCTGCCTTATGCAGCCATCATTCATCTCAACTAGGTCATATCTCCCTAACATGGACTCTGAGAGACTTTGTACCACTCCTTCATAGCAGTTACACACTTGTAATTAGATACAGTCTTCACTGGTATGATGACTTGATAAGTAGTTGTCTCTCCCATTTGATACACAGACGATAATGCTGGCTAAAATCTGACAATCAGTACCTAGTCCAGTGCCTTGCACATAGTAAGGTGCTCAATAAATAACTACAGATGGAATGCATGTGTCCACCTACACAAATTTGTGTGAAGAGCAAATAAAAGTGCATTACATAATTGATGCTAAATATGTATATAATATAAAGATTGCAATCTGAAAATATATTTATTGTAAAGCATCCAAAATATTTTAATTTCCTTTTAAAACTGTTGGCAGGGGCCTAGGATATTGGGAGTTTCGAGGAGAAAGAGAAGACCCAATTAGGAATGCAATTATTGGAATTAATAGGATTGCAATATTTAGTGATTATCTTTTTTTCTTCAAATGTCACCTTGGAGAAGCCTTCCCAGGACCTTCAGCGTGCGTTTCATCCTCACTCATATCGTATCATCCCAGTTTAATGTTTATAACACTTTTATTTCTCATTTTCCAATATCACCTTGTGTTTTTATTATTTCAACAATTATTCATTGTCTTTGTTCCCTACCACAATTTAAAGTTCATAAGGACAAAAGCTTTCTCCATCTTATTCACCTTTAGATGTCCCATGCCTAAAACAGAACATGGCATAGTACAGGCACTAAAAAAAAATCATTTATTTTTTCAATGAATGCAGATTTCATTTCAATTTAGTGGGCTAGGATGCTGCATGGAATTGTTAGTTCAAAGTTCTCTGTAAAACTTCTACTGGATTTCATATTATTTTTGTGATACAGGTAAAAATTGATTTTAATGGGTTTAAATTGCATAACTCATTGTAATGAATTTTTAAAAACTCACTAAAAGGTATGTTCTCTAAATAGCGAATTACTCCATTCATATAGATAATTTCCTTAGACATACTGTAATTGATCTAAATCTTAGGTGATGCAAAAAAGGAATAAGAATTATCTATAATAAGGAATAAGCTGGGGAGCTGATCGCCCTGACAAAGTTACATTCAGAATGATTCCTGCAAGGTCTTTACTATATTCTCTCTATAGAAAAGCCTCACTAACCCAATTAAAGTCTCCAATCTATGCTATTCAAGGTGATTTCCTATTTAGTGGTTGATGGCTGCTTTCTACTGTCTTTCACACTACATTTGGTTCCTGAAGGAGAAAAGCATTCACATGGTTGAACATAGAAGAACAATGTTGAAAAAAAATTAAAATGAGAAGTCCTTAGGAAGCATCTGACAGGAAGAATAATAAGAGGAGGCAGGAAGGTCTGGAGCAAAATGTCAGTCATGAATGATTGTATCTGTCCCTTGGCAGACGCTGTTCATGAAGGTTGATAACCATTCGATGCAAATAGAAGAACAGCATTTTATGACAAAATTATTGGACATAAAACTCAGCTCAGTGTCTTCCTCCAGGGGTGGAAAAAATGAGAGAGAAAAGAAAGCAAATATATGTGAGCCAAACAGCAAACATGTACAAATGAACAGCAAACTGAAAGCTAAGATCCTTTTACAAATTTCTTTGCTGAACGGGACACTGGTGTACATTGTTTATAAAGCGTGAATAAAAATCTTTCAAATAGAGAATTAAAAGTAATCTTTCCAATTCAAAATCTTCTGAAAACCAATACTGTCTAATGGTTGACACAAAATAAAAGGTATAAAAGTACTACTTCTCAGAGAAGTATATATTATGTATGTATAAAGAGTGAGAGAGGGGCCGGTCCGGTGGCTCAGGTGGTTGGAGCTCCGTGTTCCTAATGCCAACGGCTACCGGTTTGATTCCCACATGGGCCAGTGGGCTCTCAACCACAAGGTTGCCAGTTCGACTCCTCGACTCCCGCAAAGAATGGTGGGCTGTGCCCTCTGCAACTAGCAATGGCAACTGAAACTGAGCTGCGCCCTTCACAATTAAGATTGAAAAAACAACAACTTGAGTTGGAAAAAGTCCTGGAAGTACACACTGTTCCCCAATAAAGTCCTGTTTCCCTTCCCCAATATAATCTTAAAAAAAAAAAAGAGAGAGAGTGGGAGAATTTTATTGCTTGAATAAATAATTGGAGTCACCAAAACAGGAATATTGTTTGGTATTTAACATTCAAGACAAAAATATCCAAACTTATACTCTCAAATATATTAATGAAATAAAAAGGTACATTGATAAAAAGGATTGCAAACCTAATATATGAGCATAAAGATGAAAGACAATACTGCCTTAACTAGTATTAACCTGACAACAAAAGAGATGTCTCGCCATCAATTCACACAGGTTAGGTAGGATAAACAACGGTTTATTAATTAAAGAGTAGAACCCCAACATGATTAAATGCATTGATTCATTTCTATACTTCCTTACCAATATATTGAGCATCAAGTCTAAGGCATTCTTCTACTTGCTTTAAAATGTTATAATGATAGAAACAAAACTTAAAATGGAGCGTTTTACCTCAACTCAAAGGAGGCATGTTTAAGTGGTTCACTACATTTTAACATTCTCTAATGCAGGTGAGGACAAGTAATGAAATCTGAATAGAAATGAATGTTGTATTTTAATTTAAATCAATTATTGCTAGGTGTCTTTCATATGCTATTAATCGAGCTGGGTGTCAAAAAGAAAAACAAGAAGTTATGATTAAAGGGCTCACAAATAAATGGGAACAAAAATACAATATAACTATGATACTTAAGTGTAAGCAAATGTTAAAGAAAAAACGCATAGTACTTTGGTGGAGTTGCAGTGAAGTGAAGGGCCTGCATGAAATTAGGAAGGTATAATACAGGGCGAAGCATTTGAACTGGGCTTTGAAAACTGAGCAAGGTATCACCAAGCACAAAACGTATAGGAGACATTATAAGCAAAGAAAACCACATGATTAAAGGCACTGGGGTATGGAAGTGCTGGAGTATTTGGGGACCCCTAAATAGTCAGGTGTGGTTAGAAGATCAAAAGGGAGTTAAGGAATGAAAAGAAAAGCCCAGACATAACAGACCAAGGCCATATTATGGAAAGTGCCATTAATGCCATCATGAGGATTTAGGACTCATTCCCATAGCCAATGGGAAACCACTGTCAGTTGTTAAGTTAGGGAACAGCTTGACCAGATCTGCTTTGAAGAAACCACATCTTTAGTAGCAAGGGCTGCAGACATTGGGCAGGATGGATTTGTGAGAATCAGCCTTGGAATTATGGAGGGAAAATATGGACCCAATGTACAACTGAGTTGGGTTAGGGCAGGGGTCACCAAGAAGGTGTAAAATTTGAGGAGCAAAGACTGAAGGACCTGGGAGTAAACATTGCTTTACGATGAATGAGAGACTTGAGGGGCTACATTCAGGATCTAGTTGAAATTGGATATCATAAATTCATGATGGAATTAATCAACATAAATGCATGGCTTTCTCAGCAGCCCAAAATTAAGGACTAGAAATCATGTAAAAAATTGTATTTTTCATGGAGGTAAAATGTACTGGACAGAGTTGAGAAAATTTAGGGCTACAGCATTTATCAGAAGAAGCCACATGCTTGGAGCCCAGGCTCTGCATACACAGGGATTATGTTTGAATCTTAGTTACATCACTTACTAGTATGACTTTGGGCAGATCACAGTTTACTTTGGCCTCTTTTTCCTTAGCTATAAAATGGATATAACAGCAATACTAATTCACAGGGCTTTATTTCAAACCTTTGTGATCACATGTGTTTTCAACTCAGAATTTGTCAAATGTTAGAAATTTATTACAGTCCATACCATATCTTAGGTGTATATACAGCAAGTTTGTACTACCAATTACTTAATAAAATATATGGATACTTCTGAAGTAAAATACATGATTATTAACGTATAAAGAAAGACTATACATAGCCTCATGTCAGTTTGTTTCACGTTTTGATGTTGAGTGAGTTAAAATAATATTTTTTAATCTTCAAAGCTTTTTAGGTTTTGAATTTATAGATAGGGCAGTATGTAGACCTGCAGAACCTAATACATAGGGTTGTGATGAAAAGAGGTAATCTACGTAAAGTGTTTGAAGGTCACCTGAATATGGGGAGTCCTCAGTAGTTCTGACGATAGAGAGGGTGGTGGCCATGATGGAGAACAGAGGCAGGGAGCGGGAGAATCAGGAGTACTTGGGGTCACCAGGAGTTAGAAAAGAATGTAATTTGAGAAATAAAATGACACAAGGAAATATCCAAAGATCAGAGTTTCTGAGTTAAGGAATTCAGAATTAGAGCAATTTCTAAGAAGAAGTGTATTTTGAGCAGTTGCCTAGGTGGGAGTTTGAAGAAAAGGGAAAAGAAGAAGTAAACATATGCTTGTGTTTTGTAAAGAAGAAATGCCTTTGATGACATGAATCAAGCATGAAGCATGCAGTAAAAGCTAGGTAAAACATTTAGAGACCATCTGCTCACCTCCTAATCACTAGCACTCCATCTCCCAAAGCCTCTCTCCACACCCCAAAAAGACATGAAGGTAATAAGGGAAAGTGATACTGGGTCAAACTATTTTTTATTCTGTCCACAAGGTGGGGACGTTGACCTGGAACAGTTGACACTGGTCGGAGATTCTGGACAGGTGATGAAAAAGAGGTTAAGTATGAACAGATTCTGATGTTTCTAGTTCAGGAAATTATTGCATATGATTTGCTATGCTTGCATACGTCTGTATATAGTTATATATAATATACGTATGTGTCTCATCCTTCATGGGAAATTCCATTATTTCTCTGTGTTCCTTTATCAAAGGTGCCTAGAGTACAAGGAAGTCCTATATAGAAGATGCTCAATAAATTTAAAAAATAACTGAACCCTTTCTGGCTTTCATGTATGTGTATATACCACATGTAAATTCTAATAATATTAACATAATAATAGCTCTAATTATTCTGGCCTCTTAGATACAGTCTATGCAATGCTAATAACAACCCTGAAAAGTACCCAGTATTAATCCATTTTATAAATAAGGAAACTGAAGGTCCGTAGTGAGGAAATTTGAAGCTGAGAACACATAACAAGAAATGTAGTCGAGCCGAGGATGAACCCAATTGTATCCGAATCTGATGCCCACGCAGCTGCCACTGCTAGGATTCAGAGAACTACACTAATGAGAAGCCATGTGCAAAACATGAATTCAATCCCTGCTAAGCCAAATGTAATATTTCTCTTTAAAATGATAATAACAACATTCACGCTGTAATTTGTTATGTGGACATTTTAACTACTGAAACACCAGGGTGAGAACTAAAAAATGAAAGTTTAATTTGCTTTAGCCTTTCAATTTAACATCTATATAAAAATATGAGATTCATGCACATTAAGGTTTAATATCTGAAAAGAGCCATGCATGTGCCTTAAAGCCTCAGGCAATAGCACTGAGACCCAAATGCCATGAGTAGTGAATTAATGACTTAGCAATCAATGGTAAGAAGCTTACTAGGGACAAGAATATTTCGTGAGAATATTTATTTATGCATGTCCTAGCTCCAGGGATTAAAAACGGAGATACTAAAGTTAATACAATGAAACTAAATGATAAAACTATAGTTAAGAGAAGACTTATATGGTAAAAATTAGGCGAATCCAATACACTGACCAAGATATCAGCCACAGACATTCCTCATAGATACATTCATTGGTGAAAAGAAGCTGCAAACACATGTGTGTGTGTGTGTGTGTGTGTGTGTGTGTGTGTGTGTGAGAAGAGGAAGATAAATTAGAAAAGTGTTAAAATATATTAAAAAGAATATAAAAGATATAAAGTTCTAACGTTAGATTTGAGTTGCCAGAGTTTCCTCTCATTTATTCAAGACTGAAAATTCCACAACTGAATGTGGGCTTAGCAGGATGAAACATCATGACCAATTAGCGATGTCTTCCGTGAGACTTGGATGGGACGAAAGTGCCACTTTTGGCCAGTATTTCCCATTCCTTCAACTACATGGTAAGTGACATGTGAGCTAAAATCTCTCACTATTTTCAAACTTGACTCATCTATAATTACTTTAATTTGAGCTCAGTGGAGTCTAATGGAAATAACCCACATCTCTATTAATTAAGCATGTTTTTTTCGCCACTATGAGCCTCATTTTCCACATGTGGAAAATGAAAACTGTCATATTTATCTTGCAGTCTTTTGTGAAGATTGGAGAACAACCATTTAAAGTTTCTAACATGATGCTTGATACAGAAAACATTAAAATGTTACCAATATACACGTATGTTCATATATGAACATTGATTATAAAATCTAAAGGAAATTGAAATGCACTTCTGTTACATAAAATATAATTGTTTAAACAGTATCATCTCACATCCTGTGTTCTTTCCAGTGTGATGTTTTGGGAGAGAGATGAATAATATTTAAAATAAGAAAAAAATATAAATCTTCATTCTCAAAGATTAGATTAGTGACCTGGGGTTCCGTAGGGAGGGGAGACTAATGAATGCATTGGTAGCTTGTACTTCAAAGGGGACTCTAAGGATAAACAATTACCCAACCATCATCCTACTCCACAATGCCCTGGACCACAGAGGTCTCCACGTTAAAACCATTGGTCTTGTCCCTGCCCACCCAATTCCACACTTGACAGCCTCCAGTTATATATATATATATATGGAGAGAGAGAGAGAGAGATTAGATAGATAGATAGATAGATAGATATGCATACTTCTGCATGTACATATATACACACCATACTGTGTGTGTGTGTGTGTGTATATATATGTTTATCTTCTACCATACTGTGAATACATATATATGGATGTATATCTACTACCATACTGCATACGCATATATATATGCATATGTCATAACCTAGTAAATGCTACTATTTCTTGTGAGTCACCATTGTCTTTTTCCACAGGGATGAGTCACTAATGATGAAGGAGGGGGAACAAGAGAAATCATGACTAACAGGTGAAGACCAAACTAAATAAACAGCCAAAACTGTATGGTTAGGCTAAGAATAAGGAAAAGACTGATTTTTTTAAGACTAATGAAAAGACCTGGGATTTACTCCACACTGTCATTTACTGGCTGTTTAAGGGCAGATCACCACTGTCTTGGAAAGCCACTCTGACAGATGAGAAAATAGGGAGAAAATGGCAAACCCCCATCACTGTCTAATGATGTGATAAGTATACAACTAAAATATTTAAAAAGACTTATCCAAAAATAATTCATGTCAATCATTAATAAGCTTTTTGGAAAGTGGTCCCCCTGTTCAAATCCTATCCTCTTTCTTTGTTGCAATTTTTATTTTACTTCTTTGAATCCCCTGACATTCAGTTTTAAAGAGCAACCCTTTTGTTAGCAAGAGACACAGACTTCTCTAGGACCCAATGCCAGTCTGGCTGCTGGTGGCTGCTGCCAAGCAAACGCAGCTCAGAGTATTATCCCTTTTGGACAACGACCATTTCAAGACTTAGGACGCAAGAACTAATGTTATTTTTAAAGCAAATGTTACTACTTAACATCAAACACAATTGGAGTAGTTTGTGAATGCAAAAGCAGGTAACAGTGAATTGTCCATTTCACAACAGTAAAAATACATTTCTATAACATTGTAATTGGAGCACTGAAAATCACTTTAGCTCTGATTATTGAAATGTCCAATGTAACGAGGCAAATCTCATGATAATGCATGTTTTTGTGGAGGGCAGAGAGTAACATCTCTCTCTCTCTCTTTTTCTAGTTTTGTTTCAGTAGAAATTACTTAAGATTATGTTAAGGAACAACAGGCATAATTCCAGAAATAGGAGCTAGATTTCTTGGTTCAATTCATTTAATGAAATATACAGAGGGTGTCAAAAGAATGTGTACACATTTTAAGAAAGGAAAAAGCCGTATTAAAATTATGCTGATGGTAACCACTTTGAGCACCTCTTGTAATTGCAGAAGTCAAACGTGACTTGTATTCATCGTTTGTTGTTGTTATATATTGAGCATTACAATTTTAATACATTTTTTTCCTTTCTCAAAATGTGTATACTTTTTTTTGGTACCCTCTCTATATTCTAAATATGTTGTTTTTCTTTTTCTGTTGTCTGTTTTATTTCAGCTGTACATATTATATAAGTCTCCTGGGATTGGTTTTATTCATATTTTTATGTTTTCCTATTAGATTAATGCCCAACATAAATGATCCATATGACATAATTTTCTCATTTCATTCTTGTTATGTCTGTCAGCCCACTCCTAGGTCAAACTGTGTTCACTGTTAGAATGGTCATCCTCATGCTGAGTCAAATCAGATACCCTGCTGCATCCCAGCCTTCAAGAACAGCTCAAGGGTTCTCAATTCTATTCTATTGGTCTGTTTCTGTTTTTCGGCCAGTACCATACTGTTTTGATTACTGTTGTCCTGTAGTACAACAAGCTGTACCAAAATTAACTCAAAATGGATCAAAGACCTAACTATAACACCTAAATCAGTAAACTGTATAGAAGAAAACAGGTACTAAACTTATGGACCTTAGGTCCAAAGAGGATTTTATGAATTTGACTTCAAAATGCAAGGGAAGTAAAAGCTAAAATAAATGAATGGGACTGTATCATACTAAAAAGCTTCTGTACAGTAAAAGAAACTATCAACAAAATAAAAAGGCAACCAACAGAATAGGAGAAGATTTTTGCAAACAGTGCCTCCGATAAGGGGCTAATATCTAAAATATATAAGGAACTCATACAACTCACCAACAAAAAAAACCAGAATACAATCAAAAATTGGGCAGAGGACTTGAATAGACACTTCTCCAAAGCAGATATACAAATGGCCAATAGACTTATGAAAAAATGCTCAACATCACTAATCATCAGAGAAATGCAAATAGAAACCATAATGATATATCACCTCACAGCAGTTAGAATGGCTATCATCAACAAGACAAATAGTAACAAGTGTTGGAGAGGCTGTGGAGAAAAAGGAACCCTCATACACTGTTGGTGGGAATGCAGATTGGTGCAGCTGCTAGGGAAGGCAGTGCGGTGGTTCCTCAAAAAATTAAGACTAGAATTACCATATGACCCAGGAATCCCTCTCCTGGGTATCAACCCAAAAAATCTGAAAACATTTATCCATAAAGATATATGCGCTCCAATGTTCACTGTAGCTTTATTTATGGTGGCCAAGACACAGAAACAACCAGTGTTCCCTGATGGATGATTGGATAAAGAAGATGTGGTATATATACACAATAGGATACTATTCTGCCATAAGAAAAGATGAAATAGTGTCATTTGCGACAACATGGATGGATCTTGAGATTATTATTCTAAGCAAAATAAGTCACACAGAAAAAGTAGAGCACCAGATGATTTCACTGATATGTGAGATAAAAACTGAAAACAACAAAAGAACAAGACAAACAAATGAAGAAACAAAAACTCATAGACACAGACAATAGTTTAGTGGTTACCAGAGGGTAAGGGGGGAGAAGGGTAGCAGATGAGGGTAAAGGGGATCAAATATATAGTGATGGAAGGAGAACTGACTCTGGGTGGTGAACACACAATGCGATATATAGACGATGTATTACAGAATTGTACACCTGAAACCTATGCAACCTTACTAACAATAATCACCCCAGTAAACTTTAATTAAAAAAAAAACACAAAAAAAAAACAGCGGAAGGAAGTGCTTCCGGGTGACACAAAGCTGCCAATTTTACAGTCTATTTTCAGCTTTGTTTCTCCCTGGGCCTCAGTCCCTTGATTTCTCCTCTTTCTTATCGGCTGCAGGGTTGGTTGGCTCATCTCTTTATACACATGACACGTTGCCATTGGGGTCCCTCAACAATGCTGAGATTCTTCCCTAGACACTCAAGTGTCCCCTGCACTCTACTGCTTGCAGACAGGGTAGCTAGTGGTTTAATGCATTTAGTTTTAATGTTGGCATCATCATTTGCATAGAATACTTCATTGTAGGGTATTATTTGCTTGTTTTGGTCATTTTTGTACCATATTAACTTTATAGCTTATTATTCCTAAATTATGGCCATTTGAGTTAAAAGACCTTAAAGATAGTAGGAATAATTATTACAATATTTGTTAATAGAGTAGTAAATTTCTCTCCCCAAAGAAACTGATTTAGAGTAAAACATATTAAATTGAATTGCATTTTGCTATGGAATGGTGAGAATGTACAATGTCTAGGCCTGTGCTTTGTTGAACAACATAAACAATCAGAACTTTATCAAATCTTCTAAGCCAGATTTGGCTGAACCTCCTATAGCAATTACGAGATATCACAAAACTTCTTCAATTGAAATGAGCACTTCTTTTTTTTTTTTTGGTTTAATCTCAGTCTTTCAATTTTAAGGGGGCACCTTCCAACCTGACACATAACCCAGGCAGCCATAAGTACAGAGTGAGCTCTGCAATGGCACGAGAAGCTCACTGGGGGCTTCACTGCGTAGGAGTCAGTTAGTTATAATCACTACAAGTACAAGCAGAGTCTGGCTGATGATGAGACTGCCCTAAACTGGGGTGGAGGGAGAGAGGACACCCACACTAGTTTTCTTGGGGGCATACTTCAAGCACAAGAGTAAAGAATGAAAATGCTATCATTGTTGCACACTTTACATTTCTCATAGAAATTTCCAGCCCAGTTAGTGAAGCTTCATAAACTTCCCACATTGAAGGGAAAATGAAAACTCAGACAAATAAACTTCAGGGAAGAATTCTAGCCAGAACGTGAAATCTGGCTTAGACGATTATATATAGTGCAGTAATTATGTTACATTCTTCCAATAAACCCTAGATCCAGAGGATCCTACATCTCATCTTTAGGTATAAAAATGCAATCCTCGTTTGTTAAATTTCACTCTAAATCTTTACTTCTGGAGCCAGAAAGCAATTACCACTCTATGCACAAATATTATGAGGTAATAATATCTTCGTCAGTCTTAAAATTTTCTCTAGCATGTTGTCTCAGAAGCCTTCAGGTTTTCATTCCATGACTTTTCCAAAAATTGTAAGTCTTTTGGTGGGTCTATGTGTTGCTATGTTTAACTTCTGTATACGGCATTTTTAACATCTAAAAGATATTTATCTTGCTAATACTTTCATTATTGTTTTGAAATTCATTTCTCATACATTGATTACTATGTTCCAGCATAAATATATTTTATTGATCATAAAATTGCAAAGGTATTGCCTAGTGGCATTCCATCTCAGGGCTCCATAGTCAACTTTCTTAAATATTAGGGCCAACATGAGGTTAGGAAAGGTTATAAATGGGACAGAGCCCACAGAGAAGCAGTAAGACTCACTTAAAGTTTAAAGAAATGGATTTTCCTTTTCTCAATTTCTTCCTAGATGTAATGCTATTTTTCTGCACCAGTATGTTTATCATTCTTCCAGAGGATTTTGCTCATTACTGGGGTCATTCACTGCTCTTTGTTGTGTTTTAATCATTTTTTGTTGTATCATCAAAGGCAGTTTGCTACAAATGGGTCCGGTCATGTGCTGCTTCCATCTTTCTTCTTGGCACACACATACTAACTTTGGCTCTGGTCTTTGAAATCCCTGTACCTAAGCCAAACTCTCAACACGTCTTTCATATTGAGGGTTTTAATTTAACCCTGTCCTGGTCAAAAAGAAGGAAAAAAAAACCATGCAGAAACAGTCTGCCTTTGGAGAGGGCTACAATGAATTATGAAAATCTTCTTTATGAATGACTGACAAGTTGACACTCTGATAGCGGAAAAAAACGTTATATTTTTTACCACATTAATTTCAATAGAATATACAGGATATGTTAACTGGAGCTATTAATCATCTGCATTTGGTCAAATTTGCAATAATAAAAGATGTTTCTTTCTTATACTCTTCAGTATGTAAAGCTTTTAAATACTCTCTAACCCTGGAGTAATTAACCAGGGACACAGTAATTACAGGACTTTGGTGCTGATAAAACCTTGTACTTATTTCACTGTGGCCTCTAAGCAAGAATTAAAAGGCCTGCTGTTAAGATTGCCTGTCTTGTCCTATGACGACCTCAGGTGAATTAGGTATTACTTGTTATTCCCTCTTTAAGTTAGTGAGTTTCTTCACACGTCTCCAAAGCCAGCATTATAATGTCAGTGCTTAGAATTAGAATGCATCAGAGAGCCAGGGTTCAGAGCCTGATTCGTATTAGCAGAGTTTGTGGAACACAGTGTGTTAACAATTTCTAAGTTAAAAACACAAACACACTTAGCATAATAATCTCAAGGTCCATCTATGTTGTCGCAAATGGCATTATTTCATCTTTCTTATGGCAGAATAGTATTCCATTGTGTATATATACCACAACTTCTTTATCCAATCATCTATTGAAGGACACTTTGGTTGTTTCCATATCTTGGTCCCCATAAATAATGCTGCAGTGAACATTGGAGCACACATATCTTTATGAATAAATGTTCTCAGATTTTTTGGGTAGATACCCAGGATAGGGATTGCTGAGTCATATGGTAATTCTATTCTTAATTTTTTGAGGAACCTCCATACTGCCTTCCATAGTGGCTGCACATGGATGGATCTTGAGAAATAAGCGAAATAAATCAAACAGAAAAAATAAAAAAACATATGATTTCACTGATATGTGGTATATAAAACTGAAAACAAAAAATGAACAAGACAAACTAATGAAGAAACAAAATTTCATAGACACAGACAATAGTTTAGTGATTACCAGAGGTTAGCGGGGAAGGGATGGTAGATGAGGGTAAAAGGGGTCAAATAGATAGTGATGGAAAGAGAACTGACTCTGGGTGGTGAACATACAATGTGATATGTACATGATGTATTACAGAACTGTACACCTGAAACCTATGTAACTTTACTAAGAATTGTCACCCCAATCAACTTGAATTAAAAACAAAAACAAAACAAAACACACACACACACACACACACACACACACACAGAGGCATCAGAAACATCTACAGTGAAAGGAAAACATAAACAACAGGTGTGACTTCTATCTTTCCATTTAATAGAGGTCAGTGAAAGTAACACTTAGATACATTTCTGATTACCAAAATTACTGCAAAATGAAGACTTGTCATATTCAATACATTAAACGCAATCAAAGCTTCTTTTCAGAGTCACATAGAGGAGACATCTCCTTGTCCACCAATGTATGAATAAACAATGAATATTTCAATTCCCAAAGTCATACTTAAAAAAAATAGTGTATTAGGTAGAAAAAATTATACTCTTTAATTATCAGAATCTTCTAAACCATGGCGTTTATATTTGAAAGTAATGTGTGTGTGTGTGTGTGGGGGGGGGTGTTGATATGTATTTTAGCCTTCTATCAATATTATCTAGCAAGCTGGGTAGCTAAATATATATGATATCTCCTATGCACAGATATAATGATAGGTTATCAGTACATAGTTATTTATGAAGACCTACATTCATCCTAAAACTTTGCATTCTTTGTGATAATACCCATATGAGTTCATGAACATAAAGTTGTCAAGACCTTTCTTAGGTGAATCTGTTTGCCTTAAGATCAATTAATCCAGAGGGCAAGGGCCCGTGTACGTGCATGCTGTTGTAACCCCAATGCAAAGCACACTGGAAGTGCTCAGCAAACATTTGTTGAAAGATAAGGAAATGATACTTCCACTACATCACATGTTTATATGATGTGATATGTATCACATTAGATGCACACATACACACACACACACAGTGAATCTGAAATAGAATCACTACACTCGACATTGTGGTGAAGGAATGAGTAAAAATAGCACTCAATAACTACACAGGGCATACACAAAAATGGATGGTGTTAGTCTAGCAAAAGCATATTTTGTTCACTTAAGCATATTCATTAAAGTATATTCTGTCCCTTTAAAAATGTTACATCTGCTTACTTAAGATAAAGATTTAGATACTTCTGCTTCTTTAAATTATTGTAGTAAGATTAATTAATTTATAACAGAAGTAAATTTGTTCCACTATTAGACTTAAGACTTCATTGCTTTTACAGTGTATATTTGTCCTGCCATATTGATATATTAATTGTCTGCTGTCTATGTCTGTGAGTTTTGCTTATTTGTTTGTCTTCTTTCTTTGTTGCTTTCAGTTTTATATCCCACATGAGTGAAGTCATATGGTTCTCGACTTTTTCTGTCTGATTTATTTCACTTAGCATAATAATCTCAAGATCTATCCATGTTGTTGCAAATGGCTGTATTTCATCTTTTCTTATGGCAGAACAGCCTTGCATTGTGTATATATATCGCGTTTCCCTGAAAATAAGACCGGGTCTTATATTAATTTTTGCTCTAAAAGATGTATTAAGGCTTATATTCAGGGGATATCATCATGAAAAATCATGCTAGGTCTTATTTTTGGGGAAACATGGTATCACATCTTCTTTATTCAATCATCTATCGAAGGACACTTTGGTTGTTTCCATGTCTTTGCTACTGTGAATAATGCTGCAGTGAACACGGGTACATATATCTTTACGGATAAATATTTTCAGATTTTTTCGGGGGAGATACTCAGGAGAAGGATTGCTGGGTCGTATGGTAATTCTATTCTTAATTTTTTGAGGAACCTCCATACTGTCTTCCTTTGTGGCTCTATCAATTTATTATACATTCTGACCAGCAGTGTATCAGGGTTCCTTTTTCTCCACAGTCTCTCCACACACTTGTTATTACTTGTCTTGTTGATAATAGTCATTCTAACAGGTATGAGGTGGTATCTCCTTGTGGTTTTTATTTGTATTTCCCTAATAGCTAGTGAAGTTGGAGCATTTTTTCATATATCTGTTGGTCACTGTATGTCTTCCTGTGCATTTTTTAATTGAATTGTGTGTGGGTTTTTTTGTTGTTGTTCCTTATATAGTATTTTGGATATTAGCCCCTTATCAGAGGCGTTGTTTGCAAATATTTTCTCCCATTCAGTTGGTGGCCTCTCTGTATTATTATTGTTTTCTTTTGCTGTGCAGAAGCATTTTAGTCCAATATAGTCCCAATCATTCATTTTTTACTTCCCTTGCCTTTCAGGTCAAATTAATAAAATCTTCTCTGAACCCAAGGTCCATAAGTTTAGTAATTGTGCTTTCTTCTATGCAATTTATTGTTTTGGGTCTTATATTTAGGTAGTTGATCAGTTTTAATTTTGGTATATGGTGACAGATAGCAGTCTAGTTACATTCTTTTGCACATGGTTTTCCAATTTTCTCAGCACAATTTATTGAACAGGTTTTCTTTTCTCCATTGTATGCTTTTGGTTCCTATGTTGAAAATTATCTGTGCATATATATGTGGGTTTATTTCTGAGTTCTCAGTTCTTTTCCATTGGTCTGAGTGTCTGTTTTGCTGCCAATCCATGCTGTTTTGATTATTGTCACTTTGTAGTACAAAATGAAGTCAGGGAGTGTGATACCTTCAGTCTTGTTGGCACCCCCCCCCCCTTAGGATACTCAGTGTATTTTGTGAATTCATACAAATCTGATGATTTTTTGTCCTACCTCATTAAAAAATGCCATTGGGACTTTGATGGGATTGCATTAAATCTGTACATTGCTTTAAATCTGTACATAGCCATTTTAACTATGTTAATTTTTCCAATACATGAACATGGAATATCTTTCCTTCTTTGTGTTTTTTTCAATTTCTTTTAATAATGTCTTACAGTTCTCAGTGACAGGTCCTTCACATCCTTGGTTAACTTGATTCCTAGCTATTTCATTCTTTTTGCTGTAATTGTAAAAGGAATTCATTTTTTCATTTCTTTTTCCGAAATTTCATTGTTAGTATATAGGAAAGCTATGGATTTTTGTTCATTTATTCTGTATCCTGCAACTTTACTGTACTTGTTTATTGTTTCTAATATTTTTGGTGGTGCTTTTAGGGTTTTCTATATAAAGAATCATGTCATTTGCAAAAAGTGACAATTTAACTTCTTCATTCCCAATTTGGATGCCTATTATTTCTTTCTCTTGCCTAATTGCTCTGGCGAGGACTTCCAACACTATGTTGAAAAGCAGAGGTGATAGGGGACAGCCCTGTCGTGTTCCTGAACGTAGAGCAAAGGGCTTCAGTTTTTCACCATTAATTATGAGATTAGCAGGGTTTGTCATATATGGCCTTCATTATGTTAAGGTATTTTCCTCCTATGTCCATTTTATTAAGTGTTTTAATCATAAATAGATATTGTATCTTGTCAGATGCTTTTTATGCATCTATTCATATGATCATATGATTTGTATCCTTTATTTTGTTTATGTGGTGCATCACACTGATCTATTTGTATATGTTGAACCATCCTTGTGCCCCTGGAATGAACCTCACTCAATCATGATGTATAATCTTTTCAATGCATTGTTGTATTCAATTTGCTAGAATTTTGTTTAGGATTTTTGCGTATGTATTTATCAGAGATATTGGTCTTCAGTTTTCTTTTTTTGTGTGTGTTATCCTTACCAGTTTTGATATCACGGTAATGTTGGCCTCATACAATGAGTTAGGAAAAATTGCCTCTTCTTCAACTTTTTGGAAGGGTTTGAGTAGGACCGATATTAGATCATGTTTGAATGTTGGGTATAATTCACTAGTGAAACCATGTGGTCCCAGACTTTTGCTTTTCGGGAGGTTTTGGATGATTGTTTCAATTTCCTTACTGTTGATCAGTCTATTTAGATGTTCTAGTTTATTGTAATTCAGCCTAGGGAAGTCATATATTTATAAGAACTTGTCTATTTCTTGTCGATTATTGAGTTTTTGCGGCAGATAGTCTTTCATAGTGTTCTTCTATGATCCTTTGTATTTCTGTGGTATCCATTGTAACTTCTCCGCTTTCATTTCTGATTTTATTTGTGTCTTTTCTCTTTTTTCCTTAGTGAGTCTACCCAGGGGTTTGTCAATTTTACAAACTTTTTCAAAGAACCCACTCTTTCTTACATTATTTTTTCCCATTGTCTTTTTGTTCTCTATTTCATTTAATTCTGCTCTAATTTTTATTATTTCCTTCCTTCTGTTGACTTTGAGTTTCATTGGTTCTACTTTTTCTAGTTCTTTAAGTTTTCAATCCACGTATATCAAGTGAGTTCAATATGTAAGAATAAAATTATCTTCTAAAATACATGATAAAGGAATGACTTTTTTCCTTCTCTGTAAAATGCATTGATTGATATACATAGTAATAACTGTTATTTACTTAGTATATTGTCCACACTTAACACTACAATGAGAAGGAACAATGATACAGAACTCATGGAATTCCCTAAAGAGATGAATGGGGTTTTCATGGAGAAAGGTGTCAGTACAGAAACTTGTGAGTAGGATGACATGATCATTGTTTGGTTTTATGTTGGCTGACTCTGCCTGCCTCCTATTGGCTCATTTCCTACATTCGTTTGTCTTTTTTTTTTTCACTGTGAGCTCCTCATTTGCAGGAGGTTGTGTCCTTAATTGTGAAGGTGTCCCACAGAGATTCAAGTTCAACCCTAAATTTTCCAGTCGTCTTACATTTGTCTTAATGCTAAAACCTTAGTTCAGTATGTCTCCCTCATGCATACAGTATGCATTGGGATTTCCCACTGAAGAACTTTGTAAAAATTGGGTTTTGAAGTTATTGTAGAAACTTTTGATGGCAAACATTTCTGTTGCTTTTTCTTGTTGGTTGATAGAGTTTTTCTACCATATTTCCCCGAAAATAAGACTGGGTCTTGTATTAATTTTTGCTCCAAAACGCACATTAGGGCTTATTTTTCAGGGGATGTCTTATTTTTTCATATACAACAATCTACATTTATTCATGTACAAAAATCTACATTTATTCAAATACTGTCATGTCATCTTCTTCAGGAACATCGTCATAACTCTCCAAACCCTGAATTCTGGCTTGAATTTCTTGTGACTCCATTTCCTGTAGAACCATTGGCCCCAATCTCTCATGTCCAGCAATAGAGCTCTCCTTAAATGAGCATTTCTTGTCCATGTAGCCTGCTCGTAGGGCATTGGCAACACAGCTGTCAGTGATTTTATCCTATGAATTCTTCACCTAACTCACAACCTCTTGCAGGCTAGACTTTACAAAGTTTGCACACTGATTTCTCTCCATTCTATTTTCAATGTAGTCATTGATTTCCATGCACAAATGGTCCTTGAATGGCTTGTTTATTGCAATATCAAGAGTCTGGAGATAGGCAGCCATTCCTGCGGGAATCATTATTTGATCTATTCTTCTCTCTGCAAGGAAGTTCTTCATGTTTTTAGTGGAGTGAGTGCTGGCTGAATCCCAGACTAGCAGACCTCTTTGGCCACCTCGCGAAACAAGTGGCAGCATTAGATCGACCCACTTCCTTATACCTGCTGTGTGCACCAGGCTTTTTTGGTTTCAAGAACATAAATGCCTAAAACATGTTCAACCTTATCTTTCTTGCTCTTAGTGATGAGTAGAGGTGGGGCTTTCTTTCCATCCAGACTAATTGCCAAAATACAGGTAATATGTGCACTTCTGTAACAAGTGGAGGGAATGTAGATTGATGAGGCACCTCTCTGATCAATTGTCGTTTGAGATTCTTGGCCCATAAACACTGCAGTTTCATCCATAGCAATCATGTTGGAGAGTTGGCATTTAGAAAAGTCGATGCCATCAACAAAGGACTTGAATGCATGTTTAATAACTTCAGTATCTTCCAGCTTGAACAGTGTTGTCAATCTTAGAGACAGTTCATATCGCTGAAGGAAGCCATCCAGCCAGTGTTGTGATGCTTTGAATTCTTCTGGAGATGTTTCTAACTGCGGTGCCATTGCAAGGGCAAATGCTTGAATATCAGCTCTGTGCACAATCAAAGCCTTCGCTCTCCTGTCAGCAATCTATTCACAGATGATGTCTTCCAGCTCAGGAAATAATGGTTGACCTGATCCACACTTGTGCTTCTTAGCATTTCCCTCGTCCACCTGTTGACTGAGGTTATCATACTCTGCTCACCATTTTGGACCATTCAGAGATCCAACTTCTTCTCTTTGCAGAAAGCCATAAGATTCTTGCCTTGAGAGTCCTCCATGATTCCTTTCTTGTACTCGACAGAATAGCTCTTTCTTTTTGCACTCATCTCGTCTGGGGTCAAAATATTATTTCCTTTAAATCTACCATTAAATCAAGTGTTAGTTGAAGACTTATGAGACAGGAGTGGCAACAAAAATGATGACAGTTAAGAATGATGGCCCACACAAAAGCGACGAAAAATTTCAGGCACCAAAATTCAGAAAATGTTTCTTTATTTCACACGAGTGCATTAAGTATGTCCGTTACAACACTCAACGTATTGAATTATGAAAATTCATATTAGACACAACCACGTCCGTTTGTTATCAAGTGCGCACGTTATTAGTGCATTGCGGCTGTACTCCGCTTGGTCATTCGGCAGTAAGTCTCAAGTTCATTTGTTTTCATAGGCGTTTACCTCTCGCCCAAAGGCGCTTGCGTGGGTATTTACAAATACTTAATTATAATTTATATTATCATTTATTTAAGTATTAATGTCAATACTTTTATTCATATTTAATCATATATTATTATTTTACAATTCAATATGTTCGTCATGTGTTGCAGCGGACGTACTAAATGCATCTGTCTGGCTGACGATCTGAACTGAGGCTTATTTTTGGGGTAGGGCTTATATTATGAGCATCCTGAAAAATCACGCTAGGACTTATGTTCCAGTTAGGTCTTATTTTGGGGGAAATACGGCAGTACAATTTCATTGATTACTAATTGATTTGATTGATTCAATTTATGCATGTAATTTATATAAGCCAAAACCCATTTGCCCTTCTTTACAAAGGTGAACTCTGTTCTAAACTTTTAAATACAGTTGTGTATTATGCAGTTTACTTATGCAATTATCAATGTGAAATAAAGACATCAGAAAATGTGTGTACATTCAGTTCTCCCACAAAGCATATACTTTCTCTAAAAATCTTTAACACAGTTCTCTACTTAAATATAAATATATAAATTAAATTGAATTTCTCATACCAAATTCCAAACGACTGTTCTGCTTACATAATACTAAGAAAGTACTTCCTGTCCAATGTGGTTTACCTGCTATTTTGAGTGAAGGCAGTGTGTGGCATTCGTAAACCTCTAAGTCCTACAACTTGAGTTGCAATCTGATGGATGGTTAGGAGCTTGAATCCTGGAGCTGGACTGTCTGGATTTATATTCCAGCTCAACCACTTACTAACTTTAGTAAGTTAATGAGTACTCTGTAACTTTTTATCCCATCTAATTAAGAGTCTAATAATAATAAAAGTATAATAATAGTTATTATAAGGGTAAAATGAGATAATATATTTAGGTTTAGCTAATAAGACAAGACAAATAAGACCACTCCCATTCATTGCTCCATTGAGCACAGATTTAGCAATTGCCTATTACATGTTAGGTAGTGTTTGGATAATATTGATATTAGAGAGCGCTGATAACAACAGAGCCCTGATAACAACAGCAGCTGCTGCTGGCTTTTAGAACTGGATATATTCATTTATAAACACATATATTTTAAATTATGCTCTTCATATTTTCACTTAACTTAAAAGGATGAGATGATGGAGTCTGAATAATATCTTCTTCTAAGCTTGAATTTTATATATTCCGGGTTGGCCCACACATCATCAAAAGACAATTGCAACCACTTAATTTTAAAAGGTCCTTTTTCCACTTGCTGTTGCCTACGAGGATGGCTTTATATTCAATTTCTTAATTCAACAACTATCCAACTTGATACTACCTTAAATCATATATTCAATTGACAATACTTATCTGACAATGAAATTGTAACACATGTACAAAAAAGGCCAATTAAGACAGCATTAATGAAATAAACTCCTTAAAAAAATCCTTACAGTCAAATAACAACTTATTAAGAGAGATTATGTTGCTAAAAAACATTTCCACCAAGAAGATTAATTGTTTTATGCTAGTTTACACAAATTCAGTTTTTGACAGAGTGGGTGTCCAACCTCTGAACTATCCTACAAGCTAAATAGAATTCTTAGAATAATAAATTAATCATCTCTTTGCTGTTTTCATGCAACATTTATTCCCAACTGTGCCTGACTTAAAGCAGATCTTTACTAAACACAGGAAGGAAGGGGGTAAGAAGGGAGGAAGGACAAAAAGGAGGGAGGGAGGGAGGGAGAACAATTCACTAGTTTCTTTCTACTTACACTCTCCCCACATCTATTACCAAGGTTATTTCCTAAAGTGCACAACGGTCACACTTAGCTGAGAGATTTAATTTAGATTTCCAAAGGTTGAGAGCTATGACTTGTACTGTGTAATTCTTTTGATTTGAAATACCTGACTACAGCTGTATCCCAAAGTGTGGATTACTTTACCTAAAATTTTAAAGTAGTGAAAAAAGTGTCTGTTTTCTAGACTTGACATTCATGGGGACTCATTCATGAGGTTCATTTAGAGTGAGCTGTAATGAGGTAAAAAAAAAAAAAATCTAAACTGAACTTGGGTACAAAATATCAAAAGCCATTTACCAAACTCACAGCCAAAATCTAAAAGTTGAAATCTGATAATATAGACAATATGAAAAGCAGGGAGTGTGAAAATAATACATTTAGAAATAAGAATAGTTGAAATAAGGGTGAAGTTGACAAGAAACTGTAAGTAGCCAGGTATTTTCTCGTGTGTATTAATGACAGGACATGGCTTGAACAGACACAGAGCAAACTACCAATTCACTAAAATCTGGAATAACATAAACTAAGATTATTATGATATCCATTTGTGATAAAATCACGAACTACAGATTCTACAGAACTAACTAAACATAATGTCACAATTAAGTAGAATACTTTCAGATTGTATAAATTGCAGAGAAAGTTTAGCTGTTCATAAAATGAAACAAAACCACCATGAGTATTTGTATTTTACACTTACAATTATTTTTACACTTCTTATTTTGAGATCATGGTAGATTCATACACAGTTTTAAGAAATAATGCAGCAATACCATTTACTCAGATGCACCAGTGGAAACATCGTGTAAAACTACAGTAAATATCCCCAGGATATCGACAGTGATACAGAACATTTCTATAACCACAAGGATCTCCTGTCTCTCATTGTCCTCTTAGAGCTACACCCACTTCTCTCCCACCTCCATCCCCTCCGAACTCTTAGCAACCACTAATCTGTTATTCATTTTTTATCATTTTGTAATTTAAAGAACATTTTATAAATGGAATCATACAGTTGATAAGTTTTTGGAATCTTCTTTCCCTCAACATAATTCTTGGACATACATCCAGGTTGTTGCCTGTATCAATAAATCGTTCCTTTTGTATTGCTGCTAGTATTCCAAGATACAGATGTACCACAGTTCATTTAGCCATTCACCCCTTGAAGGGCATATGGGTTATTTCTACTTTGGGGCTATTACAAATAATACCGGTACTGGTATAAACATTCGTGTTCAAGTTGTTGTGAACTTAAGTCTTCCTTTCTCTGGGATGAACACCTGGCAGTTTAAGGACTAGGTTGCATGGGAGCTGCATGTTTAGTTTTTGTCTGTTTCCTTGTTTTTAAAGAAACTGCTCAGTTGTTTTCCAGAGTGGCTGTACCACTTTATATTCTCCTCAGCAATGTATGAGTGACCCAGTGTCTCTACATCCTTCTCAGGTGTTGACATTATTTATTTTTATTTTGGCCATTCTGATAGGTGTGTAGTGATAGTTCATTGTGGATTTAACTTGCGTTTACTACTAGCTAATAATGTTGGAAAACCTTTCTTGATTTTTCTTGCCATTTGTTTATTTTCTTCAGTGAAATGACTCTTCATGTCTCTTGCCTGTTATCTAATTGAATGGCATGTTTGTTTAATATTTTGTTTTGTAATGCATTTCACTAGTATATGATCGCCATTGTTGGAACATACTATGCATTATTTAATGGAGTCCATCTATGCATTAGAAGGAGAGAATATGTGATTCCTTAAAAACTCAAAAAAAGGTCAAAATGAAAGGGAGGCAGCAAAGCTAGAGATGAGAACCTGCTTAAGGAGGGCATCCATGTGCATGGGTGCAAGTTTGATATTTGTTCTTCCCTTTGTGCTATAGAAAGTCATATTTAGTCAGTCTTCTGTTGACTGATATTTGGGTAGGTCCTAGCTTAGAGCTTTTATAAACTCTCAGCTTTGAATTTCTTTTTGCTTTCTTCATGTCTCCTGAACAGAGTAAAGTATTCTCTAGAAAACATACAAAGAAACATAGCTGGGTAATAGGATACATGCAGCTTCAATTTGACTTACTACCGCCAAGTTATTTTTCAAAATTGTTATACCAATTTATACTCTCACCAAGAGTGTATAAAATCTTTGGTTGTTCTACATTCTTGGCAATACTTGGCATTGCCTTTTCAATTTCTTCTCAACAAATGAGTATGACATAATATCTACTTGTGTTTTGATTGTATTATCCTGATAACAACTACAGTGGTGGAACAACTATTCATGTATTTAGTGGCTATTTGTACTGCCTCTTAGGTGGAATACCTATTTATGTCTTTTGCTCATTTGGCTTAGTTTTAGCAATTTGTAGGAGCTCTTTATTTATTTACAGAAAAAAAAAAATGGTATAGTGGATAGAAGTACAGATTTGTGATCTTAAATCTTGAGATTTAATCCAGGCTCATGTCAAGTCAGATTCTAGGGTGGGGACACTATTGAGACCAGATGTGGAGGAGTTGGCCTTCATCAGGAAGAGAGACCCCTCCCCATTTAAGGTAGGAAGCAGGGTTATACAGGTGTTTGGAGGTGGAAGGTGGACACAAGGGTTATACATGGTAATCAGAGACAATCATATCAATCATGAGATTATCCTCCTCATACTCAGTGCTTTTATGGAGAGCTGACACTCTGATAACAAAGTGTGGGCATTGTATTTTTTTTTTCTCAACAAGAGCTACTAAATGTGTGTTGTCTGTGCATTGTATTATGTTAATGTTCCTTTATCTGTGAGATACGGTGATTAATTGAACATTTGTCATGTGAGAAGAGGGGAATAATGTTTTTTTAATGGATTATGTTGACATATCTCAATGTCCTTCCTTTACTTTAAAAAGAAACATCATAGTTTTATCTGGGTATTTATTTGTCATGAATAACCCACCTCATGGCAGCATTCTGCTTTTCTAACATTATCTCTTGAACAACAAACATCCGTAGCCAGGTTATAGAAAGCAGACAATAACATCTGGTGCTTCAAGCTTAATGCCTGACAGAATCTCACCATAGACCAGCTATCAGCGAAAACAGGCACAAAGTCCTATGCACACCATCCAAATAGTGTGTGAGAATAAGACAGTTAATGAGTTCTGGCATCCAAAAGGACACTTACATGAAAACAATATGAGAACCCCCATTTAGAAATGTGATGGATCACACACTGTTGATGATACATATTTTAATACAGTTTAATTTATGTTTAACAAAAAAACAAAAATAAATATTCTGAATATTACTTTTTCTCCCTTTCCTATGCTCACTTTTCTTTTTAGCAATTGATAGAAATATATCCTAAAACTTGTTAAATGTTTTACGAGTATAGTTTCTGAAGTACATTGTCATCCGTTATTATAGCACTTGATCCTGAAACTATTTTGACTCATATTATGACCATCTTTTTATAGAGAGAGAAGTGGCAGCTCATAGATGCTAAGTGATTTGCCCAAGGTCATGAGTAATAAGTAAAAGAGCTATGATTCAAAGCTAAGTCTCTCTCTCTGGCTACAAGTCCAGTGATCTTTTACCATACCAGAAGCCCACTGTGATACTCTGTTAGCTAAACAACTCACACTTTGGAAAATGAGCTCATACCGGTAACAGCGTCTTTTGATTGCTCTAGCAAAAAACAAAAAGGAGGAAAATGCATCCAAAGTCACGATCAATTGCTATGTTTAGGGGATGTTGTTATCTGAAATTTGAGTCTATTTTCATGCATTGGAAAGACAGGTCAAGTGATTCCTTGAAAGGTTCAAAGGAAGGTAAAAAATGAAGCAAAGGAGTAGGGGTGGGAGCTAATTTATGTCCCTTTTTATGTTCTAAAATTCTAATTAGCTCCAACCTTTCTGTAAAATCTGTGACATACACGTAAGCTTTGTGTTGGTGGTTTTGTTTTGAATTAATGGGTGGGATCACAGGGAAATGTGGTTTTGTTTGTTGAAAACTGCAAAGTAATCGTAGCAGGGTATAAAGCCAGGGCTCTCAGAGTCCCAGACAGCAACTGGAACAGAATAATCAAGGTCAAAAATATTGCTGCGAGTTGCAGGTAAAAGTACAATGCTGAGAAGCAACTTCCTAATAAAGAAAACAAAAAAACTCAGTGATGGATAATAAAAATAATCTCAAAAATACTAGATAACAGTGACCACTCAAAGGGGAGAGAAGATGGCCTTTCTTCCTGAACATGAATTTCCATGAACGTAGTGATTTTGTTCATTGAGTTCCTTCTACATTGTAGTAGCAGTTCTCATTTCCTTCATCAAAACTAACAAGGAAGATATTTCAAGATTTATTACCAAATTCAGAAATAGTAAAAAAAAAAATTACAGTAATATTAATATACACAAAAAACCACCAATACTTCATTTTAAATTCCAATTATTTTCACAATTCTTTCACAGGATTGATTTTTTTGGTGTCATTATGAAATATCTACTGAATAACACGCTAACTATCTTCATGAATACATCTGTAGACCTATTTAAATGGATATATTCATAGGAAATTAAAACGAAAAATGTAGTAAGTTTGCTTTCTCTTCTCTGTGCATAGAATTTCACATATTTTCAGGGCAATTATCATATATGAGAAGGTACAAAAGGACTAATTGAGTACTGTGCCTTGTATAATATATCAAATCTTAGCAGTTCTCATTGAAGTTATGAAATTTAACAGAACTTTCCTACAGTTCTGACTTAAAAGAAAATATAAGTAATTTACATCATGTGTGTACAAAATAAAATATAATATGGAAGATCTAGAAAAGATCTAGAAAAACAGAATGAATCTACAGTAGTCTGTACAGTCATTCCGAACCATACACTGCCATTTATTTGGTTCTAGTTAATTGCCTGGCTATGTTTACATTCATAAAATTTTCTTAGGCATTTAACAGTGAGTAAGCTATGAAGAAAAACCCCATATGTTTGGCTATGAAGTTTGAAGGGTAAAAAATTGGTGATTTTTAAGAAAGCAGGATATATCAAAAACTTCTAGTATAAAATAGAAGGAACTATATCTTTGCTACAGATAAATTGTCTGGAGCTCCAGGTCAACACTGTGCCTTTAATCATTTCACGAAATATAAAAACATTTTTCAAGTACTGAGATATCTGTTTAAATGTATTGTATGAGTTTTCCAAACGATGTTTATTATTGCATGGATATAGTAGTAATAAAAAAAGCATAAATGCACTCGGAAATCATTACTAATTATATATATCTGTAAAAATAAAACTGTTCACAATCTCTCCACATCCAAGTAAACAAAGTAAATTGCGAAAATAAAAATCATTTATAAGTTTCCATTATATTTTGTGCTCAAATGTAGAAAGAAAATTTTTTAAAAATCACCTCTTATTTTGACTATTTCTTTATCTTCTCTTTAGACTTTTTCTCTTTCTTTTTCTTTTTTTTTGGGGGGGGCAGGTGGGAACTCAAAAGGAACAAAGTCCCTTTGCAAAATCTTAGCTTGTTTGATGCTATTTGGAGTATTATTTTCTCCTTTTCTATTTATGTGTGTTTGTGTATGTGGGTATGTTCTTTTGACTACAAAGAAAAATTAGCTCCAATTCAAATGAAGCCATGCGATTAACTAATTTCAACATTCTACCTTATCATTTAGAGGTTGTCTCAAAAATGATTTAAGCGAACCCCTTAAATTAAATTTTCCTCCTCTAACTGAAAGAATTTTCTCACCACTCTCATCATTCAGGACCATATACACCTCTAACTTTGGTGAGATTTTATTTCCTGATTGATCCCCAGTGAACTAAAAGAGAGTCAAGATAACTCATTAAAAATATGACCCCTAAAATCCTTAGGGCTCATAAATGCTGATGAAAAGAAATCCATGAATTCATAGAAAATATTATTTAACCTTTCTTTTTAACCTCAAGTCTCTATGTCACTTCAATTGCTGGCACTCTGTGTAATGACCTCTCAGTTCATATAACTTAAAACATAATAGTAATAAATAAGTAAGCTCTCTTGCCTCCAGCAGGTTAGCATAAAAGAGGACAAAGCAATGTACAATGATAATCTGTAGGATGTCGGAAATGGCACATCTTGAGTGGGAAATAAAATTTATCAGTACTTGTAACCTATAACAAACTCTTCAATGAGTCATCCATGGAAATTTTAATGTTAAAGCCTTGATATGTAAGGTCTGATACATAAAGCAAATCCATAAGTACATGGTCTAATTTATTAAAAGAACAGTAATTCAGCGAAATCAACTTTTAATATCTTTCTATGTTTCCATTATTGAGAGAGTAATGTCCACCATAACATGATATAGGGGTTTGAATTACGACCACAAAAATGGTGGCTATATATAGAATGAAAAAGCCCTAGACTGTGTAGGTAATTCCATATTCAGCTCCCACTCAAAATTTCCCCCAAATCTTCCACTTTGTAAATTCATTTTATTATGTGTTTACATATAATTCTCCCTGTTTATATTTAAGCTTGAGAAACTGGGAATCTGTCTTTTTTTTTTTCTAACTAGTATTTTTATGTGCCAACAATGAGCCATTCATCATAGAGGATGCAAAAATAAATTCTCCCTGTGTCCTACCTTCAAGATAGCACTCGAAAGTGGTAAGTGCCAGAAGCACACAGGAAAAGACATGGATTTTAAAAAGTCATGGATAATGAAAAAGCATGGATAAGAACATAGAAGATAAATGTGTATGAATAACATGTGGTTATATTGCCTTGATGAGAAGTATTTTAAAGGAAAAACTAAATTTATCAACAGTGTTAGGTTGGAAAGCTTGCCTTTGGGAAAGATGAACAATGATGGCCCCTAGAAGGGAAAAAGGATTTCAGAGCACCACGAATGGGACTCGCAGAGCAGCAAAGAGAAGTATATAACATGCATTCGTAATGGGGCCAAAAGTTTGTTCTAGGGGAGTAAAATCTTAGCTATCCCAGTGGTTTGTGGCCTTCCAAAGATCAGCATTACCCAGAAAAATCTTATTTTTCAATATTTATTAATCTTGTTGTGTTTTGCTTTTGCATCACATGAGCAGCATTGATATGGAGTTCTTCAAAATTACATAAAATGTACTTAAGATGAGTGCTACAAGATGTTACAATAGTAACTCTGATTGAACAACTTTCTCTTGATTAATTATTCAGTCTCAAGTCATATCACAAGAGGTGGCAATTGTGTGTCTATTGTTTGCCACAGACTGTCCTGTTAATGCTGGTTATGTTTGATCCTAAGTGATTTTGTTTATAACTTGGGCTATGAGAACTAAATAAAAAACTTACGTCTTTTAATTTAATTCTACAAAAGTTATTCACCATCATGTCAGTTGGTGAAAAGAAAATGTCAACAATGTACGAATATCCAGCAGCTAGGTTGAAATTATTTTTCTCATGTGAAGCAGAAGTTAAAAAGTTAAGTTCATTAAAAAGTAATCTTTAAGAATTTAAATTTTCAATTGTTTTTCTTTTGCTTTTCAAAAAGCAGTTTTGAATTATTTTTAAATTCGATTATACTAGTGTTTGTACAAATTGCTGATTTGCATTTATAACTTGATACATTACAATTATTTAATATAAATGCATTACAAGTTACTCAGAATGTGGTTATAAAGTTAAATTAAAACTAAAGATAAGTTATAAGTCAGAAACTAAAAATTACAGAAACAATAAAAGCAATGATGCATTAAATAACAAAAATAGTTTCACAATATCAGATATACAAATGTATGATACAAACTACAAAGAGTTAAATAAATGTTTACTTTATTATTTTCATTATTATTATGTCTTTAATTACTAACTGAAAACTGGTAAATTTGGGGTCCACTGAATACATCTTATACTTCTATACCTTTCTGTGTTTCCTCGTTTGAAAAGCCCTCCCCTCTTTCCTCTACTTATCCAAATTCTTCTTAACTTTCAAAATCAGGTTTCCTCTAAGCACTTTCAGTCTATAAATATTTTAATAGCTTTTGAATTCCTGGAATACTGAATGCTTTGTTCTATATAGTTGGCATTTCATTATGTACTGCCTGCAGTTTCACTCATTCTATTAAAATACCTCCTAAATGCTAGACATTATGCTACATTGGGCAGTAAACACGGCAGATGCAACCTCTGCATCAGGAAAACTCCCTAGTCATTGGAGAACAGAACTTCACATAGAGAGCGTCATCATGCCGTGTAGCAGGGCCATGACACAAAGACTCAGCGGTATGGGAACACAATGCCACTCAGTTAGGACCTCTCATGCAGCATAGGAAGTCCTAAGTCACCCGCCCTGGAAGAGGATAATTTCGGAAAGCGGACAATAAAATACCGATGAACACTCGGTTTCTAATGGGAGAGATCTGACTATTTCTGATCGAAAGACTGGGTGCCATACCGCTGATTTTTCCAAGCAGTTACGTCCACTCTCAACTCATAAGCTCCATGTCAGCAAGAAGTGTATTTACTACAAGCTCACGGAAGATTTGTGTGAATGCATGAATTTGGAAGCAAGGGGTGGAAAGGGTTGGAACTGCGCTGGCAACTCAGTATTTGCAAAGTTGTAGTCCTAAATTAAAGGGGCTGTTAGTTAGCAATAGACAGTCTAAATTGGTGCATAGTGTATCCTAAACTGCCCAGCTTATCTTTATGTCTTTCACATATGCTATCCATAGAGGTGAAATCACAGCAGAATTGGCCACAGAGCTTTGTTAATACAATTCATAGATTATTTTTGAAAATTCCTGACTTTTTTAGAAGATATGGAGAGATGCACTAATCTGGAAAATATAAATGTAAGCCTAACTATTCATTATTTAAAAAAATAGTTTTAAACACCAAAGACTACAAATAGGAATGCGTTATATATTCATCTGTTATAGAGATATGATTGCTAACATCGTTAGGATTTTAAGTATTTATTTTCATTATACTTAAGGGGGAATCACAGGGGCTTTCTCTCTTCTAACTCTGTGAACTATAATTAGTAAAAACAGATTAACAATCTTCATAGCAGCCTCTGAGTCAGGAATGTGATTCAGTTAGAACAATAAGCCCACAGAGAAGCAATTCTAACCTATTTTGGTAGAAGCATGAGTCGCAAACTCCATAAAAAATTAACAGTGCAAGCTTTCAAACTGATGAGAACTTAAGCGTTCCCAAAAGAGTTACTATCATGTGCTGAGGACTATTATGATTTTCCCTTTCATTCTGAAAAAAAAGAAAAAGAAACGGAAAGAAAAAAAGGATGTTTTGCTGTGATAACTTCATTTGAAGCAGTCAAAGGCAAATATTATCAGAAATAAGCAAAGTTGAAGTGTAATTGACCACCACTCAGGATTCATGTAGAGGGCAGTTCTGTATATAACAATTGTGCCTATGAATTTTCTGTGGGCAGATGGACAGTAACCATGTGAAGCTACTGGTCAATTGTATCTCAAATTAGGCAAGTTACAATATTGTTATTCTTTTCCTTCACCCAGACCTTGTATTAAATAAATAGTCAATAGCTGTGACTACTTATGACATTTGAAATGACACTCCTAAATCTGCATGATTTAGGAGATTTAAATCTCCTAAATATATGAATCCACTAGCATTCAGTTTGAAAGGGGCTGATTCTACCTGGCTGCTAGCCTGATATCTAGCCACTGAAATGGCATTTTGCTGTGGCAGCAGAGAAGCCCATTTCCATGTAGCCTGCTCTGAACTTGGTTCAGATAGACTATTATCTTCAGTGACTTTATGTTTCAATCATTGGGAACTAGAGTTGCTATTTGATGCGCAAAATTCCTAGTTGGATAAGGCACATTGTTTTTTCTTAATAAATAATCACAATCATTAAGCATATAAGATAGATATCCTTATAAAATTAAAAATTCTCAAGGCCCTTTATATATAAAGTATTTGTTTTCAAGAGGCTTGTAACTGGAATGGGGGGAATACAGCTTTACTTTTACTAAGTCCAACTAAAATTTGATATTTTGTCAATCATGAATACAGGTAACAAATCATAGGTATTAGTAGTACCTGTGACTCACCGATAACAATAGCAAATATTTTCGTATCACATTATAGTGTTATGACTATCTCAAAAATATCGCTTATACTTATCACGCCTTTGAAATAACAGTATTTTATCCTCTGTTAGATCTTGTCATTTAATATACATTCACTAAGTACAATTTTGGATTTTAAAAAGTATTTTAATAATTAGTATTAATTTGTTTCTCTTGTAATTCAAATATTTTATTTTTTACATTTATAACAGTATTCTGAGAAGTGATTGAGAAGTTCATCAGAATACCAAAAAGAGGTCTGTGACACATACAAACACCCACACACACATACGATTAAGAGCCCCTGATCTTAAAAAATTCTACTTTTAATTTAGAATGTCTTATTTTTCAAAAGGGAAAAATTGGTATTGACTCAGTTTGATCACATGAGAGGAAGATTCTGAAAGAACAGATGCTTGCCATAGTTTTAATGATTTCATGTTTGAATAAAAATTGATGTAATTAATTAAGACACCACATCTAGCTAGTTTTGTACTTATAAAAATAAAATTACATTGTTTTTTTTTAATTTTTATTAAATTCATTGGGGTGTCTTTGGTTAGTAAAATTAGATAGGTTTCAAGTATACAATTCTATAATATATCATCTACCTTGTTTCCCCGAAAATAAGACATAGCCAGACAATCAGCTCCAATGCGTCTTTTGGAGCAAAAACTAACATATGACCCAGTCTTATTTTACTGTAATACAAGACCAGGTATAATATAATATAATATAATATAATATAATATAATATAATATAATAAATATATACCAGGTCTTTTATTAATTTTTGCTCCAAAAGACACATTAGAGCTGATTGTCCGGCTGCATCTTATTTTTGGGGAAACATGGTATATATTACATTGTGTGTTCACCACCCAAGGTCAATTCTCCTTCTATCATTATATATTTGACATTGTTTCAGATTTATTCTTTCCTTACCAACATGCAGCTGTTAAACATGATTTTGAAATTTCTGAATTATATTAGGTATGAGGGAGAGTGATTTATATAAATATGGTTTCTGTTACTAGATATTGACACACTAAGTTGGAAAAAATAACAAAATAAACAGAAGTTGCTGAACATAATTGCAGCCCCTTTCTAACATGTATGGAACAGACCTATGAATTTATTAATATGTAGAGATGGAAACCTGTAATTTGTATGATTTCAGAGTTACTGGAAACTTTGATGGATAGTAATATCTCTGCCCCCTGAGTATGAGAATGGATTAAATTCCCATAGTGAAGCTGAAAGTAGTAGTTTAAGAGCATGGATTCTGAAGTTAGAATTGGCTTTAAATCCTGATTAGACCACTTACTATTTATGTGACATGGGCTCAATTTCCTGGTCTGTAAAATTCGGACAAAGTATCTACCTTGCAAATGTATTTTGAAGATTAAATGACTGGATGTATGTAAAAGATAGTACACTGTACGAAAACAAAACAAAACAAAACAAAAAAACAACACAAAGGAACCAGCCAATAATTGGAAGGCACAAGGACAGTAGCAACAGTGCGAATCGAAATGGAAGTGAAATAGCAGCAATAATCGTGAGAATAACATTCTGTAGAGCTGACCATATGCAGCTCGCAAAGCAAAAACTCCCACAATCAATTACGCTAACATGTTAGCATCGTAACAGAAACCTTTCCTCCATTACAGAAGGGACTCCAGTGGCACCAGCTGCATGCTTAGTGTACTGAGTTACAGAACAGGCATGTGAAATAGAGAAAAAGATAGGAAAAGAAGCTAAACTTAAAAACAAACAAACAAACAAAAAACTTAAAAATCTCAAAACTATGCCTGGAACAAACATTATCATGTTCCCCAGGATGATTGGGACATTTATTATATACAAATCAGGGCATTGTGATCCTGTGGCAACTAATTATAGAACTCTGGGTTGGTATCTTGCATGGTTACAGCTTGAAATGCTAGCTGATTTGCTCAAGCACAATAATGCAATATAGTCCACACTATGTAGACTGAATTGTTAAGGTACCGAAACGATTCTTAAAAAAACAAAAACAAAAAAGTTTAGTTTAATTGATTTACAGTCCAAAATCCACATGATGGTCTTTGAAAAATCAACTTTCTGTATCTGGATTCTATTTATTTTCTCTGTCCATATTCTCTACACCCTTTTCTCTGAAATAATGAATAAAAATGTCAGCAATGTGACTAATATTAGCATCAGATATTCAGTAAGCTGAAGAGATCAAAACAGTATGCCTGAATCCGAAAATCTGTCGGACATACTCTAATAGGCACATGTAGTGTTAGCAATTACAGTAATTGTAAATCTCAAGATTAGGACTGTGGAGAGCATGTGTGTGGGGACAGGGTAGTGAGTGGCGGGTGGAGAAGGATGGTGAATGCTCACTTTTGCCAGGTGACAACTGAGGCTCACTGTTTTCTAGATTGAGGGTAAAACACAACTCAAAATGGCCACAGTCTGCTAAGTAGGCAAAGGAATCTGGCCTTTCCTCTGCTGATTTGACATTTCCCACAGCCTATTGATCAAACTCTGTATTTCCATATTTAATATGATCTTTACATAGAATTTCTAGTAAGTCAAGAACAAGAGCTCTAAATTATAAGGCAGAAGAATTGGATTCATATCCTCACTTTTTTTTTTAAATACCATGTGAGCTGGGGCAAGAAATATAGCCGCATAATCTTAGTTTCTTCATCCGTAAAACGAATAGTTTAGATTAAATGTATGTCAAGGACCCCACCAGCTCTAAAATTCTCTGAATCACTAAGCAAGATAAAGCAATGAACTAATTTAATTACGGTCTTTCAGAATAACGAGGCTGCTATAATCAGGAGGGCTCTCCCGAAATACGTTATTTTTCTCCACTTCTGTCTTGAATACATTATGTTTTCTATCATGATGGTATAATAGATAGTCCTGAATGTCTTCACTCAAATAGATTCAAATTCCCTACAGCATACAGTCATCTTGATTAAAAAATCAACAGTTCATTACAGATGGAGGAGTTCCAAAATACAATAATGCTCTTCAGGTAGCAGGTGTTCCTGTATTTTATTCAAATGGCTGAAAAGATGCAACGCCTTTTGTTTCTTGATGAGGTTAGACAGATTTTTACGTATGACAGAAAATTGTCAGATACAGGTAAATTTAAAAATTTCCCTCCAAATTCTTTTTAACGTATTGCAATATGCAGATTTTAATCAATGAAAAAGAATCTACATATTAGTCATCAATAATTACCCCATGACAAAACAAGTGACTGGAAAAATAAGGGTAATTAAGCAAAAACAAATTAACTTATATGTTGTACAACTCTTACTCTACCCGAGCCCTTGCTTTATTTTTCATTTTAATCTTAGATGGTATGAAAAGCAATATATTTAAATTTAATAAGAAATTTAATACTGAATGTAAATGAGTAAAAAGGCAGGTAAAAATTTTAAATGTTGTCAAGAATAAGTATATTATTTTAAAAATGAATTATTACTAAATTCCAAAAAACACATGGTCGTTGTATTTTAATTTAGATTATTAACATCCAATCTACCTTCATGTAGAAAGATAAAAAACCAAACAGACTGCGTAACATTCTAATTTTAATTTTTATAACACCTGAGTTCAAGTCCTAGCTCATCCACTTACTGATAACCTTGGATTTACTACTTAGCCCATCTGACTTATCCATAAAACTAAAGCAGTAGAAAAGCAAAGATCTCAACCAATTCTTATGGACTAAATTCTACTAACCAAGTAGCTTGGCTCAAACAGTGAGTAATAAGTAATAATCCTTTTACCTGACAAACTCTTCAATTTCATAATTAAACTAGTTATATTTTTAAAAGTTGTTATTTCTCTTGAAAAAAATAGTTACTTCATTTCATCATGTGCTTTTTCTTTTTCTATAACTAAAGCAAACTTCAAAGGAAATAAAAACATTAAGGTTAATTTCTCAGTGTAACACTTTTTGCATCTTCTTGTAGTTTACCCATCACTTTGATTTAAGACACAAAGGTTATATTTGTTTCAATTACATCTGTTTAGTGAAAAGTAGTTCTCATGAGACTGAACTAAACACAGAAGTAGTTCTCTTCTGCATTTCTCAAGCAAGAAATACAGAAGAAAAGTATAATATATACAATCTATAAAATAGTACTGCTCTTTACTAAATGTCTCCTAAAACAGTAGCTTTGCTTTGTTGGGATTTCCCAAAATTCACTCCTTTATTACAGGACTAGTTTAAGAATCACAGTTATCCATTCTAAGAATTATTATTCATTTTGTTTTCCTAAAAAAGAAAACTCTTTCATGCAATTAATATAGATATCAGTAAAACAGAACCTCCATCTCATTATGAGTGAAACACTGTCATCAGTGGGGAACACTTGGGCATGGGGGTGAGGGGGACATATAAGTTTGGGATCTAAACATACCTGGATTGAAATTCCCAGTCTGTCACTGACTGACTAGGTAGCCATAGAATGGTTAGGTTATTTCTATAAGACTCCTTTACCACACCCACCACCCTCATTTAGTAAAATGGGGCTCACAATATTTAAGTCAGAAGGTTTGCCAAGAATTGCATGAAATATGATATAAGTGTTGATGTTCAATAAATGGCATGTGGTTGATATTCAATAAATATATCTATTAATATGCATTATTGTGGTTGTGATCTGCAATCAATACTACCCTTAATACTATTAGGTTAGTGCAAAAGTGACTGCGGTTTAAAAAGTTCAAAATAATTGCAAAAAATGCAATTACTTTTGCACTAACCTAATATATTGTCATTAAATTATTGTTCAACGGTTCAGTGCCGTTTGCATCTGTTATATGTTTATATTTCAGATTTAGATTACAAATTCTCCAGATTAGACTGTGATGTCATGCATGTAATGCATATAGGCAGGGGAGAAGAGCGGGGACAACACACGCATACATTGGTACCATTTTAAAAGATGAGGAATAAAGAAAGGAAAAATTAAAGGCAGAATTCCTGCCCCTATTGTGTTTGCCATCTGGCTGGGAGGCTTTCTAACTAATGAGCAGGGTAAAATCCAGCATGGTTCCACACAGGGAGAAGTCTAAGAAGTACTTTGTAATGCTGATCAAAAATATGCATCAGATTAACTAGCACAACAAAATGACTGCTCTAAAATTCATGAAAAAATCAATATATGTTATGAAAGATTCCTCTCCTTTGCAATAAATGTCACTAAAAAGAATAGATATATTTTTTTAAAATAAGTTTTTGTTTTGTTTTGTTTTGTTTTTTAATATGATAGGCAGACAGGTTTTTAAAAATGCTGCTAAACATCCATAGGAATCAACTGGAGGAACCACAGGAGCTCAGCATGACTTGTTAGGAAGACATACCTCAATTAAATTGTACATTTTATACTAATATAAAGTTTGTTACTATATAAGAGGTGAAATGTAAATAAGAATGAAGGAAATAATAGAAGTCTGTGGAGCTGTACCAAACCCTTCACATGCTACCCATCGCATAATCAAGTATCACATTCAACAGAGTACTAGCAAAACTCTCCTGTGAAAACTTTAAGCATTATATTTCAGGAAGTTTCCCTATGTAAACATAAGAAGAAATCACTGCGGTATTTGCTGCATCTATTTTATTAGGCCGGCTTTTCTGCATTATTATAGAAGAATCCTAAAGTATAAAGTTAACTCAGGTTTCAGATAAAACATGGACTATGTAGCCATTAGCTATTCAGACATATGAGCTTGCGTGAATTTCGGTCAGGCATTTTCCATCAGTGCTAGGGCACTTCACCGACGTTCGTGTATGATAAAACAGCAGTGGCCTCTTAAGCAGGTTTATAAAGTCAGAGTTCTTACAATTCTAACTAGATTCTTGAAATGAACACACACACACACACACACACACACACACACACACAGACAAACACACATACAAATACACAAGCACACACCCATCTCCTTTTTGCTGCCGTTTTAACTTGCCAAAGAGTAAAGGTATATGAACCAAGTCTCATTAATATTAATATATACTTTGTTATCTTGCTCCCTGAACACTGTCACTTTATTATACTAAATTAAAGCCCTGACAGAAACATCCAATTAAACCTCAGTAAGAAAATGCATTACAGTGTCACACTTAATAAGCAGTTCAATGTAATCATACCTTGATCATTCTCCTGAGCGGTTCCAGTACTTTGCATGGTGTGCTCAGAACCAGAAAATCTAACATCAGTTCCCTTAATGATCACCCATATATGAGTTAAAATGGATAGTTATTCTTCTTTCAGATGTACAAATAAACTACTTTCTTTTACTGAGAAGGATAGGGAAGAGAATACCTAAGCAGAAAGAAGAAACTTAAGTGGAATCTCTGGGATTCGGTCATAATCACAGGGATGATGCTGAGCTCAGAGCTGGTCCCCAGGCCCAGCTTACTGAACTCCACAGAGCGTTTGAACCACAAGCAGCAGCTAAAGGAGGCTTCCTGTGGCCCAGCTAACAAAGTTGTAATAAGCTCCTTTTAGCCATGAGCTAGCTGTAGGAAACTTCACTAAACTCACAGGCATCCCTGGCGAAGATCCTACCTTGATGAGCACTTGAATGGACCCCGTGGCTTTTGCAGATATGAAATACCAGAAGCTCATGGTGCAGGTAGCACTGGATTCTGGGAACACAGCACTCTTGAGGTGTGCCTCTTCCCCACGAAGGCCCACTGGGGTAGCCTCCAGATACAAGAAGTGCCCTAGAAACAAGGACAGGATTCAGATAGGACAGAAATAACAATGAAGGGATTGTTTCAGCTTTTCCATCATACAGTTTTTATTAATTAAAATATAGATGATATATGAATGGGCAACAGATACATGAAATGCCCAACATCACTAACCATCAGAGAAATGCAGATCAAACCCACAATAAGATATCACCTCACACCTGTCAGAATAGCAATCATGAAAAAAGAAAAACAAACAAACAAACAAAGAAGAAATAACAAGTATTGGCAAGGATTGGAGAAAGGGAACCCTTGTGCATTGTTGGTGGGATTGCAAATTGGTGCGGCCACTATGGAAAACAGTGTGGAGGTTCCTTAACAAATTAAAACTAGAACTACCATAGTCCCAGCAACTCTTTTTCTGGGTATCTTTCTGAAGAAAATGAAACCAGTAATTCAAAAAGATAATATGAACCCTATGTTTATTGCAGCATTATTTACAATAGCCAAGATATGGACGACACCTAGGTGTCCATCGATGGATGAATGTTTAGAGTTTTTAATTACATTTCATACGATCTGGGATGCCTAAGGCATTTCCACTTGAAACAGGAAGGAAATCTAACATCCTTGCCTCTAGCTCACCGACAGAACAATTTCCAACTGCGTTCTTTTAGCAAAGTACTTCACAGTATGCAGATTAACTGATCTAAAGGGATATTTATGCCATTGAATCAACAAGATAGTTATAGAAACCATTTAATGGACCCCTCAAACTATCCAGTTATTATAAAACAACACAAAGATTACCTATGAAACAGAAATAAATGAACTTCCAAAAATTCAGTCATCTGTTGAATACATAAGTAAAATACCGAGAATGTTAATAACATGTTTCTCCAAAAAGAAGACGTAGGAGGAACATCAGCTCTAATGCATCTTTTGGAGCAAAAATTAGTATAAGATCCAGTGTTATTTTACTATAAGACCGGGTATAATATAATATAATATAATATAATATAATATAATATAATATAATATAATATAATAAATATAATATAATATAAAATACTGGGTCTTACATTAAATTTTGCTCCAAAAGATGCATTAGAGCTGATTGTCTGGCTAGGTCTTATTTTCAGGAAAACACGGTATGCAACATGACAGGAAAGTATTGTTTTATACTTGTGCTTATAAATATCCAAAACATTTTACATATGTAGAGCTGAGTATTTGGATGGATCTTAGACCTTCTTTTCTTTAACTTGGTCAAGCTGGCTTGAAGAGCTTTGATTGTTTTTAGGCCTTTGGAATTTCAATATTTAGACATCTTTTTCCTACTCTGAAGCACCCAGGAATTCAGGGCTCCTGCTGTATTCAACTAATGTCCTTTGTCCCTTGACCAATAAGTTGGAGGCTTGACCTCAGCTCCTCATTGCAAAAATGAACCATGCCCAACACTTTTAACATATGTGATCTTATAGTGACATCTGCATAGCACCTCTGCGGCTTTGAAACTGCGTTCCCTGTATATACATCATCTCATTTGATCTCTACAAGCCCTGTTTGGCACACAGGGCAGATTTTCTTTATCTCCATTTGACAGATGAGGATTTTGAGAATCTGAAAAGATCAAATGAGTGTCAGAATTCAGAGTTCTTGATTAAAAGTGTGTGCCATTTATGAGAGGTACTTGATTGATGCTGGCAGCATACATTACCTATAATTATTAAAATAATATTATACTTTGATTGCTCACTGTTATGGGTTGACTAGTGTTCTTTCGAAGATGCTAAAGTTCTAACCTCCAGTCACCGTAATGTGACCTCATTTAAAAATAGTGTCTTTGTCAATGATCAAGTTAATATAGGGTCATTAGGGTGGGCCCTAATTCAAAATGGCTGCATCCTAACTAAAAGGGGAGATTTAGACACAGAGGCAGACATGCATGGAGGGAATCCAATGCAAAGACACAAGGAGAATACCATCTGCAAGGGAGGTCTGAGTCTACCGGAATCTAGGAGAGAGGCACGGAACAAACGATTCTCCCTCACAGCCCTCAAAAGGAACCATTCTTATTGATACCTGATTTCAGACTTCTAGCCCCAATCTGTGAGGCAGTAAACATCTGTTGTTATGCTATCCATTCTGTGGCGCTTTGCTATGGCAGTCCTAGGAGACAAATACACTCACTAAATGTTTGACATGCCGTGGCACCACAGCAGTCTCTCCACTTGCTATCAGGAAAGACAGCATGGTGCTCGCTGCGAATACGATTAGAGTGACTATATCAACCTCACAACCTACCATTTTCATTTCCAAGTGTGTGGTCTTTGGGAGGTCTTAGGCTTTGATGCGAGCCAACCCCCAAAATCCAATCAAAGTTTTCAGCCAGGGAGTTTTGCCAGCCACACCAGCCGTTTTCAAAAGTACAGGAGCTCCCACATTCATTTTCATCAGTATAATCTCCACAGTCATCTATAAAATTACAGCTTTGCTCTGGTTTAAAACATTTGGCGTTCTGACATTCCCGATAGCCAAGTGGGCAGTAACCTGAAACACAAAAAAATAACAAAACAAAAAAAAACGGATGAGGAAGCAGTACTAACACATTAGTGAAGTTAAAAGGTAGGAAGAGTGGATTCACTTTAATATGTAAAGAAACTGGTGTTCTTCTGATTTTGAGTTATCTGCTCACTCTCTCTCCTAATCCTCTGTAGTCACTGTGTGTGTGTGTGTGTGTGTGTATACATGTATATATGTATAAGTATATGTAATTTTATTCATCTAGAAAAGCATCCCAAGTCTCCTCAAATGCAGCATTTCTTGTAAGCTATGTTCAAGGATGTAAATTACATCTAAAAGCCAAAGTGAAGCTTTCCAATTTTTTACCCTGAAACAAAATCTTTAGGGCACTAACAGCTTAAGTATTATGGGGCACTTGGAAGTACATTCCATTAGCATCCATGCACTCCAATATTTATCAGAAGCCAACCATACATATGATATTTCTTCAAAAGCAGGGGCATGGATATATAAGTAATATCTAACTATCCACCAGATTTTTCTCCAAAATGCATACTTATTTGTCAATTGTTTTGAAGTTCAGAAGCAATTTCCCTACAAAGCAAGGTCAATCATAAAGGTTTTTTTCACAAAGCTTAAGATAAAAAACAAAGCTTTAGAAGACCTGAGTTTGAATTCTGATGCTGGTATTTATCAGTTATATGTGTTGATCATATACTCGATGAGCTTTAGTTTCCCTATCTAAAAAGAGAAAAAAAAATAATAGTAAAACCTAGAGAAGTTAAGCTAATTAAAAGACTACTGTTTATATCACCAATGTCTAGAACAGTACCTAGCCCTTAGTTAGGTGATCAGCAAATATTAGTCAAATGAATGAGTGAAATAAAGTGCTTTGCAAATGATAAAACAGTTGAATATGCACAGTCAACATATTATTATTATCCTGCTCCAATATTACAATAGAACCATGGGCAACAATATTTCAGTAGGAAAAGTGGTTCAGAGATCCACTTTGGGCATGAGCTTCACATTTGCTCTGTGACTGCCTCGTGTCAGGAATTTTCTTCCTTTCCCTCTGCCAGGTAGAGGAACTCATAATTCTACTCCCTACTTTACTTCTTGGTGGTAGCTTCCATGGTCTGAAGCAAGCTGTCTGGTGCTTGAGGGTTGGTGTAGATTAGAGGTAGGGGTTGGTTCAGGGATCTGTTGGAAGGTGTTCTGAGAGCTGGAATCTCCTGCTAATAAAGTCTCGTATAGAAGCTTTTCTGTCCTGGATCAGTCTCACATTTAAGAAAATAGATAGCTAAGAGACACGAAGTGGGAGGAGATGAATGCAATGCCATGTAGAAGCCACTGGGTAGAAAACTGGTGTTCTGGAGGCTTGTGGCCATTTTGTGCACTAAACTATTCCTCGACAGCTTGTTCAAGATTGCCTAATGAAATGGCCTTTGCACTTGCAAAGCTTTTGAAAATAAGTTTCAACCATACATTCTGCGTCTAACGTAATTTTCTGTTCTGGGTTAACTGCTAGTATTTCCCTTCCTTGCAGTGTGAGATTAAACTATTTTTCCTTAGGTGCCCGGTTCAGTTTTAGCAGATTGGGGGTCAGACACAAGACCTCTAATGTTTCAATTACAGAGCTTGACTCAGAATCAGCACATTAAAGCATTTTTGAGTTATACAGGAATGGAGGTCATTTACACTAACCCTCTCACTCATAGATGAGAAAACTGAGGATTACAGATATTAAATGACTTGCTGATTTTCAACAGCGGAGATGGAGTCTGAACCCAGGTCTAATGTCTACAAAATTAGTTTTTAAATCCACAGCTTGAAAAAAAGAACAGTGATATCAGGTCAGCTATCACAACACAAAAGACCACCAGGGAATAGAAATGGTGGTGTTGATTGCTAAGTGCCTTATTTCTTATGGGACTGTTGAGAACCTGAAAAATTACTAGATCATTTAATTTTGTATAAGTTGGCATTTGTATTGATTCTGTCAATTCCAAGTTGTACAAGCAGTAAAAGCAAACTTTTTCTGAAGACGCTTTTCTCCAAAGCGACTAAATCAAGCTAAAATCTAATTCTTTTAAAACAAACAAGAAAATCATTTGGACACGTTTCTAAATGGAGACATTACAGACTCCAATATATTATACTACTTATGTGTGTAATATTTTAGAATAATCAAAATGATTAAATTTTACATTTCTAAAACATAGCTGCATAATTTTAAAATATAATAATTCAAATATTAAACAATATTAATTTTGAACAGAAAGCCCTCTACATTAAGAACAAGACAAACAAATGAGAAATGAAAATTCATAGACACAGACAATAGTTTAGTGGTTACCAGAGGGTAAGGGGAGAGGGGGGTGGTAGATGAGGGTAAGGGGGATCAAATATATGGTTATGGAAGGAGAACTGACACTGGGTGATGAACACACAATGGGATTTATAGATGATGTAATACAGAATTGTACACCTGAAATCTATGTAACTTTACTAACAATTGTCACCCCAATAAACTTTAATTTAAAAAAATAAAGTTTCACTGCTATAATGAATTTTACCCATAAAATAATGCACAACAATATTTGTTGACAAATATCAAGGGAAAATATCAAGTAATGTTACTCCCCTATTTCCAAGTTATTTTCCCAGCCTGTTGTTTTTTTCCCAAAGAAATGAGCTATCTAATGGTAAGATATCAATCTTTAAGTGATTCTGATATTAAAGCTCTTAAGAAATTGTATAACTTTGATTTTTACAAAAATAAATGTTGTTTAAATTAGGCAGTGACCCTCCTGGTGGACAGTTTAGTTTTGTAAAAAAGAATAAATTACGTGGGGTATAAAAAGGAAGAAACAAACAAAACAAGCTCACAGATGCAGACAACAGAATGATGGTGACCAGAGGGGAAGGGGGCTGGGGGGAGGACAAGGAGGATCAAATATGGTGACAGAAGGAGATTAAGCTTCCGGTGGTGAGCACACAATCAAGTATACAGATGGGGTGCTATAGAGTTGTACACCTGAGATTTACATAATGTTGTTAACCAATGTTACCCCAATACATTTAATAAAAAATGAATACATAGGAAAATATTTTAATAGGCAACGCAAAAAAGAATAAATTATAAAAATGTAAAACCTCCAATGCAAATTTTAGAAATGTCTGAAACTCAACACACTTAAATCCAAATTCTAAATCTTCTCTGTGAAACTTTCCCATTGAACAGTCTTCCTTCATCTGTGTTAATGGTGATTCTGTAACTCCAGTTACTCAGAGGGAAAAAAAAACAACAACAACAATCTTGCAAGGAGCTCTGTGTAGTAAAGTCTGACTCCACTTTTTGAAGTTTGACTTGACTGCTGACAGCTCTTCTCCTTGTGTGCACATCCGGAAAAGCAGAAGAGAAAGGCCAGGTGCATCCCCTGTTGGCAGCAGGTTCCAACCACCAATCCTCTACCTGTGCACAGGATTTCTCATCCTCGGCCCATCCCTAACCACCATACAACTCTACGCCAGTTCCTTTCCTTGCTCTCCAAAACTACTTTTGGACATACCTGAACGCTACCCTAATATCCCATAAAGCCTCATTATGTGAGTAATAGACATTTTAAAACTCTCTTGGTGTGTATGTAGGGTCATCAGTTTTAACATTCAAACCAAAATTGGACGAAAGTCCTTCTTGTAACTGCGGATGGTCCCAAGCTCTAGGAGCTGTAATAATAATATATAATTTTTATTGCATAATTCATGTATAATCTTTCAATGAGTACTACTAATTATTAGTCCTACTAGTACAATATATCTCATTACCTCTACTGTTACTATTTTGGTTTGAGCCACTATCATTTCGTGTGATTTTATTTCAATGCTTTCTTTCCTGACCTTTGTGCCTTACCCTTGCCCCACATGGTCCATTAAAATAAATAACCATGGTGATATTTTAACATAAATTAAATGTCACTCATCTGCCCCCAAATCTACTATATTTAAATACTATTCCCTATTATAAGAAACCAGATCTTCTTGGCAAAATGGTATATTGAGAGCTGAGGAAAAGAAAGTTCAAGATGAGCCTGGGTTTTTTTGTTTTTGTTTTGGTAATAGAAAATAATAAAGTGCTCAAAAAATTATGGTATGATAATGAAAGATTTAAAACATCAATATTTTGAGGAACTTATTGGCCAAATCAAAGACAATTTTAGCACCAAATTAAGTGATGAAAAGACCTTTGCTCCTAGCAGCTACACAGTATGAAAGAGTAAGAAGGTATGAAATTACCTGCAGCCACAAACAACTAGAAACATGGGCAAAATATATGAAATACATATTTTCAGGTAACTGAACAGGAAGCACAGGACTGTGATTGTTTTAGAGAAAGGGAAGATAGGCACCCTATAGTCATCCCACATTTCTCCTTGAGGCACTTTCTGGACTGTAGCTCCTAAAGAGTCAGCTCAGCAAAAAATGGGGTTGCACTGAAATGAGGAGCCAGAGTCTGGGGCAGCTAGAATGGTCAAGAGAAGGGAGCTATGTAGAGAAACATATCCAGACAATATGCTTAAGTCTTCGGCCGAGTTTTAATTTTCATGTTTGTAGGGTAAAATACACAAACAGAGACAGAGAACAACTTCTAAGAGAAAAATAACTAGGAGTTATAAGCTGAAATTACCAGAGTTTACAGAGGGCCAGATACCTTTGACTTTCTACCAGCCAGTGTGAAGAGTCTTCGGTAGATAAGTAGAGTATACAACAGGTACTCCAAAAAGGATAGACTTTAGTATTGGGGGAAGAAAACTCTAGAAGGACGTAGACTCTAGACCATGGATTGTTAAGCTATAGTCTTAGGACCAAATCTGGCCTACCACCTGTGTTAAGTAAATTGTTTTATTGGGACTTAGCCATGCCCACTTGTTTACAGTTTATCTATGGTTACTTTTACACTAAAATGGCAGCAGAGTAGTTGCAATCAAGACCATGTGGCCAACAAAACTAAACATATTCATTCTCTGAACATATTCTCCTCTTAAACTAAACTTGTGTTTAAACTACATTGCTTTGAAAAGAAGACTAAATAAACTTTCCCTTAAATTTAAGGAAAAACACTGCTGAAAAAAATTGCTGACTTCTGTCCTAAACCTGTAAAAAACAAAACCAAAAAAAAAAAAAACCACCTTAGAAATAAGCATTAAAGGGACAAAATAGAACTGTACGCAACTTAAGTGGCTCTAGAACAAAATTCAATGCTTTCTAAAGGAATATAGCAAATTTCAGCACTCAGCAACATAGAATTCACAATGTCTACCATCAAATTAAACATTACTAGCAAGTAAGTAGGAAAATGTGATCTATAACCAGGAGAACATTTAGTCATTAGAAACAAATATACATACAACAGAAATGATGTAATTATCAGACAAAGAAGATAAAGCAGCTATCACAGATGTGTTCAATGTGTTCACCTACAATTCTACAAAATCTATAGAAAGCTATTTTGACTAACAAGTAAGATTAACAAGATTATATTTCATCAATATATAACATCAATTAGATTTCCATATGCTAGAAATAACAATTGGAATTGGAATTTTTTTTTTTACAAATAGCCTCCCAAAACATGATATTCTACGGATAAATTGAACAAACTAGATGTCTGGCCTTTACACTGACAACTATAAAACACTGATAGAAGAAGAGACCCTAAGTAAATGGAGATATATATTAGGTTTATGGATCATAAATCTCCATAGTATTAAGAACTCAACTTTCTAAAAATTTATCTATAATTAAAATATAGTTTCAATCAAAATTTCATCAGGATTTAGTAAAAATTAACAAAATGTTCCTAAAATGTATATGGAAATTCAAAGTACCTAGATAGCTAAATGGTTGGCAGACTTATAGCACCTAACTTTAACAAACAATATAAAGCTATAATAATTAACACTGTTGGTATTATATATTAGACAGACTGATCAGTAGATCAAGATATTTAGCTCAGAAATATACTCACAAACATATGATTGACTGATTTTCAAAAATGGTGACAAGTTGGTATGTAATATTTTCCCAAAAAAAATGCATAAACAGAATCTAATTATGAGGAGAAATAAACAAACACAAACTGGGGGATATTCCACAAAATAAAAGGCCTGTACTTTTCAAAAATGTCAATGTCAAGAAAGACAAAGGCTGAGTACTTGTTGTAGATTAAAGCACTCCAAAGATACATAGGACAAGATCGTTGATTGGATCCAGAACCAATTAAAAAACAAAAATTACTAAAAGGACATTTTGGGGGCAATTAGTGAAGTTTGAATGAGGCCTATAAATGGAATAAGTACATTGTATCAATGTTAAATTTCCTGATTGGATCATTATACATGTAAGTGAATGTCCTCTATTTTAGGAAACAGACTATGATTTAGAGGCAAAGGGACTTGGTGGTGTCTGCAACTTACTCAGAAATGATGCAGAAGAAAGTCAGACTATATATAGAAAAAATGGGCAAGGTGATAATAGTCTGTGAATCTGTATAAATTGTCTGTATAGTTCTTGTGATGTTTTTGTGAATTGAAAACTATTACAGATTTTTTTAAAATATAAAATTTTAAAAGTTAAAAAAAATAAAACCCTCCAATGGCGGCATTCCATCTCACTCAGAGTCAAAGCCAAAATCCTTAAAATGGGTCACAGGTACCCCACAATCTTGTCCCCATTTTCTCTCTCTTATCATTGTCCTCCAGCCAAAGACTCCCAGGCTCACATCTGTAGTTGAACAAATTGGGTTTATTAGTTGTTGCAGAGATGGAGAATAAATACCATGAGGAACCATGGGGCCATTCAGTAAGAGGGTATAAATGACTTATCACCAGATTAGAGCTTTGGTTAGATTATTTTGGGAAGGGTCCAAGTGGAGTTTTGCTCTGATTGGATGCTCTCAGGAAGCAGGGCTAATTCTATGATTGGGCATCCTAATATTTCCTATCTAAGAAAGGGAAGACTAGGATAGGCTAGAGTTATAATTAGCTAAAACAGCTGTCACTCATGTGAATCAGGATAGGGGAATGTGGGTCATTCTTTTGGCTGAGATAATGTTGGTGTTTTGTCAATGTTCAGGCACAATTACAAAGTAATCTTGTTTTTATCTTGGTCCGTCATGGGCCCAGAGTGGCTTTGTCTGATGTTTATGTTCTGTGAAATTGTTTATGTTCAACAGGAGAATCACCAGCTCATTGCAACACCAAGGCCTATCTAATAGAACACGCCAAGTCCTGAATGGCAGAGGTTGCTCTTCTTTTTCTCATTTTGCAATTCTTTTTATGTGGCAAGAGAGTTCAGAGGGGCAGCTAACCCTTCTATGTGATGTGAGGATAGAAAATAAAACCCTTCAGGTTGCTTTCTTAGGTAGGTAAAAAAAAAAAAGGCAGAACAGATGCTTTGGGAGATCCTGAAACATTTGAAAGGCTGTCATATTTGTTATTTTTTAAGCCTCTTGATTTTTCTCCTTAGCAATTTGCAGCAAAATCTTGAAACTATGAAGGTGCTGTGGGATCTACTTCTAATGTTAGCATGGAAGGAGAAAATATAAAGAAATTCCGTAAAATAGATGGCAATGGCCTCAAGGAATTGACCAAAACACAGGTAGAAAAATTGTGATTTGCATGAAGGAAAAGGAAAAAGAAAAGCAAGGAAGGAAGTCTAGACAGAAGAGAAATCTCCAGGCTTTAAGGAGAAAGGCCAAATGTAGTTCCAACTGGCTTGCAAAATGTAGTGCGTGATCCAATATGGCTGAGGCTCTAGTTCAAAGGAGAGCAGTTTTCTATGTTTATGTTTCCTGAGCAATGATTACTAGCCCTAGGCTCAGTCCTCAACTGGAAACAAATTGCAAATTAGTCCAAATACTGTTTCTGCAGCCTCCATCTTCTTCATTCCAAATAGCAACTATATGCAAATATTCAAAGAGCAGTTTCTACAGTCTTGATCCTCATGACTAAATTTACACTAACAAAGGTACCACCCACATTCATTCAAAAGATATTTCCAGAAAGAATGGTTTATGCCTCAATTTTTAAATTATCCAATTTTAATATTACCATTTAAGAAATGTAACGCTAACCTTACATGCTAACATTCAACTGATTCAAATTCTATATTGGAAAAGCAATAGAACAGGAAATCCAGAGGCACCTGTAAAAATAAATATTCCTTAATGATTCTGACTTGGAGGAAATTTCTGATGTCATGGTGGTGAACAATTTGTATACTTTGAGTTTCCAGTTATCATATTTAGAAAAGTAAGGTAGTGAGGTTGATAATTAAACAGCATTGTTTTCTGAAGCTTTAAATTCAACTATCAGGGATAACACAAAGACAGTCCACTGAATTATTTTTGCTGTCAGGAAATGCAAAATACAATAATGTTTCATTGCCTTTTAGTATAACTGATAGAAGCTTTCAGGATTTAAGTCTTGGTCTAAGACATCATGAAGGGAGTTGCTGCCATGAGACAGAGCTAGAGCTCGAAGTATGACCCAGGGATATATCTCAAGATCCAAAATAACTTTAGGAAAATTATGTTTTGTACTTTTATGCAGTCAAATTTGTCAACCTTTCCTTTTATAATTTCTGACAATCCAATATTAAATAAAGTTATCCCATATTTTTTTCTAGTACTGTATGATTTCATTTTATTTTTAATTTTAATCCTTTGATGAATCTGAAATAGTGAAGTAGTACAGTTACAGTTGGGGAATCCAAAACAGTCTAAAGCTTCTTTAATGAGTATTATTGTGGAACAAATGGCAAAAACATTGATAGTCTTTTGGACACATGGATAGTTCTTTGAGAAGTGGAAGATGGAACATTCTCCACTCCAGGTGGCTGTGGAAGAAATATTGAAACTGAGGGAGAACCAAATATCAGTTTAGAAAAGGAGATATAAAGAAGGAAATGTTCTGAGAAAATATCTGATCTCTATACTAAATGTACAGTAGATCATGTGTTACAAAGGTAGAACAAAAAGGGAAGGTGAATAGTGATAAAGAAGGATTTAGGAGAAATCCAGTAGTCATTCTTGATCCCTGTTTCGCCCTCATTTCCATCACTCAATCACTACCACCTTCCCATCAAACTTTTCAAATATCTTTTAAAAGATTCACTACTGTCAAAGAATACTCATCTCTCTCGTTCACTAATGAAAATAGCTTCCTAATTGTTTGTTCTGTGTCCATTCTGGTTTTCTGGAAATTCACAACATAAGCAGAGTGATGTTTTCAAAATGCAAATTGGATTACCACCCTGTTTGAAAGTCCTTAATGGGCTTCCTAGCACAGTTAGGGTAAAGACCAGATTTGTTAATGCGACATAGAATCCACTCAGAGTGTGTGCTACTCACCTTTCCAGCCTCATCTCCTATCATGCTTCTCCTCAACTCCCCACCACAAACCTCCTAGCCTTCTTAGAGCTCCTTCCAACCACAGATACTTTACACTGGCTGGCCCACCTTTCTCCAGAACTCTCTTTGAAAATCTTGCAGATTTCAGTGAAATTTCTATTTCCTGCAAGAAACCTTGATTGGTCAAATCCCTCTACTATAGCCTCTTGTCATACCAGGCAGCTCTCTTCATACGACATCAATAGCATTCAGTGTTGTCTGCCTGGTTATTTGCATAATGACTCTCTACCAAAAATATGTAGGGTCCACGGGGGATAAAAATTGGCTTTACTTCAAAAGTGCTCACTCCACGATTGCTGAACGAACAAAAAAAATGAAGGAATAAACAAACGAATGAACCAAATCAAGCAAGGAGAAGGGCACATTTCTACGTGGTTGACTGGAAGAGGTGGACAAGGGGGAAAGGGATAGGGTTGTGTTTAGACTGATAAACTTGAGATACCAAGACTGAAGGTATTAGAGGAAAAGAGTCAACTACCATGGACCTATTTACTACAATAAAAATGGCAAACATTTCTGTGTTTCTTCTTTCTTTTGGTTTGGACGACGGCAGCTATTCAATTTGTTCAAAACATACATTTCCAATACTTTCAACAAAGATTTCAACAAAGATTATATGTGTGTGTGTGTGTGTGTGTGTGTGTATACAGAATTCTACAGTCACAATCCCAATTTAATACTCCCTTTGCATAATTTGATCCTATAACAAAGTGATTTCCATTTGTAAACCTTGCTGATGCAGTGAATTCTGTGAATTACACATTCTGTGTAATTCAAAGAGCAAAATAAAACAGACCATCTAAGCTACGAGGTCTGACAATTAAGTTCACAAACTCTTCCTAGAAAAAGTGCTACATACTTCATTGCTGAATATCACGATGGTCACATTTGAAGTACTCCCCTTGGGAAGTTATGCACCAACACCAGTGCCTAGCCCACCCTTAAAAGCAATTTTGGAACTCTTTCTGGAATGGCCATCAGAGCTGTTGTCCTGTTACCCTTCATGTCCTGAATGTCATCAAAATGTCTTCCGTTCCTTTATCTTTGGGTAAAGAAAGAAGTCATTGGGGGCCAGATCAGGTGAGTAGAGAGGGTGTTCCAATGCAGTTAGTAGTTTACTGGCTAAAAACTCCCTCACAGACAGTGCCGTGTGAGCTGGTACATTGTCGTGATGCAAGAGCCATGAATTGTTGGGGGAAAGTTCAGGTCGTCTAACTCTTTCATGCAGCCTTTTCAGCACTTCCAAATAGTAATCCTAGTTAACTGTTTGTCCAGTTGGTACAAATTCATAATGAATAATCCCTCTGATATAAACAAAGGTTAGCAACATCCTTGCAACAAGTTCACGAACTTGATTGTCACACCATGTAAATTCTATTAGTAGGAAGCAAAGCAAAGTCACAGTATTTGTATGCCTAAACACAACTCCCATTTATGCAATACATTATAAATTTAATTTGGATAAACTACCTTTGAATTCGTTTTATTTTACATATTCTTGACTTTATATCATTCATAGTGAGTAGAATGCAAAATGCTTTTAAAGCAGGATTAGAATATCGGTTTCCTTCCCTTAAAATATATATTATCTAACTAGGGTAAAATTGTTTTTTGGTATTTGTGCCTATGTGAGTGCATGGGTCTGTGTATATACATTATACATGTGTGTGTTGACTAACTTACATATACATATATGTATATTTCATGCATGTGTTTGAAAGTATTACACGAATTTGTATATGCATAAAAGATACAGTTTAAAACTACCGAAGAGCAATTTTACAGTGAACAGCAAAATTATTCATAACGGTAACCACTATTTATTAATCACCTTGTACATGATGTGCTTTATGCTAGGCACTTTGTGAATATTACTTCTAATCCTCATAACAACATTGTATGAAACGTCAGTTATCTCCATTTCAAACATGGCAACTAAGGAGAAGAAAGCTAAAATGCAATTTCTGAAGTTACAATATCCAGCATGTGTCTGACAGAAAGTTTTCTAACTTTGTATAAGTTACTAAGTTAAACATGCACCAAACTATATATTAATAATAGTTTATAATAGAATTATTAAATGTTTACTTCTGCCCAGCTCTTTGGTAGGTGTTTGCTGTGCATTGTTACATACTCACCAAAATTATCCTATGAGGTAGATACCACTGGTACACGGGACATCTATTATGGTGTGCTAGGACTGAGCAGTTTATCTCATATTACCAAATACCTCATTTGATTAACCCACTTCACTACAGTATGCTCCAGGGAAAGGCTAAAAGCCCAAACTCATGTCGATTTGAGCTGTGAATTCATGCATCATGCCCGTTTTTCTTGCTGTGCTCACCAGGGACTCTCAGGACTAGAATGGGAAAAGCATGATTGTTTCATTCCTCTATGCAGGAAAAGGGAAGAAAGAGGGAATATCTGAAGCCCCTTGTTTAACACTGAATGGGCAGCAACAATCATGATGTGGGAGCCCTGAGAGCACTGTGCCTAGAATTGTTGGAGCATCTTTGAAGGTGTGAGAATGAACAGACGAAGGAGTTAACTTGGTTAGAAGCACCGAATATTTCATGTGGCCAACTCCAGCCTCTTGTACTCAGCACAAGTCATTTAGTCTCTTAGCTTAAAGTATGATGAGCTGATTCACATGTCAAGAAATAGAAAAATGGGATTTCAGAGATTGGCATATGGACATTTTATTATATTTTATATATTATTTCTTTTCAGTAAGAATTGCAATGGCCAAATGGGTAAACTGACTGAATCAGTGGATAAAGAGGGAATAGTACAGTGACTCTAGATACAAATGAGAACACTAAAATTATCTTGTAGAGTTATAATAATTGGGCCACAAGATTACTCTGAGAGTATCATCAAAAGAAGGCACAGGAATGATAAAAATCAGCATCTGTAAGATAAAGTCACACTGTTTGCTTAGGAGAAACACAGCACTCCCTGACACTGTGTTGTCAAGAAATTTCTTTTTTGGTTTTCAGTTTTACATACCACATATCAGTGAAATCATATGGTTCTCTACTTTTTCTGTCTGACTTATTTCGCTTAGCATTATAATCTCAAGATCCAACCATGTTGTCACAAATGGCACTACAGTGGTACCTCAGTTTTCGAACATTTCAGAACTCGAACAGTCGTCTGGAATGGATTATGTTCGAAAACTGAGGTACCACTGATTTCATCTTTTCCTATGGCAGAATAGCGTTCCATTTTGTATATATGCCGCAACTTCTTTATCCAAATATAGATGATGTATTACAGAATTGTACACCTGAATTCTATGTAACTTTGCTAACAATTGTCACCCCAATAAATGTTAATTAAAAAAAAAAGAATTTCTCCCATGGATCTCTAACATTGTGGTGGAGGAGGAGGAGAAGAAGAAAGAAAAAGCTAAAGCTAAGGGAATTAACAAGCTTTTGATAAGATCAAAAGTATCACAAGAGTTTTCAAGTCATTATTTCATTTATTTTCCTTTATAAAATAAAGATATATGTGCTCCGATGTTCATTGCAGCTTTATTCATGGTGGTAAAGACATGGAAACAACCAAAGAAGATGTGGTACATATACGCAATGGAATACTATTCTGCCATAAGAAAAAATGAAATAGTGCCATATGTGGCAACATGGATGGATCTAGAGATTATTATGCTAAGCAAAATAAATCAGAAAAAGTCGAGAACCATGAGATTTCCCTGATATGTGGGATATATAACTGAAAGCAACAAAGGAATAAGACAAACAAATAAAGAAACACAAACTCGTAGACATAGACAATAGCTTAGTGATTACCAGAAGGTAAGGTGGGAGGGGTGGTAGATGAGGGTAAATGGGATCAAATATATGGTGATGAATCTGGGTGATAAACACTCAATGTGATATATAGATGATGTATTACAGAATTGTACACTTGAAACCTATGTAACTTTACTAACCATTGTCATCAACAATCTTTAATTAAAAGAAAATGAACAACCACTTCCTTCGCTCAGGTACACTGCTCTGGCACAGGGGGCATAGCATTAAAGAAGACAGTGTTTGTCTTCATGGTGTTTCATTTCCAGTGGAGAAAAAAGACAATGATGGGATACACATGCAGAGAGAGTGACAGTAAATTGAGTGTGGGTGGAAGAAGGGGTGGTCCTCGGCAGGCATCTCTAAGGAAATAACATTTGAGTAGAGAACCTAAATAAAACAAAGGAGAAAGCCATGCAAGGTAGTCTGCAGGAATCACAAGGTCAAAATCCTATGGTAGGACAGAGTTTGAAGTTAGGGAGGGTCATCCAGGAGCCCATGTGGTTAGATCCTAATGAGCATAGTTCTGACTTGTGGGAGGGACATTAGAGGGGTCCAGCGGGCAGGCCCTGTGGCTATTACAAGAATTTTGGCTTTACTCTGAGATGGGCAGCTATGACAACTTTTGCTTAGAATAATGGGATAATTGGTTAACACTTAATCAAATCTAAAAAATAATATTTGACTGGCACATAGAAAGTGGACAATAGAGAGTGGCATGAATGCCTAGGAGACCAATTAGGATGCTATTACAGTAGCCAGTTCAGGCAATGAAGTAGGTTCAGGCTAGAGTTATTAAGAGAAATAAGTGGTGCCTGGAACATAGGGAGTACTCACAAATGTGAGCTTTATCATTATGATTAGAGTAGCAGCAGGGTTGATGGTGAAAAGTTGCTAAAATTAGGAAATATTTTAAAGATTAAAGCCCATAGAAATTCCTGATATATGAAAAGTGTATAATCATAGTGGGAGAAGTCAAGAATTGCTTTTAGGTTCTTGGCATGAGAAACTGGCTAAATGATGTACCCAGCTACTCAAGTAGGCAATGGAGAGAAGCTTGAGGCAGAATAAAGGCCAATTATTATTTGCAAGAGAGAAACTGATAGCATATTAAGTAATAACATAAATATCATATTTATAGGACATTAACATATATTATAGTGTCCTCTTCTCAATTCCTAGGGAGATGCAGAGACTATGACCCTTTTGGTAGAGATAAGCAAACTGAGCTTGAGAGAAGTATAAATCGCTTCAGAGTCTATAAAACATCCAAGACATTATCACAGCGGATCATGCATTGGCAAATATCGTCTATATTGCTGTATTCATCTGTTCTCTCTGAAAGGGATAATGCTGAATTTTCCTTGAAATTTACTGGCATATGTGTGTGTGTGTGTGTGTGTGTGTGTGTGTGTGTGTGTGTATATATGTATATATATATATATATATATATATATATATATATATATATATAGAGAGAGAGAGAGAGAGAGAGAGAGAGAGAGAGAGCGAGAGAAAGCCAAAAAATGTATACATTTTAAGTAAGGAAAAAACAGTATTAAAATTGTAATACTCAATATATACCAATAACAAAAGATGAATACAAGTCATGTGTATACATTTTTTGGCACACTCTGTGTGTATATATACATATATATATATATATATATATATATATATATATATATTATTTCTAAAAAGAAAATATAGTCATAAATTACTTACAATACATAGAGAAAAGGTTCAAACAAAGGCTGAAGGAACTCAATGGGAGGAGATACTTGTCAATGATACATCTGATATGGGGTTAATATCCGAAATTTATAAAAAACTCATTCAACTCAACACCAAAAAAAACAAACAACCCAATTAAAAAATGGGCACAGGACATGAAGAGACATTATTCTAGAGAGGACATACAAATGGCCAACAGACATATGAAAAATGCTTAACCTCACTAATAATTAGAGAAATGCAAATAAAAACCACAATGAGATACCACCTCACCCCAGTCAAAATGGTTATTATCAATAAATCAACAAACAACAAGTGCTGGCGAAGATGTGGAAAAAAGGGAACCCTTGTACACTATTGGTGGGATTGCAGATTGGTGCAGCCACTATGGAAATGAGCATGGAAGTATCTCAAAAATCTGAAAATGGAACTAACTATCTTATAACCCAGCAATTCCACTTGTAGGTATCTATCCAGAGAAATCCAAAATACTATTTCGAAAAAATTTATGTACACCCTATGTTTACTGCAGCACTATTCACAATAGCCAAGACATGAAAACAACCGAAATGACCATCTGTAGATGACTGGATCGAGAAACTGTGGTACATGTATACAACGGAGTGTTATTCGACCATAAAGAAGAATGAGATCTTACCATTTGCAATGATACGGATGGACCTAAAGAACATTATGCTAAGTGAAATAAGTCAGACAGAGAAAGACAAATACCATATGATCTCACTTATATGTGGAATCTAAAGAATAGAATAAATGAACAAACTAATCAGAAAGAGTCACAGAGATATAGAGAAAAACTGAGGGTTGCTAAATGGGAGGCAGGGTGGGGATGACGGAAAAGGTGAGGGGGTTAGAAAGCACAATAAATAACCACAAGATTGCCACAGGGATATGAAAGGCAGTTTCGGGAATATAATCAATAATGTAAAGATTTTGTAGGGTATCCGATGGACACTTGTCTTATTAGGGTGAGGTGCCGGACCACAACAGTGTATACCTGAAACTGAAGCTGAACAATAATGAATGTCAACTATAATTATATATATATATATATATATATATATATATATATATAGTCACAGGAAGTAGAGTACAGCATAAGGAATCGAGACTGAAAATGTAACGGCTGTGTGCGATGTCAGAGGGGTAGTAGATGGGGGGAGAGAGGTTTATCACTTTTTGTGAGGGTATAAATGTCTAACTATTAGAGTGTTTTGTACATCTGAAACTAATAATAATAAAAAAAAGTAGTCAAAGGTAAACACAAATCATTTCCTCCTAATGGTTTTGAAAAATACAAGAAAAAACATATGTGAATAACAAATAATCAATGTAAAAAAAAACTTCACGGTGTTTCAGATTTTTCTTCTGCGTAATCAAGAGGCCAAATAGTTTTGATGAACATATGCAAATGCCAGATAATTTTAGCACCATGAATTCTACTTTTGGTGAAAGAAGGCTAATTGCAGGAAGCAAAACAGTTACCATATTTTGCCACGTCTAACGTACATGTTTTTGCCCAAATTTGTGAGGGAAAATAAGGATGGGTAGTACTAATTCCGTATTAATATGAATGCTTTTAATTCTATTATTTATGCTTATGAGTTAAAAGTGTAACTCTAGAAATCAATAATGATATCCGTATGCAAAATAATACCCTGGAATACGATATTCAGGTTTGTTGAATTTACGATGAACTTGCAATGATGAACTTGCAATGACGAAGAGCTCTTGGCCTTCTGTGATGTGTAACTATTGTAAATTTGTTACTGGTACATAAAATGGCTTGTAGCTGTTCTTGTGTTTTGTAATTATTTGCTACATAAAATCTCTTGTACCATAATATGCTGAAAAATAAATGCTAAAATTCTTTTATAATACAAAAAACAAGTACCTAAATTTAAACAAATAGAATTTTGAATTAAAAAATTAAAATGAAAGATTATTTTCCCTGAAAATTTGGGCCAAAAACGTGGGTCCGCATTATACACGGGAGTGCATTATACATGGCAAAATATGGTAACTAAGCATATTACCTAATGTCACCAGATTAAGGGGTCAATTCACAGACCTTTAGTGATTTTAAAGTCTGGTCTTCATCAATTACTTTAACCTTTCTATATGAATTTTTTTTTCCAGTTCTAAAATAGTTGTTAAAACAGGATGTTTTGAAATATAAATAAATGCTTAGAAGATGTTTTAGAAAAAATGAATCACTACTTAAATAACTATATCAAAATAAATTTAAGTAAATATGAGTCACTACTTTAATAACTATATCAAAATAAATTTAAGTAAATGAAAATATTCATTAATAGTCATTATTTCATTATCATACCCAAAATTAATTGAATGCCAATTAATGCCAGATATTTTATATATTTCTCACAATATTTAATAGTAAATGTTATCTTGATTGTTTACCAATATAAATTAACTTGTGCAAATTCACAGTGCTGGTTAATGGCAGATCTGGGATTCAGACCCAAATAGATCGAGCACTGACATTTGTGTTCTTTTTCATTATAGCTCATTGCATAAAACCCTAGGCCACAACAGAAGAAAAACTAAGAAATAATAAGAAGCAAAGACTACATCTCTCTCCTAATAGAGTTTATAAATAGCAACCACGTATATATACAGTTATACTAGAAGTTCACTAATCATAGAATTCAATACTTGGTGGAAGAAGTGAATGACATAAGTGAATGCTATGAAAGATCGTTGACACCAGTAGCACTGGGGTGGCTCTGCAGAGGTCGGGTGCTAAACTCTCTGAAAAAGAAGGATAAGATACATGGAAGAAATATGGAGAACAGAAAATGCCTTGCCAGCAATTGAAAAGTGGCAGGAATACTAAGGAGAGGCATGGTTCACAGCATACATGTGGATAAGAATGAACTCAATCTTGTTTGAGATGCAAACCAGTATTTTCATAGCACTTGATAACTTACAAAGCACTTTCATATGTGTGTACAAGTATAGAAATATATACACATGTATATACATGTACAATACACATGTGTGTATGATCATAGTTGTTCTGCATCAAATTTTGAGACCAACTATGTAGAGAATAAATTAATCAATATTGGAACCAGAACTGAAAACCCATGTCCTCTCACTCCAAAATTCATGTATGGGATTAGTGGAGATATGATCAGCTGTCTGCTTCATGTTCAAACCTTTTCCTCATTTTCCATCTTCACTGGGATTTAGTCTAAACTCCTGAGCACATCATTCAAAGGCATTCACAAGCCAGTCTCAGCCTGTCTTTCTGGCATCATTCCTTCAAGTCCTCACTCCATCATCTACCCTTCATTCACACCAGATAGCTGTCCATTCCTGTAAATACACATGAACCTCTATGTATCTGAGCCCTTGACAGTGTTCTTCCTAATGTTAGGTGCAGGTACACCACAATAAAGCAAACATTGCAATAAGAACAGTCTTTTTGCTAGTGGAGGGTCTTGCCTTCAGATGTGAAAAACACATCTGTGAAGTACAATACAATGAGATGTGCCTGTGTATCTTTATCTTTGTATTAAAAGGTTACTATTCCATCAAATCTAACAAATCTAACTTTACCAGATCTCTCATTCTTTTGGCAAAAAGGAGAAGGAAAGAAACTGTGGGTGGTATAATGGACCATCTGAAAGGGCCCTCCCCAAATCTCTGGAATCTGTGAATATATTAATTTACATAGAGAAAAAAATGTAATTTTGGCAGATGTGATCAAAGGTAATGATCTTGCGATGGAATATTATCCTGGATTACCCAGGTGGGCATAAACTAATTCCTTAAAATTGAAAGAAGCCCTTAAAAGTGAAAGAAGGGAGAAGACTAAAGTACAAAAACTCAAAAAGAGGTAGCAAAGATTTAAATTATGAGAGGGACTTGACCCACTATTACTGGCTTCAAAGACAGAGTAAGAAGACCACTAGCCTAGACCTCTAAAAGCTGTGTATGACGTTCACCTGACAGCCAGCAAGCAGATGGTGACTTCAGTCCTACAACCACAAGGAACTGAATCCACCAACATCCTCAATGAGCAAAGAAACAGATTCTCTCCTAGAGCCTCCAGGAAGGAATGTAACCCTAAAGACACTGTGATTTTCGCTCAGTGAGACCCATGTCAGACTTCTGCCCTAAAAGCTGTGAGATAATAAATTTGCGTTCTTTTAAAGCCACTAAACCTGGAGTATTTTGTTATGGCGACCGTATCACACGAACACAGTGGGGCATGGATGTTGTAATTAGGCAAATGTGAGTGTGAGTACTATTTCTCTTTGTGTGATTTTGGGTAAGTCATATTTGCATTGAGTTACATCATATGTAAAAGGAAGATCATCTTACACAAAAAAATGCATCTAAAATGCCAAACAGTGTCCTGATATACCATATATAGCAGACTATCAACCAATGATGATAGTTATTACCATTTTAATTATTATTTTAATTTTAATTTATTATTATTAATTATCATTTATTTCTATAGGGGATCCTTATGACACTTATATTTATCACAATATTATAGCACACAGTAAGGTTTTAAAATATTCACTTACAAGGCAGCCTTTTCTATTAAACTGTAAATTTCTTACAGAAGAGCAAAAGGCCTATGGTATTTAACTTTGCGTCACTAGAGCCTGGAACATTAGCATACAGACACTATCCCCTCAACAGGTGTATGCTGAATTGAATCAAAGTTGAATACCCATCTAAGAAGTTTGAACTTCATCTTTTAGTAGAGGAAAGCTGTTCAGTAATTCTCACCAGTAGAGTGATGTGGTCACAGTATTGTTCTAGGATTTTAATCATTTTTTAACTGAAAAATAAATTGAAATTGGAGTGACTGGATGCAGTAAGGCTAGTTAGGTATCAAATAGCTGGTTTCTTTCATTAGATATTAGGAAACTGACACAGAAAGTTGAAGTGACTTACTTGAGGCAGTATTTTTAACTCTGAGAGGGGCTAAAACTCTTTTTTTTTTTAAAAAGCCCAATATTCTTTCCACTATATAGCATGCTGCTGTGGTTCAGAGTCTGGTGGTGAGCTTATTGCAGCATCCTGAAAAGCAGTATCACCTACCAGACAGTTCCACGTTTCAAAGTATAATGGGAAATTGACTAGGGACAGCCACCCCTGGTCCAGCTTCATTGCCAAGGAAGCACTGCTTCAGAGGGCTGAAGCTGGACATAAAATCATGTGAAGCTATTCCTGGGAGTGTATGCATACAGAAGTTTCTGGTTACACTAGGTCTCATAAGACTCAATAACATAAAGAGTAGTTAAAAACCAAGTATAAGAATAATTACTGGAGGCAATAGGTACTCATAGTGTTCATTCAGCCTAATAGGATTCTCTGAATCAAGCAGACACACTTCTTAGGAGCCAACATTGGGTCTGTTCTTCCCGTGCATCTGCTTGGGACAAAGAGTTTGCGGGGATCTGCACCAATACGGAAGACTCCACCACTCATTATCTATGCTCAAACCTTGGTCAGCCAGTCACCTAAATATTCTAATGAAATAAGGTGAACTGCTGTGTGGCCTTAGGATTGCTTCTAGAACAACCAAACCAGGATGCAAATCAACGAGACTGTATGTTTAAAATACATGGAAGCAAGTTATAAAGTAAAAAAAAAAAAAATTCTTAAAAATTTAAGATTCAATGTAAATGCGGCACTAACACATTATAAATTCTTGTAAAATATATATCTTGAACTCAGGGACAATTCTCATAGGGCCTGGCATGGAAACATGTGGAATGGAAGATCTGATCCCTGTCTCCTATGAACTGAAAATCTTCCTAGTAAAAGGAAACATTCATACCCAAAACAAAATAAACAATAAATGGTTTGCTGATGAGTAGTTTAAAGCAAGAGTGATTGTCTTTTGGATTTGTGGGGGCTGGATGCCTGCTGCCATCCAGTGGACACCATCAGCTTTCAGTTTGACCAAACCATTAATAAACCGGGTCCAAGCATCTTTGAGAAACTCCTGGAAGCAGGGTCCCAAGGTAGTCAAAGGCTTCCCCTATCATTGGTCACGGGGGCGGGAAAAGGATGTGCCTGTGACCTTTCTGCATATGGAAAACACAACTTCAGATCTAGACTGGCTTCTCTCCTGAATATACCATCTCCATCTAATATGAGAGGACTGTGGAACCTTTCCAACTCTGTTGTTAGCATCTGAGTGGCCCCCAACCCAAGATGAGACTATCTGCTCACAATGCCACCTGGAAATCCTGTGAAAGGTCCTTTGTCTCCAAAAGTTCCCAACAGCAGTCAGTATCTGTTTTTATTTTTTTTAACTTTTTTTTATTAGTTTCAGGTGCACAAAACAATGTAATAGTTAGACATTTATCATTAATATCTCTTACACAGTGACAACTCCCCTCCCCTCATCCACTACCCCTCTCATCGCACACAGCCATTACATTTCCACTGCCTCTGTTCCTAATGCTCTACTCTGCTTCTTGTAACCATATATGTGTGTGTGTGTGTGTGTGTGTGTGTGTGTATGTATGTATAATTATAGTTGACATTCATTATTGTTCAGCTTCAGCTTCAGGTGTACAGTGCAGTGATCAGGCATCTACATCATCCCTGAGGTGGTCTCCCTAATGAGACAAGTTCAAACTAAAAAGTTTTTTCACAGCAAAGGAAACCATCAATAAAACAAAAAGGGATCCTACTGAATGGGAGAAGATATTTGCCAATGATATATCTGATAAGGGGTTAATATTCCAAATTTATTAAAAAACTCACTCAGCTCCAAAAAACCAAACAACCCAATCAAAAAGTGGGCAGAGGACGTGAAGAGACATTTTTCTAAAAAGGACATACAGATGGTAAACAGACATATGAAGAAATACTCAACCTCACTAATCATTACAGAAATGCAAATAAAAACCACAATGAGATACAACCTCACCCCAGTCAGAATGGCTATCATCAATAAATCAAACAACAAGTGCTGGCGTGGATGCGGAGAAAAGGGAACCCTGGTGCACTGTTGGTGGGATTGCAGATTGGTGCAGCCACTATGGAAAACAGTATGGACGTATCTCAAAAATCAAAAAAAGTATCTGTTTTTCAAATGGATGTATTGGGTAGACGTACTGGGTAGTGAGTCCAGTCCCCAAAGGGAACCTCCAGCAGAAGCTGCTTCCCTCTGCCAGAGGCTCCAGTCAGCATATTGGTCAGTAAGAGATACCTGTAGTTCAGAGGGAGCCTCAGGAATTTAGGGCCCTAGACAAACCTTGCTGGGACAGCCTGTTGCCCTGTCTCTAGCACTGTGTGCTACTCAAGACCCCAGCTCCATCTGGCACATGTTCTGGTTAACTTGAACACAATCTCTAGATGAGGCAAATGTATTCTCTAATATTCAAATTGTCTGCTTAGGTGATGGGTTTCCTTCTTGGCAGTGGGGGCCACAGGATAAGTAAATTTTATTTTCCTGTCTCAGGGGCAGTCTTTGAACCTCACCCTACACTGTTGCTCACAGTTTGACTCGGGTGTCAAGGAAGATCTCTCTCTACGGCAGATTTTGGTGCAATACGGCTGCCTTCTGTTTCAACCAGTTACATAAATGTCTGATTGGCTTGATTGCAGACTTTGCCTAGTTTAGGGAGGAGTCTGTCTTTATTATCCTGAACATCTTTCAGCACAGTGATCACAGCCTCCGCACAGGGCCTCCTGGTACTAACAATAAATTTAGTAGAGTCCTCCATATTGGGGAGTGGGGTGGGTGGAGCGGACCTTAAAACTTATCAGTCATTCCCTGTGTGAGGGACTCATGTTCCAGGCTGTCCTTCTGACAAATTATACAGCCGGAAGGAAGCAGCTCTGACTAGCATCCTCCATGGGACTGCATGGAATTTTACTGGCGTTGGAGAAGTGCCCCCATGTTAGCTGTAACAGTCATAAAAATAGAAACTTAAATTAGCAACCTTTGTGGTAGGGCAGATTCTGTCTCCAACAGAACTGCTGTGGCTTGAGGCATGAAGTCATGTGTGAGATGGCCTCGGTGCTGCCATTTGCCCTCTAAGAACAGGACCTTTCTCACTTTTCCCCCAGAGACATGGCTAGCCAAGGCTCTAACAGCTTTGCAGTTTATTGTCTAAACATGGTTCTGGATTTCTCTTCTCTTTCTCTAGTTATAGATCAGCATTTCAGTGCTGCAGAAGCACTGTGACATACAGTAATGGCACACATGCCACATCTGAGGCACCTAAAGTCCAGGGCACCATTCCTTTTGCAACAAACAGCAAACACGCCACTTCCTCTCCCCCAGGGAGGAACCAATCATGAGATAGTCACTCTGTGGTCACTTAGACCTACTTAGCTGCCTTTGTGACTAGCTGCAGTGACTGTTCCATATCAAAGGACAGTCTGGCACACTCAGCCAGGGCACGAGTAGGGTGGATGGTAGACTTTCTTTGTTGTATTTTTGTTGTTTCTCCCAACAATAGGTAAAAACTGAGTAGTGGTTGAATTATTTGCAGAATTTATGATAAAATAGAATCATCTAGTATGCAATGCATGCTATGATAAATCCTACTTTTCTGGATTTTGATAATATATATTGCAATGAAGTTGATCAACTTGGAGAGGTCAAAGTAAAGCCTATACAGACATCTGTAAAGTTGGAAAAAAAAGTCCTAATATTTAGTTAGTAATAAGGTGATTTAATGACCCTGCTTTTTAGTAAAGGGTACAAAGCTAACACAAACATTAACTTAGCAATATCCGAATCTGCCCATTTGCCCAAGGGGTTAAATAATCACTGCGTATGCTAGCTGTGCTTCTTTGACTCCCTCCTCACATGAAGCCCAATCCTAACATCTTTCTTGCCACTGGGAAACATAAAAAATAAGCAAAAATAAGAAAGGACCCTTCTTTATCCTTTTCCCACATTTACTTCATAAGACAACAACTTAAACATAACCATCATTTGCAATCTGGTCCTAAGAATTTTGAGGTGAATTGCTTATACACAAATAGGCCAGTTTTGGAATAGTCACAATATATGTAGAAAACAAATACAATGAAACACAATGAGTATTAGTCAAACTATCATGAAATATTTTAAGTAGTGGTGTAGACACCTAGAAATCCACTTCTCATTCAATCAGCAAAGGCAGTTGGGGAAATCTTATAATTTATTTAGGTGTGCTTTCAGAGCAATTCTGCAAGTGGGTAAAAGCTATGATTCCAGTTTTCCTATCCACATAAAGCATCTATTATTTAAAGAGAAGAAGAAAGGGAAGGAGGGACTAAAAGAGAGAACAGAGGAGGAGGAATGAGTTTATTAAAACAAACAAACTAACAAGAAAACCCTTTGCTCTTTATTGCTGAAATAGACAATATTAACCCCCAAGAATAATGGGGGCATGATACACAACTACATCCTCATCCATTGCAAGATCCAAAGCCCCTTATTTCAGTAGCTTTTGCAGTTAAGGTTTTGCTATTTGGTGTGTTTTATGGTTCTTAGTTCTCCAGGCACATGAGGCTGAATTCTATTTTCTGTTATGTACTCACTAAAGAGAAATATTTCCCCTCTATAAACATGTCTATCATTTAAGGGTTCTTTCAGAGAAGGAAATGAATGGCTGTATAACTTCAACCAGGTATTTATCTGGAAGACCCCTGACTGGCTTTGTGTACAAGACAAATTACTCTGTGGCTAGTTTATAGAAGAAAGCTCCTGAGTGCTCTCCATGCTGCAGAAAGTCACAGGGGAGCAATTCATTTAGGTGACATTTCCTTTCCTAGTCCTCTATCGTGAGTGGTCTCTGGCACTTGACAGGACAGCAAAGGATTACTCCCAATTGTGGATTGTAGAAAGGAGTCAGGACACAACTTATTTTCAGAAGAGATTGGAACTAACAGAATTTAGGTAAAATGGACACTTATTTAAAAGCGAGCAGTACGTGAAAGTAGCACTTATTATGGTTATTATGCTATCACAAATTGTCTTTCATTCGCTTTATTTTCATTTCAACTCAGTTCAAAAACGTTTTTATTTTATTTTTTAAATGTATTTAAGTATAGTTGGTATACAATCTTATATTGATTATATTAGTTTCAGGGGTACAATATCGTGATTTGACATTTTTATAACTTACAATGTGATCACCTGACTAATTCTAGTAATCAACTGTCACCATGTAAACTTATCACAATATTACTATGTTCCCCTTCCCCTCTTCACCCATCTCTTCAGCCCTCCCTCTGGTAACCATCCCTTTGGTCTCTGTTACTATGAGTTTGGTTTGTTTTGTTTGTTTTATCTTGTTTTCAGATTCCACATATTAGTGAAAACATACAGTATTTGTCTTTCTCTGTCTGACTTATTTCACTTAGCATAATACCCTCTAGGTGCATCCACATTGTTGCAAATGGCAAGGTTTCATTATTTTCTATAGCTGCATAATATTCGAGTGTGTGTGTGTGTCTGTGTGTGTGTGTGTTTGTGTGTGTACAATCTTTATCCAATAGTTGTATTCTATCCATTCACCTATTGATGGACACCTAGGTTTCTTCCATATCTTGGCTACTGTAAATAATGCTGCAATGAATATAGGGGTGCATATATCTTTTCAAAGTACTATTTTGTTTTCTTTGAATAAAGACCTAGGAGTGGAATTGCTGAGTCGTATGGTATATCTAGTTTTAGTTTTTTGAGGAATCTCCATATTATTTTCCATAGTTACTGCACCAGTTTTCAGTCACACTAACTATGCACAAGGGTTCCCTTTTCCGAACGTTCTCGCCAACACTCGTTATCTCTTGTCTTTTTTATGTCATTCTGACAGGTGTGAGGTGGTGTATCATTTTGCTGTTCTGATTTGTATTTCCTTGATGATTACGGAAGTCGAACATCTTTGCATATGTCTGTTGGCCATCTGTATGTCTTCTTTGGAGAAATGTTTTTTCATGTCCTCTGCTCATTTTCCAATCAGATTATTTTTTTGTTATTGAGTTATATGAGTTTCTTATTTATTTTGGATATCAACCCCTTATTGAACATATTCTCCCATTCAGTGGGTTGCCTTTTTTTTCTGTTAAAGGTTTCCTTGGCTGTGCAGGAGCTTTTTAGTTTGATGTAGTCCCATTTATTTTTGCTTTGTTTCTCTTGCTCAAAGGTCATGTTCAAAAAGATATTACTCAGATCTATGTCAAATAGTTTACTTCCTATGTTTCCTTCTAGGAGTTCTATGGTTTCAGGTCTTACATTTAAGTCTTTAACCCATTTTGAGTTTATTTTTGTATATGGTATAAGAGAGTGGTCCAGTTTCATTTTTTGGCATGCAGCTGCCCAGTTTTCCCAGTACCACGTGTTGAAGAGGCTATCATCACTCCAGTGTATAGTTTACCTCCTTTGTTATAAATTAGCTGACCATATAAGCGAGGGTTAATTTCTGGGCTCTCTATTCTGTTCCATTGACCTACATGTCTGTTTTTGAGCAAACATCATCGTTTTGATTACTATAGCTTTGTAGTATAGTTTAAGTCCAGGATATGTGATACCTCCAACTTTATTCTTCTTTCTCAATATTGTTTTGGCTGTCTGGACTCTTTTGTGGTTTCATATGAATTTTAGGATTATTTGGTCTAGTTCTGAGAAGAATGACATTGGCCTTTTGATAGGCATTGCACTGAATCTGTAAATTGCTTTGGGTAGTATGGTCACTTTAACAATATTAATCCTTCCAATTCATGAGCACGGTAGGTCCTTCCATTTATTTGTGCCTTCTTTAATTTCTGTCTTCAATGTCTTATAGTTTTCAGAGTACATGTCTTTCATCTCCTTAGTTAATTCTTAGGCATTTTATTCTTTTTCATGCAACTGTGAATGGTAAATGTTTTTGAGCTTCCCTTATTTCTTCTTTGATGATTGATTTATTTAGGAGAATGTGACTTAATTCTGTGTATTTGGAATATTCCAGATGCACTCATACTAACATTTAATTAAATTTCCATTGTGTTTAGGAAACATACTCTGTATGATTTCCATTCATTTAAATTTACTGAGAATAGCATCTTGTTTAGTGTTCTATGTACACTTGAAATCAGTGTTTTTGCTACAGCTGCATATAAGTGTTCGATTGTCATGCTATAGATTTCTACAAACTTGGCAGTTTGCATAGCATTCATTTATTATTTCAAAGTTCTGGTTGGTAGAAGCTGGGATAGCCTATAGTGAGTTCACAGCTTAAGTTCTCACAAGGCTGAAATCAAGGTGTTGGTCAGGCTGGGCTCTTATCTGGAGACTTCAGGAAAAATATTCTTGGAATCTCATTCAGATTGCTTGCAGAGTCCAGTTGTCTGCAATTGTAGGTTTGAGGACCCAGTTTCTTTGCCGGCTGTCAATCAGGGTCTGCTCTTCTGCGTCCACACGCCACCTGCACTCCTCAGGTGCCCGCCTTCACTCTCAAAACCAGCAACAACTCTGCCCACAGGCCAGAGAAAGTATGGGGATGTTCAGATTGGGTGCTGTCACAATAGAGTCTGTCACAAATTGCATCGGTCCCTGTTTGACTTTTTAATGAATGATCTAGCAGCTTTACATTACAACAAGGTGTCAGCAGGGCTGGGAGAACAGGAAAAGGGAAACAGTTGTTTTTTGAGGCAGTCGAGTTTAAAGCTTGACCCTGTGCTGTAGAGTGTTGTATTGTCTTGCTTTTTGGTTGGTTTTGTTTGGGTCTCCCACCCCATCATGTTTGCCATGGTGACAGAAATTACTTGTGGCCCTATATTTTGGCCTGGCATGACTGTTCAAATTAATCATAAGCACCATTGCACAGCCACTCATGGATGCATCCACACATGCCCTCATTATCACACTAATCTCTTCCATTATGTTCTAGAGAAGGTGTTCTGTTCCTATGTGGAGAGCATGGGATGAACTATCCCTTTCTTCAGATATTCCTCTCTGATGTACATCTAGGAGAGATTCCTCGGCAGGTCTGGGAGGGGCATGCTGCCTGGATCCAGCTTCCAATGCTCATGTAGATTCCTAGTCCCCCTTCCGCCCCTTCACATTACGTGGACCATGGCGATCGCATCTGAAGACTTCCTTTGTTTTCTTCCTTTTGTAATTTTTCAAACTTATTAATTTCAAACTCATTAATCTGTGCTACACAATTTTGTTCCTAATTCTTCTCCACTTATTTTCATATTTAGGACTTGTCTTTTCAACACTTTTGCAAACTCTATGAAGACCAAGGCATAAAGTTATTGTCTTTTTATCAATGTCAAGCATAGAAGTGTTTGTATAGATAGTTGTCCATGAATATTTCATTGATTGTATTATATGTTCCTTTTTCCATTGAGCACAAAAGTTCAGCTTCATTCTACCTGAGATACAATATGCTCTCTTTGTTCCTCTAAAAATGTGATCAACATGAGGCTTATTAAGCATTAAGCCTATGGTCCCTACATTATAGTCCACTTTAATTAAACTAAAAAAAGCTAGAAATTTGTATGGGACTAGCAATAAATACCTATTTAAATAGACTTGTTTTTTCTGGTACTCATAATAAATAATACGTTGAATACCATTACTATTTGATTTCAACATCTTACAAATGCCATGTCAGATTATTGTACAAACATATCAGAAATCATCTTAAAACAAAATAACTTTACTTAGCATGCTCTACACAGTTATTATTGAATTATATCCATACCATTAATTGTAGACATCTTTGCTGAACTGTTATCTTACCTGAAAATGGCTATACCAAAAGACATTCTCTCTTCCTCTCTCTCTCTCTCTCTCCCTCCCTCCCCCTCTCTCTCTCTTTCTCTCTCTCTCTTTCTCTCTCTCTCTTTCTCTCTCTCTCCCTGTCTCTCTCCTCCCTTCCTCCTTCCCTTCATTTCTTCCTTTCAAATAAAGTGCTGATTGAACTACCAATATGTCTCTCTTTAAGACAAAAAATGGGTGAAGGAATATATGTTGGATATGTGTCTATGCTAAGCCTTAGAGCAGTATAATTTCCACAAATAAAATAGCTCTAATTAAAACAGATGCCAATGGACACAGTTACCTCTAAATACCATTTAAACTAAGGATTATTCGAAAGTAAAGATTCCTCCTGGTGAGGAAAAAAATTTATGGCATCCTATTTAAATACCACCACTATTAACATAAACTTGAATATTATTTTGGAAGATAATTGTGTGTAAAAATAACTGCTTCATAAAATCCACATTGGCTTTCCTACATATATATACGTGTATGTGAGGCTTCTTAGCACCTTCTAGTATGAGAATTAGAAATAACTACTTTTATTTATGTATTTTTTAATTAAAGTTTATTGGGGTGACAACTGTTAGTAAAGTTACATAGATTTCAGGTGTACAATTCTGTATTACATCATCTATAAATAAATACTTTTATTAAACACAGTGATCCCAGGTAAAGAATCCAAAAATAAACCAAATAAAAAACTAACCAGATTATGTGTCATGGGACTTTTTTCCTGTGTCTCACACACTTTGTGTTGGTATCTTAAAGATCTCAGCACATGAGTCAGTTCTTGTTTCTGCGCCTACAGCAAAATATTCATATTTACATCTTTATGTTCAATGTCCTCACCACCATTCTGTGTCCATTTTCGTTATTTTCCATTTTTACATTACGCTGTATTTTCATATTTATACACAACTTTCTGGCCAAGATATTCCTAACTTTTAATTGTAACAATATGCCTATGTTTACTGAACTTAGTAAGAAGAGGAGCCAGGCAGTACGAGTATCTTTATGCTACTGAACTCATTCTATCACCTCCACAAAAATAACATTGGTTTAGGTCTACTTTGTCCAGAAAATATCAAGCCCATCAGTTAAAAATATGTAACTTTCTATTGTAAAACAGGATTTCTCTAGTATCCTAAGGATTATAACAAGAATTATTTTTGTCTACAGTGTCTTGTTTTCATGCAGACATAAATATTTCTGATAGTTTTCTTTTAAATCTGTCATGTCTATTATGAGGTGGAAGCACATGACCACATTTAAATGGTCATGCTACACAGCCCTTCGTGGATGCAAAATATTTACTTGATGGCCTCACTGAAAGGCTCAGCTCCTTATAAAAAATAAAAGAAAATAGCTATAAAAGTTGGCCTCCTCTTGAGCCTGGTAATTAAATCCCCATGTGTATATTTTGTATGGAGTGTTGGCTGCTTTGTGCTTATTCTTGTGGCTTTCATTTCTGATCTCCAGTCAATTGTGTGTGTGTGTGTGTGTGTGTGTGTGTGCTTTCAGCTTGGCATGCCTTCATGAGACAAATAACCTACACAAAAACATTGTTTTGTGAGTGTGTTTATGCTTCTGCCATCTGTTAAAGGTCAATGTCTACCAAACTGTTCAATCACTTTTTTTTTTAATTTGCGCAACTTCTTATTACATCTGGGTGCCTTATATACAAAGCAAGACTGTCAGCAAAGAGCCACACATACATAACCATCGTGAAGGTGGTAGAATTAGCCAAGGTTTTTTTGTAGAATATTCTTGGAGTGGAATTGTGGTTTTACATCTGGTTTACCTCTTTTAATCTGTTTAACACTCAGTAAAATGTCTTTGCTAAAACTCTAAACTGCCGGGGTGTTTGTGAGGACTGGTAATGTAAAGCTAAATTTTGCAGCAATGTGTGTGGTGTAGTCACTAGTATTTTTTCTCCTCCTTTACTCCTTACATCATTCTGTTGGGGCGGGTTCGTGTCTGTCATGATGTAACCCAGATTGTTCTAATCTGCTTGTCTACATGGCCTCTAGATTTCTGGGGTCACTATTTCCTCTAGTATTTAGAGAAGACACTAGACCAGGCATCCATCCCATGTACTATGGAAAATTCAGAGCCCTCTCTCAAGATTTCGCTGGATTATAATCATGTGTAATTAGTGGGTTGTCCACACACATAAATTCTACATCTTCTCCCTACTGGTAAAAATATCATACTGTCTATTTTATTTCCTAATCCAGAAACTCAAAATTTATCTTGATTATACCTACCAATCTCTATGTTTAGTTTCTTCTACAACCTAAATAGCTCTTGAATCCATCACACCATAGTGAGCAATTTTACTCTCTGACCTACAGTACTAAGGAAAATTATCCAATACTTGGGAATAAAACACAAAAGAGTACTGTATGTCCTTTTAGTATCATACTGGGGTATTATAGACACATCCAAAGATTATTTTAATTTTTTTGAGAATGTACCATGTTTGGCTTTGCTATTTACTATTTAGGGATAAGACTCTAGGAAATTACGTGGTAAACTATAGACTTGCGACTAGTAGGGATACAAATAATTTCTGTCCCAAAATAAAAAAAAGTTTAAAAGTTAGAGTTTTTTTGTCCTATAGGACATAAACCAGAGTTGTTTCTAACTTAAAAAAAAAATTATATTCAGTTCCTCAAATGCTGTTTCAACCCATTTTAATATATTGCTGAATTGCTCATTAACCGGTTAAATAATTTTTACATTATTTCTTCTACATTTCCATGAGACTTGTGTTTTTCATTTTTGAACATTATAGTGTGATGATTGTAATGATCTTTGTTGCTCATTTTAATCTGATGTCCACATTGCTGCTTGAGTGTTACATCTAAGAAGCAAATGTCATTAAGACATTCCAATGGTCTTGTGTAGTCCTTATGACAATTTTGTTTTGTCCACCTTTTTTGTCTTATTGTACTTGTGTCTTATTGTGCCAACGAGTATTTCCAGTGTGATGCTGAAAAGGAGCAGTGAGAGGGGACCTTCTTGCCTTGTTCCCGATCTAACCTGGAAAGCTTCCATTTTCTCATCATTATTTATGATATTAGTTATAGGTTTCTTGTAGATATTCTTCATCAAGCTGAGGAAGTTTCCTTCTATTATCAGTTTACTGAGAGTTCGTATCACAAATAGGTATTGAATTTTGTCAAAGATATTTCTGCATTGATATGGTCACATGATTTTTGTTTTTTAGCCTGTTGATATAATGAACTATTAGGTTAGTGCAAAAGTAATCGCAGTTTAAAAGATTAAAAATAATTGCAAAAACGCAATTACTTTTGCCCAACCTAATATATTCATTTTTGAATGTTGAATCAACCTTGTGTACCTGGGATAAATTCCACCTGGTCATGGCATATAACTATTTTTATACACTGATGGGTTCTAATATTTGCTAATATTTTGTTGAGGACTTGTGTATGTAGTTAATAGAGATTACAATTATTAGTTTTCTTATAATGTCTTTGTCTTGGGTTGATATTAGGGTAAGGCTGGCATCATAGAATGAGTTGGCAAGTATTCCCTCTACTTCCATTTTCTGGAAGAGACTAGAGAATTGGTATAATTTCTTATTTAAATGATTGGCAGAATTCATTCACCAGTGAACTCATCTGGTTCTGGTGCTTCCTGTTTTGGAAAGTTATTAACTATTGATTCAGTTTCTTTGACAGGGCTACTCACATTGTCTATTTCTTCTTGTGAGAGTTTTAGAAGATATGTCTTTCAACAAATTGGTCAATGTCATATAAGTTATCAATTTTATGGGAATAGAGTTGCTCATAATATTCTTTCGTTAGTTTTTTAATGTCCATGGGATCTGTATTGATGTCCCCTCTTTAATTTCTGATATTAGTAATTGTTTGCAGAATACTTAACAACATGTACTAGGTAAGATAAAAAAGTATTTTTCTGAAAGGTGGTAAAAATCTAATTACTGAGGAAATAGTATAATATTCTTTTAACTTTAGGAGAAACATTAAATAGCATGAATGGTAGAGGATGAAAATCTACCTGATGCAATTTCATGGTACACACCTCTAAATTGTTATTAGTGTAATTGTTATACATTAGTGTAATATTAGCAAATATTAGAACCCATCAATGTATAAAAATAGTTATACACCATGCACTTGAACAATTACACTATTATTATTACACATTCAAGTGCACCAGAGACTTCTAGTCCCTGAGGCTTCTGGTTAACTGAGGTTGAAGGTTCCCTGAATTTATGCTGTGGGAGCCATAAATTCCCAGAATGTCTATGAAAAGCACAAAGTATATAAAAACAGCAAAGCCAGAATCAGAGCCTGTACCTGAATTAAATAGCAGGTAAAAATCCCAAGTTACTGCTTCCTCAGTCCTATGTTACATAAATTCAATCATGACAACTGAAACTTTAAAATCAGAGTTATTAAAAGATGTAAATAAAAAAATATGTCACCTAGGTTGTGAGCATGTACACTTTTGCAAATAAGCCAGGAATAAAACAATTCTGCTATTCTGATTTTATGTGAATGCTCCTTTTATACTCCCCTTTCTCTCATTCTTATTTTCTCTCTTCTCTCCTCTCCTCTCCCCTCCCTTCCCCACCCTCCCCTCCCCTTCGCTTCTCTGTCTCTCTCTGTCTCTCTGTCTCTCTGTCTCTCTGTCTCTCTGTCTCTCTCTCTGTCTCTGTCTCTCTCTCTCTCTCTCTCTCACACACACACACACACACACACACACACACACGCATGCAGAGTTGAACCTGTCAAGTAATATCAGATGTCTTATAAATCTGAGTATTGTACAAGTCTACCGGGCCTGTTTTGAACGTCAAATTTTACTTTCATTTATTTTTACAGGTATTTAGGAAAAGATATTAAAAGAACACATTGTGAAAACTATCAAGTTATTTGGATTTTTTTTAATGCAGTGAGATGTAGAACTCGTAAATTATTTTCCTTAATTTGAAAGTCATGAGGCATTTAAAAGAATAGATACGTTTTTGACATTAAGGGCAGTATTTTTAAGTTCAAACATCTATAAGCAATTTCTGAAAATGTACACACACCTGAATATACACACATACAAGTTTTATAGCATCTGTGATACTGTTTTAACAGATACCAGAAAATTCAGTTTAAAACATCACTCAATTGGAAATACCTTTTCCCCCTGAATTCTCATATTGCTTTTTGTTCCATAGTATCAACAATAACCTTATTTTTAAGTGAAGTAATCATGAAAATTATAGAAAATAAAATATACTATACATCCATAAGGAGAGCTAATTAGAGAGATACGACATTTGGCTAATGTGCCTGCAACAGATTTAGTAACTTAATTGACTCCTGTGAAATGAAATTTATTGCAAGAATTTGCTCAGCATTCTCTCCTGCAGACTAGGTGCATTCATTTCCTAGGGAAAATATGCAAATGATATTTACATATCTTCAATCTTTAATGTAATAGTATCAAAGTAACACAGTCATGGTATAATCTATATTATATTTTTACGAATATTTTACTGATAATAAGGCTATGGTTTCTAATATGTATCTACTATTTCTTTCATTAACTCTGATTTCACATATTTATTCCTTGAGATAAAAATAAAAGAGATTTTATAAAGAACAATTTAAACCAAGTAAGAAGTGGAGTTGGAACCATTTCTTCTTTTCTTTGATCTTGTACTTTCTGTTCCCTTATATTTTTTCAAATAGTTCACACTGGCAAAACTACTGGATAATATCCAGTTTGACTATTAGAATACATTTTAGAACACAAGAAATTATGGTATTACAAGTTATATAACCACATAAGTTATATAATATCAAATTTAATTATTTACAACATAACTGTCATATAGCCTATTTTGCCACTGTATTATAAATTTATATGTATATTTTTTATGGAAACTTAGTAAATAACAAAAGCCCATTCACAGTGGACAGCAATGAAAAAAAAATTTCTTTGCTAGCTACTAATAAAAGGTAAGTACCACTGTTGCAAAACCCCAATTCCTCAAATAAAAAATATGTAATGTGGGTTATTTTTATACGAAATATGATGTGAAAAACTTTACTGGAGTTCATGCCCAAATGAATAGATTATAATTTTGTGAGTCAAATAAATAAATGTGTAGGGACAATATAAAAAATCATTTGTGCAGCTCATAGAGATTAAGACATAATGAGTTGTTGTTAGGGTATAAAATATTTGGTATAATATATTGAACAATATTGATATGATATTTTAAGTAACTCAAACCATACAGGGGTTGCGCAATGACAGACACAATGGTATTAAGCCAAGGGAACTCTATAGTTTGATGGCTACTGAATCAGAATTGAATGACATTAGATACACATCATAGAGAATCTGTTCCGAAAAAGTAGAGGATTCACAAACCAAGAAACTACAAGAGAAAAGGTAATGGATGACCTTGCTCTGTAGGAAATGACGCTGTGTACTGATCACCTGTGCATAGATGTGGGGTATGGTGCAAGGTGTTTGGGCAAGATGGAATTGACCTAGTGCTTAATGAACAAATTTACTGGAAAATACTGATGCTGTAGTAGAGTACAGTTGACGCTTCAACAATTTTGGGGTAGGTTCACTGACCCCCTACAGTTGAAAATCCACATATAACTTTTGACTCCCCCAAAACTTAACTGTTGATAGCCTATTAATTGACACATATTTTATGCATTATTTGTATTATATGCTGTATTCTTACAACAAAGTAAGCTAGATAAAAGAATGTTATTAAAAATAAGGTAGAGAAATACACATACAGTACTACAGTACTTATTGAAAAAAATCCATATATAGGTGAACCTGTGCAATTCAAACCCATGTTGTTCAAGGGTTAACTGTGTAACCATTGACCACAGGGAATAAGTTTCACCTATGTAAATTCAGGGTCAAAATATGAAGTAAGGTTGCTGGCTATATATTATTATTAAAAGGAAGCAAAATAAAACTCAACTATCACATGGCTTGAATTTAAATTCTCCATACTTTCTGTAATATTCTGAAACTTCAATCTCTCTGAGGTGGACAAACGATCCTTAACAATATGAAAGCCAAATTCGGATGATCTGTCTTTCGTTCTCTCTTCTTAAACTTTCACCTTACATGAACTGATTTTCTCATTCACAGTTTCAAGTAACCATTGACATGCAGCTGACTCCTTAATCAAAATCTGCAGCTACCTTGTCTTTCCTGAGCTTGAGATTACCTATAACTAACTGTTTACATATTTCTCCACCTGAATGCCCCTTAGATATCTAAAAGTCAGCATGTCCAGAACTCCCTGTGTCCCTGACTTCAGTATGCATTTGTTAAATTGTACAAAAGGGTCAAAGAGAAATCATCAGTTCATTATGACCAACTTTTTGTTGATAGTGTTATTTCTACCTAACACTTCTCAAAACTATCCTTTCATCCTTACACAGTATCTCAATTCATATTCATTATGTTTTATTTGGAATACTTTGCTAGCTTTTTCCTTCTCTCTAATTCATCCTACATGTTGTCAGCCCCTGTTACTTTTCTACTTAACGAATAAATTACATCCCTCCACCTTCCTAAAAAGCTTACTTGTATCCAAAAGTTAAAAAGTTCCGTTGAGCCCAAAGACAAATGTTCACCTGTAATTGAAGGACTGTTACAAGTGTATCCCAACCATTATTCCCAGGTCTCAGAACAAACATGGGGAGAATTGCCATTACCCAAACACGTTCCCTTTCGGCATCCGTATCTGAGAGCATCCCTTTCTTTCATTGTGGCATGGCCTTCTTCACTCTGCCCATTCTTCACGTTTCAGTTCAAATATCACCTATGTGACACTCCACTGACTTCTCAGAAAGCAGTGCTTCTTCATGCACTAGAGCCTCACAGTATATTTATCACACAGCTACCGCTTCACTAAACACATTTAATTTAATTTAATTATTTTAATTACCTAACTTAGTCCCTAACACCTTATATGCATCAAAATGCTTTCCCATGAAAACACAAATAAATGAAAGAGTGAATGAGCAAACAGTGGTTCATTATTGAAGAGAAATTCAGGAGACTTGGATTTCAGTCATAGATTTACTGCTCACTAGATACACATCTTGGAAGAGTCATTTAAATGTTGTAGGACTCACTTTTATTATTTCTGAAATGCAAGATTCTGTTCGGTTAGGTAATTTCTTAACTTATTTGTATCTCAGTCAAAATATTTTATTCCTAACTTAAATCAGGAGACAAACAGTCAATTATAATCTCAGGAAAGTATCTTTCTCTAAGCAAATTGGTGGCTCACTGTTTTACTCTATAGGAGTTTGAAATCTGTTGGACCAGAGATGACGGCTTTCTGTAAACCAAGAAGGGGGCTCTCACCAGTCTGGACCATGTTGGCACCCTGACCTGAGACGCCAACCTCCAGATATATGAGAAATAAATATTTGTTGTTTAAGCCACTCAGTTTATAGTACTTTATTATAGCATCCAGAGTTGACTAAGATGTTCAGTCCCATTTTGGCTGACTTGAGAGTTGAGGGGATCAATGGCTCAGCACATTGTAACCCAATCAAAACACTCCTGTCCCATAAAGGACCAGTTGGCTAGCTTTAGCCCAGGGCTTTGTAGTAAAGGAGACTAGATTCAACCTTGGAGTTTTGAAGATTCAGAGAGCTATAAAAGAGACAAAAACACATAAAGTTGGAACAAAGAAGAGCTCAACCCCAAAAGAAGAATAAAATACAATAAAAAAAAAATCTCAACATAGAAAATTATTGTATGGTTTGGCCTTTGACCCAGGTGGGAGTAAATGTAGAATTCCTTAAAAGTTAGTTGATATTAGCTCCATATTATATAAGTATCTATGCCTGTTAGCTATATATTATGTAGGTATTTTTGACTGTCTATATTATTTGGTCACTCTTTCAGAGCAAAAAGCTGAAAAACTGTATTTGAAACCCTACCTGTCCCTATGCTGACACCAAGCATCAGGCTGGAGCAAAATCATATCTGCTTGGAGGCACACACACATAACCTAAGCCTCAGAGAAATCACACTAATGACATTCTAACAAATATTAATTCAAAATCAAATCCACAAAACATAAAATAAGCTACTATGAGCAGAAACAATCACAACCACCTGAAATAGGCCCACAAAGAATTCAAAATAAATGCTACTGAAAACAGAATACAAGAGAAATTAATTTAATATTTTTAAAAATAAAAGGGTATTTTCTGGTCAGGATGTCAGAGCAGGTAAACATTGTGCTTGCCTCCTCTCATGACATCAAAATTACAACTACCATGTTTCCCCAAAATAAGACCTAACTGGAAAATAAGCCCTAGCATGATTTTTCAGGATGACATCCCCTGAACATAAGCCCTAATGCATCTTTTGGAGGAAAACTTAATATAAGACCTGGTCTTATTTTCGGGGAAACACGGTATAGAACGACCATCACTGAGAACCATCTGAAGTCTAGCTGAACCAAAGCCCTACAACTAAGGACATGGAAAAGGAGCTACCTGAAGAATGGTAGGTCACCTGTGTGTGACCATTAAAAATCAGGAGCTATATCTCAGCTGTGGAGGTCCCCCTAGAGGAACAAGAGGTCCCAGCCCTACACCAGGCTCCTCAACCAATGGTTTCAATGCCAGAAAGAGAAGCCCCCATAACTTCTGACTGTAAAAAACCAGCAGAGATTGTGGCTGAGTGAAACGGAAGGCAGCTCCAGTCCCAGGCACTCCTCTTAATGGGCCCACACATGGACTTACTTGCTGACAGATTTACTCACTCTTAGCTCCAGGGCTGGAGCAGCAGTCTGAAAAGTGCCAGGGACACATGAGAGGAACGGAATTGTCTGGTTTCAGGGTAAATGCTGTAGGGGCAGCTTTCTCCCACACTGAGGAGTTGGCAGAAACCACTGTTTGTAGAACACTCCCAACTCTCAACATGAAAAAGCAGGTAGCTGTCATGTCTGAGTCTCCATCAAACTGGCTAACAGTGATTGCTCTGCCCTGGTAAGTCCCTGAGACCCCGCCTCACCCGACTTGTGGGGACACCCAAGCCACTTCCAGTGGCTTTTCCATACAAACAGTTTGTCTTGGCTCATGCTGTGGACTTTCCTAAAATCTCTCAAATGTTCACAAAACCCAAACAAGCAGTATCTGGTTTTGGAGTGTCCTAGAACTTCTGGCTGAACAGCCCTAAGCCCAGCAATAGCTATAGCTGGCCTTGTTTCCCAGCTTGGCCTCTCAAGGCACCTCCAAGGCCAGCACAAGTGGTGGCCATGTGCAGATTGCTTTGAGACTCATGCCAAGTGGCCACAGGGAGGGCAAAAACTGGGGATGAAATTGGCCTGAGGCAGGGCCCCTTCCAGGAGGCCCTGGGGCTTGTATGTCCAGTGGCCAGCTTTGGACCGAGACAGAGTATCACATGGCCACATCACGGGCACACTGGGCAGGCACCAGAGCCCTGGTAAAGCGAATCCTGCTCCATAGGGTCAGCCCCTGCACAGCAGCTTCTCCACTGTAGTCACGGCCAGTCCTCACAGCCAATCAGCTAAAGGGGTCAATCCCTCCTGTTCATGTGTAAACAGAAGCCAATGCTCAACTACAATAGGAGGACACACAAAACCCAAACAAAAGACACACCTTGAGCTCCCGGCTCAAGTGACCAGGGAAACTGTACCACTGAGCCCCACAGGACACCTATTATAAAAGGCCATTTTACTAAGAAAAGGAGACATAGCAGCTCTACCTAATACATAGAAACAAACACAGGGAGGCAGCCCAGATGGGGAGACAAAGAAATATGCCCCAAATAAAAGAAGAGCACAAAGTTCTAAGAAAAGAACGAAACAAAATGGAGATAAGGAATCTATCAGACACAGAGTTCCAAACACTGGTTATAAAAATGCTCAATGACCTCAGGGAGAACAAAGAAATATGAAACATAAAAATGGAGATAGAAAAAAATAGAAAAAGTAAAAAAGATCCAGTCAGAAATAAAGAATACAATAGTAAAAATGAAGAATACATTACAGGGAATAAACAATAGATTAGATGAAGCAGAGGATCAAATCAATAATTGAAACAAGGTTGTAGAAAACACCCAAACAGAACAGAAAAAAAAAAAAAAAGCCAAAAAACAATGAGGAGAGGTTAAGGGGCCTTTAGGACAACATCAAGTGTAACAACATTCACATCATAGGGGCACCAGAAGGAGAGAGCAAGGAATTGAAAACCTACTTGAAGAAATAATGATGAAAAACTTCCCTACCCTGGTGAAGGAAATAGACAATATTCAAGCCCAGGAAGCACAGAGAGTCCCAAACAGGATGAATCTAAATAGGCCCACACCAAGACACACCAAAATGAAAATGCCAAAGGTTAAAGACCAAGAGAGAATCTTAAAAGCAACAGGAGAAAAGCAGTTAGTTATTTACAAGGGAGTTCCCATAAGATTGTCAGCTGAATTCCCAACAGAAACTTTGCAGGCAAGAAGGGATTGGCATGAAATATTCATCGTGATGAAGATTAAGGACCTATAACCAAGATTACTCTACTAAGCAAAGCTATCATTTAGAATCAAAGACAGATAAAGAGCTTCTCACACAAGAAAAAGCTAAAGGAGTTCATCACTAACCAATGTTACAAGAAATTTTAGAGGGACTTCTTTAAGATGAAAAGAAATCAAAAATCGATAAAATGGCAATACCGTGTTTCCCTGAAAATAAGACGGGGTTTTATATTAATTTTTGCTCCAAAAGACACATTAGGACTTACGTTCAAGGGATGTCATCTTGAAAAATCATGCTAGGGCTTATTTTCCAGTTAGGTCTTATTTTCCGGGAAACACGGCAACTACCTATCTATCAACAATTACTTTAAATGTACATGGAATAATTACTCCAATCAAAAGATAGCAGGGCTCAATAGACAAGAAAACAAGACCCTTACATATGCTGCCTACAAGAAACTTACTTCAGATTGAAAGACACCCACAGACTGAAAGTAAAGGGATAGGAAAAAGATATTTCATGAAAATGGAAACAAAATAATAAAAACTGGGGTAGCAAAACTGGGTTAGCAATAGTTACACCAGACAAAATAGACTTTAAAACAAAGTATATAACCAGAGACAAAGAAGGACCCAGTAATTCCACTTCTGGGTATTTATCCGAAGAAACCCAAAATGCTAATTTGAGGGGAGATGTGCGTCCATATGTTCATTGCAGCATTGTTTACAATAGCCGAGATGTGGACACAACCTGGGTGTCCATCAACAGATGAATGAATAAAGAGTAGGTGGTATAGATATATACAATGGAATATTGCTTGGCCAGAGAAGGGAATGGGTTCTTGTTCTGTGGTGGCATGGATGGGCCTGGAGGGTATTATGCTAAGTGAACTATGTCAGACAGAGAAAGACAGATGCAATGTGATTTCACTTTTAAGTGGAATCTAAAGCATAAAACAAACAAACAAACAAAACAGAAACGAACTCATAAATACAGAGAACATTTTGATGGTTGCCAAATGCAAGGGGTGTTGGGGGGTTGGGTAAAAAAGGGGGAGGGATTAAGAAACACAAATTGTTTGTTTCATAGCAGTCATGGGTATGTAGGGTACAGCATAAGGAAAATAGTCAATAATAGTGTTATAATTACGTGTGGGGTCAGATGGGTACTAGATTTATTGAGGCGATAGATGGGAGGGACATTGGTGAGAAAAAGGTGAAGGGATCAATAAGTACAAATTGGTAGTTACAAAATAGTCATGGGGATGTAGGTTAAAGTATATGGAATATTGTTAATAATATGGTAATAACTATGCATAGTGCCAGGTGGGTACTAGTCTAGTCGGGAGAATTACTTCTTAAATTATATTACTTCCTTACTTACACCTGAACTAATATAAAATAATACTGAATGTCTAAAATTAACTAATTTTTAAAGTTAAACATAAAAAGAAATTAAAAATGAAAGAGATGATTCGAAATATGATGCCATCCAAAATGTCCAGGTGGAAAAAAATTAATTTATAAAATCTCAATTTAAACTTTAATAAAAGACTAAATAGAAAATTAGGCATAGTTCAAATAAAAATTAGAAATAGGAATATAAATCTGAAGAATCATCTAGAATGAAGCAAGAGACAAGAAAATGGAAATATGAAACACAGTTGAAGAGATGAGAATGATAGAGAAAGCTTAACAACATCTAATCAAAATTCCAGAAATAAAGAAGAGCTAAATAAAAATAAAGACTTTCAGTGTCAAACACATCCTCATGAAACTGTAGAAAACCCCGACCAAGAGATCTTTAAAAGACTGAGAAAAAACATAGATTTCTTAATTAGCAATAATAATAAATTCTCAACAGTAACTACAAAATCCTGAAAAGAGTGAAGCAAGATCTTCAACACTCACAGAAAATAAATGTCAATGTAGAATTGAATGCCCGTGAAACTGCCTTCAAAAACAAGGACTTCAAAAACAAGGCATTTTCAGTTAAATAAAAATTTTTAGTCTATCACCAAAACACCCCTGCTAAGTTATTGCTAAAGAATTTTTTCAGGAAGAAGTCAAAAGATCCTAGAAGGAAAATCTTAGATGTTACAAGAAATGCAAAGTAAAGAAAATGGTACAGAAATTTTTTGATAACAAAGAATAGAAATGTCAAAATTCGATGTAAAAACATCAAAATAGAGATAAAGCATTTGAGAAAAGAAACAATGTTAGTGAATTGAAGGGAGTTAAAGCATTTTAAGTTCTATATAATATTGAGAAAGATGATAGATATCAAATTAATTTAAACCTTATTATATTATATATGCACATTAAAATACTAGGGTGAAGTCTAAAAAAAGTGTGTATTTTCCAAAGGGGGTAGGGATAAAATAGTGTGTAAAAGAAAACTTAAATCATTTAAAAATAAAAAAGTAAGCAAAAAGCAAAACAATTCCCATATATCCAGGAGATGTTTGAATTCCATCCCATCAGAGTAAAGAGAATCAGTGGAACTCAAGGGGGTAAATAACTACCAAGAATAAAGAGGGACATTTTACAATGCTAAAGGGTCAGTTAATCAAGAAAACATAACAATCCTAAGTGTATATGGATCTAATTACATAAAGTGAAAACTAACAAACCAAAGGCAAATTCACAATTTTAGTTTTGAATATGACCAATTCTCTTACAGTACTGATAGAACAAAATTAAGGATATTGACGACTTTAACTTAGTATGAAGCAAATTGACTCTATTAACATTCATAGAAGACTACGGGAAACAAAAGCAGAATACACATTATTTTCTAGGGCATATGGAACTGTCACCAAGAGGCACCATAAGGAGGGGCATAAAAAATTTAAAGGAATGAAATCATGCAGAGTGCATTGCCTTAGCAACACAGAATTAAATTCGAAATCAATAACAAACAGACATCTGGAAACTACCAAATTTTTGAAACCAAACAACATAGTTGTATGTAAGCCATGGGTTGAAGAAGAAACACAAAGGTAAGAATATATTTTAAACTGAATGAAAATGAAAACAGCATATCAGAATTGATGGGATGCAGTTAAAGCAGAGTAGGTAGGTATATATATTTAAATGCTTATATTGGAAAAATTTAAAGCGGTCTAAAATCAATTGTCTAAGTTTCTACCTTCAGAACTTCCAAAAAGTAATAATTTAACTCAAAGTAAATAAAAGGAAGGAAATAAAAATAAAAGGAAATATTAGTGAAAGACACAATAAACAAAAGTGAAAAAAGATTAGTGAAACTAAAAGCTATTTCTTTGAAAACACCAGTAAATTTTATAAAACTCCATCTGTACTGATTAAGAGAAATAAAAATAAGACAGAGCACCAACATAAGAAATGAAAGAGGAGATATCACTACATGTTGGATAGACATTAAAAGAATAAAGGATTATATGAACACGTTTATAACAAATACTGACAATTTTGGCGAAATAAATTCCTTCAAACAAATGACCAAATCTAACTCAAGATGTAACCAATGAAGGTGAATAGGTATACATCTATGAAATAGAATCCATAATTAACAACCTTCCTACAAAGAGGACTCTAGGACAAAACTTAGCTCATGAATTCTACCACATATTTAAGGAAAAAAACACTATTAATCCAACATACACTCTTCCGTCAACTGAGGAAGAGGGAGCACTTCCACACACATTTTATGAAGCCACCCTAATATTAAAGGCAGAAAAAGACATTACAAGACAAGAATATCATATGCTGTTGAACATAAGCACAATATTCTTTATTAGCAAATAAAATACAGTGACATGAAAGATAAACTACGCAATGAAATGTATATGTCAGGATGAAAGGAATTTGATAATTAACTAATATAAATAACCATATAAACAAAATAAAAAGGAAAAATACAAAATCTTTTTAATAGATGAGGGGATGGGAGAAAGGATCATGTCAAACACAGGGCAAGATCAGAACGAGAGCTGGACTGTACATCTTCTGAAGATATGCTCTGTGTTCTTTCAACTACACCAGAACACCATGGGACCTCATTTCTTTGAATCCTTTGCCTGTGCAAACTAGTACTCTTTTCCATGGCAGCCATAGAAATGCTATTTGAATCTGGAAAGCATCTGCTGATAAGGGGTATAGAGAGAGTCTAGAAGGCACATTCAATCAAGCAAATCCACTTTTACCAGTGGATTTCATTTAATCATTGCCATCATTGTTGTCATCAAGTGCATCTGACAAATCCTAGTGGAGAAATCTCTTACCTTCAGTGAGGCATTGTGACATTCAAAACTAACTAATTCCTTTCTCCATTAATTCAATACAAATTCTTTTAACTTCAGTATGATTCTATTACAAGATACAGAGGTGGATTCCATACAGTATAAAATATAGTGTTTGACCTCCAGGAATTTGAAGTTTAGTGTTAAAAAAAAAGCCATATACATTCAAAAAGCTAAATAACTTATGTTTTCTAATAAAGTATGTAGTAGGTAGTAAAGTGTCACTCCAGTTAAGTTTTAAAATATGTATATCAAGTTTACTTTTATCATGAAACCCCTAATGAGTCTTATGTTGACAAAATGGGGAAATTGTGAATTAAATTGTTTTAGAATTTTATTGCTGACAATTATCAATAGTATGGTAGAGCTGGGCAAATCATTGTTCACAGAGTACTTAAAAATCCACTTAAAGACAATGACATATAAATTTGATCAACTTCAAGTTTACTAATTTGTCTATAAATTACTGGCAACAACAAAAAAATACTCAGAAATCATAATCTACTCTTTTCTGGAATCACCACAGTTAAATCATACCTGATGTACCCCTTTATTATATATGTTCACAGTAACAAACTTGTCCCTATCTCCCCAATAGTCAAGTGATGAATGATAATTCATCACCTGAATAATACCAATAACAAAACAATGACTAATACCTATAAAGAATTTACCAACTGCTAGTCATCCTTATAAATGTTTTACATATTTTATATAAGCTTCAGGACAAGTCCATGGGATAGATCTGCTTATTAACCCTATTTTACATGTGAAAAAAATGATGATCAGACTATAAAACACCTTGCTTAATGTCACACAGCTGGTAAGGAGCACAGCTGAGATTTGAATCCAGGTACTCTGGTCCCAAAATTTATAATCTTAACCATTATGCATATTGCCACTTGCTTAAGGCATTTAATGTATTTTAGCAAAAAATTTTGTGTTCATGAAACATACTTTTCAGTTTTAATGTAATGTGTAAAAATCACTAATGTATCTTTTTCCCTTATTTGTTTTAAACACAATAAAATACCAAACTATCTTCTTTATTTTTGAAATGACCTAAGCTTTCTCTCTATTTTATAAACATTAATGTAGCAAAGGCATAAAAATTAAAGGGCTTGAACAACTGTTTTGAATTCAAACATTATGCAGTTTTGCTTATGCCTCAACATATTTGACAGCAATATGTTATCCTTTGCAATTGACTATGCTGAACTAATAGAGAATCCTGTCCTAAGAACTGTAGAATATAATGTTTTATTTATCTTAACATGGTGATCATGCTATAGGGCCTGAGTTTCTCTTTGTGACTCTTGCTCTACAATGCATTATTTTCTTACTGTGGCAGGGACTCCTGCTTGTCCCCTGAATCTGTTCTCTGCTTCTGTATATGGATTTTAGCTGAATGCACGCCTGCCTAGAAAGAGTTCATTTCCCAGAAACCCTTAGTGTGACATGTGACTAGGGGCCTTCAATATCTTGTAGCTCCACGTGTCCTGTGGCAACCTCCAAAAATGTCCCTTAAAGGACAGTTGGCACACATCTGTTAGTCATTTTCTTTACCTCTTCATCCACCATTTTCTTTCTCTCTCCCTCCATCTCACTTCCACCATCTTAGATCACGAAGACTGAGGACTGTGATGGATTGCCTTAAACATAGGGCAGTGAATTACAAGAATCTTGAGTCTGTGAACACTTCGTTGACAATAATGTACACATATATGCACATGTCTATATACAAGTCTGTGCATGTACACTTAAATATATGTTATTTAAATGCTTCCTCAAATTGCGTATGAAATAAGGCGTGATACTAAATAAAAGCATGTAACTTCTTCAAAAATTTGCATAGATTTCAGGAAATATACTAACTACTTTTGTAACAGTTTGCAGAAAACAATCTATAGCATTTGTGCTACGGGGCTTTGAACCAATCATCACATTTTTAATGTGAATATTTATCATGAAGAATATTACACTGAAATTTTAAATTTATTTGAATAGGCTATAGTATTAATATAAATTGAAATCTGAGGTGCATACTCTGGTAAGATTATATAATTTCTAGTATATTAAAATATTCTCTGTATTTCAAGAAAATAAATTTCTATATCATTACTTTATGGTACCATGCATGCAGTCTAAATAACTAAAACATTTAAAAATACTAGTATGTGTTTATAGATGCCATCTAAGTCATTGAAAACATTTAAGAAGTAGCTAACAACACATGCACATATTTAAATGAACTTTCTTTGGGAAGGCAATGAAGATGTCAAAATTAAAGTCCCTTCCCAAATAGCTTCTCACACTATTTCCCAGTACAAAGAAAAATGTACGCTAAGTGAGCAGTAAAGAACTGCATTTTTTCGGTTCACTTGCTTTTGCACCATGAGGAAGAAACAAGCTCGTTACAAACTATTTTGAATAAATGTGTGTTCTTGTATATTCAAGGCAAATCTAACCAATAGAAAATTCCTATTTTTCAATTTCCATGCTGACTTCTATTTTCATTTTGATGTCTGGGTGAAAGCCACAAAACAGTGTGAAAACTACCAAAGCTTCTTGGCTAAATGACCTTTATAAGTTTCAGGAAAACAGTGTGAATAATGTCCAGCCTACAAACCCAAGGACAACTCAAAGTGAAGACTAGTATGTATAAGTGTGAGCTACTTACAAGGAGGCATTTCTGTAAAATGTTTTATAGAAATATTTTCCTGCATGCATTACTTGTCATTCTTTAAATATATATGCTAAAAGGCAACCTTCTGGGGGAAAATGAGATCAACTTTCATCTTGCTGTTCTATTAAAATAGCATAAATTTTAGCAATCAATTATTTTTCTCCAAAAGTGTACATGCACATTTTCTAAGAATTTTTATTTTTGAAAGTCTACTTGAGAGCAACCAGTTAGCCAGGGGACTTTAATTCACAAGAATATTCATTGTTTTCACCATCAATGATTTTACTGTAGATTATTTATGAGGACTGTACTGACAACAAAAAATACATGGCTAGATTGGTAATCCCCATCTTGAGAAACAAACCTGATGATTTTTTAAAAACTGGACCACTCTTATCTATTCATTATACATAGCCTCTCTTATCAATATAAATTTTTCTTTAAAGATAATTTTATTTTTTATTAAAATAACATACTATGGAGTTTTAAAAAATGAATACTGATTCAAGTGGCCCATGTCTCATCCCACACTAACTCTACTGCCACACTTCGGGTAAATTATTTTTTAGCTCTTCCATCCTTTTTGTCTGGTATTTTTTGCATGTGTCTAAATAAGATATTGGTAAAGCTTATTCCTGATTTTTCAAGTTTAGGTATAATCCATTGTCTTTGTCCTATGGGAGAAAAGGACAGAAGTCTTATATTGCCCCTTCTCCAATACAGATACTTCTCTCTCCTCATATATCTAAGTTGTAATAATTTTGGGTTAAATTCTTACTCAGTGTTGATATTGTTACAACTATTTAAAACTTATCCGTGACTTAACCACACACATATTTAAGTTTATTATATTTAAATTCTTACACAATTATTATTTTCCTGTATTCAATTATTTCTTATTGTCCTTCACTTGATTGCATAATTAAAACATAAAACTCCTCTATATAGTCAAATCTATGACGTAATTGTACACTTGTGTGTTTTCTTAAAGATACTGTTTCTGCAGTTTGTATCTTCTGACCCAATCTTGGTTGATTGCCTTGCAGACCTCCCACATACCCATATCTGTGAATTCCCTTTACCTTTCTAATTAATTTATGTAGAAAATAATTACATACTGAGGTCCCACTATGTGTAGGCTGTAAACAAAGCAATTTTAAAAATGCCTGTCACCATGCAACTTATATTTCAGTGATAGGAAACTATATATATATATAGATATAGATATAGATATAGATATAGATATAGATATAGATATAGATATAGATATATAGATATATAGATATATAGATATATTATGAAACATAAGGTAATTATAAGAAAAATTACAAGAAAAGAAAGTTACAAAACAATGCTTTCATTAATATATATGCAAAATTCCTCACGCAAAGTTTATCAGATAAAATCTAGCAATATATTGACAGGAAAATACATTCTAATCAAGTAGGGATAATTCTAAAAATATAAGGTTTTTTTTCAAGATTTGAAAATCAATTAATGTAATATCCATAGATAAATAATACAGGAAAAATATCACATGATTTTCTTCGCAGATTCAGAAAGAGCACTTGACAAAATTTAATATGTAATCATGATGAAATCACTTAGAAGATCAGAAACAGAAGAAACTTCTTCAAACTGAAAGAAGCCACTACCTTAAAAACGTAGGTGAAAGACAGAATATTTCCTTCTAAAATCAGAAGCAAGGCAAAAGTATCTGCCCACCACGTATTTTTGATACTGTCCTGGATATCCAAGCAAACAAGAAAAATAAATAAAGTGTTGACATGTGGAAAAGAAGAACAATACTATGTTTTATCACGTTCCATGAATTTAAGTCCCAAAGAATTTATGAAAAGATAACTATGAGAACTGTCTTGTGAATTTTGCATAGCCATAGTTATAAAGGATCATACAAGGATCAACTGTAGTTTTCCATAGTAGCAATGAACCTCTCTATAACATAAGATAAAATAAAATGCTACCACTAACAATGGCATCAACCAATAAAAAGTTGGAGATGATTTGTTTAAAATGGACAAAAACTATATAATTAAACTACAAAGCAGTACTGGGAGAAATTACAGAATACTCAAATAGTTGCAGAGATATGCTATGTCCACGGATAGGAAAACTCAATATTGTTAATATAGTAATAATCTTCCCCAAATTGAGAGATACAATGCTATCACTATCAATATCCCAGCAGACTCTAAAAATATATAGAACATAGAATAGGTAGTAAGATTAAACGAATAGATCAGTGTAAGAGAACAAAGCACCAGTTTTACACCTAATCACTTACATGATTAATTTTTGACAAAACTTCCAGGTAATCAATAGGTAAACAAGTCATTTCAACAAATGATGTTGGAACACCATACATGATATCAACTCATGATGAATCAGAAACCTAAATATAAAAGCTAAAGCTCTAAAACATGAGAAATCAGAATATGTTTGTGACCTTGGTTAAGGAAAGATTCCTTAGAGAGGCATAAAAAACAGCAACTATTATAGAAAAAAAAGTTGATAAATTGGAATTTCTCATCATTAGGTTACATGAAATAAAACACTCACTGAGAGAAAAATGCAATACATATATATGCTGATACATATATATCCATATATACATTTGTTATATATTCAGGATATATATATCCTGAATATATAACAAATGTCTATAACTCAATATGAACATACAAGTGGATAAAAAATGGAAAAAAAATGCTTAAATAGATACTCCATATAGGAATATATACAGATGCGAAATAAGCACAAGTTAAAACCATCAGGGCAAAGTAAACTGAAATCACAATGAGATATCATTAGATATGCAATAGTATTGCTAAGATTAAAAAAACCAGACAATCCAAATATTAATGAGGACGAGTAGTAACCGGCAATCTCATACATTGCTGGTGGGATTATAAAATGATACAATCATTTTTGAGAATTGTTTGGTTGTTTCTTATAAAGTGAGACATAACATCTGCCCTACAATCAAGCTCCAGATATTATAAGGAGAAAGTATTTCTACAAAGGGATGTGTACACAAATTTTCATAGCAGCTTAATTCACAACATCAAATAATTCGAAACAACCCATTTGTTTATGAAAATAATGAATAAACACATTCTAATATACTCACACAATTTTTAAAAACTAGTGATCCAATCAACAATATGGATAAATTTCAAAATCCTCTCCTGAGCAAAAGGAGCCAGACACACCATGAATGGGAAGCTCAGGCAGATCTAATATATGGTGATAAACATTAGAACATTGGTTTCCTCTGACTGAAGGGATACGAGGCAATATTACTGACAAGGAAAACAAGGAAAATTTCTGGGGTGATGGAAGTGTTCCAGATTTCGATGTGTTTTGGGTTACACCAGTGTATGCATTTGTCAAAATTCACTATATTTCATAAAGAAACTCTGCCCATTTCACTATATCTAAATTATACGTCATTTTTAAAAAGGAAAAGATGAGAAGATCCAACATAAGTCTTACCATAGATCAAGAAGAAAGGAAAGCCTGCATTAAAGCAAAAGCAATCAATATTCAGACATAAAGCTTAGAATGTTTCAGAACTCATGAAGCATATCACTCTCCAGATTCAGAAAGTTCACTGAATCTCAAGCAATATAAATTAAAAGAAGCCTAACCTAATTTACATGATTTAGTAGATAACCAGAGGGAAAAAAGAAACTCCTAAGAGCAGAGGGAAAAGGACATTACTTATAAAAAAAATAGCACTTAGATTAAGAGCTGATTTTGTGATCACAATAGAAGCCATGAGACAGTGGAAAAATGTCTGTCAAAAACATGTATCAGAAAATAATTGCCAAACTAATCCTGTACATCCAGTAAAACCACCTTTCAAAGATTATTTTGAGATTAAAGCATTTAATCTAATTAGAACTTAGAGATCATTAAATAAACTTCTTATAGATGTATTTCAGAAAGCAAGAAAATAATCTCAGAAGGAAGATCAGAAATATAAGTAAAACAAATTAGCAAGAAAACTGAATCTAAAAATTTTAAGCCTTTCTCCTTTATTAAAATATTTTTAGATAAAAATATTTCAAAAAGAGAATGTGTATTTTGATGCACAATTTTATATCATCAATTTTGGAATTTTAATTGATATTCTGATTAGATTATTTTAATTTGGTTAGGTTATCTATCTTTATGTTTGTTAAAGCAGACAATGTCCATTGGAAAGCCCAACTATCAGTTTTTTAAAAAATAGCACACAGATATCCTAATTGCCAATATTCTTTCCACAAAATGAAATGGTTCATGTGGAAAAACTCCTTAATTTAAGGACATTTTCTTGGAACAACGATATAGTTAAAAATTAAAGTATTTTAAATAGAATATCTCTCCACTATTACATAAGTAGGGTACAGCCAATTGGCATTTCAAGTGAAGCTGAAATTTTCCAACATATAACAACATTCATTGGGACATGAAATATATCTGGTTTCACACAACCATATTTTTCTTCCAAGGGAAATGTAATCTGTGTTGTTTCATTTATACTCAACCATTTAAAATAACTTCTTATATGACCTTTCTTGATTTTTATTTAAGCAGAATATATTTTGGGGACTCAAACAGTAAAAACAGTTTAATTTTAGCTTCATAATCAGGTATCAAAGAGCATCCGGGGAACACACGCACCTTCCTATGCTGGAATACTCTTTGATACCTGACTGGCTAATTCCCAAGCCTCCTTCTAGTCTTTGCTCAATAAACCTCAGTGGGTTAATTTTTCATTGCCTGTGTTTATCTGTATTAGTTACATGATCTGATCAGACTTGGATCTATTACCATTAGAAATGACAAGCATCACTCAGCACTCAGTAATAATTGAAATATCACCTGCAGTTACCTAAAAAGAAGTATCCATTTAAGGGCAAAGCCTTAGAACCCAGTGACGTCTGTCAGTTTTATTTGCTTGTCTTCTTTAGACTAACATTACATGTTTACATGAACAAACTCACTAGTGAATTTCTCAATGACATATTCTAAGGGTTCTTCAACTGTTGTTTTTTTTTTTTCTTTTTTTTCTTTCCTTGTGTTTTGCCTTCTTCTTTTTTTTTTAATCTGCCTCATCAGAGCCAGATGTCCTTGGTCAAAATGTTGTATTATTTTCTCTTACATTGTAATTTCTTTTCTTTTTCATTTTCTTTACTTTCCTATTCACAATTATCTTCGACAATTTCTCTTTTCTCAGGCATTCATGGTTTACATTAAACAAAAACATGGCTATATATGGAAGAGACAGAAGAAACACATTCAGGACAAATGCACGATGCAATAATGGCTCCCGGTGCATTTGCTGCTGTGATGTTTCTGCTTACCGTAATGATACCCATGATCAATGCCCTCTGTATTGCCACAGCATGAAATTTTCAAAAGCTCTGTCTACCTGTTATATTTGGAATGCACTTGAGAATTTCTCTATGTAATACATTGCTTAATATTCTAGTGAGTTTTAGGTGATGTAAATATACTTTCCAATAAAAATTTAGTTCCCCTCCCCACAAAACAAAACAAACAAACAAACAAACAAAACCAATAGAGTAAGAAGAGATGCAGACATTCTATGAATTTCAGTATTAAAACCAAGAGGTGTTCTACTGGGAAAACATTAACTTGGAAAACATTCTGAGAAGTATGCCTCTATATTTAAAAATTAACATCTTTCTTCTTCCCATATATTGTGAATTCCAGTACTATTTATCTCCTTTACATTGCTTATTATGAATACTAAATACAATTGGCAAATTTAGCAATTAGATGTTTTGAGGTTTTGTGAGAGTAATTTCTTTGAGGGAAACAGGAAGGACAGAAGTGATCTGAACCATTGCTTTGAGCAATGAATGAAACATGACAAAGGAAAAACAGCAAGTAGATAATATGCTTTTAACAAATTTCTACTTATACACAGATTAATTTTATAATCTCCCCAGCAAGGGAGGGAAGTGGCAGAGTAAAACGGAAATAACTGAAAACAAACCATATGCCACGTATTGTTTAAAACACACTATATATTATCTCAATTATTTTTCAAATCACGTGGAAGGAAGCTCCAATAGTTCCATTTTGACAGACAAGAAAGGTAAGAATTAGAGAGATTAAGTAGATCAGGTGACTTATTATATAGGTATTAGGGTGGTGCAAAAGTAATTGTGGTCTAAAAGGTTAAAAAAATTTTTTTTGTAAAAACCACAATTACTTTTGCACCAAAATAATAGTAAGTAGTGCAAAGATCCAAGTTCATGACATTAAACCTCAAATACATGCCCTTTGCATCAAACATTGTATATAGGGTTCACAAATTTATAGAGCCAAACACAATCAGACAGATTTCCCTAATTCAAGACCTTCACTGAGTTGCTATGCCCACATTCTCATTGATAGCTAACAACTTTTAAACTACAGTCAAAGTTTTCAGGGAAATCAGTAACCTCAAAGAGTAGCTCATCCATTCAGCCCCCATTGCCTTATATACATTTTTAAAGTAAAATGTTACATCCCATGTTATAATCCCATGTTATATCCCATGTTATATCCCAAAATATATTTGTTATAAAACTCATATTTGGAAATAACTGTGTGGACTTAACACACACACACACACACACACACACACACACACACACGACTGATGCCTCTCATTATACTTAAGAGATTTTATTAAGTATCTGCCAATAATATAGAGAATATGATAGTGGCTGAATTTACATATGGACATTTAGAAGAGTAAGCTTGGTTGCCCTTTTCTTATTAAAATTCATTAAACAATTATTATTATCCATCATCACATAGCAATTAATAAAATTGCCATCAAAATAAGCTCTTAAGTATAACTTCTAGACACTTAATAATAATTTAATATTACTTTTGCTAATAAAGCCCTGATTCTTATTTGACTATTTGGAATCAGTGATTCCAGATTCAGTTCAATAGCATCTTCATGTGTGTGTGTGTATATATATATATATATATATATATATATATATATATATATATATATATATACACACACACACAATTGGCAAATTTATTATATATTATATATGCCTCCCCTTGTCTTTTCTAATTTAAGCTATCGATGATGGGATTGTTGGACTACATACATGAATACAAATGAAAAGTGTGCATGAACTACAGTCATTTCCAAAAGTTTAATGTATGTAACCAGTGCTTATGGAACATAATGTCATTTACCCTTCTTCAGTCTATGAAAGTTCCAAGTGAAGTGTTTTTGCAGTAATGAGAAATTAAGAATCATTAAATATTTGGAAGACACACACGTTATTCATGACACATCAAAACTAATTAGAGAGCCTGAGCTGGAATGGTCGGGGATGGTGGTGGCATGCTGAGAGATCTAAAATGTCCACCGAGGCACAAAGATTTGATGACAGTCCAAACAAGAGTGGAGGAAAGTCTGAGGTAGGCAAACGTGAAAGTGTTCAGCAAGAACCAGAAAGAGAACAAGTTCAGCCCAAGAAAAAGGAGGGGAAAATATCCAGTAAATCAGCTGCTAAATTGTTAAATAGTGCCTAAAGAATTCAGAAGGAACTTGCAGAAATTACACTGGACTCTCTTCCCAACTGTACAGTTTTGGTCAAGATGGCAGAATAGGCAAATGCTGTGCTTACCTTCTCACATGACCATATCAAAATTACAACTAAACTACAAAAAATCTATCACTGAGAATTGCCTGAAACCTTGCTGAACTGAAGCCCTACAACTAAGGACATGCAGAAGAAGCCACGTCAAGATTGGTAGGAAGGAAGGGCAAAGATGCAGAACGGGCTGATCCCACACTTTCAAGTGATCATTAAAAATCAGAAGGAATATCTCAGCTGTGGAAGTTCACCCTGAAAATGCAAGGATTCCCATCAGCACACAAAGCTCCCCAGCCCAGGCTTCCAGTGCCAGGGAGAGAAGTCCCCATAAACTTAGGTTTGTGAAAACCAGTGGGGATTGTGGCTGAGTGAGACAGAGAGTGACTGAAGTCTCAGCTGCTTCTCTTAAAGGACATCACACAGACTTACTCTCTGATGAAATCATTGGCTCTGAGTTCCAGCTCTGGTCCAGCAGCTGGAGAGGCAGCAGGGACATATGGGGGGAACTGAGTTGTCTAACTTCAGGATGAGGGCTGGAGGGGGAGCTTTCTCATGAAAAGAGGAGCTGGCAGAAGCCATTGTTTCTTTGTTCAGCCCACCCCCTTCCCTGCATGCAGATGCAGGCAGCCACCATATCTGAGTCTCCATCAAGCTGGCTGACACCATTGTTTCACCATGCCCTATTGAATCTGAGATCCCACCCCACCCAACTTATGGGAACACCCAAGCTACTTCCAGTGGATTTTTCATATAAACCATCTGCCTTGGCTCAAGCTGCAGACTTTCCTAGGGTCTCTCAAAGGTTTGCAAAACCCAGACAAGCAGCATCTGGTTTAAGCATGTCCCATACTTCTGGCTGCTCAGCCTGGCACCAGCAGAAGGTGGTCTTGGTTCACATCTTAGCCTCTCAAGGCACTTCCAAGCACAGCAGAGGCAGCAGCCATCTGTGAATTGCTTTGTGGCTCCTGCCACGTGGTCCCGAGTAGGGCCTGGGCTGTGGCTAAACTTGACATGCAGTGGGTTCCCTCCCAGGTGGTCCTGGGGCTGGCATCCCCAGTGGCAAGCTTCAAAACAAGCTGGAGCATCACACAGCTGCCTCCAAGGATTACAGACCCAAGGGGAAAGTTGGGCAGGCACCAGAGCCCTTTTGAGGAAAGTCCTGCTCTGTAGGGTGAGCCCCTGCACAACAATACCTCTACTGTAGTTATAGCCCGTCCTCTCAACCAGAGAGTAATTCCCTCCCATTGACATGCAAACAGCAACCAAGGCTCAACTACAACAGGAGGGCACACACAACCCACACCTGGAGCACCCACCTCAGGTGGCCAGGAAGACTGTGCCACGGAGCCCCACAGCCCACCTACTACATATGGCCACTCTACTAAGACCTGGAAGCATAGCAGGGCTACCTAATACATAGAAACAAACACAAGGAGGCAGCCAAAATGGGGAGACAAAGAAATAGTCCCAAATAAAAGATCAGAACAAAGCTCCAGAAAAACAACTTGACAAAATGGAAACAAGCAATCTATCAGATGCAAAGTTCCAAACACTGGTAATAAGGAAGCTCAATGATCTCAGGGAGAACTTCAACAAAGAGATAGGAAATATAAAAATTTAGATAAAAAAGAACCGGTAGGAAATAAAGAACACAGTAATAGAACTGAAGAATACATTACAGAGAATCAACAGTAGATTACATGAAGCAGAGGATCGAATCAGCAATTTAGAAGGTAGCAGAAAATACCCAATGAGAACAGAAAAAAAAAAAAATGAGGAGAGTTTAAGGGGCCTTTGGGACAACACCAAGTGTACCAACATTTGCATCAGAGGGGTACTAGAAGGAGAAGAGAGAACAAGGAATTGAGACCGTATTTGAAGAAATAATGATGAAAAACTTTCCTAGCCTGGTGAAAGAAATAAATATACAGAGAGTCCCAAACAAGATGAACCCAAAAAGGCCCACATCAATACACATCATAATGAAAATGCCAAAGGTTATAGACAAAGAGAGAATCTTAAAAGCAGCAAGAGAAAAGCAGTTAGTTAGTTACCTACAAGGGACCTCCCATGAGACTGTAAGTTGATTTCTCAACAGAAACTTTGCAGGCAAAAGGGATTGGTATAAAATGTTCAATGTGATAAAAAGAAAGGAGCTACAAGCAAGATCGTCCAGCAAAGCTATCATTTAGAATCAAAGGACAGATAAAGATCTTCTCAGACAAGAAAACCCTAAAGGAGTTCATCACCACCAAACCAGTATTACAAGGAACCTTAGAGGGGCTTCTTTAAGATGAAAAAAAAAAAAATCTAAAATATGAATAATAAAATGGCAATAACCACATACCTTACAACAATTACTTTAAATTTAAATGGATTTAATGCTCCAATCCAAAGATGGGGGCACTGAATGGATAAGAAAACAGGACCCTTACATATACTGCCCACAAAAGACTCACTTAAGGTCAAGAGACACACACAGACTGAAAGTAAAGGGATTGAAGAAGATATTTCATGAAAATGGAAGTAAACAAAAAAGCTGGGGTAGCAATACTTATACCAGACAAAATAGATTTTAAAACAAAGACTATAACAAAAGACAAAGAAGGACCTAGTAATCCCAGTTCTGGGTATTTATCTGAAGACACCTAAATACTTCTTTGAGAGGATGTGTACATCTATCATATGTTCATTGCAGCACTGTTTACGATGACCAAGATGTGGAGAAAGCCTGGGTGCTCCTAAATAGATGAATGGATAAAGAAGAGGTGGTACATACATACAATGGAATATTAGCCATAAAAAAAGAATGAAATCTTGCCATTGGCAAAAACACAGATGGACCTAGAGGGTATTGTGCCGAGTAAGTCAGACAGCGAAAGACAAATGTCATATGATTTCACTTACAAGTGGAATCTAAAGGACAAAATAAACACACAAAACAGAAACAAACTCATTGGTACAGAGGGTTTGCCAGATAGGAAGGAAGTTGGTGGTGGGTGAAAAAGGTGAAGAGATAAGAAGTACAAATTGGCAATTACAAAATAGTTATGGGGATATAAAGTAAAGCATACAGAATATAGTCAATAATATGTTAATAACTATGTATAGTTTCAGGTAAGTACCAGTCAGGGGGATCACGTCTTAAATTATATAAATATCTAACCATGCTGTGCACCTGAAATTCATATGCAATAATATTAAATGTCAAAAAACAATAATTAGAGAGGTTATCAACAGATGATAAGACTGGATGATTACCATGTAATGTAATATAATTATGTGTGGGTGATCTCTGAAAGAAAATTTTATCAAAACAAATCGAAGAAACACATTCTTAAATAAAATGCAAATAATAGGCTTACCATCAAATATGTATGCCACCTAAGGAATACTGATAAAGATGCTCCCAAATATAGGATTATATAAAATAAGTTGATTTTATTGAATAATGGCCTACCATATACCAGCCGTGAGACTAGGCAAATTGCATAGGCAATTATTTCTTTTTATTCTTAAAGGCCCAAGAACCTAAGAAATATGTGATAATCTGTCGTAGCTGACGAAACCAAGTCTCAGAGAAGCTGCACAGAACATAGGTAAGAAGAAGGGAATCTCAGGTGAGTAGCTAGTCCAGTAGAACCTGCTACCTGTGCTTTCACATTTGGCCTCGGGGTATGTTTCTACGTTTCTATTTAAATAAGAATAGAACTGCGATGCTTGGGAATTCACCAATTGCACCCCATCAAATGGAACACCACTGTCAGGGAGAGACCTAGTGCCCCAAAGTTTCATTTTATCACCTATGCTGCCCAGTTGGGTGGCCAGTCTTGGTGACACTCATTAGCCATGAGTGGCTACTGAGCAACTGAAATGTGGCTAATCCAAATTGAGCATGCTGTGCGGTAAAACATACACTGGATTTCAAGACTTCATATGAAAACAACAATGCAAAATATCTTATTAATATTTTATATTGCTTGTGTTGACATGATAATATTTTTGACATGCTGAGTTAATGAAAATATATTATTAAAATTAATTCCACTTTTTTAAACATTACTACTAGAAAACGTAAAATTACATATGTGGCTTACATTTGTGACTCGTACTTCTATTAGATGTCCATGATATAGGTGAATAGCACCAATTTTCATGAGGATCAAAGGAAACAGTGTGGCTTTTATTTTGTTCAGGATACTGTCCCCAACATACACATATATGCATATACCAGCGGGGCCACAAAATGTATTCACATCACTTGTATTCATCTTTTGTTATCGGTATATACTGAGTATTACAATTTTAATACCATTTTTTTTCCTTTCTTAAGATGTGTACAGATTTTTTGGTACCCTCTGTGTGTGTGTGTGTGTGTGTGCGCGTATATGTATATATACATATATATGTATATACACACACATATATATATATCCAGTGTGTGTGTATGTGTGTGTGTGCGTGCGTATATATGTATATACACATATATATACATATATATGTGTACATACACAAACATATATATATATCCTGTGTGTGTGTGTGTGTGTGTTTGTGTGTGTGAGCGCACATCCTTTAAAATGTCAGAGACTCCAACAGAGTCCTGTGAACTTATGATGAAGTCATACTTTTTCGGAAATATTTCACAGTTCAAGTCTAAACAAAGTTTAACTTTTCACTTTTATTATTCCAGTTTCTGGAGGCACGGTAAAGGTATCTCAAATAATGTCATCTTAATAATGAGAGAAAAAAAAAGGTATCTCAAATAGTTTATAGGAATGTTAACTCCATGTGCATCTATTTTTCACCTGCTGCATTTGAACATAGGTATCACAGCTGAGATAGGTATAAAAACATATTATTTCATCTCAATGTTCAAAATGCTACACATAATATAAATAGAGGCTTTTTTTAAAAAAACTCTTTCTACTATAGCCACTCCTACCAGTTATCATAGTCTATATAAATAAACACTATATTTGCTTCTTGGCTCTTTCTGTATCCTTTCTTTTTATGTTTGTTTTCTGAGAACTTTCAATATATGTTCATTTTGGTGAAATTTTAAACAAAATAATATTCAAAGTGGTCCCAGCTTAGCTCCCAGTTTCCTTTGTAATATTATCTCAGATACTTGGTGACACCAGCTGCCTGCTTCAGCCAGTTACCCCCACATTGTCCACCTCCATAGCCGCATGGCGCCATCCCTCCTCTGTCTCCCACCCTTGGGCCTGCCTACATACTCTCCCCACAACCGCTGCACCGTCTGGTCCGCTCTGCTCCCACATGGCCTCTCTGTCCTGCACACTGGAGGAATCCTTCCTTCCCATGAGCTCCCAGCATGGTCCCAACTCTTGTAAAGAAGTCTTAAATGAGATGCCCTCAAATGAGATGTTTTCTTCATCTTCTTGGCATCCTCATAAAATTTTGCATATTTCTCCTACCACTTAATTATATCATACCTAATATTAGTTATCTGAGGTGTTGCTTCTGTTTCCCCTTACAACTGAGTTTCTTTAAAAGCTGAGATCCTTTTTTTTTCATTCACCAAAAAATTTCACACATTATCCCAAGTATCATAAGTATGTACAAACAACTTTAACATTATTAATATGTGCCCTAATTAACAATTGATAGGTATTTTGTACCACTTTGTTGATCCTTTTGATTTTTCCCTTTGGGAGTTTTTAAAAAGAAACTTTATTTAAGATTTCACAGGCTTAAGAATTTAAAATTCCCAATAAGAATGGTTTATTCCTCTTGCATCCCACTTAGTAGTTGCTCTTTGAAGTTTGGAGTAGTGCAAGTAAAATCTGGCTCCGTCACTACTTAGATGCTATGAGATTACTTCTTATTATGATAAAAATGACTATTTAAGTGATCAAACCTGTACAAGAGCTAATATACCTGCCATCCAAAGATCTAACAGAATGGAAAGCAAAGCTTTTCTCAAGGAAGTAAAGTAGATTAGTCCAAGGCTTCTGAAATGCTTGTGCATTAAATTCTCATGTGTGTATTTATTCGTCATCAGTCTTGCAATGTTCATTTGCTTTCCTTTGTACTATTCTGTGTAGTACTAGTAACACATCAGGCAAAGAGCCTGTTTAAATAGTTGTCATATATGTGTGTGTGTGTGTATATATATACACACACACACATGCTATATATATATATACATATGCAATATATATATACATATGCATATACATATATGCATATGCATATATATACACACACATTTTTTTTTTCCTGTTAACCGAATTAAAATACTCCCTTTGAAGTGAATGGGGAAGTAAATGAAGAAATGGCAATCTTCCCCATGTCATCTGCCATCTTAAAAGGCAAAGCAAACAAATTCATTCTTTTTAAAGCATTTTGTTTTCACTAATTATGAGAGAAATAATTTAGCTACCAAAGAAACAGCAAGTTTGTTTTCTATGCTAAACTCATGGTTTAAATATTAATAGATGTCATATTATAAACTGACAAAATTTGCTCTTTTGTCATTTTAATAATATATATTGCATTTATTTTCATCTTGTGCCTCTAGTATATTATATGCATTAATGGTACTTGCTCTTACCACTTCTTACGACATTGTCTCTGTATGTATTATACTGCACATTTACCAACTCAAAATATTAATATACTTCTTTAGACAAATTACCAAAAGATAGTTTACGTTAAAACAGTAAAAGGACACATTCAATCATCTAAACCATTTAAATACATGAACTCGACCATTGAAATTGGAATGCCCACTAGTCTAACAAGAATAAAGTAAATAGCACAACCACAGTAATGTCTAATTAAAATTGAATAACTTTGCTCTTGATGTTCTTATGTTTCATTAAAAGTGAATTCATATTTGTTAAGGATTAAAGTCTTCTCTTATTTTATTGGTCTAAGAAGAAGCTGACTAAATAAACTCAGAAACTGGTAAACATACTGAAGCTTAGAGAAAATTCAGAAAACAATTTGAGAAAAAGCTTGAAAGATAATTTTAGATTCAAAGACTTTCTTTTGTTTATGAAAGCAGTAAATTACTAATTGTTTATGTCATTCCTTTTCCATTCCCTTTCTTCTTTCACACCTTCCACCCTGTAAAAACACCAAATACCAATTAAAATGTACCTGTTGGAAGAGGCGCTGGTAGTTCTTCTTTCATGAAGTGATGGGATGACAGACAACTCTTCGTAAGCACAATATCATCCAATGCGATATCACCACGGTGTCCTTTCCCAACTCTACCTTCAAATTTGAGTTGGAAGTCCTCATCGCCAGACAGGAACAGTTCTTTCCGCTGCCAGAAATTGCCTTGTTCTACAGTGAGGTTAAGCAGGACCTTCGTTTGGTTTGAGACTGATACCTGGATCAAGGTGAGGGCCCCAATGCCGTTTCCATACATGTGATAATGAAAAATTATCTGTAACCAAGAATAGGAATATTATATATAATTACTATAATTAATTCCATTTTATTTTCAATCATATCATATTACCCTCTTCTTTATTAACAGATTCCAGATGGAAAACAAGATCTGTATGTTCTATTGCTCAGTGAGTACTCTAACACTGAGTGAAGTTAGGCCAGCCTTAAATCATGTGTTGCTATATATGGAAGACAGTACAATACAGATCAAATAGAAATTTAGTGGGGAAAAAATGAGCAGAGTTTACTTTTTTTCTGTGATTTCTCAAAGCAGATTCCTCAATAAACATTTAAAGTCCACTATCAAAGGAATAAAATGTGAATAAAAAGTGATGCATTATACAAAAGAGACTTTTCATGATTAAGAAATAGCAGGGATTAAAGACAATCATTTTCAATCTCATGAAACTTAAAACATTTCCTTCAAAATAGCAGAGTACTGTATTGCTTATCCCATCACATTCCGGCACTTGAAACACATTTCAGTTCTACAAGATCCTCAGGGCTCCACTTTATAGAGCAAAACCACCAGAACAGCAATTATCCAAGTTTTACTTGAAATGCTAGAAATATGCTTTAAAAGAGCAGCCTTGGGAGTTTTTTTCTGAGTGAAAATGAATGAAAGTATTTTCAGGGATTGACATTTCAGTGTCTCAAAGATGGAGTTGACCAGAATTTTAGATGTTGTCACACAGATGGGGAAAGTCAGGGAAAATTCTGGAAGAACAATACAGATTAGAAATAATAGGAACTCAGAGGGTCTTTAGACTTTTTCCTTGTCATTTGTATGAATGAGGGAACACTGTAATGGGGAGTGACTTTCACAGAGAAAAAGACATTACTGAAACAATAGGAGTAATGGAAATCATACTCTGGTGAAATGAAAAGAAAAATGAATGTGTTTAAGGGATAAAGATTGTGAGTGAACAAAGTATGCAATGCATACTCATACTTCAAAGACCATCAAGAATAGGTAAGCCTTGTGAAGTGACTACTCCAATTTCCTAGCAGATGAAGTGTTATTCTATGATGCAAAAATATTTCTTCTGTTGATTAACCAATAAATGTTGGAAAATATGAGATCTGTGACCACTGTGAATTGCCCAGGGAAGGTTGGTGAAATCAGGGTGGCATAACTCATTAAAATGAGACACATAAAGGACCTGGGGCTGGCATCTCGGGTATGACTGACAGGAGGAGATGCAACTATGGGATGGGCACAGCACATGTCTATTTAGATCCCTTCTAGTCCCAGACATGATCTGCCCAGTGTTCAGACCTGTTTTGTCTTCTCATTTGTGCAGGAAACATGTGGCATATGTTTTAGGTCATGGTAGATAGGTATTTCCCTATCTTCTTGAGACCATTTTCTGAATGATGCTGTTGGGTTAACATGCAAACAAATATCTAAATACCTCCATTTCTACAGAGCATATTTGTTGACAACATAACCTAATCACAAGATAACCTGAGTGAATAAAAATCTGTTAAATATTGAATTCTTCTAAAGACCATCAGTGTTTTGGGATCATATGATAATACCTAATCTGAGTGGAAGTTTGAGGGGTCACTTCACATGGCATACCTATTCTTGATGGTCTTTTCACTGGAAATTTTAGTTACTCAGAGGTTTGATCTCTTCCCTCATCAATCTCTGCCTGCATCCCTCTCACCACCCATTTCTCAAAAGGAAGAAAAATATCTCCAATTTAATTTTTTCTCTTTGAAGGTATCTCACAAGGTCTAGTGACAGAGATGATTGCTGTGAAAATTTGGGAGGTCACTCTGTTTACCTGATAAATATATATTTTTATATGAGAGACGCAACCATTCCCAGCATGACCTTTCCTTACTTCTTTGTATTCAACCTATATCATAAATATTCATAAACTAGAGCATTCATCATTAATTTTTGACATTTCTTCTAGGCATACTTCATTATTCTCACACAGATATTTAAAACTGTGGAGACTACAGTCCTGGGACCAGGGTAAAATAGAGATAGATGAAGTCCTTGGTTACTACAGTATGAAAAACAAAATCTTTTGAACATTTTCAGAGGAAGAATCTAATTAAAAAAGCTTAGAAGTCAAACTGGAGTTATATATATTTTATGTTTAATTTTCTTTCTAAGACTAGAACTAATTTGCAATTTTCAGACTACCTGTGGATATAAGAGATAAATTTATAGACACTCAATATATATATAAAATCTTGTGTGTCTGTGCTTCATTTTTGAGACAGTATCAAGTAATTTGGGAGACAGAAAAAAAGTAAAAATATATTTCATTAAAGTTTAATATAATTCTGTATGATTTGTTATATCTATTCTATACAGGATATACAGGAGAGCTGACTGAGTTCTCTCTCTCAAACTCTGATCTGAACATGTCACTTTCTTGCAGAAAAATCTGTGAAACGGGGGTGGCATAACTCCTATCAAATGTGCCTGAAGAGATAAAAGAGATAAGATTACTATCTTAGAGAAAAGCTATGAAATCAACTTAAGCACAGACAGGAAAACTCCTGAGACAAACTAAAGGTTTAACATGTATTAAGACTGTGCAGTGGTAGGACGTGAAGGATGGTCAGGCTGAAACGAAGAACGAGAATATGTAGTAAGTACAGCTACAACTGGGGAGCCTTTGAGAAAAAATTTAATATGTCTCCTCCCCAGGGTTAGAGTTCTCTCTGTTATGAAAACAAGTACACGAGAACATTAGAATTTGAAGACAATAAAGATTGAAATCATGCTATTGTCTCCCAGGCCGATTCTTTGATCAGCTAGCAACTTTGTGGATATAATTTGCTTTACATCGGTGCTCAAACTTTGGGGGACATACCACTCAGAATCCATGTGTTCAGATCTTATTGCATTTCTCATTGTAAATATAAATAATTGGTACTATTATTTATGTATCAATCTCTCATAAGCAAGATTCTTGTGAAGTCATCTCATATATAAATTATATGATTTATATTAAATGCAAAGCTAAGTTTAGTTCCTAACCTAGCTGACTCAAATCCTTTGTGGAATAAAAACAATCAAGCAAACAACAGACAAAGTAGAGGAACCTGGAAATACATAATCACCATATGAGGCTGTTTGGCCCAAACATTCATACAAACTTATTTATACTGTTAACACTCTACAAAGCTTTTCTTCAAACTTCCACAGGATAATAACCAAACCATTTTTTATTCCTGCCTATAGAAATTATTCTACATTTTTAGGGCCAAGTTCACTTTTCTTTCCCATGAAGACGTCATCAACCATTTTATTGTAGCCCCAACAATTTCTAATATTAATTCTTGAGCATATTTAACTATGTATATCTCATTGTTGGTCTTGTTTCTGATGGTGAAATACCCATAATTCCAATACATACTAAAAGTCTTGAGTGGAAGCCACTAGTTTTTTTACTCCTTTTGTATTATCCATGGTTATGGGTGATAACTATGAAATTTTCCAATGGTTTCCAAAATTCCAGTATCTATGGAATTTATCCATAAATTCTTCCAACAATTCTAACAATCCTCCCCTCTCTTCCTTACTTCACCTTCTCTCTCCCTCACACATCCCAACTTGAAAAAATTCAACCATATTTTTGATCTGGTCCTGACCATTTCATTTTCTATATTTGACTCCATCAGCCATTGCTCAGAATATTTCTGCTTTTTCCATACCTTGCAGTTTTTGCTTCTTCTACTTATGACGGGGCTTGAAATTCTGGCTGCTCTCATGGGCTGCTGAGGGAACAAGCTCTTTATGAAGATGTAATGACCAGACGAATTTCGCAAGGTGTGATCAGCAGCTGGCTCTGTGCCCACAACAGGCATGCTGCTGGCTTTCAAATTCCAGTCAAAGTCATCGTCCTGCTCCTGCTCCCAGGAACAAAGATCGAATTCAAAATCGCAGCGCCCCCTGGCGGTACCTGGACAATATTTCCCAATTTATGGTAGAGAGAAAGGAAATTAGCTGACTTTAAGGCATGAAATCCAAAATTACAGAGATCATGTAATGTTGAAAACTTCACAATATTATATTGACAGACATTAAAATAGAATATTCCAGTTTGTTACACACAGCTATTCCCATGGCTTACATATGTTTATTTCTCCCCAAATCTGGTTCCCCGTCTCAAAATCAATGACAAAGTATTTTGGCATTTCACAGTTTCTCCTCCAAGCATCTATTTGATCAAAGTGATTTATTTCTTCTCTCATCTTTGCCTTTCAGGTCTTGGTAGGGAATTTAGGAAGTTTATTATTCTGCAATACAGTTTGGCTTGGGAAATGCTGCCTAAAGCAAAAGTTATTAATCATTGTAACTATTTTATAAACATATCCTCATTTTAGAAATGAGAAAATTGTGAAACAAAAAAGGTAAAAAGTGTAATAATTTGAATTAATTTATTATAATAAGTTGCTGAAATTAAATATGTTAAGTTGCATTAAGTACCAACTAAGTTGAATTAAATACCAACTATTAAATACCAACTAGTTTATTTTAAATTACTTTTAAAATATTTTATTACTAACATCACTTAAGTTTTTTCTTTCATTTCCAAGACAGTAAGAATTATTGAGTTCAATAATGTCCTTATTGATTTTCTGACTGCTGGTCTATCCACTTCTGATAGAGGGGTGTGGAACTCCCTAAACATGATAGTGGATTCATCAATTCTCCTTGAAATTCTATTAGTTTTTGTCACATGTGGTTTGATATTCTGTTGTTAGGCACATAATGAACTGTCATGCCTTCTTGGACAACTGACCGCTCCGTTGTTATTTAATGCCTCTATTTATCTCTGATAACTTCCCTTGCTTTGAAGTCAGCTGTCTGAAATTAATAGAGCTACTCTTGCTTTCTTTTGTTTAGCGTAAGCGTAGTATATATTCTCCCATATGTTTATTTTTAATCTATAAATGTCTTTATATTTAAAGTGGGTTTCTTGTAGACTACATACAATTGAGTCTTGTTTTTTTGATCCACTCTGATATTTTCTGTCCTTTAATTGGTGCATTTAGACCACTAATGTTCCAAGTGATTTTTGAGAGAGCTGGATTAATATCTACAATAGTTGATACTATTTTCTATCTGTTGCCCTTGTCTTCTACTGTTTTTTTGCCTTTTGTGGTTTTAATTGAACATTTTATATTATTCCATTTTCCCTCCTTTCTTAGCATGTTGGTTATATTTCTTTACTTTTTTACTGGTTGCCCTAGAGTTTACATTATACATTTACAAATAATCCAAGTTCACTTTCAAATAGCATTATACTCCTTCGTGGGTAATGTGAGCACCTTACAATAACAAGACAATCTTAATTCCTCCCTTCCACCCCTTGTACCATTGTTGTCATTCATTTCACTTATATAGCACTCGTAAGCATATTTATGTGTACATGTATGACACATAAACTTACAAAATTAAATACATTCTTGCTATTTCATTTTGAGCAAAATCTTATCTGTTAGATCAATTATAAATAAGAAAAGTAAGTTTTTACTTTATCTTTACTTATTCCTTCCTCATTGCCCTCCTTATTTTATGTAGATCTAAGTTTCCGATCGGTATAATTTTCCTTCTCTATAAAAAACTTAACATTCTTTTCAAGGTAGGTCTACTGGCAAAATATTCCCTCAATTTTTGTTTCTCTGAGAAAGTCTTTATTTCTCCTTCACTTTTGATGGATAATTTCACAATTCTAGATCATATTCTAGATTACATTCTAGGTACAAATTCTAGATTAAGATATTTTTTCCTCAACCCTTTAAATATTCCATTCCACTCTCTTCTTGCCTGCATGGTGTCCTGTCGGAAGCATGAAGGGAATTTCCTCTAATATTTGCTGTGGAACCTGGTGGAACTCCTAGAAGTAAATCTCACAACATTGTGATGGAGTCCCTATAAGTGGATCTCCTGAGTTTTTAATTCTCAGGCTTGCTCACACTGAGCCTCCGATAATTCATCAATGACAGTTCAAGTTTTCCTACCCTGCTGCTGGTTCCTGTAATGGGTTCTGCTCTTGAGTCTCTGCTCTGGGAAGCTGTGACTCCCTATGTTCACCTGTCTGTCTCTCCAACGTTGGGGGCAGCAGCTTGCCCTGTGTTCTCCCCTCTCTTATTAATCCAAGAAGAGTTGTTCATATTTTAATCTGTTCAGGATTTTACTTGTTAGGACAGAGTTGCCACTTTCAAGCTCCACATATACAGAACTCGATAGTAGAGAATACACAAATGTCTTTTTATACATCTGCTGGTAAATTATAAAATGTAAGCTAAGATATTATAAAACCAAGCATTGTATAATTAAGAGGACATAACTTATAATTTATATGTTTAGAATACTTTCTATAGTCTCTATTTTTAAGTAAATAAGTATGATACAGCATAAAACCAGTAAGTGATTGATTTGACCATAAGTAAAAAAGTATACTGCTTACAATTCTTTGATAACAATAATTCCTTATTAAGGTGTGTTTAAATAGGGGCAGGGGGGTGGCTGATGAGGGTAAAGGGGATCAAATATATGGTGATGGAAGGAGAACTGACTCTGGGTGGTCAACACACAATGTGATTTATAGATGATGTAATACAGAATTGTACACCTGAAATCTATGTAATTTTACTAACAATTGTCACCTCAATAAACTTTAATTGAAAAAAAAAGAAAATGAAAATCTGTAAAATCATAATGATATGTGAGATGGTGTTCAAAAACTAAAAATACTTGAGAAAAACCTAAGTTTCAATACATCGATCTATATTTAAAGATTTATCTCTTTAAAAAACCTCATTTGAACAATTGCTCAAGTATTTTTAGGCAATTTTATCTAAATGAGAGTAGGAATGAGTCTGCCACCCAAACTCTCAGGGATCTGCTCTCCAGTGCACAGGCCCAAGGAAAGCAAGTAAACTTCGCAGCTGAAGCCATGGCAATTCCTGGATGAAGAATCTACTCTCTTCTGCTATGGAGGACTCGAAGAATTTCAAATTGTTCTAGACATAAAAAACTATGTTTTTCTATATGGATAGATCCTTACAATTGGCACAGATCAAATAAATTTGTTTAAATACACAAAATAATCTCTATGCTCTTTGTAGTTAGTAAGGTGGAGAATATGAAAGCACAGTTTTTACCATTGTTTCTATACCCTTTTAAAGCATTTAAAACTACTAAGATGAAAGCAAACTTTATCATAACTCCCAGGGAGGAACTTGACCATAAATGAAGACTGGCTTAAAATAATCCTTTTCAGCTTTTGAAAGAACTAAAAATGGATACATTTAACACAGCATCAGGATTAATATACTTTTAAAAATCATTTTATTTAACAGTCAGGCAAACACTCATTTCTAATATTTTCAGGGATGGAGAAATTTTTTCTGTCATAATCTGTTACCGAACAAATAGGGTGGCCCTTTTCTAACCAATTGCTAATTCAGTTTTAAAATTACATTTTAAACTTGTTTTGGTAATTTACTCTTTCCTAGAATAGACTGTAATTCTTAAAACGTCCTTTAGTTCAAAATACTAAAGTTATCCTAAGTATTTTTTCAGAGGATTGGGAGATAAATCACATTAAAACAACATTGAACCTCTGCTCAGCATCTTGTTCAGAATCTGAACTGTTGTCTTAGTTAAGAATTCTACAATGCATTCATCTATCGAAGGACATTTTGGTTGTTTCCATGTCTTGGCCACCGTAAACAAAGCTGCAATGAACATTGGAGCACACGTGTCTTTATCTCTAAATGTTTTCAGATTGTTTGGGTAGATACCCAGGAGAGGAATTGCTGGGTCATATGGCAATTCTATTCGTAATTTTTTGAGGAACCTCCACACCGCCTTCCATAACGGCTGCACTGGTATATATACACAATGGAATACTATTCGGCGGTAAGAAAAGATGATATAGGAACATTTGTGACAACATGGATGGATCTTGAGAGTGTAATGCTGAGCGAAATAAGTCAGACAGAAAAAGCAGAGAACCATGTGATTTCACTGATATGTGGTATATAAACCAAAAGCAACAAAAGAACAAGACAAACAAATGAGAAACAGAATCTCATAGACACAGACAATGGTTTGGTGGTTGCCAGAGGGTAAGGGGGGTGGGGGGTGGGGGGTGGCGGGTGGGAGATGAGGGTAAGGGGGATCGAATATATGGTGATGGAAGGAGAACTGACTATGGGTGATGAACACACATGATGTAATACAGAATTGTACACCTGAAATCTATGTAATTTTACTAACAATTGTCACCTCAATAAATTTAATTTAAAAAAAAAAGAAAAGAAAAGAATTCTACAATGAAGTGAAGTAATTCAGTTGCCCCTGTATTAGAGACTTGAGCAGCCCTTGAGGAGTGGGTTATCATACAGACCAGCATCTAGAAAGGCCAGTTGTATAAAGAAATAATGTGTGCTGCTGAAAAACATTTCATTTGTTTTTAAAAATCATACAAATGTTGCCAAATGAATCTCTATGGTGTAAAACATATTTTTCTTTTGATACCTACTACAGTTTTGAACATATGTTTCCTCGGAAAGTTTAATTCTAACATACAAATGGGGAAAATACAGTAAGCAGGCATAAGTTGTCTGAATATCATATCAGTGTAGTGAGATGGAACAACTTAAAATTTCATATTTTGTATTTCCCATAGGTGCCAGGTGAGAAAACAGCCAAAACTCTTTTGTGAGATGACAATTCCTGGCATTTCACGGAAAAATCAATGCCAGTGCCAGACAGGTGTGTCATCAGGAAGAAAATATTCACCTTTGTCTACAGCTGTATCATCAATCAAACTGTTTTCTACCTTTCTAAATGCTATAATTTTTCCATCGATCACTATCTTCATAAGTATGAAATAACTGTTACACTTTTAAAAAAAAATAGATATAATTTTGAAAGAACAAAACATAATTCCTTTTAAAATCTGACCATCAAATTCCTAAAATTAAAATCTCATCATTCTATTCATTTATTCGTTATTGAGCATATGCTATAAATAAAGCACACTTAGGAAAATGGGAAATCAACTGGAAAGGAGACTGCTGTGTATCGAACATAATATGTCTCAGGTTCTGAGCATTCTCTTTACGTATGTTATTTTAAGTCTTGCAACATCTCTATATAATAGTTATTATTCTTATTTGGGTTGATGAGAAAGCTGATGTTCACAGTTAAATCACTTTGCTTAGCATTACTGTAAGCAGTAGAGCTATGAGTTGAAGAATGTTATGATACAGCCCATCTTCCTACCATCTGGAAGCTTCTTTACCTAAGATTTACTCATCAAATTCCATTCTTCTTATACATAATCAACACAAGACTAACTAAAAGATAAAAAAACTGAACTATTAAAGTCTTAGGCTATATGAATCTGCTATGGTAGGCAAAAAGAAAATGATACTGAATATTGGGATAATCTAATCATATTTAGAGCACTGTGGTATTTTCTGAATATTTAATTCCATGTATGGGAAAATTTGAGAATTGAAACCATTCAATGAGAGAAAGATAATAGAGGCCTAAAACTATGCATGCAAGATGCTATTAAAGGATTCAAGAATACTTACATTGATATCATGATTACAAACATTAGAAAGGGGATGTGAAAAGATGTGCAAAATTAATGGTACCTGTTTCAAATACTTAAAATTGTATTATAATTAAGAAGTACAAGTAGTAAGAAATATTATCATCAAAAACCCATACTGATCAAATATGGAAACACTGATTCAATATTAGGAAAGATGTTATTATATAAGGGGTAACTGACAGTTGAAAAGGCTTTTTATGTGAGGCAGTGTATTATCTCTTAAGAAAGTGTTCAAGCAGGAATTAGATGATTCTCCCTTCCCACCTCTATTGTCTGCCATGGCAGGGAAGTTATACAAATGATTCCTTTATTGGTTGATAATTGATTTCTCAATTCATTCAATAGCAATTTAGTAGCTGTTAGGGCTGATTCATCAATAAGCATGTCCTAGTAGATTTCTCTCACATGTTAATAGAAGTGCTAGAATGGTGATAAAATAAAAATGTATGATTAACTGTTAATTGAGTAAAAGTGAATCCTTCACAGGAGTCTTACTGTTAAATCCCTGTTTCAAAAAGTTTGGACTAATTTGCATTAATCTCACCAACTCTACAATTCTTTGACTTCATAATTCAATTAATGCCTCACATTTTGACAAATTGTTTATATGTACTTATAAAAGGGTTAGTAGCTATATTATTATTTCTTTATTTTTCTTCATTTAATTAATTGGTATTTTCAATAAATATGAGTATCGAAAAAAGAGAGAAGAGACAAATTATCTATAGCAGGAATGGAAACAGGGAATATCACAGATCCTATGGATTTCAAAGGATGATGTGAGAATACTATGCACAGCTCTACATGCATAAATTTGCCAGCTTAGATGAAATGGAGTTATTTCTTGCAAAGCACAAGCTTACACAACACAAAATAATTTGAGTAGCTTTTTAACTATTAAGAAAACTGAAGTGAAAATTTAAAAAATCCTAAAAAAACAATCCCCAGGCTCATATGGTCAAACTGGAGATTTCTACCAAATCTTTAAGGCACACAAATTAGAAGACTTAAAACGTCACAATTTGAAATGCCATAATTGTCTACACAGAAAAACCTAAGGAATGTATTATAAAACTCTGACAACTAATAAATGAGTCAGCAAGGTCATAGAACACAAGACCAACATATAAAATTAACCATATATATATATATATATATATATATATATATATATATATATATATATATAACTGTGTATATATATATATTAGCAATAAACATATAAACCAAATATTTAAATATAATACCATTTAAAATCCCTCAAATAATGAAATACTTAGGTGTAAATCTTATGAAATATTTACAGGACTTGTATGTTAAAAACTATAAAACACTGATGAAAGAAATAAAAAAAAAATCTACATAATAGAGAGATATTCTGTATTCATGGATTGGAAGTCTCAACACATTCAAGTTCTTATTTCTCCCAAATTGTGATAAATAGATATTTAATTAAATTATCGAAATTATACCAATTTGTATAGATATAGGCATAATTTTTCTAAATTTATATAGAAAGTCAAGCAACTGGAATAACTAAAACAATTTTGAAAAAGAATAAATTAGGAAGAATCATTATATCTGATTTCAAGATTTATTATATTACATAGTCTTAGTTATCAAGATTGTAGCACTGGTGGAGGACTCAACACGTGGATCAATGGGACAGAAAATAGAATTCAAAAATAGCTTCACACAAGTACAGCGAACTAATATTTGAGAAAGGTGCAAAAGCAGTTAAATGAAGGCAGGGCAATCTTGTTAATGGTGCTGGTGCAACTGGATAGCTGTAGGCAAAACCAAACAAAACAAAATCTTGACCTAAACCTCATACCTTATACAAAAATTAACAAAAGGAGCCATAGACTTAAAAGTATAATATAATACCACACAACTTTTAAAAGAAAAAAATAGAAGAAAATCTGGGACCTAGGACTTGGTGAAGCGTTTTTAGATGTGACATTAAAAGCATGATCTCTAAAAGGAAGGATCAATAAATTAAACTTTATCAAAATTAAAAGTGTTTACTCTTTCCCTGTTAAGAGAATGAAAACACAGTCTAAAGCCTGGGAGAAAATATTTGCCACTCACATATCTGTCAAAGGATTTATATCTATAATATATAAAAAACTGAAAACTCATGGTTAAGAAATCTGGTTGGAAAATGAACAAAAAACACGAAGAAACATTTCACCAAAGAGAATACAGTCTACAGTTGGCAAAGAAGTAAATGAGATGGTCACCATTACTAGATATTAGGGAAATGCAAATTAAGACCATGATACACTATTGCTTCACACCTATAAGAACAACAGAAATAAAAATTAAATAGTTACAATACTAAATGCTCACAAGGATGTGGAGAAACTGGATCTCTCATACATTGTTGGTGGTACAGTAGAATGGCACAGCCATCTGGAGAACAGTACTATGGGATGTTGTATCTAGACCAGGGGTGTCCAAACTTCTTTTGATGGTTTTCACCAACGGCCATATGTGGTAAAATACACAAACAGCCGGGCCACTCACTCGAGGTGAAGTACGTATTGCCTCACCTGGTTTACTTAAGTAAACTAAATATATTTTTGGAATTTGCTGCATGCCAATTAACAATGGATTGTGGGGCACAGTTGGCCCTTGGGCTGCAGTTTGGACATCCCTGATCTAGACCATTGAACATGAGTCAGCAATAAAAAGGAACAAATGATTTATACACAAAACAACTTGGATGGATCACAGGGGATTATGCTGAATGAATACAGTCTCAAAAGGGTACATACTAAATGGTTCCATTTGATTATATAACTTTCTCAAAGGGACAAACTACAGAAATGGAGAATGAAGCAGTGGTTTCCCAAAGTTAGGAATGGTGGGAATAAGTTTGACTATAAAGGAGTGTCTCAAGGGAGATCTTTGCTGAGATAAAATATATTGACTGCAGTGATGATTACACAGATTTACAAATGTAATAAAAGGCCACAAAACTATATGTGCGTATTGAACCAATCTCAGTTTCCTGATTTTGATAGTGTACGATAGTTATATAAATTGTAAACACTGCATGAAGGGTATACCGGATTTCTCTGTATTATCTTTATAACTTCCTATGAATCCACAGTTATTTCAAAATTCAAAGTTCAAAATATTAATGTCATGTGACAATTATTATTGAGTGACATCGTTGGGAAATTGTGATACAGTGATTTCCTTTTTATTTCCTCATTGTATGAACCAATAATACATTTTGTAAAAAATACCTTATCAACTGTTTCAAAGAACAATTGTTCTATCAAAAGTAATTTTGTTTCTAAACAAAAGGATTTTGGAGGTAAGTCATTTGGGGAAATCCTATTAACAATATCAACTTTTTGAAAACTCACAATGCAGGAATGGATTTAGAGAAGCCCCTCACGCATAATTCTTGCTCCCTAAAGACTACCTGATTTCATAATTTGAAAAATATCATCCTAACACATATCATCGAAAACACTGAGTCCTGAGCAGTGTTGATAATTTTGGAAAGACAATGAAGACTTCTGCGCCCCGTCACTCAGCTAGAGCCTGACATAATGAATTCCTGGAGCTCAGCACAGCTGATGCTTCACAGGAAGCATGATGATAGTTGACCTACTTCTTAATGTAATCTCCCCAAAAAAACAAGAGCTAGTCACAGTCCATGATTACTAAAGTATGTATCCGAAAACAAAAGAAAAAACAATAGTTGTTTCCAAGGTGATGTGTTGCTTTTATGAATGCCTGTGTTGACATTAACATTGATATAGGGCCTTTCAGCCCTCCGAAATGCTTTGCACTTATCTCTCATTTGTAATTGGAATGTTTATGAACCTATCACATTTACTAGACAAGGAGCTCCACAATTATTCAAATAAGACCTTGTTTTTCTTTGGTTTTGCTCCTGAGTCACTTATATTATTATTGCCCAATGTTCACCAAATGAATAAATGAAAAGGGAATGTCAGGTATGCAAGTGTTAATTACAAAATGCTTGCATAGATTTTATATGATTATTGACTAAGAATGAAGTAATTGTCTATGTCAGTGGTTTTCATGCCCAGGATGATAGTGTACTCTGGCCCACCCACAGGGGCACTCTACACTTTTACATCCATTTCGGACACAACTGAGCACAAATTCTGATATGGTAAAAAGTTTCAGATGGGGCATTGAACTGGATATGGTAAAAATATATAATATAATCTTACTGTGAGTAAAAAGTAGCATAAATATCACAGCATCAAACCATAGCCCCTTCTCTCCTCAAAATCATCTGTTACTTGAAAATGAGAGACTTCCGCTATAACAAGTGAGAGAGGACAGTTAGGATGTAAACTAGTCATCTCAAAAAAAAAAAAAAAAAAAAAAAAGAGTCCTGAATAATAACTAAGCATGTAGGGAAATTATAATTAGGCATTTATGGAAAGCAAAGGACATTGTTATCCACAGGGTGATAATATAGAAAATATTGTTTTAATTATTAATGACTTTTAAAATAGTCCTTTGGGGTTTTGTTGTTGGTTTTTTAAACTCGAATACACTAGACATCACTGGGCTTGATCCATCAGTTTTTTCATTCTTTATTAAAATGTCAATTTGTCAATGAGAACTTTTCTAGCTGCCCTATTTAAAACTCCAACCACCATTCCAAGCTTTTTCTTTCCCACAATTCCGTGTTGCTTTTTGCTAAAATATGAGATACGCTGAGCTATTTTACTTATTTTGTTTTATGTTCTGTCCCTCTCCACTGCCACCAGCCAGAATACCAGTTGCGTGAGGGCAAGAAATTTGTCTGTATCGTTCACTGTATTATCCTAAGGAACTAGAACAAATCCCGGCATGTAATGTGTGCTCAATATTTGCTGAATTAAGGCATAAGTGCTCATTTTAAAAAATTCCTTTAAATTGTCAATAAATTATACCAGGCAATTAAATAAACACATACCCTTAAATCTTGATTTGAGTTAATAAATTCATCAAAAAATATATACAGAATGATTTTTAAATTTAAACACTATTTTTTTGAATGATTAAAATCCTGATATATTTGTATATGTTGATAAGAAAATAATAATAGGTCTCCCTTCTCACCGGAAAACTGTTTCAAAATTTTGTATTGTTTAGATTAGTGCCTCCCAAATTTGAATGTGCATATGAATCACTTAAGGATCTTGTTAAGATGGAATTTATGGTTCTGTATGTCTGGAGTGGGTCCTGGATTCTGATTTTTAAAAAATGATTGTTTATGAACCAAGATTTGATTACTGACTTTAGATAATTTTTCAGCAATGTTAAGTTGCACATTGATGTGACATAAAACAATGATATTTTGAGGAGCATTTCATCCAGTAGGAAAAATAATATGTTTAAAATATTTGTAATGCCTTTAGTAATTGTGCTATTAAGTAATTGACTTTAAGAGTTTGGTTTATTGTTTATCAAATGCTCTTTCATGAAGAGGGACTCCTAATGTAAACTACAGATTGTGGTGATGACAACATCACAATGTAGCTTCACTGACTGTAATAAATCTACCACTCTGGTGGGGGACTTTGATCATGATGGGCAGGTTGTGCATGTATGAGAGTTCAGTTTTGCTGTAAACTGAAAACTCCTTTAAAATGTAAAATCTATTAAAAATAAAAAAGACAATAGAATGAAAAAAATATTTGCAAATCATATAGATAAGTGTTTACTGTATTTTGCCGTGTATAATGCACATTTTTTTTTTGCCCAAATTTGTGAGGGAAAAATAAGGATGCGTATTATACATGGGTAGTACTAATTCCATATCTATATAAATGTTTTTAATTTTTTTATTTGTGCTTATGAGTTAAAAGTGTAACTCTTCAAATCAATAGCAATATCTGTATGCAAAATAATACCCTGGAATATCATAATATGTTTTGCTGAACTTATGATGAACATGCAACGATGAAGAGTTCTTGGCCTTCTATGATGCATAAATATGGTAAATGTGTTACCGGTACATAAAATTTCTTGTACCTGGTATCTGTTCTTGTGTTTTGTAATTATTTGTTACATAAAATGTCTTGTACCATAATATGTTAAAAAAATAAATGCTCAAATTCCTTTATAATACAAAAAATAAGTACCTAAATGTAAACAATTAAACATTTTAATTAAAAAATTAAAACAAAATATTTTTTTTCCCTGAAAGATTGGGCCAAAAACGTGGGTGTGCATTATACATGGGAGCACATTATACACAGCAAAATACAGTAATATCCAGAATATGTAAATAACTTCCTATGATTCAACAACAAAAAGCAGACAATCCTATAAAGGGATGGACAAAGAACTTCAATAGACATTTCTCCAAAGAAGATACACAAATGGCCAATAAGCAAAAGAAAAGATGCTCAACATCATTAGTCATTATGGAAAGGAAAATCAACCACAATGAGATTCCATTTCACATACACTAGGATGACTATACTAAAAAATAAAAATGGAAAATAACAAGTATTGGCTAAGTCCCAGATTTCCTTCAAGAATTTGTTTTGGAGGGGGAATTGAATGAAAGTGGGCAAAAGATACAGACTTCTACTTATAAGATAAATAAGTATTAGAGATGTTTCGTTCAACATGACTGTAGATAATACCACTGTATGGTACATTTAAAAGTTGTTAAGAGAATTCTTATTACAAGAAGAAAGATACTTTTTTTCTTTTTGTCTTCTTTTTTTTTCTTTTTTTTTTTAATCCATATAAGATGATGGATGCCACCTAAATTTATGTGGTAATCATTTCACAATATATGTAAGTCAGGTCATGATGTTGTACACCTTAAACTTATACAGCACTGGATGTTAATTGTATCTTAAAAAATAGGGGTAATTAATTAATTAAAAGAATTTGCTTAAATATATTTCATCCACGCCTATCCTCATCATGTTCCTTAATACTACAATTTGCTCTTCCTCCATTTATGATTTCCCTTAGCTTACTCCATATTTTCGCATAGCACTTACCACCTTTTAATAAACTCTGCAATTTATATACCGGGAGTGCCAAAAACATGTATACACATGACTTGTTTTCATCTTTTGTTATCAGTATATATTGAATATTACAATTTTAATACATTATTTTTCATTTCTTAAAATGTTCATGCATTTTTTGCACCCTCTGTATATACTTATGTAGATACACACACACACATGTATTTGTGCATGTAGAAACAGAAAGACTATTTTTTTTTATTGGGGTGACAATTGTTAGTAAAATTACATATACAGATTTCAGGTGTATAATTCTGTATTACATCATCTGTATATTGCATTGTGTGTTCACGACCCAGAGCCAGTTCTCCTTCCATCACCATATATTTGATCCCCTTACCCTCATCTGCCACCCCCCAACCCCAGAAAGACTATATTTTTTGTTTAACTCAAGGGTATGATGGGTAGGATTTTTCTCTGTTTATTTACTGACGTATACTAGGTGTCCCATACACGGCTTGACACATAATTCCTCAACAAATATGCGTCAAATTAATTTGATATATCTATCTTCTCTATTTCTCTTGATCATTCTTGACAGGGTTTTGAAGATTTTATCAGTCTTTTCAAATCTCCTCTATCTTAAATTTGTGTTCTATTCCATTAATTTGCACTATTAGCCAGTTTCTAATATAAAGATTAAGTGTATGAATTTTTCTCTAAGTATTCACTTGGCTAAATCCCACAGGATTCTATGCATTATTTTTATTACTAGTGTTTAAAACATTTTTAATCTTATTATGATTTGGGGCAGGGGAGGCATGAATAATTAACAATGCCTTTCTCCTAACCAATAGGGAGTGTCTAGCTTTTTGTCTCATAATTGATTTCCAGCCTAATACAAAAGGGACAATCTATTACTTTCACCTGTTTAAAATTATTGATATTTGCTCAATGTTTAATAATATAACTTTTTTTTTTTTTTGGTAAATGCTCTGTGTGTGCTTGAAAAGAATAGATAACTGCGATTGGTAGCACTTGCCTATTAGGTTCAGATCACTTACTAATTATGTTGATCAAATAAATATCCAGCACCCTCACTAATCACAGTGCAGAATTAAATTACTTTGAGTATGCTTGAGATACTCTTAATTGTGTAGCAACAATAAATATGCTAATTAGAATGTACAGGGAAACAAAAACATGGTTGTTTTCCAAAGGAGCCTCTGCATCAATGGTAAAGATATGTTCAAATAAGATTTTAGAGCGCTCAGATACACAAATAACTTTCTTCTTTGATTATGTCATATATCTTAGACATGGTATTTATATTATGAAGTAATAAATAACATTGTGATTTTTCTACTTGATTCTGCTTTCAGAGTCTACATTGATCTACAAAAAAATTAAAGCATCAGTTACTTTTGTTTTATAAAGGATTATTTTCTTCTCCATCAGGGATAGTCTATGCCTTTAAAAATAGTTGTCTTTTTTTTTTTTTTCATTCTTTCTGCGATTTCTATGTGGCATACTTGTACTTAATGACATTTCAGAAATTTTCTTAGAGTTGTGATACATGTTCAGCCTTTACTTAGAATTATTTTTTTAAAAAAATCCAAGTATTATGGAACTTAAGTCTAAATTCTTAGTTGGGTGTCAGCCAAACTTCTGAAATCAGCTGCTATGGTAATTAAATTTTTTTATTTCTTCCTATTCTTTGGCGTCTAATTAGGGCATCAAAGCTACAGCTACCTAGGATAAATAACAGTACTCAGAATTCACATAGCAGATTTTAGCCATCCTATAATTAAAACATAACATTCAAGACCAGTATAATTATATAGTTATTTTTTTAATTCATAATAAAAATAATCAATGCTATGCAAATAAAACTTACACTCACCTAACGGGAACCAATATAAAAATGTGGTTACTTTTAGAGTTTCTTCCAAACTCTAAAATTAGTTAGAGTTTGGTTAGTTTCTTTATTTGTTCTAAGGAGCTGAAAATTTTTTCTTCATCCTCTTTAATACCTGGAACTAATCCAGCTTTCTTCTCCAGTATGTATTATTAATATGAGTAGACCCACTAAAACTTAAACAATGGGATTTGGTAAACAGTTCACCAAAAAAACACCTCGAGTACAACCTTCCCTCCAAAAGCTAATGATTAGTTTTACCTTCATTTTCCATATGAAATACCAAGACAGGAAATTTGAATACTCTCCTGACCCTCTTAGTACATCAGCCTCCTTTTCCAAACACAGACATAGGATTCCTAGAAATTTTCACATTAGAACCTCTATTACACACATTACAAAGAGTTCAAGAAAAAAATCAGCCAGAAACAAATCGATACTTTAAATACTAAGGAGGTGAAAACATAAATTGGAAAAAAGACAGTCTCTTCAATAAATGGTGCTGGGAGAATTGGCAAGCCACATGCAAAAGAATGAAACTAGACTGCTGTATGTCACCGTGTACCAAAATTAACTCAAAATGGATCAAAGACCTAAGCATAAGACATGAAACAAAAAATTGCATAGAAGAAAGCCTAGGTACTAATTATAGACCTTGGGTTCAAGGAGGATTTTATGAATTTGACCTCAAAGGCAAGTGAAGTAAAAGCTAAAATAAAGGAATGGGGCTATAGCAAACTAAAAAGTGTCTGCACAGCAAAAGAAACCATCAACAAAACAAAAAGGCAACCAACTGACTGAAAGAAGATATTTGCAAACAATACCTCTGATAAGAGGCCAATATCCAAAATGCATAAAGAACTCATATAGCTCAACAACAACAACAACAAAAATAATCCAGTTAAAAAATGGGCAGAGGACCTGAACACACACTTCTCCCAAGAAGACATACAAACGGTCAACATACAGATGAAAAAGTGCTCAACTTCACTAGCTATTAGGGAAATGCAAATCAAAACCACAATGAGATATCACCTCATGCCTGTTAGAATGGCTATCATCAACAGGACAAATAACAACAAATGTTGGAAAGGCTGTGGAGAAAAAGGAACCCTCATACACTGTTGGTGGGAATGTAAATTGGTATAGCCACTATGGAAAGCAGTATGGAGTTTCCTCAAAAAATTAAGAATAGAATTACCATATGACCCAGCAATCCCTCTCCTGGGTATCTACCCAAAAATCTGAAAACATTTATCCATAAAGATATATGTACTCCAATGTTCACTGCAGCATTACTTATGGTGACCAAGACATGGAAACAACCAAAGTGCCCTTCAATAGATGATTGGATAAAGAAGTTGTGAGATATATATTGTGACGGGCCAGCCGTCACGAGTCGATGGGTTCCCTAATGGGGGAGTGGGAATGAATAAAAGACACTCTCACATATGATGGCGATCGCGGAACTTCAGTGATCCTGAAGACACTAAGTTTATTTTACTGCACCCATATAAGCAGTTTGAGCACGTGCAAGTATGTATTAACATAACAAATGTAAATTCTTTAGCTTTCACATAGAGGATACAAAATTCACCGAAACTCACAAGTAATTATCTTATCAATTGCCCTGATAGGCATCAGCCTTCTGTGTCTGGGAACTGGCCGCTCCCACCAAATTCCTCAGCAGCTTACAAGCTCAAGCTCCCCTCAGGTGCAGGAAGAGACAATTGCCTCAGGGGGAGGAAACAGGTAGCATAAACTGAGACATTCTGCAAAGCTCAGAGTTTCCTGTAACCATGGCTCCCCACAATATATATATATATATATATATATATATATATATATATATATATATATATATATATATATATATATACACATACATACAATAGAATACTATTCTGCCTTAAGAAAAGATGAAATACTGCCATTTGCGACAACATGGATGGATCTTGAGATTATTGTACTAAGCAAAACATGTTAGACAGAAAAAGTTAAGAACCACATGACTTCACTCATATATGGGATATAAAACTATAAGCAACAAGTGAACAAGACAAATAAACGAGCAAAAACTCATAGACACAAGAGGTTAGTGGTTACTGGAGGGTAAGGGGCATGGTAAAAGAGCATACAGGGGGTCAAATACATGGCAATGGAAGGAGTACTGACTCTGGGTGGTGAACACATAATGCAATATATAGATGATGTATTGTAGAATTGTACACTTGAAACCTATGTAATTTTACTAACCATTGTCACCCTAATAAGTTTTTTAAAAATTATATCTTGCAAAAGAAATACACTGGCAGCATTAAAAATAACATTCAAAAGCATAATATCTGCTCTGACTGATAACCTAATTGGTGTAATACTCAAATAAAAATGGCACTAAAGAAAATGTAAAACAATTTGATGCAGAAAATAACTACAAATACCCCAGAAAATATTCATAAGGTAAAGATAAATATTAATTAATACAGAACTCAAGATTAACCAAATGTTTTGCTTGGCTCACATATGATAATAATGGATATTGCAAGAAAGACTCCACAATTGAAGGAATAGATATATGATATAAACAGAATTTCTACATGTGTGGGTTTTTGTTGTTGTTGTTTTAAGATTCAGTTTTACACAGAGGTGCCAAAGTAGTGGTTCATAAGTCAAAATACTTGAGTTCTACACTCAACTCTGTGAACACCAGTTTGGTGAACTTTGTAAAATCTTAACACTACTGTTCATGGTTTCATCTATAGAAAGCACTAATAACATCTGACCCACTTACCCCTCAGGGTTCCTGTAAAGATCACTACACATTAGTAAATAAAAGGGCCAAGAAGGTTAAAAGTTCTATATAAACGTGAGTTCTTATACTGAAGTTGTTCTTGATAATCCAGATTTGGTTTTAGTAGCAAAAGAAAGACCAAACTGTAATAAACTAACTCAGAAATTATTACTAGTACAGTGGAATAATTTGTCAATCTTCATTTTGACAATTTGTATTCACCTCATTTGCAATGAAATGAGGCAACAATGGGACTGTGTTGTACAATTTTACAGTCTTACCCGAATGAGTACATATGGCCCATTTAGCTAAGGATATTTTAATAGTTACTGTTTATTATGAGTCAATCTCCTACAACCGCCTTACATAGCTGATATGTATCTCCTTTAGGAGATTGCTCTGTCTATTTTATGTATTATTTGGGTATTATTTTTTTGTTTTTTAACAACTTCTCACATCTCATCATTTACACAAAGGAATGACAACTCTCTGAAATGCAACAAAACATAGAGGCTTGTTAACTCTGTATGAATTGGTTTTGATGGATGTTTTGTTTCTCTTTTTTCCAAAACATTCTTTCATATGAATAACACTTGTTTCCATTGTTTCTCTTTGAAGATTCCTGTTTTCCAATTTATCTCCAATTACTTCATACACACATACACAGACACACACACACCAATCCATCAGCTAGTTTTAAATGAATTATGGTTCTAAATTAAGTATGGAGAGGAAGAAACTAATGTATGTAAATAGTTAAATCAACTTACCTGAGCTATACATACTGTTTCCACAATTAACACACCACATAGAGTAAGGTTATGTAATATAAAGGCAAAAGTAAGGAAACAGAACACTTCCACTTACGGCAAAGGAAGGTGGTCTCATCGGAACCATCAGCGCAATCATTCACAAAATCACACAGCTTTTCCTGGGCAACGCAGTGCTTGTTGGCACACGTGAATTCTTGAGCAGTACACTTTCTGTCTGGCCTGAGTAGGGGAGAACAATCTTGAAAGGAAATGTCATCCACTGCTACATCTCCCATGTAACTGACACCACGTCTTGCCCTAAAGACAATCTGAAGGCAGGGAGGGAGGGAGGGAAGAAAGAGGCAATTTCAGTCCATCAAAAATGCAAAACTTGGAGCAACCACTACCTATAGGACATTAGATTTGAATCTGATGAAAATACCCCACAATGAAACTGACCCCAAGAAGTTTGAGGGTCATCTAGGATCTGCCCCATCCTCAACACCTAAGAATGTGGGAGTGGTGACCCCACTGACTCTTGTCTAGAGTTTTAGGATTGGTGGCCTACAGAGCAGGCAGGAGTCACCTGCCTCTGCAGCAATCAGATCCAAAACAAGACCTGAGTGTTTCTTAGAGCTTCATCACACATGGAAACAGGAGACCAACCAGGGGACAGAATCTACCAAGAGAAAGAAGATGCAAACACATCCTTCACTCTATGTTGCCCACTTCTGGCCATTCCTCAGATCTGTCCACACCAATTACTTGAAAGTGAAAAGTTATTAAACTCAACACCATGAGGTTTTTGAATTGACCACGTCTTTGGAACTGAAATGATACTGATTTGCCTTTGATCAATATATGTGATGAACACAATTCTCATGCACTCTCACCTTTGACAGTGAGATCCCACCTAGGCGGACTCCAAGAGAATTAGAAGCAATGAAAAATAATAACAGGATTCACTGAAGTTTTCAGAAGGTCCATCTATAAAGTTTGTAGTATTACCACTGCTTGGAATAATAATGAACACTGGTCTCATAGAACGCAAAAAGTTACATATTGTTTAGTTTCAAATTTCTAAGTGAAATTAATTCAGAGTTTCTCTGTAGGCCAAATATGTATTTGTGTGTTAACATAAGAAATACTCATATATTTTAAGATAAATTTAGAACAATTAGAAATCAGTTAAGAAATACAGTTACCTCAGTGATTTTTATACAAAATATTTATTGTTATCAAACTCTCAAACACCTTTTGACCAAATCTAAAAAAATATTTTTCTTGAAAGAAATAGTTTTCCTTAGATGTTACACCTTTACACTATTGTTTGAAAACCTAAGTGTTTTCCATTTAAGATGATAGGATAGAATAATTAAAAATCATGCCTCTCACATTATTGAAAAATAAAAATAAAAACACAATTTGTATGTAAATTCACATATTGAATTTACATAAAAGGGATCAATTGTTCTTCACAGAAGATGTGCAAAAAAAATAATAAATTTGGATGACATTTTAAGAGCTTAGAAGTAATTAAAAAGAGGTAAAACTGGAAAGAATAATGACTACAATGTTTTTATAAGGTAAAAAGCCCAAGAAAAACATCGATACACAAATTCAAAAAGGTATTCTACTACCTGGATATATCTAAACATTTAAATACGTGATGCAATGCTCTGTGTATAAGAAACCACATATTCCATAGACTTTAATATTAAATGTGATTAAATATATTATATATATGTGTGTGTATCCATATATATATATATATACATATATATATATAAAATCCCCCCCCCCCCCCAAGGAGAACAAAAGCAGGGTCAATTCTTTTGTAAAAGTTGGAAAGCAATATAGCACAGCAGTTGGGTTATGGACTCATAGATAATCTGCCTGCGTTTCAAGTCTGTCTGCCATTTTGTGATTACATGACTAGGGCAGATTACCAAACTTCTATTTCTATATTCTAATCTATTAAGTATAGATAATAATAGTATGTACCTCATACAGTTACTATGAAAATTAAAGGAGTAAATAGTTTAAATTCACAGAACAGTAGTTAGCACTTCATAAGTGCTAAGTATGTGATTGCTGAGAGGAGCCTATCTATGAGATAGGAGGTATCTATGAGACATAGCACAATCATGTAGATATACTTACTGAATATTCACAGCAGAATTGGTTACTTCTGCTGTATACACAGAGGACTGGAAATTCAATAATTAGCAAATATAGTATATCTTCTATTTAGAAAGAAGTGATTCTAAATTCATGGAATTAAGCCCTGTGCAATTTAGACTAAGAAAAAATATTCTCCAACAAAATGGCTTGGTATTCTCACTGTGCTTATCCAAATCTTAATAAATCTTAATAGAAATCTGCCTCATCTTCCAAGAAAACCCCCTCTTTGCTCCCCCCCAAAAAGAGAGAAACTATTAAATTTTAAAAAATTTATAAACCACACACACATCCACGGAGCTCTTGTATTCTTGAAAATTCATGAAAATTAAAATTCATACTAAATATCTTGGCACATCATTATTTTTAGTTCAAATATTTTAATCTCTGTACTACTCATTTATATACATATATATATTATATATAATATTTTATATATATATATATATATATATATATATACATATATATCTTATCCTAATATTCTTATAATCTACATGAAGACAAATACATCACACAATTTTGTGCCTTCCCAAAATATTTTAGAAATAACTAAATCTCTTAACTCTAATAAGGCTCCACAATATAATGTGCTTTCAATAGTCTTTTAAATCACATTTGAAATAATGTAATTACAGTCTCTGAGAATATATTCATAAAGTAGACGGAGGTGTTCTTTACATATGGGAGGCTCGGCAATTACAGAATGAAGGACAGTTGTCATTAAAATTAAATGTTCCTAAAAGTATGGTTGTCTAATTGGAAGAAATTAGCACATTCTGAAACTGTAAATTCCTTATGGAAAATGTTATATGTATACAAACAAACACATCACAAATGGAAGATTATGAGTGAAAGAAATAAATTATGATTAAAGAAAAAATCAACAAAACTTCATCACTCAACTATTTGGATTACAAACCTGTATATGTGAATGAATGCCTAAAAACACTTCTATTTTTTTCCACTGTGCACCTTGCTGTCCACTTTGAGCCCACAATTTAGAAGTAACATTGCCTTTCTTGCTGAGTACCTGCAGAGATAAATCAAGTAAGAAGTGCTGAAATATTTTGTCTTGACAAATTTTAAACATACGGGATTTTCCCAGAATTTTCCCAATTTTTTTTTAAATTTTAATATCAACATGAAGTCCCTGAGAGAAAAGCTGAGGCATTTTTTTATTAGATGTCTTTGTTTTCTATACAGCACTCTGTCCCCAGGGTATTTCACAAGCTTTGTGTAATAAAAGTGAGCATGAAGATCTGTCAGTCAAGTCTGAAAGTATCTGGGCACCATTTAATTAAGAACTCTAACTACATTAGCATTTCTGAAAGCTGACAGCAGTGACGACTGGAATTTTATATATGAAATAACATCCATGTAGTCCCATGAAAAGCATGGATTACATACTAAAACACTCTTGAGAATGACCTTCCTCATCCTCTTGGGTTCAGTGGTGGCAGTCATGTTACAGTGGGAGCCCATTCGATGTGAACAGCCCACGTGGGTGACATGAGCAGGCACCCCTCATGCTGTGCCAGTAAGATTTCCCTACCCACAGCCTTAAAACTACAGATCCTCATCAGTACTGTATCCTCATTCTAAGGGAAAGTTCAGATTAGTCTCAGCAGACAAACGATCATGGCTCTTCTTTTAGAATGATACAAAATGAGCCATCAAGAGAGCAACGGGAGAGAATCAGGAAAAGCAGAACAACTTCACATTTTAAACTAAACTGACTTAGAAGGTTTATTTAATTGTTTCACAATAATGCATTTTAAAAATACAATGTGTACAACCAAAGAATTATTAAGGTGAAGGGTTCATGATGGTTTTGACTTTTGAAAGTAAAGGTAACTTTCAATAGTTTCATTCTCTATTTTTTAAATTAAATTCAAATGGCTTCTTTTATAGTAGTAGAGTTTCTAGTCTTGAGTTTCTAAGTAATATATGGCTAGCAAAAATATCACCAAATTCTTGGTCTATAAAATCCAAGTTAAATCAGCATGTTATCAAAGTAAATAAAATACAATTTCTTAAAAAATATGAACCATTTTTGACAGGTACCTAAAAAATACATATGGGAAGTAGATCTTTGTATGAATGTCACTCTCTATATAGATCACTATGGAAAAATATGTTCATGCAACATGATAATGCAATGTTCAGTGTTATTTTATTTACCCATGCTCAAAAGTAAGGATGACTATTTTAATTATTAATATTTGATAATTAATTACTTATAAAATTTTAATATTGTTTTATAATTTTTCATCTAATACAAAATCTTATCTAAAAAATGAAAGTATATTTCAGATAATTAATCTCAACTATAAAATATTCTAGATAAATAATTCTCATTTTTCTGATGAAAATCCTGCAGTAAGTTGTATTGATTGTTTTGCTTAAAAATATTTTTTAAAAGTCAATGTAAGAGGGTAAACAGGGTCAAATATATGGGGATGGAAGGCAAACTGACTCTGGGTGGTGAACATACAATGTGAGATATAGATGATGTATGATGATGTATTACAGAACTGTACACCAGTTCTATGTAATTTTACTAACAATTGTCACCCCAATAAACTTTAGTTGAAAAAAAAAGTCAATGTAAAACAAAGGATAAATTATAACTTCAATCCATAAGACTGTTTGAATGCTTTTAGATTACTAAACATAAACATATAAATATATACAAACAAGTTTACTTTTAAATTATTTTGGGTAAGGAGTCTCATCTACAATAAAGAAAATTCTTCTCAAACTGATCTACAAATTTAACATGTTTCCATTAAAAAAACAGCATTTTTGAAATAATATGCTTATATGAAAATTTGAAAAAAAATATTTGAGATATGTTTATATGAAAATTTAACATGACCAGGAGATAATTGTATAAAAAAAGATGTGGTACAATGGAATATTACTCAGCCATAAAAAATATGAAATACTGCCATTTGCGACAACATGGATAGATCTAGAGACTATTACGCTAAGTGAAGTAAGTCAGACAGAAAAAGTCAAGAACATGATTTCACTCACATGTGGAATGTAAATCTGAAACCAACAAATGAACAAGACTAATAGACCAGCAAAAACTCTAGACACAGGCAACAATTTAGTGGTTACCATAGGGTAAGGAGGGAGAGAAGATAGAAGAGGGTAAAGGGGGTCAAATATATGGTGATGGAAGTAGAACTGACTGCTGGTAAACACACAATGCTAATACATAGCTAATGTGTTATAGAATTGTACACTTGAAACCAATTTAATTTTACCAACCAAAGTGACCCCAATAAATTTAATTTAAAAATTTATTTAAAAGACAGTAATCAAATGGGAGGGAAAAAAGCACCTAATATTAAAATTATAATCAAGCTACTGGAAAATAAGTAGTTAAGCAGCTGGCCTACATTGTATTTCTCTCTATATACTGGGGAAAAAACAAAGCAGGTAACCCAAGTGTAATCTCCTTGCAAATATGCTGAACATAGACTTCTTTGTAAATAAATTAATGGTATTTGATTAGACAAGAGTCCTTATCTATGTGGAAGCTTTTAGGGAGATATCCCTGGTCTAATACTGCTCATGGTAAGAATTCTGAAATTTTGGGATTTATTTTACAGACATGACTTCCTAGAAAATGTTATATAAGCTTTGAAACTGAGTATAAATGGAGATGCTTTACAACTGAGGTGGCTTTTTCTATGTAAATGAGTTATCTTTACATAATGCTTACAAACCTTATATATTATATAAGGTATTTCCAATATGGGAAGACAGGATCTAAGGATGTACATTCATATTCTAGGACCTCTCTCTGTTTTGTCTGTATAACTTGGTCTTCTAAAACAAACAAACAACAAAAAAACCAGGACCCCATGGAGAAATAATTAACGCCAAGAATGGAACAGAATAAAAATAAGATGAGTCTAAAACATTTTTTGGCTAGAAAAGAATGGAAATTCTCAAAGACTAATGGGCTTATCAAAGAAACATAGAAATCAGCTTAAAGGGTCTCCTCTGACCATATGTGGAACAACAAAACCAAAAAATAATAAAAATGAGAGATGATAAATTGAATATAATAGGAACCAATGAATCCACACTGATATAGATCAATAATAAATGGATAAAATGGATCAATAAATGGAGAGAAAATTTGGGGGTATTTTTACAATAGAAAAACAACCTACAAATGTGGACAGAATTATGGAGTTAGAAAATCACAAGTAGGTAATCATCATAGTAAAATTAACTCCAGCAAAAAAATACTACAGGATGCAAAAACTAGTGGGTAAAATTGAGTTGATATCAGGATTTTACATACTTTCAAAATGTTTCTTCCCCAAAATTTATTGATAACAAAGGGAACAAAAGTATTGAGACCAATTAACATCATGTCAATGGGATGCAATATTGGTGATATTACAGAAAAAAATAAAAGCTTGACATTGAACAAATCCAAATTGAGAGACAGTCTATAAAACAGTTGAATTACAATCTTTTAAAATATCAATATCATAGAAGCCAAGGGAAGATTAAGGAATCGTTCTAGTTTGAAAGACACTAGGAAGAAATAACAACTGGGTGGTATATGTGATTTTGTATTGAACTGAATTTTCCGTGTAAAAGATGCTACTGGGATAATGGGCAAAAAATAGGATCTCTGAGTGCAGGGTATGTTGAAGTTGTCTGTGAGATTCTCTGACATTTTTGTGAGTTCAAAACAATGTATTTATTTATTTATTTTTACAAAAAAAGCAATTTGAAAAAGATTACTGGAGAATGTAGCACCACTAGCATCAAAAAACAGCAGTAAGAATGCACATTCAATGTCACCAACGTGTGTATAGTCATTTGATTATGCTACTCTCAGAACATTGATACTGAAACCTACATGAAATATTTCAAGTATAAAACCATATAACACAGAGCTGTAACCTCAGAATAAAGACAATAATCATAAAAAAATCCTTCTAGCCACTCAGGTCCAATTCTGCAAAAGATTTTTTCTAATCTTGGTATTTTGAAACTAGTGAAGTGTTGATAATTGTCCATTTTATTAGCAAACTATGTTTTAATAACACTGAATTATACATTATGAATTTTTATAGAGCACATTCAGAAAACGCAATGTTCTAAGCAGTACCTGTAGGGCACCAACTGTGGCCCCGTTCATATGAGTCCAGAACACTAGGGTACATTTTGGTCCCGTCCGTGAAATAACAGGAGTGAAGATGTCAGCAATGTCACCAAATTTTCCATTTGAGCTATCAGCATATAAGTACCAGCCATCTGTGGTATTTCTGGGGAAAGTATGATGTATTCATAAGATAAAAAAGAAAATCATCAAAACAGAACATCAAAATATAAGATAGTTTTGTCATTGGTCATATTTTATCAGTCTATTATTTTTCCTGAAAGTATAACAGTGTTCTGTAACATAATGACTCATCACCTTCAGCAGAAATAATTCTTCTATTTTGATTCTGAATCTATGTATCAATTGGTACAATGTGTACATATTATGATAAAGGCTGAAGTTACCGGGCGTAGTCTGTAATGACTTGGTTGATGTTAATTTTACAATGATACTGCCGATACCCTGATTACCTTTGTAGAGTTTATTTTCATGTGGGTGGTATGAGACCCTGAAGTACTGAACAGCTTTAGAAGAGGCATAAAAAGAAGAAAAATATGTAAATCATTAAAGCATAAAAAACAGAAAGGAAACAGGTCTGGGATTCTACTCATAGTAGGTCTAAAAGGCTTTCAGTTTCAAATTTATTCTTTGTCTATTAATTTAGGTCAGTGTTACATAAACATATTTTAATAAGCTGGTAGATAATTTTTAATGTGCATCTGTTCTTTCCTAGTTGCAAATAGAAGAGGAAAAATAATGATAGACACAATTAAATATCAAGTAATCTTGCCATACAAGACAGAGTTTATGGGGCCCACTTTAATTATCAATTCAAAAAAGAGAAAATAGAAGATTAAAGACATGCTAGGTAACACACAGCTTGTTGAATTGTTAAATCAGTAAGTGATTCCTCACAATTTGGGCATTTTGGTACTCTTTGTTTGATTAATTAGATTTCTTACCACTTTTTTACCTAAATGCCATGCTCGATTATACAGAGTTTAAACTTGCTACTTATTAAAATCGTTTTTATTTTGAAAGTTTTATAATTTTTCAGCAAAGAAATATGAATCACTAATAGCACATAGATGGAGAGAAAGACTTTTTTTTTAATTAATGTTTATTGGGGTGACAATTGTTAGCAAGGTTACATAGATTTCAGGTCAATCAGCACATATTTATCCGTCAATCCTCGTGTTGCCTGTTCAAGGTGCTGGGAATATGACTGTGAGCAAAAGACACACAGGATTTGGCCTCTGGTCTCACCATTTACTGGGTGGGCAACTTTAAGCAGGTGATTTTATCTCTCTGAACATATCAGTTTCAGTAGAAGTAGAATATCTAACACAGTACCAGACGTATCTTACATATTTAACAAAGAGAAGTTGTGATTTGTGGTTGTTTATGTCATTAATTGCTGCTAATGGGATAAAGACTTTAGTGTCCTGCAAACAAAAATGATCTTAATTCATACCCTCTGTTAAGAGGAGGGATTACTATATTAATTTGTCTGAATTGTGTCTCAGTGAGTAAGCACTTCCAGCTTTGTTTCTTGTGTTTAATACCCTGGATCCCAAAGATACAGAACATAGATGAGTATACGAATGATTCGGTGATTTTTAGATTCACTGAGATCCAGCACAATTGGAATAGATTTTTCCCAGAAATTGACAAACTAATTTTAAGCTTTATATAGAAATCTCAATGGTTAAGAATAGCCAATTTTGTTGTAAAGGAGAATCCAGTTGGAGAATCTAGTCTGTCAGACATCAAGATTCATTATAAAGGTGGAATAATCAAGACAGAGTGGTACTGGAGTCTAGACAGACAAATGGGCCAGAGAAACGGATGAAATAGTCCTGAAACAAATCCATATATATTTGTACATGTGACTTATGAAAAGTTTGGCTCTTCAGAGCAATGAAGGAAAGGACAATCTTTTCATTGTGGACTGAATAAATTAGGTAACCCCGTGGGGAAATGAGAAAAATTCACCTCTATTTCACAGCATTCAAAACTAATAAATTCCAGGTAGATTGTATAGGAATGTAGAAGGTGAAACAATGAAGCTTGTCTAAGATAATATAACAATATCTTTATAATGTGGAATGAGAAAGATTTTTTTTAAACAAAATATAAAAATCACTAACCAGAAGGGGAAATATTGAAAAATGGGACTGTATTCAAATTAAAGATTTCTGTTTACCAAAGATACCAGTGTGATGATCAAAAGGCCTACCAGCGAATGGCAGAAAACATGTGTACCACACATAAGGAATGTAACACTTACTGTCTACTACATACCATGCACTATGCCACACGTTTAATAGTGTGTGTGTGTGTGTGTGTGTGTGTGTGTGAGACAGTTGTTATGCATACATATTATGTAACTGCATATATACAAGCAAAAATTGGATGAAATATCCCCAAATATTAGTATCTGTATTTAGAGGCCATGTATGTTTTATTTTCTATACAGTGCATGGTTCATACATTAAATAAATAAGTAAATATATAAATAAATAATGATTTTATAATTAGTAGTGCACATGTGGAAATAAAAAGATAAATGGAGTGAGAGAACGGTGGATTTCTGATAAAATTATACATGAAAAGTTGATAATGTGTCCTAGGCTATGGAAAAAAAAACAACAACAATAAGACAGAACAAAGCTAATAGATCTGAAGACCATGGAGGAATTAAGGGGCTAAAAGTCACAATTCTGGCAATGATACAAGCATCTATTTGATGGTTAAACCAGAGGTCCCTGTATTAGTTTCCCAGAAATTACACAATGAAAAAAAAAAAAAAAAAAGCAATTTTTAACTTTCCTAATCCATTATAATTCAGAAAAATTTAGTTGCAAGGATAAATATAAATTATTGAAACAATTCTTTACAGTTAGATATTCCTGAAATATCCCCTCACCTGCAAGGAAAAGCAAAACGAGAAACATGGCAGGAGATCAATCTGAAAACTTCAAAAAAGAAAAGTGAATTTGTGTGTTTATATCGCACTATGAATACAGTGACCAGTGTAGCAGTATATTTTATATGCTTTAGCTCGGGGCACATGATGTGTGTACGATTCCTAATGGAAAAATGAAGAATTACACAAACACTTGCCTGTGTCTGGGAGGAGATTATTCAAGCATGTACCTGCAAAGGAAATCAACGCCCCTCCTGGAATGAGTGCAGCAGTAATGATCACACTTAACTGTGCTGTCACTCATAAAATATCAGCATCTCTCTGCCAGCCTTCAAATTGTCTTTTCTCATACAGGGCAGGAAGGAGGATGTTTTATAGAAATCTACTTTTTCTAATAAAACGTATCCTAAGCCCCATAGTAGTGAATGAAGGTTTAAAGAAAGCAGTGTTACACACCTAAGTGTTGAAAAAGTAAAGATCCCAGATGATGATGCGAAAGTCATTAAAAAATGTCATTATAATAAGAGATCTGATTTATAGTCCATGCTATTTTAAAGAAAGTCTCCTCGCTCTCATAGGATGACCAGTTTCTAAAGCCTTACCATTACACATATTAAGCAATTAAATATTTCCCTTTTTCTTTCCCCTTATTTGAAAACCTCCTGGGTATTTACCCTAATTAAATTAGTAAGAAAAATATACCCTTGCATGAACAAATTAAAATATTTTGAGTTAGGTCAATTAACCTTTGATCCTGTAAATATGAGGGACAAATTCTCCAGGCTTATTCTTTAGGTTGCGATACATCTCTTGATTCATTATGATAATGTAGGCTGTTTTAACATACCTGATGGGATATGAGCTAGTAAACATTGTCATGAACTTTATTAGTTTCATGGGGAACAGAAATACAAAGTGTTCAGTAGTACAGTTCTAATGGTTTCCATAATGTTACCCAAGTATCTATGTGAACCGTTCTTATTGTGTGTAGTGGCTCCCCATATCGCCCATCAACTCCACTGTGTATGGCAAACAAAATTCTTAACCCACCAACTGCTGGAGTAGGCTTCTACAACAAGCCAGAACAACCAGAATTTTTCTGTGGAATTTATAGAATATAAATTAAGGGAAAGGGAATGTTCCTTCTTAAGTGGCAAATCTCTTTATAAGCTGATTCCCCAAGGTTTGAAACCAGCTCTATTTGAATCCAAAACTCCACCCATACCCTCTATACCATACTGTAGTATTGCAGGAGACCAAAAAAAAAAAAATTATTTGACCTTATTGATCCTTTCTAAAATATACATCTGATTTTCCCATCCTGCTTAGAAATCTTTAATACATCTTTACTGACTCAAAGTGAGATTCTTGAACTAAAATGTACGTTTTTGGACTGACAGTAAATAAGAGGCTTCAGTAAAATATATATCAATCACCATACACACTGTCCAGGTCAGCTGATAATGTTTTTTTTTTTCATAGCAAGAATTACTTGATAAAGGAAACAATGACTTAGTTTGCATTCTAGCGCCAGCTCTTCCTCTCATCATGCATTTGTAACTAACAATCCACAGACTGGCATTTCATACTGCACGGGTGTATAACGGGGGTCAGAGGATGTGTTCTATGAAGGCCATATAGTAAATATTGTAGGCTTTGTGGGCCACGCAGTCTCTGTTACAACTGCTCAACTCCGTCTTTGTATCATGAAAGCCTCCATGGACTGCTTAAATGAATGGTTATAGGCATGTTGCAATACAGCTATATTTACGAAAGCAAGAATCAGACCAGAATTGGCCCCTGGGCCATAGTTTGCTCACCACTGTTCTATGGATAAAGCCTGGACTCATCAGGATCTGAAGAACGACTTTCTATACAAATAGTTGGCTTCAGCCGTCATCTATTACTTAACTTAGAGACCCAGATTTATATCCATTATAGTTGTTCATGCAATTACTTAAATATATCATGTACTCTCTTTTCTCTGTCTCCCTTATACTGGTCTTTCTTCTGGGCACCATTATAACCTCTGCTATTAGTCTTTTCTCTTTACTAGTCGGATTTATCCTCCACAACATATCTCAAATACACTTTCATCCAAGCCTTCTTAGATTCTTAGACTCAAAATTCTTTGATTCAAAGTTACTTCCTCACCTAAGAATTCCATAGCATTTTATACATAACTTTAAAAATGCATTTTCCATGGTAGATTATAATTCACTGAATATGACGCTATGTACTCCACTAGATTATAAACACATCAAGATACATATTTTAACTAATTTATTATAGTGTCTAGAACATCTAGTAATTGGCTTAAACTCAATTGGTACTCAATAAATGTTTCCTGAATCTGTTGCTAAATAAAAGCAGTAAAGAATTCTAGGTTTTCTACGCCAAAATTCTCCTTTGCAAATGCAAGGCACCTCAATTTTGAAAAGGGACGTACAATTTTAGTACAGTGCTTTTGGATTTCTCTTTCCGAGTCTCATGAAATAAAAATGGAGCCATGAACATTTTCTGAAATTTTATACAACCACCTGGGGGTTGTACCAGTTCAAAATTCAATAACAAAGGTATGAAAGCCAGCTATTTTAATTAGGAATCCCCCCAGTTCCTGTTTCAATACTGTATGACATTCACTGGAGAACAACTCTTGTTGAGGCAAGTAGAAACACATTAAAAAAAATAACAACTGATAAATGTAAAAGTCTAAGAAATTACACCATGTAGCTGTATCTATGTGTCTTCTAATTCCAAAATAGGATTTTAAAAGGCTCACTAAAGTAAGCATATTCTTTGTAAAATAGATTTTAGGCCAAAGAAACACTAGCTTCTGAGATAAATAAAGTAAAATATCTGAGGTTTTTAGATCAGTCTTTACATTAGCAAGCCTTTAAATTACTTCACAGATGAGATGACTAAAATTAAATAATTTGTCAGTGGTATTTCCCTTGGTGAGTACTGAAGCCAGGATGATATTTACCAGATCCATCTCCCTATGTTTTATATTCAAAACTAGTTGTTCTCTAAGTATGGTGCCTGAACCAGCAGCATGACCTGGGAATTTGTTTAAAATGCAAATTCTTCAGCTCTACTGCATAAAACCCTGGGAAAGACTAAGAAATCTGCTTACAAAATTCTCCAGCTTATTCTGGTGCATGCTAAATTTTGAGACTCACTGCCCAAAACATTTACAGTTACAGTTAAAACAGTATTTACAATTCCAAGTTGCTAAATCAAAATGCTAATCCAAAAGAAATACCTAGAAAAACAGATATTCAAGCTTGATTTTTCTTTTCAAAATGAACACTCCAGGGAAAATAAATAACTATAAGATTTAAAAAAAACAAAAAAAAACTTTTGACACTTGTTTTTAAAACAAATCATTTTCTACTACACACTTTGTAAAAAATAGGTCCTATGTTTTAGTAAAAAAAAAAAAAAAAGAAAAAAAGCTAGTTGGGAAGGCTATGGGTTGAAATTCTTAGTCAAATATATTTGAAAACACAATGCACATCTCCAGGGATACAATTTACACACACACACACACACACACAGAATTTGATGTAAGCACTTCTTCAGGAGTTGTGCATCCAACTGTCCATTACACTCTTTTTTTTTTTTTTAAACTCATACATCCCTAACATATTTGGAAAACAAACAAACAAACAAACAAAAAACTGTCTGACACATTGTAAGCACTCAATAAATATTTGTCAACTAAGTTAAAAAAAATTACTAATGACCTGTTTTTGAGTCTCACTAGATAAGTAATACCTTCTAATAAAAAGTTTTTGACCTAGCTTCCAAAACAAATGAGAAAACTTTAAATTTTTGAGAATTTTAAAATAATTTTAAAAATTAAAAAATATTTTAAATTATAAATGACTCAAATTAATGCAAGAATTTAGTCACATATTATGAATGAAAATTAGTTTTGTTTCAGACAAAACACACTAAAACAAAAAACGTTATTGGGTATAAAGGGTATTACAAAATGATAAAGAGGACAATCATCCAAGAACAATCCTTAACGTATAACAATCCTTAATGTATGTGAGCCTAACAACAGTGTCAAAGTATGTGAGGCCAAGTATGTGATGGCAAAGAGAAATAAATGAATTCACTCTCATAGTCAGAGACTTCAACACCCCTCTGTCAGAAAGACATATACAGCAGGCAAAGATCAGTAGGGTCATAGTTGAACTCAACAACATCACTAATCAACTGCATATGATGGATATCTATAGACTACTTTGTCCAACAGCAGCAGGATACACCTTCCTCTGAAACTTACATAAAACACTCACAGCTAAGAAGGACTGTTAACCAAAATATAGAAAGAATTCTTAAAATTCAACAATAAGAAATCAAATAACCTGATTAAGAAATAGTCCAAAGTTTTGAACAGACACCTCACCAAAGAATATATACAGATGGCAACTAAGCGACAGTTTGGTGGTTTCACACAAAACGAAACATACTATTACCATATGATTCAGAAATTACATTCCTTGGTATTCACCTAAAGGAGTCAAAAACTTATATCCACACAAAAGCCTGCACATGGATATGTATAGAAATTGTCATCATAATTGGCAAAACTTGGAAGCAACCAGATGTTCTTCAGTAGGTGAGTGATTAAATAAACCTTGGTAATTTCAACAATGGAATATTATTCAGTTCTACAAATAAATGAGCTATCAATCCATGGAAAGACATGGGGGGGAGCTTAAATGCATATGACTAAGTGAAAGAAGCCAATTTGGAAAGGTTACATAGTGTATGATTCCAACTATATGACATTTTGGAAAAGGCAAAACTATGGAGACTGTAAAAGAACCGTACTTGCCAGGGTGGGGTGGGGAGGAGATGAATAGGCCAAGCACAGAGGATTTTTAGGGCAGTGAAAATACTCTGTATGATGCCATGATGTTGGATACATGTCATTATACATTTGTCCAAACACACAGAATCTATCACACCTAGAGTGAACCATAACGTAAAATGCAAACCTTGGTTGTTTGGATATGTCATTGTAGGTTATCAATTGTAACAAATATACCAGAATTAATTCGAGAGGATGAATCGGATACATAAGGAAAGAATCTATACACACAGAGGCCAATACGCATTATAAATAGAAATGAGGTAAAAGACATAAAAATGCTTAACAAATTTCAATCTGTTATGCAAATGATATAGTCATTACTTTATTGATTTCAATGTGAGGCAAAAATAAGTTAAAAGAAAATTCTTAGTATCTCCTGAAATAATATGAGCCAGTCACATTTGTAGTAATATATTTATTTATTAAGACTAACCTGATTTGTTAACACGTTGCGTATGGCGAGGTTTAAATCCCTCATACCCCACTGTTCCGGCAGGTTTTTAAAAGAAACTACTTTAAAATGCACTCTTCTCTTTAAAGCGTAAATGCTTCTATGTCATTTATTATTTTTCTATAAATAATAGATTCTACAAATAAATTATTCTATAAATGATTCTATAAATAATTATTCTACAAATAATTCAATAAAATATGCAAAGTAAAAAGAGTCAACAGTAAAAATGAGAATTCTCGTTATCCGTCCTTAACGCATGGCTCAGAAAAAACAAAGATTCTCGTGATCCGTACACAACGTGTTAAAAACTCAGTCTTTCCAACTGTTCTCAAAGGCTATTTATTCTTTTACATGAAATCTCACTGAAATTGTGGAAGTTCCATTTAACGCAACTGCCAAATTGGATTCTGCTCATTAGACTATAGATTTGTGATCTTCTCCAATTTTATGAAATGAACTTATAAAATTATGTAATTGTAAAATTCATAGTGAGTATAAATTAATATAAGATACAGCCAAAATTTACTTTAGTAAGTATGTAAATGAAATCCTGGTATGTAAATGAAAGGATTAAAATGGTTGCATACTCCCTTCCCCCAGAGATAACGATTATTAATATTACATAAAATACCTATGTGAAGTCAACATTTAAAAAATTAAGTGGAAAAAGAGCAAAGCAGATAAAATAAGAGGAACGCATAAACACCCACATATACACACAAACCTGCAATTCAAAGTGGTAAGAACAGTGAGTTTGTGATTTTTTGGTCTGAGAAAATTGACAATTTTTCTTACCCTTCGGCTCCAGTGAAAGAAAATGGCACAACTACAGATTTCCCGGCTAAAGGTGCCAGAGATCAGAGCGCAGCTGAAAATTTAAAGGAAGAATCCTGGAAAGCATAAGAACTGCAGAAGGAATGAGAATGAAATTCAGTAGCTTAGACTGAAGGCTGAGCTACTCAAGTGCGGGAAACACACAGGGAAGCATGGTGAAAAGCAGGTAGAGACCACAGGAAAACCTATGATTGAAGAACGGAGGTATGTGAAGCCAAATCTGCAAAGTTAAGGTTTACCTTAACTGAGTACATTTTTCAACCATTAGTAACTCTATCAACTCGACTGGCAGGAGACACAAAATTTCAAGGACGTCAAGTTTTAGAAAACAGTCTGATACTGACAAAGCAGAGATACATAAAGGGAGTCCTAGAAGGGAGCAAACCACAGAGAAAATTAGCTCCATTTCTGCCCAAATTCTTGGGTGGTCACCAAATTGCACAAAAAAAGCAAGAGTGGAAAACTGAACAGAGCTTCATGTTCCTACTGCACAGGGGATAAAGTTTGTAGTTTCAACATAGGCAAATTTACTCCTTATGACAACAAGAAACAAAAATGTTCAGATGACCATGACAGAACCTAGTCACTAAAACCTATTATCAACAACACCCAGTTTTCAATCAAAAACTACTAGCCACGCAGAAAGAGTGTAGTATGGACACTATGGAGTAAAAAACTAACAGCCAATAGAAATTCACTCCAAGTGGGTCAAAATGTTGGATGTATCAGATAGAGTTGTTATAGCACTTATCATAGATATACTCAAAGACTTAAAGGAAAACTGTTTGACAAATTGAAGAACCTTATGGTAATGAAGTATGTATAGATGGATAATCTCAAGTGAAATGCAAACTCTAAAATAAATAACCAAATCAAAATTCAGAGCAAAAAAATACAACAATTAATATTCAAAATAAAATGCTACACAGGCTCCAAAACAAATTGCATATCGCCAAAAGGAATCTGTGCACATGAAAATAAACCCGTAGAAATTATCAACTCGAAAAACAGAAAGTTAAAAGATTGACAAAAACTAACACCACCTCAGAGACCTGTAACACAATATGAAACAATCCAATATTGATACTGTTGGAATCCCAGAAAAAGAGAAGAGAAGGGGGAAATATTTGAAAAAATAATTGTATATCAGAGAAACTTTACATACAAAGACAAATGTAGACTAAATATAAATAGCTGGAAAGAAATATTGGAAAAAATAAACATGAGAAAACTAATGTAATTATATTAATATCAGATGTAATAGATTTCAAGACTGAAGGTGTTACTAAAAACAAAGGGATTCTTTATAATTATAAAAATTTGAATATATCAGGAACATATATGAAATGTAAGTGTATGCATTAATATAGAATTTTAAAATACACAAAATCAAAACTGATAGAAGGAAGAGAAAACTGCACAATCATTATTTCAGACATTAACAAACTTTCTCATTAATCGCTATAACAAGTACATATTAAAGTCAGTAAAATATAAAATCTGAGTTAAATAACATCATCTTAATTTAGATTTATAGAACATTATATGCAAATTCATAATACGCATTATTCTGAGCGGCACATGATACATTTACCAAGATATGCTGGGTCATAAAAAAGTCTGAATAGATTTCAAAAGACCAAAATTTTACAAAATGTTGTCTTAGAACACTTTAAGTAAGAAATTAACAAAAAGTAAAATTTGCAGGAAAATAAACTAGAAATGTGGAAATTAAATAACTCAGTAGTACTTAAAAAGAAGTTTGTGTCATTAAATGCTTTCACGAAAAAGAAGGTGACATCAGCACAGTGGTGACAGGAAATTCTAGCCCTGCATCCCTCATGGAGACCCAAAAACCAACCAAAAACTGACAAAATGTAAACTTACTAGCACTCTGAAAAATATTCAAAGGTCTACAGCAACCAAACAATGCCCAATCAAGAAAAAGCCACATTCCAAATATTAGAAACTTGTGTGGCATTTTTGTTCATGCTTGCCCACATTCCAACCTGTTTGGAGCCTACCTGAAAGACTGTTCTCTGTTTCACCTGACTCAGATGTCAGGTGTAACTTGAATTGGAGGCAGTGAGAAGCAACAGGGCACTGTCTAGGGGAGCTATAAAGAGATTAGGACCTGCAGATGCCTGGGACAAAAGATCACAGGTGGAGACATGCGATAGATCACCTAAGAGCCCAAGGAGCAGCTGGGGGAGGATCTTTAAAAAATTAAGACGTTGAAAAAGCATCCATGTATATTGTACAATCAAAAAACAACACACAGGCCCAGGCTAGATGCATGCTCAGAAAAAACTGAAAAAGCCTTAAGCTTTCTCCTTGGGCTGATCCCAAGACTCCTAATATGCCCAACTAACTAGCAACGGACTTTCCTGACACAAAGCCATTCAGCAAAGACAAAGAAAGGGGGCTGTTTGTTCAAATGCCTAATTAAAAAATAAGAATCACAAGGCATACAAAAATACAGGAAAAGGATTATAAGAGAATATGCCAACAAACTGAATAGCCTAGATGAAATAGGCAACCTACCAAGATTGAATCATGATGAAATGGGAAATTTGAACAGACACAACTAGTAAGGCTATGAATCAGTAATCAGAAACCTCTCTACAAAGAAAAGCTCAGGACACGTTTCACTGCTTAATTTACCAAATATTTTTTAAAAAAGAACTAATACCAATCCTCAAACTCTTTTAAAAAATAAAAGAGAGAACACTTCCTAAATGAATCTATAAGGCCAGTATTATCCTGATAACAAAGCGAGACAAAGACACAAAGATACAAAAAAAAAAAAAAAAATTGCAGAACAACATCCCTGCTGAATAAAGGCACAAAAATCCTCATCAAAATACTAGTAAATGCAATGCAGCAGCAAAAACAAAACAAACAAAAATAATTATATACCATGACCAAGTGGGAGAATGATTTAACATACAAAAATCAACCACGCTAACAGAATGAAGGAAAATGGCCACATAATCATCTCAACAGATGCAGAAAAAGCATTTGATAAAATTCAGCATGTTTTCATGATACAAGTCCTCAACAAACTAAGAGTAGAAGGACACTACCCAACAAAATAAAGGCCATATGTGAAAGGCCCACAGTTAACATCATACTCAGTGATGAAAGAGTGAAAGCTTTTCCTCTAAGATGAGAAACAAGACAACCAGCAAGGATGATCCCCTTCACCACTGCTGCTTAACACTCGTGAAGTTACCAACCGGAGGAATTGGGCAAAAAAAAAAAAAAAAAAAAATAGAATTAGGCAAGAAAAAGAAATAAAAGGTATCCACGTTGAAAAGAAAGTAGTAAAATAATCTCTGCTTGCAGAAAACATGATCTTATATGTAGGAAACGTTAAGGATTTCAAACACGCAAACCCTCTTAGAACTAATATGTAAAAGTGGCAAAGTTGCAGAATACAAAATCAACAGGCGAAATCAATTGTGCTTTAAACTAACGATGAACAATCCAAAAAGGAAATTAAGAAAACTATTCCATTTACAATCACATCGAAATGAATAAAATACTCAGAAATAAACTCAAACAAGGAGGCAAAAGATCGTACACTGAAGACTATAAATTATTGCTGAAAGAATTTATAGAAGACAAATCAATGGAAATACATCACTTATTCATTTGTTATTGTTAAGATGTTACTACTACCTAAAACAATCTATAGAGTCAATGTAATCCTTACCAAAATCCCAATGATGTTTTTATAGAAATAAATCTATCCTAAAATTCAAGGGACTCTAAATACCCACAACAATCTTGAAAAAAGGAGAACAAATTTGGAAGACTCACATTTCTGATATAAAAACTTAAGACTAAGCTACAGCAATCAAACCAATATACCGTGTTTCCCCGAAAATAAGACCTAACCGGAAAATAAGCCCTAGCATGATTTTTCAGGATGACATCCCTTGACCATAAGCCCAAATGCATCTTTTGGAGCAAAAATTAATGTAAGACCCGGTCTTATTCTCGGGGAAACATGATAGTAGTGGCATAAAGACATAAAGACCAATGCAATAGAATAGAGAGGCCAGGAACCCTCACATATATTGTCAAATGATTTTCAACAAGAGTACCAATACTAGTCATTGGCTAAAGGATGGTCTTTTCAGTAAATGGTTTTGGGAAATCTGATCTGAAAATCCATTTGCAAAATAATGAAGTTGGACTTTTACCTTACATCATATACAAATATTAACTCAAACTAATTTGAAGATCTAAATATAAGAGTTATAAAACTTTCAGATTAAATCCTGGAGGAAAATTGTCAGGATACTAAATTTGGCAACAACATCTTGGATATGACGAACGATAAGGAAAGCAAAGGAAAAAAACAACAAAAAATAAACCTAAGCACATCAAAATTAAACTTCTGTGCATCTATGAACACTATCAGCAAACAAAGAATCTTTGAGAAAATATTTGTCAATCATACTCTGACAAGAGATCAATATCAGGAATAAAGAATTCCTACAACTCAACAACAAAATAAAAAAATCAATTCAAAGTAGGCAAAGGACATAAATAGACATGCAAATTACCCATAAGCACATAAAAAGATGGTCAAAGTCACTATCTTTAGGGAAATGCAAATCAAAACCACAATGTGGTATCACTTCACACCCATTGGAATGGCTATTATAAGACAAAACAACAACAAAAGATCCCAGAAAAGGAACATTTGTTATATATGTAAAATTTTGTTACATATATTTTACCACAATAAAATAATTCAAAAAAATTATATTAATAGGAAGCAAATTCAAGTTCTTATTATTGAAAAAGTTCTCATTTTTGAAATAAGTATTAGTTCTATTCAAATCCAATATTCAATATCTTGCAATACTTGGCTTTATTTATCTTACCATAATTATATAAAGAAAACAAAGACTTTTTATCTTAAACATCAGATACATAAATATAACCTCAAATACCCTCTAATTTGCCCAGTGTATCTTCTTTCCTATAGGTTTCATGACATGAAAAGATCAAGATCCTTTCCTCTATATTCGATAGTAAATTTAATTGTAGGAATATAAAAACTAAATGTCAAAGGAGAAATGGGAGTGAGCAGAAATATTTCACTGTCTCAAAAAAGTAATATATGCAACGGAGAGACAACTTCTTGGAGATGGCTACCTTTGAAAAGCAGTTTTGTTTATCCTGTAATCTAAAATCAGGGTAACACTGCTAGTATAGTGGGTAAAGAAATATACAAGCAATCTGTGTAAACAAATAATAGGCTTGTCAGATGTAAATGAAAAATCACAAGTGTGCAAATGAGTCAAGGTTTTCCAGTTAGATTCTTACTCCTTCTGAAAAAAATTGAGAAGGTGTGTCCTATGGTCAAAATTTAAATGATTCCTCTATTTGACTATTTCCATCTGTAAAAGCCTTTTCCAGATGCTAAAGGCTATGCTGCCTTGAGATTTTAAACATGTGTACCTTTGCACCATTTTTTAAAACCCCTCTGTACTGAACTAGAGATTAAATTAGTAATAGAGCATGAGTAAGTAACAGCTATGATGTTTGAAATTATCTACTGTGTTATACCCGGAAAACTGACCCTCGGATTTATATGTTTGTTGAGATAGCAGATGAGATGGTTCAAGTTCTTTACCTCCTCACAATCATATATACGTAAGTTGAACAGCAATATTATAATGCGTTGTATACTTTGTTAAGAATGATCATGAAGTATCATTCTTTGACCTTTACATTATTCTACAGCTTTGCTCATCAGCAATTGCCATTATCAGTTATTTATAGCATCACTGGTCTGTGAGGGAAAGGCCAATCTACATTTTGAATATATAAAAGATGTAGATCATGTTAGAAGTATTTTAAAACATAAACAAACACTACCTCAGTGTTTTCTGGCTGATAGCCTGTGTTTCTAATAATATGAGTACAGAATATCAGAACTAGAATCTATACTAAGGCAATCCTACTAATGAAATGGAAATGGTACAGGCTACAACAGTTAAGTACCCTTAAAAGGGAAATCTTTTGGATTTGAACATGAGCACTGAAAAGGTCTGGTCCAGGACAACTTAGCAGTACATTTTTCCATTTCGTAAAAAGCATATCATGTCCTTTCATTTTACACCTGGCTTTGAAATATGCTGATTCTATTGCCTGAAACGACTGGGTGTTCATATTTATATGTTTTAGACATTTAGTTGATTCAAAAATTAAAGTATTGAATTTAATAATTTAATTTAAAAATAATGCATAAAATAGATTTAAAAAACATTTAATTTTAAAACCTGCCTTTCCTAATTAACTCACTAAAAGCTTTCCCAGAATATAATTTTGAGTTCATGACCTCCTAACCAACAGTATGACTGTTTGGTTAGGAAATTTTGTATTTAATTTAAAAGAGACTGAAAAGTAATCCTTGGCAAGAAATTTAGATATCTAAGGAGAATATGAGAAAATTTAATTTTAAACCTAGTGATTTCCCCAAAGAAACTCTAGCTCAAAACATTTTTGTGTCTTTTCTTCTTCTTTTTCATAAGAAACTGCACACCTCATGTAAAATATATCCAAAGTTAATAAAATTAATATAACTGTGCATATGAGTTAAGAATATAAATATATAAGGAAGTAATCCATAAAAGCCTTAAAATAGAAGCTTAGAAAAGAGAACTAATTTTATCCTCAAATTTTTATTATCACCAACCACCTTTGGCTTTGCCTTCAACTTTTTCTTATCTTTTATGGTCTCTCCACCTTTGATCCAAATATTAAATATTCAACTTTGTTATCTTTTCATTTTCATTATTCATGATTTATTCCCTCTTTTCTCATAGTCACGAGATCAGCATTATGCTAAACGTTGACTAAAACAAAGCAGACAGCACCCTTTCTCTGGAAGTACTTGCACTGTCATGAAGGAGTTAGACAATTAATACTGATGACACTCCGTAACATGGGCTGTACTACTGGTAATACTCAGAGAAGAACTATTTGGATTAGACTGGACAGAGCGATTAGGGAAAGTTTCCCAGAAAAGTTGACTTTCTTTTTCTTTCTTTTTTTCTTCTTCTGTTAATACGTCTTAGAAGTTATTTCTAGAAAACAGCTAGGTTTTATTTATAGTTTTTAGCATCACTATCTATGAATCCTGTTTTGAAATTATCATCGATGACTGTGTTTTGAATTTATTTTTAAATTAACTATGGCCAGAAAAAGCATAATGTGTAAAGATATTGCAGTATGTTTTTTAATTTTTATTAAATTTTTGGAAGTGACATTGGTTAGTAAAATTATATAGGTTTCAAGTGTACCATTCTGTAGTACATTATCTACATATTGCAATGTGTGTTTGCCACTCAGAGTCAGTTCTCCTTCTATCACCATATATTTGACTCCCTTTATCCTCTTCTACCATCGCCAAAGGTTAGGAGACTGTTGAATGAAGGTACTGTGGCATGAAATAGAATCACATTTGGAGAATAAAGGAATTTGTTGGATGAATAGGAGAGTGGGTTGATGAAGAGGCCAAAATAAGCCTGAGTCAAACAATAAAAGATCTTAATGATGGATGTTTTAACTAACCTTATTGTGGCAATCATTTTGCAATGCATACATATACAGAATCACTGCTTTGTCCATCTGAAACTTACAAGAAGTTGTGTGTCAATTATATCTCAATAAAGTTGGGAAAAAGTATCTTAAGACCAAGTGAAGGAGATGAAGTACATCTACTTGGGATATCTACAAGGTATAAAACTAAAACATTCAAAAGTAAAATTGGTTATCTTCCATTTCCACAGAAAGTTCCTAATTGGACTTCTGCCAACCCAGATTTCCAAGTTAAAAACTAATGGTTCTCTTTAGCTCTTTGTCTGTCACTTTGCCTTTCCAATTAATCATCCAGTTGTATTGCATTTACATCATACATGTATCACTGTTGATCACTTCTATTGTACTTTTCATTTTAGCTATTGAGCGTTTCAACTCCAGAATTTCTATTCGGTTCTTTTTCATCATTCCTGTATTATTGATATTCCTTATTTGGTAAGGCATCTTTATATTACTTTCTTTTAATTCGTTAGACACAGTTCCCCTTAATTCTTTGAAGACAATTATAACAGTTGACTTAAAATCTTGTCTACTAAGTTCAACGAGTAGGCTTTCTTTTGACTGCTTGTTTTCCTGTGTGAGCCAAACTGTACGAGTATTTTCTTAAACTCCGGAGATCACATGTCTTCCCCCAAGGTTTGTTGTTGCTTCCACTTGCTGTCATTTTTGTTGGCATTTTAAAAGTAACACTATGGACTAATTTTCTATATAGTCTGTATTCATTGGTGTGTGCAACCACTGAAGACAGCTTGGTTAGCTTTGTGGTCACCTAATGATCGGATAGAGATTTCTTTAAATGCATTGAACCAAAACAGTGTCTGGCCTTGCCAAGAGGCTCTGTGTATGTTTTGGGGCATGCCTACAATGCTCTAGTAAGCAGATTAATAATTGCTTTTGCCTTCACTTCCTGCTTTTACAGGACCATCTCAGGTATTTTCTGGGCATCCACACAACCAGGTTTCTTTTTTGACTGTTTCGATCAACCTCTTTCATGCCACAATTTGTAACGGTCTCAGGTAACTTCAAATAGCTGCAGCTGATTATTTTCAACAACTTCCTTGAGAATAAGGTTGTTCACAGATCTCTGAGTCAGGTCAAATAAGGACAAACCCAGAGAACAATTTTTTTTTCCATTGATCTGCCAGTAAAATAGAGATAATTATTTTATTGAGCTTCTGGGGAGATCTAAACCCTTTCATCCCCTCCAGTGTCTACTAAACACTGGTTTTCATAGAAACAGAAATTGCAAGGCTCTTGGTTTTCAAGTCGATTGTGGATATGAATAGATTAGGATGGGGTTAGGACAAGTAGGAAAGAAACAACATTTTTGTTTGTTTGTTTTGGTTTTTAACATTCTTGAATTTTTGCAAGCCTTTATTTAATTGTCAGAGTTCTGAAAAGAAATTGGTAATTTTTGTATGTTTTTATGGAGAAACAGCTTTTCAGAGGTACTAACCATACCGTTCCGGACATGCCCACTATTCCTGCTTTTCACGCTATTTATTTTTTGTATTTTAATTAATATATTATTTATATATACTAAGGCTATAAACATTATTGTTTTATATAGCCAATAGTCACTTACAGTAATTCATATATTTATCTTTCAGCTTTTCATTCATTAATTCATTCCCTTATTTCCATCTAGGATTATTTTCCTTTGTTGGTTCTAGAATTTCCTTTATTATTCCCTTTCATGTGAGTCTGCTAGTGATCAATTCTTTTAACTTCATTTGTCTGCAAATGTCTGTATCGTGTCTTCATTTTTGAAGACTACTGAGTATAGAATTATAGGTTTACTTTGTTTTATTTTTACACATTGTGCCTAGATATAGGCAGGCATCTGAGGCCCTTCCTCTAGAAAGCATAAATGATTCCTCTGGCAGGCGAGATGTCCAGTAGCAAATCACCTTAACTCAGGTATGGAGTGAACTGATTGGAGCTGGGCTCCCACAGGAAAAGCCAAAAGCTCTGTACTTCTTGTAATCTCTCAGCCACCCATGCTCCCAAGCACCTCAGCCTCTCAGCCAAGGTATTGTGTACTTTTTCCCCATTTCTAGTCCTGCTACACTAAAAGAATATACCCTTCGAGGTGCTACAGTCATATTCTTCTCTTGCAGCTGAGTGACTGTATTACCCCTTTGGCATCAGTGATTTCCAGTGGTCCCAGGGAACGCACTCTTTGGATGATCGCAGTACTCAACACAATAGAACGCTATACCGCATCGGCTATCATTTGTCTTTCTTATCTTTCTTATCCCTTGTCTTGCAAATCATCTCCTACTCAAGAGATCTTTATTTCTGTTTTTGGTACCACCACTTCTCCTCCAGTCACCAAGGAACTGAGTCTGGGAATCAAATATTTCCCTGCCTAACACTTGCCCTGAATTATTAAGTTTTTATACAATAAAGCTAACGTTTCTCATTCCTCCATGATGGGTATAACCACCACTTTATCTTTGCTTCATGAAATTCTGTGTAGCACTTTAAAGCCAGCTCAAAAACTACTTTTCTCATAATTAGTTTGTTTTTTTTCCATTGTGCACTATCAAATCTCCCTACTCTGCGTCCAAATAACACTGTACCTTCATTATGGTCCTTATATGCTAATTTTAAAATTTTAAAATCCCTGCATCCCCTTCTGTTACTTCCTTAAAATGCTTCTTGTAACAAGTATGCAAAAATATCTCTTAAATTGCATTTTAACATGTCTTCAAAAGTAAAATTTCTTAGGGAATATAAATGATCTTATGAATATAGTTTATACATTTATGAAACTGTGTATGAACTCACTATATTCTAAAACCCTTGACTAGATATTATAGAGACAATTCAAAAAAATAGCAATGATATAGTTTTTAAAACCTACAATCTGAACCTACACTTTATTATCCCAGAAACTGCATTACTGGTGCTGTTATGCCTCAAATAAGATATCTAAATATATTTAGTTGCCTAAAGGAAACGTCATCTATATACTCGTATACTTTCTCTTTAAGTCTTATGATTGCAGAAATTTAAGAATGCTTTTTAATTATACTAAATAATAATAATGAGGAAAATGAAATTAATTATTCATAAAAATGGAAACAATTATAAGTAAATTATGAATTAGTTCAATTAAAACAAAGTTCACAGAACCAGTATATTCCTAATGAGATCATTATTATTGCTTGCACTTTCTTAATTTTTATTATTTTTTAAAATCTCACCATGTTCTCAAAATGCAATGCTATTTACAAAAATACATATGATATAGTATAACATTGTAAACTAAGATACGTGTGTGTGTATAAATAATAATAAAACCAAAAGAAAATAATAGCTGAGAAACTAAATGGGGCCACTGATGAAACCAGATCACAGACTGTATTCCATAAGTTTCACAGAATCACTAACATTATCTTAAAATTTTAATTCTAAGCTTTATATCAGCCAATACGAACAGAGAAGCATAAACAGTAATATAATTCAGAGCCTCAAGAAAACGCAAAACCAAATCAATTTTTCAGTAACATTGTATCATGTGCTCATAACAGACTGGAAACAAATTTCTCACAAATATCTTCGTAAAAAAACAAGATATAATTTAACTAACAATTTCTTCAGTCACATTTTTGTAATATATAATGAAAGACTTCCAAAGGGCTATTTTATTTAGCAAATACTGGTACATATCAATTCAATAAATCAATATATGGGAACCAATATGATAATTAATTGCATCCTTTATAAACCAATCCTAATTTATCATGGCATCATAACACTGGGTCTTTACAAATATCAATAGGAAGGTCTTTATATTGAGCATAGGTTTAGAGCCAATTCCTGTCAATACTTAAATCTTGAGGAAACAAATCAATAAAACTCCAAATAATCTTAAATTATTCCTGAAAGATTTGTTCACAAGATGATGAAGACCTCAATATTTATCTTTCATGAAAAATAATCATGCTAAAGCCTGCTGGTCTCTCACATAAAACAGTCAGCTTCTAAAAAAGTCAGCTTCTCAATTTGCCAAGTAACATTTCAGGGGAAAAAACAAACAAACAAAAACTAGAAACTCTAAGAAAGGACATAGTTACCTTTGGGGGAAAATGCTATAAAAACGAGTCCAGTCATGTGAACACATACCCAAGAAGTTGATAAAGTTACAAAACTTACGATAGTTAGAAGCCTACTCTTCAGATCCGATCCTATGAGACTCAGAGCAAGCAACCGTGCCTGACGCCTGTGTTTTTGGGTTATCTGCCTAAGACCAGGATTTCAATACCTTTTAACAGTGTCTCCAGGTGATTCCACTATGATTCCAATTTCAAGAACCAGATCTCGACTAAACAAATGGGTCCTCATAGTGTGGTTCCCAGACCAGAAGCATCGCATCACCTGGGAACTTGTTAAGAATGTAAATTCTTAGGGTCCCCCCAGACCTACTCAATCAGAAATTCTGGAGTGAGCCCAAGATTTCTGAGTTTTAACAAGCTCTCCAGGTGATTCTGAGGCATGTTTGAGAACCACTGTACTAAAACAATCCCCAGCAAAGCCAAATGAGATTACCTTGATTGGCTTGTGTCAAAAAAATCTGGGTTTGGTGCATGAAGAAAGAAGGCAGGTAGGAATGGTTTTGGGCGCTGAACATTTCTCAATCGTTTCCTTTCCCGGTTGCGATCACTAGCATTCACCTATCTTCTCTTCCTTTTTCTTCAGAATTATTTATAGAGTATCAGTTTTCTATCTCTCCATCTCTCGTGACACAAACTGCAATCCAGTCATGTCAGACCTTTCAAATGCTTAGTGTTTAAAAAAGAGATTCACAAGATGTATGTAGGATAGTGTTTCAGAGCACAGACTTCAGTATCTGTGAGATTTGGATTTAAAGCTTCCAGCCTCAAGCTTCCTAAATTGTGTGCTCACAGGCAAGCTGTTTAACATCTTTAAACCTTGCTTTGCTCACATGTAAAACAAGGTAATCATACCACCCCCAAATGTCCACTGGGAGGACTCAATGTGATTATGTATGAGAGGGCTCCACACCAACCCTTTCACATAATAAACACTCAATTGGAATTGCTTTCATTTCTAAGAGGCTTCATCATATGAAAGCCACCACTGTTCATTTATCAGTACCTGTTAGTTTTGTGTAGTCAGAGAATATGCTGGAGAACTTAAATACCAGAATTTACTTCTAAACTTATAATTTCCCCCTATTATCATTTAATAGCATTCACTTAACTATTGTTCTTTGTAATAAGCGAATTAAAGGCAGGTTTTAAGTAATAAAAAATAGATACAATTTATTTTTTATTATATTTAAAGTTTACTACTGATAAATCACCTGAAGTCTATTGAAAAAATGATTTAAAAAACAAATAATTGCATAAACACAATATCCTTCTTTAGCTAATACATTTAGAACATCTGTGAATCGGTATGCTCATTTGTGTTAGTACCTATTTTGTGCAAGACAATGTATGGGTTTTTAATAAATACATTTAATGCATTTTTATAAATACTTTTAAAATGAACACTGTGTTGTCAATCTATGGAGAGAGATATGTATCCATTTGTGAATTGAAAGATACTAGTTATTCTATGTTCTTTATTATGTTAAGCATCGACTACAATCTTCCATCCTTTGGTTACATGGCTTTTAAAACAGAACAAAAATATATGCAAACCTGTTTTTAAATAAACTATTTTTAGTCTGATCTGCCTCCCAACCTTGATAAATAGGGCAAAATTATTCTTGTTGACTAATAATATCATGAAGAACTTGAAGAAATTAGTTCTAACTACCAATCTTACTGAAAAAACAAAACAACCCAGGATATTAAGGAACTATACTTTGAATTTCATTATGACTGCAGTTTTAAAGGATAGGCTTTGTAAGATCAAGGTAAATAGTACTTAGGAGAAAAGGTCTGTGCTAGATAGGTTATTAATGAAAACTACCTCCGTTCCTACTTTCTGGATTAATTTGAATATCAAATAAATTCTCAGTAATAATTGATATTCTTAATGTCAGAGACATTTGGATAGCTGCATTAAAGTCATATCATCCTGAAAATACCTTCTTAAAATGAAAAATATAAGCATCTCATCTAAGCAAAAACCTTCAAGTCATAAAGAAAACGTACTGTCGTCCCATACTCATATTTCTATGCCTACTGAATAGCTAGACAACAAATGTAGGGAACAACAGAGCCCTCTTTTCTGCTCTATTAAAGCTCACTGCGTACTTTGTATACTGAACCTCAAGTAGAACTTCTTAATTTCTGTTCAATTTATTTTGTTCAAAATCCACTGAAAAATTTAAGTGCAATTTAGTTAATTTCTTTTAAATGTGGATAGAAGTGGATTAAAAAAACCATTTTTATGATAATTGCTGATGATTGGAAATATTAAACTAAATTAATAATGTTTAAAATGAAGATTAAAATGCCAAATTGAAATAGAACTAAACCAAGCAGGTGCAGGTGAAGAAATGTTTCCATTAGAATAAAATTAAGTTTGAATGCAGATTATAGTAAGAGATGCATTTCACTAACCAGGAAGACACTTTATAAATTAAACTCAACGAAAGCATTTTCAAAGCACTTTTCTTTGTGTTGGGATTTAGAAAAGACACGGGGAAAAAATTATTAAGGCCAGTGGATTCTATAAGATTTATAATCTTGTAGGAGAAAGAAAATAAACCCAGATGGATATATACAGAAAACTCCATTGATTGAATTAATGCTAAATATCCAGAAAGTGAGGGAGCAATTAAGGGTATTACTGAAACAAATTATAACCCTAAAGTCGGAAGAAAGTCTTCTTTCCACCTCAACCACCCCTAACCTCCACTTGCAGATATAACTTACTTGACAAACATTCTAAAGCAGACATGATACCATTTCCTTCCTAGCATCTTGATCACAGCCAAATACATTCTCCACTAACCTCCCCAGTAACTTCTAGTCAAGGTTCTCATCCGATTTAATTCTGATATAAACACTCAGTGTCCTTAAACTTTAATATAATGACATTGCTTTGGGGGGGGGGGTTCTGTAATGTTGTTTTCTAGACATATTTTGCCCATAATATTTTATTAACTAACTCCCACTGCCATCAAATATATGACGCCAACCTCAGATACAAAAGTTATTTTTACTTCTTTCCCTAGAGTGACAACTTGTTTTCATCTTTTCTAAACGGCACCCTTTATTTTTGTGAAGTTCTCTATTCTCTTTTAGAGACCCATCCTCTTCCCTTTATGCTTGGTAGTGAGTCATAGTGCATTGGGGTGAACGTATATTACAAAGAGAGCAGAAAATTCTTCCTTAGTACTCTCCAGAGGCAACCATTCATCATAAAAGGTTAGAATAATGGCATTGCCTCTGCCCCCATGGGGCTTACAGTCCAGGGAAGACATATAAGGTTTTTACTTTCCAGGGATACATACCGTCAATAAGACCCTCTCAATTGTTTCACCTAATTTTCTTACTTCCAGCTTTCTTTCTTTGTCAATCCTGTCTACACATACGAGTAGATACCAGAATTCAGTTCAATGCATTTCTATTTTCTGACTTAATTGCATAAAAACCTTGAAATGACTCCTGTGTGCCCCAACAGACACCCCCCACTGCCAATATTAAACTCATTAGCATATTATTTCAAGCTTCCTGAAATTTGAACCAACATATCCTTCCAATCTTAATCACAATGTATGAACTAGCATTTAACATTGCATTATGAGACGTATTTTGATCACTGTTTTGCATGCATTTTCTTATTTGAGAATGATGATACTCATATTAGATATATACTCTGATGCACATTTTTTTTTTCAGATGAAGAAACTAAAATGCAGCGAGTTTATGCCATAAACTAAGTCCACACAACTAATGAATGCTAGATCTGGGGTTAAACCTAGTGTTATTTGATTTCAGAACTTGTTCACTGTAGTGAACTGTAGGCTAAATAAGGGCCCCCAAGGTATCAGGTCCTAATCCCTAAAACCTATCAAATCTGTTACCTTCTATGGCAAAGCCTATACATGCAGATGTCATAAAATTGACAATCTGAGATGGAGTGATTATTTGGAATGATCTGGAAGGACCCTAAATGCAATCATGCATGTCTTTATAAGAACAAAACAGAGGGCGATTTGACACAGACAGAAGAGGAAGAGGTCATGTGACCATGGAAGCACAGTACAGTGATTTGGCCACAAACCAAGGAACGCCAGCAACCACTAGTAACTGGAAGAGACAAGGAACATGTTGTCCCCCTGAACCTCCAGAGGGACAGTAGCCCTGACAATACCTTCACTTTGACCCTTTGATACTGACTTCAGACTTTCGGTCTCCAGAACTGGGAGAAAATTAATGGCTGTGATTTAAAGTCACCAACTTTGTGATAATTTGCTACAGTAACCATAGGAAACCAATACAGGCACCAAAACTCTGTTCTACACTGCAGCCTTTAGGCAAACCCTGTAGTTCCCAAATCAGAATCAAGTTGAGCGAGAAACTAGAGAATGATGGCTAAAGGACTCGGTTCAATGTTTCATTACTTCCAAATCTGAAGCGGCCTGGTTAGAAAAATCAAATAACCCCAACCTCAAAGCAATTGGGTGCCGAGAGGCTGGGGATACTCTTCAAAAACAAGGCACCAAATTAAAACTGGAAAAGCATCAAAGGAGTAATACTAAATACTTGTGTTGGCTTGCTTTTGTTTTCACATACCAGAAGTTGGTTCTTGAACATGGCAGGGCTAATCCTGCAAGATGAAGACCATTGGTTGTGCCTGAAGGGACAGATGCCCATGTAACAGCAAGCTAGTAAGGCAGGTTGGATGAACGCAGTCCCATGGATTCACACTGGAAGAATCAGTATTGTTAAAATGGCCATACTACCCAAGGCAATCTACAGATTCAATACAATTCCTTTCAAAAGCCCGATGACATTATTAACAGAAACAGAAAAAACAATCCTACAATTCTATGTGAACACAAAAGACCCCCAATAGCCAAAGCAATCTGGAGAAAGAACAAAGCTAAAGGCATCATACTTTCTGATGTCAAACCATATTAGAATGCTATAGTGATCAAAATAGGATAGCACTGGCCTAAAACCAGACACACAGATCAATGGAACAAAATCAAGAGCCCTGAAATAAACCCATGTAGATACGTTTGACTAATATTTGACAATGGGGGAAAGGATACTCAATGGGGGAAGGATAGTCTCTTCAGTACATGGTGGTGGGAAATCCACATGAGTATCCACATGCAAAAGAATGAAGTCAGATCCCTATCTCATACCATTCACAAAAAATAACTCAAAATGCTACCGTCATTATGATGAGTGTAAGGCTCCTCAAAAAAATTGAAAATAGAATTTTCATATGATCCAGCAATCCCTTTTCTGGATATATATACCCTAAGGAAATTAAATCACCACTATGCTGTACACCTGAAACTAATCTAGTATTGAATATCAACTGCAATAGAAAAAAATTAAAATGAAAAAAAAGTCACCATCTAAAAAAGTTAACTGTGCCCCCATCCATGTTCACTGCAGCATTATTCACAATAGCCAAGACATGTAAGAACCTATATCTCCACAGATAAATAAATGGACAAAGAAAATGTGATCACATTATATATGTATTATCACATATATATGAATATAATTCAGCCACAAGAAAGAAACCTCTGCCATTTGCAACAATGTAGAGGGCATTATTCTAAGTGAAATAAGTCAGACAGAGAATGACAAGTACTGTATGCTCTCATTTACAAGTACATGTGGAATCTATAAAAGCTGAACTCATAGAGACAGATACCAGAATGGTGGTTGGCAGGGGCTGGGGGTGGGGGAATGAAGGAAATGGTTGTAAGATGAGTAATTTCTGAGGATATGATATACAGCCTGGTGACTATAGGTAACAATAATGTATACTTGAAAGTTGCTAATAGAGTGGATCTTAAATGTTCTCACCACACACACACACACACACACACACACACACACACACACACGAGGTAACTGTGTGAGGTGATGGATATGTTAATTAGCTTATTGTAGTAATCATTTTACAATAGATGCATATACCAAATCATCAGGTTGCACACCTTAAACTTATACAATGTTCTATGTCATTTGTATCTCAATTAACATGGGGAAAAATATCATTTAGAGAAAAAAAATAATAACACAAAAACTATAAAGGATATAGTTGGCAGACATATCTATGTACAACCTAAGAATTCTGAGATGTGAAAATATGATAAACAATAACAAAAGTCTAATAAAAACAGGAAAAATCTTTGCAACATTCAAAACAGATTAAAAAAATTCCCTCAATGCTTTAAAAGATTTTATAGATCAATAAGAAAAAAAAAATACTACAAACTAAAGACCAAGCAAAGAGCACAAATAGGAACCACCCCCCCACACACAGACACACACACACACACACACACACACACACACACACACACACAGAAATACACTTGGACAAGGCACAAAGAAAAAAACAAGTAACCCTCCTTAGTATTAAAAAAAAATGAAAAATATAAAATTACCTGATACTTACCTAGTCAAATTAGAAAATATGAAAAAGTAATTAAATAGTGTTTGGCAAGCATATAAAAACTAGACAGTGTCATGTACTGCTTGCAAAATGGTATATTTTTGGAGAGTAACTTAAAATTATAAATCAAATATTTGAAAGTATGAATAATATAAAAATTCTACTGTGTATTTTTTTAACTCTCAGGATATAATCTGTAATGTGTACAAAGTTGTATATTGTTCAGTAAAGACGGATTAAACTTGTGTATAATCAAAAGCAACTTATAAATCAGTCAGGAATTAAAGAATTATGGTGCATCCATTTAATGGAATACTACTGGCCCATTAAAAAGTATTGGTAACTAGTTGCTTACAGATCGCATATAAAATTAAAAGTGGATTAGAATACAACATGTTTGATATGAACCTATTTTTATTAAATATATCTATTAATGCACAATGCTTTAATCATGGTGGTAGGATTATGGTTGATATTGTTTATCTTTCTTATCTATATTTAAATCTTTTTCTACAATAAAAATTAATGTCTTCTTCTGTGATAAAACAAAAGGATTCTTGTAGAAGTAAGAAAGAAATTCTTAAGGAATCGGTATACGGTTATTACCCACAGTATTATTTTAGCTCATTTGTATTATCCAAAAAAATCCAAAGACAGAATCCCTTCAGGTATTATTAAAGACAGATAGACAACTAAGATCGACCTGTACACTTGATAAATTTTTATCTGACCTCCACAGTGGACCTTTCATCAAGTAACACTTATTACTGAGCAGTACATATCTATTCATGTATATGCTGGTTCCATGTCTGATTAAACTTTCTATTCTTGGGGTGGCCGGTTGGCTCAGTTGGTTAGAGCGTGATGCTCCTAACACCAGGGTTGCGGGGTCAATCCCCACATGGGCCAGTGTGAGCTGTGCCCTCTACAACTAGATTGAAACAACTACTTGACTTGGAGCTGATGGGTCCTGGAAAACCACACTTAAAATAAATAAAAAAGTTTAAAAAAAGACCTTTCTATTCTCAAAAGTAGGTGCTCAAGAAATACACCCTTATCAAACAAATCGTGTGCCTAGCCAAGGTGACCACTTCATCTTCCAGGCCAGAAATATCTTTGATTTGCATAATTGATGTATCTGCATAAATCACTATGTCAGAAGATCATACTGATGGTGTAAAATGATTCATTTGTGATATAGTATGTTCATATTTTGAAGTCCTTGTCTTAATATAAGAATTAAATATAGTTTATATTTGCTAGTTAAAGAAATATATTTCCTCACCCAGATTTTATATGATAATTCTGTACAGGAGTTGGGATACAAATATATTTATTTCATTTTAATGTGGTTATAGGGAAAGCATATTTAAAATTTATATAATGAAAATACTTTTTTTAATACAATTTTAACCATGATATAAAAGTTATTATTTTAAAATCATACACCATGTTATGAATATATTTTTAAAACTTTATCCTGTATAGCAAATATACTACCTAAGTAATATGCATGGATTTCTCTTAAATTCCATGATTTCAAGCCACTGTAGTTAATTTTTAAAATTATTTATCAAGCAAAAAGTCACTGGACTAAGATGAAAATTAAAATGATTTAATTAAGTAAAATAAATTATTGATACATATGAAAATATAAAGAATGCTTAACTCAAGATCAATCTGAAATAAAAGCAATTTTTCTTGTGTTTTCAAAGTAAAATTATGCTTTATATCCAGTTCTGTGGCAACTCTGCCAGAAATGCCACTTCCCAAAGGTACTAAAACAGTTAAGAGAAAATTACTACATTTAATCTAGATTTTGACTGTTTGTACTTTTATTTTTATTTCAGCAAAATTGTTTCTAAGAGCTGGTATTTAACCATTATTAAAGATTTATTAAACTTGATCTTTTAGAAATTATGTTGGGGTAGTGATAAGGCATCTAAATTAGCCTATAAAATTTTAACTTATCTTCTTACCAGAGAAGGCTCTCAGAAAGCAATAATTTTGGTATTTAATGTCTAACAGGCTAAAGCTTTGAAAATTATTACAGTTGCAGAGCAGAAAACATTAAAATATTTTCAGTTTTACTGAAGCTTTCATCAACACTTATATCCAGCACTTAGATACATTATGGTATGCACAGATATGTCACAGGGAAAATTTGCATTATTTATGTGGCTTTTAGTTTATGATGTCAAGCTTGCACAAATGCATACTATAGACGGGAACGTAGTGCATTTGCAACAGTGGGGACTACAACTCATTTCCAACTGAAAGACAATGGTTAGTGTTATTTATAAAAAGAAAAATTTAAGAAAAAGTAGTTCCATTTAACAAATAAGCAAAATATTTAAGAAATTATGTTCCATCTAATCAGCATTTTGAATGAGATGTTCATACGCAACTAGTTTTTCAACAGTCTGTAATCAAACCCTAAATTCTACAATATTTTAATATCTGTCTTTTCCAGATAATCATGAGATTGGTACATTTTGTTTTGTTCCAACAGGAAGACAAGGGTCATTTTGATTAGAATCAGAGAAAAGAACACATAGGCAAAAAGGTTTGAGAAAAGATATTGGGTATTGTACAATGAATGAGGCAATGTAGAGGGTGCCTTGAAATTATACGTTTTAGATTGACTCAGGGTAGAATTTTCTCCCAAATTATTTCTCAATTATAATAGTTACTTTACAACATACGGATTTTATTTTAATGTAAAATGCAATTACCTTAAAACAATTTTTTGTTTGTCCTGAAATATGTTGTACTAATTTTTTTTTTTTAATCAGTCACTAAATTTTGAGAAAAATTAGTCTACTCTCATCAAAATTGGAATTAGGGGGTAAGAAGCCACGCTCTGCCTTTAATTATATCTTCCTCACTTTCTGCCGTGAAGAACCCCAAATGAGGTTCTAGCACCATCCAGAAATTATACTAAAAATACAGATTCCTAGTTCTATTCCATGAGGTTCTGATCCAAGTGTTTCAGAATGTGCATTTAAATCTATAGTGTATATATATGTTTTCAATGGCCCTCGAGCTACATCTTGAGGAAAACCTAAAGATTCTATGCACATGATTATAATCCATGAACCTAACATAAGCACACATATTCCACTATCCCATCATTTAATAAAATGTGGAGAATGTTCTAGACTGCTATCTGTCTAGATATACCAAAATTAACTCAAAATGGATCAAAGACCTAAATATAAGACCTGAAACAATAAATTGTATAGAAGAAAACATAGGTACTAAACTTATGGATCTTGGTCTTAGAATGGATTTTATGAATTTGATCTCAAAGGCAAGGGAAGTAAAAGCAAAAATAAATGAATGGGACAATAACAAAATAAAGAGCTTCTGCATAGCAAAAGAAACCCTCAACAAAACAAAGAGGCAACCAATCAAATAAAAGAAGATATTTGTAAACAACACCTCTAATAAGGGGCTAATATCCATAACATATAAAGAATTCATACAACTCAACAACAGAAAAACAAAAAATCCAATTAAAAAATGGACAGAGGACCTGAACAGACACTTCTTCCAAGAAGACATACAAACTGCCAACAACAAAAAAAAGCTCAACTTCACTAGCTATTAAGAAATGCAAATCAAAACTACAATGAAATACCACCTCACACCTGCTAGAATGGCTACTATAAACATGACAAGTAATAACAAGTGTTGGAGAGGCTGTGGAGAAAAAGGAACCCTTGTATACTGCTGGTGGGAATGTAAATTGGTACAGCCACTATGGAAAACAGTATGGAATTTCCTCAAAAAAATTAAGAATAGAATTACCACATAATCCAACAATCGCTCTTCTGAGTATGTACCCCAAAAATATGAAAACATTTATCCGTAATGACATATGTACTCCTATATTCACTGCAGCATTGTTCACTGTGTCCAAGACATGGAAACAACCAAAGTGTCCTTTGATAGATGATTAGGTAAAGAAGATGTGGTACTTATATAAATAAAATATAACTCGGCCAGCACAAATGATGAAATACTGCCATTTGCAACAACATGAATAGATCATGAGATTATCGTTCTATACAAAATAAGCCAGACAGAAAAAGTCAGAACCATATGATTTCACTCATATGTCAGATACAAAAACTGAAAGCAACAAACGAATAGGACAAACAAACAAAAACTCATAGACACTAACAACAGTTTAGTGGTTACCAGAGGGTAAGGGAAGAGGAGGGTGATAGAAGAGGGTCAATGGGATCAAATATATGGTGACTGAAGGGGAACTGACTCTGGGTGGTGAGCACACAATTTGATATATAGATGATGTATAATAGAAAGGTACTCCTGAAACCTATGTAATTTTGTTAAAGGAGAACTGGAATCATGGTATGTGGTGAGAAAGAAAGAATTGGCACAGAGCGTTTTGATTTTCAAAACTGGTCTTGAAAACTGTCCAGGTACAATGGTCTTAAAAACCTGGCTTTAAATTTCTAGAGCCAGACAGCTGAGAGAGAAGAGCATTTTCAAAATTACACAAGTTCCCATTTAAATATAAAAATAAAAATTTGGAAAACTGAACTTGGTTTTACTATAAGCCATAAAGTAAGGGATATGATACATAAGAAGTATCTCTTAGCACAAAGTAAAAAATGTCAAACCTGCCTTGGCTGAAGAAGAAGCTGAGAGAGAAGGGGGGAAAGGAAGGCTAGAGATGTGAGCTGAGGGACTGCTCCCTTCTCAGTGATCTGTTGTCATACAGAGCCCATCTGTTAATCATTTTCTGACTATTAAGTATGCCTATTAAAATATATTTAATTATGTGCTTGGGAGCCTATCATTATAAAGCAAAAATATATAGATCCTAATCAACTAATTCATTCACTAAATAATTATGGAGACCTATTAATACCAGTCACTTAGAAATAAAGCAAATACAGTGAGAAGTCACAGTTCCTGTGATTACTCTGGGAATCGGCACTGTGTTGGAGGTAGGCTGGGGGGAGAGAGACAAACATGAAAAGCCAATGATATTATTGTGCTTATAAGAAGTAACCATGTACCTTTACCTATTAGAAGTGAGATTCTAGTCTGCCTTTTGCTTTATGGAAATACAGATTATTATTGAAGGGTGATTTATTTGCATGAGCCAGAGAAACTTGCTGAAATCACCCTTTGTTTTTTGGGAGTCAGAAGCAGCTCAAGGAAATTTTGTATAAGAAAATTTCAAAAATTACTAGCCAACTACTAGGTTATCAAAATATTAATATATGCTATTCTATATACTTTGGGTAACTGGGATGCTAATGTTGAAAACAAATGATGGTAAAACTGGAACCATTTTAATAGAACAAAAGGGAGCTCAGAAAACCAAGGTGAAAAAGTCAGCCCAGGAAAAGAAAACCACTGTATACTGAGGGTATTACAGCTGGCTCTCCTTGAGTACAAGGCAGTCATTTACTGAGCAGTAGATATACCACTGGTTTTCTTTGAAGTAGTGGCCATAGAAGCTGGGGGTCCTGAAGCTTTAACAGTGGAGAAGTATGAAAGCATCAAGGTTTTGAATAGATTCTGTGTAATATAAATGGGGATTCCTTTGTCATCTTCAGTAGCATTTCCTTGAAATCTTTAAAGGAAAGAACGAAGGCTGGGATCTTGTAGAACAGTGATAACTCACTATACTGGGGGTGCCAAAAAATGCATACACATTTTAAAAGATGTTAAGACTTTGGTCAACGTTGCTCAAGCAGCCGTTTGCCATAATCAGAATTGTCTGGACACTAATGGTAACCACTTTGAGCACCTCTTGTAATTGCAGAAGTCAAACGTGACTTCTATTCATCTTTTGCTATTGGTATATATTGACTATTACAATTTTAACATAGTTTTTTTTTTTTTCCTTTGTTAAAATGCATATATATTTTTTGGCACCCTCTGTATTTGTGGACTACAAAACAGGGGAAAGGTATGACCTTAAAAGAAAAGACCCATTGTAATATATTATATAAGAATTAAGGTATTTGAAAAAGGAGGAAAAGGTGAAGAGGAATAAGGGATCCAAATATCTAGGTATAAAACACAGCAGTCATGGAGATGTAATGTACAGTATAGGAAATATAGTCAATAATATTGTGGTAGCGTGACACAGTGTCAGATGGTTGCGGGACTTATTATCATGGTGATGAGTTCTTCAGGTATATAAATGTTGAATAACTATAGTGTATATCTGAAACTAATATAATATAATATTGCATGTTAGCTATATTTTAATAAATATATTTTAAAATAAGACAGAAAAGACCCAAATAAATGATAATGAAGAGCAAAGATTAGAAGAACAGAGAAAGTGGCAAGGGTACGAAGGAGGAGCTGGAAAAGAAGGAGAAGGAGAGAAGGGATTTGGTGGGGAGGAGTGAATAGATCATTTTAAATATATTAACAGTGCTTCCAATGAGTAGTGATATTATAAATTATTTTCCTTTACTTACTCAGGCTTTTCTCTAGTTTCTAAGACTTTCACAAGAGCATTCACTCTTTTTCTGGTTATTTTTTTTTTTTTCAAATTTATATGAAAAAATGCACTCAGCCCTCACATTCTGTGAGTGAAATTTTCATCTTTACAATAGCGCTGGCCTAAGGTAAGGTGATGGGGCATAAATTTGGGAACTGCTTAATAGTTCCAAAGAGACACGTTCAAAATACGTGGTCACTTACTTTGTATGATCCACCGATGGCCTGTGGTTTTCTTCACCATGGTGAATACTGGTTCCATCACCGAGACCCCACCTGAATGTGTTTGAATCTTGAATTAAAGTTTCTGGGATTGGCTGGTACCATTCACACAGATTTCCTTTTTCAAAGCTGCAAACTTCCATAGCTGGATTAGGATGGAATAAAGATCAGCTAATCAAAACAAACATGTCAATAAATGGTGATTTCTACTTGCATCAGTACTTTCTTACTCTTGAGTTTTCTTTTGTTATAATCTAATTTTTAAGCATAATTTTCAAAATTAGGCAATGCTTTGTGTAATTAGTAGAAGAGTTTTAAAGAAATCTAAGAGTAATATATTCAAATACCTATGGTATCTGAAATATGGGGATAAAGAATCTGCTTTCATAAGAAGGTGAGATTTTAATTAGCTCCTAAAGCTGCCACTTAAGTGTTGCCAGTCTTCTCTGACATAACCTTTACATTGCTTGCATGACCTCCAAATTCGGATAAGTCTATTCTTTCTCAACAATAATTTCACAAAGCTAAACTTTAGCTTAGATTCTGAAAGGATTATTCCAAATTCCAAACTACTTAAGTGCAAAACAGTAAAATTTACAATAACTTTTATACTGGATCTCTCTCCTTGAAAATTTTCAATATTCTTATAATGACTATATTCTAATAGCACACAAATTACAAGTCCAGTATTTTTTAAATACATAGGTTGTATGTGAAAATGTTTATCTATTTTTCTATCTTTCTGTCTCTGAATGTGTCCATGTGCCTGTCTGTCTTAAATCATCCACTAATTGAATTAAAGATTAAATTCAATGAGTTCTTATGTATACCATAAACAGCCTGGTGTGCACTCCAGCTTTTAAATGACATCATAAATAGTGACAGCATACTGCTACACCACTTAGAAACTTGGGCTCGATACTTAATGTAAATCTTCAGATGGAAACATTCCATGAAAAAAAGGTGATGTTTAATCATAACATTCAGGTGTATTACTTAATCCCTGACATTCATATTGACCATATAATTATATTTATCTTGTTCAGAGATTTAGGATTCAATAAAACCCTGTTCTTCACATCATTAAAAAAGATATGAATTGTAGATTTTTCAAAAGCAATTAGGGGGCATAAAGTTTAGGTCAAGCAAGAGGAATAAGCGCCAGGTAACTGATATGCAATATTGCTATACAACAAGATCACATTGCACACTTAAAAAAGTGTGAAGAGAGTAGATTCCATTATATTCCTACCCCCAATTTGAAAAATAGAAAATGTAAGACTGTAGGTGACAAACTTTATCATAATATTTCATCTTACAAAGTGGACAGATCACACAATTTGCAGAAATAAAATGGTAATAATTCAATTCATGTTTATTCAAAATAAATAAATAGCCCTGTGATTTAAAAATAACTTATTACTGTGTTTCCCCAAAAATAAGATCAGGTCTTAAATTAATTTTTGCTCCAAAAGACATATTAGGGCTTATGTTCAGGGCATGTCATCCTGAAAAATCATGCTGGGGCTTATTTTCCGGTTAGGTCTTATTTTCGGAAAAACACGGTAGTAGACATTCATTCAGGACATTTAAAGAACTTATCAAAACTTCCCATCCAATCATAAAAGACATTACTAAAACAGCAAAGTTAATCTAAGAAGAAAGTCAGTGTTCACTAAAGACTCATTAGGTGTAATTAATGAGACATTGTATAAATTTTACAAACACCACAACTTGGGTCTGATCATAAGAGAATTTTAGTGTATTCCCATGAGAAAATCTGAATACCATAACGTCTTCCATCATTTATCTTCCATCTGTGATGCATAGAATACTATATCCCTAGCCACTTCAGTTAATTACTGTCCCATCTCACTCGCAGAGTGAGTCATCTTTGACTTTATCAGTTTTTAGTTTAGATTATCTAGTTAATTTATTTATTTTTCATTAAGAAGCATTTCTTTCTGGGTTAAAAGAATAAATACAAGCTTTTCTGTGGGTGGAAATCGCCGAGTAAACATTGTTAAAGTCTCTCCTACCGCGGTCGTCACATCTCAGAGTCTCCCTGAGAGTCTGAACAGCTGCGGAAGCTCTTCATTGGAGGTTTGAGCTTTGAAATGACCAATGAGAGTCTGAGGAGCTATTTTGAGCAATGGGGGACGCTCACAGACTGTGTAGTGATGAGACCCCAAACACCAAGTGCTCCAGAGGCTCTGAGTTTGTCACCTACGCCACTGTGCAGGAGGTGGATGCAGCCATGAAAGCAAGGCCACACAAGGCGGAGAAAAGAGCTGTGGAACCAAAGAGGGCTGTCTCAGGAGAAGATCCTCAAAGACCTGGTGCCCGCTTCACTGTGAAAAAGATTTTTGCTGGTGGCATTAAAGAAGACACTGAAGAACATCACCTAACAGATTATTTTGAACAGTGTGGGAAAACTGAAGTGATTGAAATCATGACTGACCCCTCGGTGGTGAGAAGAGAGGCTTTGCTTTTGTCACCTTTGATGACCATGACTCTGTAGACAAGATTGTCTACAGAGACATACCATACTGTGAATGGCCACAAGTGTGACATAAGGAAAGCCCTGTCTAAGCAAGAGATAGGTAGTGCTTCATCCAGTCAAAGAGATCAAAGTGGTTCTGGAAACTTCGGTGGTGGTCAAGGAGGTGGTTTTGGTAGGAATGACAACTTTGGTCGTGGAAGAAATGCCCATGGTGGAAGTGGCTTTGGTGTCAGTCGTGGTGGTGAGGACATGGTGACATTAGGGTGGCTATATGGGTTTGGTAATGATGAAAGCCATTTTGGAGGTGGCAGAAGCTACAATAATTTTGGCAATTACAACAATCAATCTTCAATTTTTGGACCCATGAAAGGAGGAAACATTGGAGGCAGAATCTCTGGCCATTGCGGTGGTGGAGGCCCATACTTTGCCAAACCATGAAACCAAGGTGGTGATGGCAGATCCAGCAGCAGCAGTAGCTATGGCAGTGGCAGAAGTTTTTAATTACCGACAGGAAACAAAGCTTAGCAGGAGAGGAGAGCCAGAGAAATGACAGAGAAGCTATAGGTTACCGCAGATTTGTGAATAGCCAAGCACAGAGGTGGCAGGACCTAGCTGCTAGAAAGAAGACATGTTTTAGACAATACACCTGTGTATGGGCAACAAACTCGAGGACTGTATTTGTGACCAGTTGTATAACATGTTATTTTAGTTTCTGTTCTGTGGAAAGTGCAAAGCATTCCACAAAGGGTTTTAATGTAGAATTTTTTCGTTTTTGCACCCATGCTGTTGATTGCTAATTGTAATAGTCTCATCATGATGCTGAATGAATGTGTCTTTTTATTTATTTATTTATTTATTTATTTATTTATTTATTTATTTATTTATTTATTTATGTATGTGCTGTGTAAACTTAGTCTACTGTGAAGCCATTTTGGTAAATTACCCCAAGTGTGTTACGTTACATTTCCTTCAGGGTGATGCCAGTTTCTATTTGAAATTTATTTACAATCTGGGTACAGAAGCCATTTTTTTTTTTTTTTTCCCCAGAAACCTTGGTGAAGTTAAGTTGACAGTTACTGTGTTGTGACCTGGAGATCACCATTAAAAGTGTCAAGCAGAGTCATATGAACCAAGCAGAGTCATAGAGTTTATTTGGTTATTAGTGATTGCTGGCACATCCTAGGCAATATATCTAAATTGAATTATGTACAAGATAAAGTTGAACATGCAGATGAAGCTTCTGTATCATCCATTATCATGTGTAATAAATAAACAATTGAATAGCCTCTTGAAAAAAAAGAATAAATATGAACCTTTTTTTATTTTAAAGGTTTAGAATTTCTTGACAAAGCTGACATAAGGCAAATTAGAGTTTCACTGGACTCTGTTATCTGTATGTTCTGAACCTGTAATATTATCAGAACCCTTGACAAATATGATAGTACAGTGAATACACACACTAGTCAATAAAGAGCTGGGGAAGAAAAATATCACAAAGTGTTCACTCCTTCTGATTTTATGCTTTGCTCATTCAGACATAGATTAACTTTTCTCTTCTTAGACTGTATCTTTGGCTGGGAAGTTTACTTTTAAATTAAATAATTTGCCTTTGATCCATTCTGGAAAAGCTGTGGATTGACAGATGTCAATAAATGAAAATCATCTTTCAATAGGATGCAGGTGTTGGAGGGCCAATCTGTATTAGAATCAGTTTCTTATAAATGATGCACATTTGACATAGCAGTCATTTTTTTGTTTTGTTTTTTGCTTTTTAAAGAGGGCGCAGCTCACAGTGGCCCATGTGGGGATCAAACCTGCAACTTTGGTTTTATTAGTATCACACTCTAACCAACTGAGCTAACCGGCCACCCCTAGCAGTCATTTTATATGTGCATTTTGGCAATGACAAAATTTGAGGAACTTCATCACATGAGGGTATTATCATGTCTCCTCCGGAAATACTCTTATTTCATGAGTGTGAATAGAATAGAGTCAAACAGGGGGATGGATAAAAAAGAGCTAGTAAGTGACAGTGCTGGAGTCAAGTAGAATCTATGAAAACAAGTGTTTTGAATCCAAAACATTAATTTAAAGAAACTTACCTCTTGTTGGGCACGATAGAAGAAGGCATGCTGATTCTTCTATTATAATTTTCTATACAAATAGTTTTTACATTAAGAAATTGTTCTGAGCCAGGTTGAAAATTTCTAACTAGGACATTAGGCCATGCTAATTAGAGATTATGCAAGCATTTTCTGATCTGTTTTACGGTTATATTTAATAAATAATTTAGTAACTCACCACAGGATGATTCATCTGACTTATCAGGGCAGTCATATCTAAAATCACATTTCTGGGTGTTTTCAACACAACGACCGTTGGACCTGCAGACAAATTCATTGTCTGTACAGTTGTGTGGAGGTAATGTTACTGGAACTGAAGTTTCTGGTGGAGTTGGAAGGTCCACTGGCAAATTACCTTGACAAGAAATAATATACAGGTACAATTTAGCAGATTTTCAATTTCTTTAAATATTTTACACAAAAAGCTTTTCTCAGTATGCTTCATGTTCAACATAATAAAGAATATTTGATAGTAATTGCTAATCTGCTGAACTTTCTCATGCAAACATCTAAGTCGGTGTTCTTGGTCTTAGGAATGGCCAATAACTGTGGATATCTTTGGTTATACAAAGATGTAAAGGTGCAGATGGAAATTATTGAAAAACTATTCGGAGCTCACTGAATAAATAAGAGGTCTCCTGACAGGCCTTGGAAGATCAGCCAAAACCAAGCGAGTTCAGGACGCTGACATAAGGAACCAGAGTCAAGGTCTGATTAATCCTTCCAGTCTACCAGGTACTAAAAAACTTTGTTCTTCCATTGCTATCAGGAATCTAACGTCTCCTCATCTTTGTTTCACATACCTGCACATATTCAAGATTCAAGGTTGCAAGGGAGACCCAAACAAGAAGTATTCACCTAGAAGTTTTTAAACTCTTAAAGTAATAATTTCTGAAGTTATAGAATTCAGAAGAAACTTATAGAAACTAATTAATTTATACAGTAAATTATTTAATAAACATTTCTTAACAGCATCCCTATGTCATGCACACAGTAGGTTCAATGGATTCAAAGCCAAGTATGCCATCACTGCAATAAAATAGCTTATAGGCAGTCAAAGAAATCTTTCATTTCAATTCCATAGCATAAGTTTATGACAGAGATTGTCACTCATTTTGCTCATTTGTATATATACTAAACAATCTTTTAGAATACCTATTTGTTAGGTCATTATGTGATTAATTGTGTAACACTGTGAAAATACATAGAATAGTGACTATGTATAGTGAGCACCATGTAGGTCCTTTTTAAATAAATAAACTTGTTTAGATTTGAACTTTAAACGAATGGACTCATTCTGTACAAAATCTTCAGAAACCTGGTCTTTTCCTCACGTTGTGCATAAATCCATCCACGGTCCTCTGCGTTCTTGTGGGTCAGTTATTCGGACTGTTGTATTATGTTTCACTACATGATTTATAGCCATTCTACCATGAATGGTTTTTGAGTCGATTCCATTTGAGGTTTTATTTGTATCGTACATTTCTCCTGTTGTATCTAGGAGTGGAACTGCTTGGTCACAGAGCATGAGCAACTTCTTTATGGGATAATGCCAACCTGTTTTCCAAAGCAATTGCATAAATTTCTGTATTTCTCAGCAGGGTATAAAGATTCTGTTGTGAGCGTACTCATCACCCATTGGTATTGCTAGATTACCTATTTGTCATTTTCTTTGCTGTCTATTTTCTTTTGCATCACAGTCCTTTCTGATTTCACTGGTCTCTTTCTGATGTCCACATTTATACAGTTCATTTGGTAAGAGTCTAGTGCAGTGAAATCATTTTTTGTTTGATTTTGGATGTTATGCTCTGAAAGCCTTTTTTTTTCACTCTCATTCCTGAGTTCTGTTTTGCTCTACATTAACAGTTAAAATCTCTCAGAACTTTGAATATAATATTCAACTGTCTTCTAATTTCCATTCTTGCTGTTGTGAAGTCAGCTATCAGTCTAATTGTAGTTCTTTTGTAATTGTGTTTTAATCTCTGGCTGTTTTTAACATAATCTTCTCCTTTCTTTGTTGTTTTTCTAGTTCATTTCCATGAGTCTAGACCTAGATTTACTCTTACAATATTTAACATGAGGTTCACTAGGCTTCTTAAATCCATGTGTTACTTTAATTCTTTGCCATTATATCTTTGAAAATTGCTTTTCCTCAATTTTCTTTTTCTCTCTCTGGAACTCCATTAGCTTTTATGATCTATCCTTCAAATAAATCTACCTTTCCCATTTTCCTTCTCTATATTTATATGCTATACCTTAAAACTTCCTCATAGCTATTTGCCAGTTGAGTAATTATAACATTAATGTTCTCTTTCAGCAATTTAATTCATCCACCGTGATTATTTATATCATTAATTTTATTTCTCAAATCAAGAAGGCCAATTTGATTTTCTTTTCAAAATTTTCTGTTATTTTTGTTGTTGTTGTTGTTGTTTTTTGTTTTTTTTTAACAATGTCATGGCATTTTCTTAGGGTTTGGAATCCTTTAAAATTTTAATTATTGGTTTATTCATTTTCTATTTCTGAATAACAAATTTTCACAAACCTTATAATTTTAAACTACTAAACACTTATTATCCCACACAATTTCTATGAGTCTGAAATGCAGAAGAGGTGTGGCTGGGTGGGTCTGCCTGAGCATCTTACAAGGTTGTTGTAAAGATGTGAGCCAAGGCTGCAGTCTTCTGCAAGCTTTACGGTACTGCAGGATCTGTTTCCAAGGGGCCCGGCTCACATGTCTAGGAAGCTAGTGTTGCTGTTAGAAGAGGTCTCAGTGCCAGGACTTTCTCCACAGGGCTTCTTGTGTCTCCTTTTGACTTGGTGTCTGCTTTCCCTCAGAGTAAATGATCTAAGAGAAGACAGTAGAAGCCTAGCTTTGGAAACCACACACAGTCATTGCCACATGGCTCTTTGGTTGCACAGGTCAGTCCTACCCAGTGAGAGAGGGGACTGGTACACAGGGCATAAACACCAAGAATAGGGATATCGGGGACTAAATGTTTTGGAGGCTGGCTACCATAATTTACTGTGCTTGATTTTTCTGTGAGAATCCTTTATCACTACTTTGTAAGGAGTTCTTTTAGATAAACTTTGAGTTGTTTCTTTTGGAACCCCATGGATACCCCCAGCCCAGGGATGTTATATAGCCCTCTGGCCATGCTTTCCCTTTTCCTCTCATCCATCCCATATTCTGTTACCTCCTAACTCTGGCAGTCACATAACGCTTCCTGTTCTGTTTTTTAATACTCTCTTTGCTTCTCTCACCTGGGGATTTCTCTTTTTTAAGCTCAGCTTAACATTTAAATAAATGCATGTTACACAAGGTCTGAAAATTGAATTAGCGAACTCATCCTAAAAAAAAGTGCTACATTCCTCATTGCTGAATATCACTACCGTCACCTTCAAAGTACTCCCCCTTGGAAAGCTATGCACCAAGGCCAGTGCCTAGTCCACGCTTCAAAGCAATTTTGGAACTCTTTTTCTGGAAAGGCCATCAGAGCTGTCATTGTATTACTGTTGATGTCCTGAATGTCATCAAAATATCTTCCTTTTAGTATTTCCTTTATCTTCAGGTAAACAAAGAAGTCACTGGGGGCCAGATCAGGTGAGTGGGGAGGGCGTTCCAATACAGTTATTTGTTTACTGGCTAAAAACTCCTTCACAGTGTCATATAAGCTGGTGCATTGCCGTGAATTGTTGGTGAAAAGTTCAGGTCATCTAACTTTTTCACGCAGCCTTTTCAGCTCTTCCAAATAGTAAGCTTAGTTAACTGTTTGTCCAGTTGGTAAAAATTCATAATGAATAATTCCTCTGATATCAATAAAGTTTAGCAACATTGTTGCAACAAATCACAAACTTAATTGTCAGACCTTGTATTATATTTCACATCTCTAGATATAAGTAGTACTATAGTTTTTAGATCATCTGGTCTCGCATCTTATTAAAATCAGTAGTCTTAACTGCATCTTGAGGCTTCATTTCAATTTAAACTAGGAAACAGTCCCCCTTAAGAAGAAATCATGGATATGAGTGGATATCTTAGAAAAAGGAGGTTGTTGAGTTGATACTCAGAAAATATAGAGACAACTTATTTTCCATCTCAGAAATGATCCAGAATGGTAGGTAAAAAGACCACTCTACAGCTATGAGTTTCTTTCTATTTTGTTTGTTCATTTTTTTGTTGCTTTTTAGAGTCTACATGTAAGTGAGATCATATGGTATTTGTCTTTCTTAGTCTGACTTATTTCACTTAGCATAATGCCCTCTATATAGTCAATAATGTACAGTGCCAAGTGGGTACTATCCTAATTGGGGGAATCACTGCATATGTTATATAAATGTCTAACCACTATGTTGTACAACTGAAACTAAGGTAAACAGCATCAAATATATGGTAATGGAAGGAGAACTGACTCTGTGTGGTGAACACACAATGTGATATGTAGATGATATATTATAAAATTGTGCCTTTGAAACCTATGTAACTTTACTAACCCTTGTCACCCCAATAAACTTTTAATAAATAAATAAATAAATAAATAAATAAATAAATAAATAAATAAAATAACATTGAAAGTCAACTGTAACAAAAAAATAACTTTTAAATTTTTTTTAAAAAAGAGCACTACTCTAAAAAAAAATTTAAGATCCTGAAATCATTTGTCCTTTCCTCTTTAATCTGTTATTCCATCAGAGTAAGCATATTTTATAGACTAAGTAAATCTAAGAAGTTTGTATTTGAGAGTACCAAAAGAGCATATTGAGATAGTGTTTCTCCCTCTGTAGGCAAACTTTGGAAATGGTGGTGTTTGTAAGTGGAAAGATGAAGTTGTAGTTGATTCCTTCAGATCCTTCATGTAGAAGAAAAACAGTCCAGAAACATGATTAAGCCAAGACATGGTTTGGAGACTGAAGCATGGCAAGGACTGCAGGGTTCCTGACACTACGTAATACCAGAGACTGGAAAGTTCAGACAACAAACACCTATTTCTCGCAGTTCTGGAGGCTGGAAGTCCAAGGTCAAGCACAGTGGGTTCTGGTGAGGGCTCTCGTCCTAGTTATGTCCTCACATGGCCTTCCTTGGCGCATGCATACAGAGAGATCTCTTGTCTCTTTCTCTTCTTATTATGGCATTAATTTCATTATCAGTGTAGCACTTTTATGACCTAATTGAACCCTAATTACCTCCCAAAGGCCCCACATCCCAGTGCCGTCATATTTGGTAATGAGGGCTTCAACATGAATATTGTGGGGACACGAACATTCAGTCCATAACAGAGTTTATAATTATTGTTGCTGTTGTTATTATTATTTTGCCTGCAATTGCATAGAAAATTGGCCAAAGGTAGTAGCAGTGATAGAGTTAAACGTCTAAACAGAAAACACCAAAATGTTTGCAAACGAAACAAAATTGCAAAGGTAGAATAAAAATGACTGAGGGCTACACTCAGTAAGCAGCAGAGATTAGTCTAGTTTGATCTGATCTGATCTCCTTCCACATCCCTAAGGCGCAGGGAAACCAACCCACCTGCACACCTGTCATTTTAAGTAGAAGACTCAGTCTCCAGGTGGACTCAGGGTTCTAACTCCTTGCTCTGTGACTTCCTTGTAACAAATATGATATACTTTATGCTACCCTATTATAATCTTTCTGATAAAACAGATTTTCCATCTTGTCTAATGCTAGCCTTCTCTCCCTACAACCATTCCCACAATGGTAATTAAGCACTAAAACTGGTTTCAACATCCCTTTTTCTTGATAAATTATTTCCAGCTTTTTTTTTTTTGCTTTTTTTTTAAATTTATTGGGGTGACAATTGTTAGTAAAATTACATAGATTTCAGGTGTACAATTCTGTTTTACATCATCTATAAATCCCATTGTGTGTTCACCACCCAGAGTCAGTTCTCCTTCCATCACCATATATTTGAACTGTGTGCATCACTTGACTAATATGCACAGTTGTTCTTTATCTATCTCCAGGTAACAATGCATATGCTTTTTCCTGTGACTTCTGATGTTAAGAAATATATTTCATTTAAACATCTAAAATCTCTACTTGAGATTTAAACATAATTGATCTTCAGAAAATTTAAAAATGTGAAACATCTATAGGTCCAGAGGTAAGCATACATTTTTCCTATTGTACTTAATACATAACTTAGAGTTATACCCACAAGCTTAAAACAACTACATAGAGCATGATCATGCTAAAGTGTCCATGTTAGGTCTACCTTCCAGGAAAGCGTGTTGTACTAAAACAAAGCTATTCTCTGGCTATGATTTATAACAATTGCGATCCAGCTGTTTGCTATGTATTATGCACTGACTGCCTTTACGCTGCCTCCAATAGCAAATCAGCTCTTTCTGAAATATTGTTTATTTAATACATGAATTCAATAAAATTTTCCAGGTAGAACAAGGTATTTTCCATTGTTACAGACATTGCACTAAAATGTGAACGTGACTATAAATAAGATGAAGTAGCAGTTGGACAATTTTCAAGCAAAAATCTAAGTATTTCACCAGCCTCCTCCATTTTTTGCATATAGCAATTCCCTCAATTAAAAGTTGACAAAATTTTAAAGTTTAAAATTTTAATTTAAAATTTAAATTTAGGTTACGTTAGTTATCTGTCCACTTTTCACTTCTAGAAACACAATAATAACACTAAGTTTGATGGACCTTTGGTTTAGGTATATACTAAATACATTTCTTTTGGTATATACTATATCACTTTAGAAAACTCTACCAAGACACTAAAACTAGAATATTTAAGATTATAATCACTGAGTCTCAAATGTTCTAGTTTTTGCCTTGAAGTCTTTTATAAAACTGCAAATATTTCCAATAATTTTGTATTTTCTTCAAAGTCTATAATTCCTTTAGAAAAAATATGGAAGAAAAGAGAACCTCAAAACAAAGTGCTCTCATGTAATTTATTATTCTGAGACAAATATAATAGACATACCAAACAGCTTAGTTTATGGAGTAAAAAGCTTCAGGTTATATCTTAAAAATGAAGACAAAATCACTCACACTTTTTCCCTTGACATTTTATTCACTCTGAAACAAACTACTCTTTTCATAAAGGGAAACTTGAACAAGCATTTATAAATAAAACTGGTAAGATATTGAGACTAATTAGGAGGAACTCCCAAAATCCAATCAACTCAGTCAGTTCAACAACAACATGAAAAATACCGTTCAGCAGCTGATGGAAATTGTTAGGCCTTCTAGAAATAGTTACCATACTTTCTCCATTTAAAGAATATGCCACCGACTTAGTAACAACTTCCCTGAGAAAAATAAAACACAATATACTTTGGGTGGTGAAATTCAGTCTAATACATAATATTTCTAGTGACTAATAATTATACCATACATGCTGAATTCTGAAATTTTAAATTAGATGAAAAGTGCCTAGGTGATTTCTTGTTTCAGTTTGCAAAAGGTCTGTTGTGATGTCAAAGAGTCACAGCTACTTTTCCAAATAAACCAGCTACCTCACCAATAATCCTTGACGTAAGACAGAAAGAAAACTGTTGTATGTGTTCTGCTGAAGGGAATATACTTCATGCTTTTCTCATGTAAGATGGAAAGAATTATGTGAAACAGATACTTCTTTTGGGATACTTATTTTTAAATCAGAATGTCTGGCAACAATTCTTAGTTAATAATCTACACTGAAGGTCTGATTCAAGGTGAGAGGAAAGCTATTGAACTTTGGCACCATTCCCCATTATTACCTACTCTGAGAGTGGCCAACGTCATCATACACGGACACAAAGAATCATAGGATTCTATTACATGGTTAAGTTTACCTGCTTTCCCTGGAAATGTCATTAATCTTTTCTAAAAAGTCTTTTCTCGAGTATCTTCTTAGAAAAGTTTTAAATAAGAATCTATACCATCAAAGTATTGACACAAAGTAGGTATGATCCATAATTAAGATGGATTGGAAAACCAAAAACAACCAGAAGTTAGAAAATAAGAAAGAGTTGACATGGAAAAGCAAATAACAATGTTCTAGAACAGAGTGAAAAGAAACTAAGCTTTATGAACACTATTTAGGAAAAAAATTAATGAAAGTTTGAAGCTAAAAAGCTTACCATTTGAGTCAACACTGTTTTGTGTCAGGGTCACAGCAGAGGTAATGGGAAAACCAGAAAAGATGTGAGAAATATTTTGGGGTTGGAGTCAGCAAGATATGCAAGTGGCCAGTTTAAGGGGGAAGTCCAAGAATACTGTGCAATTCCAGTCCTGGGTCGCTAGAGAATAATGACGTCATTAAGAGCAACAAAGAAAGCATGGGAGAAGTTTGATTTTGAAAAAATAGGTAAAAATGAAATAATCTACTTGCTTCTAGTCCCTTTTATTATAAAATACAAGTTATTTTATTATAAAATAAAAGTTTTATTATAAAATAAAAGTTACAGGTAATGTGCAAATTCATCCTTTGGAGATGAGGTCAATATTGTGTGTGTGTGTGTGTGTGTGTGTGTGTGTGTGTGTGTGTGTGTGTGTCTGTTTCAGTTTTGATTTGCTTTGGAGAAAAAAATACTATTGATAATCAATTTATTTTGAAAGCAAATCAATGTCTGTAAGTAAGCCTACATGCACTGATCCCGCCTCTGCTAACAGGATGTCATAAAAAAAAAAAAAAAATGACTGATAATCATCAAGAACAATATTTTTATTAAGAGCCTAATTTCTATTTTTACTTTCATCTTATGGCAAGATTACATCAAATTCCTTTATGAAACCTGTGGCTATAGCAAGCTTTGTGGTTTCAACCCAATGTTTCATTTGTTATGAAGCCAACATTAAAACCACACGGTTCAGAAAGTTTTTAGAATATTTTTCTTTCAAACCTTAAACCAGAAAATCAGGACTAATGGTCTGTAACTGATATTTCACATCTCTGCCTTTGTTTCTGGCGGCTCTTTTCCCTCCACCACAGAATGTATTTAGCAGGATAATTGGAACTGCAACAGTGTCAATGGTGACTCGTGTTCCTTTCTGTATTCTTTGTTGTTCTCTGCTGCTTGGGACGCGGTGATCCTTTGTATGCTCAGAGCAAAAAGCTAGTTAGAAAAATCTCTACCCATTGAAATCAGACAAGCTTAGGTGAAAATCTCATTCCTGCCCTCAATTGTGTGTTCTCCTCCAGGTCACTTATGCTCCTGACGTTTCATTTTTCACATCTGTAAAATGGAAATTGTATTGTCTTCTTTGCAAGGTTAGTGGATTTGATGAGCAGTCTAGTAACAGTGGTTAACCATATGGTCCAAAGAAGCAGACATATTCTGCCACTTTATAGCTAAGGTAGCCTTAGGTAGGCTATCTCCGTCTCAATTTGCTCCATAAAATTGGGATAACAGGTATCAATCCCATTCAGTGTTCAACATCTATTCACCAATGATGAGCCAGCCATTATCCCAGACTCTCAAAAGGTTATAGGATTATGAGATGATATATGTAAGGGGTAGATTATGTTTATGAGCTCCCTCCTGTAAGGATTTGCTATATTCCCTGCCTTTGCCAAGCTCCCTGTCAGTGGAGAATACTCCTTGCCCCATTGTTAGGCATGACCGTATGACTTGCTCTGACCAATGGACATGGACAGATATGTGCCCATAGAAGTTTTAAGTGTGCTTTCTTTTTCTCTCCCTCTGACTTGACAAGAGAATGTGGCATATAGGGACTTGGTCCCTCGGCCTTGGTCCCAGAGAGACAGGACACACAGAACAGAGCTACATAGCTTGGAGCTACACAGAATGGTACAGAGCTATAAACAAGAAATATACATTTTTGCTGTTATTCTTCTATACTATCCAACACTTAAGAACAAGAAATAAATGTGTGTGGTTGTAAGTCACTGAGTTTTGGCTTTCAAGAAAAACTGGCACATAACATAGCATCTTATATGCAGAAGTATTAAATATTTTAATAATAATAAACTAAAATATATAACAAAAGTATATAACACTTAGAAAGCTATAGACATCTCTACATCTATCCATACATCTATCCAACAAATATTTATTGAAAACTATGTGCCAGATACTATTATTAAAGCAGCTGGAGATAAGGCAGTGAGCAGGTAAAATTTATGCTCTCATGCAATTAACGGTATTGTGGGAGGAAACAGAAGTTTAACTCTAAGAGGGATAGGGATTAGAAACAAAGAAAAATAACACAGGGAAAGGAGACAGAAAATATGAGATAAGGAAGAGACTCTGTGTGTGTGTGTGTGTGTGTGTGTGTGTGTGTGTGTGTGTGTGTGGTGTTCAGAGAAGCCTTCACTAAGGGAGAAAGTTCTAAGCAGAGATCACAGAGAAGTAAAGAAGGGAATCAAGCGACTATCTGGGGGAAGCACATTCCAAGAAGAGGGAAAAGCAAGTGTAAAAGCGCTGAGGCATAAATGAGTTCCGTGGTCAAGAATAGCTAAGAGGCCTTGTACTGGAGAGAAGTCCATCAGAAGCATCCTGCTCAGAGGTGAAGTCAGAAAGGTGTGAGGGAGCCCGTCGCTTATTCCTTGGAAGCTACTGGAAGAAGTTCAGTTTTTGCTCTAAATGAGATAGGAAGGCATAAGAAGACTCTAATGATCGGGTGACATGATCTTATCTGACTTTGAAAAGGATGATTCTGGGCTATTGTTTTGAGAACAGATTATACATTCCAGGATAAAAGCAGAGAGTTCATTTTCAAAGCAACTGTAGTAATCCATTCAGAAACAAAGGTGGCTTGTACCCAGGGCAAAGTAAGTGGGAGCGACAAGAAGTAGTAGATTCTGGATACATCCGAAGCTAGGGGCTAACCAGACCTGTTAAGGAAGTCTGCCAATTACTGAGATAGGGAGGCATGGAAGAATGGCAGCATGGAGAGACAAGTGGTAGTCAAGAGTTTACTTTTAGACATAGAGAGTTAGGTTAAACTTATTCAGTTCTGATTTCCTTCTTTCTGGCCTTCCAGAAAAGGATTTGGCTTTCTGTTAAGTCCCATGGACACCACTCCACAGAGCAGTTAACGTAATTAATCCTGCCAGAATGACGAGGGGAAGGATCAAAGTTGCGTCGTATTGCTACAAGGGAAAGGCTTGCAATCCAGCTCTCTGGTCATGTCTGGGTAGGGGTTGGTGTTCTTCTGGCCAATATGCCACAGCGATGGAGCAAGGCTGCAGTTAAGCTTTCAGCACATGAGAGTGCTTTCTACGTGGGTTACTGCATTGGGTTTTTAGATCCCCAGCCTCTGATCACTCCAGGAGGAGACGATGCTCCCACTTGTCATGCAATTTAAGAGCCTCCAGTCTCAGTGCCACATTCATCCTCCGAGAGCTTGACATCCAGTCCTACTAGATCACTACACACAGCCTAGAAATGAATTTCCACTGTGGTGTGTTTATTTGTTTTAGGTTATTTTCCCTAGTTATCTTTGAGATTCCTATTAGACATCTAAGTTGAGATGTTGAGTTGGTGGTTAGTATATAAGTGTGCAGGTCAGGGGCAAGGTTGAAGAGATACTGATATCTGGTAAACATGTAGTAGTTCTTTAATGGAAAGTCAATCATATGGAGAGGAAATGGTGGACAACCATCCTTGGGAATCTATAAAGTGTAGTCTGAGAATAAAACATCACGGCAGGTAACTAAAAGGTTAATAAAGTCTGCAAAACAATGTAATTACTATGCAAACAAATATAATGGAATTACCGTTTAACTTCAGACACGTTTTCCTAATATTTTATGTGTGATGAGACATGAACATAACTAATCCAAACCGCTACCCTCTTTGCAAAGATTTTACTAATTACTAGCAAATATTTATAATAATCTCTTCCAGGGTTAATATATTTGAGAATAGAATTAAGGTATCTTGGAATACTTGTTAAAATGAAATATTGATTTCCTTTTCAGTACTTTAAAGTAAGCAGTTTTGAAAATATTCATATATTGAAATAATCTTTCTTACCAGGATAGAGTATACAGTCCATAAATGACAAATCATCAATTGCAATATCTCCCGTGAAGCCATCTCCCACTGAAGCTGCCACCAAAATCTAAAAAAAAAAAAAAAAAGTATATATATGCATATATATATATATATATATATATATATATATATATATATATAAAAGATTTGTTGTCATTATAAAGAAAACTAATTTATGGCTTCTCATAGCTGAAAAGGAATTGAGAATTTATCCAAAGAGAACTTTTTTCTGAACCATTAAAAAATACTTTGCAGTTGTCTTCATAAGTAGGCATCTTGTCTCTATCTGAATACTCTGTCACAGGAAGCTCCAGACCTTATTGGGCTCATTACACCCAAGAATCCCATTCTGTTTCTGGCGAGGTTTGATTTTCTGAAATTTCAATATATCAGATTGATATCCACTTCCCTATAACTTTCAACCATTAGTTGTAGACTTGTCTTGTTTTCTTCTTATCCTTTAAGTACTAGAAGGCAAATTATTGTCCCCCTTCCCCCACCCTTGGCCTAGTAGTTCATCTGTTTGTGAGGTTAAACCGCTTCATCCTCTGAGAAATCCAATTTGCCACAAGAGGTACTTGATAGCATGTACATATCGAAGAGCTTTAAATTTTTTTTCTCACACTGGCCTTATTCTGTAACACTTTCTGAAACTGGCTAATCTTGATTAGATCTCCTTCAGAACCACATCAATCACAGTGAATGCAGATGACATCAGTGCTGTTACGGGAGGGGCAATTCCACCAACACTCCAGTAAAATATGAAATACCGACAAACCACTGAGTCTATGGCAGGTTGTGATTAGGGATGAGATTTACTATAATAGAATTAATCATGATGAATTATTTTAATACGTATGCAAATATGCTGCATACTGACTAGTAATCCTGTTATAATTTAATAAAGAACTTCAAGCAAACTCAAACCTAAAAAAATATGTTCTCTTTTTCCCTCTATAATATGAATATGTATTTCCGTTTCATTTGTCCTCACAAATGACATAAGTTAGAGTTGAAATTTTATTTAATGTTTCAAATTTATCCTCCATTGAAAGTTGCCTGATATATTATTTATTGATTTCCTAGTTAAAGGAGAGAAAGGTTTAAAAGGTCAAATTACTGACCTCAAACCTCTTGACATTTTTCCCCCAACTTACCAGTCTTTTTTGAGAACTACCAGAATTTTCTCCCTGATTTGTCACTAAGGAAATTAATCAACATGGGAAAGGTTTATGCATCTAATCAATGGGCAAATACAGCCTACCAAATATTGCTTGCGGAACAGTTAAGGGTGCTATACCGGACGTATCCTGCTGCTTTATAATGGACTGCTTTAAATATAAAATGCACTCTTCTTTTCACCACCAGCATGACTGAAAGAAATAGTACAGGCAGAGAAAACAAAAATGCAAAAATACTCTGTACAAAATCATACGATTATTCTAGTAAATAAAAAGAATCTAGCTGAATATACTGGAAGAAAAATATACTTTGTTTTACAGAAAAAAAAGACTGCAGTTGGGTGAACAATGGTAAAAAGTCATAAGAGAAGACCAATTAATTACCAATATATTGCTTGGATCATTATGTGTCTGTCCCCCTGCAATACAACGTAAGATATACTAACAGAAGGCTCAGAAGATGCAAGAAAAATGAAAAACTAAGATATATAAGAATAAATACTATTGACTTAGATATACTGCTCATGATTTTCTTAGTTTTTTAATGAAAAGAGATAAAAAACTGGTATCAGAATCCCAAAGTTTATGGAAAGCAGAGTTGTATATAAAAATGGAGATATCTGGAAGACAATTTTAGGATACATACACATCCCAACCTCCATTGGAGTGTGAGGGCTCAATTGTTCCAAACTATTCCTTTTGTTAAAGAAATGGCCATTTGTGAAAATTACAAATGTCCTCATTTGTGGGCCACACCAGGCAAGCAGCATTTCTGAGTGGATGCTGTCTTCACAAGCTTATTTGTATTAGAGTTTACTTCATGTTACATGATACACATTTTGATATTGCTTCTATCAGCATTCAGGGCCAATGGGAAGACACAGAAATAGCCCAAGGCAGAGGACAGTTGGATCTTGCGCTAAGACACAGTCTAATCATCATTTTTACCTAAGTATCTTCAACTCCCTAACCCTCTAAATGTTAGCATTCCTGAGAAACAACAGTTTCAAGCTGTGATACTGAAAATGTCAATTTGTGTACATAATTGCAGTCTCAGCCTTTGAAAATTAAATGAAGCCAGCCCCATTTTTTAAAAAGGCCTACTTGATAGCAAACCATAGCTTGAAAAAGATGAATGTTGAGGTTTAACTCTATGAATGTTGAGGTTTAACTCTATGAAATCTGTGTCACTATTCTGGAAAATCCACTTTCACTTTTGGTGCTTTTCCCAGAATAAAAAGATATTCAAATATAAACGTTCTGGAAATGTGGGAAGCCAAATTTTTACTCCTAAATTCCGTTAGTACCTTACTGAATGACTTACAGGGCAATTGAAAATTCCAGTTTGGTCTAAATGACCCGCATTACCTGTCAAGGCCAGTTCTACTTACATTAGAACTATTGTTGGCTTGGAAATTTAAAAAAGTAACGCAGCTCTTCTAAGTTCTTCTTTTCACAGGCTGCTGCCTGCCCTGAATACATATGGAGTGAACTCGCCAACTACACTGAAACTTTTAGTTCTAACATAACTGAAGACTCAAATATTAATAAGGCTCTAGTGACTGATTTGACTCATTGCCCCCTATATTTAGGAAACTCTGAATTATTGAGCAAAATTTTTAAATGACATGGAAACTGGCATCATATATATGTAAGGCACAATCTAATCATAATATTTACCTAACTATCTATGTTCAATCTTGTAATATATATATACGTACATGTATGTGTTTCATAGACTCTATTAACTCATAAGAAAAAATGGACCTAATTCAACCTGCCACCTACTTTAGCCATCGTGTATTTGGAAAAGAATACAAAATTCCAGCATATCAATTTTTAATATAAAGCATCTTCAGAAAGACTCAAAGGGAAGGAATTCTTGTTTAAAATTTGTAAAAAGCACATATCCTATGTGGAGCAACTCCAGTGCATTGCTGGTGAGAATCTGAAATGGTATAACCACCTTGGGAAAGGCTTTGGCAATTTTATATAAAATTCAACACACACTTCCATATGATGTGGCAATCACATACGTAGGTATTAGTTTACTCAAGAGAAATGAAGGCATGTCTAAACAAAGACCTGTTTACGTAGTTTACAGAAGCTTTATTTATGATCTCCAAAAGTTGTAAAGATGTAAACAACCCAAATATCCTAAACTGGTAAACAGATAAGCAAACTGGCAGATTTATAAAATGGAATAATACTCAGCAATAAAGAAGAACAAACCAATGATATATCCAGATAGATAGATAGATAGATAGATAGATAGATAGATAGATAGATAGATATAGATATATCCAACAACTACTGTAAATCTCAAAAAAAAATTATACTAAGTGAAAGAAGTTGGACTAAAAAGACTATACTTTATTAACCCACTTCTGTAACAGTTGGAAAAGGCAGAATTATAGGGAAAGAATCAGATTAGTGTTGCCAAAGGGCTCCAGGGAAAAGGAGGAGACTGATTACGTAGAAGAATAGAGAAATACATGGGGGGGGAGGCGGGTGAAACTATTTTCTATCTTGGTTGTGTCAGTGGTTACATAACTATATAAGTTTGTTGAAATTCATAGAACTGCTCACCTAAGTAGGATAAATTTTAATTATACAAATTATACCGCAGTAAATATATATACAAAAGAAATTTATTCTGTACGTACTGCCATAAGTCATCAATACTCAACTATTAACTTCCACATTTTTTCTAAATTGCTAATTTAACGCATGGCATTTGATAATTAGCATAGAGTACTCTCAAGTATCTCAGTCTATTTTTCAATTCAGCTATGAAAATCTTCTCTTGCTATCTACTGATAATTTTCTAGAGAACAAATATTTACATTTTCCCTTATACTTCCTAATGATGTCCCTTTATTTTCACTTGGTATTCCCATAATTAAAAATGCAGAAACAATGAAAAAGAATGACATTATAAAAACTCTCATTAGCCTGTTTTTTACAACTGACTAAAAGCTGAGGTAGACAAACCCCTTTAACACATTCACACAACTATTCAATATTTTGCTGTATACACAATACATAGTGCTCCTAGAAAGTCAATTTAGAATCTCAAACTTTCTATTAATAGACTAATACTTAAGAAAATATTGGCTAGGTTCAACATAAAAAGGGTTTTAAGCATCTTTGGAATTTTTTTTTTTTTTTTTTTTTTTTGTATAACCTTAAGATCAATCTCTACGACATAAAACTCAGAATTTTGTCTGACAAATTTTGTTTCTAACTCTTTGTTTCTGGCCATATCATACATAGAGCACAGTACAAAATAATTAGAGTTTTCAATTAGTACACTACACATATGAACACCTTTTATCATTAAACATGCGCCATAAGAGCCATATCTAAACTATGCATACGCTGAGCAGAGAAATGGATAATAAATATAAAATTGTGGTACTAGTAGAGATGAAATAAAATACTGGGACAGATAAATAGGTCAAGGATTCCTTAAAAGAAAAAAAAAATCTGACGTCTACCTCATCTGACTGACTTCCTACTTTGGGAAAAAAGCCATGGCAAAATTTTTGTTAATTTTTTTCATTGTATCGTATTTCTTCCTAGCTTATGCGTGGCTTGCTAAGAATTTTTGATTCCTCATTGAGTGCCTACTTTGCCATTGTGCCAAGTGTTTCTATAGTTACCAAGGAGAAAAAAAATTGTCCCTGTCCTTGAATGTCTCACCACATAAGCCAGAAAAATACTAAGTGGTAACAACCTGGCTCCCAGGGGTTTTGTTTAACCCAAACAGTGCTTTCAAAGCAAATAGGTAGCTAATATTTTTGAAGTAGGTTATTTCATAAGATACTGTCGGAATTGGAACTGTCCCTCTGACCCCTTATTATACATCTAATTCTAAGGCTGAGCATCAGTTACCATTTATTATTTTACAGCTGAGTTATTTCTCTCAATTCATGTTCCTTGCCTGGTTCCCATAGGCATTTGGTTTTCTATTCCTTGTGCGTGTTAGGTCAAAAATCGTGCAGGGTCTGAGACTTTACCCTACCCACAAACTAAGTTAGCCTGCCTCCATTTTATAGAGATACACTGACAGAAGACACCAGATGTTTTATTTAGAGAGAGACAACAAAAACATCAACCAGAAAAATACCATTCAGTGGTTCCCCAATTTCCACAGGGCAACATGATGAGGGTCAGATGTTTTCCTGCACATGTTGGGTTGCACCACAGAAGAGGGACAGGGCATTAGATTCTAGCTATTTATAGGCTGGAGAGAGAGCGGTGGGGGGGGAGGGCGAGAACGAGTGAGGGGAGGGGGACCTACTCTGGAATGTAAGCAAATGTCTCAGGGTAAAGGCTATTCAAATACACCCTTTGCTCAGAGGCTGAACTGAGCCAAACACAAGAAATCCATGGAGAATTGTCTCCCAACAGGGTAGCTGAATGGTGCTCCATTACTGGTGTATTTAATTTGTGGAAGCACCATGCTCCTTGATGTATGTGTAAATTGAAATGTTTATATCGATCCAGCCTCCTTTCCCCTTACAGAATACCTCCTTTTATGCTCCTCTGAACTGAGTCTAATTTGTTAGAGTCGTTCAGAGAGGCCGCCCACCTGCTGCTGGCCCAGTTCCTTTTCCACCCACAAAATCTTTTTCCGTGAGGGTTTTTGCTGTGTTGAGAATAGATTTAAAGCAAAGTCAAGGAGGGGTGGAAGTGTGGTGGAAGAAATGAGGTCATTCAAAAGTTTAGTCATGTTTCTTTACTCAGATAGAATTCTTTCTGTTATTCTTCTTGAATAGAGGGAACCCTAAAAAGAAGTCAGCTCTAAGTGCGCAGGTCATATAAGATTGATTTGCTTCCCATGGTTTTCAAAAGGATAGCAAAGCACAAAGGTTGTTTAGCTACATTTCTATGTCACTTTAGATGTACAAGAAAGGTCAGCAGTTGGGTGCATTTTCCTTCCCCTCCAATATGTAACGGTGCCTTTCGGGAGCTCACCTAAGTGGATTTTAAAAAAAGCAAGTGTTGATCAATTTCAGACTAATTTGCTACTTGCAACTCTGCAAACTCACGTGAATTTTAAAGCATCCTCTGGGGACTCACCTACCACATAACCCATTTCACATCTCATCTATTACTTGAATGAGGACAAATAGCTGCCAATGTCTCTAGTCTTAAAAATTTATATGGAACTTATTTGATTGGGGGTTACAAAGAAGCAATTAATGCAAAAACAGCCTTGTTGATATTAGAGAGACAAAGTGAAGATTTAGAACTATTGATTAAGAAGTTCAGAAAATTGGGTATTTATTATTTTTAAATGATGCAATAGGGTATACAGTAATAAGATTTTAATAGAATACAATGTAATACTGTCTGAGTGATTGGTTCACATATGCCAAAATTAAATTCTTATTTAATAAGCATAGTTCCAAAATTCTTAATTGTGTTTTTCAATGAACAAACTCATTTTCATGCCCTACACCACTAAAGATAGTATTTAAAGAAAAAGGAATGGAACTGTAGCTTATTATTTTTATATTCATTGTCTTGTTACAAAAATCATGATGTACCCCCCATTCCCCTTGTGAAAGGAGGCTCCCAGTTGACCCCTGCTGCTGTGTGGCAACTTAAACCTGATCCTGACCTAAAGTGAGAAAACCGAGGTCATAGATTTAAACCCAAACAACCGCTCACATTTGTCTTTCGCTCTAGTTCAATACCCCATAATATTCACCCAGTGATTACTGTAAATTTAAAATCCCATTTCAAGTCTCAGTTTACACGCTACTTTCCCAGAGAAGCCTTCCTTGATCACTCCTTTGAGAACTTCTCATAAATTTTAATTGTATAAGTATTTATGCATCTTAACGTTTGTACCCTCTAAGAGATTCCTCTAAGGACAAGCCGAGGAGGCTCCCTGAGGTCCACAGCACCGTACACATAGCACCTAACACAGTGGCGAGCACATACTAAGGACTTTAGGAAAAAGTCCTTATTTTAGGAAAAAAGGAAACTTCCAATTTGAACTAAAACTAACCATATTACTCTTGATGCCATCCCATATTGCCCATGTTTCACATGAAACATGATTATCAAATAAATAAAAATATGAAGAATATATTAATTTGTGCCAGTATTTCATACTACACATCTAAACTGTTTGACAAATCCTGTTTGTTTTTTCTTCAATGTCTTGTGTCTCATCTTTACACAGCTTTGTTCCTGGATTTGCATTCAACGTCTACCTGTATTTATATGGTTTTGCTATCTTCTTCCCCTTTTTCCACTCCTAAACTTACTATGTCTACATTTCTAGATCCTTCCCTCAATCTTCAGCACTTTCTCAAGCACAACTTTCTATAAGGAATAACATAAACTTACTTTATTAGAGGAATTAAAAAAAATTATCTATATGCACGTGATAGGTAGTCTTACACTTATAGGCAGTCTTACAACATTTTTTAAAAATAACTTATGTACAGAATGGGACCTTAGGGAGCATTTAGTATCTAAAACCATTATTTTTTACTTGAATAAATGAGACCCAGAGAGTTTAAATAATTTGCCCACAGGTCTGTTAGCAAAATGATGTCCAAAACACTCAAAAAATGGTCAGTCTCATCTTGACTGGTTTAAAAAGTCCAAACGCTTTAATCAAATGTTTACTTTTCATTTTTCTTGTTACTTTTATTAGGCTTCTAATCTGATCATGAATGATAGGAGTTACAGGAGAAGGGAAGCTATGCAACTAATATAAGACCAATTTAAATAGTTCTTTGTTTTTAGACAATTATTAATTCTGATTACAAATATGTAACATTTATTGTTTAGCAATGTAATATTATTAATAATATATCTTCTACATGTGTCACACTTTAATTTTTTTCGTGGCACATTAATACTCATTATGTAATTGTACTTCAAAGTCTTAACATAAATGAGCATGTCCTATATATTAAATGTTCTTCTAAAGTAAACAGCTTCAATTTAGATTTTAAGATATTACTTTCTTTCAAATACTTGCTTTTGAAAGCAATGCTTTTCATGATGTCTGGTTCTTTAAAATATACCATTTGAAATCTATACTTTAAGTATTTATTATTGTCAGGTGCGTATGTCCTTTGCATTTGTTCTTCAGGTTTGACTTCCTCAAAATAAAAATCTGATTTTAAAGTTATCTTTGTTATTGCTTATATGAAGAAATGTAAGTAATCATCTAAACCATTTGCTACCAAAATGTATTTGAGGGTATATGTTAAAATCCTTAACTTGAACATAATGAGCATTATAATGCAGCCTCAGGGGGAACAAATCTAGCTCATCAAAATCCATGATTTCACATATATTCATGCTTAGGAAAATGCTCAAGTACATACCAGGCCTTACTAAACCACAGAATTACAAGAACAGCACACAGGAATAGCCAGAAATGTTGCAAAGTCTTTAAAATAGCAATGAAGCATCCTTCCCTAATGGCTTGGAAAAGTGCATAATTTTAATTATAGAGAGCTAGAGTAAAATCTACATAGCATTTTATACCCTGGGAAGTTCTTGCAACCCAAATTATGCTTGACTATTTTGGGGATTTTTTTTTTACTGTTATGTTATTTCTTACTATAAAAATATTAAGAACATATTTTAATAATGAAGGTAATAAATTTTTAGTCATGCTACGGTCATTAATTTCTTAAGCTTTTGTTTATTTTATTTTTTTCTCTTTTTGTGAAGATGTGGCAGCTACTGCAACCAACTACTTTTTAATATGAAAGCTCTTCAGGTTTTCTACGGGAAAAATCTTTATTCATCAATCCATTTTCAGGAAAACTTTTAGAATTTGAGTCTATGAGATTGAATGCATTATCTAAACTGGCTGGGCAATTCAATTTTCTTGCATAAATATATACATTTGCTCTAAGTTTTGCCAGAAATGACTTATAAAAATTTCACCAACCAGGTGGCAACCCTTCTCAATTCAAATATTTATATAATAGAATTCCTGATGGGATCAAATGAAAAAAAGAAAAAAGCAAAAAGAAACATCTTTGATACAGAGCCACGTCTTCATATTAAACTAAATGATAGAGAACAACCATTTATTTCTACATGATAAGTTTTCTCACTTTCTTTCCAAACTCATCTAGAACCACGTTTTGTACAGGCAAAAATAAAAAATAAAAATTAATGTATATTAATTTCTGACAAATTAATATATCACGTCCCCTTGAAAATGAGAAATTAATTATCAAAACTTCTCTCAGTGCCCTCTCTGTTGGCTGGCAGGATAGCCCTCTGACCCAGTTCTGAGGAAAGCATCCAAGCACAGCCACGTGCGCTTTGTCTGACAGGAGACAAACCTGAGTTTTCTTTTTTATTCTTGACCTCTGGTATGGAGTCTCTTCCCCAGGGCTTCTTTTCAAGAGAACAAGTTAGTCTCCAGCAGTGCCTCAAATCAGAACTCAATTTACAGCCCTGGGTCAGAAATCTCTGATCATTTTCCATCCGGGGTTTTTTCCTTCCTACCCAGTCATTCCACCGCAGAAGCTAATAAGCACTAGTGTCTCATGCCAGCCTTCTCTCAGTGTCTGCTTCTCAATGCAGTCAACTTGGGTCTGGTCTTTAATGACCCAGTCCGTTTCCCTAGAAACTGAATATAAACCAAAAATGCCAGTTTATTAACATGAAATAAAATCATAACTGGAAACGTCTGAATACCTAGGCCGGCTGGTCATCAAATTAAGGTTATCGAGAAAGGACATCTTCTTGAACAAAATCAAGATCGAAAGCATGTTTGGTGAGTAGATAGAGGCAAAGGAGTGTAGGATATTCTGAAGAGACAGTGTCAGCAAGATAATACAGTCAGCTGTCGGATAGAAAGGGATGGCATCCTTTCACAGATAAAATCTTCACCAGTAACAGAAGCTTGTATTAGGAGTATAAGACATCATAATTTATTGTCATTCAGCTATCTTCCATTAATTAAATTTAAGGCAATATAAAAGAGAATAAAGCCCTGTGACGCTATTTAGGAAATAAGCTAGAGTGAATAGTCACATTTATTATATAACTCACCGCCAGGCATTTAAACAATAAATTCAGGCATTAATAACTGTGATGCCTAATATAGATATCATTTAATCTATTATTTCTTAAACTTGCCTTGCCATCTGAATCACCAAAGATTTTATTAAGGATTCTTAGGACTCTCCTCCAGAGCTTTAGATATAGTATGTGTAAAGATTTAGAATCTATTAAAAAAAAAATACTCCAGATGGTTCTGATAATTACAAAAATTTGAGAACTACTAATCTAATTCTAATTCTGTGTTTAAAAGGACAAGATGGATTCCTAAAGAACTTAAGTCCTTTGCCTGATAACTGAGATATTTCTCTCTCACACACACACACACACACACACACACGCCACAGACATGTAATGCATTCTGTCTGATGACTGAGATAAGACATAGTATATATGAGTGTTTCTTAAACAGATTTCTGTCTATTCAACCAAGCTACCAGGAGATTATACATTATACACAGATTCATTTATATTATTGCTCAAAAAAATTTTGCTGTCTTTTGCCTAAACTCTGGAGGATACCTACCTGTATCTTAGAGCCTACTATATACTAACTAAAGATTTGAGAGAAAACTATTTTCAGTTTTCAGGGGCTCCCTGTAAGTTTCTACTTCCTAAGAACCAATTCTGTTTTCTCCAGTTCTCCACCACTACCTGTGCTCTATCTAAAAGAACACTGCATCTCATAGTAAACTCTCAGTGTTTAAGCTTGTATGGAATATGAATCTTCTTTAATAAAAACATTGCAATACTGAAATAGTTGGAACTAGAACAATATAGAAGCCACTAAAGTATAAAATTTATTTAAACTTTCTCATCATTCTTGGGATTTTAAAAGCTATACTTGTGCAATGCTGCAAACTCATTGACAGAAATCATGTGACACTATATGTTTTCAAATCAGTGGAGATACCATTTTCACTGCTCTTATCCTGATTGTCCGGGTTCACTGTCCCCCTGTGGAAAGGGCAGACAGATGTCTACATGACAGGGATAGTTGTCCTTGCTCTTAACTCACACCCAAGGCCATGTCATTTTCATATGTTAAAGAGACCAAGAGCTTTTGTCTGGCAGGAGGACATGCAGTAACGAAGTCTCTATGTAAATCTCAAATCTAAGTATACGTGTAAAACAGCCTGGTGTCTGAGTTGCATGTTGACATGCCTGCTGGTTCTACAGAAAATGAAGGGAAACGATGGTCTTTTTTTTTTTTTTTTTTTTTTTTTTTTAATTAAATTTATTGGGGTGACAATTGTTAGTAAAATTACATAGATTTCAGGTGTACAATTCTGTATTACATCATCTATAAATCCCATTGTGTGTTCATCACCCAGAGTCAGTTCTCCTTCCACAGTGGTCTTTTAAAAAGTCACTTTCGTATCGAATGTAATCAATAATGTAAAGATTCTGTAGGGTATCCGATGGACACATGTCTCATTAGGGAGACCACCTCAGGGATGGTGTAGATGCCTGATCACTGCATTGTACACCTGAAGCTGAACAATAATGAATATCAACTACAATTATATATGTATATAGTTACAAGACGCAGAGTACAGCATTAGGAATAGAGACAGTGAAAATGTAATGGCTCTGTGAGATGTCAGAGGGGTAGTAGGTGAAGGGAGCGGGGTTGTGACTATATGAGGGATATAAATGATAAATGTTTAACTATTACATTGTTTTGTATACCTGAAACTAATTTTTAAAATGTTAAAACAACAACAACAACAACAACAACAACAACAACAAAAAGTCACTAGCCCTGGAGCTCTGCTAACTATGAACTCCATGGAAATCAAAGCTTCACCTCTCACTAAGCTCTTAAAAACTAATGCTACATAAAGTTATCTAAGCATGCAAGGCAATGTAAGACGTCTGAAGAAGTCAGTGGGTGAATAAATATAGTAAATCATATATATACACAGTACGATGTGAAGTGGCAATAAAAGAGTGTCACCGAACATATTTTAAACCTGGGGTAAAAGGACTATTCTCAGAAAACTAGGTACTAGTTTAGTTCGCAGTTTTAGACAGGAGAATTGTCAGTCATAATGTACAGATTATTAAACGTGATTTCTTTGGCTTAATTTAAGGGCAGAACATTCACTTCCTTAGATTTTTGTAAGGATCTTAGAGATAAACGTAAGGTTTCCCTTCTCAACCCCGCCCTTCACAGTCTTTTGCATCTCCGTCCTGGTGTTAGTGGCCTCTTTCCAACCTATTCTATTAAGTTTTCTGAAAACATACTTCGTTTTTAGCCTCATCAGAGAATCATTACTCCATGTCCTGGCCTCCTGGAGTGCCAGAAAACTGCTTCTACCCGAAGCTTGTTTTCAGTACAGAGTCCTAAAAATAGATGATCAGGAGAAACAGATACAATTCCCAGTTTACCTTTCAGTTAACCATCAGTGTGCCCTGCCTCCAGGGTAAGAGAGAAAAGGCCAGTGAGTGTTGCCTGTTTATGCAGCCATTTAAACAAATCTAAACTAATCAGGATGTTTGGAACCATTTAAATGTTCAGATTGGTAATGTGGCAACACAGGGGGAAAAAAAAAAAACCAGCAACCAAGAATCCTGCCTAAGGACCACATATAATTTCTAAGATCAACAACAACTAAAATCCTGCCTTTATTATAATATTGAAAGAATATAACGATCTTGTAAAATCTATAGTGGCTGCTTGTAAAGATCAGGGGTCAGCAAACTTGTAAATAAAGTCTTGTTTTTTTTCTTTAATTGGAAGCCTTAGGGGGAAAAAAAGTTGTGTTTTGTTTTTAATTGGAATACAGTCATGCCTATTTGTTTTTTGTTCTCTAAGTTGCTTTCATACTGCAATGGCTCTGTTGAGTAGTCACAACAGTGACCCTATGACCCATGGAGCCTAAAACATTTAGTTTCTAGCTCCCAACAGGAAAAGTTTGCAAATGACTGCTATAGATTAAAACTATTATGACGCTCAGAATCAATAACACAATTAAAAGGTCCTTTCACAATCTTTATTTTTTAAGTAAATAATTTAAAAATATAAAACTATCTTAACAAATCATCTAACGTTGAATAATTGAGACTGAACAGTTTTAAAGCTGCCTTTGTAGGACCCAGATTTCCTTTCTATCAAAGTAAAGTTTAAGAGCTTTGTATTCACCTCAGCAATAGAACTGGGGGAAAAAAATGTGTTAGGAATATTTGTAGATCCTCTCAATTTTAAGAGTCCTAGCTTAAATTTTGAAATGCAAAACATATTTTGTATAATATACTCTTAAGTATATGCTTAGGTGCACTCTACTCTTAGATGAGGCTTATGTAAAGGAAAGGCATATTTGCAATAAGATTTTTAAGTATTTTGGAAAATTACAACTTCATCTGTAGTCAAATTTTCTATATAGTAACTTTCCTTTGTGTCTGGTTTTACAGGTTTTGGAGATATGGAACATAACTTTTTTTTATCAAATGGGATATCAAATGGAATATCAAAATATTTTTCCTAATGTGAGGCAAAATATTGAAAGCAGGCATTTTATTTGAGAAGTTAACTCTGGAAGAAATTGTGAGGGGCAGAGTGACACAGGAAGGAAAAAAGGCTGATTATAAGGATGATTTACCAACTTGGCTATCACCTAATGGGCTTTCTGAGAAGCTCCAGAAAGAAATTCAAAAATTGTCAATCTGGGAGGGGAAAAAGGCTCCATCCCCTATTGGTCATGTGTGGACCCCTGGGCATAAACTCTCCCAGACGTCAGATTGCACCTGCATGAACAGCCCACCTCCTTAAGTGACACCTGCAGGAACAGCCCACCTGCTTAAGTGTCACCTGCAGGAACAGCCCACCTACTTAAGTGACACCTGCAGGAACAGCCCACCTGCTTAGCCATGAGTTCCAGTCCAGGCAGGAGTCCTATCACACCTGCATCAACTAGTCAAAGCCTGAGATCAAAATCTGATTCAAGAGTCACCTATCTCTGCTATCTGCTCTTTGGTGTTCACACTTTGTTCTCCCTACATGTCCCGATTCCAGATTTTCAAAGACAACCCAATATTTGATAGTTGGATTATCCCAAAGCTCTCTTTACTCTACACTTTTGCCCTAAACTTCAGGTTTTTGGTTCCCCCCCACCCCCCCAACCACTAGCTGGACATTTCCTCTTTAATGTTCTGTAGAAACTGCAATGTTTTAAAAGGTCTTAAAACAACTCATCTTTCTCCCTAAAACTTTCTCCTCTCTCTCCCTTTCCCCATCTATTCTATATTTCAACTGATGGTTCCTACTGTTGTTCCCACCAGAATCCTTAATTATCCTTAATTACAGATGTGTGTGTGTACTTTGTTTTTTTAATTGTCGCCCTACTCCAACATGTCCTCCTCATAGCCAACAGAGTAGTCTCTCTGAAAGTCCCTTAGGATTGGCTCAATGAACTGAGTAAAAACTTCAGTGGCTGCCCATCACCAGCAGGCCAATGCATTCACTCTTGACCATGACATCTGAGATACGCACTGATCTGGCTTCTGTCTCCCTCTCCCTGGCTCCAATTCTGTACACCATGAACTCCAGAAATGCTTTTAGTGGTTCTTCACATCAGCTTGCTGCTTCTCATCTGTGTGTATATACATAGGACTCCTTGTTTCCTTAATTCCTGACTCCCACCCCCAACACAGTCTAACCCTACTGATGCTTTAGGATGTAAGTTATACAATACCTTCCTTGATTCCAGATATCATTCCCTTTTTATTGTAATGATTTGCTTTTGTATCTCTGTCTCACTCCGTCCTCTTTAGTGTATGTGCTTCATATGTGCTACTATTCGTGTTTGCATCCCCACCTAGGGTATTGTAGAACCTACTATCAGTGAACAAATAAACCTATCAATAGACATGCATTAAAACTTAAATAAAAAGGATCCCTGTGAACTAAGTTAAAATTTACACAGGGAGATCGTACCCAAAAGTTAACTTTTGCTATTACGTACCATTATATTTCAGTATTTTGCAATTAATTCATTATTCACTTTCAGTATATCAATATTTTATGCCTATATGAAAAAAAGCAGAGGAACTAATGGCCATCTCTAAAATATACAATAGATTTCCATCAGTAAAATTTGAATTATTAGAAAGGAAATTAAAAACATGAACTATGATCTTAAAGTCATCTTAGGGGCATTCCAAAATAATTGTAATTTATGATAGCTTATACTGAAAGTTAAGGAAAGCTTTCATTAGGATGCAATACAGCTAAGTTTTAGTTTTTTAATAAGGATTTTTGTGACTCATAACATACAACAAGAATTTTGGCATTCGATCAACTGTGAATTTAAAAAACTGAATTCGTAGAATTTTATAATTAGAAACAATTCATAGATCATTTCATCATTCTGATGAGGAATTAGGTCATTAGAAGATTAAGTAACATTTACACAATCACTAAGACCCTTAGTAAAAAATTTAAACTTTAGAATCCAGGTATTCTAACTCCTGAGTTGATGTCATTTCCATTTTATCATGTTTGTATCCCCAGTATTTTTAAAAACAAAAGTTGGGAAATTACATTTGCTTTACACATACAGCACCAAATATCAAACTCACCACAGTACCATCACTAATATGTGCATGAATCAAAAACAAGAAAATCCACATTAAAGCCATCTCAAAATAATTTAATATAACTAATGGGTTAATCTAACAGGACAACCTTTAACAAAGTTACCTCTCCCCAAAAGAACAAATTGATAAAAAGATAAATTATTTGTAAATTTATAACGGAATATTACCTAATTAATTTTAATCCAATGCTTCAAACTGAAGCAAATTGACTTTAGAATTATTTCATTTTTCATTACAATCTTGTTTTTCATTACATTACACTATGCTTCATACTAAATGTAAAATCAATTTTTTATCTTAACACTTGCTAGAGATACAAAGGGTCACCAAGTCAAAAATCAGTAGGAAGAATACTTGTTTCAAATTACATTTTTTTAAAGCTTCTTGGCAAGCTTTTTTAAAAAGAACAGTCTAATTCAAATACAATGATTCTTCTACATTGCAAGAATTGGGGTTTGCGAGGAAAGATAAGAAGCATCTTACAGATAACAAAGTATTCAAGATAAGATGCTATTAACTACGAGTATGGGGGACAAGCTGACCGTCTGAACCATTTTGTCCTACTCATATCTTTGGAACACTGAATAAGCAAGCGGTAAGAGGGTGGGAGCCACAGATCCATTTATGTGGGCCTTGTCACCACTATAGACACTGAAATTCATCTACATGCTTGCATATGTGCTTTTGATTCTAGCTGAGACAGTGAAAATTTTAAGAAATCGGTCTCTGTTTTTTAGGTAATAATAATCTAAGAGCTAATATTCAACTGATAATTTACATAAAACTTATGTCTCTAACCGAACATATCCATAACAGTTTCAAGTGACTGTTGTGGGGGAACACACCCCATTTCAATCTGTGCAGAAGGGCACATGCTCATGTCACTTGGCTCTGGTTGAAGTCCAAGAGAATTTTTGTTTTAAAGGCAATTTAGGGTATCAATTAAGAACTTGAACTCTGGATCTACAACTCAAATCTTGAAAACCTAGTTCCACTCACTATTCGATGTTTTAAAAAAATATTTTATTTTGACCTAATTTTAGACTTACAGGAAAGATGCAAAAATACAGAGTCCTCTCATGTCCTTCACCCTACTTCCTCTCATGCTAACATTTTACAAACTATATTCATTTTCTCCAGAAAAGAAGAGAACCCTCCTCTTAGTGTTTTGGGAAAACTATAAAAGGATAATATACAAATCATAGCATCTGGCACATAGAAAGTGTTAAATAATTGCTAGCCATGGTTAACAATATTGTTTTATAAAAATATGGAGGCTATAAGGAAAAACAAAAGGTAAAGTTCCATGATCTGACTCTGGCTTTCCATGACTAATTAGCGCTATGGCCAGAACCTAATGAAAATATGTCTCAGACCAGATTACCTGTGAAACGGATTTGAGATAAAGATTTGGGTGCAGAACTTTTACTGGGGAGCTCCCTTGGAACCAACAAGTGGAGGGGAGTGAAAGAAGCAGGAGTGAGTGCAGGGAGCATTGAACTTTGATGTCCCAACAAAGGCCTCAGTCAACCACACAGGGAACTGGGATGGTCCTTCAGAGTCATTCTAAACTGAGGCAAGAATACTGAGTGTTTATACCTTGCACGGAATGTTCTTCAGATACGAGCTGTCTCCAAAGAGGGGCCATCACACCTGACCACTCAACTCTTTTGAGGGCAATTTCGAGAATCAGCGGAGAGGCATTACTTGCCAACACTCCCAGCTGCCATGGGAGGAATCCTTCAACCCTGAGGGAGACTTGGGGCACACACGACAATAACGATGACAAGCTGTTCACAAGAAACTGTGGAGTGGGTACAGCAAATTCATGGCCAGTGAATCTAAACTACATAATCTGCTCAGCTAGGTGACAGAATTTTAAAAGATAATTAAAATCCATATATTGATCCTCAAAGTCTGTTAAAACATTTGTCTTTTGCTATGTTTTGCTTTGCTTTAGGTTATTTAAGAACCTCTAAAGAGCAGTAATTACTAATAGACATTTTGGACAGGATCAAATTCCAAGGATCTTCTGGTGAGGACCAAATGTCTCCATAGACATTTTGGACGGGACCAAATGTCCCATAGTAATCAAGTTCATTAAAAATTTTTCCTGCATTTTCTTCAATAAGTTTTATCGTTTTACATTTATATATGTATAGGATACATCTTGAGTCACTTTGAGGGCATGGTGTGAGGTAAGGGCTGAATTTCCAGCTTGAAAAGCACCATTTTTAAAGAGACTTTTATTTCCTAATGAATTACAACTGAGGTTCTTAAAATGCAAAATACAATAAACTCCAATTTTACGCCAAATAGTGGTTCCAGGTTGACATGAAGTTAGAACATTACATAAATCGTAGTAGCATAATATTATCATTTATAATGTAAATATAACTACAAACCATACTCCCAAGATGCATAGGGTTTACTTAGACAGAAAGACAGGTGAAACTCCTACCTCTGTCTTTAGCAGTTATCTGAGCAGGAATAATGCCAAGAGTTATAGAGAAAGCTGTCATTGTCTATGAGAGCAGGAATAGCCGAAAGGCCGAGGAAGAGGCAAGGATAAATCTTAAATTGTAATCAAATCAAAGATCAGAACTTACCAGCGACAACAACATAGGAGGAACAATAGAGGCTTGGAGGTTAAAACTAGTTACATGCTGCATTTGATAAAGAAAAATACAGGCTTGTCCTAAGATAGAGCCGGGTGCTCTCTAGTTGCTTTTACACTTCTCAGTGGATTTTGACAGGTTTTGACTGTGTTTTAATTTATATGAAGTTACAGGGACACTGTGGGCAAAAGTCTGCTCTGTACTGATTGAAGCAATAATAGGAACACTATAGTTAACAGGATAACCATACTAATGATACACATGAATAAAAATCATGATAATCATGTTAACAACAGACAACATATATATTTTCATATATACATATGTGCATGAAATAGTGAACTTAGAGATACAGAAGGATAGAAATAGACTATGCCTGATAAGGATATGCTTATATACAAGGACATCCATTCCAAATTTTCTAGAACAATCCTCATTTCAAATCACCTTAGTAGTCTCTATCAACCTCCCACATTGACTGGAAATTTCAGTCATTCCAAATGAATGCAAATAAAATTTTCATAGATAGCAGCTCAACAGATATTGGGAGGAAAAGTCCTTGTCAGATACTCAATGTAAATAGAGGCTTTAGGTACATCCTGGAATTCCCCAATAGATCATAAGTTTAGGGTTAGGAGGGTTGATTTCTATTTTTATCATTATTTTTAGGACTATTTTCCATCTTCATCCTCTATTCTTAACCCTCTTGGAGACTGGTTCGGGAATTAATAAACAGCATTAACCTTAATTATTTCAGAATTACATTCCTTTATATTTTTTTTCTCCCCTTGACAGAAGGCTTTATATCACAAAATGTAAAGAACATCTTCTCTACAAGTACAAAGGGAGACCTAATAATTTTTAAGTTCAATAAAATGTTCATAATGGTAACAATAAAATATTGTTTCCAATATAAATAATGACATAATAGAGCAAACTAGCATGTGTGATTGGGTGAAAACAAATACTTGGAAGATAATATCTTGAATTCCATTTCAAGAAATTAGTTTTCAAAAGTTTATAATCAGATTACACTTTGGCAGTAGTTGACAATGCTGTTTTGAAAATAATTTCATAATAGTCCCTAATGCAGTTTCAAATGGTAACCCTGCTATGAGGACAATTCTGTTAAGACAAAGAACATTGAATTTCTTTTTAGACCCTGAAATTCTTGGAAGCACTAAAAAAACAATCACCTATAATCTCCTTGTATTAGGTTGTTAGAAAAGCAATTGTGGTTTTTGCAATTAGTTTTAACCTTTTAAAACAGTTGGTGCAAAAGTAGTTGTGGTTTAAAACGTTAAAAAGAATTGCAAAAACCACAACTACTTTTGCACCAACCTAATGTTTTATGAAGGAATATTTTTACTAAAAATTTTAGTATAATTCTTTTGGATGCAAACCAAAATCATCAATCTGACATGTTAAAGAAAAGGCATTGTGTCCCAAATCTATTGTGAGTTAATATGCTCCATAAACAATCCTGGATGAAGGCAGCACTCAGAGCATAAATTGGTATAGATTCCTTTGCGCTCCTTGATAATGATACACTATTTTCTGCTGAATGAGAAAAAGTTTAAAGGCATAAATCAAGATAAAGGAATCATCTGACGAAGACTTACAGAGAAGTCCCATACCCTTTTCTTGGAGAACACTGTGATACATTGATTTTCTACTGAAGATAAAAGCCAAAATCATGTGTCATCAATATCAGCAAGCAAAACTATTTGGTTCAATATGTTATACTGTTTAAAAAAAAAAAAAACAGAGGAAAGGCAAACCTGAAATATTTCACATGATCAAAACAAGATTGGATCAGCAGAGAAAAACACATTAGACAGACATTTCATAGTTTATTCCGAAAGAATGAACTATACATCCGAAGGGAATAAACTTGCATTTGTTTGTCCATTAGGTACAGAGCTACTGTCTGAAGAAGCAAATTCTTATCCAGTGTACTACTTGAGAGTATAGTTTTAGCAAAATAATCCTGCACTGATAATCTAATACACTTCTTCATATAGCAGCTTTATACAAGTATAGTTAAATACTTCCTTATAAAGAGGTCGGCAGGACAGCTGTTGGCATATCCAGTATTTTCATGAAATTCCAAATGACAAATAAATCCTGCAACTGAGATTTCAACCCCAATCAGAGGCCCTCAACTGGACAGCCTTGCTGTTGCAAATTTGCAAAATTGACATGGCAACCCCCTACACTGGGTCTATGTTTTCTCACTGCATTCTACCAAATCCAGCCGGAAGGCAGGGAAAAGTGATTTGGAAGTATCCATGAGTAGGTTGCATATGCAAAACAAAGGACAAAAAGAAGCAAACAGAAGCATAGTTACATGATGTTTTAAAATAGGGCATAGGCTATGAAGGGATAAGGGACACACTGTAATTTAAGCAATCATTAATGCTTAGTAATTTTCTAACCCTTTTTTACCAACCAATTGAAATTTTAAAAAAATTCAATTATAGTTGACATTCATTATTATTCAACTTCAGCTTCAGGTATACAGTGCAGTGGTCAGGCATCTACACCATCCCTGAGGTGGTCTCCCTAAGAACACAAGTGCCCATCTGACTCCTTACAAAATCTTTATATGGGATACGGGGTATGGAATAGGAAACAGAGTCAATGGAATAGTGATAGCTATATACGATGTCAGAGCGGTAGTAGATTGGGGGGGCTCTCACTTAGTGAGGGGTGTAAATGATATTACAATGTTTTGTACACCTGAAACTAACAAAAAAAAAATTCTGCCCAACAACTCTAATCTTTCTTTGTCTCTTTCTCTATTTCTGTTTTTCTTTCCAACATAGATTATAAAAATATTTGGATACTACCATAGTATGTATTATTTTTTATGATTTCCTATGCTTAATGACTCATAGTAATATGTTATGTATCATTAATATACATAAACTGTATATGTAAGACTTGATCCATAATTATATTCCACTCTAATTTTTGGAGGGTCAAAAATATTAGATGACATTTAGTATTACAGAAGTCATAATAAGTATAATAGCATTTAAATAATAGATGTATTAAGAAATTAAACTTGGAGAATCCTGACTGATACTGATATGGGGGCCAATGTTAGAAATGGAAATAATGACAGAAAGGATCAATCAATTTAAGAAGAATTTTTTTTTCAGAATTCTAGCAGTACTAGGGTGTTAAAAAAAAAAAAAATGGGGGCGGGGGTAGTGCAGAATTGAGTTATCTCTTAGACAGATATTTAGAAATAACTCCAAATGCCTTCCTTAACTAAAAAGGAACCACTAACTATTGAGAAGATTTCAGAAGATCCCAGCTGAGAAAGTGTTCAAAACCAGAGAGCATCAGGCAGCAGGGCTAACAGTGAAAAACGGCATCAGAGTTCCAGAGTCTGGAAGACTCCAATTTCAGCTCTGAGGACCGTGTAAGATTCAGGGTTTTCCTCACCATTGTTCTCCAAGCATCACGGAACATTACAATGCTTCTTATGGAGTAATGAGCACTATGTATCTAAGAGAGTTTAATATACTAATATATTATTTTCTCATAATTCTAAAATATATCAGAAAGTTTGAAGAGTCAAAAAAATAATAAAATTAAAAAAAAAGAGAAATTAAACTTGTTTTCTAGTCCATATGCTCCACCTAACCTTTACTTTTCCCGTTCTCCAGTCACACATTTTTCAGCCTGGAAGCCAATCTCATCACTTTGCATCAGGATTGGATGATGAGTTGAATTAATAAACTGTGGTTATATTTGAATTCAGCTGAAGAAGATGGCGTATGAGAAACTTAAGAGTGTGAAACAAGATTTAGTAGGCTGTTCAGTAAGCAGCAAATCTTCGAGTGTTGCTACACAGGCTTCAAGCCAGTCATCCAAAACCGTTCAATGCAAATTCTAGCAACTATACACACCTTGCAAAAAAATATTATACAAGACTGCATATGTAATTTATACTTTTAGCATTTCTGTACATAATTTCATGGCAAGTGGGATCAACTTAACATTATTAAACATGGTCCTGTTTTATTTACAACACTACTTCAGAAACACTTTTTCTTAGGTGTACTGAAATATGATGCACCATTTAAAATTTAAAGGTATATCCCACAAATAAAAAATAAATTATGCTTATGAATAAGATTTTTAAAAATCTTTCACCACAAAAATCCACCTGGGAAAAATCTCTTTTTCTTTATTAGGTAAAGATGTTACCAGAGCACAATAGAATTCTTTCAGATTGAGTCAGAAAGTTCTGTAGTGTTAAGAGGTCTAGCTGAAGAATCTTTTCTTTGAAAGCACATGTCGCTTCCCAGACCTAACTCACACATAAATATACTCTTTAGAACAAGAGATCATGTAGAAAAAAGTGAGCTGAAGATTTTAAGTCCTGGTTCCTGTGGTGCCCAAGAATTAATAACTTGCATTAAACTAGATTTTTGTGATACCTTGTGACTGCTGCCCATACTGAATCCACGCCAAGAGAAGCAAAAGGGATACAGATTTCAGTTCTGTATAAGAAAACTTCTATCAGTACATGCAGAGGTAGGATAGAAAACCCCATGAAGTAATCAATTCTTGACACTGGAGGCTCAAGAGTACAACTTTGTTCAAATACTTGGTGAGAAAGTCCTTGAGCTAATTTTAATGTTAAATAATCCAAATTGTATTCAGATTTTATCATTCTGATATAACATTTGTGGTGCACCACCAATAAAAGGAGCTGACAAAAAAAAAAAAAAAAAACAGGAAATAAGTACTGTGTGAAAGTTATTTTTCATTATGAACCTAGACTCTCATTTAAGTGTAAGTAAAAATGTGACATATAGGTGAGACCAGATAAGATAAAGAATCTCATTGTGTTTCTTTGTTAGAAATTGTCCTTTCAGAAGATCAGTACTATGCTCAGTATTATGAGTTGAAACCTCATTAGGAGTTATGATTTGAAATTTTCTTCAAAATAGTTGTAAAGTGACTCTTCTCTTATTTTCATTCAGTAGCCTCTATAATGGAACAGGGCTCAAAGACGTTTCCTCACTGACATGTCAATGTGACCCTCACATAGGTTGTTCAATAACAAGTTGTTTTGTTGTATTGATTTCTCATGAAAATTTCATGTTGGTGGTATAGACACAGGAGAAAGAGAGGTTTTCTCCTACCCAAAAAGCATGCTGGGAAAAGGAATTAGCAGTGAGTTCTAAGAAATTCTAAATAACTTTTTTTTAAAATTGAAGCAAGTCAGAACTGACTCTGGGTGGTGAACACATAATGTGATATACAGAAGATATATTACCGAATTGTACACCTGAAATCTATATAACTTCACTAACTATTGTCACCCAATAAACTTTAATTTAAAACAAAGAACAGAAAAAGAAGAAAAACTGTTTGTCTTAACAAACATTGTATAATCAATTGACTCTTTAATTTATGTACATATATAACTTTGATAAAAATAAAAACTTAACAAAACAAAATTTAACAGGTTACAAAAAAAGTAAACTAAAAAAATGAAAAGTGAAGCAAGTCTTATTTAACACGTTAGTGAAAATCAGCTTAGATAAAGCAATGAGAATTATTCAAAAGGAAAAGAAAAACACACTGTCTAGGTTTTAAAACTGAAGACGGCCAATCCAAGAGCAGTACAGATAACACATACAGTAATCTGTACTGGACCCAAAGTTTTAATGATACAGTTAGTTACATTCATCTGGTGGTAGTGTTCTGGAATAAATGGAACACAGCTTGTCATATCTGCATGTACCCCACAATATTAGTATGTAGGATCTCAGATGTACAGGCCCTATCTCCCCCTCAGAGCCACACTTACAAAATACATTAGTTGAACTGTGAATTATCCAAGAAAATATCTTTTGGGAAAGGAAATATTATTATGTTGGCAGACCCTATCATATTCATACACAAACCATTTCCTTGCAGTATTCTATATGATTTCATTAAGACCAAAGTACCATTTAAAAATGTAACATAGTATTAGTATTCATATACAAATTAGTTTATAATTAGTATAAATGACCAGAGCTGTAACCACCAAACACACTCCAAGAGATATTGTGATTTCCATAGGTTACAATATCTAAATGCCATTATACTCTTTCATAAGGCTGTTATGCCATACTTTTTTCTGCATCATAAAAATATGAACATGCCCTCTAAAATACAGAGGATGCAAAAAAATGTATACAAATTTTAAGAAAGGAAAAGCTACTAAAATTGTAATACTCAATATACACTTATAACAAAAGATGAGTACAAGTCATGTGTATACATTTTTTGGCACCCTTGTTATATTTAGAAAAAGTGTGGAGAAAAAAATAGGCAAAATTTCACAGGATTGATATATTTTGAAAATTAGCCAGACTTTTTCTTAGGTTTTTTTTTCTCTTTATAGCTATAAAATTGACAAAAGGAATCTAACTTTCCCACTTCCAGCAATTGCTGAATCAAATAGAGATTTAAAAGTCATTTACAAAACTGTAAAAGCTATATAAGCATTTGAACTTGCTATTGAAATTTTGACTCTTAGAAGAAGACGGGTGAGATGTAGAGCAAAGACTATTCCACCAGGAATTAGGAAACTTAGACTCAAACTCTAGCTCTGCCCTCGAGCAGCTGCATGAATTTCAAAAAACAACATGCACTTCTTCCTGGATTTCCACTGCTTACCTATACAATTCAAATGAAAATTCAAATGAAATATTCAAAATAACATAATTAAGAGCCTGAGCTTTTTGCACAATACCAGAGACGGTGCCAAACTCTTTTTCTATCCAGAACTTTTTCAGTAGAACAAGTAGTTAAAATCAAAGGGCCCTACAGCTGTTCCGAATGCCATGTGTCCATCTTTAAAGATTTTAATCACACATTATTGCAGGTAGTCAAGGAAAAAAGCAGCTTAACGAGCTTCGGTACACCCTTAATTAAATGATAAATGTGTGTCACAGTAACTTTGATCAAATTCTCCCTGCCTTTAATTCAAGAACATAGTGATCTTTCATATTCCTTAGACATTATCATGCATGTCAAATACACATTAAGAAACCCATTATCCATACCTGAAAAGGCTGCCTGCTGGAAATGTCCAGGTGTTTCCTTATCCATCTGTTGCCTTGATTCCCAAATACCTGCCACAGCAGCTGCCCCTTTGTGTTACTCCAGATTCGCTGGTAGATGGCCAGCCTATAGATGTGCTTTCCGAACATGTGGTAATAGAAGCGGAAGGTGCAGCCCTCAGTGTCAGTGGCATTAAGGATTGGGCTGAGCAACACTGCCGTGTTTTGGAAAATCTGTGGCTCCGAAGATTCTATGTAGAGATAATGTCCCTTAGCTGTGCCCAAAGTATTATCCTTCATTGGCCCTGTATTAAGTGTTGATGTTGGACCCTGGTTCCTGGTCCAGTCAAAATCATCTTCTGTATCCTGTTCCCAGTTACAAATTCCATTTTCAAAGTTGCATTGTAGTTCAGGTGCTGAAATTGGCATTAAATAATACCAAAATATAATTAGGGAGAAAAAGAACTATGATTAAGAACACTAGTTGATATTTTGCTGCTGACAAGAAAAACAATTTTAATTAAAAAAATGCAATGCTAAAGTTTTAAAAAGAGTGAATAAATCCTAGATAATACGTCAAGTAATAGTATTTTATGGACTGAGGGTGGAATTACTTTGGATATTATTTTCCAAATGCCCTTTATGCCCATCCCTTCTTCATTTCTATTAGCGTAAATGTAGGCAAAGGATCACAACCCCACTGCAACAAACTTCCGGCTCAGTGGATGTCAACCTTTACTGAATGTTCCAATGACCAGTGAGCATTAAAAAACAAAACACATGAAACAAAACACACCAAAACCCAGAATCCATCTCCAGAAATGTTGATTTAATTGGTCCAAATGATATAGCCAATCATCAGGATATTTTATCAGTTTTCTTTGTGATTCTAACACACACAGCTGATAACAGTCATATTTTAATAGGTCTCAATCTTTCAGAAGCATCTGGGCTGCATGGTAAAATTGCATACTCTGAGGTAAAGCCTGCCCAAGCAATAGTTTGTTAGATGCAGGGTGAAGCCCAGGAATCCATATTACAAGCACCCAAAATGATTCTGATGCAGGGGTTTTGCAGACCTTACTCAGATTCCTCTTTCTGGCTCCATCCTGCCCGCGTTGCAAGTGTCCCTTCCACACCAGTGCCAGAATAACCATCCTTCAATGACAGTTTATCATGTTCCTTCTCTATTCAAAATCCTTAACTATATACTCATTTAATCTAAATTCCTCCACCTTTCAAACTTCACCTTTCCCAAATTCAATGAAATTCCTGTTCATCCTTAACTATCCTAGCCTGGAGCACACACAATCTTCCCAACGGGCCCTAAACACTACGCCCCTTTTTCATCCCTCTTTGTGCCAAATGTTGTGTTGTCTGTTTTGCTGATTCTTAGCTGTGTTTCTTCAGTGATAGTCTTTTCTTCTTGGTGGATTGTGGGTCCTTCAAACTGGAGCTTTTAAACTTCTAACTCCCTCAGTCACTAGAAGAATTCACACCACGTAATAAGGAATTGACTAGTCTTTTATCAATTGAATACTCTACCTAAATTTCTAGGATAACATAGGAATGTATTCATTTTTCAAGATGCGAGGATTTTGTCAACACCAAATATTCATTTAGCATAAACAGAAGAGAATGTACATTTGACATTATTTGGGCAGAAGGGATGGGACAGAATTACTGAGTAGTTCCACATTTTGGCTTCATTTATCTAAGTTAATATTTTTGAAAAATAAATCATAGCTGTCCTTTAACTATTCATCTTACTATAACTGTATTTGGCGCCACAGTTAAACAAATAATCAAACAATAAATAAAAGCATATGTGAATAAATGTAGCCAGGCAAGAACCAATCATCTGTTGCTGAAAACCAGACTACAGTGAAGGGAACCAAGTGAGTTAATGTCAAATGGGAGGTGAGCTTTCATTTTATATTTCCTCACTTGTGACTAATCAAGCCCAGCTGTGACATGAACTGGGGACACCCAGCGTACTGTTCAGGTGTCAGTCTTTGGCTGTAGGGCATAAGGAGAATGTCAGGTTGCTGAGTTTTTGACATAAAACTGACACTAAACCCAACGGATTTGTACTCCACCTGTCTTCATCCTGACTACATGCTCAATCTTCATTTCAAAAGGGAACATGGGTAGCTCCACCCTTAAAAAAGAAGACCATGACCCTAAACATACTTCAAGAAATACAGCGAGGATTTGGGGATATCTAATGTATTCTATGTGATAAAGTAATATGTCTAGATGGAAAGCTGTGAGAGAAACTGACAGTCTCATGTCACTATTACTTCTGTTCATTAATATTTAGTCACAAGAAGTATACTGATATTATAGTTGTACTGCCATAATCCCATTTTACTAAGTTAAAACTGAAAGGTTTGAAGGATAATTTGTTTATTTTCAGCAACAGGTCAACATTTTTTAAATAAATGGATTTGGAGAGCTTGAAAAGGATAAAAAGGCTTTCTAAATTTGCCAAAAAAATATATTAGGTGTATGACACGGAAAACTTCTTGTATTAGCCAGGGTCAAAATCATCGGTTTTGTTTACATCACTCAAATATTAGTTGTGCAATGAAATCCCTGACTATTCCAAAGATCACATGTATGCAAAACTCTCTACAACAATTTATATGGAAATTTCTTAGTGTAATTTTTCCTATGATGGCCCTAGCATTTTATGGCTCTAGTTTGGTTATAATTGGACTCCCAATTTAACAGACACATAGCTTGAATTTTAAGTATTGTTGCTATTTCTGGGGAAGAAAAGATGCAATTTTTTTTTTGACACGTTTGTAATTAACAAATAAAACCACAACGATTAACTTTTGATTCATTTTCAGGAGCAAGTGCACTTATCTGGAGCTCAGTTTATTAAATTGCAAGCCCTACACAACCATCAGATACACAAGCTTTTTGATAATTTACACCAGAAACTCAGGCACATCTTAGACACCTCACGCTCTGCTCTCTGTAGCCAAAACATCATCAAATCTCCCTCATAAATCTTTCCCCAGACTTCAGTCTCCCCGTTCCATCACCATCACTGTGAGACAGGCTGCCCACACCTCCCCTGCTGACTACTGCAATAGCCTCTTCACAGATCTCCTGAATCCACTCTCCTCTAATTCACTCATTACACCACATCAATAGTGACATTTTCAAATATGCCAATTTTATTAGGCTACCTTCCTTCTTACGAATCTTCACATGAAGAAAAACTTCCTTAATGTGAATTAAAAAGATCTGTGAATCTGGCCTCCCCTTATATCTCTGTCCTTATGTTGTGCCCTATGTCCCCTCCGACTCCTGACACCAGCCTCATATTGGCTACCGCCCATCAGCCATGCTGGCACGTATCAGGCTTTTTGCATATAGGCTTTGACTTACCATTTTTCAGATCTCAGCTAAGTCATCACCTCTTGATGTCCAAAGCCATTATTATGTAAAGTCACAGCACCCCATTTGTAAATCCTGTCAAAGCTGCCATTTTATATTTATGTACTAAATATTTGAATAATACCTCTCTGCAATTAGGCTTTAAGCTCCAGGAGGGCAGAGCGTCATGTAGCTGTACTCAACACATATCCCTGGTATTTAGTTCATAAATCTACATAATAAGACTGATGGCTTGACTAATTAATTAATCACATCACATGTTAACATTCATCAACTTTGGAACAATGGTTAGTGTCTTTGGCTTGATTGGCTAGAAAACAGTAAACCTATCCAGATCACCACTATCAAAATGAGTGAGAGAAAAAAAAAAAAGAAAAAGAAAAGAAAATACCTACCACAGTCAAACTCATCAGTGTGGTCACCACAGTCGTCTACCAGGTCACATAACTGGAGTTTCTCCACGCAAGCCTTGGTGTGTTGACACCAGAAGTGATGTGGCCCTTTGCAGCTCTCCACAGGGAGGGGAAGGGTACAGTTTTCAAAGCTGATGTCATCAATAGCGGAGACCCCATCATATATGCCAAGACTGACTTTTTCTAGTGTCAGATGGAAGGGCTGAGTAAGGCGTCCAAGCTGGATGGTTGCCTGTGACCACTGGTTGCCCTGGTTATATAATACTCTCCAGAGTAGTGTGGTGTCATTGGAGTTTTCCTCATGGAGCTGTAGCACAGCGGCTCCCACAGAGAGGCCATAGTTATAAAACCTGAAAAATCGCAAACAAAAGAAATGGAGATGATTTATGAGGTAGACTACATATTTAACTTTTTAGACTCTTCCACTCAGCCAACAATCAATAATTACTTATCATGATGGACGCCTTCATTTATTGCAGTCATTGTGGCTGCACGATTGCAAAAGCTTATCTCCTGAGGTGCATACTATGGCCCTCAAAACTCAGGCACCTTTCTCAAGGAGTGCCGTCCAGAACAGAGGAAGCAGTGTTAATTAAATTACAACCTATTGTTGGAGGGAAACAGTCCCTTTCATCTCAAGAAAGAACACAACAAATACAGATACTATGCTCTTAAGTAAAATGCTTATTGTGTGAATCTAATGCAATAGCTATTTTTAAAGCAAAATCAGGGCAAAATCATAATGTCTAATAAATGCAGGACTATGCCTGAAACCACTGAGCTGCTACAGTAATTGACCATTGTTTTTAATATTCACCAGAAAGAAAGGGTACATCCGGGTCCTGTCTGGCTGAAAGTTGGGCTCTGGAGTTTAGCAACTTGTGACAAGCTGCTGCTTTTCTTCAGAATGAACATAAAATGCCCTATGGGGATTCAAAAATAAGTCATAAGTTAACCTATTGAATTCTAAAGTGAAACAACTGTCTCTTAATTCTACACTAGGTAAGTTCCATGTCTAACTAAAATTAAGACTACAACAATTAAAAATCAATAAAAATGATCATTAGTCAAATTTGCTCTTATAAATATTAAAGTATGATCTATGCCTATGTGTAAAAAATGCCAAAAATAATTGATAATTTCAGCGAAAAATATATCTATACTATATCTCCACCATCCATAAATGAATAATTCCATGCAGACAACGTAAGTATAATTAACAATATTCAACTGTCCTACTATTTGTTGTGGTAACATAGAACACTCTCCGCTTCTCTTTCTGGTCTCAGAACTGAGGAAAAGGTAAACTGAAGTAATTACAAAGAGCCTCTGCATGTTTCTTACCTTGAGCTGTGTTGTGAGTATGATCACGGGATGGGGCCTGTTGCCCAAAATCGGCAGAAAGGTTACTTCTCGAGCTCCATACCCAGTCAAAGTGGTCACCACTAAGTGCTTCAAACCATCCACAGCTATTTGTTTCAAAGTCACATTTAGAAACTGAAGAACAAAAACATGGCTCTCAGGTTGGCTCTCCAAAGTGCACACTTTAAAAAGCTGAATGGAAAGCACCTCGTTAGGCTTCTCTAAGTACGTGAAAGGACACACTTGAGGGGAAAAAAATGACCCATTCTGATCTTAAAAAAACCTAAGGTTGTGTTTATCATACTAAAAATTGATAAAGCAAAATCATCAATTCAAAAAATTCATTTTTTTTCTTAATGTTCTTTCTAAGAAACAGCGTCATTCAGCCATATTGCTTATAGAATTGCCAGGGTCTGCTTAATTTATTCTGATATTCATGTTAGTTTCTCTGCCTCTATTATATCATCTGGAAAGCTTAATTATTCCTATAGAATATTTTACACCAAACCATGGAAGTAGCTACTTCTAAAAAAGTTTAGTATTTGAAAAGTCTAGATCCATTATATTTGATTACTGTTCACCTCCAATTTTTATAGACCTTAGGATTTCCCAAAGCATTGTATGCATTGTTTAATCTGTGCAGGGCAGAATAATTTGACCTACTTTTCAGGTAAATATGCAGAAAAGAAGAGAAAGGGAAAGAAAGACAAGTTATAATAATAACAGTGTAATATTACAGCTAATAGTCAGTGAATACCCTACATACTACATCCTGTACTCTTAATGCTTTAATCTAGATCTTTCACAATATCCCTATGGGGAAGACTTATTATTATTATTATTATTATTATTATTATTTTACAGAGAAAGAAAGGGAGGCTTAGGGAAGTTATTAACTTAACCAAGGTCATATAGTTAGGAAGTTGTTGAGAGGGATTGAAATCTAAATATTCTGACTCCTAGTCTAATATTCTTTCTGCAGCTGTTGACAATAACTGTTAAATGTCATTAGATGAGAAACAGGATAAACCAAAGAGGCATAATCTGAATTTGCTTAGTGTGGCTGTCATTACACATCCCGATGCAAAATGAGGTTTATTCTCATTGATGATTATTACTTTGGGATTCTTGATCAAAGGCTATTTTGATCCAAGCATATAGTAATAAACTACCTCGATGTTCCTTTGCAAAAGAACTTAGGAAGTAAGTTTAAGGGACAAAAGTATAAAGTATGTCATTCAATGAGATTGTAAAATTTAAAACTGTAAGGACATGTTAACCTAATGATAAGTCATTTTCAATTTTGAAAACGCTACTACTACACAGGAGGATTGTGAGGTGAATGGTATTATTACAAATATTTTCTAGATTTTTATAGTTAATATGTAATATCTGATTTTCAAAATATATTTGTTTTCTGTCAAGTTTCCTGGCCCCAACAGAATACTTTCAAATTTTATCAAAAGTCAATGAGAACGTATGAATACATTTAAAAATAAATACTTTAAAAATGTTGAGTCAACTTTAATAAGCAAGGGATGACTGTATTTCAGTATATATAGACAATTAGAAATCAGCAAAATGAAGAAAGTACTGCTATATTTAGAATACAGATTGCTCAAATAAAGTTCAGATAACTGTAGTGAAATATTAAATGTCACTTAAAGGAAAATAATAATAATGATAAATATGACAAGTTAGGGATATATGTTAAGAATATTTAAGTCTATATTTTTAAAGGCCATCTCTATTTACAAATACATAATATACAAGTAACCCATAAACATACATAAATTCCATTTAAATCCCTGAGGAAACAAACACTTTTGATTCCTATTTTACACAATCTTAAAAACAGGATACAGGAGTGCTTCTTATACAAATATGAAAAGGAAACAAATTAGTGTTACTGTGTAATATCTATCCCACATAGCTACCTAGAAAGGGAACCTTACCACCTGCTATCCAGGGAGATACTGCTGTGGAAATAAATGGATATTCAAATGGTAGTAAAATTTGGAAACTACTGCAGCAATTTTATTGTTCTCTAAGGCCCTTAAAAGAGTAATTTTTAACAGATGTTTATGCTGTTAAAATTCAAATATACTATAGTATACTTTGTTATTACATATTCACATTTCTATACACATTTAAAAATGCACTTTGATCACAGATGTAATAATCAAGATGAAATTAATCTTCTAGTTAGCTATTAATCAAATATAGACCTCATTAAAAGAAAAGAGGTTTGGAAAATTATGCATATATACATGTATATGTTATATATATATATATATATAATTTCTGACAGAAAGACAATAGCCTGGTTATATTTTAATAACTGAGATTCAAAGATTTTTCCATTTTTCTGGAGCATCCTTACCAAATTTCTCAATTACGTCATCATCAGAATGACCACAATTTGCAATAACAATTGCAGCTTTCATTTACTAAGGGAGTATTGGGTACCAAGCTTTGGACTAGGGGCTCTTATATACATAACAGGATTCAGACACAGGATTTCTAAAAATTATGCATGTCTATTCTATAGCTATAGATAGAAAAGCAAGTGACTCCACAGCAGCTTTTAATTATTTTATGTATAATTACCCTTGTGGCCTCAATTAGTTATGTAAATGTAATTACAGTAGTTGCCCCGGGGAGAGGATGCAAGGGGCATTTCATGGGCTGATAAATAGGCCCATCATCCTTTGCTGTCATTTTCACAGCTTTTTCATTCACGCAAAAGAAGATTAAATCATGTAGGAGTCAAGGAACCTTGTGAGGGGAAAAAAATATGTATCCAGACCCTGTCTCATTTCAGATTCACTGTCTTACCACTTCTTTGATGGTTCTGGATGATCCCTACAGAGGTTGATTTCTAAGGAGTAAATATAAAGTGTACAAAGGAAAAGTCTCAGCTGATTATTTTGACTTCACAAAAAGACTTAAAAATGTATAGAAAGGTGCTCCTTGACATTTACCAAGAGAAGTTGAAACTTATGTCCACACAAAAACCTACACATGGATGTTTATACTTCTAGAAGCTGTATTCATAATTGTCAAAACCTAGAAGCCACCAAGATGTCCTTCAGTAGGTGATGGATAAACTGTGATACATCCAGACAGTGGAATACTATTCAGTGATTAAAAGAAATTGCTATCAAGCCATGAAAAGACATGGAGAGCCCTTACATGCATGTTTTGACCTGAAAGGAGTCAATCTGGAAAGACTACATACTGTATGATTCCAACTATATGACATTCTGGTAAAGGCAAAACCATGAAGACCGTAAAAAGGTCAGTGGTTACCAGCAGTTGGGGAGGGATGAATTGATGGAGCACAAATTTTTTTAGGGCAATGAAACTACACTGTGTGATACCATAATGATGGATACGTGTCATTATACATTTGTCCAAACCCATAAAATGAAGAGCACCAAGAGTGACCCTAATGTGAATTATGGACTTGAATGATTATGCTGCATCAGTGTAGGTTTATCAATTGTAACAAATGTCCCATTTTTGTGGTGGATGTTGATAATGGGGGAGGCTATGCATGTGGGGAGTTGAGGGTACAAGGGAAACTTCTATAGTTTCCTCTCAATTTTTCTGTGAACCTAAAACTGCTCTAAAAAATTAACACTTAATTTAAAAATTACATTTTAAAAATCTTGATATCTCCATACTAGGATCAATCATTGAGTCAATCTAGAACTATTACAGGCCACTTTGTAACTCCTAAATACTTCTCATCAAAATTGGAATTATGTATGTATTAGTATATTGTAGTTCTACCCACTAGATTGGAATCTCTATGAAGGCAGGGACCATATATGTCTTATTCATTCTGTAAACAGCTGTACAGCCAACTATAGTGTTTGTTAAATATTTACTGAATGAATGAAGTAGCCCTGAGGACAGCAAGTGTTTGCTTCCTATTCTCCTATTTCTAGACACCCTTCCAAAATACCCACTGCTTTACTCCAGTGATACAAAATTATACCCCAGGTAAAAACTTTTCTAGCCAACCTACCTCACTCTTACTTTTATCAACAATTTGATTCTGCAATTTAAACTCTGCTTCTAGCCAACTTCCCCTGTGCCTTATGGAATCTTTAACTGAAGTCAAGAAATATCTTTATTGCCAAAGTTTTCATTAAACCTCCCCTTATGCTTCTTATCTTAGAGTCATATCCTTGCCTATCAGAGATGCATCTTATTGCCAATGGAATAAAACTAGCTTTTTTTTTTTTTATCAGTTATATGTTTATGTATATTTTCTATCTTCTCTGTAAATTGTAATTAGCAGTGCAAATATACTAAATATATTTGCAGGTTCTACACACTTTTAGCAGATGTTAAATTCTTATTATTATTATCATTATCATTATTATAATTATTAACCAGCCTCTTTTATGCACGTGTGTTTAGATTCTCTCACTGCATCGTTTTTCCCTAAAAGAAAAACTCCTTACATGTCTACTATACAAACCTAGCTAAATGATGGAAACACTCAAACTCTCTTGAAATATAGCCACCGGAAATTAAGAAATAATAACCTATTGTAAAGCTTATCTTCTAAATGCTTATGGGTGTGAAGAGGTTTACATTATTTGAGAATCTTACAAATTAATCACCCTGGAAAATTTAGTGGCAAAGCTAAAATCAACTTTGAGATTCACTTTACCTACCCACCTCTACCCTGAACTAACAGTGTGAGCACAGAAAGGACCGAGAATTCCATTCTCTTTATGACTCACTTTTCTTCACTATAAATTAGTTAATACATATAAATACATTTCAAACAATGCCAGATACAAAATAAGAGCTGTAGAAGTGTGTGGTAGTATTTATATTATTATAATACAGTCTTTCAGGTATCTAAATCTGTGCCCCAAAGAGACAGGTTTACATCACCACTGGAAGGAAATGGAAATTACACTGTATGTAGCGGCAGAGTTCTATAGGCAACAGACGCAGATTGTCAAGAAAACTTGGTGTTGAATGGGGGAGGATCATTATGCCTCTTTATACTTCTCAGCATACACATTGCTGAAAACAGAAACAAAATGAACAAGAGAAGTAAATGTGAGAGAAAAGAGAAGGACTGACATAGTATGAGCTTACAAACAAAAAAAGACACTTCTAAAATTTTCAGAGTGAAGAAGAACAATGATCTTGCTGAAAAATAAAATCCAAAATGAGCTCAAAGTAATGCCACCCACACAAAATCCACTTTTACCATAGACACCATTAACAGCATAATTTAGTGAAATTTAATCTTAATCATAGAACATGACTTTCTTAATAAATACACAGGTTATATTCTCAATAGAATTTTCAACTGAAAAAATGAATTATTTCTTTTTTATACCTACTATAGTGTCTATTATTTTATCTCTACTCTCATGAATTTCTTTAATCTAACAATATAATTATCTATGGAACATATTGATCAAAATATCATGGGTTGTTTACCAGATTTTACTTGTCTACAGAAATATTTTTCTCTTTGTTTCCCTCAGTGATCAATGGCTCCATAATGAGAATGAATGGACTTTTTCTCCCCGTATTGGTTTTATGTCACAGAAATGATGAGCCTTCACCAGAAACAACTTCCCATCCCAGTATTTTACAATTACTTCTGTCTAGGGAGTTTTTATTTGTTTGTTTGGTTGGTTTTTGACTGGAAAACAGTGTCTAGATTATAATTTGAGGGCAATATGAAAAATAACAATTCCGTTTACTAAGAAAAATTAACTCATCTTTTTACTACAAAGACTTATTTTTTTTACCAATACGCATTTCATAAAAATGTAAGATGATCAATAATTAGCAAATTTAGCTTTATTCTGAGATGCTTTTTTCCCTTGTAGTCAGACCTATAAAAAAGAGAATGAGATGTAAACTAGCAGCGTATTTTCACAGCTTTTATTAAACTAAAAAGTAATTTGTGGCAATTCAGAGAGATGCATTATTTTAGGAAGGCTTTAAATTTCTATTTAAGTTTAAATATGTCCAACGTCACCAAAAAATACCTTCTCGAAAACATTTTTTCATAAAATATGTGGGGAAAAAAGAGTCCTAATTAGAACACACACACACTCACACACACATTCACACACACAGCCAGTAGGCCAAGAAAGAAATCATCCACCAGGATGCCTCAAGAAAAAAATGGTACATCAGAACCAAAAAGAGACGCTCCCTCCTCTACTGTGCTTCGTGGTATCCATCCTGTGCTCTCTACTAACAAAGCCTAACAATGTGTGAGCTAGTCAAAACAGATATGTTTACACAGTCCTGCTCTAGTAACTCACTAAAAGCAGGGCAAAAAGGGTGGATTTGGAGCTGAGACACAATGACTGTATAAACGGTACACTTGCTTAATGGTGTCTTGTCTGTAACTAGAGGAACCCCATTTTAAATCCAGGCAATCTGGCTCAAGAATCCAAATTCTTAACCACACATTATTTCTTTAATCACAATATATTTCATAAATCTGAAACCTCTGAATTGACTTAAAAAATTACAGTGTATCTCAGGAACTTAAAAGACTGTGTTATAGACATGAACAAAACATGGAGATCACTGTTTTGGCAATAGACCCATGACCATAGCGAAATGCATTCAAAATTAGCAAAAGAACTGCAATTCTATAGAGTCTTAATTTTCATTTCTTTGCCTGCTTCTTTTGCAGAGCTAATTTTATACTAGGGATCTGTTTATTCACAGAAATGCTAATTCTTCATCCCATTTTTATGAATCCATGCATTAAAGATTCACACGAGATACAGTAGTTTGGGAAAAGTATACAACCCGTATCTAAGTTTGAAAAAGTAAAACAGAACAATAAGAAGACACTCCTTTTTTCCTATACTGTATGACCTGTTTTTGCTTAGGCTTTATTGATACTAAGCCAGTGTTTCTTTCCGTGAGCAGAGAGAAAAGAAGAAAATGAGAAATTGTTCAGATCTATTTTTAGAGAAACAAAGGACAGGCATTTCAGACTAAATAGTTTTTAGAGAGAAATAAATTATAGAACTCAGAAAATGTTATTTGAGACTATTTAAAATATATTTACAAAGTACAGAGTTGGCTTTCTCATCTACATTACATAGTGTAGACTGGAAAAAAATTATTTATAGGCATACTGGTGTGTGTGTGTGTGTGTGTGTGTGTGTGTGTGTGTGTGTCCTGTTTATCCAATGTGGACATTGTAAAAAATGTATCACTGATACTATGTGACACATGAAATCTTCATTTATAAGTTACTTTCTGAAACAAAAGCAACCACTATGTAAAGCAATATTAGCAGTTTTAGTCTTATAGAAAACTAAATATTTGTTCGCAATAATGGGAACTTCTAAATGGTATCTTCATGACCCTGAGAGAAGTGAAAGCAAATTTCAAACTGCACAGTGAAAGTTGAACCCTTCTACTTTGCTGATATGACTGTTTATTAACATAATAAGCCGTTAGCCAAAAAAAAAAGGCAAAATGCAGTGAGTGTCATTAAATAACCATTTACACCAAAAATTCAATTTTAGCTCCTAGTCTAAAGAAATAATTCAGACTAACCATTTTAATCTAAGAAAAATAAAGAGATGTCCTTAAAAATGATGACAGAGCCATATTGATTTCAAATAACCTATGCAGGGGAAATGGACTTATCAGAAAGTGGAATTGTTTGAACACACCCGGGCACTGATTCTACTCTCTGCCTCCCACTCGGGCCCCAAATCCTGATAGGGTTTGTCCTGCGGATGCCAAGTTCAGGTTTGTCCTTGAGAGCTGAGATACTGAGATAATTTTAACCATTCTCTTAATAGAAAACATACAGATTATTTGTCAAAGTTCTTCATAAACCCCAACACAAACCTGGTATAAAATCACTCTGGCATGGACGTTTCTGATATGTTTCTCCCAGGCTCAGACAGAAATTCTGCTAACGCTTTACCCTGAAGCTAAACCTGTTAGCGTCTGAAGGCCAAAGGAAATTGTGCTGAGATGTTGGATCTGGCCTGCTGTGTAAGTACTTCAGTTCTTCCGTTACCGTGAATAAATATTGGAGAAACTTAATTTAACATCATAGCCAGTGTGTGGTATCTTTAACTGTCCACAAATGAAAGGAAGGAAGGAGGGAGGGAGAGTAAGAAGGAAGAAAGGAAGGAGGTTGGGGAGAGATGGAGGGAGAGAGGGAAGGAGGGAGGGAAAGAAGAAAGGAGGTGGGGGAGGGAGGAAGGAAGGAAGAAAGGAAGGAAGGAAGGGAGCTCCTTGAAAACCTGTACACCTAGGTTTCAATTTAAATAATTGTAGTTTTATGTTATGATATAAATGAATATAGAAACATTCAATTATATCATTCAAGGTTATCAAAACTCTAGAAAATGTCATAATCTTTATATATCCCGAACTTTTTTTAATGCAATAATTTTTTTCTCTCTTTTACCAAAATGGATTAAAACATATTTTTTTTCCCAAAAGGTTTGAAGATATTTCAGACGCATTAAACACATAAATTCTTAGTAAGTTTAACAATTCCTTTGAGGTAGGCCATTATCATTAAATCAAGTTGGTTTAGTGATGTTTGTGAAAACGAGAAAATCGGAATAAATTGCATCAAAATATTAAATATTTAAAATTCCAGGACATCAATGTTCCTTTTAAGGATGATTTATTATTTATAAAAAGAAATCTTGATGGTGGTATTGTCTTTTTCCCCTTGCAAAAAACAACTTTTTTCAGGCAATTAAATTCTCTATGGGGAAATTGATATGTTGGTTAGTGCAATGTTAGACGTACATGCTCAGCCTAAAATGCATGCCCTTCCTCCCTCCTTGTTGCAGTGAAGACCTAAGACTCCTCTTATTCCTCAGAATTTCTCGTTGTGCCTTTAGTTCATCTCAATTCACTACCAGAACCATGAATGCAGATTCATAAAAATGGGATGAACAATTAGCATTTCTATGCAAAAACAGGTCCCCAGTATAAAATTAGCTCTGCAGAAAAGTCAGGCAAAAAAGTGAAAATGAAGACTCTAGAGAACTGGAGTGTACTTGTTAATTTTGAACTCATTTCACTCTGGTCACCAATAATGATCTCCATATTTTCTTCATGTCTGTAAAACAATCTTTTAAGTCCCTGAAACACACTCTAGGAATGGAAGGCAATTTACCACATTTCAGATTTATGAAATGTACTGTGATTAAAGAAATAATTACGTAAGGGAAAGGATTAAGTTTTATTTTATTTAAGGATATTAATCATTTAAACTTCTAGGCAGAATTTCCTGTTATCATCTGACATCCTAGGGCATGACAACCAAAGGGCTTGATTTCTCCTCCAAAAAGTGAAATCTTTACCTCTGGCTTCAAAGTTTCTGTTGCTTAATCTGATCACGATGGCAACTCTTCATTTCTGTCAAGTGTCATTCTCAATTTAATGATGACTTTGAAAGGACAGAAAGGCTAATATTGTGTGGTCAAGAAGAGGAATTCTGGAGACAGATAACCTGCATTTAAAACGGGGTTCCACCAATTACAAACGAGACATTAGGCAAGGGTGCTAGTTATAAATGTATGTGTCTCAGCTCCAAATCTTTCCTTCTTTGCCCGGCTTTGAGATACTGGAGCTGAACCCTGCAAACATTTCTCTTTTGACCAGCTCACATGAAGTTAGGCTCTGTCCATAGGAGCACAGGATGGATACCACAAAGCATAGTACAGGAAGGAGTGTCTGTTTTTGGTTCCAGGGAACTTTTTTTTTCTCTCTTGCCCACAGCTGCCAGCAATGTAAAGTGACCCACTGTCTAGTCACCCTTTGGTAAGCAGTGCAGGCATCCTAGTAGATAACTTCTCCTTTGGCCCACCAGCAGTGATCCAAATCTAGCCCACAGCATCCCAGCAAATTCCCCCACATTCCAGTGGGTCCCAGTCACACCTTCCCCAATAAAGTCTAAATCTCAGTGTTGGGTTGGGGGAGGGTACAGTTATCCAAATGTATTCTGCCCTTGGATTCTCCATCTCAGCCCTGGGTGTACAAGCTGTTCCCTACATTTGCTGTTCCTTTCCTTTTTACTGTTCTCTTTTACCTCTTTTTGTAGGTAGCTACCTTTTACCATGTAATAATTTTTTATAGAGAGTCTTCCTCGTTCAAATTTCCAGTTGTGTTGTTTTATTTCCTAAATGGACACTAAATGATAAGAAAGTCTGTAAATAAGGGTAATAGTGCCTGTTCTGATCATTAAAAGAGTTTATCAGATAACGTCCCTAATGTACATTTGGTAGCAGTCCTAATGTATATCAGAGACAGGCTTAGAACTGTTCATCTCCAGCATAACTTTCAATAGGTAACTTTTCTGAAATAGCAAAACAAAACAAAATAAAACAAAACAAAACCCAGAAAACATTTTAAGAAATTCCTGCTGAGCAATTATCTACCTTCAATAAAAAACATTCTCTACCTCCTCACAGGTAAAATAGCACTTTCTTTACACCTCTGTTCTAGTTATAATTACAATGCGACACTACTAATCACAAAGTGTTTCTTACCTAATAGATTATGTTAGTTGAGGAGAACAATCATGCTTTATTCTTTACTGAATCTCTTGGCACAGAGCACTCAATAAAGGTGTGTGGTGAGTCACAGCTTGGCGACATTGGCAATGTATCAAAACCCATCAATGGCCTTGATTTTTCTCAACAATCTGATCTGTGTTCTGCATGGATTGTGGAGATGCTCTCCAATTCTGAGCCTCATCACACCCACGAATATGTCCATGCTTCCCCTCCCCCGCCTGCCATTTTCTTGACTTACAACTATCTTGAGTTTCATTTCAGGTATGGGGGGGAGATCAATACAATGTGATACTTCTGTAACCTTCCCTCTTATCTGTCTTCATTATCTTTAATAGCAGTTATTTAAGTACTTTTGCCAAAGCTTATCCACCACCAACACTCCCTTTGTTTTCCTTCTTTATTAATTTTCCAGGGATGCTAGGATAACATTAGAGCAATACAGGTGTAATACAGAAAGAATAGATACATGGCCTTGAAAAAGAAGAAACTTAAAGGGGACCCTCAAAAATTAAAAAAATTATAGAACTGGCCACAATCTATTGTTTTATGACCAATTTATTGATTAATGCACTACAGTTTGAAAAATACATTCTGAAGCATTATGCAATCCTCTGCCATTAATTATACTGGAATGGCAATGGTGTAGAATAAGAGTAAGCATTCTTATGATAGCAGAAAGAATTTAATAAGGGAATATTTGTAATATAAAGTTGTCCTTGTCTTTTGAGTTCTTTCTTGCATTTATTCCAAATTCTGTACTCCATCACAGCAAGACTGAAAGTAACATATCTTCATTCATTGCTACTGTTTTAAAGCTAATCTTGTTTGCTTTCAACTGCAAGTCTTTTCAGTTGTACGTGAACTCAATTCTGACTGCCTACATTAAAAACCCCTTACTTGAGTAGTATGCACTTTATGTTCAGAGAGTAAATATGTGCACATAAATCTTAGCCAAGTAACTAAGTACTAATGACTAAATGTCACACAAAGCAACTAAGTGACTAACGTACTGACTCATCACCACTGGCCTCATCTGCTTCATTTGAGCCATCAGATGGAAAAATCACACACCTTGCTGGATGCAATACAGCCTGCATCCTCATGTGGCACACATCCACCTTTAAAATTAAGAAATGGAGAGGAGAAAACATCCTCTTCTTCAATAAATAAAGAGAATGCATAATTGTTTCAGGAACACTAATTTTTAATTATGCTTAGGATAAAGAAACTGGATAAAAGTAAACATTGTACAAATCAGAGTACAATTTGCTATTTTCATTGCGTGTGTGCTGCTGCAAAAGTAAACATAAGGGGCTCAACCTCACTAATCATCAGAGAAATGCTCATAAAAACCACAATGAGATACCACCTCACTCCATTCAGAATGGCTATCCTTAATAAATCAACAAAGAAGTGTTGGCGAGAATGTGGAAAAGAGGAAAACCTCGTGCACTGTTGGTGGGATTGCAGATTGGTGCAGCCACTATGGAAATCAGTATGGAGGTATCTCAAAAAACTGGAAATGGAACTACCTTATGACCCAGCAATTCCACTCTTAGGTATCTACCCAGGGAAATCCAAAACACTAATTTGAACAAATATATGCACCCCTATATTTATTGCAGCACTATTCACAGACGTGGAAACAACTGAAATGCCCATTGGCAGACTAATGGATTAAGAAACTGTGGTACATTTATATAATAGAGTATTACTCGGCTGTAAAGAAGAATGAAATTTTACCATTTGCAACGAGATGGATGGACCTAAAGGACATTATGCTAAGTGAAATAAGTCAGACAGAGAAAGACAAATACCATATGATCTCACTTATATGTGGAACCTAAAGATCAGAATAAATGAGCAAACTAAACAGAAATAGTATCAGAGATATAGAGAAAAAACTGATGGTTTTTAGATGGGAGGGGGATGGGATGGAGGAGAAGGTAAAGAGATCAGAAAGCAAAAATTGGTAGCCACAATATTACCATGGGGTATATGAAAGACAGTTTGGGGAATATAATCAATAATGTAAAGATTTTGTAGGGTGTCAGATGGGCATTTGTCTTATTAGGGAGACCACTTCATGGATGGTGTAGATGCCTGACCACTGCACTGTACACCTGAAGCTGAAGCTGAATAATATTGAATGTCAACTATAATTATATATATGGTCACTGGATATGGAGTACAGCCTAGGGAATAGAGGCAATGGAATCGTAACAGCTATATATGATGTCAGAGGGGTAGTAGAATGGGGTAGGGGGTTATCACTCTGTGAGGGGTGTAAATGTTTAAGTATTACATTGTTTTGTATACCTTAAACTAATAAAAAAATGTAAACATAAGGCTAACGCTCTGAGGAGTGCTCTGAAGGGTTGTACCACTAGCACTGTTGGTGGGGTTGCAGATTGGTGCAGCCAAGCAAAGCTTTCCAAAGCTGTAATTCAAGTACAGGGTCCAGGTAAATTTCTGGCCATTCCGCCCCCTCAGATCGAACATAATTCACTACCAGTGAAACCTGGCATAGTTTTTAACTCTCCTTGCAGTCCTGTCCCTAAACTTCTGCCTGGTAGTAATACCAAATTCCATAAAGGAGATCCTATTATGGACAAATCCTACTTTCTGGACAAATTTGCAAAAGCAGTAAGAAATGTTTTTTGTGTGTGTGTAAAACCAATTTCAGAAATAATTCATAAAATTTTAGTCTAATTAGAATTTTACTATATCCAATTGAGCTGGTGTTCAGATTGAAGCACACATAAACGAGTTTTGAATTAATGTATGAAAAGAATTCTCTGTAAGTGAGATCAAGTACTCTGAGACTTCTGCTAAGGTTAATTTTAGTGATAAATTAAAACTCTTAGCCACACTTTTGCCTCCAATTACATTTTCTTCAATGTCAACTTTAATGCCTTTCTACGATTCCAATTCGGGTGATGTGGTATTCGATTAGGAGAAGGAAAATGTTTAATTAAATAACAGAAACGAGGCAATGCTGGTTAACCCTCAAAAACTCATTAGTCATTAAGTCTGCTGCTTTGCATTCCTCGATGTCTATCAGAATCACACATACGCACAGAGCTTAGAAAGGTTTATTATACGTTCAGGGCACACATTCTGAATAAAGTAATTACATGTTAACATAATATAAAGTTGGTACATGGAGTTATACAATCTTTCCAATGAAAGATGACTTTAATAAAAGACCTTTAATTAAAAGTTCTTTAATCCAGTTCTCAATCCAGAATTGTTCTCTGATATCATCCTTGATCAATATATTTAGCTCCTATAATAATGCAACTTTCCCACTTACTGTGTTGTTTAAGGAAACATAACTTTAAAATATATGATGTGCCTGATTGCCACATGTGAATATTTTTCATCTATACAGATAAAGAAAAAATGAAGTGTGACTGTTCTCAGGCAACACTTTTAATACTGTCTACTAATTGACACAGGGAGTAGGAATGGTCAGAAGGAAACACCCATCAGTGTTAGCATGCCAAAGTAACTGCAGGCACGATGTATGTTGTTTCAGTGCATTTGCAGAACCTAAATAATGGTTAGAGTTTCAAAAATGTATATTTGACTTTCAAAAAAATGCGTATTTCAGTATTTGGGATCCATTTTTATGACAATATTTCTGACCCTTAATTGAAATTCTCTATAAAATATTCAGTCAAAGAATTAGCCAAACTCCACCTGTTACTTGAGTATACCATGTTTTGAAGTTAAACAGAATTTTAGGGTCAAGAATTAAATTTCTGGTTGGGCTTTAGTCACATTTCTAAACACAATAAGTTTTTTTAAATCCTAGGTAATTCTGAAACATGAATTTCATTATATATTCATTTGAAGTGCCAAACGAAATTAAAATAGAATTGAATCTTTATAGTGCTTTAAAATATGCAAAATAATTAAAATTCTTTCATAATTTTTATAATTAAAATACTTGTATGTGACAAATTTAGCCACAGTATAGATTATTGGAAGAGAGCCTAATATCTAGACTGTGACATATAATATTTTTACCTTTTTAAAAATATATATGCTACATCAAACTAAAAAGCTTCTGCACAGCAAAAGGAACCATTAACTAAACAAAAAGGCAAGCAACCAAATGGGAGAAAATATTTGCAAACAAAACTCTGATAAACAGTTAAAAAAGAACTCACACATCTCAACAACAACAAAAAAACCAAACAATCCAATTAAAAAATGGGCAGAGGACCTGAACAGACACTGCTCACAAGAAGATATATAAATGGCCAACAGATGTATGCAAAAATGTTCAACTTCACTAGCTATAAGGGAAATGCAAATTCAAATCACAATGAGATACCACTTCACACCTGTTAGAATGGCTATTATCAACAAGACAAGTAATGACAAGTGTTGGAGAGGCTGTGGAGAAAAAGGAACCCTTGTGCACTGTTGGTAGAAATGTAAATTGTTACAGCCACTATGGAAAACATTATGGAGGTTCCTCAAAAAATTAAGACTAGAGCTAGCATTTTAATATAGGGAAGGGGCACAAGGACTGTTTTTGCAGAAGAAGGAACTAAGCGGTTGGATTCCATGCCCGCTACCTACATTCTTCAAGACACGGAACTCAAGCAGACATTAATCAATCACACAGAGCAAACTCTCCAAAGACTAGAGATTCCACTAGGACCATCCCTGTAATTAAGCCCACAGAAAGAGAACACAGGCTGTGCTGCCTCTATTCTTCCTGCATTTTACTATAGTAAAACTCACGTTGTTCTTCTATCCTCCTTTCCCCCACTACAGTAATGAATTTTCCATGGAAGCAGAAAACACACCTAAACCCTAGCCTGGGGAATGGAGGGCGTCTCCATTTCACTAGCAATTAGAAACCACCGCTCTGTCTATGGGGTGACTTGTTTTCTCACTTTCTGCTAAATAAACTTACTTTTACTTTAAATTCTGTATCATTCATGTTTGCATTCTTTCCCATGTGAAGCCACGAACCCTATTTTCCTGTAACAATATGACCCAGCAATCCCTCTTCTGGGTATCTACCCAGAAAATCAGAAAACAGTTATCTGTAAAGATATATGTACCCCTATGTTCACTGCAGCATTATTCACAGTGGCCAAGACATGGAAACAACTCTAAGTGTCATTCAATGGATGACTGGATAAAGAAGACACATACATTGTACATACATACAATGGAACATTACTCAGCCATAAGAAAGGATGAAATACTGGCATTTGCATCAGCATGAATGGATCTTGAGAATACCATAATAAGTGAAGTAAGTCAGATAGAACAAAACAAGAACCATAGGATTTCACTTATGTGTAGAATATAAAACAGAAACAAAAAAATGAACAAATAAAACAAACAAACAACCTCATAAAAGTAGATGCAGGCAACAGTTTAGAGGTTACCAGAGAGGAAGAAAGGGTGGGGGGAAGTTGAAGGATATAAAGGGGGTTAAATATATGGTGTCGGAAGGAAAACTGATTCTGGGTGGTGACCACACAATGCAATATATAGATGATGTATTATAGAATTATACACTTGAAACGTATCTAATGTGATTAACCTATGTCACTCCAATAAATTCAATTTAAAAATAAAAATAAATAAATAAAATTATACATGTTTTAGTTTTCAAGGACATGTGACATAATCCACATTTTTGTATTAGGTATTAGTGAGCTATATTATTGAAGGACTCTAATATATTTTACATTTTGACATCAAGAAGAACTAATTATTTCAATGTTTAAAATTGCAATGACAATTTTGTTACTTTGGAAAACTAATAACAAAAAAAACTCACCTTTGTTTACTATGTTCGCACCTGGAAGTAACTCATATGAAATTTCACATTCCTGGGATATACTGATGTCATCTAGAGCAACGGTAGCATTTGATGATAAAACAGTTGCTTCTAAAATCAACTATAATTATAAAAAGACAAATTATTAAAAAATACCATAAAAGTAAATAACTGAAAATCACATTTCTTTGTGTAGAGAAGCTCATTAGCATCTGTCACATCTTCCCATCTAACTTTAGAAAACTGTTTTGACCAGAACATTAAAATTATAAACTTATAAAGTCATAACTCTTTTGACAGCTTCTGATGTGACCTTAATACCTTAGGTAACTTCGTTTTAATGAAAAGTTGTAAAATCCATCACTTCTGAAGGATTGCCTTCCCACTGGAAATATTAGGAGTCATGTGCATTTAAAACGTGTTCTTTGGAGTAATCAACTGTGTGGTTTACAACTTTATTTAATTGAGAGAGGAATTCATTCCTAATGGGTCTGCTGGAGGCAATGATTCATTTTCATATCAGAATATTTACTCTTCTATATTATGTATACATATACAGAAATTTAATGAGGTAAAATATACAGTGGTTAGTAACCATATACAGTGGTTAGTAATATTCTTATGCTAAAGCACTCAGAGGCATCTATTGAATGTAGTCTAACACTCTGAATAATGACTCATATAATTTATTTGCTCTCGTTATTCACTCACATTATTATGTTGTTATTCTACGATTAAAAAATAAATAAATAAAAGACAGAGATTATGTCTGGAATCTTAAGGACACAAAGCAGGACCACCAACGGAGGACATAGCTAATAATGCATCTCCAGCTTATCAGGGAGGATCTCAGATATCAAAGATTTTACAGTTTACTTGGTGTGACACATTAACAACTAAACTACACCAGTAGTGACATATAAGAGAGATGTATAAGATACTATTGTGTTTCCCTGAAAATAAGACCTACCCCAAAAATAAGCCCCAGTTAAGATAATCAGCCAGACGGACACATTTAGTACATTATAACAATGTTCCAGAAGATGACATGACTATATTTAAATAAGTGTAGATTGTTGTACATGAAGAAATAAGACATCCCCTGAAAATATGTCCTAATATCTCTTTTGAAGCAAAAATTAATATAATACCCGGTCTTATTTTCGGGGAAACACAGTAGGAGAATCAAAGAAAAGCACTTCATTATTTCTCTGCCAGGAATATGAGACAGAATTTGAACAAAGATCTGAAGTAATACTAAACTTCAGTTATAATTGCTGCCTAAGATTTTGTTACTTTGAGAAACTAATAATATTACAAGCAAAATCAAGGAGATGGGAACATGTTCGGCATACTTAGAAAACATTTGGTATTGTAATGAGGTTTGAAACATGCTACCCCAAAATATGGCAACTTGGCACACTGAATGTTTCAAGCTGAGGGTATCTGAGAAATGGGATGTGCAGGATGAACTTTCGGATCTTCCCCTGAATCAGATCGTAATGCCTTCCCATAGAGGTGCCCTCCCTATATCTGGAGGAAAGGAGTATCCTTATCACCGAGGACAAAAGGACACAGAGAGGAATCTGAATGGACGGGCTTTGCTCAGGGCCCTCAGATAACTGCACTTCCCTCAGACTCCTTGCCCTAGTGTATCTTCCATGACTGTCTAGTCTTCATCAAACCTCACATAAAAACACTCAGAATTAACTGTTTCTTCAGGTCTTCCTGTCCTTATAAAGGAATACTCACATGTCACGTAAAATTTACATTAAATAGTTGCATATATTTTTCTCCTATCGATCTGCTTTTTCAGTTTAATTTTCAGACTCAGCCAGGTCCAAAGAGTAGTAGGTCTATAAGGGTTGAGGAAAACTTTCCCCCCTACATAAGAGTATAGGATTTTAAGAGAACAAATAATTAATTCAGTAATATTTAGATGGAAAGGATAGGTTCCATGAATTGGTGCAGCCCAACTGGATAGCATTAATTAAAAAAAAATAGCATACATTATAGAAATTAAGCCCACTTGTCAGCATTTTCCCTAGAGAGACACTCATTGGCATACACATGACGGCCTGTGTGGGAAAGTTTATTTCAATGCTGGGTTTGATAAAAAATGAATAGGAGTAATTCAAATGTGAATCAATAAATCAATGATGACATAGACTTTGGATTATTATGCCAGTTCAAAATAATATCTATCTCTATGTGCCAATATGGAAAGGCCTTCAACATGTGTTTCCGAGTAAAAAATTAAGTTACAGAAAAAAATTTGTGGTATGATACTACTGAGGTTAAAACATACAATGGTTTAGATTTGTTGATATATGTGGTATCTACATACATATTACATAAATATAAAAGGGTTTACAAGTAAAAATAAATTAGTATCTATAGTTACCTTAAGATAAAAACAATGATGGGAGGTGACAGTGGTCAAGAGTAACTATTGCCTTATCTGTAATTTTTGATACTTTATAATGAGATGTATATAATTTTCCTAATTTTAAAAATTCTAATTAGAACTGGTTTCTGTAGCATCTTGGCCAACTGAGAAATTTGGCCTTCATACAAGAGGCATAAAATAATGACAGGTTTTAAAGAAGGATTTTGATGAAATATATACAGACATTGTAATTGTGAAATATATTATGCTTATCACCATTAAGTTATTCTAATTTATTTGGGACATCTTTAATATTGAAAGCTTTACTTTTATTCATTATTATAATACACCCTGGATTGAATTCAATTAAAATATAGATGTGTAATTCTGGAGACTTGTTACACAAGCATTTGTTGACCACCATATTTGAAGTCCTGCACTACTCAAAAAAACAAAAAAAAAGAAAAACAGCTGGAGAAAAGACAATGGTTAAGCAGTTCTCTGTGCCCCAGAGAGGCACATACCTCTATTCTTTGAATGGAGTGGGGGCCCCTGGGATAAGTTGAAGTGGAATTATGGGATAGGTCTTTCAAATATGATTATATATATTTATTTTTTATGAAGGGAACCACTAGACTCTTTTAGATATCCATATTAAATGTATAAAACAACTTCCAAAGCCAAATAAAAATGATATTAGTTCATTAACATCTCTGATTGTTTACTTCTATACAATGACATTTAGGACGATGAAATGAAAAATTATAATTCTACCATTAATTACTTCTAAATTTAAAAAGAAAAATGGTCACTTCCTCTAAAAATGTATATTCTATCTGTAAATAAAATCATCAGATGATTTCAAAATCATCTTGACTATTCCTGTCATTTATTGCTTGTTGTGACCAAGCTGATATTTTGATTTGTGACCATTCCTTTTGGGAACTACACTATCAGTTAATAATTAGTAAGTGAGAAAGAGGTTGCTCAGAAGAGATGTTTCAACCATGGATGAAGGAAGAGTGAAAACTCCATTTCATAAGATTCTCAAGGCAACTTGAGAATTTGAATTTCGAATGAAATATAGTAATAGATGCATTTTTCTTCTAAAACCATTTTTCAGCATCTTGCTGAAATTTGTTTCATTTATAATTATATAACTTCATGAATGAGCAAAATAATTTCTTGTTTTCGTTTTTAGGAATCACCACTTATAAATGCTGTTTATAATGAAGTGATTATTTTTTATACCTACAAAACCAAGGGAAGCTTTTCCAGAGAAATACTCAACAAGCATATTTACATTTTGGTGCTTCGATATCTTGTTTAAAAAAAAAAAAAAAAAGAATAACAAGAACAATAAATATGAATCAAAGAGGAAATGGAGAAGGCGGGAATATAACAAGAAAAAACTGGAATATAGTAATTTTTGAATGATGGCGGTATCAATAAGAGCAGCAGCTAACATTTATTTAGAGCTTACTACATACAAGGCATGTTCACTTGTTTAACCCTGTGAAGATGGTGCTATTTTCATCTTCATTTTTAGAACAAAGGAAACAAAAGCTTCGAGACCTGAAATAATTGCCCAAAGATCACATATCTAGTAAGAAAAATATGTAACCTGAGCCACTTAATGACTATGCTACACTGCATCACTCTAATGAAGTAAGGAGATAACTGGTGTTTAGCAGACACTGCAAAAACAGAATTACCTGACAAAACAGGATTTAATGAAGCCCTAGATCAAGAAGGCTGAGGATGTAACAACTTTACCAAAACTAGACCAGCATTCACTTTTATATTATAAATCTTACGCTTCACTGAACCTTCAACTAATGTCAGGAAATTGTTATTGATTTATATCATTGACTTGGATAAAGAATAAACATGGTATCAATCCTACTAGAAAATTTCACAAAAGGGTCATTTTAAAATGAATTCTAAAATATGACACAAGTATGTTTTAATAGGAAACTCAAAGAAAGTAGACCAACTGGAAATCAATGGACAGTACTCCGAAAGAAGTACCACCTCTAGATATGAAAACTAAGAACAGCAGTTGACGGGGAGGAATGTAAATCAAATAAATATATTTGTGTGAAAAGCTGAACATATCAAATGAGCAGGTCAAGTTAAAACAGATTGGAAAGACTACTGTTAACTATTTGACTCACATTCTTCCAATAAAAACTGTACAGGAAATGGAGTGGATATTAAAGCTGTTAATTTGCTGTTCTTAAAGAATAAACAGTAAGCCTATTCCTTTTCCCCCAGGAAGAATGAGAGCCTGACTAAGGGTGCTGATCTCCTAAGGAACTCAAAGCAATTTGCACTCTGTTATGATGTGTACGAGAAATATCAAAAGGACCGCAAGGAATCAGAATTTCATGGTTACAAGCGAACACAGAGGTCATGGTGTCTAATGCTTTTCCCCTCTCCAGTATTTGGATTGGATTGGATTACACTGTATAAATACGTTCAGAGTTTATTCACAATGAACTGAAGGCCAGGTGATGACTAAGGTCACCCTTAAATGATTCAGTCCACTAAATTTCAAGGGTCAAAGAGGCCTGTTTCCAAGAGGATAAACCTGAAATATTTAAATATTTTAAGAAGTCACCCCAATAAACTTTAAATTAATAAATAAATAAATATTTAAAAGGTAGATTGACTATTTGTAGGTATAACATTGTTTCCATTTGTTGTTGATAAAAGAATGAAGCAAAACACCAGCTGGCTAGAATCCTCCTGCATATTTCCACATTTTATAAATAAACACTTAGAGAAATCAGATTAAAACCAACACAATATTAGCATTTTATTTACTGAAGAGGCTAAGAAATGGGAAAGAAAGGGATACAAAGAGGACAAAGCTGCATCTTTATAGGCAAACACACATTAACATCATAAGCAAACAAAACATTAACATTAGTTAATCTAAGGTGTGAATACATGGGTATTTGCCTCCCTCTGTATTTCCTATTTGAAATATTTAATAACACGTGTGTTATTGTGTATTAAATAGCACTGTACGTATGTATCTGTGTGTGACTGTGCATTGTTGTGTACTGTGTACTTGTGTCTGTGTTTGTGTGTATAAAACCTGGACTGATTCACACCAGAATGTGAACACAGGCCCGCAATTCTTTATCTAACGTCTTTGGGGCCAGCTGGGCTTTGAGCTTTGAGGAGTTCGGGGTTGAGGATGTTAACCTAATACATATGGTATGGGTTACATGGTTCCCTCAGGGAGCTTGGAGGCAGCACTGTAAATCAATCCCATCACTACATGAACTGCCTAAAGAGACCTCACCTGGTTCAGGTCAGGTTAGTTTTGCCTCAAAATTCATTTTTTTTTCAAATGTTTGCTGCTTTCCAAATGTTAAACTGCCCAATGGCTGATTGGAGTTTGTGGACCTATAATGGGCTTCTTAATGGTGAAACTGAGGGGATTTTTCTTATTTTTTCTTTTCACTCACCTGTAGTGTCTAAGACAAACCTGTACTACAGTCAACAAATAGGATTAAGAAAGAACAGAGGAAGAGCTAAAACTCCCCCACTCAGTGGTGAATTAAACATGGCTGAGGCCTAGAGAGAACCCAGGACCATTCACTTCTCTAAGGGGATGTCACAATTAAGCAGAGGCTGATTGGTGCTGAGTAGGACCCCCCGACTAGGGAGAGAGAAAAGGCCACCATGTGGTACTGAGACCCCATGGATGGGTTAAAGGGAGAAAGGGGAATAGCAGAGCAGCGCTACGCTAGAAAGCATCACAGATCCGTGGCTGCCCAAGTATAGAACTCTATCAAACTATTGGTTTAGCTAAAAATAGTTAACATGCCCCAGGTAATAAAGAGTAGTCTCAATTTACACTGCAAAACAGAGCAAAACAAAAACCAAAACCCAAAAAAAGAAATATTAAAGAGGAAAAAACTACATAACACGGAAAGTCTTTAATAATAGTGATAGGCTAATGAGTGCCTCCAGGCCTAGAAAGGAATGGCAGGTATTTCAACTCATAATATTTCTCAAATGACTAGCACTAACAAAGGACACTCTGGGTTTTGTTTTGTTTTGTTTTGTTTTGTTTTGTTTTATCTTTAAGACTTTTAGAGCAATTTTAGGTTCACTGCAAAGTTGAGGGGAAGGTGCAGAGTTTTACATATGCCTCCTGCTCCCACATATGCATAGCCTCCATTATCAACATTCCCACCAGAATGGGACATTTGTTACACTGCATGAACCTACGTTTACATATCATAATCACCCAAAGTCCATAGCTTATATTATAATTCATTCGTAGTATTGTACATTCTACGGACTTGAACCAGTGCATAATGACATGCGTCCATCATTATAATATCACACAGAGTATTTTCACTGCCTTAAAAATCCTCTGTGCTCTGCCTACTCATCCATCCTCTCCGCCTGTCCCCCACCCCCTCCCCTGGCAACCACTGATCTTTTTTCTACTGTCTCCATAGTTTTACCTTTTCCAGAATGTCATACACTTGGAATCATACAGCATGTAACCTTTTTGGATTGGCTTCTTTCACTTAGTGATATGCATTTCGGTTCCTCCATGCCTTTTCATGGCTCAATAACTCATTTGTTTTAAATACTGAATAATATTCCATTATCTGGAGGATGTATCACAGTTTATTTATCCATTCACCTATTGAAGAACGTCTTGGTTTCTTCCAAGTTTAGGCAATAATGAATAAAGCTGCTATAAACATTCACGTTCAGGTGTTTGTATGGACAAGAACATTCTGTTTTCTTCCCGATAATGTCAATTAATGAGAGACTCTGAAAGATCTTAATGGTAAATTTCATTCAAACTAAAAATAAACCTAATAAATAAGTTTATATAAAATATAAATAAATGAGGCAAATTTTCAAATGGTTGATTTTGTTTGTCCTGTCACGTAGAATGACAACTGACCCTAAAAAGATTCCATGACTGGCCTTTATCAAATGTTTTCCATTATGAGTTAATAGGTTCATGGCGTTTTTATCCATCAGATATGGACATGGAATCATAAATATGATCCTTGAGAATCTGGGAAGTTTGGAGACCTTCACTAAGTGAAGAAGTTTCTAATCACTAAGCCCAGAGTTCTGGTCAAGAGGAAACTCCTTTTCAAAATAAAGATACTAACATTTCTTGAGTGCCTACTCTTCCCAGACAATATCCAAGTAATAAACACAGAAATAATAATAGATAAGTGTGTGTGTACTCTGTGCCAGATTATCTTCCATGTACTTAGCACATATAAATTATTTAATCCTCACATAATCATAAAGTAGATAATACTAATGGGAGCCGATGCTTATTTGCCTGTTTCCATGGATGGGAACGTTCCTGCGGTGGTAACACTGCTATTACTGACCCCTTACTCTTACCAGTGAGAGAAGGCGGATGTAACTGACTGATGATGTTAGAGAATAAGTGAGGCATGTTCAGTTAATCTTCTTTGTCTCTCACTCACCCCCACCTTTTGTGAGCCAGCCAGTCTTCAGGAGGCATGCACTCTGATACCATCCCTTGCCTATGGTAAAAGGCTTCCCCCAAAGTGTCAGTCCTGTATTTCTCTAGCAGAGTCAGCTGTTCTCTGGGTGAATATGCTTATTCTGATGTGAAGTATTATTTTACATACATGCCTGCAGATTTTAAAGGCATTATCTCTAAAATACTTTTCTCTCTATCTGTTTGTCTTCTATGTTTATCTCAATTGTTTCAGAAATGAGGACCAGATGAGGTGAGCTATTTATCAGGGACCCCAACAATGATTCTCACCCCCCCATTTGATCCCTCATTTACAGAGGAAGAAACAGAAATGCAGAGGGATTAAGCAACTTCCCAGTGATGGCACAAAGACCTGGGCTTCAACCTCAGGCTCCAGAGCCCATGTTCACAGCCACTATGGCAACTTTCTCTTTAATATGCAGAGTCCCCTAAAGTATTGCTTTGACCACCACTGTGGTTTCACAGATTGGGAAATTTGAAACTCAAAGATGTGATACGCACATAGTCACTTCACAAACCATGAGCTGAGCAGATAAGAACTCAGACCACCTTACTCCAAAGGCAATATATTTTCTACTATATTCTACCTAGTTTCTAAAATAGCTCATTTCAAACATCATCCAGAAGGGAGCCATATCCAAGAGGATGGAAGCTGGGGTACCCATTTGATAAGCTACAGTTGCCTTCTTTTATTATTAACCAAGAAAATGACATTAAAACTTGATGAAAATCCTTAATATTAATGGGCAGCAGAAAATAAAGCAGTAGGATTGAAATGCGAGTGTCGCCCAAGTAAGGTTTTTTTTCACTATCTCAAATAATCCACCATCTACACTTAGAGAAAAACAAAAACATTTTCCTGTTAACTCTTCTCTCTACCATCCTGTTCAATTTTTATCTCCACTTTTGCTAAGCTCCTACAAATAATTCTTGAGCACTTAGTCAAGATAACCTTTCTACTCATCCCTGATTATGAATGTACTTGCTTTATTGATATCAAACACATTTATAGGATATATGTGTCATTGTTGTCTGAGAAGATTAATATGAAATAAGTATCTTCTGCTAAGTTTTATGAATTTCTTATGTGCTTACCTGAAAAGGCAGAGTAAATTCTCCAGCCTTTGCATAGAGATCGATTTTGGCTCGTCTCCACTGTGATTCGGAGATTCCAATTAGATCCCCTTGCTTTTGCAAATTTCCATCCAGTGATGTTCTTGTAAAAATTGAGAGATGTGAATGCTGAGATAAATGATACCAAAACCGCACCTGTTGAAAAAATGTTTTTGAGTATTCCATTAAACTGTCTCTATTAGCTCTGCTATAATTAAAACTATCCGAAACTACTTTGGTGTTAAATATAATCTTCTCAATTCTCCTTTCCCCCTTGTGTGTAAGCCCAGAAAATGCTAAGCACTTCCTTTGCCAGACTTTGTATTCTCCCCTTAAGAAAAGGCTCAAGGGGGTTGCACTAAATGGTATATTTAACACGTGCCATGAAGATGTCTAAAAAAATGGGGCACTAGCATACTACTAAGACAAGTTGAGGGCACATATTGGTCCACACCCTCATGGAAGTTTCCCAGCAGGCTTGTCTCTGGCTTCTTATAAATCTCGGGAGGCACACATTCTGTCTCAAAGCCACCAAACCCGGCATTCCTATTCATTCTCCTTGATGTCTCAAACACTGAACCAAGAAAAAGTTTTCTTGAAACACTTTTTTCTCACATAAAATAAAAACTGTAATTAATACTTTAATTAATCCCTTCTCTGTTGTGACATTATCAAAGAACTTGAGAACTCATATGATACTGCTCATTAATAATTTAATCCAAGTAAGAAAATGTTCTTTTTGAAGCTAGGGACACTTGGTCACTTTGCTTCCTACTCACCATTAAAGATGACATAATCTAAAAGCATTACCCTTAGTAATATTTTTACTAATTTATCTCCTCTGTCAAGGGAAACAAAAGAAAAAATAAGCAAATGGGCTACATCAAAATAAAAAGGTTTTCACAGCAAAGGAAACTAGCAACAAAACAAAAAGACAACCTGCTGAATAGAAGATGTTTGCCAGTGATGCATCTGGTAAGGGATTAATATCCAAAATTTATTAAAAAAATCATACAACTCAATACCAAAGAAACAAACAATCCAATTTAAAAAATGGGCAGAGGACCTCAACAGACATTTCTCCAAAGAGAACATACAGATGGCCAATAGCTGTATGAAAAGATGGTCAACATCACTAATCATCAGAGAAATGAAAATAAAAACCACAATGAGATACCACCTCACACCTGTCAGAATGGCTATCATCAATAAATCAACAAACAAGAGCTGGCAAGGATGTGGAGAAAAGGGATCCCTCATGCATTGTTGGTGGAATTGTAAATGGGTGCAGTATGGAAAAAATGGAAAACAATATGGAGGTTTCTAAAACAATAAAATAAAAATAGAAGTACCTTATGACCCAGCTATTCCACTCCTGGGTATTTATCCAAAGAAATCCAAAACACCAATTTGAAAAGATATATGCTCCCCTATGTTTATTACAGCACTATTCACAACAGCCAAAATATGGAAACCAAAATACTCATCAGTAGATGATCAGATAAAGAAGTAGCACATATTTACAATGGAGTATTAATCTGCCATAAAAAAGAATGAAATCTTACCATCTGCAACAACATGGGTGGACCTAGAGGATATTATGCTGAGTGAAATAAGTCAGACAGAGAAAGACAAATACCATATGTTCTCATTTATATGTGGAATCTAAAGAACAGAATAAATGAACAAACAAAACAGAACTCGACTCATAGATACAGAGAACAAACTGATGTTTGCTACATGGGAGGGGGGTTGGGGTTGGGTAAAACAAGTGAAGGGATTAGGAAATACAATTCGTTAGTTACAAAATAGTCATAGGGATGTGGAATACAGTATTGGGAATATAGTCAATAATATTGTAAAACCTATGTATAGTGTCAGACAGGTACTGGACTTCATAAAGTATATAAATGCCTAACCACTACACTGTACACCTGAAACTAATATAAAATACTATTGAATGTCAACTATAATTAAAAGAATATATAGTCACAAGACGTAAAGTACAGCATAGGGAATATAGTCAATGGTACTATAATAGCTATGTATGGTGTCAGATGAGAAGTAGACTTGTTAGGGTTATCACTTTGTGAGGGGTGTAAATGTCTAATCACTATGTTGTTTTGTACACCTGAAACAAACAAACAAACAAACAAACAAACAAGTAAATAAATAAATTTGATAGGTTAACTGTGAAGTGAAGAAAATATACAGAGAGGATCACTTTAGCTGCTGCTAGCACTAACTATAACATAGAATTCAGCCAATATTTACTGACCATTTATTTACTATGTACTGGGCACTATGGGAGGCAAAAATTAATTCCCTCAATGGCTGTACAATTCACTGTATAAAATATGTCAACAAAACCTCCATAAAAATAAGTTCAGGCACAGCAGGCTTTTTTTTGGTTTTTTTTGTTTGTTTGTTTTTTTCCTTCTCATTATGACATAGTGTCTTAAGGCTGCATTTTTCAAAGAAAAATACAACATTCACGTATGAGACCCCAAAGAAACAAAATTCTTCTGTTTGGATTCAAAGTAATTCACTTTTTGTTTCACTATTTTAAATTCTTGCTTTTTTCCTTCGTCATTGCTTTTATTTTGTTTCATGGACAGATATTAGTGCTACCCATTTATTTCATTGTTCGCACCAATTTCAGCGGAGATGAAAGTTGACAAAATTTCATTAAATGCATTTTTAAAAAAATTATTCCTTTTAACATATCAAGCATTTACTAGTCCAATGTGGAACAAGTTTTTTGTTTGTTTGTTTGTTTTGGTTTTTTCCAATGACTACTTAATTGTCACCATCTGATCAAAACAATTATTTCTGGTTGTCCATTTCACTTTAGATTTTACCTCCATGCTCACCTAAACTCAGAACTCCACAGATAAGCAAGGAATGTAAAGGCAAATGGGAATGTTTAATTAAATTATATGGAAAGGGAGGATTTATATTCCCCAATTACAATTAAATTTTAGATCCCTGCTGTAATTTCAGCATGTTCCAAACTTGTAAATATGCAAAACAGGCTTTAAACCTAGTTGTACAGGACACGTGCAAGCCCCATCAGAATTTCAAGCTGTCAAACTGTCACTCAGTACATAACCAGTGCAAATTTAATAGTGTCTTAAGAGTGGAAACCAAGGGGATCCATAATCAATAGAATAGAGGCTTAGAACTTATATTTCATTTACTATGTTCACATAATTGGCATTGTAGAGACTTAAGGAGAATTCTTGAGTTTATGATAGACCAAGAAATCTTCTATAGTCTTTTCAAATTTAATAATGGCAAGGGTGAAAACATCAAATAAAAGTTATTATATTAACACAGCTGTAATTTCAGATAGGCACTTATCAAGTGTGCAAGTCTGTGGCTATTTACATGTAAATTAATTAACATCGAGCAAAATTTAAAAATCATTTTCTCAGTTATACTCATCACATTTTAAGTGCTCAATAGTGATATGCAGCTAATGGCTACCAAACCGGACATACCATAGGGCCTTGATTTCCATCACCACAGAAAGTTCCACTAAACAGAGCTGCAAAGCACCTAAGTTAAAATTCCACCAACCGTCTAACATTAATTTACTACTTGTCATTGTAAAAGGATGTTATTTGCTTGACCCATGCCCAACTCATTAAAAAGCAGTTAAATAAAATGTGAGTGTGAAAGGCTTGCTTTTATTTCTCTTGGGTTTTCATTGAAGCACATTTCACATACAGTGTGATGATGTGGGACCCTGACCACTGTACTCAAGAGAATTCCATACGATTATAAAAGCCTCCAAAGCAGTTCTTTTAATTGCAAATTGGAGAGAAAAAATAAAGCTCTAATTGGTTTACTGTTTGTATTGTATTTTCTGATTTTATGTTATTTGAATGTTTAAAAATACCAAACTCTTAGTTTTACTACCAAAGGAAATCACACCCTATCAGGTGACTTATCTACTATGTATAGGTTGAGCGGATGATCTCAGTTGTGCCACTTGCTCTTTGATGTCTAAGGTGCCCTGTGGTGCTCCCTGGAGAATGGCCAGTTCTCTGATACTTAATTCTGTGAAGGACATAGTAGGGCATTATTTAGAAGTTTAAAATCATTTCTTCCTTATTTCTCTTTTCTGTTCCAGGTGACTTTGGTCAGTCTCCAATTGTAACTCTACTCTTCAAATGTTCTGATTCTTTCCTCACCTTTCCTATGGTCTTTGTTTGGATTGTTTCCCTGTCTCAGAGCTGCTCAGTCAGGTCTTTCTCAGGTGTATTGTGAATGCTCAGCTACCTCTGCCTTCTCTCCTTTACATCAGACCCTGTCTCATATTGCTATACTTGCTATATCTTCAACATCTAGAATAATAAAAATAGTAAAAAAAAAGAAAAAAGAAAAAAAAGTTAAAAGAAAGGAAACAAGTTACAATATCTGTAGCTCCTCAAAATTCAGGTGGGAATAAGTCCATCTGAGAAGAGAGATCATTCAACACACACACATACACACCACACACCTCATCATTACCATAGTGACTTTTAGGACTCCTACTCAATTCTTTTGCCGGTGTATTTTTTGCCTGAAAAAGCTTAAGTAGAAGTTAGAAGTCTTCAAAACAGTATAATCTGCTTTTCTTATTTAAGTGATTAATCGCCATGTGTTTTGATCATACACAAGTGGAGAGCATGCCTTTCCACAATAACTGCTGCTTCCTCTAGAATCGATCACACACTCTAACATCTATCCTGGGTTAAACAAAACAATCAGAGAACAAAGCATGATCACACCATTCCAAATGTACTCCATAATTTTTTTTTTTTTCTAAATTTGTCTTTGATAAGAGTTCATCACTCTACTTGGGGAACATTATAAGACATGACCTTTCAAAACTTGTTGAGAGAGTTCTTATAAGTGGGTTATCATTGTTATACTGTACTTACCCTTGGTAGCACTTATCACTGAATGGCTGAACTAAACTCACTAAACTCAACGTTTTGTTAGGCCAACCATGTGTTGAGGTTGTCTCTCTTGTATGCCCAGCACTGAGGGCTGTGATCAGCACAGAGCAGGTGAGAATGAGGTGTGTGTTGCATCAGAGAAAGAGCGTTTCCATTGGTATCACTGCAAGCTTTCAGGGGACGTGTCTCAGAACTATTTCTGTTCTTTTTCTTTTTACGTTCTACAATCTGAATCAAATGATGACCCACATGTCTTTCTCTCTCTGCTTTGGCTGCTGGAAAACTGAGATGCAAATGTGTACTCTGGCCCTAACACACATTATTTTGGAATCAACTCATCTCTTGCTTCATCTGTCTTTTCCAGGATATCTTCATTCTTTTTTTTTTAATGAAATTTTTAATGAAAATATGAACATAAGTGCGGAACACGTTGAGGAATTTAAAAAAATATATTAGTTTGGTGCAAACATAATTGCGGTTTTTGCACTGTTGAAAGTTGCCTTTGATATTGGAATACATTCTTAAATAAATGTGGCTATGTTATACACCAATTTAATGTGCTTTTCTCACTTGATGCTTTTTTGCTAATGTCTTATCACTTGCTGTTTATTTTATATGTATTTTAGACTATGGAAATGATGTTGGACAAAAGGCAAATTCGAGCGATTTTCTTAATCGAGTTCAAAATGGGTCATAAAGCAGAGACAATTCGCAACATTAGCAACACATCTGGTCCAGGAACTGCTAAAGGTTCAAGAAGTTTTGCAAAGGACACGAGAGCCTTGAAGATGAAGAGCATAGTGTCTGGCCATCAGAAGTTGACAACGACCAATTGAGAGCAATCATTGAAGCTGATCCTCTTACAACTACACAAGAAGTTGCCAAAGAATTCAATGTTGAACATTATATGGTTGTTCAGCATTTGAAGCAAATTAGAAAGGTGAAAAAGCTCGATAAGTGAGTGCCTCATGAGCTGACCGCAAATCAAAAAAATTGTCATTTTCAAGTGCCATCTTCTCTTATTCTAGGCAACAATAACAGACCATTTCTTGATCAGATTGTGACATGCAATGAAAAGTGGATTGTATAGGACAACTGGCGATGACCAGTTCAGTGGTTGGACCAAGAAGAAGTTCCAAAGCACTTCCCAAAGCCAATCTTACACCAAAAAAATGACATGGTCACTGTTTGGTGGTCTGCTGCTGGTCTCAACCACTACAGCTTTCTGAATCCTGGCAAAACCATTACATCTAAGAAGTATGCTCAGCAAATCAATGAGATGCACTGAAAACTGCAATGCCTGCAGCCGGCATTGGTCAACAGAAAGGGACCAATTCTTCTCCATGACAACACCTGACCGCTCGTAGCACAACCAACGCTTCAAAAGTTGAACGAGTTGGGCTACAAAGTTTGGCCTCATCCACCATATTCATCTGACTTCTCGCCAACAACTACCACTTCTTCAAGCATCTCGACAACCAGCAGGATGCAGAAAATGCTTTCCAAGAGTTTGTCGAATCCCAAAGCACAGATTTTTATGCCACAGGAATAAACAAATTTATTTCTCATTGGCAAAAATGTGTTGATTCTAATGGTTCCTATTTTGATTAATAAAGATGTGTCTGAGCCTAGTTATTATAATGGTTTAACATTCACGGGTCAAAACCGCCATTACTTTTGCACCAACCTAATACAAACGAGCCGTGAAAGCAGAAGCTTAATATTATCAATACTTCCTGTATTTAATTGTGAAGTCCTAAAAGTGAGATATTATGTCTTTTGTACAGTAACTCAAATATGAAAACTCATAAAATATTAATCCACATAAATCCCCTTCATATTTGATATTTCCTAGTTAATTGAAAACAGTAACAGCATTTCAATACCAACGAGAAATAGTGGCTCTGGCTCCCACATGTTCTGTGTGTCCTACCGTGTTTCTCCAAAAATAAGACCTAGCTGGACCATCAGCTCTAATGCATCTTTTGCAGCAAAAATTAACATAAGACCTCGTATTATATCATATTATATCATATCATATATCATATCATATCATGTCATATTAGACTGGGTCTTATAGTATAGTAAAATAAGACCGGGTCTTATATTAATTTTTGCTCCAATAGACGCATTAGAGTTGATTGTCCTGATAGGTCTTATTTTCAGGGAAACACGGTATCCCCTGGCCATTAAAGGGAAAAATGCCAAGTTTCCACCAGTGACTGAAGGAACGTTTGAAGCTTTTAAATTAAAGTCCACATCTTGAACAATGATTAACTAGGAACAATTGTGCATGTTGATGCCATGTGTTGGCTATACATAAAGTACAAGGTAATGCATGCAAAATGACCCTGGAAGTCTGCTGTTACAAAAGGATACTCAAAAGATAACTTCATGTTCCTTTAAAGTCCTTTTTAAAAAAATTCTTAACTGTATTAGCCTGATATGATAATGTAGAGAAAAACATCATATAATGTTATAAAATGAAGGCTTTCATCATACAAAGTGCCAGTTATCTCACTGCCTCACACTCTATCATTTTATAATGAAGAACATTTGCTGTTCCATGAATACAGCTATTATCAATGTGTTCCAACGAGAAAGATCGGCTGGATTTTCTGATTACTCAAGAAGATAAGAATTCGGTTTGTTCCCTTATTCTGTAACTTTTATGAAAGGTAGTATCACACACTACCACTGACTTATAAAAAAGGAATACTATATTCTTAAAACATTCCTTTGGGAGAGAACATTAGTTATGTATATCCCAGAGTATAAAAAACCTCCTCTAACAGCCTACTACTACTTCCTAAACTGGAAAGTATTATAAAGTAATCCAAACATTCCGGCCCCTAACTCAAAGAGTACTAAACAGTGAGGCAGATGCAGACAAAGGGTAAAATACCTCTTCAGTCAGTCTGTAACAGATCCTTGAAACACTCTTACTTTTCCAAAACCAAGCAAACCACTAGTCAGTATCTGAGGCCTGGGGAGGTGGGGGACTTGGTTCTGAGAGAAACACCATCAAGCACCTAAACTGCCCGTTGCTTTCAAAAAGACCTCCCCTAAGTAACTTCCCACAGCTAAGCTCCCAATTTTAGTAACAAGAGAGGAAAAATATCCTCAAGTAGAAATAATCATAAATTGAAATGAAGTCCCAGTGACTACAAGTTAATGGTTACTAGCATAGAACAATGGGAAATGTAGATCATCTTTAAAAAGAAGAAAAAATGTATGTGATTTCTCAGTGAGTCTCAGAAATTTCTAATAAGCCCTTAAGGTTTTCAATTTTTTGTACAAGAGGTAGAATTAACACATTCCAGTCCTTTGTATCCAGTGTATTTAATGTATTTAACAATAGTGATCGCTTTACTTTGGTATTAGGACCTTGAAAGAGTAAATTCAAAGTTTCCAGATTCTTAAACAAAACAAAACATACATGCAAACAAAGAAAAAACAACTGTATCTGTCACATAAGATTTAATTAAAATAAACCAAAAGTGGGAGAGTGTCGAGTGCATTTGAGTGAAGTGGAAGTCAAGAAGTCCAGGCAGTTGTTTTAATCCTAATTCCCACCAAGAAATGGGTAGGAAAATAGCAAGAGGGGGGAAAAAAAAAGAGGAAGGACAACTTATTATGAGTTTTACAAACTCACAGACTGCTATCAAGCTGAAAACATAATTAGCTTTATACCTCTGGATGATATGTAATTTAGTACCAGGAATGCCTGAGTAAAGTGCGATAACCCTGAGTTTATAGGTGATGAATTTAGTGTGTGGCAGTATTGATCTCTTCATTATTTTCTGATAACTAAAGGGAGAGAAAAATGAGCTGAAGTGAAGTCTTAAAGGCCTAGAGCCATTTCAGAAATCTCCAAAGGACTGAAAGAAAGACAAGCTGAACAGAAACATCTCATTTAGATTTTAACTTTATGGAAAGGAAGGAATTATGTTTAGTGAACTCCCACTATGTGCCAAATACTTTGCTAGGTCATTTATTTAATCACATTTTAATCCTCACAACCATGTGAAGAGGCATGCTGACACACATGCTCCAATGCAGACATCAAGTCTCAAAGAGAGCATATAATCTGTGGAAGAACTGAGATTCAAAAAATGGCAGAACTGAGATTTGAACCAGGTCTGTCTGTCTCGAAAGTCTCCACTTCCTTCTCTGTCGTGCTATAGAAATGAACTGAGTATCCTAATCCCTTGGTCTGCGTTTACCTGGCACCAGAAGGACTAATTGAAAAAACAAAATTTCAGAAAACACAATTATTTTTTCTGCACAGATTTATCTTTCTTTATTCATCCTTTCATTTTTTTCAATAAGCACTCCTGATTAAATCAATTAACATTGTTGGCCAAAATAACAAGCAGTTTTGGCAACATATATCTGCAGCTTTAGATTATTGAAAGAACTATGTGGAAGGAATATAAAATCGCAAAGATATTCTTTAATAGGTTCCCCCCCCAAAGAATTACATGTTGCAAATGGTCTGTAGATGGACATGACATTTCATGTTGAAATAGCTCATAAAAATTTCTTAATTTATTATGAAAATGGTAGTAAAACATAGCAGGCAATTGCTAGCTTGAGAAATCAAAGCCTAACAATTTGCAACCACAGAATGGCCAATGGAAATTCCAATAGCACTTTACCTGACATGGGGTAGAGGCAGTGAGTGATTTTAGAACAGGACTGGCGAGCTTGGCCACTGCAGGTGATTGACGTGCCCCAAAATAAATAAATGATCCTGCAAAAACGAACAAAGTCATATGGATACAAGTTCTATTGCTATACATTTAGCAGTTCTTTGTTCTAGCATCTTATCCTTGCACACATTCAACAGTCAGATAAAGAAAATTACATTTTTACTTATTTACCATTAAGCTCTGTAGATAACCAAAAATGCTTTCATATGGATAACATTAAATATTTAAAATAAAATCCAATTGATTAAAAACAAGCTCTTGAACTAATCCTCTACACAAATATTTTATTGGCTTATCTCAGGTCATAAAGTTTGAAATCAAATTAAATGAAGCTTCTAAGCTTACAATTAGATAGTCAACATGCCCCTATGAAATTCCCATGAGAGCTGTATTTTTAAGTTCCTTCACAAAGTACTAAAGGATAGGATCCTATGGAATGAGTTTGGTTTCTCCTGGGGCTGACATGTTTGACATTGTTTTCTGTGTTAGGGGGGTTGAAAGCTTAATTAAAGATCTAATCTGAGCATTAAAAAAATAACTGTTTTTAGATTTCAACTACACTGGATGTGCTCATGGCAAATGTACAGTGGGATAACATCTCTTAGCAGCTCAAAAGATCACACATCTGAATTGCTGTCAAGAGAGCTGTTGTCATTGAATACTGAAAATTTACAAGGAAGGCTATGCCAAACAATGTCAAGGTCTGATCCTGCCCTTTGATGCACACGAAGTGATGGGCAAGTTGAAAAGCTTGTGGTATTTTTACTGGAAAATACCACATTCAGAAGATGATTTTCCTAGCTATAAGGCAATGCTAACTACACAGAAGGGATTTCAGAACTAAAATGTACTATTTTACAGATACCACCACATGCTAAACAACCAAGGTTGCAAGTCAGCTGTGTCATCTCTGAGTGGGAAAAATGAAACCCAGTTTATATGGGCTTTAAATCTCAAAGCCAACTGGGAAGGAAGAAGACTACTGTTCCCAAATTACAACCTAAGAGTAATGGAAACTATGTACATATAAGTTCATTAAATTCTCTAGGATTCACCATTAAAAGAATAAAGTAGGAAAAGATGATTATGAAAAATTATTCCAAAAAAACAGAGAAAATGTTACTTAATAAAAAGATTTATTTCCCTGTAAGAAAAAAAAAAAGTATATTCTACATTAAAAATCCTCAGGTTCAAGTAAAACTCAAGTGAATATTTTCAAAAGATTAATCAAAATTGTAAAAATTACCAAATATTCAAAATTCTTATTCTTTTAGACATTTAAAACAACATATGTAATTTCAAACAAGCAGCTAATAATGAATGGACTATAAAAGCACTAAAACTCCAAAATTTAAAAGACACAAAGGGTTTGAATAAATTGGTTATGGCACAAAATAACTGGAAACGTGAAAAAAAAATCTAGAAATGTACAGCCACACAAATGAGTTTTATTTAATTTTTAAAGAATATTTGCAACATTATTCAAGGGATCCTGGGTCTTAGAAAAATATAGAGAGCTCCCTGACTCATTTTATGATGTAGGACATATTTAAGAAATCGAGAAAATAGGAAGAAAACTATAGAGCAATATGACTCATGATCAGAGATACAACAGTCTAATAAAATGTTATCAATTACATTTGATATCCTTATCAAATAATGATTTGTCCTGAACAGAGCTTTCCAAGAATGGAGGTTTGGCTTAATTCAGCAGCTCTATCAACATAGTCAAACACATCAATAAATTAAAAGGTAAAATCATCGACTCATATCAACAAATATTAAAAACACTGTAACTAATCAGCCATTTCAAATAACAAACCTTAATAAAATATTAAAAGAAAACAATTAAATATAGACTACTGGTCAAATGCCCCCCAAAAAACATCCTAAGTGGCAAACAACAAAACAAGTTTAAGTAAAATGAGTAACTAACTGGAGATTTCTGTCATCATTATTAGAGATAATGTTAAATAATATTAATTATCTTAGACTAATATCATCTTATAGGTGTAGTGCACATAGAAGAAAACAATATATCTAGTAAACATCATAGAAAAATAGAAATAAATAATAGTAAAAATATAAATTCCTAGGGATTCTATTTTTTTTCATAATCACAAGTATTAATAAGAGAATTGGTTAGGCAAATGGAAATAGAGAAATATCTTTATGTTATTTTTATTAACTTGAGCAATAAGATTCTTTCTAGATGCAGGAATGATGAGAAATATTCTCTTCATAATAACATTAATACAAAATACATAGGAAGAAAGTTAACAAGAATGGACAAAACTTACAAGAAAAACATGTAAAACCTGATAGAAGACTACGAGATTTTCCATAAGAGATAACATAATTTAGGTGGAAAGATGATGACAGAAAAATATCGTTAGTGAAAACTGATTTGGAAACTAAATGCAATCCTAAGAGAATTGTAACCAAATATTTGGAAAATTAATAATATTGTCTTAAAATTTATATGTGCAGGTAAAGAGTAAATTTGAACTCTGAGCCCAGACCCAGGGACTTCTAGGAATTCTTGTATTTATCTTCTCACAAGCCTGCTTTGCAGAACATACTGAGTAAAGAGAACTATGGAATTACAATATACCAAGGAGACTGTTTCTGGCATACTGAATTGTTCATTGTAAAAATCTTGTATACCCACACACCCCAGAGGGGTTACAAGACTAGCACACTATAAAAATTTAAAAAATGGAGAGGTCAGTTTCCTGGGTTAAACTGTCCATGCCAGCCTCAACCTCATCTTTCACATGCAATGGCCCAGAAGGGACTCCTCACGTGCTGTGAGAACATTAGAGACCAGACATTATAATGACTATAGATACAAATATAATAAAAAATTACCATATAGAATAACTAAATAAATCATAAATAAAATAAATCAAACCAACCAAATGAGATTTGGTTCAGGAATGCTGAGACAGTTTGTTTCTTATTTGAAAAACCATTCAGTGTATAAACGAAAAAGATATGACAATCATATGATCATCACAATGGACACTGAAAAAAGCATTTGACAATTTTTAAAATGCATTCATTGTTTACATAAAAACTTAATTCATTATGAATAGAAGGGAACATCCTCATCTGATAAAACAACCTTTCAGCAAATATAGCACTTAAGGTTGAATTACTAACATCATTTCCCCTGAGATAGAAACAAGTCAAGTATAGCAGCTATCACCAGTTATATTCAACATCTGTCTAGAAGTTCTAGCCAGAGCAATGAAACAAATATATAAATAAATATATATATATATATATATATACACACACACATACACACACATATATATAACATATATGTAACATTATATAATATACATATATAATAATATAATATATATTTGTTTATATGTATTTATTTGTATTTGTTTACATATTTGTGTATATATACATATATATCACTTAAAATTTAGAAATAAATTTTCATTATTTACAGACAAAATAATTGTGAATCTAGAAAATCAAAAAGAAAACAAACTATTAGCTATAATAAATAAAATTAGCAAGGTCATTGGAGATAAGGTCAACATTTTACATTGCGTTTCTATAATACTAGCAACAGTGAAATAAAAGTAACTAAAACTTAGGAAAACGTTAGCAAAAGATTTTTAAAACCTATACATTGACGGCTGCAAAGCATTATTTAGAGAAATTAAAAAGATATAAATAAATTGAGAAACTGGAAACAATTGAAAAGATAATCTGTCAATGAGATACAAATAAAAGTTACATATAAGAAATTATTTTATACCGTAAGAAATCATTTTACAGTCATAAATAGGAAAAATTTTAAGAGAACAGAATGCCAACTACTAGTAGGCAAATGGAAAAATGCACTCCTGTTTTGCTAGTGAAAATTTAAGTATTAAAATTTTTAGGAAAAGTAATCTATCAAAATTTATTAAAACTATAAATACATGTCTTTCTGTGAAAATATAAGAGTCTCCATCCCAATTGCCTATTGCACAGAATTAAAAGCACCCTATGTAAGAAAATGTGTCCAAGAATGGATTTTGAAGCATTGTCATGATATTGTCACTCAACAGGGGATGGCTAGATACATTATGGTATATCCAGTATAAATAAATGGAAAAAAAAACAAACAAAATGAATTAGGCTTCTTCTACATCCAGGCAAAATTGAGTATCATGGACCAGATTTCATCTTCTGTCCTAAGCTAGCAAAAAAACAAAACAAAACATACACACACACACACACACACACACACACACACACACACACACACAATGGTTTCCACATGTAGGACAATGGGAATGTAGAATCACTGGGTAATGATCTCTGAGAGAGGGGAATCAAGTGAGCTAAGCCGACAACGTTCCCAGCTTCCTGCCGAGACAGAATTTCCAGCTGCCACAGACGGAGTGTGTTGTTCTCTTCAAGTTGAAAAGATGAAATTGGTACTGTGGGGACACCGAAGTGGTTAGGGTTCACGAGGCAGAGTGCTAGGAATAAGAGGACTGTGAAGAGAGAGAGCTTCAGGGATCTGCAGAGAGTTCCCCCCAAATCTCCACCTGAGTACTGAACAGTGCCTAACTGTGAGGAAACTACCTGAGATTGGGGAGCAACAACAGAAGTGGGCAGCTGCAACATTTCTGAAAGGTCACAAAGGCCCAGAAATGACAGCGTTTTCTCAGTAACCAGAGTGAAAAAAATTAATAATACAGGCATTGGACAGAGTACCAAAGCAAAAGAGAACTTATGCCCAAACAAAAAACTATATGCTAATTTTAGAATACATTCATAATCACCAACATTTAGAAACAACCCGTAAGTCCTTCAACTTGGTGAGTGGATACACAAATGGTAGTTGATCCATACAATGAAATACTACTCAGCAGTAAAAATGGGAGGCACTACCCCTGCAATGAAGAACATGGGTGAATCTCCAATCCATCATGCTCGGACTAAAAGAAGCCAGATTCAAAACGCTACGTGCTGCATGACTCCATTTACATTCTAACAAAGGCAAACCTATAGGACAGAAATCAGATCAGCAGATGCCAGTGACTGAGGAAGAGAGGTGTTGACTCCAAAGTGGTGTAGCAGAATTGTGGAGGCGATGGAACTGTGTTGTATCTTGTGATAGTGACCCGATTATGTATGTTTATTCTGACTCAATGAACAGTACACCAAAAAGGGTGAATTTTCCTGCATTTATATTATATTTTAACATGAAATAATGACTTGGAGGAATTGTCATGAGCTATCTTTACTGAAGAAAACAAGGTCAGGACAGTAGCTACAATATGATCTCATTTTTGGTAAAATAAACAATCACAAAAAAACTTATACATATCTACGATGTAGACAGGCTGTTTGGATGTCTAACAGAGTAGCTAGGAATGGGAAAGTCGAAGCCAACCAAAAAAGGCGGGTAGGGAAATCAAGGATTTACTTGAAAAAGAAAAGCTACATCATGTGATACCATTCATCTTTCATGTAAAATTACACATGGGAGGTGTGCATGTAAGAGGAAAAATACTGGAGATTAAACAGTTTTTTTTTTAAAGCTGTAATCCATAAACAGAAAGCTGTAAGAACATAAAGAACTGGCACTCTGTGGTCTTAGATATGGAAAATGTAAGATTGACTCTGCTACATTTCCTCAGAAACTTCCATTTCACTTGCTCCTTTCTTTTCCTGGTACTAGCTTTATTCTCCTCATTTGTGATTGAAGATTACTAGTTATTATCTCAAGGTTCGACAGTAACAATCATGAGTGAAGAAGTGTTGACTCAATGACTAAGATATTCCTTTGATTTGCTCTTTCTAAAAAAAGACTATATATATATATTTTTATCCCTCACACTTTGAATCATAACAGCTACCCAGTTGAATCAGTTTATTGTTATCTTTCAATACTGTTTATATCACAGGAAAACAAAAATGGGTCTTTCAATATTTAACCAAAGGGTCCTTCTACAATCCTTCTTTTTTTTTTTTTTTTAGCAGAAATCCTAATTAATTATAAGAGGGCAAGAGTCTCAAGGTGCATTTTAAATGTGTTTTTTAATTGCCATGGCCCTGGTAGTATTCCTAGTATTCCTACCAGAATGAACAAAACTATCTATTAATGTTTATTGAGCTCTTACTATGTGAAAAATTTTAACAGATATTATTTCATTTAATTCTCATAATAATTTTATGTGGAAGATACTCTTATTTTCCCTATTTTCTAGCTAAAAAAAGGAGGAGGAGGAGCAAGAGGAGGAGGAGGAGGATTGAAGCACAGAGGTATTTCGGCAACGTGTAGAGCATCAACACCTTGACTTAATCCTGGGCAGCCAGTGTGTCCTCTACCCTGCTGTGGTGGATGTCACCTAAGGCCACCACACACACTGTGTGAGTAGCTTCCTTTTAGGAATCGCTGCTTTGGCTTAGGCCTATATCATCTCTCACTGATTTTATTTCAACACATTCATGTTTTGTTTTGCTTTGCTTTATTTTTATCCCAGGCTTTCACCCTCTCCATTATCCTCATCTCAGCAAAAATAGCCTTTTAGAAAAAAATCTGATTGGTCACATGCTTTAATATGAATAATTAGGTCACCATTATCCTCCTGATAAATTTTAAATTCATAGGCACTCTCTGTTGTCCCCTTCTTTCCTCTCCTGTTTATCTGTTCTATACTCCCTGTCCAAATACACACATCTCTTCACCAGAACTACCTACACATCTCCCATCCTCTTCCAGGATATTCCCTCTAATTAGAATACATTTTCAGCCATCTTTCCTTGGTTCCGCCATCTCTCCTTGGTTCCTTACTTCTACCTTCCTGGCTGCTTTTATCTTCAGAGCTCAGTTCAGAAGTTACCTCCTTCCGTGAGGCATCTCAAATCCACTTGAGTCACCATCTACTTCCTATAAAGCATTTTTCATATCTTATTGCAAATCCTTACTTGTATGCTTCAGTTACTAGACTCCGACCACCATAAGGCAGGGAACTAGGTTTTCACCTGTGCACACCCAGGTCTAGTATATATGGTATATATTCAATAATTGGTTTGGAAAAAGAAAAAGAACCAAAACATTATATGAGCTTGGAGATAGTATACTACGAATATATAGTTTCAATAATGAATAGTCTCCCTTGTGTTTTAAACTGTAAATTTAATCTGCTCTGCCATAGACTCTTAAAGAAAAAATAAAACTCATTGGCACAAAAGCAAAAAGTGAGACCTTACTCACTGTCAAACAGTGAGCTGGTTTTACAGTTTTAGACAACAGATGGATGACCAGTAGAGAGAACCATCCACTATACCCTAATATCCTCCCCTGACCAACCCCTGTTTCCAATGGCTGTAATTAAAAATGTGATCAATATTCTTCGTTTTTGGCATACTTCTTTGAAGATCTCAAAAGGGAAATAAATAGAATAATGTCCAATGGGGTTATCCGTGCTTAAAGAGGTTCTACAGTACAGTTTTGCTGTTATAAAGTTAATATGATACTACTGTATCTGGGCAATGACATCTAAATAAAACAAATGAAAAAACAGAACAAGTCTCTTCTGTTTTCCTGGGAGTTTCACAAACCTTTATTGGAATGCTATGTGTAGTTATAGTTGCTCTATTTTAAGAGCATATGTAAATATTGTGGTTAAAAATATATATGAGGAAGAAGCAAGATTGTTTCTTACAAAGAAGCATTAAGAGTGATTAAACTGCATTCAAATATTTGTAGATTTATTTTATGGATAGTGTTAAATCTCTTTTCTCTGTTCCCAGAAAGCAGATTAAACTATACTTTTATCTGTTTTCCAAAAATTAGATTGCTCTAAAAAGAAGGTAAGCCTATACATAATTCCTTGCAACAAGAGAAAATTATCAGACTTTTCCCCTCTATGACTTCAATCCAACCATTTAAAAAACGAGACAACAAAAATGTTGCTCATTAAAACAATGCTCCTTTCAAGAAGCTCAATTCATTGCAAATTATTAACTTGATCAGTAAATTTAAACCAACACAAACCAGAGTTCCATGTATACAAGTATAGTCAATAGAATGAAAATGCACAGTATAATCATTACACAACATGAAAGACAGCTTTTTTTTTTTTTTTTTTTTTTAATGTCCTACCGTGATTTGCGTTTGCTATGTGATGAGCATCAGGAAGATGGTTCTCTCCACTGGTCAATCCTTTCACAAGTTCCCAGTGTGAATCTTCCGTGAGAAATGCCTCCCAGCCGCAGAAACCAGACTCAAAGTCACATATGAGGTAATTTGCTGTTACGCGTGGAAAAGAAAACAGGTGAAGAGATGTGAAGTAGGAGCATGAAGTGAAACATTGACTCTATACTAGCCAATCAATTTAGGAGGTGAGAATAATCATTCTACTTTGCAAAGAATGTTTTCTGATTATCAGGATACGTTTCCTTTTCCAACCTCACAAAGTTTTCCATGTGTTGTGTTCTACCTACAAGTCTGGCGCATTTTATCCTGGTTGGCCATCTCCACTGTATTTAATGATGCAAGGTAAAACTCTAGAGCTTTTCAGGTACATAATGCACCTGCCAAGAGGAACAAGATTTACCTGAGATGGTAGTAAAAAAAAAAAAAAAATATATATATATATATATATATATATATATATATATATATATATATATATATATAAAATATATATGTAATATATATTTATATAATATATAAATATATTATATATATATATATACACACACATATATATGTATTTAAAAGGAAGGAATTTAAATTAGACAGCCAAAAAAAGAAGAAGAAAAAGCCTAACCATTTTGGAATTGCTGTTAAGTTAGATATCCCAAACTTTGCTTTTTTTCCCCTCCTAATACTAAACTGAAAAATTCAGACGTACTTAAGTTCCTAAATTGATCACAAAAGAATTAGTTCTAGAGAAAGTCAGGGTTTGGAATAAGCGGTCACAAGCATCTTTCACAGTTTCGTCACCAAATTAGTAAGTAAAACTAATTTCAGAGAACTAGGCAGTAAACTAGAAATTCTAACAACTCGATTTGTGCTTTTGAGAAATTCGTTTTTATGTGCTTAAATTTCCTTTTCCTAAAATAAGAATCATAGTTGTCTGGGGGACAAATTAAAGCAACTAGTTTTAAATGTTTCCAAATATTCCTCCTAATGCAGAGGCATTTTTTTTTTATAACAGTGAAAGACAGGACAAAATAATTCTTGGCCAGAAAAAACCTGAAGTTTTGACAAGCTTTTTAAGATCTTAATGCTATTATTTTTAATAATAACAGACGTGCTACCACTGAGCTCCTTTTCTGTGCCAAGTATTTGTGCATATCACCATTAATCTTCACAAATACCGTACACAGTATGTGCAGTTTTCCCCAAATGAGAAAAATGGAACATCAGCAGTAAGTAACTTGCGTATGGTAAGTTTTAATAAATAGAACATCCAGGCTTTGAACTGTCTAATGCAAAAGCTTATACTTTGATACCTCCCTAAACTAGGGACTGTCTGGTCATTAAAAGACCCCATCACCATATCCTTGCTCCTAGCCATTATTTTCAATTTTAAATATGACCAATTTGACCAGTATATTGGATAAGTTCACTCTATCTTAATCAGAAGATCTTCAAATTTCTATAAATAGGGATATGCCTGGTTTCATGACTAGATATTTCATCACTAACATGTCAACTCTAAAACACTAAAGTGCACCATGCAGAAAACAATGCCACTGAAATTTTCTCTACATGTAAATCAAATGTTTAGGTCTCAGAGCTATGGTTGTTTAGATAGTCATGTAATGGATATATAATGTGAGATATACTTTTCCTTCACAAGCAGAAATTATTTTCTCCCACAAATGGATTTCCCAAAAAATAAAAATAAGTGAATTAGCTACAGTATAATAAGGAGAAATGGTTCACATTACTTAATGGTGAGTCAGTATACAAGAAAATGCCATTTGCCCATATACCTAAGTGGAAATCAATTGCTTCTGACGTGTTCTTTTCTCAGCTCAGCTCCAGTTTATAGGATACTGCCATTGATAAAAACTTACTCTTCAAAGGAGAGTCCCTTCTGGTTTGACATCGTCTTAAGCACCTGTAACCTCATGGTGACTGTCTCCCTGGGCCTCCAGAAAACCCTTTGGTCTAGTTCCTTGGTCCTCTACGAACTTTACCACCTACTAGGCCACCTCCCAGCTCTTCTAAGTCAGTTGGTGGGGTACAGAAATGTGCAAGATTTGAAAAACATACTTGACCTCTGAAATGTGCTTACAAGTTCCAAATTCCTCGTTGTGAACTTGATCAAGGAATCATTCCACCTCCCCGCAAGGGGACTCCCAATTCCCATGAGACACATTTCCCAGGCATAGAAAACCTTCCATGGGTAGGCTGGGTGGGCCCAGGATTGCTCCAGTGTATGTCTGTTGTCCTAGCATAATAATTACTACCTCTTGTTTTCCTCACAACTGTCCCTGTTAGAGCAATAAATTCAATATTGCCCTAGTAGGGCAATAAATTATATACTGATACACAAAGGAAGCAGTGCTGTGCAAATAACCTTATTCACTCCAGGTGGCCACTGAAGTTACCTATTGTAGTAACCATCCTATTCCCCAACTAGGACTTGGTATGAAATGGTTGTAAGACCAGTGAGTGTGGAAATGGAAAGTACAACATGACCCAAGCATCCCCAATCCCTTCAACAGACTCTTCACAATTGTGTCTGTGTCACTTAACTGCAAAGATGTAGACTTCAAGACACAGTAACTTTGGTTTATATAAATGTTGAAATTTGGCTTTAGGAGAAAAAGTTCAAACCGTTTATTTCATTACTTGGATGTCTTATCAGTTAAAATGCCAATTATTGCACTTTCCACAGAACACCAAACACTATAGTCCTTTGAAAAATAAAAATTAATTTTTTAAATCCATCACCATAAATATATGTAAAAGCAAAATGGTGCAATCACCTCTGTAAAAAATTGTGGTGAATTACTCAGTTACTTTTACCAATGACATTTGTTCCAGTACACTTCAAAGGACGTTTTTAAAGCTAATATTCTAGAAATTTAACTGCACTATAAAATTTAAGTCAAATTCCAGTCACCACAGTTGGAAGTTCTTCCATTAATATTTTCCATACATACTTCAAAAAGTTTATAGTGAAGTTATAAATATCTAAAGAAAACCAGGAGGGCCAAACACATTCTGGTAATGAATAAATGCCTTATGATACTGTATACGCTAAATGCTAAATATTGTAAAATCTCAAAAATCATCTATTCATATTATAAACAATGCATTCATCATAAACAGTGATTTTTATTACTGATGGCTTTTATTTAAATGTCAGTGATTACAGAATACACTTCACCATTTCTAAATCAGAGCGTAAGATATGCCACTGTTCATAATTTTAGTCAAATTTCACTGAGTTCATCAGTTAGAGCAATATTTTTAATTTATGACAAAGCTTTCTCTTGCATATTTAACCACTGCAGCACACTGGCAGAAGAAAAATAATTTCATTGTGGCGGCTGAGGAAAATTCTTCTGGATCATAAAAATTAAAATATTTATGAATTCTCCATTTCAGAAGTAAACCAGTTCTCTATTACATAAGAAAAAAAGTGTGTATGTGAATGATGGGGAATGTTCCATTCACTAAGCATATATTGTAGGTTTTAGTATTATGTATACATTTTGTTAACATTTATTAAGAAACTACGAGAATCTATTCCCCACTAAACATACATATAATTCCCTGGCCTCAGGAACTATTTCAATATTCAATAATGTAAAAAAATATATGAAATAGATCCAGAGACAGTATCACAGTAAAAATTAAATGGATTGTATTGAATTCATGGTTTATGCTTCTTTCACTTGAATATTGCACCAACTTCTCTTTTGAAGTGCCACAATTTACATTAGCATTTTAAACGCTCCAACAAGTTCTATAAGTAAAAGAAAGTGTTTCCCCACATAATTTTCCACTGTTTTAATTTAAACAAAGATCTATCCTTTCATCCTTTTTGGAGCATGCGTGTGTGTGTGTGTGTGTGTGTGTGTGTGTGTGTGTGTCTGAGTGTGTGCACACACACACATACACATAATTTTTATATGCTATGATTAAAAATTAGATATTATTTTTTCAAAATTCTACTGTGACAAAATATACATAGCATGAAATTTACTTTAACCATTTTGTGTAGTTTAGTGGCATTAAGTATATTCACACTGTTGTACAACCATAACCATAATGCGCCTCTAAAACTTTTTCATCTTCCCAAAGTGAAACTCCATTCCCATTCAACACTAACTCCCCATTTTTCACTCCACTTTACCCCTAGCAACTACCATCCTGATTTCTGTTTCTATGAATTTGATTCCTCTACATACCTTATATAAGCAGAACAATATACTTACCCTTTTGTGACTAGCTTATTTCACTTAGCATAATGTCTTCAAGGTTCATACATGTAGTGTGTCTAAACATTCAGTGTATTTTATATGCAAATTGTTCAGCTAGCCAACGTATACTTTTAGATATGTTTGGCACATATTCTAATTATTTTATTAGAAATAATTTAATTATATTGCATATATTTTATTAAATGTCTCTATTTATAATCATATTAATAATTATCGAAAAGCTATTGTCAGGAATCATGCAGTAGTTGCCTTTGGAGACTGGCTCATTTCACTTAGCATAATGATTCCATATATATGAGGTATGAAAAAATACTCAAACTCACAGAAGCAGAGAATAGAACAGTGGTTACCAGGGGCTAGGGAGACAGGGAAATGGGGAGTTGTTCAATGGGCATAAAATTTCCGTTATGCAAGATGAATCCGTTCTAGAAATCTACTGTACAGCAGAGTGCCTATAGTCAACAAAACTATATCGTCCACCTTTTTTTTCAAACGTTTTGCTCACTTGTCTGCTCCACCAGCACAGTCAGCAGGACCAGTGGTTTTTGTTGTTGTCGTTGTTGTTTGTTTGTTACATCATTTAAATGATCTATTTGAAGCTGAATGTGCTGTCACAGGATAGGCGATGAGGCCTTTTAAGGTCGAGTTGGTGACGTTTTACTGGCCAGGAGGAGGCAGTCTGTTTACAACTTTCACAGGTGATGCCCTCCACTCAGTCAGGATTATAAGATTTCTAACAAATTCTGCAAAAGGGCTTGAAGCGAACCCAGTTAGTGCTCTATGCACACCGCATACAGGTGCTTCCCTAACTGATGCTGCAGTCCTTGCAGTGACAACAGCCATATCTCTGCTCTGAGAAGTGGCAGCCCAGGCGCTCCTCTTCTGGATGGGGCTCCACGACAGGTGGAGTCCTCCCCACTGGCGTGAGTTGCTCAGGCTCCTCTCGCCCACCTGGGCTCCCAGTTCGCCCTGCACCATGGTCTGGGCCTCGTCCTCCTCCCAGGACTACGGTCCTGGGGCCGCCTTTCAGGCCGACAACTCTCGCTCCTGGGGCCTCAGGTGGCGGCCCTGACTCCCCTCCAGGGCCCGGACCTCTGGTCGCCCGCCGGGGACTGGACCCCCTTCTGGGGTGGCACACAGCAGGGAACACCGAGCGAGTGCACCGGGACAGCGCCGGGGAAGCTGCCCTGATCCGGGGGCCGGGGGCCGGGGGCCGGGGTCGGCGTCGCGGGTTCTGTGCAGCCGCGGGCGCTACCGCAGCGAGCTCTGCACGCCGGCGTCCTGGCTTCACCTGTGAGGCCGTGTCGTGGCTACTGGCCCCGCACGCCCGCTGGCGCAGGCCCGGCTCACCTGCGACAGGAGGGCCCTGAGCTGTTCCCAAGGATAGCCATAGACGGCCTGGGCGGCTGCTAGCTACCCGCTTCCGGGAAAGACGAGGGAACGAGAGGGGAACCCCAGCCCTAGTGCCACCAGCCGCCCCAGCGCTGCGCCCGTTCCCTTGGCAGGTATGGGTACCGAGTAGGGGCCAACGCCAGGTACATGTAACCGTCCAGCTCCTCAGCCCCCAGGCCAGACATACGCGCGGCCCTGCCAGCTTAAGAGGGCAGTTCTCATCAGTGTGCTTACTATATAAAATATAAAAGGAGGGGGGTGTCGTGTGGGGTCTCTGGTCCTGCTACCAGCATATGAACCCAGGACATGGTGAGGCCAAAAAGGAACACCCAGGGAGCCACAGATAGGAGTGTCATACCACTATATTCTTGCTAGCAGCTGGGTTGGAGATACAGGAAGCAGGCTCCACATGATCCACAACCTGCCCTCTGCTTCTCTGCTAACCAATCAACCAACCCCCTCAGCAGAGCCAAGGCAGTTATATTAGTGGCTAATGGCTAACCCATAACAGCTGATGACCAACTAGTCAGAGCTGAGGTCCATCTACTACCCGAGCCAGCACCTGTCCACGCGAGGCCGAGAGCCTGGAAACTGCTCTGTGGGACTCTGTCCCCACAGGGGGACACAAGGAAAACTTTAGAGGTGAAGGATATGGTGATGGTTTCACAGGTGTATGCATAAACATATGTCCAAACTCATCACGTTATACACATTAGCTATGTGCAGGGGTTTTGTATATCAATTATACCTTAATAAAACTTTCTTTTTATCTATTGTTTAGTATTATAGCAATGCTTCTAGAGAATTTTTCCTTCTTTTGTGAAAGGTCTGTACTAATTTGCCTTTTCTTAAGCCTACATTTTTTTAATATATACTATCTGTTTTCTTTCTCAATTGTCTCCTGATTTCTAAAGCCTATTTGGCACAGTGGTTCTCAAACATTAATATACATACGAATCACGTGAGATGTTAAACTGCAACTTTTGGTTCTGTAACACAGGAGTGTGGCCTGCAGTTCTGCATTTGGAATGAGCACACAGGTGATGCAATGCTGCTGGTCCACCAAGTACACTATCTTCGCAAAACTCTAACAAAATCATTCTCACTTTAAAATTAACAGCGTTTTAAAAGGCACTGAGCTAGAGGCTCAGTCAACTACCCCTTGTAAAATAGTATCGAAAAGTAAGAGGAACTTGGAAATGAAAGAACTCCTCAGTGAGTGTGCCTTTTGGGAAAAACACACTGACTATACTAAGTATACTGAGTATAGCATACTGACATTCAGGAGTTAGTATTTATGAAGTCTCCAAAATATGGTTAGTACTCCTGGTGCTATTCAAACTCCATATATAAATTGCACCATCCTAGAGATTCATCCTGAAATGGGATAAAAAGAAGACATAAAAAGTATCTTTCTTGTGCTTCATGAATTTGGAAATTCTAAGAAAACTTTGTATTACAAATTCAAACTGGTAAAATACAGACTTAAAAGTATATGTAAACTGTTTCAAACTGGTTTTAAATTTCAAAGGGAAGCCAATCTTACTTTGTAATAATACATATAGGCATGTGTATATATGCACAAATATATTAAATACTTTAGTGCAGAAAATAGTGTAACATCACTTCTAATAATCCAATTGCTATGTAAATAATCTCAGAGCAAAAGTGATTGTGCAAATATTTACATGAAATACTCATGTTTGCATCAAAATATACAGATATGCATGCATCAAAATATGTAAATATTTTGTAATGTGTAAGATGGCTACATTTTTATGTCATATCTCTTATATCAAGTTATCTCAATCAAGCAAACATGCCAGGTTTTCTTTGATCAAATGAGGTTACATTATCTGGGAAACTTAACAGACTAAGAAGTAACACTGTTTGTTGATAAATACAGACCTATGTTCCTGCATTCACACCGAAGACATAGCAGAATGGTATCAAGATATACTCTACTGGAAAAATGCCAGATGTGTAATCAATAAAACTTCAATAAAGGAAGAGAAATGGGAAAATATATCTAAAATCAAATGTTACAATATCTACTAATACTTCAGGTGGAATTTGATTAAGAGAAACAATTAAAATGAGAGCATAAAGAACCCTTCACTATGGGGGAGGGGAGAAGTGGAGAGAAAATTTAAGCTTCAAAATGTACAACTGAAAAGACAGGAAATATGTTTACTTTCAGATATTGAAATTGAAAAGGCAAACCATTAGAAAGCTGAATTTCTCCAAAAGAAATGAACTAAATTGTCTGTAAAAAATTTAAATGAAGTACAGAAAGGAATCTGACACTCACATTAGAGAAAATGAATTGTCCTCACATTGTTTCGTTTTTTCTTTTTTTTTTTTTTTTTGAATGAAAAAGAACCACCCAAAATTCCATTGAGATCAGCAGATTATTGTGTTTAAAACTAGGTGTCTGAGAATTAATAGAATTGCTGTTTATAAATAGGTAGAGGATTTCTTCCCCTGCTTCCCTATCTTGTTTCCTGCATCCTTCTCCACTGCTCTGATAAAATCCTTACTCATCAACAGAAACACATTGTACAAAGAGCGTTTCATGAAAAAGATGACATTTATCTTCTAGCAATGTTTTTTTCTTGCTCAATAAAATACCTCGCTACAAAAAAACACTGCAGCAAAATAAATGTCAAAGTTTTAATAATTTTTCAAAACTCACTTGTTTGTCCCCTGAGAATTAACTCTGGGTAGTGAACACACAATGTGATATACAAATGCTGTATTACGGAATTGTACACTTAAAACCTATGTAATTTTGCTAACCATTGTCATCCCAATAAATTTAATTTTTTTAAAAACTGAGTTATTTGTGATATAGGAATTGGGTTCATTGAGTCGGAATTCATTTCTGAAGAGACACAGTATTATAGTTGCTAAGTTACCGCATATGAGAACTATCATGTGGTTAAATTATATTTCCTTTTAAATATGACTAGGCTTGAATAGAAATGGGATTTTTTTGTCACCACTCCCATGAGAGGCTCTCCATAAAAGGCCTGTGAAAGAAAGGTGTTGTGCCTTTTTTGCCCAGTCATGACTACCAAGTATGGCTGGCATGATTTCTGTAGTCATAATGGCTACCGGGAAGTCAATGCCAGCCCTCCTCCTCTTCAACCCCTCCCCACAGCTTCCTACATACTTGGTCAGGATGGAGAAAGTCCTACATTTAATAAAGATTAGCAATCCATAATATATGTCTCCAAGGGGAAAGGTCCAACGAGGTTCCCTCTCCCACCCATTTCCCTGTTTAATGGCAACACACACACACACCAATTACAACTATTCATTTGTTGAACAAATAGTGAGGTTTTGCAGTATTAGTAACCACCACCAAAACATTAAATTAGCACAGAGACCCCACGAGGAATAGTGCTGATTGTTTTAGAATGTGAATATGCATTTATCTTATTTCATTAGCTTGCTCAAAACAAGGACTAGTACTTGAAATCTATCTAACCACAGTCAAGAATTTGAACGTGTGAGTGAGGAAACCATTAATTCACTTACAGCAAATTTCTGGGTCTTCATCACTCTCATCAGAACAGTCCTGCTGAGCGTCACAGACTGATTCTTGGGTGATGCACTGTCCACTGGCACAAGTGAATTCATCTGCAGAGCAAAGCTTTCTTCTGGACAGGTCCTGTGCACAGGCGTAGACCCAGAGCTGATCCAGACCAATAAAGCCTTTCTGGCTCAAAATATCTCCTTCAAAAATAATCTTTAGGAGGGGAAATGAACAATTTATGAGTTCATAATATCTTTAAAAGACATAATAATAATAGCAATAATAATAATAATTATTATTATTATTAAGAAGAAGCCTGTTTAAAGAGCAGACAAATACAATTGATACCAAAGTTCCTATTTGAGAAGCCTAACCCATGCACATTAGACGGATGAGCACATTAGATCCACTGAGGCCTGTGATAAATCACCCAGGGTCAGAAAAAATAGAGTTTCCAAGTTAACCTTCGACAATGTCCCTGGCTGTAAACTTTTTACCTGGTCATCATCTTTGCAGCTCTCTTTCTTTAATATTCAAGGAAAAGAATAAGTAGTGTCACTTCTGCATCTGATTGTTTACTGAAAGTATTGGAATGCATGAAGGGAAATGTCAGGCAAATAGTAAGGGATGCAATAGAAGAATAGAAAATGTAAACGAGTATAAAAGTTTATTAATTTTTTATGAAAGAATTTCTTTAATAATCAAGAAGTGCTAATTAAAGGAAATACATCTCATTTTTCTCCAATAAAATGCCTACCTTTTCTGAAGCTATACAGCATTAGCAAGTGAAACAACCATACATTGCTCGCTCAATGTAAGATAACGTCGAAGTACTAATATTCTTTGAGGTTAGTTAACATCAAGTGAGAGATCGAAAATGCTGATTGTATAACAAATAACTAATTCTCTGCTGTCCAATATGGTCACCACAGCTACATAGGGATATTTCAATTTCAATTAAAATTCCGTTCCTCAGCAGTACTACGAGCCACATTTCAAGGGTTCAATAGCCATATGTGCTAGTAACTACCATACTGGAGAACACAGACACAGAAAATTTCCATTATGATGGAAAGTTCTATTGCACAGTGATGAACTAGATGTTGTTAACATATAAATAAGATACTTGGAATAAAGGCTGACTTCTTTTAGTCTCTTCCAGCTTAAAGTTTCTGAACAGACTCTTCTTTGCAAAAACATGAAAAATACATATTTGTTAAAAATTACTGAAGATCAATGTCAGTTTACAAATATATTTAACAATTTAGAAAATAATGTTAAATTTAAATCACATTTAATATTAACAACATTTGTATGCTGCTATACACTTTCCCCATAATGAATATCATAATAAAAATATGTAAAAATTTTTGGAGCTGCAGCTCTATACTTTCATAGCAGCAAGAGATTAGATATGCAGAAATATCAATTTGGATTTCAAAAATTGATAAATTTAAGTCTCAAAAGTTTGCCACCATTGAAAATCTGATTACATTTAATACGCACTTGGAAACCTAAAATAACTTTCAAATTATTTTCTTTATATTTTACTTTTTTTAGCTTTGTGTTAAATAACAATAATTTAATATTCAGTTTATGTAAAAAGAATGAAACTCCATTCATTTTGTATTTCTTTCAAAAGTTATAAAGGAAGATATCAGCTTAGAAAATTTGAAATAATGTCAAAATGTTAACTCAATAGGTTATGATAGAAATCTCAACTTTGCTGAGATTGCTACCAAAATGCTATGGTTCAGAAATTGTAACTTCAGCAGTAAACAGGATTCTAAAAATCTACATAATTACAGGTCAGTATCATTTGGGTTCTCCTTTTTAACACTTATAAAAATGTATGAAGGTGGCATTAGCATGAGGAAAGAAATTGGTTTCATAAGCCACACATGCATTCACTTATTATTTTATACTCACACTGCAGTATAAATATATTTACATACTCTATATATAACACAAAGTGAATGGAATTTTAAATAAAGTACTGCACTTCAAAATAAAATTCTAAATAGCAATTAATAATGACAACTATTTAAATGTTGATCTCACTGACATTACTATATTTTGCAATATTGTCATGATATTAGAAAAGAAAGAAATGACAGGCAAATATTTAATCTGGAAGTTTAAAAAAATGTTATGAGATATCTTTTTTCTGCACAATCTCAATAAAATCCCAAGTAAACCTTTGTGAGAGAGACAGTCTTCCCACTGAGCATATGTATATTTCAGATATATCTCTGTATAGGTAGAGTTACCCATATGTTATAAAGATGTGAATTACTGCATTTCAATACCAGTTGATTTTTTATCTGCTTACAATGCAATTTGCTCCCCTAGCTGCAGTGCATGGTGTTGGGGGGTACTTGTCAGGGAGCCCATGGAGAATGAGGAAGATTTAAACAAGACAACTCACACTCTGGGTTGTCCTCTCGGGAAATTTGGCCTGAGAAGGGCTAGGTACAATGAAAAGAAGCAGGTAATCCCTCTCCCCAAACATACAAGGCCACATCCCTACTTTAAATGTTAATTTAAATTTAGCAGTGGGTGATAAATTCACTACTGCAAAGCTAACAATAAAATTTAATGATAAAAAAGTATTTTTTTCCCTTTTATACCTTAAATGTCTTCAGTCCTTCTGGTATTAACACATCTGCTTTCACCCATTTTCTGTGAGTTGATGTGTTATATGTCCAAAATATTTCTTCTTCCTTTGATTAGAAGAAAAATACATTACTCATTTCCCCAAATTCTATTCTCATATTTACCTAGGTACTCCCTTAATTACATTTGAGTAGAGTTTACCCTACCTGTATGATATTAAGTAGTAAGAAATCTAAAGTATTGGTGAAAAAGCTGTATACCATTTTTGTAAGGGAAAAATAAGAAAATGGGGGGCATGAATAGGTGGAGCACAGAGGTTTTTTAAGGCAGTGAAAATACTCTGTATGATCATATAATGGTGCATATATGTCATTGTCATTTGTTGAAATCCACAGAATGTACAACATGCTGTATCATGCATCTGTATAGAGATCATTTCCCAGGTTGCAAAATGTATGCAAAATTATGTTACTATACACATATTCAATAGAAGTCTATAACGTACTCCAAAATTTTGCCTATGGTATTGGGCTTCATGATTCATGACCGTGCTTTTATGCTCTGAAATAATCCTATTTTTCTTTATATGTTATCAAACATTTCAGTTAATTTTACATTTCCCTGGTTAGGATAGAACAAATTGTTCACAATATTTACCTATCGAATGCACTGATTTTTCATGTATGGATATAGTGACAATACAGAAAGTGGCATAAATAAGTCTCATGTTGAGCTCTGAGATGATCTCTGTGCCCCCTTTCACTGTGAGATAAGCATCAGCATTGGGAGGGGACATCTAGTTGTAATGACACATGATACATGACACGTGACACTCACACTCTCCTAAGCATTTACCTCCTCACTCAGCTTCACTTATTTCATTTATACCCAAGATTTTCTAAGAATAAATCTATTTTCGACTTAGTCCTTTACAGTCTGATATCTACTCCAATTTCCAAGTCTTAAATATTTCAGAACATAGTCTAAACCCATTAAAATGTACTTCATTTCATTACTTATTCAGATCCACTGGTAAGACTCCCACAAGACAGCAAAACATACATGGTAGACGTGTTTTCAGCTGATAGTTTCCAGGTCACATCAGGAGGAATTGGTTATAAAAAGCTGAGAGACCCAGATAATTTTTCTTCCAATTATTTTCTAGGCAACTTTGGTTAGTTAGCATCAAGACACTTATATCCTCCGCAGATACTTTTAGTGACGCTACTTGGCAAGTTGTGTTCATCACTTCCCCTCACTTTCATTTTATGAGAATGATTGAGAGCAATCGTGCTCTTTTTTCCATAATAACTGATCGATTCCCCTCCGTGCTACCTGAAGAAGAATGCACTTACATTTTTTTGAAAAGTGAGCAGAGTTCTTTATAAATGTACATGGCTTTTCATACACTAAGTTAAGGATATATTGTGTATGAAATCCAGATTTTTCTACCACATTTTCCTGTCTAATGACACAGCAAGGAAAATGAAAGATAACCCCAACTAAACAAAATCAGCTTTTGTTTTAGGCCTGTCCTCACTCTCAGACTCCTGCGTATCTAGTTGCTTTCAGCAGTGTCAATGCGAATGAGACCCTCAGCTCAGAAAAGCCTTTCAAGTGATGTTCTAATTTTTTATTGTCTTAAAATCAATCAATAAATAACATGTTTTAAAAATGTGTTGACTTCTCCAGACCATCATCAAAAGTGCTATTTTACCCTCAAAAATACATACATTTATCACTAGATCTCTTAGAAATCCCAGCTTATCCATCCCTCTTCCAGTGAAGAAAATCAGAGGTACCAATTTCAAGGTTTTATTTTATTTTGCTATGTAACTACTTTTGATTGCATGCGGGGATAGGACCATGTGCTTTGGTAAAGACTTTCCTTCAAGAAAAGCGTAGTATGGCTTTTAAAACTGTATCATAAAAGAAAAGATACCTTCTGAGGCAGTTTCTTTCCTGCTCCAAATATGTTTTCTTCCTATTTGCCAGTGGGAAGTTAGAGAATATGTAAAAGGTATCAGAGGGCACCCCACTATCTTTGGCTCACTGACAATGTAGGTCTCCTAAGGATAAAGGATAGGCTGTTGCTATAATTACTGCCTTACCGACAGAGACCTAATCACAAAATTGTCACATGGCACCAACTAGAACTGCTACACACTTCAGCTGACTCTGAGAGGGTCAATTTATTTAGCAACTTGCCTCTCACATGTGTTTTCTATTTCTCAAGTTCAATTGTCCTCTGAAAATAAAGAAAATGACCCTTAGAGTTCTCACCAGATCTTTCTTGGTTTACCTGCACATATTCTAAGGCAGGGGTGTCCAAACTGCGGCCCGCGGGCCAACTGCAGCCCGCAATCCATTTTTAATTGGCCCACAGCAAATTCCAAAAATATATTTAGTTTACTTAAATAAACCAGGTGAGGCAATACGTACTTCACTTCGAGTGAGTGGCCCGGCTGTTTGTGTATTTTACCACGTATGGCCTTTGGTGAAAACCGTTGAAAAAAGTATGGACACCCCTGTTCTAAGGGTTGTTTTCTATATTCTATTCATGGAAGATGTAAATGATCACTTTCATCAAGAGCTAATTTTAGAAATGATACATTTGCAGTACTTGTTAAAGTGTGTGATAAAACATCAACTTGTGATTTAAATGTACGTTCATGCAAATTTTGCATTGGTGAGCAAAGTGTTATGTGTTTAGAGCAGAGCAAACTGTCAGAAAAGACAGAACACTGTCTTGCAGAATACTGGGTATACTAATGAATCAAACATCAGTCAACACTCTCTATGATATACACCCGATTGGTTCTGATTAACACACCACAACAGTTCTCCATCATTAACCTCTTTTCTTTAAAGTGGGAAATGAAATGTTGATAACTGTTCTTATTATATGAGGTGATATCTGAAGCCAATTTGTTTTCCTCTTTTCTTGTCCCATCCTAAAGCCACCAGAGAAATGATATTGCTCATTTTGAGTAATCCTTAGTTCCATTCTACATGTATTGAAACTTTTAAAATCCATCACTGGTGTTTAGGGCAGATTAAAATAATCTGCAGGATTAGAATATGTAGGATACAAATTGCTACTTATATGTAGGCAAAGGACTATCAGAGGAACATATATTTTAAAGCATCTTTATAATACAAACATAACATTATTCTAGAACTTTTTTCACTATGTCTTTGTTGAAGAAGGAAATTTGAAAATATATAGGGTTGCAAATTTTCATGGAGGCTCCCTGGGTTTGGGTGAAACAGCACAGGTAACAATAACTAAAAGATGATTGTAACATAAAAGGTTTTTTTTCTTTTTAAAATTTCTCCCATGTATCTGGGAAGTTTGGAGTACTACACAAAGGGCAGGGAGGTGTTTTTGGCCCTCCACCCACACACACACCTAATAAAATTTAATGAAATATATCAAATAGGTTCTAGGGCATTAGGCAGCCAAATACTACTGAAAAAAAAAATGTCACAAAAATATAACAATTATAAAATGCTAGAAATTGTGTCACATTCTCGTAACAAAGGAAAATGTATTAGGCCATCTAATGAGAGTATTCATCCCACTTGATGCTTTAGAGTTTTGTGAATGTCCTTGAAAAGAAAGGTAGAAGAAAGAAGACGACATAAAAATGACACAAAAGGAAAAGAGAGAGGTAATTTGATAGGAAAAAAAAAAAAAAAAAACAACCAGAGAATTCCTCCTGAATTGTCAAATATCTTGATAATAAGCATTCTGATTCTTGAGGATTCATTACGATGGCACTTCAAACTTCAGTTGTCAAAAATTAATGACAAAAAGAATTCTCAAGGCAGCCAGAGAAGACAGTAACCTACAAAGGAAAGCCCATTGGATTACCATCAGATTTTTCAGCAGAAACTCTACAAGCCAGAAGAGAGTGGAATGAAATATTTAAACTATTGAAAGAGAGAATTTACCAGCCAAGAATAATAATATCCAACAAAGTTATCCTTTCGATATGAAGGAGGAATAAAGACCTTTCCAGATACACAGAACCTGAGGGAATTTTCCAACAGAAGGCCTGTATTACAGGAAATACTGAAAGAGGTTATTCTACCTGAAACAAAAAGATAAAAGGATACAAAACTATGAGTAAGATTACTGACAGACAGAAGCCGGAAATGGCAACCCCTACACATAATAGGACTCTATACACAACATAAAGGGTAAAGGAGATAAAAACACAAAGAAAAAGAGAAAAAGAAGACAATTTGCTACTACAACTCAGAAGAAAATATAATAGAACACAAGAAAATGCTATTGACAGATGGTTAGTTGCACTTGATAAGTACAGATGATAAATAAACCTTTGTTGAAAAATAAATCTTGCTGATGTCATGTGCAGCTTTCAGTTGGTTTTACTCAAAGCATCATGAGGCAAAGGAAACTGATTTGGATGCTTTCACTGTCCTTTATATAATGTCAGAATTTCTGCAATAATCGTCAAATGTTCCCAATTTCTAGAATGATTGATGTTTATCCCTATGATTTCTTTACTACTATCTATAAGTAAATAATTCTTCACAAGAGAAATTCTCAAACTGTCTCTGGTATTTTCCCACTTGTTTTCAGTTACAGTTAGGTTTTAAAAAAAAAGGTGTGGATTTGATTTCCTCACTAGCATTACCACTACAACTTCTACTATGCCCAGAGTGTCTTTTTTTTTTTCATTCAAATTACTCGTTTGTCTTTATTTAATCAGTAATTACCACCCTTTAAAACTGTCTCTGCTGATACCAGAACAACTAATTTGCTTCCATATTTCTAGCTTTAATGGTGTATAAATATAAAATCCAAAAGAGATGACATCAGAGCATCAATACAGAGCTAACAATACAGAATCCTAAACAGCTCATTTTTATCAGACCTGTAGTTTCATTAATGTACGTTCATGATTTTTAACAATTTTATGAAATAATATTGTGCAAATTACCACATTGGCTTTTGTACATGACAGTATTTCCTAAAGCAGCTTCTTAATATTTCTTTTTAAAGGTATACTGAATAAAGTCAAGTGAAATAATACCAAAAGCCTACACTGAGAAACACAAGTTGCCAAGAATAGAAATTTCATTTACTCAATAGATTTGAAATAAATGCAAGTTTCTTCTCACCTTATTATTATATAGCCCTACTCTCAGTAAACTGTTTTCCATAGTGTAATAAAATTGAAGATGGCAGTTCTTGCCCAAGCAGTGACACACAGAGCTGCTTAGATAAGCCCTGTTGTCTAAATGGTTAAGAGTAGAAGTATCCTTAGTCTCTAGCCACATACAGTAACCTGAAAAATAAAGGAAAAGGGAACAATTTAGACAAAAAAAATTAGCTACTTTCTGTTTGAACAAAATTATTTTATTTCTAGTTTTCAAAACCAGCCTTAGATCACAAATACTTTGTTTAAAAAGATATGATGGTTTGAAATGATTACATCAACTATAAATGATAGGTTTTCATTTCCCCATGTGCTTTCTAAAACCACCAAAATCTGCTCCTAATTCCTGAAATCAAAGCTTGATAATACTCCTAATAAGAATATTCAATGTTCTTATAGAAAGAAATTTGCTGATATAAAATCTCTATGCCACTAAATTATCATTTTCTTTTAAATGTCACAATGCAATCTTTCTTTAATCAAGAATTCAGCTTTCTTCACTGAATTTTTCCATTTTGATTATTTTTTTTACTTTTTTTACAGAAAAACCTTTATAGTTTGAGAGAACATAATTTAAAATGCCCTATTTCTTACCCAAACCTATGGTAGTATCAGATTATCTACAGTCCTATAAAACTGCACCCACAGTTCTGTAGTATATATAAATATTGTAATCAATTTTTTCCAGATAATTCTTAAAACCAATTTGGATTGTTCTTGATCTCAGTAATATAGACAATGCAGATATACAAATATACTTCTATCATTGTACAACTTCAATTTTCAAAAATAAAGTTTTTCACATGCTTTATTTCTTTGTAAGTTATTCCTACAGCCTCTGCAAACTGACACTCTTCTTTAGTAGAAATGTTAGACTTTAATCAAAACAGCAGAGTACGTTAATAATTTGCCTCTGACCTATACACAAGGAAATGATAAACAAAAGGAAAACACATTTTCACAAAAGCAGAGACAAATCAATTGCCAGATAAAATACCTCAAAAGACAGGAAAGAAGACATATGCTAAGTGATGAACAGGGCTGAAACCACAGAACTCTTGGACTTCAGAACGAAAAGCAGGCTTTGGTAGCTTGGATTTTAACTAATTTAAATGTTCCAAAAACTGGAGGAGCAGAGTCAAATTCTCTCAATGAAACCAAAGACTCTGGCTGGGGAAACCTGCTCGTCATCTGAGGCAGGAAACATACCTACCCTCACTGCCTCGGGCTATGCCTAGGGGACAGGAAGTGCAAACTTCCAAGCATTACATGGAATAGGAAAGCCTAAACTAGTACTGTTACTCGGGTAAGGTCTTAGGGACCTAAGTAATGCTCCAACAAAATCACTGAAGGAGGAGGTAAGAACAAAAAAAAAATATCAGGAAAAAATGGAGGAGGCTGGAGAAGGAGAGCATATCTACTGTAGATATCAGGAGACAAAGGTCTATCACCATGTAGTTAGAAATTAAATAAACAGACTTTCATTCTTAAAGTGTATGATCAGAGAGATTATTTAGGTGTGGTAAATATAAAAATGTTTGAAGTTTATAAGTACTAAGCAAGTTCATCACCACAGATCTTTCTTATATAAAAGAATAATTAGTTAAAGAGTGAACCTTCACAAGAAGGAAAAAGGAACTAAAAGAGAGAGGATGAAATAAAAGAAACAATGGTGAGTAAAGAAAATGATAAAATATATCATTGCAATAACTGGAAATATAATAACTTCCAAAGACATTGACCGAAAAATCTTTTTGAAAACGTTAAACTACAATTCAAGACCAAAATAGGGGTTAAAATGAGAGTTAAATTGTGCCAAGGTCCTTCTATTCCAGAAAGAGAGAAATATAGTGAAGCACTTTAGTTTTTGTTAAAAATAATAGTAATAATAATATTGTTAAATATTAAACATTTTAACAATGTTCAAAATTTTAAATAGCTACAAATATACCAGGAATACAAATCAAAGCCTCTACACCAGTGAGAAAAATAAAATAAAAGACTAGCAACCAGACACCTTAATAGACATCTCACCAATGAAGATATACAGATGGCAAATAAGCATTTGAAAAAATAGTCCATATCATAGGCTATCAAGGAAATAAAAATTAAAACAACAATAAGATTTCACTACACATTTATTAGAATGGCCAAAATCCAGAACACTGACAACACCAAATGCTGGTGAGGACGTGAAGCAACAGGAACTCTCATTCGTTGCTGGTGGGAATGAAAAATGGTACAGCCACTTTGGAAGACAGTTTGGCCGTTTCTTACAAAACTAAACTTACGTTTACCATATAATCTGGCAATCGTGCTCCCTGGTATTTACCCAAAGGAGCGGAAAATTGACATCCACACAAAAAAACATGCACATGGATGTTTACAGCAGCTTTATTCATAATTGCCAAAACTTGGAAGCAACCATGATGTCCTTCAGTAGGTGAATGAATATACTGTGGTCCATCCAGACAGTGGAATATTGTTCAGCATTAAAAAGAAATGAGCTACCACAAGATTGCCATGGGGATACGAAAGACAGTTTGAGGAATATAATCAATAATGTTGTAAAGATTTTATAGGGTATCCGATGGACACTTGTCTTATTAGGGAGACCACTTCATGGACGGTGTAGGTGCCTGACCACTGCAGTGTATGCCTGAAGCTGAAGCTGAATAATAATGAATGTCAACTACAATTTTATATATATATATATATATATATATATATATATATATATATATATATATATATATATGGTCACAAGATGTGGAGTACAGCATAGTGAATAGTCAGTGGAATTGTAACAGCTACAGATGATGTCAGAGGGGTAGTAGTTCTGGGGGGGTTATCACTTTGTGAGAGGTACAAGTGTCTATTACATTACTTTGTACACCTGAAACTACTACTACTACTACTACTACTACTACTACTACTACTACTACTAATAATAATAATAATAAAGAAATGAGCTATTAAGCCCATTGAAAAACATGGAGAAGGCTTAAATGCATATTACTAAGAAGCCAATCTGAAAAGGATACATATGATCTGACTCCAACTATATGATATTCTAGAAGAGGCACAACTGTGGAGACAGTAAAGTCTACATGAAAGTAGGAAAAATAGCTATCAGTTTTGCTGGAATTAAATTTTCAGTTATGAATTTTAAAAAAGACTAACAATACCCCTTCAATAAAAGAGAGAGAGAGAAAGCAATGGAGAAGAAAGTACACAGAAATCACAGATTTAATGTTAGAGTAAGAAGAAGAAACTCATTGACAATACTGCAGTGATAAGGTGAGCTAGTAAGTTTGATAATTTTTTTTCTTTTTTGTTCCCACAAAAATCTATTATCTCCTGATAACAAAATAATAAAATTTAAAAAAATTAACATAGTTAACAAAGCATAAATTTTCCTCTACACTGTTGGAAATATGATTGCTTTCTTCACTTGCAATATCCATGGCATAATAGAATATACCAGAATGTTCATCAAGACCCCTAATTAAATGTCTTCATACTAGTCACAATAAAGCAGAATTCTGAAAATAATACACAAAAGATATTACGGATTTTTAATTTCCTACCTTCATCATCACTACTTTGATCCTGCTGAGGTATAGATTCTAAGGCAGGAACTTCTCTTGCTTTTGTGCGTGTCCAGGAAATTTGCCCAGCAGACGCTTCTGATGTCCAGTCACACATGTCAAGTTCAAATCCACAGGCCTGACACACTAAATAGAGGAGAGAAAGACCTTGATGGATAATCACAGTCTCTCAGAGTAGCTGCTTGGCCATGGTTATATGTTGCAATTAGGCTTAAACATATGCACACGCCGATTCATGTCTGAAAATGTTGATTCCATAAGCCTTAGAGTGTACTAGTAACTCCAATTTTCAAAAGTTCTTCAGTTGACTCAGATGGGCACCCTCCCAAATAAGAACCACTGACGTAAAGAAAATGAAAAGAAGTTTCCATTTTTTTCTTGTACCACTGCTTTGCTTGTGATTTTTTTTTTTTTAATGGCATAGTATCTGGCTTTACCTACTTTACGGAATTAAGATAGTTTAAATCATTGACTATTCATAACCACATTAAAATATTAAAGGAGAAATACTGCATATAATTGTAAGATGGTCTTTAATGGAATTGTTTTACAAAACAACAACACCTTATTTTCCACCTTTCACATTTTAAGTAAACCACAGACTTCCAATAACACTCCAGCTAAAACTCAGACATGTCAACATAGGTTGGCAAGTGAATATCCCTATTGGTGGTCTGATATTCCTATTAGTGGCCTAGGTCTCATGAATGACAGCACACTAACAAGCTGGGTGTGTCAGTTTAACACTTACACTTCAATCCTTCATCTCTAGTGTCAAATCTGCAGAGACTTGTATCTGGATGACATACTTCCGGCTTGGTTTCCAAAGCTTCTTGATATGGTAAAATTTCATCTGTTAAATTTAAAGATTAGCAAGTCAGATACAGGTTCAGCTAGAAAGACTCATGTATTTTTTAAAGTATTAACATTTGTTTTACAAAGCACTCTCTACCCAACTGCTCTCTATGGCAGCATCTCCCCTTAAGTAGTAGATCCATTAGAGAGAGAGAGAGAGAGAGAGAGAGAGAGAGAGAGAGAGAGAGAGAGAGAGAGAGAGAGAGAATACATCAAACATGCCAATAGTTCTGGATTTTAATCAGACCTCTGTGGTGACTGCCAGGGCCCCAAACCAAATCTTCCACTTCTCCACAAAAATAAGTCACATGTCCTCATGTGGAAACTAAGAGCCTATTACTAGAGGGATAATTGTATATGTGTTAAACACTCGTATACCATATGGTATCCTCTTTAACTGGCAGCTGGATGTGCCCTGCAACTATTTTCACTGAAGCCCTCTCAAATAGTGCCTGTTTTTCCCCTCAAAGTCCTCCCAGCAAAGGACTTGAAAGTGGACTAGGTGTCCTTTCTGCCCCCATAGCCACTCCCAGATAATTCTCACTCTCGCTGTCCTAAATACCCAAGCTTTGGATCTCTTGACATCAAGGGGTATCATCAGCTTGTTACAGTCATCTCCAGACACCAGTGCACTAACCCTCAATCCTTGGTAAGCTCTTGGCTTACTGTCATCCTTTGTCATTTCCATATTCACTTTCATCTGGCCTCTTAATTTCTTGATTTCTTCTTATTGGTGATCATGAAGGAAAACATTGATGAAAAAGGAACTCCTCTCAGTATTATCATGACTAATGATAACACTTCCTTTATCTTGATTACGAGTGGCCCACTCCCCAACCGTCATCCCTATCGTTCCAGTTTGCTTCTTCTAGTATCTCAACTGTAATGATTTTTTGACAGCACCAGGCCTTATCAGCTAATGGTCCAACAATCTTTCCAATTCCTTTCATCCTTTCATGTCCTCTTTTCCTTTCTTATAGATGTTAGACAATCAGTCATCCCCTGGCCCTTCTATGCTTTCCCATACTCTCAGGGCAAAAACTGATAAGTACAACTCTCCCTACAGTGTAAGTGCCTGTCATTAAGCTTGTGATTGCCCCGGCATCCATTTGAAAGACATCCATCTCCAAAGACACATGGCCACACAACTGGCTAAAGAATCAGGCTGTTCCCACCCATGAAATTCCCCTTTAGAAAGCCCTGGGTGACCTAGATAACTGACTGGCTGTTTTTCCCTTCTCATGCTTTAATGTCTGTTGTTATTATTATTATTATTATTATTATTTTAATTTACCAATTATGAGTGAACCCATGAAACCTTAGGCCCCCCCACCCTCAACTCCAGTAAAGGCAGAACCCCTGATGTTCTCTCTCTCTCTCTCTCTCTCTCTCTCTCTCTCTCTCTCTCCTCCTCCTCCTCCTCCTCCTCCTCCTCCCCCCGCCCCCACATGACCTAGGGACCTAGTTGTGTAGGCCTGGGTGTGCCCTATATCCTCTAGGACCTGTGAGTAACGGACCTTGTTTTTTCAAAGTCCCGCAATGGTTGTTGATGAGGTGCATCTTGCAGTTATAATAAGAACTTAAGAACTGCAAGGGCCCATCCAGCAATAACATTGACTCAAGGCAGGAAAATGTCTGCAGGGGCTTCAGCAAGTAGCGTGGACCCAGGTGAGTGCCGCAGGCATTCCTGGCTGATAGCATCACTATGAATAGGCTCAGACCTACACAAAACCCTCCACCTATTCCATCCTGCATCTGTGCAGCTGAACATGGATGAAGAGGAGCCCACAATCATGATGACTGAAATGATGTATCCGGACTACTCACTCCACTGCTACATGACAATCCTAATTTTCCTACTCCTTTCCTTTTCCTCCATTACTAGACAACTTTTCAAAGCCCTTTACCCCCCCTCCTTAAACCTCCACCTCTTCCTTCATTTAGCTATTCAACCTTCTTTACACGCCATCCTTCTCAGCTAATGATCTGGCTTCACAGTTCATAGGGAAAATCTGAAGGAAACCTCCCAAGTCACGCTACCAATCTGCCTACACTGCTTCTCACACGCTTTCTCTCTTGTAACTGTGGGTCAAGTAACCATACTCTTCTCTAGGCACACTCCTTTCGTCTATACAGAAGATGCATCTCCTCTTGCCTAGTTAAGGAATCATTCCAGAAACTTCCACCTTTTTTAGCAACATATTTACATTGGAAAAGCTACAGTATACAAAGTGGTCAAAATTTCACCCAGCTTAATAAAACCTCCTGACCCTACAACACCCTCCAACTAACTTCTCTATGTTCCTCATATTCTCACTGACCATCCACCAATTCTTATCTTCCCCCTCTGCCCCCATTTTCTCTTGAACCTGTCCAATAAGGTGTTTTTCAAAAATCTTTTGAGGTAAAATTCACATAACATTAAATTCACCATTTTAACCATTTGAAAGTATATAATTCAATGGCTTTTGGTACTTTCACAATGCTGTGCAGTCATCACCACTAATCGCAAAACATTTTCATCACTCACTTCAAAATAAAACCCATACACGTTAACAGTCACTCCCCATTCTCTCCTCCCTCATCTCCCAAGCCTCTAGCAACCAATATCTGCTTTTTGGCTATATGGATTTGCTCATTCTGGACATTCCATATAAATGGAATTATATATAATATGTGGCCTTTTATGTGTGATTTCTTTCACTTAGCAGAATGTTTTCAAGATTCCATCATGTTGTAGCATGTACTTGAACTTTATTCTTTGTTTTTTATCCTACCCCTCCACTGAAACTGCACATAACATATGCAGTTGCTAAACCTAGTGTTTAATTTTTCTCCCCAACATACCCGACATATCAGTAATATTGGACATAGTTGATCATCCTCCTTCTTGAAACATTTTCTTCACTAGATTCTAGTACATAATTTTCTCCTTGTTTTCCTCTTAAATTACTAGCTGTACATTGTCGACTCCTTTGCGGGTTTTCCCTCATCTCCTCAAGGTTACACACAGTAACATGAGAGGATCCCACAGCTCAATCCTCGGATGGCTTGTCCTCCCTATACTCACGATCTTGTTAGTATCACCTAGTCTCACACCTGTAAACCTTTTCCTAAGTGCCAATGACTCACAAAATTATATATTCGGCCCAGACCTTTGACAGGACTCCAACATAGATATCATGCTGCTGACTTGGTTCCTTCACTTGGGTAACTAACAAGCATGTCAGCAGAAATATGTTCAAAATGAAACTTCTGATTTCCTCTGCCCAAACTTTCTCCTCCCACATTCTTTCCCATCTTAGTTCATGACAACTGCATCCTTCCCGTTCAGGTAAGAAATCTGGAGCCATCTCTGTCTCTCTCCCTGGACACGCCATCCATCCGCATATCTTTGCTTTATCTGTGAAACACATCAAGAATTGGACTACATCCTTCCACTTCCACTAGTATTATCGGTTCTGGTTCAAGGGAACAGCATTTTTTCTGGATTGTAGTAATAACTTCTTATTTTGCCTTCTTGTTGCTGCCCTTGTCCCATTATGATCTTTAACTGTGTGGGTCAGATCATGTCTCCTTTGCTCAAAACCCCTCCATGGCTTTCTTACCCTTCACAAAGTAAACACAAGAGTCCTTACCATGATCGTCCTCATACAAACCAGGCTTACCGTTTCCTGGACCTGCCAGTATGTACATCACTTGATCCCTCAACAACGTGACTTTTTGCTCAAAAACTATGATCTTCATGTGACCATGCCTACTTAAAACTTCATCTCACCCTCACCTCTAGCATTTCTTATCTTGGTTTTCCATGTTATTGCTCCCCATAGCACAAATCACCACTTGACATAAAATATTTTTGTTTATTGGCATAATGTCTCTCTCCGTCTGACTAAAATGTAAGCTCCATGAATGCAGGGGTTACTGTTTGTTTTTCCTTCTGTCTCCCCAGTGTCTAGAAAAATTCTTGGCATAACGTATGTGCTCAATATACATGCGTTTAATGAATGGACAAATAAATGACTTATAAACAATTTTACAAATATTTTTTTTAAATATCATAGACTCTATATAAATTGCTTCCATTTTTATTTAGAATGAAATTGAAGCAATTGGTTATGAAACTGATTTATGAATAATATCCATAATCTGGCTTCTCATAATGAAAGCTTACCAATGATGAATATGCAAAGCTGCCTGAATGGAAGATCCACTGAAAACAAAACCGCATATGCAGTTAAGGGAGTGTGGGCAACAAATGAAGCTAAGATGGCACAATAACAATCACCATGAAACAATTAAAACTGTAATTTCTCTAGATTCATATCAGAGCCACAAATCCTCTCCCTTCTACAGCTACGTAATTAAATATTGGTCATAGTTCAATTAAATAGCAATTTTTCACTATTTATACAAGACAAAAAAAAACACCCCACAAAGTACTGTAAACAAGAATAGCAAAATCGTCAAATATAAATTGCATGAATTAAAAATGTAGCTTGTGTCAATTGGTATTAAACATCTTTCACCAGTGTTAACCACTTTTATTACCTCTGGCTCTCAAACTAGAATCTACAACCATAAAAAACAATGGCATGGGGATATAAGTTGTCAATCAATTAATCTCCTGGACAGCTCTTTTTATTTTAGTGCAATCAATCCCACAGCGGAAAGTTACTTAAAGATATCAATTACTTATATTTATATTTGTATTTATCTTCCCTCCCCCCACTTTCCTTCCCTTTCATGCTTATACTGCAAAACAAACAAGCTGCAGGAAATTATTTTGGGGGATTTAAATTCCTCCATTAATAGCACATGATCAGCAGGATGAAGCTTTGCCAATGATTTCGAAGTCTCTACACCAACGAGGCCGCATGTCTACAGCCTGCCAGCCTTCAAATCTTATCTTGTACAAGCAGGTTATGTGAAACTTGCCAGACTCTCTCAGATGCTATGGCGAGAAGGAAGTCCAAGTATCAAGGCCACTGCAGTAAAAGTCATAATTGACATCCACTTTGACTCCAGGGGCGTTAGACAATCTCTTTGTCAATTGTCTTCAGTTAGAAATTAGTAATGGATTCCAGTGAATAATTATTAGATCTTAAAAGGTAGCTAGAAGTTAGTAAGATTTTTTAAAAGGTAACCAGGTCCTTAGTTATTTAACTGGATAAAATGTTGTGTCATTCAGATTCTCATTAAGGGATAATTTGTGTGTTTGCAGCCTTTACAAAATTAGACAAAGGCAAAGTCCTGGCAGATTGATCTAAAAATATTCACAGAATGTTCACAGTATTCGGAGTGTGAGCCACAGCATGCAATCTCTTTAAAAATTATAATAAGCATTTATTCAAGAAGCAGTGATTAAGCACATTCTTATTTAGTCACAGCCAGAAACGTTGATTTTTTTTTTTTTTCATATTTGCTACTTTGGTAAAATCTAAAGAGATTCTCCTTTCAACAAATGTACAGAGAATATTTCTATCTTGGGAAGGGCATTAGTTAGAATGATACAGTTTGAAGGTGTGGGTATAGTCTAAAAGATTTCTCTAATACTATAAAAATGATTTACTTTTGTTGTCCAACTTGCAAAATGTTCATAAATGATTAAAATACCTATATCTAACACTTTTATAAAGGAAGTTATTAACATTTCTATATATCCCAGGGGTGCCAAAAATATATATATACACAGGGCTTGTATTCACCTTTTGTTATTGGTATATATTGAGTATTATAGTTTTAATACAGTTTTTTCTTTCTTAAAATGTGTATACATTCTTTTGGCACTCTGTAAAATGAAGTTACTATTAAAGAAATACTATTTCTTTAATAAACATCAAATTATTCAGGTTATCAATTTCTTCTTTAGTGGCTTTGGTTGTTTGTGACTTTCAAAACCTTTGTCCATTTTATATAAATTGTTGAATTTATGTGCAGAGCATTATTTGCAGTATTCCCTTATTTATCTTTACAATATGTGTAGAGTCTCTAGTGTTAGGCCCTATTTCATTCCTGATATTGGTAATATGTGTCGTCTCTTTTTCTGCTTTGATCAATCCAATTAGAATTTTGTCAATTTTATTTACCTTGTCAGTGAATCAGCTTTTGGTTTCAATAATTTTCTCTATTATTTTACCATTTTCAGTTCCATTATTAGCTGTGTTAACATATATTATTTTCCTACTGCTTGACTTAGCTCTAACATGTCCTTTTTCTCCTTTCTTTAGATAGATAGTTAAATTGTTGGGTTGAAACCTTTTTTCTTTCCTAATGAAAAATTTTAATCTATTGATTTTCTTCTAACCACTGCTTTGGCTATATTACACAATTTTTAGTAAGCTATATTTTCATTTTAATTCAGTTCAAAATATTGGCTATTTTGAAGTACGTTTTATTTACATCTGTGGAATTTCATTTCCAAATAATTATGTATTTCTCAGGTTTATAGTTTAATTTCATTTCGGACAGAGGATCTATTTCATATGATTTCAATTGTTTTGAAATTCTTAAATTTTGTTTTGTGGCCTGAGTAAAGTAAGGCCAATCCATATCAGAGACTGAAAAAAATCAGTGACATTAATCCTGCCTTTACTTAACATTTTTATATTTTGTTCACCATTGATTTTTTCATTAATTTTGATTTTTAATAGATCATATTAAGATATTATTTAACTTGATTAGCAGACATCTTAGTCTGCTTGGGCTGCCACAACAAAGTACCATAGACTGGGTGGCTTAAATGAGAGAAACGTATTTTCTCACATAAGATTGGAAGTCTGTGACAATCATTTAGCCAATGACATAGCCAAAAGCATTGTCTTTTCCCATTTCTTCCTCTTCCTGCCTTGAATGTGAGATGTACAGAGCTTCTGCTGTAATTTTATGACCATAAGATGACACACATTATGCAGATACCAAAGAAATCCCTTATTCCTTGACTTTAGCAATACTGGAGTTGAAGAAACTATGCCTTAACTGTCTATCTCCTCTATTTTCTTAAGTAAACTAAGAAAACATTTGTTTTCATGCATCCAAATTAATTCCTAATTCTATCCTCCATTGGAGTAGGATTTTCAGATGGAGATTTCCAGAACACATTGGGTTGGCTCTACCGCCATATCTCAGATGCTCCACCCATCCTGACCATCCTCACCAGAACTGCATACTTGTAAGACTGAAACCACTGATTCCAGATAGCTGCAACTCTGCCCCAGAGCAGCCACTGCCAAGTACAACAATCACATCCCAAATGCTAGTTCTGCTCTTAAACCTGCGATGGGCTGGCTTCACCAAAAGTGCCCTGAGAACCTTCTTCATAAAATGCAGGTCCCATCCTCGGTGATTCCCATCTAGCAGGTCTGGAGTGAAGCCCAGAACCGATGTCTCACCCATGTGATTCTGGTTAACTAGCTTCACTCTGCCATGATAGTACCTAAACTTGAGAACCTCATTTGAAAATTGAATGCTACCTAATTTTACTATCTCTCACATTCCTACCATTTACAGAATGCAACTCCATCCAAATGTCAGTCCTATCCCATCATGCTTTATCCTTTTTCTCCAGTATTAATCCTCATGCTGCTGTTTTCCTCCCAGAAGTTTAACGATGCCCTCAATCCTCATTCTATTTAAGAAACAAAATACAAAACTCACTGTACCCTTACTTTCAAAGAACAAAGACCTTACCCGAATACTGTTTTTCTCCATAAGGAGCCCATTTCCTTTGTACCTTTCACAAGGGCTGACATCCTTCCAATGCCCCATAAAACACAATGCCTAAACTTCAAGCTGCCATTCTTGGAACTCCCCACTTTTGCTTCTACACAATGATTTATTGGTCCACGTGTAAAAGCATCTTGTCTCACAACACCCAACTTATTGCCCTGTGTCATCCACACAGGTCGACTTTCCATACTCATTGAAGACTTCAATTTTGGATTTCAAAGTCTTCTTCTCTAGCCCCAAATCTTTACATTACAAAGACATTACAAATCTTGTAATGCTGAATAAAATTAATATCCATATTAAAGGAAAGGTCTAGCCAATAATATTGTTTTAAAATTCATGCCCCATTTTCAGTAAACTTAATTTCCACTCCATCTCAAAAACAATATAGTTATAACATTATCTAGAACAAACGTCTTAGAAATTATAAGCTCCAATATTTTTCTATTTGATGACAACTTTTCCTAGAATGTCCAGCTTTCTGATGCTCTCACTCTCATTACTATTTTTTACCTTCTATAATGATTTTATAGAGCTCTTTTAAGATCTGGCATTTGTCTTTTGAAATTTATCATGGCTCATCGACATTGGCCATTGACCCTGTATATGGTTCATGAGTAATTAAGGAAACGGATTTGGTTCCCAGAGCTAAAGATAGAGAGAAAGCTCATACCTGAAGTGATAGTAGATTCCTATTACAGGCCATCTCAATTCCCAAGCACACCCCCAGCATACTCCCGTGTAAATTTCTAATGCAAACAGTTTCAATGGCAGCAGCCAGTTCCTAAATTCCTGACAGTTTGGAAAGTCCAGCCAATGGCTGATTTCATTGCCATAGTCTCCTTTGCAGGTGATTAGCTAGACTGGCCCATCAATAGGACTAGTTCAAAATCATTTTATTTAGCAGACTCCAATTTCTACAGAAACTATAAAACTGAAATTTATAAAAATACAGATGAAGTGATCAGGCTCAAGGACTAGATGTCTCATTAAAAATCAAGCACAGGACTGTTGTACTCTGGACCCAGGAATACCATGCAGGGTAACAGAAGAGGTATTATTAGGGGATATTTTAATAACACAGAAGTCAATAGAGTCTGCTTTGCCTGGAGTTAACCATTTATTCTATACTGATATATTGCATCCCTCCTGAAAAGGCTAATAAAATGTTATCTTCTTGTAGTGAAAAGGCATTGAGGTTTTACTTCAATTATTTACTTCTAGGAATGGGTGGGGGTTCCCGTCTGTCCTCTTGAAGTTCTCTATTTCAATTTATCATATGGCAATTTCTTACCTAATATATACCGAGCACTGCTAATACAAAGATAAAAAAACTTTTATATGTTCAAGTGTTAGAAGGGGCTGTTATCAGAGCCTATAAAACCCTATCTTGGTCTGGGTACTGAGAGGTACATACCTGTAAGCTCTTATCATACCAGCAGGTGTGTTGTTTAACATCCAGGCATAATACAGACACCCTTTATCAAGATTCCTTTTTCTGGTCTCTCTTAAGTAGACCAACCCATCTCTTCTGTTCTTAAAATATTATTTACTACAACTACCCTATCTTTCCGCAAATTGGAATCCTCTCTGCAAAATAACTATCTTCATTCTGATATAGCATACTACAGTACAATAAAATTTAAAAAGGAAAAATATCTATCAACTAAATTATATATATATATATATATATATATATATATATATATATATGGTTAAGGTTAGGGATATATATACATATATACATATATATATATGTGTGTGTGTGTATATATATATATATATATATATATATATATATATATATATGTATATCAATGTAGGATAACAGAAGAGATACATTAGGGGAGATTTTAATAACATACATATATACATATATATGTTTTTAATAATATTTATATATGTCTTGCTTATTAGACTAAATTAATTTTACCTAACCAAATTATAATTTTAACATTGAACTTTTCTATTGAGAACAACATGAATGGGGAATTAAATATTATTCAGTTAATATAATTAAGGGATCAATATGGACAGTTTTTTAGGTGTGATATATGTAGTATATTGATCTAATTTGTTCAATCTAAATAGAAAATAGAGTATAATATAATATCTCTCTCCATTTGTGTCTTTCAATGGAATCATTAGGTCAACTCTGCAAGCATTCAATTTCAAGACTATAGAAGACAGGTTTCTCCCGGTTTCCTAAAAGGCACAGAGTTCTCTTGGCAAGATTTAGTCAGCCAGTGTAAACATTGCTACAATGTTTCAAAACTGAGACTAAATTATCTCCTTCAGCTCTTTATAGCACCCGGAGTCAGTGAAAAATAGCCTTTCTTCACTTCTAGCATAGATTTAGTGATTGTTTTACAATGTATCAGCACAATGGAAATGGCCCACTCTAAAACATCAGACAAAAAAAAGGAGCAGATCAAAATTATTACAAAGTTTAAATTGCACCAAATTTATTATACATAATAAGGAACAAAATGAGAAAAAGTTCTTACCATGTGCAGGCAAGCAGCCTGAACTGAAAGATACATCATCAATAGCTATGACTTCATCCTGTTCATGAATTGAAATCATTTGACCTTGAAGCACAACCTGCACAAACAAAACAAAAATTCAAAGCACAGAACCTCACAGTCTCACAATCTTAAGGCAGGGAGCCTACAAATAAGAAATATGCCACTTCTTAGAAGCACTTGGGTGACCATGCCAATTACAAGTAGAAAGAGATCAAAGCGTATGTACACGCTCAAGGACAGGAAAATGTACATCATTCTGTATCTCACATGTCTACCGTAGGTTAGGTAATATGTTTGTGAAATGAAGCAATATTCACCTGGTTTCTGCCCTTTAATCAACTTCTGTGTTTGATTTCCATGTGTTCATACTATTTAGGATTTACCAGCTTTTCCACCCAGGCTCCATCTTGATCTCTGGTTCTTGGTAATTTGCAACTTTGCCCCATTTCCACCTCTGGTTCTCAAAATTTTTAGTCACAGTCTTTTCTTGGCTATCCTTGTGCTCTCCTCCTGCTCATTTTCTGCCGTGATCTAAACAATGTCTCTAGCTTGAGACATTGAATGGACATGGTCATTCAGTGACTTACTGCTAAAATGACTGAATGTTAGATTGTGATGTGAAGCCAGCCCAAGTCTGCACCAAGAGAAAATACTGAGGTATAATAAATCTGAGAAACTTACAGCAATAGAAAATAGGTGTGTCAGTGGAGACTGTTATCCCACCCAAACTAATGATTACCATTGATGTTGGAGGCTTAATTCACGGATACATTAAATTTGTGTTCATCGTTCAGCCTTGTGTATAATATAAACATTTTATTATTTCAAAATGTCAGCACTGCTTTTTAGCTTGACGGTTGGTCTACATGCAATCAGCCCTACACACATCATTTTGCTGCATTCCCTTTGGTTCTTGTACAATGTGACATTTGATGCATTTCTTTTGAAACCAGACACTATCTGCTAGTTTATTAAAGATATGATGAGAAACCACCACAACCTATCAAGCAACTTGTCCATACGTAGCCCTAAGAAAGTCATGTTTTCTTTACATAAAACAGAATAACTGCGTGACCACTTACAAAGCAGGACCATGTCAGAAAGGTCTATCAAAGATTGTTGCATAGGGATGGTTTTATATGAGGGCAGCAGAGCAGAGTGATTAAAGCGCATATTTGGAACAAGACTGCTTGGGTTCAGATCCCAACTACACCACTTAACAGCAACAGGACCTTGGAGAAGTACCTTAACATCTCTGTACCTCAGTTTTCTTCTTTGTAAATGGTACTGATAAAAATAATGTTATTACCTATATGACAAGATTTATGCAACAAGTTATTACACATACAACAGTACTTGCTAAACAGTCGGTATTAAATAAGTATTAGCTACTATTATAACATAGCTATTAAAATGTTTAAGCTACTATATGAATAGTGTGGTTATAGAAAAAAATCTATTCCTTACAGATTAACAATTTATTCTTGAAAGCCTTTACACATAGATACAGTCTCCAGTTCTTGCTGAGCTAAGCATACAGACACCTGTAGTAGTCATATTAAAAGAGACAAGCAGAAATAAGTGTGAACTAAGCACCAGGCTGTTCTGTTTTTCTCCACACTCTCTCCCCAAACCCATTCGTCCTCAGGGTTTCAACTGTCACTCAGGTGGATGAAACACAAATTTACATCACAAATGTCAACCTTTCTCCTGAACTCTCCTTCTGTATCTCCACAGCCTGCTGGGCATTTTCACTCAGGCGACCCGAAGTCACTTCTAATTCATAATGTTCTTTCCCCTCAAACTGGACCTTTCACCTGACCCTCATTCTATGACAGTGGTACCAGAACACGGCCACTCTTCGATGCTCAAAACTTCACATTGACCTTTGGAACCATTTTCTCCTCCAGTCTCATGTCTAATCAGTCAAAATCTATTAAGCCTCTCTTCTTTCCATTCCTATTTCCAGTCCTGTATCTTCACACCTTATCTAATAAAGTAAATTAAATTTAAACTACCTTTTTATCTTCAGTCCTCTCCTCATCAGAGTTTATAATACATGCATTTATTGATTTAACTAAATTATTTTTAACTTGGCATAACTGAAGAAAAGTTAGTGTGAAAATTGCTGGTCATTTGAGCCCACTGGTTCAGCAAAAGGAAATGTTTTTCTTAGAGAAAGAACTGTTTCTCTAAGTGTAGGGAAATTTACTAATAGGTCTTCATAACTAAGAAACACAAGATCCATCAGGCGTAACAAGAATGTCTAGTGAAATGTATTTAAACAAAAAGATTTTCCAGGGACGTTGGTTGGAATTGTGAAAAGAGGGATGGGTTGAATTAAGTAAAGAGAGGGGAACCCCAAGATGATTTTCAAAAACCAGGTCCTGTGATCAGAGGCTGTCTTGGTGCATCATAGTTGAATTTCTTAGGAAAGGGATGTCTAACATCCCTTGTTTTCTCCAAAACTTGGGCAAAGATTTCTTTTTTTTTTTTTTTTTTCCAAACAACCAACTCATTTTAACTGTATTAGAGGAAATAATAAAAGAGTAAAAAAGTAGCAAAATAAAAGCAGATCGTTGAGATTATGGAGTTAGGAGTTGGAAACATCACAGAAGTCAAGTACGGTCTGCTCTGATTCAACAGTAAACATGAGATAAATTCATTTCACCCCAAAACATTGTAAGAGAGAAGATGGCCTCTGACGGGAGTTAACGGGTCAGTACTCAAGCCACTTGATTTAAATCTTAGATGAAACTGATAGTAGGTAAATCATAAAAAGAACCCATGTGGGTTACACTAATAATGACATGAACAGAAACTCTCGTAATGATTTTTATTGTGTTAGAGTTTTGTTACTTAGTACTATAAATTCAATATTATTTCCCAAGCAAATGTGAAACACAAAAAGATGACTAATCTTTTCCCCATCATGTGTGTGCCCAGTAAGTGTTCTTGAATTAAAAGGTAAAAATGCCTCAGATTATGATTTTGAAAAGTTTGAGAGTAGACTGTTTTTAACAACTGATAACTTAGTTGCATGAGTAACTTATCTTTTGTCCTTATTAAGGAAGTCTATTATTTCTGAATAGGAGGCTGCTGAAAATTCTCTGGCATTTCCAAATGGACTATCAAAGAAATGACAGGTAAATAATAGCACATTATAAATGCTTCAGTACCTCTTCAAAATTCAGGCACTGACTGCTCATTTAGCTGAAGAATCCAAACATCCAACTTGGAAACCATAGTCAGTGATACACTTAGTGATACAGTATTCATTTCTTCCTACCCATAAAACCAATACATGGGCTCCCTTCAAGAACAACAACAACAAAAACATTGGGGGAGTGAAATGAGAGAAGGTTTCACTTGAACTTGGGACTAAATGTCTCCTATATGTTTGGACTGTGTTAGTCTTTGCTTCTTTTAGGACAATAGCACAATTAGTTGCTAATGTCAGCAATTTTGAAAAATGTGATTGCAGTTCATCAGCATAATGCAACGGATAATAATGTTGTGTCATCCAGCACTGCAGACTAAAGTATGTTTAATGAGTCTCACCCAACAGATTGGACCAAATCTGAGGGTTGGGTTTTTTTGTCTATATTTTATAAATTCTTATAATGCTTTAAGATAATTAAAAAAAAAAAAATGATCATGGTGCAGTGACTAAAAGACTGAGATCTGAAATCAAACTATCCTAGGTTTTAATCTAGTTGTAATTTAGTACCTATTCCACTGTCTACAGCTCATAATCCTCATGTGAATAATGGTTCTACTGCAAAGGTTTGCCAAGAAGGGTCAATGAGATCGTATACACAAAGGACAAAACGCAGTTCCTTATACGTAGTAAGTACTCAACAAGTGGTAGCTGGTATTATTCCTTAAACATCTCCAGAATCTTTCTGAAACGTGGCCATCTTTGTTGACTACATGCATAAATACCATTCCTTATGTCTGCAGCAGTATTCCCTCAGAAATTAACAGGCTTCAATTTTACTAAGGGATGGATGCACTACTTTACAGATAAAGGTGATAAAGACCCCACAATCCAGAGGCTTTCTCAGAAGCCTATGCAAAGCCAGGGTCCAGCTGGGAATATTATCTCCTCTTTGGATATTTCTAAAGGAAGCACGAATGGCTTTAAAACTATCAGAAGTCAGCATGGAGGGGAAAATGCAAAAAAACAGAATAATTCTGAGGCTTGTAAATTGATGAGGCAGCAGATATTGTCTGGAGATGCTGATTACAAAATGCCCTCAAATGAGTCACTTGCTAAAGCTTTTCAGGAACTAGCTGCTCGATGGTAGCAGGCAGTATTACAAGTACAGCTCATCTCTGTGGCTCAGCTAAACAAAAGCCAGTGAACATCTGCTCACTTGCTGACAAGATGGAACTAAAGCGTACCTGCAATCTTAAAGACTGATGTAGCCCAAGGATCCCCAAAGAGTTGTGTCATTTCCTAATTTTTACAAAGCCTTTAAGGTAGAAGCACTGTTTTCTTATCAGCAATAACGTACTTTGGGAAACAAATTCATATACTGCATATGTACCTGCTTTGGTTGAAGCCACTGCTTCATTTTAAAGCATTCAAATGAATAACCCCACTGCCTCAGCTACAACTGAATTGCCTTGGTGATGATATATTTGGGAGTTTTCAGTTTTACATTCAGCTACTACACATCTTTAATCATCAACCCACACAATATGCCATTTGGGAATGGACCACAGAGAAAAACAAGAAAGGTATTTTAAAAGGTTTAACCTACAAGATCTAGCAGGTTCCAGCACTGCCCAATATTCAAATCTCTGTTGAGCTACTAGTAAAGACCCTGACCTAAGGATAGAGACAGGTAGACATTAAAAGATAGTTTAAGACTTTTTTTTAACCATCTACTCTGTTTCAAAGTTGGAACGGATGTATAAATCCTGATAAAGTTTATACAGAGACAAGATTTCCATCTCAGTCACCGTAATTTATGCAAGCATGCAAACAGAAGGGAATTCAAGTTCATCTTTCATCTTCTAGTCAATATGACTCAGTCCTCTCTGTTTCATTGCTTTTGTTGTCATTGAGAGAAGACAGAGGGACATAGGGGAGTCAGAAGAGAAGTGTAAGAAATAAACTAGAACTCCTAGCAATTAATGGCACCTGAGCATCCACAACAAATTAGATGCATTATTGGTGTTGGAATTTTCATTCTGCACGCCACGCCCCACCAACGCCAGGAACACAGTGTGTCTCACCCCCATGCCTTTCAAATATCTTCTCTTTGAAAACTATGTATCAAATGAGGGGTTAATATCCCAAATATGTAAGGAACTCATACAACTCAATAGCAAAATATCAAGTTAAATGGGTAGAGGACCTTAACAGATATTCTTCCAAAGAAGACATACAAATGGCCAACAGGTACATGAAAAAATGCTCAACATCACTCTTCATTAGGACAATGAACATCAAAACCACAATGAGGTATAGTTCACACATGTTAGAATGGTTATTATCAAAAAGACAAGAGATAATGTGTTGGCGAAGATGTGGAGAAAAGGGAACCCTTGTGCCCTGTTGATGGGGATATAAACTGTCACAGCCACTATGGAAAACAGTATGGAGGTTCCTCAAAAAATTAAAAACAGAACTAACTACCTTATGACCCAGCATTGAATATATTCCCACTTCTGGATATATATTCAATAGACATGAAATTACTACCTCAAAAAGATACCTACACTCCAATATCTGCAGCATTATTCACAATAGCTAGGACATGGAAACAACCCTATCAGCAAATGTCGATCAATAGAGGAATGGATAAGAAAATGCCATGTTTACATAAAAAGGAATAATTCAGGGGGAAAAAAGAAATATTGTCATTTATGACAACATGGATGGAACTTGAGGGTATTATGCTAAGTGAAATAAGTCAGACAGAGAAAGACAAATAATATGATCTCATTTACATGTGCAATCCAAAAAAGCCAAACTCATAAAAACAAGAAGCCAAATGGTAGTTGCCAGGGGTGGTGGTGTGAGAGAAAAGGGAAAATGTTTGTCAAAGGGTACAAACTTCACATTCTAAGATGAGTAAGTCCTGGCTATCTAATATGAGGCATGGTGAATACAGCTAATAATACTGTGTAACATACTTGAAAGTTGTTAAGAAAGATCTTAAATGTTTTCAACACACACACACAAAACAAACACACCTATAATTATGTGAGGTGAAGGATGTGTCAACCAACGTTATTGTGCTAATCATTCCACAATATACATATACATGAATGAAATCATCACATTCTACATCTTAAATGTAGACAATGTTATATGTCAATTATATCTCAATAAGGCCGTGGAGAAAAAAATCTCTTAATATGGTGCTGGGAACGTTCCCTGAATCCCACTTAGTGCATTGCAAGTGCCCCAAGTGCCCCAAGTGAGTCTTTGTTAAACAAATGACTCAGTAACTCATAGGAAGACTTAAATGCCTCATGGCTTAAGATACCCTCCCAACACACACCGAAGTAGAGTGCAAAGGCTCAAAGGACAGAACTGTGTTTACAATCATACAATTCCACTGAAGTCCTATTGTGTAGGTGTCATTTAACCATCTATTGAAGGATTCTCTTTTATCTTCTCTGGATCCCCATTTACTTTACAAAAGCCTGAAAATTCCAAACTACAGTGATTTTTATGATAGATCAATGAAGAAAATGGGCCATTTTTATATCTTATTTATAATTTAATTTTTATAATAGAGATCTTCATCATTCTTCTATCTTTCCTCTTAGCCACTCAAAATAACTAAAGTTAAAATTCAATCCAATTCAAGTCCTATATTTAAGCAAGTGCTAAATCCATCACAAAGTAGATTATTTTGTATTCCATATCAAAATTATTAAACGTATTATATTATGTTATTCTAATGATAGATAATAAAGGAAACATATTTGGGCTAAATTGGCTCACAAATCAGGTTTAAAAAGCAAATTCATTCAGAATAAAATGCTTAAGATCCCCTTTTTAATTGGAAAATTTTGCTTGGCTGTACCAAATGTTAAAATATGCAACACTTTTCCAAGAAACCCTGTAATAATCATCAGATTGTAATTTCTACCATACATAAGTTTTATTAGGCTGCACACATATGTTTATCTTTTATCGGCTTGCTTTGGCTTTAATTCCCAAAATTATTTTGGGAAATAAAGGCTGAACTGAATAATCTGAGTTTAACCATGAAACGAATATGACAATTATTCTACTTCAACAGCATTTGGAATTAGAATTTAAATCAAATAGTCTATTTCCTCATCACCCAACATAACCCCATTCTCTCAAAAGCGTGAAAAAAGTCTGAAAGGGAAGTGATTGCTAAAAATAAGAAATGAAAAGAAAGAAGAGTTTGGAATATTAAGAGAAATAAAAAGTAAAATGGAGGGGATTCAAGAAGTTGAGAAGAGCATTAGAAGTCATATTTTACTGATATATCAATATATCGTAACATATATCAACTTCGGGTTTCATACATAAATTTGAAACCTTTTTGAAGTGTCTTTTAGGGTGACTAGCCATCCCAATTTTGTTGGACTGTTTGGTCTCAGCACTTGAAAGTACAGGCACATCACTTAGTCCTCAGCCAACTGGGACAGTCATCCCACTTTTAATTTGCCTGGTGTTAAAGGTCTGTATCTCCTTTTCCCTTAAAAGACATAGTTAGAAAGTACAACATGCATACCTGAAATCTCTGGGAGCACTCGATTTTGATGACGTGTCTCTCCCACTGATTTTGGGGCCCAGCTGTGTTTTGCCATAAATGCCGAATAGGACCACCAAGGGTAGTTTGAAGACCGGCGGTTAATTTGCCACTCACATGGCTGGAGAAGTAATAAAATGTAATCTGTGAAAAACAATCAATGCCCAAACAATTATACTAAAGAAGTTCCTAAATGTGAAAAATATTTAAAATGTTGTGTGCTTTCAAATACCTGACAAGCATGTTCGTTATTTGTCGGAAGAAAAACTCTGCTTCTTAACGTTGAAGTAGAATCCTCTTTGGAGACCATTGAGAGGAAGTGGGCTGTTAGAAACAAGAGCCACATGTCAGATTCAGAGCAATCACTGGTAAACTTATTTTATACACCAGGCAGTAAATCAGGCCTATATCCATACTGGATCAATATCTTTTGTTTAAAAAATGAAACATTGATCTACACCACTCGCTTTTGCAAATGGTCTGGCTGACATTTTTACTTCATTATACTACCCATTGAAATAACTAGTTGTGATTCTATTCCCTATAACACTCTTATGGGCTACTGTCCATGACCTAATTTATCTCATATAACATAGAAATTTATAATCCTGTAAATATATTATCCATGGAAAACATTATCCTAAGACTGCCCACCACACTAAGCAATTCAATAGAGAATTCAAACACATCACTGTTTGCTCTGATTTTCTCCAGAAAGAATTGGAGCCAATAGTCCCAGCTTTTTTCAGGATCATAGAAAACAATACTGAGCCCTGATCCTCTCCAATATGACACAGTACGGACTACTCTGATGAACGGTTACTGTTTAAAAGCCTATAACATAAATGTGGAATATTCCCTAGTTGACAAGGTTAAAGTGTATAATCTGGGAACCATTATTTTTTGCTATTCTACTTGGTGTGCTGCTATTTGGCAAAAGGAATGAAAAAATGATGATGATGATGATGATGATGATGATGATGATGATGCTATATTTACCCAACTGATTTAGTGATATTTTAAAACTAGATTGGAAATCAAATTTCATTGTCACATCATTGAGAGACTCAATAGTAAAATTAAGAAATCTCAAAGACTTCTTCTTTCCTATGTCTATTCCAAAATTGTATCACAATCAAGCAGAAAACAATGGCATTAATGATTACTTATAGATACAATCAGACGCATAAATGAAATCCTGGCAATAGCAGAAAACTGTTCTGAGAATGTACTCCCTGGGATAATTATATGACCGTAATTTAGATGAAGAGCTGGTATCATGGTGATACAAGTGGACTATCATTACTTTGCTCCTACTTCATATTCAGCAGGTAAAGCATACGTTAAGTGAATAATTAAGTAAGCATAAAGAGCCATATCGATATATTGTTTTCGGTTTAAATAACATTATTAGCAATACAAATGGCAATAGTATCCAGCAGGCCTTAAATTATTGTTTATCAATAGTCAGCTACTAAAAAGCATTTGTGAATATACAAGAAAAATTACTTGCATCTGTCAAGGAAATTAATTCAGTTATCGTGTTTATTTTAAAAAAATAAACATGGTCAAAAATCAAATTTGACACTTTATGCCATTAAATTATAAAATAGCATGTGCAATAAATAACAAATTATTTAAATATTTAAGCAGGGTATTTTATAAATATAAACTATGACATTTGGTATATGTTACAACACTAAATTATTCTGTATTTTGTCAGAAATTAAATAAAGGTTAATCTTCTGGTTATTATAAAAAGTAAAGTTTTAAATTCAGATACAGCTTGAGAGCCTTTGACATTTGTTCTAGTAATAAAATTTCTTTCCATGGGCAAAAAGAAAAAAATGTTCAAAATGAACCCAATAATATGTTCACTACCTTTAATTCCAACTTGGTGACAATAGCAAGCATTTTTTTTCAAATGCACATCCAGTTTTACCTTGTTCCCTATAGTATGAGTATAGGATTTCTGTCAGAGATGGAAATGTTCCTTAGAGAAGAATATCATCTTATAGAAAGTTCTCTGGTATTCCATAGGACTTTAGTGATCATGTCAATGGGTATAAAAGAAAGCAGCAGATCCTTGGTAGCATAAGTTTTCCCCACATCATTTCCCCACATTCCCTCTCTGATACCCCTCTCCAATACTGGCTCTAAATAAGAAACTTATGAGTGTTCTTTCCACTCACCCCTCTTGCTCCTTAGAGGAGCCTAGTAATATCACACACACATACACACACATCATTGTCATAATCATATGTCTCCTATTAATCTCTAATATAGTCATTTGTTTGTTTATATGATTCACAAATTCCTATTTTATGCCTATATCCATAAAGTCAACTGCCAAGCATGTCTTTAAAACATATTTAAAATAATCTTGTGATAAAATGTTAATTATTAAAATGACAAAATAATATAAACAACATGATTTCATTTAAAATTTTAAATGTTGATATTAAAGGGCTTTTAAAAAGTTTTTTTTCTCAGTTGCTGGGTATGTGTTGGAGTAAAATCCCAACATGAACCAAGATTGATGACCAAAACAGGAAGTATATAAAATATAAAAAAACAAAAAACCATGAATTGAGTTTTAAAACTAAATCCAATAATGTTGGCAGTGAATTCTACGAACTTTGGCCCTCAGCAAAGGTAAGGTAGAATTTTCAGTCTGGCTTTCTTCAACTATTGATACGCAGCCTTGGGTTTCCTCCATTTCCCAAGTTCTAAGTGATTAATAGGGATGATTATGAGCAGGAGACACATAAATTCTATTGTATGTTATAGAGTAACTAATTCACTCAAAGGAACTAAAAAAATTGAGTATGCTAACAGTGAGATAATATTAGGTCTCAAGAACGTTTCTCAAAAAATCAGGCTGTAAGAATCGATCACCATGACAAGGTCCCAGGCCTGAAGCAAAGGTTAAAATGTCAAAACTTTGGAAAGGGAAAGTGTGTTCATCTAGGAAAGAAATATAACTCATTTCAGATAACAGACAGGACATAATAGTTTTAGATACAAACTCCTTTTCTCTATTGATACAGAGAATATCAATCAAGACATAGAAATTATAATTATCAATAACTAATCATTATAATTGGTTCTTATAATTGTTAAAAATCAAAATTATAGTTCAGTGTTGATGGGCACACAAGATATAAAGATGCAATTTGTGGCAGTAACAGCATAAAGGCAGGGAGAATTGAGCTAGGTAGAATATATATATATATATATATATATATATATATATATAGCAATTAAATTAAAAGAAACAGTATATATATATATATATATATATATATATATATATATATATTATTGCAATTGCAATTAAATTGGTATTAGTCCAACCTAGATTGTTGTAACACCTAGGGAAAGTAGCTAAAAAATGTATAGTGGAAAAAGTGAATTAATATGATATACTAGAAAATATCTGTGCAACACAAAAGAAAACAGTAACAAAGGAACAGAGTAACAAGAAGACATAAGACAGACAGAAAACAAATAGCAGATGGCAGGTGTAAATCATATTTTTCCATAATTATGCTGTATGTAAATGGAGTAAAGTCTCCAATCAAAAGTCTGGGGTTGGCATATTGTATAAAACTATGATACAATCATAAAGTGTGTCTCTTGTAGAAAGTGTGTCTTATAGAAAATATAAAAATACATAATATATAAACAATAACCAAAGAAGAACTGGAAATCCAGAAAAAAAGATTTTAACCACACAAAAAAAATTGTTTTAGAGACAAATAAGGACAATTTATAATAATAAAAGAATCAACCCATGAAGAAAATATAACAATTATAAACATATATGCACTTAAAAACAGAGCCCCAAAATATATGAAACTAAATCAAATCAAACTGAAAATACACAATTCAACAATAATAGCTGAAGTCTTTAATGCCCCATTTTAAAGAATGGATAGAACAATTAAAAAATCAGTAAGGAAAAAGTCTTAAACAACACTATAAACCAATTAGAACTAACAGATATATACATAACATGCCATCCAACAACAGCAAAATACATATGTTTTTATAGTGCACACAGAATATTCCACAGGAAAGACCATTTTTAGGCCCTAAAATAAATCTCAATGCATTTAAGAGAACATGAATCATCAAAGTACATTGTATACCCACCATGGAGTGCTTTGAGTCACTAGAAGAAAGAAATGTGGGAAATCAGCAAATAGGTAGAAATTGAGAAACGCACTCCTAAAAAACTAATGGGTCACAGGAGAAATCAGAAGAGAAATTAGAAAACACTTGAGATGAATGAAAATGAAAATACAATGTATCAAAATGCATAGGATGCACTTAAATTAGTGTTTAAAAATAAATTCATAGCTGTAAATTACTAAATTTAAAAAAAAGTAGTTTAAAAATCAACAATCTAATCTTCCACATCACAAGCTAGAAGAAGAGCCAACTAATCCAGAGCAAGCAGAAGAAGAAAATAATAAATATTAGAACACAAATAGAGAATAGACAAACAATAGGAAAAACTAAATAAACCAGAAGTTGGTTCTCAGAAAGATCAACAAAATTAGCAAAATTTTCACTAAACTGACCAATTGAAAAAAAAAAAAAGACGATCACGGAGAAGAAGAAGAAGAATCAATATACTAAATAAAGAGTGAAATAAGGATCAGAAATACCAATCTTATAGAAATAAAAAAATTATAAGGTAATATTATCAGTTGTAAGCTTACAAATTAGATAACCTTGATGGTATGGACAAATTCCTCAAAAGACACAAAAAATGACCTAAAGACTCAAGAATAGATGGGAAACCTGAATAAACTGCAACAAGTAAAGAGGATGAATCAGTAATAAAAAAATAAAAAAAAAGCTTTCAACAAAGAAATTCTCAGTCACAGAAGGATTAACTATTAAATTCTATAAAACATTTTAAAAAGAAGAATTAACACCAACACTTCACAAACTCTTCCACAAATTAGAAGAGGACAGTATACTTCCCAACTCATTCTGTGAGGTCATTATTACCTTGATACCAAAACCAGGCAAATATATCACAAGAATACTACAAATAAATATCCCTGGTGAATATAAAGGTAAAAACACTAACCAAACACTAGAAAGCCTCATCAAGCAAGATAAAGACATAAGAATTCACCATGGCCAAGTGGAACTTATACTGAAAATGCAAAGTTGTTTCAACATATGTAAACCAATCACTATGAATTGATCAGTAAAGGTCAAACACCGCGTGGTCATCACATTAGATGCAGAACACACATTTGGTGCAAACACTCTCTCATGATAAAAACACTCAGTGTATTAGTCACAGAAAGGGACACGCTTACTTGATAAATGGCATCTACAAAAAGCCTTCAGCTAACGTCATAACTGACAGATGAAAAAGTTTTCCCTAATGGGAATGAGATAAGGATGTCCGCTATCACCACTTCTATTCAACACTGCACTGGAGTTTCTAGGCAGACAGTTAGAGGAGGAAATGAACTAAAAGGCATCCAGAATGGAAACAGAAAGTAAACATATCTCTATTTGCAAATGACATGATCTGGTATGTAGATGGCCCTAAGGACCCACATAATTGCTTTGGGCCCACTTAAACAGCCTGGAATAATCTTCCTATTTTAGGGTCAGGTCATTAGTAACCTTAATTACATCTACAAAGTCCTTTCACAGAAGTACTTAGATTAGTATTTGATTGAATAACCTGGGGATGGGAATCTTGGGGACCCAAGGGGGCCAGCTTTAGAATTCTCCCTACCACAATTAGGTAGGCACTAATTTGATTCTCTTGTTTCATTTGCTACATTTTAAGGTTTGGACCAAAGTCTATAAAACCTAAAGTAATTGAGTCCCTAAGTTCTTCCTTGATGAATTCAGCTGTAGGACACATTCAGTCAAGGTGACTAATCATTATAGTTGGCAGACTTCATTTTTAAAGAATGGAAATCTGCTGTGTCCTTTCCAACCACGTAATTGGTCAAATTCACTTCCCAATTTTATTTGACGGACTCTCAGTCTACTGTCAATTTGGCTAGAGTTCAAAAGATATATTCCTTAACATTTGCATTATATTTTTTTCAATACACTATTATTTGATTTTATGTATTTCTGTTGAGTATGGATTTTCTTCACTTGTGGCTGAATTAATTTGAAAAAATATATACCCATATAAATTTAGGAAGTAAACAAGTCATCTGTCTGTAAAGATAAAATTCCTGACAAAAGGAAAGCAAATGATACATATAGAAATATTTCTACAGAGAAATTATAGAATGTGTTATATTTTAGCTCTAATCAGTGGAATAATGTTATTTGTTTTAAGATATTTCACAGCTTGACTACTCATGTGGAGAAATTTCATTGATGTCATATCCGTTAATTCAAATAATCATCTAAATTGTGAACTATGATACCCTGACTGATGTATTACTCTGAATTTGAAATAAAAGAAATGGGAAAATAAACATACTGTAGTATACAGTAAAAAAATAGTCATGAAGTTAGTTGAGGAATTATGAAAACCTCATGTAGCTTAACTCATTTAAAATGCACACTCACACAGGCACACATCAAGGACCTGGATGTTCTTAGCTTGACAATCAAAGAATCAGTGGATGAAACCAAAGCTCGCTGCAAAATATTACTTGAGGCAGAATGAATCATTAAGTACCAAATGTGTATGCCCTTGGAATTCTTCATGCAACTCCTCAGCCACTGCCACATCCATCAATGCCTTTCATTTCTGCTGCCTGTTTAGACAGTTGCAGAATCAGAATTATCAACTGTGAAGGAGTTTGAGTAGAGGAAGGAAAAGAGGGAAGGACATGGTACTTATGAGTAACATCAGTAACCGTTGGGTGACATATTCCTGATGTTCCCAAATACACTTTTGGCCTACTCTTCATTTCCAAAGACAGTATCCTCTAACCACAGCAGACGGCTTTATCATTGCCTGAGCACACCGATATCTATATATGATCCTTATACAGTCCTTTCAGTTTGAAATATCATTTCTTTCACTTCGCTGTCCACTGAAATACCATTCAGCTTTCAAGTCCTTTTTCAAATGCCCCTTGCCTTTCCAGTGTCTGAATTTCACTGTAGCCACAGGGAAATTTGCTCAGACTAACGTGATAGCACTTTTAAAACTTCTTTTTGTAGTCTAATAAACTGTGGTATTCTCAAAAATGCTTTAAAAAGAGATAAAAACACCTTGGTGTGCAACAACTATTTGAATAGTCTCTATAATATTCACAGCATTTATTATGATGCCTTATGAACACTTTAATAACCTCATGTACCACCTTTATTATCAGCTGAAATCTAGATTGATTCAAAATTCATATTCTTACAAAAGTTGTAAGAAAAATCTCTTACATTCCATTCTTTTTTTAAAAAGTAAAGTTTTACTATCATTGCAGAAATAAGTTTGAATTTTTGGAGTGATATGATTTTATCTAAATGCAATGCTATATACTTTTAAAAATGAATATTACTACGTTCGAATCACTCTGCGCTGAGTATTAGTAGACTTCAAATATTGACACAGGGATGTTTATTTTTTGTTTTATTTATTTATTTAATTAATTAATTGGGTTATTTATTTATTTATTTATTTATTTATTTTTTAAGGAGGACGCAGCTCAAAGTGGCCAATGCAGGGATCGAACAGGCAACCTTGGTGTTGGTAGCAACACACACTAACCAACTGAGCTAACCAGCCACCCAACAGAGATGTATTTAATGTTCTAATAGATTTTCAAACTTAGCTCTGAAAACTTCTCAAAGCATTGATTACATAATGAAACATATTAGTTTGGAATACTGGCAAATTATTTCAAGAGTATGTTAATCAAAAATTTATTAACACTCATGAAATAAGGATTTTTTGAAGGGAGACAAGATTCCAACAAGACTATTTTTCCACAAACACTTTCAAACAGTTAATATCTAAAAGCAGAACATTTGCTTATTTAAAATTATCTGTAGGAAAATACTCATATTTTAACATTTAATTGTAGTTACAAGAGATGCACCACTACTATTAAAATCACCACCCTTCGATAATTATGCCAGGCAATATTTTGCCTCATTTTGCCTATGAGGCTTGTATTATTCCCATTTTATAGATAAGGAAACAGACCACACAGCTAGAAGCTTCAAGCCTATCTACTGTGACTCCAGCAATCTTAAATCAAACCAAGATACATGGCTAAAAGGGTGTCTGCCTATATAACATCTGAATTTTGATGGAATTACCTGCATTTTCCTTCTTGACGATGTTATCAAAAAATTAGCATGGCAAAATGAGAAAAGAGAAGGAAGAAAGTGAAAAAGAGGGAAGATGAGGAGGAAGGGAGGAAAGAGGGAAGCACAATGACAGAAATCTGGACATTGTCTAAATCCAAGATGAGGAGGCAATAAGAAAAATGGAAGAAGAGTCACCTGCAACAAAAGGAGAAAATATCAGGTTTTCTGCCCATGAAGAAGACTAGGCTAAATAAATGCATGCTGTGGAAAATCTTCTAAGCAAAAGGCAGAAACAGTGGTGAGGTTCTAAAGGAGAGATGTACGGGATCAAACAATTAATAAGACATTGTATTGGCTAAAAGTTTGGCACCAGATTCACTGTGAACACCTAATGTAACTTAGGTGGTGATAACATTTTTATGCATTGCAGTGAGCCGTTGGTCCTCTTTGTGAAGTTGGTTCCTTTTTTTGTGATAAAGCTTATTCCTAACAATTGTTAAAAATTATTTTTAGAAAAGTATTTTGGACATCAAAAGAACAAATCCCATTTTATTTATACAGAAGTTATAACAGTTATATAAAGTTATAAATTTATTCAGAAATGTACTGAATATTGACTTTTTTTGAGTGCCAGATATTTTATGACAAGTTTTAGCAACAATAGCTCATTCAGCTCTTAAATCAACTATCCTATGGACCAAACACCACTATTCCCCCTTGTAAAGTTAAGAAAACCAAGGCTTAAAAATGTGATCATACAGCTAGCAAGTGATGGAGCCAGGGTTCTAATCCACACATGGAGTATTTATGTAAACATTTCTAAACAATTAACATTTAATGCTTGAAGCTTAGTTTACTTGAAATTATCTCTAAGGAAACATTTATATGTATTTAACATTGAATTGTATTTATTTGAGAGGAGCAGCACTTTTATAAAAAATCGCCAGCTCTCAGCTATGCTAGGCAATAGGCTGCTTGTTTTCACGTCACGTGTAAGCCCACCAGATGAGGACAGGCATGAAGTCAATTTTGGCTCACTAAAATATCTATATCATCTGGTGTAAAACGGTGAATGGATAAACTTCATTAGTTCACGCAACAAATAAAGAAATGAATACATGATTGGTTCCAGAAGTACCTCAAAGGCTAGTGAGCAGCCCATCAGAGCTTTCTAGTCAGCCTGAGAAAATAAGTGTCACCGGACAGAGCTAAAAATCCGTCTAGCCAAAAGCAAAGAAATCTGATATATTTATCTAGGTAACATTATCATATTTAAATTTCTGAATTTTCATAAGGAGTCAAAACATAGAAAAATCCCAATTTTTGTCTACATAGAGCTTCAGGATCCCAGAAAGTCAATTATGAGACTTCAATGTGATATTTTAGAGTCATAAACATCCTGAAATGGTTAAAGAATAAATAAAATTAGATATTATAGTAATATCTAAATAGTCAAAATTCTACTGCCATAATCAACCATTTGACAAAATGGAAGAAAGGAAGGGAGGGAGGAAGAAAGAGAGAGGAAGGAAGGATGGGAGGAAGAAAGGAAGGAAAGAAGGGTGGAGGGAAGAAGGAAGGAATTCAAAGTATTTACCAGATATAACGCCGTTGTGATCATAAAACGGAGGTGATAGACCAGTCATCCCATTTCTCTTTGTCCAACCGAGTTGAAGACTCTGATCTTGAGTCCAATTACAGAGTCCGTCCTCAAAATCACATCTTTCATAATTCAAGCCTAATGGCAGAAAAAAGAAATTAGCTTTTACAACTCCATTTTGCTTCTTAAGAAATAAGACAATAATTGAAAAGAAAACTTAGGAACAAATGACAAATGTAGATTAACATAAGAATTATTTTTCACATTTGAAGCTACTTTATTAATGCAAAGCTTTTTTTCACATGAGAGTCTAATAAATCACCACACACAAAAATCACTGTAGTCTGCCACTAAGCTGATAGCATAGTACGATGTCAGATGATTGCTGGACTTAGGTATGTAAATGTTGAAGAACTAGTGTACCCCTAAAATGAATAGAATATTGGATGTTAGCAGTATTTTAATAAAAATCTTAAAAATAAAAATAATAAAAACAGTGTAGTCAGATAGAAGAATGCCACATGCGGTCAGAAGACTGAGGACCTAACCCTGGTTTTGTCTCTTAATAACTGAATGCCTTAGCTAAACCACTCAACCACAGCAAGCCTTTTTCTTCCCTTGCAAGATTAGAATCGTGACATCGTTCCCTGTCTCCCTCAAACAATTGCTGTGAGGATCTAACTACAACTAATTACCTTACAACTCATTGGCACCATAAGATATGAGGAATTATTATTAAGATTACATCATGAACCTCAATACTCTTGCCATTGAAGATTTGGACAGACAAAACCAAAGAGGACCCTCTGATTGAATCTCAACCATATCCATCTGTGATGGACCCCTGGAAGTAAGCATAGTACCTCCCTGTTAAAGCTCAATATTCTTGAAATTCTGAGTGCTTTTATTATAGCAAAGGCATTTTCTTCCTCTCTCTCTCTCTCTCTCTCTCTCTCTCTCTCTCTCTCTCTCTCTCTCTCTCTCTCTCATAGATATAAATCATCCAAGAGGCTTGGGAGAAGCAAGATTTAGACAGTTGGTTGTTCACCATAACTACCCAGGTAAGGCTTTATTCCATCATCCAAGAGAAGCAAATATCACTCTATAAAAACTAGATTATCTCCACTGTAAATCACCCCGCCCTGGGATGTAGTCCTTTGAAACTGTTCAGATTTTTCTTTGGCAAGTTTGTTCTTGCCCTGACGGGTTGCATTAGTCATACTCGGAGTGAATGTGCTGGTTGTTAGGGCTTGGCAACCCAGTCATAAAAACATAATTTTTATTTAATCACATTTGGACAAAATAGTATTTAATAATAATCCATGTGGTGCTTGTTGTGAGACCAGCCACATGAGTCCTGAAAGCAGATTTCAAGCTGTCACTTTTAAACGTTAACTAAACCCATTTTATTACCAGTGGTCTATTTTATTAATTTTAGTCTAAAATCCTTTATTTGGAAAGATGTCACACACCGGTGGTATTCCATAATAATAGCAGGAATCTTAACAGCCACCATGTATTGAGGGAGTTTGTTCTATGCTAGGCATTCTACTTGCAGTAGTGGATGTATTCCTTAAGAAGTGAGCATTTTCTTCTGTTTTAAAAATGAGGAGACTTGGGAATGTGTTAGGAAACTCGCCCAAGACCGAACTGCTAGTGAGTGCCGGGGCCAGGATTGGACCCCAGGTCTCTTTGACTTGAGCACATGAGCTCTTAAAGTTCTGTCCTAAAGCTTAATTGTTAATCTACTGTACAGTTTTGATCAAGGCCTAGAATTAGAGGTAAATCAGATTTTCTAGTCAGCCTGGGGACACCAGTACTTCCACACAGAACTGATGTCATTGTATTCAAAAGCAAAGAATTTTGGTGGGTCTATAAATCATGCCACAGTTACATTTACAATCTCTGTAAAGACTTTGAACTATTTAGAATAGCCAGAATACCCGTTAGGGTATTACCTCATGGACCCCTAGTGGTCTAGGGACTCTGATTGAACAAAAAATGAACTAAATCGCACAGTTATCTGAATATATAAATGAGTGCATGTCATTCAATTAGCTATGCATGTATCTTTATAAACAGGTATCGTTCAAGTTTCTTTTAGTTCCCTGCAACTTTTACAATGATTTATTTGTGATTGTAAAATATTCAAAACTATTTTTATCACCATATTTCAGCAAGTATGTTTATGAAACATCCACACATTCTGACATGGGTGTCAAACATTTTTTAAAGACCAAGAAACTGCCTTGAAGTACAATTACTAGTTGACGTCTGTGTGCAATGTTCTTTGCTCTTTTTAATACACAAGCATAATGATGATGACTTCTGGAAGTGCTAGAACTAGAAAAATAGCTAAATAAAACATTTTTCTCTCAGAATAGTCTCAACAGGGGTCCTTTTTGTTACAAAATGAATCTAACGTCATATATTTTCAACTAATTCTTATTAAAAAAGGCAATTATGAACTTCTAATCACTGCTACCATTATTCAAAACATGCATCAGAAAAACTTCTAAGTATTCATTTACCCCCCCCCCCACTAATAGAGAGTAGTATGTTTTAAACCATTTGAACAACTTTCCTTGAATTGTGGCTGATTTACCTTTTAATTCCATTGCCTCGTACGTGCATTCAAATCTGAAACGGTTTGCTATATTAAAGTCTGCTCCCATGCATATTTCTACTACCACAGCCATCACTAAATTGTGTTCAGTTGAACAGCTGAACAGTGTCTGGAATGATAAGCAATGGCATGCAGGCACTTATCAGTAGAATCCATGTTCCTGGGCTTTTTGAACTTGTGGAACTCATCATTTTGTTTTCAATTTTATGATCCCAAAGGTCAGACGCAGTGCAGGGAGTGTGACTCTGTTGCAATTTATGGTTTCTTGGAAGGCCCAATTATCTCCTGAATTGGCTTCCATTGTGCCAGATTCCCTCATTAAAATTCACTGAGGAGTCCCTCATAGATTCACTTATTAGCACCATAATGGGAAGATAAGTATTAAATTATATCCCCAAGAGATAGGTAACTTAGGGCAAGCATCTGAAAAAATGTGAAGGAATACAATAAAGTTTTTGTAGTGGCAGTAGTGAAGAAATTGGGGCAGAACTCAGGATTAATTCAACAAAGAATGGTATGGGTAAATAATTACAATGTAAAGTTTTTAGAAGTCAGAGAAAATATAAGAATTAGGAAAAATTAGACAAGGAGAGGTAGAAGGTATTAAAAGCACTTGTTTCACAACTTTGCCTGGGCCTATATAAATAACACACATCTTCTTTTCTCCTAAAAGTTCAATGAGGCACAGCTGTACTTTTTCCTTAATGATAAATCTTACTCTTTAATTTAAATTATGGTAAAATACACATGACATAAGATTTACATTTTAACCATTTTTAAGTGTACTGTTCTGTGATATTAAGTACATTCACATTGTTACCCACCATCAACACCATCCATCTCCAGAACTTTTAAATTTTCCCTAACGGAAACTCCACACCCATTAAATAACATCTCATTCCTTGCTCCGCCCATCCACTGGGAACCACCATTCTACTTTCTGTCTCTATGACTGTGACTACTCTAGGTACCTTATAAAGTGAAAGCATACTTTATTTGACCTTTTGTGACTGGCTTATTTCACTTGTCATAATGTCCTCAGGTATAATGTTGTAGCATGTGTCAGAATTTCCTTCCTTTTTGAGGCTGAATAATATGTCATCGCATATACCATATTTTGTTTATCCATCCATTCATCTGTTGAGGAACACTTGGGTGTATTTCACCTTTTGGCTACTATGAATAAGGCTGCTATGAACATGGATGTACAAATATCAGTTGGATTCCAATATTTCTTTTCTTTTAGATATAGCCCCAGAAGTAGAATTGCTATATATGAAAATTCAATTTTTAAGTTTTTGAGGAATTGCCATACCATTCCCATAGAAGCTATAAGACTTTACATTCCCACTGACATTGCTCCAGTGTTGCAGTTTCTCAACATCTTAGCCAACACTTATTTTCTGGGGTTTTGTTTGTTTGTTTGGTTGTTTGTTTGTTTGTTTATAATAGCCATCCAAATGGGTGTGAGGTGGTATCTCATTGTGGTTTTAACTTACATTTCCCTAATGATTAGTGATGCTGAACATCTTTTCATGTGCTCACTGGACATTTGTATATCTTTGGAGAAATGTCTATTCAAGTCCTTTGTCCATTTTTTAAATAAGTTTGCTTTTATGTTGTTGAGTTGTAGGAGTTCTTTATATATTCTGCATATCAACCTCTTATTAGATATTTGATTTACAAATATTTCCTCTCCTTCTGTTGTTGCTTTTTCATTCTGATAGTGTCATCTGATACACAAAAGGTTTTCATTTTGATGAAGTCTAATTTATCTTTTTTTCTTTAGTTGCCCGTGATTTTGTTGTCATACCTAAGAAATCATTGCTAAATCCAATATTGTAAGGTTTTCCCCTATGTTTTCTCCTAATAATTTTATAGTTTTAGCTCTTTACCTTTAGGCATTCAATCTATTTGGAGTTAATTTTGTAAGGTTAGGATCCAACTTTAACCTCTTTGCATGTGGATATCCAATTTTTACAACAGTATTTGTTGAAAAGACTATTTTTTCCCTCTGAATGATCTTGGCACCTTGTGGAAAATCATTTGACCATGTCTGAGAGCTTCTTTCTAGGCTCTCTATGTTATCCCATTGGCCTATACGTCTGTCTTTATGTCAACTGTACACTCTTAATTACTATAACTTTGTCACTAGTTTTGATATAAGGGAGTGTGAGGGCTATAACTTGGTTCTTTTTCAAGACTGTTTTTGTTATTTGGGGTCCTTTGAGAGTCTATGTACATTTTAAGATGGAAATTATTATTTCTGCAAAAAACATTCTTAGAACTTTGATAGGAATTACATTGAATCTGTGGATTGCTTTGATTAGTGTTCACATGTAAACAATATGAATTCTTCCAATCCATGAACAAAAGATGTCTTTCCATTTATGTCTCTTTAAATTTCTTTCAGCAACAATTTCTAGTTTTTTATATACATGTCTTTTGTCTCGTTTATTACTATTTCTTTCTGTTTGATGCTACTGTAAATGGAATTGTTTTCTTACTTTCCTTTTAAAATTGTTCATTCTTAGTGTACAGAAATGCAACGGCTTTTTATGTGTTCACTTTGAATTCTGCAACTTTGCTGAATTTGCTTATTCTAACAAATTTTTTTGGTAGAATTTTTTGGGTTTTCTGCATTTAAGATCACATGTTCTGTGAACAGATATAATTTTACTTGTTCATTTTCCAATTTGAATGCCTTTTATTAAATTTTCTTATCTAAGTACTCTGGCTGGGACTTCCAGTACTTTGTTGATAGAAGTAATGAAAAAGGGCATTCTTGTCTTGTTCCTTATCTTAGAGGAAAAGATTTCAGTCTTTCACCATTGAGTAAGATGTTAGCTGTGCGTTTTTCATGCCTAGTTTATTGTATTGAGGTAGTTTCCTTCTATTCCAAGTTTGTTAAGTTTTTCCTTTTTAAGGAAAGCAACCCATTACATAGTCACGAAAGTTTTCACATAATTCATTTTTACTATTTAGAAAATTATTTTCTACACGTAGATAACAAAGAAAAACATTTTCACAAAGAATTATCACCTTTGCTCTCATTAAGTGTAAAAAATAATGGCCAGTTCCTGCAAAGGATGAAATGAATCTAAATACACTAATTAAACGAAAGTAAAATTTCAAAAGTAAATTCTCAAAATTTCTTTTTTTCTTTTTTTTAATTAAAATTTATTGGGGTGACAATTGTTAGTAAAGTTACGTAGATTTCAGGTGTACAATTCTGTATTACATCATCTATAAATCCCATTGTGTGTTCACCACCCAGAGTCAGTTCTCCTTCCATCACCATATATTTAATCCCCTTTACCCTCATCTACCACCCCCCTCTCCCCTTACCCTCTGGTAACCACTAAACTATTGTCTGTGTCTATGAGTTTGTTTTTGTGTTTTTTTTCTCATTTGTTTGTCTTGTTCTTTTGTTGTTTTTGGTTTATATACCACATATCAGTGAAATTCTATGGTTCTCTGCTTTTTCTGTCTGACTTATTTCGCTTAGCATTATATTCTCAAGATCCATCCATGTTGTCACAAATGGTCCTATTTCATTTTTTCTTACCGCCGAATAGTAGTCCATTGTGTATATATACCACAACTTCTTTATCCATTCATCTATCGAAGGACATTTTGGTTGTTTCCATGTCTTGGCCACCGTAAATAAAGCTGCAATGAACATTGGAGCACACGTGTCTTTATGGATAAATGTTTTCAGATTTTTTGGGTAGATACCCAGGAGAGGGATTGCTGGGTCATACAGTAATTATATTCGTAATTTTTTGAGGAACCACCACACTGCCTTCCAAAGCGGCTGCACCAGTCTGCATTCCCACCAACAGTGTATGAGGGTTCCTTTTTCTCCACAGCCTCTCCAACACATGTTACTATTTGTCTTGTTCATGATAGCCATTCTGACTGGGGTGAGGTGATATCTCATTGTGGTTTTGATTTGCATTTCTCTGATGATTAGTGATGTTGAGCATTTTTTCATATATCTATTTGCCATTTGTATGTCCTCTTTGGAGAAATGTCTCTTCAGGTCCTCTGCCCATTTTTCAATTGGGTTGTTTGTTTTTCAAAAGTAAATTTCAATGACAGATTGCTGTTTTTTTTGGTTTGGTGATTTGAAAATATTAATTAATGTTTACCAGGAAATGTTTGTTATCTTTCACACTGTATTAATTTTAATATTTTCATTGAGACTGAAACTGGAAGAACCCTAATTCACAAAGGTATGAAAGAGCAAATGGAATTAGCACTTTTATAGCCCACACCCAAATTATCCAACGTTACTTAGGTTGGATTTTTGTCATATAGTTGCCTTTACCCTCAAGTCATTGAGAACATCGCTGGCAGTAATTGCATCATTGATGATATCTATGTCAATGAGAAAAGAATTACCAAATATTGTTTTACCTTTAACATTGTTTAAGATTAGTAACCTTCAAAGGAGGCCTCTAGTGTTTGGGTCTGGTGATTTCTGAAGAGATATGGACAAAGTGTGACATTCACTGCAATCTGCAACAGCATACACACAAGTATAATAAATGTTGCAATGTTTACATGTAATTCTCTATTCCAGAGTAGCAGCTTGACCAGGAGATCTGATGGCTTTTTCAGTAGTTTCTATGGTGGTGACTACAGGGCCCTGAATAGAAAACTGTATCTCTTGCATGGAAAAACCTTTCCATCAAGTAAACTAATTCAGGAATAAATGAACTCCTGTCATTTTCTATTGTGAAATAGGTTTTCAATTTCTCTCAAAATAATTAAAATTTCTCTTCCAAGTCCATTCACGCATTTCAAGACTTGTTAACTGGAAAGTCACAATTATTTCTGGGTAGTGGAGAGCATTATATTCTATCCCTATTTCTTTGATGGAAACTTATTTAACAGCTGTGATTCAAGGTCCTTGCTTTTGTACATTTGATAACTTTGACAACAGAATGCAAACCTTCTCTCAGGATTCCTAGCCAAGCCTTTAGTGTCAACATGCACATGTAGAAATGAGGCTTATTGACAAAGAGAAAAGGTATGTAGGATGACAGTCTCGGCAAAAGTTCTATCTGTATACGGAAATCATCTTCAGAAGACATTTTGCTTGTGGAAGAAACAGTTCATCATTTGATGTCACCAAGGTATCATTGAAATTTTCAAAGGGAGCTCACAAACTGAATGTCCTTCTTGGATGACATCAACTTGCACACTTGAGCCACGAAACCAGAGCAGACTGCACTGCAAGACTGAGCAGTTTCATTGAATTCCATGGTGAAAGAAAACAGTGCACTTCATAATTCCTCCAATCATTCATTCAGCCAGTCAGTAAACCAGTAATCAGTCAGTTTACCTAATATTTATTGACTGTATGTGCTAATCCATCTTCTAGAAAATGAGAACTAGATAAATTTCCTGCCCTCATGGACCTAACATTTTGCTTTTTCCTGACATCCTTCAAAAGATTAAAGAAACGGTTTGCAGCTACAGGAAGATGACATCAATTCACAAAGGCATGTTGATTTTAATAATAGTTTTATTAAAGTCTCACCGAAATACATGACTCCGTCAAGTTCGCTCTGTTACATGGCTTCTTTTGTTGGAATCATGATAGAAATCCTGTAGGATTGGTCAAGGTAAAAATTCCAGTAAGGTTTGAACCTCTCCTTTAGGAGAAGGATTCACTGTCCAGGCAATTTTCAGAATGCAGCGAGAATGCTTCTTCAGTTTGTTGCTTTCATGTTCTCACATACTCAAAAATGAAAGAACAATCTATATTGCACTTGGTTCATTTTTTCTTTCACGATTCCATTGTCAATTTGAACAAAAATAGTCCATGACTGTGACACAATTTTAGACATCAAAATCTATGAAGGAAAATGATTTATGTTACACGACTTGGCACAAAGCATGCAAGTCATCCAACATTATCACGAGCAGGAGTTCCTGATAGTGTTATTTGACGTGAAAAGTGTTCTATGAAGACTGTTAAAAATAGCAGAAGGAATCTAATCAGCACATATACAAAAAAAAAAAAAAAGAAAAGAAAAATCCCCACCTCAAGGTCTCTCTGATCACATCCTTTGGAGCAAGGTTAATATTAGCTCTCTTGAAAAAAAAAAAAAAAAAAAATACTGCTTAAGAAAAAACAGTTAGTGTAGAAATAATACAAAGCCTTTGTAAATATTTACTTTAACTAAAATAAAATGATAAAACTCTAAACAGACATTCATGTTATTTTATTATTAGTCCAAGTGGATACTTCCAATTTCCATTTGTTTTCCTTTGCTCGCTGGAAAACTTTCAGACTTTCCAACAGCAAAAGTTTCTTTTTTTTATTTTTTATTAAAGTATATTGGGGTGACAGTTGTTAGTAAAGTTACATAGTTCAGGTGTACATTTCTGTATTACATCATCTATATATCACATTGTGTGTTCACCACCCAGAGTCAGTTCTCTTTCCATGACCATATATTTGATCCCTGTTACCCTCATCAAAATAAGTCAGATAGGAAAAGTCGAGAACCATATGATTTCACTGATATGTGGTACATAAAACTGAAAACAGCAAAAGAACAAAACAAATAAATGAAGAAACAAAAACTCATAGACACAGACAATAGTTTAGTAGTTACCAGATAAGGAGAGGCGGGGGTGGAAGATGAGCAAAAGTTTTAACAAGGAGTTTGTAATTCACTTTCTGTGCACACAGAGATTTACAATCTTTGTTAAAATAAACCAAGCCTTCTTGAGTTTGTGATTCCAGCATTCCTGACTCCCCTCTCGCTATGTGTTATCTTCTCTCGCCTCTGGTTTTGCCCCACACCAGCTATTCTTCGGCATATATCAGTGGCCTTTCAACATAAACATTGAAACCAGCGTGCAATTCTGTAGACTCAGGTTTTATCCTGTCTTTGTCTTTATAAAATCTGCATTGTTATCCATTTTATCTAACTTTTCCATTCATTCCTTTCTACAGGATATTTTCTACTCTATTCTGACAGGCAACTCCTTTTCCAGTTTACCTCAGCAAAAGTATCCTGCAATTGTGCAAATCACACATAACAGATCTGAAAGTACTTGGGTTGGCAATAAAGTACAGATAAATAAAATTGCCTATACTCAAATTTTATTGAAAGGAAACAGTTTGAAAGAGACTTATGTACATATTCTGACATTAGTAATGAATGAGGTATTTTATTTAGAAACAATATTTTTATAATGTCCTCTAAAGTTGTCCAGTGCATGAAAACCAGATTTCATAATCACTGTTTTAAGGCCTCAGGTTACTTATACTTCAAACGTGGGAAGGATAGAAACCCCAGTTTGAGTCTTGGGTCACCATTAACTAGCCACATATCCTTGAGCTATTAGCTTCTTGGCTTAGGGTCTCCCCTCCTTCACATTTACAAAATGAGGCTTTTGACTTAGAAGAGCTTGAGGGCTTTCCTTCTCTATGACATAATGGTTCTAAGGTTGTCACCACATACCAGAAAAGACCAAAGGATCTACAGAGACATTAAAGCAAAATGGTACTAATGAGGACCCAATGCAATAAACAACAAAGATATTTTGCTGTTTTTCATTGTGCTTAAGTTATTCTATGAAATTAAGGTAAATATCATAGGACTCAAAACTATATCATCCATTTATGCCAAGACGAGAATCTGAAATTTTCTAATTTTCTTCAGCTAGGCTCTACATATTTATTATTAGATTTCTTATATATACAATTCTGTTCTGCTGTGGACTGAATGTTTGTATCCCTCCAGAATGCGTATGTTCAGGTCCTAATCCCCAGTGTGGTGGTATTTGGATATGGGGCCTTGGAGATGTGACTGGGTCATGAGGGTGAGGACCTCAAGAGGGACTAGTGCCCTTAAAAGAAGAGACACTAGAGATGACCTCTCTGTCATGAGAGGACGTGGCAAGAGAGCTGTCTGCAAACCAGGAAGTGGGCCCTTATCACATAACGAATCTGCCAGCACCTTGATATTGGACTGCCCAGGTGCCAGAACTGTGAGAAATAAATGTTTGTTGTTTAAGCCTCCTGGTCTACGGTATTTGTTATGGTAGCCCAAACTATGTCACTACGGTAAACAGGATTTTTAAGTGTGTTTATTAGTTGTTTCATAACAACGTGCTGTTAAAATGTAGTGAGATAAATGTGGCACATGAAGTCTCACATTTCACTGTTTCGATACTTTAGCTTCAAGTACTTCAATGAAGCAAATACTTTTAAAAGTAGTTGATATTTATGTCATTCTAGTAAAGAAATCATATTTTACTTAATGTCTGATTGAACACTATCACCTCTCAGTTTTTGAGAATGTTCCTCTATGGTAACTTTCACATATTTCACATATAAATTTAGATTTATATGAATTGAGTACATTAAAAAACAAACAAACAAAAAACAAATCTTGTTCCTAAATTCAAAAAGTTTGAAAAAGAAATTAGGTAAAATCTCAAATCTTTATGATATACTCCATCAAATCAAAGTATAAAAAACTATTTTTATCTCCTTATAAAAATACTATAATGAATGCACAAGTTCTTAAGCATGACATGTAGGTAAGGGGGGAAAATATTTGATTAACAATGTATTTTTCTCTTTTGAATCACAGCAAAGTTAGAGTAAATTAGCTCTAAAAGTGAATTACACACAACAGTTAATTTTAATGCTAACTTCAGGTATGCAAAAGTAATTAAGTATATTTTCTGGAAACACTGCCGTGGTAGGGATCCATTGAATGGGATATATTCAACACTGTAGCAACAGTATGTTTGGTTATCTTCTGGTTGATTTGGATTTGAATGTAGCAACGTAATACAACTGTCTTTATTGTTAAGAAAAATAAAGCAGAGTAATGCTTTTGTGTATCAGATAATTTGGAACAATTGCTAGAAGAAAAGGTAGACTATCTCTGGACTTAGTATTGACTCTGATATTAAAATTAATAAATAAAAATAAAAGAGAATGAAGAAGACCAGGAAATGAGGATCATTTCGGAAGCAGACAATGTAACACTTGGAACATGATTTAAAAAATAAATAAATAAATAAACAGACCAATACCACAACATTTATTTCCCTGGCTCAGGATATCAATAAATGCTAACACAGAGGACTTGCGAACACTAAAACCAAATAGTTGTTACACCAAAAAATTTGTTTTCTTGCTCACTATATATTAAGTGCTCAATAGTGTGTGTAAATAGAATTTATTCCATTGGGAAGATTCAGTCTTCCTAAACCTAATATCCTAAAAAAACAAACAAACAAACAACAAAAAGAAACAAAAAGAAACACGAGTTGTTTTTTGTATTCTTGAAAAGAGGTCCATCGTATAAAATAAGAACATTCTCAAAAACCAATCAATAGAATCAGTTGCATCTGAAATTCAACTTCAGCTATGCCAATTTCCTTAAGAAAGTGAACATATTAATCTGTTTCTCTAAAGGTCACACCACTTGAATGTTAAAGCAGGACACAGATTGATTTTTTTGTGACTACTTTAACATCATTATAAAGTTAGCTTTTTTAAAAAATCTCATCTGTAACTCTAGCATCACAAATTGTCATGAGAGAAATTGCATGGCCATTATTATTCCTTCACAATATTTCCCCCTTAGTGTGATATACAAAAGAAACTCACACTTTAAAGTGATTCTCAGTTTTATCTACAGGTTATGGTGCACATTTTAAATAAAATACAAAAGTGGAAGCTTCTCAGAAATGAAAATGAAAAGCGAAAAAGCCGAATGAAAGGTGATCTCCCAATGTAACATTTAAAATGAAATCTATTTATTCGACAGATTTATTCCTTCACTTTCATCCAAGACTGCCAGTTATTAGAATCTTTCATGCAGCCGAGACCTTTCCCACCCAGTGACTTTTCTCCTTCTTTCCCATTAACCTTTTCCCTGAAGCAGGACGATGCATGTTCTCACAGCAATTGTGCTAAAGGAAGCTTCTTAGAGATTAAGAATGGAATGAAGGGACTTTGCTCTTCTTGTCAAACCACCTGAGTGGTTCCTCTTTTGTGCTCACCAGAGAAGCCAGCAAAGGGCTTTCCCAGACAGTCCAGAGAAAGGGAGAGAAAGGGCAGCACACCCACATCTACAATCTCTGGGGAAACTGGACAAACATTAATGAATCCCTGTCTTTGGTTGTGCTTTGTATTCAGTAGTTACTAACTGTGTGACAGCTATCCCAAACTACGGGAGGAAAATCAGGAGCCTGTTTTCTTCAACAGAGAAGAAATTTTTCAGTAATCACTTTTCTTGCTTTTAATGTAATAATCACTGAATATGTAAATAGAAAGCAAACCACAAAAATTGAATATGTAGAACCTTATCTCCACAGAAGAAAATGAAGAATTCTGTCAACACTAATTAACATAGTGTCTGAATAAAATTAGAAAATATGTTTGAGTAAAATACTCTAAAATGCTAGATTCATGCCTCCAGATAACCGAGTCAATAGTTACTGTGAACCAACAACGAACCCACTTAAGTTTATGATAGTATTGTTTATGAAAGGTGATTGCGTGTAAGAATGGCCTGGTTCTATTGGTGAAATGCAGTATTCCTTCAGGATATCATATGGCTATAGAAACTACAGACATCTACATGTACATCTCTTTACCCATGTCTTCCCTTGATGAGCAGTTTCTTTTTTATTGCTATGACACCAGAAAGAAATGGAGTATTTTCCCACCTGTGAGAGCTGCTTTGTCTCACTTTAAGACATCTTATAATAAAGTGGAGGTTCAAGATCACACAATGAGTAGATGGTTTATCCAGGATCCAAATCTAGGTCCTGCCCTCTCTGAAGCTTATGTTCTTTCCTCCACCCAGAATGAAAGAGTACAAGCCAGAGCTGTGCTCCGTGTGCTTTCGGGACCAATTCATTAGGTGGTACCATCCTCTCAGCGAAAAGAAAGTCTCCCCATCCCATCTCAGGTTCATTTCAAATGTTTTCATACTGAATTCAAACTGAAGCTCTTAATTCCCATCACAGCCTTTTAAAGCTGCAGTGAGGCTCTTCTATAAAATTTTGTTTCACTGATATAACATTAAAAGCTACATGTCTGCTTATCACTCCTTTTGCATCATCAGTAAAGTGTTTTAAAATCCATTCGATCCAATTAGAATCTTTGCAATTTACTATTGCTTAATTAGTGTAATTTTTATTTAGGGACCTGTCTCTTTAATGAAAACACTATTTTTGTTTCTGATTTACACGACAAGCTTATAAGTGAAAGCCGTGCAGGGCCCGTATCTAGCTGCATCTCCCCAGGCTGCTCATCACCCCTGCAGTAAAGCTGCACCAAAATTGGAGGAAAAGGAGGGATGGAACTTACATTGCTGCTCATCACTCTTGTCCCCACACTGATCTGTGAAGTCACACACATTGTCAAGCGCCACGGAGACCCCGTTGTCACACTGAAAGGCCTCTGCTCCTTGCTGAACCAGTGTAAAGAGGAAAAGACAGGAAATCCAAGGGACACCAAAAGCTTCATTCTTTGGGAACGCTAACATCCTGGCCAGGCAGAAGTGCGCTATTTGATGGCTATTATCGATCAGGCAGTTGTAATAGGTGAGCCCGTAATTAGAAACATTCTCTCTCTATTCTTTGTTTTTCAGATTTGCCTCTTATGAGTGGATACTATTGCCAACTATCTACAACTCTAAGAAATGACTCCCAAGGCAGTTCATTTACCCTTTCAGAGGAGTGTCGTTAGAAAATATTTAACTTGAGCTATTGCATCATGTCTATATCTAGATAAACATGGATGTTTATTGCCCTATGTTTGCCATGTTTAAACAACTCAAGCCTTTATGATCATGCTATCTCCTGAAAGAATTTTTTTTTTTAATGCTAAGCACATAAATGGGGGAAAAACACAATAAAATTATAAATAACATAGAAATGTTCTATATTAATTCCTATGCTTACTTAACCACCTTCAGGTAATTTAGAACATTATTGTGGTTACTAAAACTTATCCAAATATTTCAGGCTCAATTATTAAAAATGCTCTGTGAGAATGAAATGCTTATCCTTTATGATTGAATAGAAATCCCACATTGCTTTTATAGATAAATTGAGAAAAACAGGATTTTAAAACTTCAAAGGACCATGGATATTATTATTTTACAAATCACATAACTTAGCCTCAAGAGAGTTAAGGGATATATGTATAAGGAAGGACAATAAGTGGGTGTTAGCAACTAGAATTCAAATATCCTACTGCCAAGTGCAGTGGTCTTTCTTCCAGCCTCCACGGATGCTGCTGCCAATTCATCTTTATTTGCTTTTCCAAGTCAAACACGTAATTTCAGATGTATATTCAGAATGCATAATGTGCTGAAATTCAGAACACACTGACACATTAATAATAAAGTTCTATGAAGCTGAATAATTACACAAGTTACATGATGTTGAATATTCAAAATATGCCTTTACATCTGATTTCTTTAAGGCATATTAAAGTTCTTTTTCAACTACTTTCTTTTAATTTCTACAATATAACTGCAAGAGACAAAGGCAGCCCATGAGACTATAGGAAGCAATTAGAGAATGTCAAGTGGAGAATGTCCCCATAGATCAGGAACAAAGAATGCGTCTGCACATTTAAAGAAAATGTTGGGAAAGTGAGACTTTTCCCTCTAAGATGTGGGCATTGAGGCATCTAGGAGAAAAAATCCATAATTTTGCCCGATCATTGAGCACTACATATAATGTAACATTTCATTGCTCTGTGCTTCATTCTAATTTCAGAAATATTTATTCTCCGTACTTCTCTGTTTTGTAAATGAATATTAAGTAATACCTTGCCTACTTGTCTTTGTGTGTGTGTTAAATGTTGATTATCCTTACATTTCCACACTTAGACCTCTTCTCTGTTCAGATTATACTTTTTTCATTTTTTTCTAGGCTTTCTCTTCATGCTCATTATCTATACAGTGTTGTCTCACAAACCTGTATCTGAAGTCCTGATATATGTTGCTCAAACCTTTATCTTAAGTCATCTCGCTCAGTATACACACACATAACACACAGACAGCCTAACTGACATGTCTCCTTGAATCAAAAATTAAATTCATCTTCCTTTTCTCCACCCAACCAATCAGCAACCACTCCCATATTCTATATTTCAATGAATGGCATCTTCTTCTATCCAACTTCCCAAGCCAGGACTCTATATGTTGGTCCTAGACCACTCTCACTCCCTTCGCCTATCAATCATCAAGTCTTGTGCATTCTTTATTTCAGTGGAACACTCCGTCAATTCTCATCTCAGCCACACGCCGAACCAGATGTCTCTCCTACCCACAACGCAGGTTCCATTCTCCAGGCAGAGTGGTCATTTTTAGGCACAAACCCACCCTACATGTTTCCAGCTGAAATCAGTATAAACATCATACTACTTAGCATGGCTTACAAACAGAGCTTACCTTTTGAAGTTCACTGCTTATTACACCCTCCCTTATGTTCTTAGTCACAACGTTACTAAACTACTGCACTGGCAGAGCTTTGAACATGTCATCCCTACCCTCCAGATCTGAGATCCCTTCCCTACTCCAGTTACCAGGTTAATACTAATTATTCTTGATTTTCGAGCTGAGAGGACTTTCTCTCAAGTATCTTGGCTGATTTTCCCAGGCTGCGTTAAATCTCATTCCTGGGACCCCCTCACAGCTTCTATTCTAATTTACCTTAGCACTTACAGGCCAGGTACTGTCCTATCTGTTAACTGCAGGGCTTCCTCCACGAGTCTATAAGAATGAAGCAGGACTGTGACCTTCTCACTATTGCATCCGCAGTGACTGGCACAGCTCCTGGCAGACAGTAGTTGCTCAATAGGTAATTGCTGATTAAATGGAATTAATGAGGGCTTACAATCATTTCCACTTTTGCTAGGCACACATAAATGATTGCAATGAAGATGTGAATTTTAAAATGCGGCTACATAAAAGATATGTAATTCTTGTGTTCAGTGTTGCTTTTCCATTTCTAAATTTGTTCTATTTTAAAAGTCCCTTTAGATTTTGAAATTGCAATTTCCTATTATATTGGCAATGCACTCCACCATCCACCTCCCCACCCCGTACTAAATAAGTAAATGATTGTATCATGTCAAAGCCCATTTCAGGTTCTCCTCAGAAGGGAAGAGGGAGAAAAAGTAAAAAAGTATAACGAAGTAAACAAACAGAAACATTTCAATTTTACACCCTAATTCTTAATGCAGGTCCTATAACACTTTATAGTGAACATAATATGTTCATTATATTCCTGTTTTTAATCACATATTTTGTTTCTGTCATAGTTGTTTATTGCCTAGTTTCAGCTGAGAAACTTTTATTAACTGTTATTGTCTACTAAAAATAACATTACCCTATACTATTTCAACTGTCATTCATCATTTAGATAAGACATGAACTACAATGACGGCACCCAAAGCAAATCAGTATAATATGATAGTATAATATTTTATAAAGCAAATTTTTATTTTGTTGCCAAAAGATAAAATTATGTTGAGTTGATAATTTCCTTATCACTTTCTCTCTACATGTACCAAAAGGAGCAAGGAATAAACTGATACTGATAGCAACCATGGTTATTTTTGTTCAGTTTATTAAGAAAGGGGAAAAAGCTTTATAAGTCCCAGTGTTCTAACACTATGCTGGGTGTATCACACACATGGTTTAATTATATCCAAAATACCCTCTTGCATTGTATCCTACTTTTATTTTAAAAATTATCACTCAGTTGTCCAAGATCACATGATTATTAAATGAGGGAGCTTGGATAAGAACCCAAGATAGAAAAACATGACCATATAATTTTAATTAAATTATAGTTGGCCAATGAACAATACATGAGTTAGGGGCACTGATCCCCTATGCTATTGAAAATCCATGTATAACTTTAGATTCTCCCCAAACTTAACTACTAATAGCCTACTGTTGACCGGAAACCTTACCAATAACATAACCAGTGGATTAACACATATTTTATATGTTATACTGTATTTTTCAATAAAGTAAGCTAGAGATAAGAATGCTATTAAGAAAATCATAAAGAAGAGAAAAAGATACTTATAATACTGTATATATTTATTTTTTAAAATCCCCACATAAGTGGACCCACACAGTTCAGACCCATGTTGTTCAAGGGTCAACCATATATTGCCAACACTTTTCATGAAGAGTCTCTGGGAGAGAATTCCAAAAGTCAAAATATTAAAAAGTGACAGAGTAAACTCATTTAAATTAAATACACTGGTTTGTCTTTTTAAAAAGATTGAGCATCCACTTTATGCTAGACATTGTGGGTGGGGGAGAGAAAGATAGGAGAGATATAATGAAGAGTAAGACATGTCCCTGACTTAGTATTTATAACCTGGGGAGAGCATATAAGACATTTATTAAAAATGTACACAAACTACTTCTAGTTTTGGCTAAAAAAATACTGGATTATTTTTTCTATCAAAGAAAAAATAAGCTAGCTCATAGGCTTCAAAAAAGTTAGATGTTGGGTGGAGTGGAATATAAAATGCTTTTAAATAAATAATTGAGTCCTGAACCTACAAAATGTAAAGCAAATAAATTCCAAAAGTTGAAAAGGATGTAGGAAGAGATAGAGCCAACACAACAGAGTTTATAATTGAATGAACATCCTAAAGAATACGTTAAGGAAAATTCTAGAATGCAAAATAATAATTGAAAGAAGGTATGAAATACAAGAAGAAGTGGTAAGTAAAGACTGAAGCTATACTATAGATAAAAGCAACCCAGAACACTAATCTTCAAAGTTGAACTGAGAAAGGTAATAAAAGGAGTAGAATCTACAAAAAAATATATAGAAAATTAGAACTGATATCCTTGCATAACGCTAGCAGAAGAATTTGCTATGAAAAAAATTTCTGGCACTTTCAATAAGGTACTTGAGGATTCCCATAGAATATCATCACTCAAATAAGTGCTCAGAGTGAGAAATTAACTGGAAAATGACAAAAAACTCTTTATGACTTAGGGTCAGGACAAATAATCATAGCAAAGGTGCAACAAGATACCCAAAGATTCCATATATTGGCATTATGTGACAGTGCATATAAAATAATTATGTATCAAGTCTTAAAAAGATTAAATTTTAAAAATAAGCACAAGGAAGGAGAGACTAGGCATGATTTTGTAAAAGTGACCAGGAAAAATATAATCATTGGAAATGAAAATACTGTGGATGGTAAAAATAGGAAAACTAAATAAATAGAGGATGTAGTGAATTTGGAAGAGAGATATGAAAAAATTATACAAAATGCAACATTGACATGCATGCAAGTATGAAAAGATATTTTTAGTTTAAGAGCCTGGAACGTAGAATGATAGAGTGCAACATATGTCTAAATGTAACTTGTATGGGGAGATAAAAGAGAAAATAAGGAAAGGCAATATTTGAAATAAGCGTTTTCCAGAAATGAAGAAAATCATAAACTCTAAGAATCAAGGCATAGTATAAATAAAAGGAAATATTCAGTTAGATATTTTGTAGTTAACTTCAAGAATTCCACGGAAAAAAATGCAGTTTGTAAAAGCAAGTAGAGAGACAAATCATATTATCTACAAAGGAATATCATTTACACTGGCATTCAACTTCTCAACAGCAACAATGTAAGCAAGTAAGACAGTGGCAAGTGTGGCAAATGTAAGATAGTGGAATAATGTTTTTATTGTGATGACAAAAAAATTACAGCTGAACTTCAACTTAGTAGCAACCTAAGCCTGAATTCAGGTTAGGGGACAAAATAAAAAAGTTTTGAGATGACTAATAACTAAGAGTTTATTTCCAACAGACCCCCAACTGATGAATATATTCTAAATTCTGCATGCAACAATAATACATAGAAATAAAATACGAGTTCATAAAACTAGTTTCAATATATTTCAGACTCAGTGCTACACAGATGACTTTCTCTGGGGGCAATGACATTTAGTGTAAAATCAGAAATGAAAAAAGAAAAAAAAATTAAATACATATCTGAATGGCAAGGCATTGTGAACAAATGACCTGCTCCGTTCTGGTCCCGTGTCCACTGCTTCCACTGGTGATGGAGTGCTGCTTGGTACATCAGATTTATGACGTGGTGGATTATATTATACTCACTTTGTTCTGAGCAGCTCAAGTGGCAGAGTCATTGCCCTCACATTGTCAAGAATTTAGTCTCAATCTGGCCCCAATAGCTATTTCTCAGAGGAGAATAGCTATTTTCTGGCTTTCCTCCAAAATTACAGGCACCTACAACGTGATTCTCTTACAGAGCTGGACACAGTTCTATGAAGCATATGCATCTCCCACAGATCCTCGCATGGTGGTCCGGGAACCATGTTTTAGGTACCACACAGCCTTATATTTTCTCTGATTTAGAGTTTGCTTCCCAAATTCAAATAGGCCAACCAAATTTTCTGTGTCTTTCTTGGAGGTATAAGGTACAAGCTGCAGCAAGTTGTCTCACTTTGAGGGTCACCTTCATTCCCAGAACTTTGTGAAGGTACCAGAACCATACAGAGCCATTGGGTTTATCCTCCAACCTCCTTCATATACAGGTTTCATCAAAGTCCTTAGGGAAGCTACTACTCCATGCTGACCAGGTTCGGTCAGCATAACGCTGTGTCTGTAAATGATGGGCATGATGTCTTGTGTGATAGGGAGACAATCGAGGCATCTTCAGAACACATTGCAACTCGAAGCAAGTGACTTGATTGTGTTCTGAAGTCCAGTGGTGAAAGTACATTGCTGTTCTTCCTAATTGAAAACAAAATATCTCTAGCATTCTCTGCCCATTGAAGAAAATCAATACATGTACCTCACTGACAGCTACACAGGGGCTTTGCGAATTTGTTTCAGTAAAGAATCTGCTTCTGGCAGAGAAGCTGTTATCAGAGTCACAAACTGACTATACTTTCAATAATCCTCCATTATTTTCCAAGACCCATTCGCCCTCTGCTAAGGACAAAAGGGCAGGTCGAATTAGGAGGTAACAGGAATTAGAGCCAAAGGCAGCACTGATCTCGGCAACTCCCCTGAGGTAGGGCTCCCCTGTGTTTGTTCCTATCTACCGTGTTTCCCCGAAAATAAGACCGGGTCTTATATTAAGTTTTGCTCCAAAAGACGCATTAGGGCTTATGTTCAGAGGATGTCATCCTGAAAAATCATGCTGGGGTTTATTTTCCAGTTAGGTCTTCTTTTCGGGGAAACACGGTAGGCAGAAAAGAGTTAACAGAGCAGGACTGACCGCTGTCCTTAGAAGGCAAGCTTACAATGTTGGCCCTTGGTTAGTGGCTGAGAACTTCCATTTTGGGAGGGTCCCACCACTTTAAGTGATAAGAGTGGCTCACTGGTCCTGAAATGTGTTTGTTCAAACAGAAGTGCAGTTTATGCTGACACTTGCTTTCCTTTTGGGTCTGGAATTTTGGTATGTGCCAAGCAGAAGCTGCCTACCTGACCAAGCCACAAAGAAAGTCTCTGAGCATCAGTATCTTAGGATCTCCGTTGGTTGGCACCATTTCACCCATGTTGTCACCATTCGTTGCTGGAATTAAGTGTATCCTGTGTGACTCTACTGGGCGAGGAGTCTGGAAGCTTCCCCTGGTGTCCACCAGACATTGCACCATGCATCATTTCCTTTGCTAATCTTGCTCTGTATTGTTTCACTATAATAAATCTTAGCGGTGAGTATGATTATGTGCTGATTTTTGTGAGTCTCTCTAGCAAATCATTACATCTGGGGATGGTCTTGGGAACCTCCAGACACATTACCATAATAGAACTCACACAGTGGACCAGGAATCAGTGCGAGAATTCTATCAGATGCTAAGTACATGTATTCCAACTACCCATTCAGCCACCGGAAAAATGACCACAGCATGGTTTTACAGAATCTCTGAGCCACTGAGAGGAGACTTGGACATAAATTCCATTCATCACCTAACCTTCATGTGTCCTAGTTCTGAATTATAGAACCATCGTGATTTTTTGGATATCTAGGAGTCAATATAAACTTAGAACCACTGTCTATTTACTATTTTCCAGTGAACCATTACCATTAAATAGCACAGGCACCAAACCCCAATGAGTTTCTGCTCATTTGTTTGTTTGTTTTTATCAAACCATGCAGGATTTTAATAAGTGGTCCACCTCTTTTATTCTCACAAGATCCATTAGCCACCGAGTGCCTGGCTTTGTTGACTATAATGGTAATAGTATAGTAACATGCTAGCCCTGCTTCTGACAATTTAATTTTGTTACTGGCCAGCAATACTTTAAGATTCTATCATCTCCACGTCATCTGAAGTCCGAATAGATCAACTACTACAGTATTTTGTAAGAATACTTATAGTCTCCTCATCAAAGTTCTTCTAAATGTTTTATTACACAGAGTATTCTAGAATCATGTAGATTCGATTCTAGTTCATATAGAATAGGAGATAAATAAGCACACCACACCAAAAATCCTATTGGTTACCACTTGTTATTGGTTACAGACAATCCACTCCAACATCCCTATTTTCCTAAATCTTGAATCCCTGCCTCTTTATTACTGTCATCTCAAATTCATTTAATATAAATCTCCACAGAGACGAGGTCTCAAGCAGCTGAACTGAGCAATCAGTGAGAACTTATTGTAGATGCTCAAAAATAAATTTTCAACCCAATTCAGAATTATTTCTGCCCTTACCTAAACCAACCTCCTTATCACCATACGTAATCCCCATTTTCTACTGATATAATTTAGCAAAAGACTGAAATCCTTTCAGTCCTTTGGACTTTTTCTTTATATAAGCTCACAGGTCTGCTCACAGTTCTGGAAGTATTGAGGGTGGTGGGGGTGAGACAGGAGGAACATGTGAGGTGATGCCTCCAAATGAGGCGACTGCATCTCCAGACCAGCTGGGACCAGGCTTACCCCGTGCAGGAAGGCCTGCTTCTATTACAGGTGGTGGAGTGGTGGTAAGAAATTAGAGGCACGTGCAGTCACCCAAAGCCTCCCCAACTCCCCAATCCAATTCTCAGGATCCCACACTCTCACAGCCAAGGACCTAACATCTACATAAAAGCTTTGGTGAGTCTACAAATTTAAATTACATTTTTAAATTGCTAAAATAGACTCGGTCTACAAATAAACAAACAAACAAAAAAGGTTAATTTCAGGGAAGCATAAAATTCCCTGGTCTTTTAACCATGCCTTGGCCAAAGATTTAATAGCCTGAGTCTCATTTTCTTTAAGAATTGCACCCACCCAGATACAATCCTTGTATCCATCATTCTCAACTATAGTTTTCATAGCAGGGACCTGGTCTGCCAAATACTCATCTTCAGTATTCTCACCGTCAGTGCATATTCACACAGATGAAATGTTACCACTTTTGCCACAAATTACAGGTCCAGACCCCCTAATGCTAACAGGAGTTTCATTGATTTGAAACCCAATCAGGCCAGATACTCCATCTTAGGTACCACATTTTTTGAGAAGCTGTAGTTAGCAACCATCCTTGTGAACAAGAACATTATCAATCAGGGATGAGCGACACACAATAGAAAGCATCCCCTTAGCTTACGCAGGAAACAATTTATTATCAGCTTTCAGCTGATTTCAAAATCCTATGCAAGTGTTCAAGAATAAACTTTCAGAGACATTTTTCGAAACAGCTCACAGATTCCAAAATCACAATTCGGTCTTGGCGTTTATTTCTCCAAGGACCTGGATTAACACACTCAGTAGAGGGCACCCAAGTAAATGTCTATAGGAACTTTGGGAAAGGGCTTAGAGAATAATTATAATCTATATTTTTCATGGGGACCTGGCCACCTTTCAATCAAGGGATTCCAGACATGAAAATTGGCTCAAGTCAGGCCTATATGTATTAGGGAAATTCAACTGACGCTTAATAACTTTGCAAACAGAAAGCACCAGGCCCAGATGATAACATTAGTGGCCTACACCAAACATTTAAGGAAGAAATTATTTCAATTCTCTACAATCTCCTCCAGAGACTTGCCCAGTGACCACCAACTTCTCTCCGTTTTTGCTCTGGCTTGCGATTCAGGATCAACCAAAGAAATTCAAGTACGCTCCCCACACCATCCCATCCCAGGCCTCACTTTCAGTTAGCTAGTCCACCACCAGCTGCCCCATGCCAACAACATCTGATCAGGGTGTACCTGAAGCCCTCCCCTTTCTTCAGTATAAAGCTACCCTACTTCTCTGCCTGACTCGGAGTCTCTGTGCAACTGAAGAAGGCTCACTCCCTTACTAGAGCAAACTGTGAATAAATAGCCTCCATTTATTCTCATTAGAGTGGCCTTTGTTTATTGCCACACTGGTAAGAGGGTTAACACGCCGCCTGCCCTATGTCACTCTGGCTATCCTGCCCACTCTGGGAGAAAGGATGCATCAACTCAGAAACTCGGAGATAAAAATGCTTTAGGTGTGTTTAAACTGTATGAACTCAGTGTGCCCTGCCATTTACATGAATTCTAGCAGCTAGCTGCACTTTTCATCAGCACATCGCACTACCAGCGTGGGGAGGAGACAGCCAGCTTAAGGAAGGGACAGCCAGTACACCTGCCAAAAGAAGCAGACCCCCGCCCATTCTTTTTCCCACAACCAGGATCCCGCCAACACACCCCAATGGCCCCAGGACAGAGGCCAGCAAGCCAGAAGGTCACCTTCCCATCACCCCTGATGATACCACACCTTCTACAAGCTCTGATGGTTCGGGTCATTCTGCAGAGCAAGGGGCCTCCCTGTGGATGTTCTTATTCCATGTTTCAGGGTTTCAGGTTTTCCCAGCCAGGGCTCTGACCTTAGAATAGCAGACCTGTCTTGCCTGAACATTTAAATGTCTCTGGCGCTCTGCAGCTGTAACTATGGGGTGCCAGGCTCCTGCCCAGCCACATCCATGCCCACTCTCCAGCTGCTGGCTCTCACTCAGCCTTGACGTGTAAGCTAAGGCCTCAGATTCTCGTTTTCCATGTGCAAGGTACCAGCAACACTCCACTGTCTTTGAAAGCACTGTTTTTCCCTCTTTTAAATACCTGAATCTGTGCACTCTTGAGGGCATTTATTTCCCAGGTCACTACTGGTGAAATCTGTAGCAACTGGGCTGTCACCTTGTGCCAGGGGTTATTTTGCCTCACATACCATTCAGGGTGGAGACCATTTTACCCACAAGGTGGTAAGTGCACCAGTCCCAAACCTCATCTTACCACCTCTTTTCTGAAACACCTTTAAGTACCACTTGTTTTTCAGGTCCCCTATTAGCAGAAGCTAAAATGGAGAACAAGAAATCGATTGGGGTGGGGAATGCCCCATGACGAATAACAGGCTGAGAGCTGCAGGTGGAGGAAGAGTTTTCTAACACCTTGGAGAGAAGAGGGAAAGGGGATTGGATAGCAAAAATCTGAGACTATAGCACGGAGAATTTTCCAGGCACCATTCCTTAACTGTTTAGATGTTATAACCAAGCTAACGAAACCAACTTAGAAAAACAGTTTTGTGTTATTATAACCATTTCTCTTCCACACTAAACTTATAATTTTTGCCTTTAAGACTTGAAAATGTTCTGTTGAAAGTTTTATTCCCACAGGACTTGGGCATATAGTGTGATGATAGCATTCCCAGCTGAAGAAGAGCTGTCCAGAGACACTGAGGCAATCAAATTTGTATGCTTTCTCAGATGGCAGGGTTCGATTGCTTTCCTCCACAGTGGGGTGAGTGCTTGTTATTATGGGTTTCCACTATAAAATAAATACAGCTCCAGAGGGCTAACTGTGCAGAAGTGGAAAGAGTGTAAGAGAAGTCAGATTTCCAACACATATTAGAGTTTCTCTTTTCAAGATATCTCTGAGCACAAAGTCAAACTTTTTCAGCCACTTCACAGCCAGGACATTTCATGTCTTGACTTTTTTTTCTTCTCCATTAAAAGAGACACCATATACCAACACAATATTCCTGACCTGAGTTCCTCCCCAGAGAAACCAGAAGCTGATGTGGGCAGTACCAACCCTCCCTCCAAGTCTTTGGATTGGGGGGCTTGTCCTCCACAAGGAAGAGGCCCGAGAAAAAACTATTTCATCGGCTATGTCAACATGTGACTAAGCGGGAAAGAAGGAAGGGACACTCAGTGGCTTTGAATGCTAATTCAGTCTGTAAACTCCTGTGGTCCGTTCACTGCCCTATATCCCTGAAGCCCCGTACCCTACCTCCCATCGCTACCAGCATCCAGGGACAGAACAAGTGTTAGGTCAGCTCTGTTCAGGATTTGGAAGGTGATCTCTTCCCCTTTTCCCTCTTCCATTCTGTCCCCTAGATACATAGTCTTATGCCATTGCAGCACCCCCCCCACCCTCCCACCCTCTCAATACACAGAGACCTATGTCTCTGTACTTCATCAAAACCCTCTGATTAGTTCACATTGAAGCAATAAAAGACCTCCTAAAAATTTTCCATTATTTAATGGAGCTCAATAATAAAATAATATATTTAAATGTGTTGACTTTCAAATAACATTGAAGAGGATCAGGGTTTCTGGCTACTTGCAGGAAATGGTATCACACAGAGGGATCCCTCATATAAGCAGACGTTGCTGATGGGGCAGCACAAATAAGAACCCGCTTCACAATATCAGGATAAATAACACAAGAGTTATCTTAGTACCGGTTCTTTGGGTTGCTCCTAACAGTTCTATTCAAGTTACCCCCACCCCGAGATGGGTGAGGGAAGAAGATTCATTGGAAATATGCATTAGGACTGGAGTTACTCCATCAATCAATTTTTAATTGATTGCCAAGCACTTTTTTAAGTATCAAGGACATAATGGTAAACAAGTCAGACAAATTTCATGTTTTCATGTGCTTATATATTAATAGAGGAACCATAGAATAAAAAATTAAACAGTTAATAATATAGAAAGAAGAAAGAGACAACAGAGGGTGTGGAGAAGAGAGAAGGAAGGAAGGAAAAAAGGGAAGTAGGAAGGAAGGCAAGGCAGGAAGAAGGGAATGGAGAGAGAGCGGGAGGGAGGGGAGGAAGGAGGGAAAAGAGAGGAAGGGAAGGGCATTTTCAAATTCTCTTACATTCAATGGACAGAACAAGAAATGGTGACAGAAAGTAGATGGTTAGGTAACTTTTTGAGAAGGTGCCATTTAAGCTGAGGCTTAAATACCCAGAGTCACCCATGGGAAGAGCTGGAAGAAGGACATTCCAAGCAAACAGAACAGCAGGTGCAAAGACCCTGAGGTGGGAACAGATGTGAGTTCCCGAGGACACATAGAAGGAGATGGGGCAGATGTGAGGAGCTGCCTGGCCATGTAGCTGAGCACGTGGAAGGAGGAGAAAAAGGGCTAGAGATTGGGTCAGAGAAGTGGGAAGGAGCCAACTTATATACAGAGTTCCGCCTTTAATATATAAGCAAAGAAAAGCAACTGGGGGAATTTTTTTTTTTTTTTCCCCAGAAGCAGTTCATCATCCGATCTACATTTCAAAGGTCATTTTGGCTCCCGTTAGAAAACCGGGTAGGATGGGAACAGGAGTGGAAGCAGAGAGGTCAACTGGAAGACTGTGACAGGCATAGAGAGCAGTCTGGCTCGTAATGGAAGAGGTAGCCAAGAGATGCAAGAACGGAGATGTCTCTGAAGATGAATGCCTGTCTCTCTCTCTCTCTCTCTCTCTCTCTCTCACAGGTATTTTGGACACATGGATTTTCTCAGGCTGCAGAGTTGCTTCTTTCCCCTCTCTACTGGGAGCTTCAGCTGCTTACTCAAAGATTTTGCTTCCTCAGCTGTTCAGCTGTGGCTTAAATAACCCCTTTTATGGCTGCTCTGCTCCTCTCTAGATGTCAGGAACTTTAAGTTTTAGTTTCATCTCTTCATTCATTCATTCCCTATGTTGATGAATCCACGTCTTGGAAATGGAATGGCCCACCTCTTCTTTTCATGCTAATATATACAGTTTTGGGTTTTTTTATATTGTATTTAATATTGATTTTTACTTTAAGGAATAAAATATTGACTTCAAATTTAAGGAAAAGTATGTTTTAAAATAAATTTACTCTCGTAGTTATTCTCCAGTTGGTCAGTTTTCTAAAAGATTATTTTATAACTGTTAAACTTAAAGATATATTTTCTAAAAATTCTAACCAAACCAGAGATTTAGCTCATGGTTTTCACTAGGTTGATGCAAAAGTAACTGTTATTTTTGCAATAATTTTTAACCTTTTAAATGACAATTACTTCTGTACAAACCTAATGCTACAAGGCTACTTAAAAGAAGGCTTTGTGGAAGCTAAGCTATGTGTAATGAGAATGCCAACAGTGTTCTCAGGGTCCTGCTGGAAATTCATAGGAAATTTAGTCTCGTAGCTGAATGAAATGTTTCTACTGGAAGTTAAAAATAACTCTGATAGAGTAAGATGGTAGAGCACCTAAGAATTATAGTAACTGCAAGATGAAGGAAGGTGGATCCCTTCTCCTATTAGGAGTGCACTCCATGTACCATTTGGTTTCACTGCGAGCAGGGTGGGCAGCACACAGCTTAGGGTGAGCAAGCAACAGGTGCTCATTGGGTTGTATGAGGTCGGACAATTATGTTCGCAAACTCATCCCAGAAAAAAATACTACATACCTCACTGCTGAATATCACTATAGTCACCTTCGAAGTACTCCCCTTGGAAAGCTGTGCACCAAGGCCAGTGTCTAGTCCACCCATCAAAGCAATTTTGGAACTCTTTTTTTGGAATGGCCATCAGAGCTGTCATCATATTACCCTCGATGTCCTGAATGTCATCAAAATGTCTTCCTTTCAGTATTTCCTTTATCTTCAGGTAAAGAAAGAAGTCATTGGGGGCCAGATCAGGTGAGTGGGGAGGGTGTTCCAATACAGTTATTTGTTGCCTGGCTAAAAACTCCTTCACAGACAGTGCTGTGGGAGCTATTGCATTGTCATGATGACTTGGTGAAAAGTTCAGGTCATTTTTGTCTAACTTTTTCACACAATCTTTTCACCACTCCCAAAGAGTCAACTTGGTTAACTGTTTGTCCTGTTGGTACAAATTCATAATGAATAATCCCTCTGATTTAAAAAAAAAAAAGTTAGCACATTGTTGCAACAAGTTTGCAAAATTAATTGTCAGACACTGTAGTTCCTAGAAGAGGAGGAACTAGGGTCTTGAGCTCCAAGTGTAAGCCTAGATCTCCTGCTGCAGCAGCAAGCAAGCTGGACGAGAAGCCTCTCCACAGTTCCCACAAGTGCGGCACACATCCACATAAGGGTTAGGATGTGGGAAGGCAGAAAACTTGGACAAGGCTGCCATCTATATCATATGGTCTTCTCTGAGTTTACCTCATTCATTTAATTCTGCATCAGACTGAACTGTATATACGGAAAGAACACTCTGTTTAGTATGATAGACATTCCCAGGTGGAATCTAAACCGAAGCAAGCTGATGGGAGCTATACATCCTTAAACTTGGCAATACTCAAAACCTGTTTAGGAAAAAGAAATCCTATTTCAAGTAAAATTCATTTAAGTTTACACAATCTTCACAAAGATATTCTATACAATTTAGAAGAATCTCACTGCGGTTTTCTCTCAGATATTTCATTTTGTACTTGACTCACATAAGTAGGTTTCTAGTACAACTCCATTCTTCCACTGAACGATTACTGAGTAGCTACTATTTGTCAAGCACCTAGCTTGGCACTGGGCATGCAGAGCTGGTCACAGAACTGCCCCACTTCATAGAAACAACAGCAAAAAACTCAAGAACTGCATTCCAATGGATTAAATCTATATTCAGAATTCATCTGGTACTCTACTGAAGACACAAAGGATACTTTGTGTAGAGGGACACCAATGACACTATAAATAGCTTCCCCTCTGTATTGCAGGGTTGGTATTGGAGGTCACATCATAGCCTCATTTCTATCTTTCCAAACATCTTCAAAATTGTAGGTTATGGATAATTTTCATTTAACTTGTATGATTTTCTAAATTTACAAAATAATAATAAATATATTTGAAAATAAAAAGAACAAATTTAAATCTTTATATTATATGACTCCATTTAGGGCAATATAAACGCTAATCTAAAAAAAAGACAATCATAGCAATAAGGAACGTCTGAGTTAATACTGAGAATATGAGTTCTAGCTCAAGGGAGACACTTCTGTGACATCAGGTTTGTTTTCAAGGGATGAAATACAGTCTCGAGACTGCAATAGATCAAAGGAAGGAAGTTTGATTTCATTGCCACCAAGGCGCCTACATAACTCATCTTTGAAGTCTAGGACTTGCTTGTCTCTTTGGTATAGAAACTGATACGTTCAGTTATAACAATACGCCCACAGCAGTTCCTTAAAAAACTTTGTAATGCTTTAGCTCCACTGAATGACATAAATGGCACTCTGTACACAAAACACAGCCAGCCACTGAAACCAGGAATGCACCAGACCAAATGAAAAGAATCATAGAGTTTCCTAAAGTAATGATGCTTTCAAAGCTTTCAAAATGTTCTTGAAATACAGCTTTTGAACAGTTCTCTTATTACCAAAATGTTCCAATTTTATTTATTCATCCCATTTGTTTAACTGCTAAACAGAGAATCAACTCCCTGCTCTTAGAATCCAGAATCATTCTTACTGTCAGCTTATTTAATTAAAATGGGTCAGTCTATTATTTTCAGTCTTCTGTTCAATCGATGTAAGTCTAAGACTTCCATTCATCCACAAGGTTAGCACTGCACCCATTTGGTAAATGACAGTCACGTAATTTAGTGCCTCTAACTCAGTTCTGATCTCCCAGGGTATTGAGACAACTTAAGGAAAACATTCCAGTTAGTCACCTTGGCAGAGTCTTGACAATGGTAGATTCTTGATTATAGCTGCTACACAGATGAAGCCTTGCTTTGCAGGAATTTCATGCTAATTTTCAGAGTGCATTGTAATGGCCTATTTGTCTGCTCCCCACTAAAACTGAGGACAGGGATGAGATCTTCTTCATGAATATATCTCCAATGCATGACAGAGTAACCCCACAGAAAAGTACTCACAGCTAATAAACAGTGGGGACTCCACAAACTGCAGGCTAGGGTTTGATACCAGTCCAGAAAAATTATTTTAGAATATTTCAAAAAAGTGTGTGAGCCATTAAGAAAGAGAACAGTCCTGATTTCAGCCAGTCTTTTGATAGTCTCTGATATTAGTGGTAATTAGCTAAGAAAAATGTGTGTGTGATGTTACTAGTTACGTAGAATGAAGTTCTTGTTTTTAAAAAGTTCCAAACAATTTTTAAAAATCTATTATGTCAAAGTAAAAGTAGGTAGGTAATCCCATGCTACTCTACTCTGCTTTCACCTCACTGGTGGTTTACACGAGGAACTTCTGAAGATATTCTCCAATAACCAGAAGCTATGGAGAATAGCTAGCAATCTAAATAACAGAATCATTTTCTAATTTAATGTCTTATAGTTAGCTTAAAAGATAACGTTTTCAACATGCATTGAAAAAAAATTAACCCAGCAATTCCACTTCTAAAATTTTCTTCAAGGAAAGAACAAAATTGTTCAAAATCATTTGTATAAAGCTTTCATCCCAGAGTTTATTAAAATAGAGGAAAATGTAAATAGTGGAAAAGTTTAATAAATATGATACATTTATGCAATTTAGTTACTGAAAAATCATTATGGGCTTGACCAAATTTGGGCTGTAGGCCAAATTTGGACATGGCCTGTTTTCGTATAGCCTGTGAGCTGAAAAATTGTTTGTATATACTCAAAGTCCTATAAAACAAATAACAACAAAAGAAAAAATATTGTGTGACAGAGACTGCACGTATCCCAAAAGGCTAAATAAAATATTTGCTATCAGTCCATCACAAAAAAAGTTTGCTGACCCCTGTTATAGAGCTGTAAAAATTGACATGGAAAGATATTCATATGATAAATCGTATGTAAGACAGCATGTGTAGAATTTCATTTTATAAAATTCTGCAAAAATTCTGTATATACACAGAAATATCTAGAAGATCATGAGTCCAATTTTTACAGTGATCATCTCTGAATTGTGAAATAGCGTTTTTTGTTATAATTTTCATTTACAGGTTGATTTTTAAAGTAATGTACATGTATCATTTTTATTACTAAAAAAATTCTCATTTTGAAAACCAGAGCAACCTAAAATAGAGTAAATGCTAATATTTATCAGCCTTATCTTATAGGCGAGGCATTGTTCTCAGGACTTGCAATGCATTTACTCACCTGACTTCTCACAATAGCCAATGAAATACATACTTTTCTAATCCTATATTTTCAATTTCAAAACTAAGAGTTAATTAGCTGTCCAGGTTTGCCTAACTAGTAATCGGTGGAGCGGGGATTAAAATCTCAATGGGGCCCTTCCTAAGACTACGTCTAACCGTTAGGCTGCACTGCCTTGCAAAGACATGGATCAGATGTGGCCTCACCAGACACTCAGGAAAAAAACTCTTGGGTCCTTTTTGATATGAACTTTTATGCAATTTAGTGTGTGATATGGCATCCAGGAAAGATAATTCAATCTTTTATTTCATGAATAGTATCTAGGACCAAAGAAGTTATAGTTTCACTCCCAATTCAGAGTGTCTGACAGCACCTCGAGAACTATATTCAGTCTTGCGTTTCCTGCTTGGGAAGAAATATAGACAACCTGAAGCATTTCCAAGGAAGAACGAGAGGACAGTTAGATAAAGAGGACAGTTAGATAAAGTGGCCCAAATATTTGTCCCAAGAAGTTTAGCAGGAAAAAAGAAAGGAAAATCATGCAGCTGTCTCCAGTGTTTGAAGGTCATTTAGAAGGGAGAGCTGAGCATTTTTCTCCATGTCCCCCAAGAGGCATAAATAGTACTATTAGGTACAAGTCACGAGGAAGTAGTTCTCACCCTAACGTATGTAAAAACGTTTTTTTCTTAACACCTATAGCACAAGAAATGGACTGTTCATTTTGGTAATGTGCCGCTTCCCCAAAGCTTTTACAAAAATCAAAAAGGCTGGGGCAATACTTGAAGGGGACTGAGTGTGTTAACTTTTGGACCCCAGCCACAGGCATTGTAAAAATGGCAACAGGCTAATGGGAAAATTGCTCCACACACTAGATAAAACTTGGCAACATAAAAAGTCAACCAAACACACCAGTGTTTCAAACTTCATACTAGGAAATACCAATCGCAGGAAAGAAAACATTCATCCCTGTGCTCATGATGAGGATGTCAGAAAAAGCACATTTATTTTTAGGCATTTTAGTTCTTCAAGGATAAACATAAGATGGAAGGTGAGAACCAAAACTGTAAACCCCAACACTCCCCATACAGGTTGAAATCAAAATGGTATCTTGCTGCGTTCATTTACATGCCTCTGATGTCTGGCACTGTCTTCATTAGCATTTCTTTGCTCTCCAGGACTGTCCTTGGGTTTGCGCTGGAAGATTTGTTCAATCTCTGCCTCCAAATCCTCACCTTGCTGTTTCCAACAATCCTGAACTGTTGTATCATGGCTCTTAGCCAATTCTAATCAAGTCCTTCCATGGAAAGACCTGCTTTAAGCCCAATTTCCAAGTCTGAGACACCGCCAAAGCTCTGTGAGGCGGTGTTCTCCCTTGCTGTGGTAAGCAATAAATTCACCTCTGTCTTATCAAAAGGTTTTGGTGTAATGTTTGTGGAGCCAGCTTTTGATGAAAGCATCTAGAGACGAGTGGCACCAAATAAAAACGATTACAGAGAGGAGGAGTTAGAAATCAATACGTACATAAGGAAGATGAGAGTCGTAAGGCATGAACAACTTGGCACCATCACAAGGAAAGACTTTTGAAGTTCAGGTGATCCATTCAGGACACACATGATTATAAAGAAAGAAAACAAAGGAAGTGTGTGCGCATGTGTGTTTGTGTTTAGAAAAAGCAGTGAGACTTGGATTGCGCTACTTTTGTTATCTAGCAAATGACTAAAACTCTTATCCCTCCATATGACATATGGAAGACCCGGCGTGGTAGGCTTAAAGACGGAGCTAGACAAATAAATCAGACATGGAATATGCCAAGTGCTGTGATTAAATCTTGGTGAGGCACCGTGCCTTGACATTTGCTTTTGTACTTGTCCTTTCCCCTCGGTTCTATGGCAAGAGTGCAGAGGTAGGAGAGGAAGGGGGCTGTAGGACAGACTGCTTCTTATTACAAAAACGCATAGCATGGAGCTTCAAAAGCTTGAAAGAGAACAGAAAGAAGGCCAAGTGAATAATAACGTGTGTTTTTTCTATTTTTTGCTTTTTAATGTAAACAAAGACATGTCTGGTATTTCTCACTCTATTCACCATTCTATTTTCTCTTGAACGACTTTTGCTTTGACCTCTTAAAGGCCCAGATATGTTCAGGAATGTTAGAATTATAGTTGAATAAAATCCAAGTTTGGAGAACACAAGATGTGAACGATGTGGGTTGGGGGTGAGAAAGACACTTGCAGCAAGACATTGAAAGATATGTTTAAGGCAGATGGTTAACAAAAGCAAGCAGGGACTGGGAGAAAAACCATAAAGATTTGCTAACTAAAACCATAAAGGTTCACTATGAGTAACAAATCACCAATAAGAAGTTGAAATAGCAATAACCTATATTGAAGACAAGGGATCTATAATTGTTTAACCAGAAAGTAGAAAGTAAAATTAGGAAAAGGAAAAAATAATACTAATAACCATCACTTATTATGTGTGGTATGTATAGATACATAGAGAAATTGCCTCTGAAACAATCCAAACATAGACAGTGAGTTTCATTCAACACAGTAGATAGACACAGAACATTAGACCCAAAATAAGATTGTGGAATATGATTGTTGTGGACAATACTGGAATCTAATAAAAAGATATATAACATTTTTGTCAAGGCTATGTTTGGAGTATTTTACAGAATATGTGAATGGTACTCTTTGCTTGTTCCCATTCTTGGAAAAGTTGTCAAGGAGTAACAAAAACTAAAGCACAGAACATAGAAGAGCAAAATTGACTGTGATAGGAGAGCCAAAAAGTGTAAAAGAAGGAAGAATTTACCACTGGATCTCATATCTAGGTGGTGTTACCCCTGCGGGGTTGCACAAATATGGATGATGGATGGCAGAAGCAGAGTGGTCTCTAAGTGGCATTAATAGAGAAACCTCTTACAGTATCTCAGTCCATTCAGGCTGCCGTAACAGAATGCCACAGACTGGGTGGCTTAGAAACAACAGAAATTGATTTCTCACAGTTCTGGAGGCTGGAAAGTGCAAGATGTAGGCAACGTCAGATTGAGTGTGTGATGAGGGCCATATCCTGGTTGATAGATGGCACATTCTGTCTGTGTCCTCACATGGGGAAAGGGATCAGAGAGTTCTTTTCTAAGAGCATGAATTTCATTCATTATGACCCAATCACCTCCCAATACCATCATCTTGGGAATTTTGCTTTAACATATAAGTTCTGAAGGGACACATCATTCAGTGTATGGCATCCCAGAGGTGCAGGGTGACAGGGTGAAGGCAACACAGGTCTGGAACCACAGAAAGTGAGTCTACGAGAATGTGAAATGGTACCTGAGAGAACCTGATGCAAAAAATATTGAAAGCCATGATGCAGGATGGAGAGCACCAAGGCAGAGAGAAGACAGAGAAGCTTTGAATCCTGGGTCACTCCAGTGTTTCGAGGTCAGAAAGATAAGGAACAAAAGTGGCAGAGACAACACCTGGGGAGGCAGGATGAAAGCTGGGATAGCATGGAATTCCAGAAGGCAACTTAAAAAAAGAACGAATTAAATGTCCACTATACTTTAATAGGAAGGAAGGAAGGAAGGAAGGAAGGAAGGAAGGAAGGAAGGAAGGAAGGAAGGAAGGAAGGAAGGAAAGAAAGAAAGAAAGAAAGAAAGAAAGAAAGAAAGAAAGAAAGAAAGAAAGAAAGAAAGAAAGAAAGAAAGAAAGAAAGAAAGGTTATTTTGTCAAGACCAGCAGAAAAGAGCCTTCTGGGAGTTCAAGACCAAATAGGAGGAGAGAAATTTGGAAAAGTTATTATAGGTAACTCTTTCCAAGAGTTTTATCATTGTGGGAGAAAAAAAATGTAGGACAATAGCTGAAAAAAGACATAGGGTGAAAGGAGCTTCTTTTTTATTAAGAAGAAAGAAATGACAACACATTTCTACATTTTTGAGAACAACCCAGAAGAAAGGGAAAGATTACTAATGCATAAGTGGAGAAAACTGCTGCAGGATCTTCCTTGAGGGTAAAAGGGGTATAACTCTGGTGCCCCGGGGAAGGAGTTGCAGGGCAGCTGGTCCATATTCACTGGAGAAGAGGCTGAGTATACATGATCACAGATCGAGGTAGGTGGGTGTTAATAGTGGTGGAGCGTTCTCTTGGGTTGCTTCAATCTTCTAGAAACGTAGAAAGCAAAACCATGAGCTGAGAATAGGCATAGGAGAGGAGGTGCTGGAGGCTCGAGGAGAAAGGAGATGTATTAAAACAGTCCTACAGGAGCGGAGGGGAAGTAAATGCACTGGGAACAAATGTATGATAGTGGGCACGTGCAGAGCCCGCTGCAGGATGACGAGGGCATATGGGACAGTCTCTGGAGCCAGGGAGCCTGACTGAGAAGCCAGCCTTCACCAACTTTTACCGACACGATCCCAACAATATAAACTGTGTTAAACTCTCTGATCCTCCCTTTCCTGCTCCATAAAATAGGGATGAGAATGATACTTTCCTCACAGAATAAAGGATTAGATAATCATTCACATATGCTTGAAATACGTACAATATCATAGAATAAAGCCTGAAACAGAATAAGTTTTATATGTGACAGCTGTTATCAATATTAGTGACCATGAATTTAAATTCAAGATAAACACCAGAGACCAACATTTATCAAAACCACTTAACTCCTTGCTCTCTCACCACCTAATACAAATTACCAAGTCCTATTAATCTTAATTTAATTTTTTTCCAAATGTCACATTAGATCATATAAAATTACTGATTTTCTACAAAACTACATACAGTTTGACTTATATGTTCCCTAGTTTGTGTCAGACCAACTTTAGATGAGGGATACAAGCCTACTCGACTGTTGGATTTTTGTAGTGCATTATTGGCGAGCTTCTTCAAATAACAAAATGCATCTGCAAAATAACAAAAGACTGCAACCTTTCCAATCTTTTTCTATAACTCTTCCTATTTTATTCTGGAATGAATCTCATGATATTCACACACACACACACACACACACACACACACACACACAATCTCCTACAAACTTTCTTTCAAAAACATCACTGGCAAAAAAAAAAAAGGTATTTTTCTAAATAGAAGGAAGAGGCATCTAAGTCAGTCTGGAGAAAAATGAGTGATGAGCTCTCAGAAGCTGAATGAAAAGTGATGGATTCACTGGGCAGAATGATCAATGGAGACCTGGAGGGAGAAAAGGGAGCTCCAGCAGGGACCATCCCTGGGCCCCGGTCTGAAACAGAGATTTCTCTGAAAAATATCACGATGAAAGATAAATGATGAACCACAGGAGAGGCAGAGCCCTGAAAACAACCACCACCAAAAATCCCACAAAAAACAGTCTGCTCTCATAAACACACACATACACACACACTCTCCCTCAAGTCTGAGACAAAATGACTTGCATTGTTTTTCTGGCACTGCACACACACTGCAGCGTTCCACTCAATCAAACATGCGTTCCATCCTGAAAACTTCCAAATGACATTGCAGTTATTCTGGTTTGGGTCAAAGGATTCAATTAGAAAGGAACCCAAACTCTTCTGAACAGTTTTATATACTTTCTGGATAATAATATACTACTTTTTAAAATGTGGTTACAGTTTCTGAAGAGTGAAAATATCATTGAAATTCAAGCTGCCTCTTGGATTGTAAGAGAGCCATTGTTTGCTTGTGCCCCGGAGCTGCCTTCCTTTTAACCAGAGAGAACTGCGGCTGTGCAGGCTGCAAAGTCTCCCTGGGTTTGAGCATAGCATTTCACAAACATAATCAATTTTAAAATATGCAAACTTCTGCCTATGCTTACACAGGGACTTTTTTTTTTTTCTAACTTAAAAGAGCAAAAATAAGTTATATTTCCAGAATTCACTACCAAATTACTTCATTTAGAAGTTGAGGTGTCAAGATGCATAATGCATAGGTAATTTATGTGATTTTTAGGCATTTTAATCGCCATACTCAAAATTGAATAAACTATAATAATGAAAACCCAAGCAATTGCAGTAACCCTTGGCTTAATCCATATTTAACGAGTATTGACAGGCACTTTTTTATTAGGAAGGCTCTAATCACATACCATCTGCTGCCTGTTAAAAGAAATCAATTCAATTATTAAATTACAAATTTAAGGACTGGGTTATAAATATGTTTGATTAAAATGGACCCTGGGCAGATTTCTTTTGGTAGCATCTGGTACAGCCAACTCTTGATCATTTAAGTGTGAATAATTCAGTCCCTTTCCTTCTTTTTCTCTCCTGCTTTGCAATTTCAATGTATTTGCCAGGAAACAGGCAGAATAAGAGGTGATGAATATCCCTCCATCCCTGCCAGGTGTATGATTCCATATTAAAAGCAATAACATCACGCATTGTTTGGCCCTGTTTTTAATGACAAAAAAAATTACCAAAACACTATGCAATTATAAGCCCCCCTATACACTAAACACCAAACAGTATTTTTCATTGTACCATATAGTTTTCAGATTAATAAATTTCTAGACTCACAGACACATTTACTAAAGGAAATTGTTATAAATCATTGCTTCGTAATTGACTCAATTCTCTCTGAGTCCATCTGTGAAATTTACTGAATCAGTGTATAAAACAATCGAGAATTTTAGCTGAACACAGCGGATAGTTGCTTTCATTCCTCAACTAATATAAGAATAAAAGACAAAAAGATATAAATACAAAAGTACAAAGAGATTAGAAAAGGAGATAATGGCAGAAAGGAGATTTCAACAAAATTTTGAAAGATGGAATGGAGATGGAGATACTGTAAATGATTCAGCAGAGAAGAGTAAAAGTTCGAATATCTAACAGAAATACTCAGAATTTCCGCCATTGGAGGAATGATGCCTTGGAAAGCAGAGTTAAGTTGCAGGAATACAAATTAGGACTTCAAAGCTGGTATACAAATCTCAGACTCTCAGATCCCGCCTGTAAGCAGCACAGCCAGGCTACTGTCCTTTATCAGAATAATAATAATAATTTTTGCTCCTCCATTCATCATACAGAAGACCAAAAATTGGCCTCTACAGAATCCTAGACTCTCCAATTAGCTTCTAATTGTGTCATTTATACAAGAGTGCGTAGCAAAGGATCACTAATATTTTAGAAGGCGCGTTGCTAAATGTTCTCCATTTGTCTCTCCAGAACCATTGCTTCCTTCTTCCCCTGCAGTGTAGCTCAGGAGGCCAAGCCCTGCAGACTGCATTACCAGGTTCCCCAGCCGTGCCTCCCACTTAGATTAGGTGAATGGGAGGTGCGAGCCAGAGACGGCAGGTGAAGAGTGACATCATTGCTCCCTGCTGGGTCACGGGTTAGCAGTAGCAACATTCCCTTATTAAACAATATAATACGCTTTATTAAACAATGTAAGTTTTTTGTTGTTGTTTTTGTTTTGAGTAATTATTTTCAGGCAATCCTCTCCTCTAGCAGCAGCTATAATGAGTGTTCTCTCCAGATCTCAATATTTCTCCCCCCACTGCCCTGTAGGCCTAGGGCAGTAACAGCTCTTTGTTGCTGCTAACCTCTGGTTTTTCACCATCCCTTGCTGTTTAACCTCTGCCCTGCAAAGAGAACTTGTCTGAATGTACCAACAATTCCCTACCAGGATCCTAATGGATACAGTCTCTAACTTGAAACACACAGACCAAGTGTAACAAGCAGAGAAAACTTTTTAGAAATAGCTAAGAAGGGAGTGGGGTGGTAGATGAAGGTAAACGGGGTCAAATATTTGGTGATGGAAGGAGAACTGACTCTGGGTGGTGAGCACACAATGTGATATAGAGATGATGTGTTACAGAATGGTACACTTGAAACCCATGTAATTTTACTAACCATTGTCACCCCAATAAATTTTAATTAAAGAAAAGAAACAGAAATGCTAATAATAGGAATAGAAGATATAAAAAAAAAAAATCAAAGAAATAAGATACTAAGACGGTACATCTAATGAACAACAATAAAAAGAGAATCTCAAAAAAACAATCAGAAAACCAGAAAAGTCTCTTGGAAATTACAGTTTTAAATAAAAACACAATAGAAGTGATAGAAGGTAAAACAAAGAGAATCTACCAGAAAGAAGATCAAAGACCAAAACAGGCAAAGTGAGAAAGAAAATAAAAGAAAATTTCAACCTTACCCAGAACACCTAACATCCTACTAACAGGTATATCAGAAAGAGAGAGCAGAGAAAACAAAGGGAGTGAATTCTCAAAGAAAATACTTTAAGAAATCAGGAACTCTGGATGAGGGATATATAAGAATAATTTGCATTATTTTTGGAACTTTTTTATAATTAAAAAATCATTCCAAAGTGAAACATTTACATATATATGTACATGCCTATATAGCATATATAAAATTTATGCTATATATATATATATATATATATACACACACACATATATATACATATATACATACATGTATATATATGTGTGTGTGTGTGTGTATATATATATATATATATATATATATATATATATATATGTATATATATATTGAAGTAAGGATAAACAAGCTCCACACAAAAGATCAAAATGGCATGGGACTTCTGAATTGCAACAGTGGAGGTGTGAAAGCAATGAATCAATAATTTCAAATTTTTGAGGGAAAATTTCTTTCAACCTAGAATTATAAGGCCAGTCGAACTGTGAATCCATTCTTAAGTTTACAATAAAAATAGTTCAATCCTCATAACAACTGAAGAACATTTATCATCAATGGTCTTTTCCTTAGGGAGCTATAATAGAATGTGTTATAGAAAAACGAGGTAGAAAACCGAGAGGAAGACATGGGATTCAAGATATAGGCTTTTCTTCTGCACAGCAAAAGAAACCATTGACAAAATAAAGAGGCCACCAACTGAATGGGAGAAGATTTTTGCTAACAGTGCCTCCGATAAGGGGCTAGTATCCAGAATATACAAGGAACTCATGCAACTCAACAACAAAAAAACAAACAACCCAATTGAAAAATGGGCAGAGGACTTGAAGAGACATTTCTCCAAAGAGGACATACAAATGGCAAATAGACATATGAAAAAATGCTCAACATCACTAATCATCAGAGAAATGCAAATCAAAACCACAATGAGATATCACCTCACCCCAGTCAGAATGGCCATCATCAACAAGACAAATAGTAACAAATGTTGGAGAGGCTGTGGAGAAAAAGGAACCCTCATACACTGTTGGTGGGAATGCAGACTGGTGCAGCCGTTATGGAAGGCAGTGTGGAGGTTCCTCAAAGAATTACGAATAGAATTGCCATATGACCCAGCAATCCCTCTCCTGGGTATCTACCCAAAAAATCTGAAAACATTTAGAGATAAAGACACGTGTGCTCCAATGTTCATTGCAGCTTTGTTTACGGTGGCCAAGACATGGAAACAACCAAAATGTCCTTCGATAGATGAATGGATAAAGAAGTTGTGGTACATATACACAATGGAATACTATTCGGCAGTGAGAAAAGATGATATAGGAACATTTGTGACAACATGGATGGATCTTGAGAGAGTAATGCTGAGCGAAACAAGTCAGACAGAAAAAGCAGAGAACCGTGTGATTTCACTGATATGTGGTATATAAACCAAAAACAACAAAAGAACAAGACAAACAAATGAGAAACAGAAACTCATAGACACAGACAATAGTTTAGTGGTTGCCAGAGGGTAAGGGGGGTGGGGGGGGCAGGTGAGGGTAAGGGGGATCGAATATATGGTGATGGAAGAACTGACTCTGGGTGATGAACATACAATGGGATTTATAGATGATGTAATACAGAATTGTACACCTGAAATCTATGTAATTTTACTAACAATTGTCACCCCAATAAATTTAATTTAAAAAAAAAAAAAAAAAAAAGATATAGGCTTTCTGACACGGGAGCGAGACAGTAAGAAGTCCCAGGAAGAGAGCTGAAGGACTCACCTACAGAGCAGCTCATCCTGGCAAGAGCAGGGGCGAAGGGCTATAGCAGGAAATTTCCGGGAGAAACAGAAAGGATATTGTGGCTTAACTGATGTGTTTCAATATTTGGAAAATTATTGGTCTATTGAGTATTTGGTGGAAAATGGAGATGGGTAAAGACAAAATTAAGCAAAATGAAAAATAAAAATGAGACTTGTTAATTCCAGAAAAAAAAAAAAAAAAGGTTGTGCCAGAAAGAAAACCATCAACAGTATTCACATAATAATGATGATGTGAGCATTGATTATTGGTGAAAATGAAAACTATAATACAATCACACTGAGATGATGGGTGTAGTGGTAAATGAGTGAGGTGGTCTAAGAGAAGCACGTTATCATCACCATAACAGGAAGCAAATAAAGTCTGAAGAAGGTAATCAAGACATAACAACATTTACATGTTGTTTAACAATATAGATGTAAATGTCAAAAGAAACAGCAAGAGTTAAAAGTTATCACCTTTGTAGAAAGAGACTAAAGGTTGAAGAGGGTTAGGGTAGCAGACACCTCCTAGTTAGGGTGAGCTTAGCATTTTAATATTAAGTGCATATATTACTTTGATAAAAACAAAAGTAATTAAAAATATAAATATGAGCAAGAACTCCTGATATGTCCTATTATAGTAAAATATGTTTATATCTATATTATTTGTGTAGATAGATAAATTTCATTATCTTCAAGGAGATTTATGAAATAAATAACTTGTAGAATGAAAATAATGATGTACCTTTAAATCACCTAGACCCATGTTCATCTGCTCGTACCTCCTTAGATTTATCAAGAATAATCATAATTTCAAATATTTACCCCACTCTCCTAATAAGTATGCTTATGCTTGTCAGATAATGTGACCTAATTTTCTGATTGAAAATCATTGTTACTCGAACTATATCTTTAACCTATCACTAATTTAACTTAGGCATATCACACTTAATGCTGTGCTATCGTGAACCTTTCACACAAGAACCAGAAAAAAATCTATTGCATGTATCTTCAATGTGATAAAGTTTACCTTTTTTTTTTTTAGACAAAACAATCATTGTGCTGTTTTAACCTTGCCATTTAAAGAATTATAGCTACCATTCTAGAAATATAGATCCATTTTGAAATCACCTGCCCCAGTTTGCTTAACTTTTACAGATAGTTAAATGATCAGGTGTGCTGCGAGTAAAGTGAAGAGCTTTAAAAGAGAATATATAAATGGTAGACGATGAGGCAAGGGGGAAAAAAGAAACACCAATGCTTTGATATCCATGAATTCACGGAATTCTCTTAACCAAATGAAAGAGATTATCTACACTTTACAGATGAGGAAACTAAGGTACAGAGAGCTTTCATCTTGTCAAGGATCACAGATCAATTAAATCAAATAATTATTGTTGTGTACACAGCTACTGTGTACCAGATACCGTACCGCCACGCACTAGGAATACAGTGGTGATGGTTTTCAAGGAGTTTACAAAGTCAGGGAGAACAGATAAATCACTAACAGGTAAGTAGGGCACTATGGAAGCATTTGAGATGGGCAGCTAATCCAGGGCTTCCTGGAAAGCTAGAATCTAAACTGAAAACTGAAAAACAAGTTGGCATTAACTAGGCAAAACAGGTTAGCTTTCATTCTAGTACTATTGCTCTAGCATTTGTTGATATGTATTGGGCACCCTCTGAAATACATACCAACAAGAGGATGCCCAATAAATACAATTCATGGTTCCCATCTATTATGGACTGAATGTGTTCCCCCAAAATTCATATGTTGAAGCCCTAACCTCTGATCAATGGTACTTAGAGGTGATGCCTTTGGGAGTTCATTAGATTTAGATGAGCTCATAAGGATGGAGTCCATGATGGGATTAATGACTTTATAAGAAAAGGAAGAGACACCAGAACACTCAACCACATTATCAGTCTGTCTATCTATCTATCTATCTATCTATCTATCTATCTATCTATCTATCTATCTATCTATCACATACAGTCATTTTTCTCTTCAGCATCTTTGCTCTTCCCTCCCTTTGGAACATGCTCCCACCATTTTTTCCCAGGCCCAACCTCTTATCATCTTTCAGATCTCCATTTAATCATCCCCTTCTGATAACTTCCAGGACCTGCCCTGAGTCTAAGGAAGCCTCACCTACCTGTCCTCATGGCACTGTCTCAGCCCCGTATTCTTTAAGGACTTCATACCATATGATATTACCCATTTTAATTGCATACCTTTATCATATATCTCCCCTTAATAGAATGTAAACTTCATGAAACCAGAGGCATTTTCTCATCCAGTACCCTACCCCAACCCAAAACAGTATGTGGCACATAGTGGCAGCTCAACAAACATTTTAAACAAATGAATAAAGGCTGCTGGACTAAGAAAGTATAAATCAGATACAGAGAATTTAATGGTTTCATGGGGAAGTTGGCATCTACGTAGAATCTTAACAGTATCTGTGAGGTTTACCTCACAGAGAACGATATTCTGTCCAGGAAGCCAGTGTCCTTAATTTCAGTTGCTGTCCCAATGGAGCATCAGAATTTACTTTGATCTTGACACACAGTGTATTAGTGTGAGAACTTTACATCTCACCCTGTAGTTCTTGACAAAGAGCTATACCATCCCTTTAGGGCACATTTTTTTTTTTTTTTTGGGGGGGGGGCTGTGGACTATTTTTTGACAAATATATACAATGAACAGTACATGGAGTGTTTTGCTGGCACGTAAGTCCCGAGATTGAGGGATGCCAGATGTCCTGAAGCACACTGGCAATCCCTCACCATGAAGTACCCTGATAAAAACACCAGTATTGCTTCCCTTACAGATACTGCACGGCTAAGCTTCACAGCTTCCTTGGCTACTAAGGATGAGAATCCAAGATTTCGGTGTTTCTCTTATTGAACAACTGTACCCGCTGGCTCTCTAGCTAAAGGATTCTCTTCCCCCTGCTGACATGTTTATGCTTAACTAGGAAACATTCCCTGAACTGCCTCTTCCAACAATTCCTTACTTCTAATTAAGGTAAATCTCCCAGTTGTACATGTCATGCCTTTAAATCTGCAACATTTTGGTAAATATCTGACAAATCATTTTTTCTCACAATCTATAGTCTAAAAAGGACTTGACCTAACAGCATTGTAACTTAAAAATTTTTTAATCAGTTTTTTTTAAATAAATATACTAAATTGGTATTAACCTATATTAGTACGATTGAGTAGATGAAGACAGCAGGAAGAGGCAACATAATCAGGTATTTCTTTCACTCAACACATATTTGCTTGAGCCCCTGGTGTAGAAGCAGTGGACTAGGGATATAAGTGATGTAAGCATTTGTCTTAGTCAATTTGGGCTGCTATAACCAAAATACCACAGACTGGGTGGCTTAAACAACAGACATTTATTTCTCACAGTATTGGAGGCTGAAAGTCAGAGATCAGGGTACTAGCGTGGTCAGGTTCTTGGTGAACGCCCTCTTCCTGGTTTGCGGATGGCTATTTTCTTGCTGTGACCTCACAGGGCAGAGAGCAGAGAGAGGAAGCAAGCTTTATTGAGTCTCTTTTTATAGGGGCACTAACCCCATTCATGACGGCTCCACCCTCGTGTCCTCATTATTTACGAAACACACCCCCTCCTAATTGTATCACATTGGTGGTTAGGATTTCCACATATGAATTTTAGGGGGGACACGAACATTCAGTCCATAACAGTACATATAGAACTTGTCCTTGCACCAAAGATATTGGGAGACAATTCTCCATCAGTCTCCCTTGATTCTGTACAAAGCACTAACTGCCTTTTTATTCCAGGATATTTTTTCAAGGATGTTTGTAGAATAAACAGTCTTGGAAGACAGAGAGAATAAAGGGTAGGTTTGCTGATTGTCCAATATAAAAATATAATGTCCGTCTTAAAAGCAAAAAAGTCTAGAAGACTTATTTGCAGCCCATTATAAAATATTCAGCTTTCCAAAGTTTGGGGTTCCTCAACTGTGACACAAAGCCCCTGAGCACACAAAATCCACCTGGGCTTTCTCTGTGTTACTCCTATAGGACTTGGAGAGCAAGAAGAACCAACAAAACATAAAGCTCATACTGCTTGCTATGGCCTAAGTTTTAAAATCCTTTGTCTCTGATTCAGGATTCTCGTGTCTTCTGCTAGCTCCCATGAAATTGTGAATTGCTAATGTACCAGGCAAGTAGGGTAACTTCTCAGACTATTTACAGTACTTGACAATACAAAGTAGCAATTACAGTGTAAACTAGCATATAGTATACCTTTTAAGATATATAATAATAAAGGTCACTCAGAAGTGAGAAAAAGAAAAAAATGTCCTCAGTAGTATTTTAATAAGACCTCAAAAACAAGTGTTTAAATGTATAAGGAAAATATATTTCAAACAGGAAGAAATGTCATGTGTAGAACTACAAAATTGAGATATATGATGCAAGTTCAAGAAGTGACAAATAAAACTTTGGGTTGGACTATAGAGTTGGTGAAAATAAAGCTAAATATAAAGACATTGCTTTCTGGCATGCAATGTTTATTTCAAGAACTTAGATTGGAGAATCAATGATCTACTGCCCTCAGAGGCCACTGAATAGCCTAGAATTTGTATCTCTATTTGGGAAATATTCTAGGCTGGTTCCAAGATAGAGACTAGCTGCATAACCCTCAGATCACATCAACACTCATTGGACAACTGAAGTGACTTCTTCACTGGTCCCCTAACTTCTGTTTGTCCTACCCACCAGACCACATTCCTGTCTCCACAAACTGGTCAGAAACATATTTTTAAATTGTAAGTTAGATCCAAACACACCTTATTTAATCTTCGAAGAACTTGGAATAAAATCTAAACTCTTATCAATCTAGTCCTGCTTATCCCTCCATCAGTCATTCTGAAATTGCTGGAGGCTCAGTGTGGACAAGTCTAAGAGTTAAAAACTCGAAGGGGACCCAGTGATGGGGTGGAGAGCAGGGGAGGACTCACAGTTTTGTGAGTTTTACCTCCAGGAGCTCTACCAGGTCTCACAGTGAAGATGAGAGAAAAATCCCTTTGGGCTTCTGGTAAGAGGAGGGGAAAAGTAATCATTTGAAATATGCCAGAGCATTCTGCCCTTCTTAAGTTAAGAGGGCCAGCCTTCAAGAGAAACTATTTTATCAGAACCTAACCTATTGGGGTTTTATCAGAGCTGAACCAACCAGGGGAAGGGAAATACCCAACTCCAGTCCCCTCTAGCCATTCTGTACCACCTAAGGGGGAAATAAATAAGTAAATAAATAAGCACTTGTAAAATTCACAGCCCAGGTAACAGGCTCACTAAAAGACTGAGACCTAATCACAGGACTGTATGATGCTTCCCCTTCACTCTTCCTTACCACCACATTACTAACAGCCTACTTACTGTAGTTTCTTTTATCCAGTACATCATATCTGGCTATCAGGAAAAAAATTACAAGGTATACTAAAAGGCATAAAACACAGATTGAAGAAACTGAGCAAGCATCAGAGCCAGAATTATATATGGCAGGAATGTTAGAATTATTACAGTGTGAATTTAAAACAATCATGATCAATATGCTAAAGACACTAATGAAAAAAGTAAACATAATGCAAAAAACAGATGGAAAAATGTAAGCAGAGAGATGGAGATTCTAAGAAAGAATTTAAAAAATTCTAGAGCTCAAAAACACTATACCAGAATTTCTTTCTTTCTTTCTTTCTTTTTTTTTATGACTTTAATAGGCTCATTAGTAGACTGGAAATGGCTGTGGAAAGAACCTCCAAGCCTGAGGATATGTCAATAGAAACTTCTAAAACTGAAAAATAATGGCCAACAACTCACCAAATTTGATAAAAGATGTCCATTTATACATTTAGGAAGTTCACTAAACCCCAAGCAGGATAATTATAAAGAAAGCACAATCAGACATATCATAATCAAACAGCTAAAAGAAAAGAGAAATTCTTGCAGCAGACTGAGAAAAATGATTTAAAAAATCATTGCTAATTTGTCATTAATAACAGCAGTGGATAAAAGACAATGGAACAACAATAAGTGCTGAGATAAAAAGAAAACTGTCAACTCAGAATTCTATATCCAGTAAAATTATTCTTCAAGAATAAAGGTGAAACATATATCAGATTATGAATAAATTGCAAAAATCCAGCATTGATATATCTGCATCACAAGAAATGCTAACAGAAGTTCCCCAGGTTGAAGGCAAATTACACTAAGTGATAACTGGTAGAAGAAGTGATAAGAATCAGCATATGAGTATATTTTCTATAACAGCCTAACAAACCACCCCAAAACTTAGTAGCTTAACATAAAAATATACTATTCTCTCTAATAGTCTTGTAGGTTAATTGGGATCATTGGGACAATAATTACTTGTGATCTTTCATGTGGTTAGTCAGATGACAGTGGAGGCTGGAGTCATCGAAAGACACAATCGGCAGTATGGCCAGGATGGCTCACTCCATGGCTGGCAGTTGATGTAGCTGCTGGCTAGGAGCTTACTTAAGACTCCTCCACATGGCTTAAGCTTCTTACAGGATGGTGGTTGAGTTACAAGAGGGAATGTTCGAAGAAACTGAAGTGGAAGCGTCAAGGCTTTTTATGTGTTAGCATTGGATGATTAAGACCATTGCTTTCACTGCATTTTATTGATCAAGCACTAAAGTCAGCCCCAAGTCAAGCGTACTGGAAATTAGACTCTACATTTCAATAGAAGTTATAATAAAAATAAATATATGTGGCCATGTTTAATCCATCAGAAAATATAAAACATAATTTATCACAAAATATCTTAATTTCTTTGTATCATATAATAATTTAAAACAAAAAATATAACATCATAATATAGAGTTTATAATGTATGTAGTTGTAACATATATGGTACAATGGCACAGGAGCAGAGGACCCAGTAGTATTAGACTCGTGGAAGATTCTATATTTTTATGGATTAGTACAATATTAACTCTAAATAGATTTTTATCAGTTAAAGATGCAAACTGAAATTCCTAGAGTACCGCTAAAAGGTTTTTACACAGGAAGAACTAAAATTTCAATAGAAGTATAAAAATAATGCATTTTTTAAAATATTTGGTTTGCCCTAAAGAAAGTAGGAAAAGTGAAACAAAGAAACAAACAAATGAAATAAATGAGACAAATAGAAAATAATAAAATAGTAGATTCAAATACAATCATTTCAATAATTATGTTAATTTTAAATGAGTAAACTTTCCCCGAAGAAGGCAAAGATTGTCACATTAAATAAAAAAGCAGGGACCTATAGTAGTCTTTTAAAAATTATTTTAATATAAAGGTACTAATAAAATGAAAGAAATGGGATGAAAAAAGATACACATTTCCCCAATAGAGTATTTCTATAAAACCTTTTGTGAGTAGTGTAAAGTGAAAAGTATCTCCTACCTTCCCAAAGTTCACATTACACTACTTTGCTTTTACAAAAGACCAACATTAGTACAGTAATGGCTTTTTTATAAAAACAAAAATCCTCATTGGATTTCTTTCAGTTAGCAAAAACAGATACTAATGCAGTCTTTTGTAAAAGCCAGGTATTCAGTGTAAAGCAAACTTTTGAAAAGCAGGGGATACCTGTATACCATGAAAAACACTAAACATAAAAAAACAAAACAAAAAAAAAACAAAAACAAACAAAAAAAACCCTGGAGTGGCTATATTAACATTGGACTATTTGGTCCAATGTTAATATAGCCACTCCAGGGTTTTATTGTTTCTTTGTTTGTTTGTTTTTTTATGATTAGTGCTTTGTGTCTATTTTTTATGATTAGTGTTTTGTGTCTATTAGTGTCTATTTTGACAATCAGAAGTATTACCAAAAATGAAGAGATCTTTCATCATGAAAAAGAGTTAACACATCATGAAGACATAACAGCTATTAATGTGTATGCACCTAACTACAAAGCTTCAAATTACTTTATCTTGCTATGCATAATGCGCACCTATGCTTTTGGCCCAAATTTTCAGGGAAAAAATCTTTCATTTTAATTGTTTAATTCAAAATTTTATTTGCTTACATTTAGTTACTTGATTTTTGTATTATAAGGAAATTTTAGCATTTATTTTATAACATATTATGGTACAAGAAATTTTATGTAACAAGTAATTATGGAACACAAGAACAGATACAGGTACAAGAAATTGCAAGAACCAGTAACAAATTTACGATATTTATGCATCATAGAAGGCCAAGAGATCTTTGTCTTTGCAAGTTCCTCGTAAGTTCAACAAAATTGATTATTGTATTTCAGGGTATTATTATGCATATAGATATCATTATTGATTTCTAGAGTTACACTTTTAACTCATAAGCATAAATAAAAGAATTAAAAACATTTATATAGATACAGAATTAGTACCACTAATGTATAATGCACATCCTTACTTTTCCCTCACAAATTTGGGCAAAAAAGTACACATTATACACGTCAAAATATGGTACACGAAGCAAAAACTAACAAAAGTAAAAGGGAAACTAGGTAAATGTAACATCAGAGATGTATATTTTTGTATTCCTCTTCAGTAATTGATAGAACTATTAGACTATCAACCAACTTGATCTTTGACATTCATAGACACTATATTCTCTAACTGTGGAATATATTTCTTTTCAAATGCATGCAAACTTTCAGCTAAATAGACCTCAACTATAGTTCAACTATAAAGCAATACCAATAATAATCCCAGCAAAGTAATTTTATAGAAATTCATCAGCTTTTTCTAAAAATTTATTACAGAAATACAAAGGACCTAGAATACTCAAAACAGTATTGCAAAAGAAAAAGTTGGAAAATGTATGTCACCAGTCTACAAGATTTACTATAAAGCTACAGTAATCAGTTTGTACTTGAAATACAAATAGACAAAATAGAGTATTAGAACAAAATAGAGAGCTCAGAAGTAGACCCATATTTACATGGTTAGTCACTATTTGACAAAGGTCATCAAGTTGGAAAAGAAAAATATTTGCAACAAACAGTACTGGGTCAATTGGATATCCAAATGGAAAGATAAGTAACCTCCACCTCAATTACACATCATATACAGAAAAATATTCTGAGATGAAGCACAGTCCTAAATGTAAAAGGTAAAAGCACAACATTTCAAAATAAAAACAGAAAAAAATGTCTTTACAGATTGAAGTTAAGCAAACATTTCTTAAACAGAAAGCAAAAAGAAATACCATATGAGAAAAAATGAAAAATTAGACTTTCTCAAAATTAAGAATAGCTCAGCAACAGACTTTATTTAGAAAATTAACAGGAAGTGAGAGACTGGGAGAAAATATTGTCAAAACAAGTACTTGACCAGAATCTTGTATTCAGAATTTTTAAAGTATTCTTTTTCAAAAACATATTTTGTTTTGTTTTGTTTTTCAATTACAAGTGATATAGAGTATTATATTAGTTTCAGGTGTACAATATAGTGATTAGACATTTATATAACTTATGAAGCAATCACCCCGGTAAATCTAGTACCCATCTGACACCATACAGAGTTATTACAATATTATTGACTATATTACTTATGCTATACCCTACATCCCCATGACGACTGTGTAAGAACCAATTTGTACTTCTAATCCCTTCCCCTTAATCTACCTTCCACCTGACAACAATCAAAATGTTCTCTGGAACTAGGAGTCTGTTCCATTTGTTCATTTATTTTGTTCTTTAGATTTTCCATATAAGTTCAGTCATATGGCATTTGTCTTTGTCTGACTTACTTCACTCAGCAAAATGTCCTCTAGTTCCATCCATGTTGTTGCAGATGGCAAGATTTCATTCCTTTGTATGGTGTAATATTCCATTGTATATATGTGCCACCTCGTCTTTATCCATTAATCCATTGAAGAACGCTCAGGCTGCCTCCGTATCTTGGCTATTGTAAATGATGCTGCAATGAACACATGGATGTACAGATCCCTTCAAAGTTGTGTTTCTTGGAAAAACACCCAGAAGTGCAATTAGTGGGTCTTTCTTTGACTCTTTTTCTACCTTTGTTTTAAAGTCTTTCTTTTTTTTTTTTTTTTCCCTGGTATAAGTATTACTTTCAGTCTGTGTGTTTCTTTCAATCTGAGGTGAGTCTATAGTAGGCAGCATATGTAAGGGGCTTGTTTTCTTATCAATTCAGCCCCCTATGTCTTTTGATTGGAGCATTTAATCCATTTACATTGAAAGTAATTGTTAATAGATATCTAGTTATTGCCATTTTATTATTCATATTTTTAGATTCTTCTTCTTAAAGAAGTCTCTAACATTTATTGTAATACTGATTTGGTGGTTATAAACTCCTTTAGTTTTCTCTTGTCTGGGAAGCTCTTTATCTGTCCTTCAATTCTAAATGATAGCTTTGCTGGGTAAGTCCTCTTGGTTTTCATCACATTGAATATTTCCTGCCAATCCCTTCTTGCCTGCAAAGTTTCTGTTGAGAAGTCAACTGACAATCTTATGGGAGTTTACTTGTAAGTAACTAGTTGCCTTTCTCTTGCTGCTTTTATTATTCTCTTTGTCTTTAACCTTTGGCTTTTTAATTATGATGTGTATTTGTGTGGGACTCTTCAGGTTCATCTTGTTTGGGACTCTCTGCACTTCTTAGGTTTGTATGTCTATTTCCTTTACAAGGTTAGGGGTGTTTTCTGTCATTATTTCTTCAAATACATTTTTAATTGCTTGCTCTTTCTTTCTTCTCCTGGTACCCTTATAGTGTGAATGTTACATTTGATGTTGTCCCAGAGGCCCCTTAAACTATTCCGATTATTTTGGATTCTGTTTTTATTTTTGCTGTTCTAATTGGATGTTTTCAGCTACCTTATCATCTAAATCTCTGATTTGATTCTCTGTTTCATCTAATCTACTATTGATTCCCTCTAATGTATTCTTCATTTCAGTTATTGTGTTCTTCATTTCTGACTGGTCCTTTACTATGTTTTCTACCTCAATTTTTATGTTGACTATCTCTTTGTTGATATACTCACTGAGATCACTGAGCATTCTTATAGCCAGTGTTTTGAACTCTGCATCTGGTAGATTGCTTGTCTCATTTTATTCAGTTCTTTTTCTGGAGCTTTGTTCTGTTCTTTAATGTTGTAATGACAGGAGGGTACAGCAGTTACTGATATGAATGTTGCCCATCCGGCCAAAGGGCCAATTTATCCAGATAAGCAATATCTATTGTTCTTGCTTGGGACCATCAGCCCAAGGCCTTCCAAAGCCTGGCAACGTGCCTGTCACGTCATCCTGATATAACTTAGCTACTTTTTCTCTTTATCTGCTGATGTGGGTGAAACAGACAGAACAAAGAGGGAACACTCTCAACCTCTGATCAAGAATTTCTTTAACCCTAACCTAACCATCGCCTCACAACATGGACAGAACAACAAACATTATCTCATATCTCCCCTACTCGAGAGAATGAGACCAAACAGAAAACCTCATCTCACGTCTCCCCTGCTCAGGAGAATGAGACCAAAGAAGGACAGAAAAGCAACCTCATCCCATATCTCCCCTGCTCGAGAGAATGAGACCCAGAAAGCAACATCATCTCATATCTCCCCCACTCGGGAGAATAAGACCAAAGAGGGAAATTACTCAACCCCTGACCATAGTACAGAAATCACCTCACATACAGGAACAAATAAAAGCTAATAGAAAAAAGCTCACATCAACCAATGAAGACAAATTTTCCTTAACATCTTCCCTATAATTCGGCCTCAAAATTTGTATTCATTGGTAATCAATGTAGTCTCTTATATGAGAGAACAAAGAATCCACAAACAAAACCATTACCTCACATGCAGTCTCTCATGTGAGGGAACAAAGAAACAGACAAAAGCTAACCATCACCTCACATGATGTCTCTCATGTGATGGAACAAAAAGCAAACAAAAAGTAAACCATAAAGCTAACCATCACCTTACATGACGTCTTTCATGTGAGGGAACAAAAGCAAACCAATGACAAAAACTCACATTAACCAATGAAGACAAATTTTCTTCAACAACTTCCCTACAATTCGGCCTTAAAATCTGTATTTATTGGTAATAAGTCATTATTGCCACCTGTGTACGAGTGGCATGTTAGTACACCTGATAAAACTGTAAACAACCTGTATAATTTATAGTTTAAGGTCAAAGCTTTAGTATCCAACAAAGTCCAGCAACAAACTAGTAATTGTTTTTCAAAGGAGTATAGGCCTTGGTGGCCTCTGGCAGCTTTTTGTTCCAAAAATCTAATAAGCAGTCAACAAACACCATCTACACCTAGCCAAAAATTTTTGGTTTTTTTACCTCCTTTTCCCATGACCATCATTAATGTCTGCCGGACATCTTCTTGTTTGGCATGATGCAAAAAGCATCCCAATTTTTGTAGAGGCCCATCCTATGAGCCCATTCCTTCACTAACAGTGCGAAGTGGGTGTCCACCCATCTCAGGATGTGGGAAGAGACCCTGGGCCCCCGGGACTTTTTGAAATAAGAAGGTCACCCTGTTTACTGTGCCAATTATGTAATGATGAGCGGGGGGGGGGGGAGGGACGAGGGACACAGGCTAGAATGGGGCTAATGAATTTATTTAGCAATATCTAATCAATTTATTTAGCAATATTTAACAGCAAAAAACAAAGTAATTAATATAATATGTCAATGACAGAAAGTAAGGTGGTTAACACTAAACTATATACATTGATAACAATGTCATGTCAAAGTAGTACACATACATATAAGTTTAAGAGATCTCAACATATGTTTACTATTGATCAAAAATCATTTGGCTAAATACACAAATAACATCAGTAAGAAATATCCAAAAACAGTAATAAGCTCTATAGGATAGTAACTATTACAGGAGATGTCAAAAGCTCATCAAACAGGGGGAGAACAGTACTAGAAAAGTCATAAATCAAAAAGTTGTCAGGTCTATAGCTGAGAGAAACTCAGGTGTCTCCTACACCGCCGCTTGCTAGTTCCCAAGAACATTGTTGTTGATGACATTGTTGTGTTGTTGTTAGAAGTCAAAGTGTCTTCTGATGTTATAAGCTGTAAACTGCATATAAGTTTTCAAGGTGTTAACAGTCTGAAGAATGTTGTAGTTGTTACCGTTGCTGTTGTTGTTAGAAGTTAGGACGTCTTCTGATGTTGTAATCTGCAAGCTGCATACAAGTTTTCTAGATGCTAACAAGTTCTCAAGAAGGCTAACCATGGGAACAACACCGGAGAGACCAGTAACAGCCAGACCTTATCAGGTTTGCAGCTGGAAATCAGGAGATTCCCTGGTGTTGTAAACTGCATGTTGTTGGAAGTCTTTAAAATGTTAGAATGATGAGAAATCACCAATGACAAATGACCAAATGATGAAATAATAATTAATAACAGTGTCAACTGAGGTCTGTGTTATATATTTTCTCATATGTACCTTAGAGCCAAGTTTCTTGTTCCTGCCTTCCCCTCCAGGAATGGCCAGTTCCGGGAGGGTCCAGCAGTTACTGATATGAATGTTGCCCATCCAGCCAAAGGACCAATTTATCCAGATAAGCAATAGCTACTGTTCTTGCTTGGGACCATCAGCCCAAGGTCTTCCAAATCCTGGCAATGTGCCTGTCACGTCATACTCATATAACTTAGCTACTTCTTTTCTTCTGATGATGTGGGCAAAACAGACAGAACAAAGAGCAAACACTCTCAACCTCTGTTCAAGAATTTCTTTAACCCTAACCTAACCATCGCCTCACAACATGGACAGAACAACAAACATCATCTCATATCTCCCCTACTCGAGAGAATGAGACCAAACAGAAAACCTCATCTCACGTCTCCCCTGCTCAGGAGAATGAGACCACAGGGGGATAGAAAAGCAACCTCATCCCATATCTTCCCTGTTCAGGAGAATGAGACCCAGAAAGCAACATCATCTCACATCTCCTCTGCTCAGGAGAATGAGACCAACGGGGGAAATTACTCAACCCGTGACCATAGTACAGAAATCACCTCACATACAGCAACAAAATAAAGCTAATAGAAAAATCTCACGTCAACCAATGAAGACAAATTTTCCTCAACATCTTTCCTACAAATGTGGCACATGTTTATTTGTCACCCAATTTCCACTGCCTCCCTATATTTTTTCTTTGTATTAGGTAGAGCTACTATGTCTGTGGTCTTAGTAGAGTGGCCTTATGTAATAGGTGTCCTGTGGGGCCCAGTGGTGCAGTCTCCCTGGTCACCTAAGCCAGCCCTGTAGGTATGTCCTTGTGGGGTTGTGTTTGCCCTCCAAGGGTAGTTGATCGTTGATTGCTTATTGTACGTCAGTGGAAGGGATTGACCCTTGGGATGATAGGTTGTGCAGATTGGCTGTGGATACAGTAGAGGAGCTGTCGTGCAGTGGTTGACCCCATGGATCAGGATTTGCTTTAGCAGGTCTCTAGTGGCTGCTCAGTCTGCCCTTTGGGTGTATCATCTGTGAATGTGGCCTGACGGTACTCCTGGAAGGGGCCTCACTGTAGGCCAAGTTTAGGCTCCAACTCTACCTTGCGTGGGGCCACCCGGCATGTGTCACAAAGCAATCTACAGATGTCCTACCCATGCTGGGCTTGGAAGTGCCTGGGAGAGGCTAGGTTGAGAACTGAGGCTAATTGCCACTAGTGCTGGGCTTGGAGCTATTTAGCAAGAGGTACAGGACATGCTGAAGCCAGATGCTGTTTGTTTGGGTTTTATAAACCTTTGAAAAACTTTAGGAAAGACCACATCATTAGCCAAGAAAGGCTGTTTGTATGGAAAATCCACTGGAAGCAGCTTCAGTGGTCCCACAAGTTTGGTGGGGCAGGGTCTCCAGGAATCACCAGGGCGAGACAAACAGTGTAACCAGGTTCATGGAGACTCAGATATGGTTGCCACCTGTGTCTAGCAGGGAGGACTCAACAAAGAATCAATGGCCTCTGCCAGCACTTTTTTTTCTGGGAGAAAGCTGCCCCCCCCCACCACAGTCCTTGCGCTGAAGCCAGAAAATTCAGTTCCTCCCCATATGTCCCTGGTGCCTTTCAAGCTGTTGCTCTAGTGCTGGAGTTCAAAGTGAGTCCACCAGTCAGTAGGGTCATGCATAGGCCATTTAAGAGGACCACCTGGGACTCTAGCAGCTCTCTATCTCATTCAGCCACAATCTCCACTGGTTTTCACAGCCAGAAGTTTTGAGGACTTCTTCCAGGCACTGGAGCCCTGGGCTGGGGGGGAAACTCATGTGGAGCTGGGACCCCTTGCTCCTCAGGGGGGACCTTTGTAGCCAAAATAGCCCTCCTGATTTTTAACCACCACACATGGGTGCAGGATCAGCCTGTTCTGTGTCTCCGCCCCTCCTACCAATCTCCATGTGGCTTCTTCTATACATCCTTATTTATAGGACTTCTGTTCAGCTAGACTTCAGGCTATTCTCAATGATGGCTGTTCTGTAGTTTAGTTGCAATTTTGATGCAATTGTGAGAGGATATAATTAGAGAGTTTACCTACTCTGCCATTTTGACTGGAAATCTTAGAGAATTCTTACAACAGACACTTGACAAATGAATAGCTAATAAGCACAGTATCATTTGCCACCAGGGGTATGCAAATTAAAACCATAAAGCATCACTGGTGGAAATATAAATTGGTAGAGCTACTTTGTACATATGTTCAGCACTTTTTATGAAGTTAAACATAAACCAAGACTTTGACCTAACAATTCAACTCCTGATCATTTATCCAAGAAAAGTAAAAACATTTTCCCCCACTCCATAAGAAAGACATATAGAAGAATGTATACAGCACCTGTTAAACAATAGCCAAAACCAAATTCCTTTCAATTGCACATGAAACATTCAGCTAGATAGACTACATATTGAGCCATAAAATGATGGCACTATCCACCATTGGGAAAATGGAATGACAAACTGCCATATACTCACACAATGGAATACTACTCAGCATGAAGAAGAACTAATTACTAACACATGCAAAAACATGAATAAATCTCACAGGCATTGTTCTGAGTGAAAAAGGCAGAATAAAATGCATTTTATTGTGTGGTTCAATGTATATATGAAGTTCTAGAACTGGTGAAACCAAGTTAATGCAAAAAAAAAAAAAATCAGAACAGTCATTACCTGGGTTGGGAGGGCGGTTGGTGGTGGCAGGAGTAGATTGCCTTGGAAGGGACACAGTGAACTTTCTGGGCAGATGAAAATGTTTCGTATCATGATAAAATGTGGTTTACTTAATTATGTACATTTGTCAAAAATTGTAAAGATAATATTTCTGCATTTCAACATATTTAATTTTACCTAAAAAAATAAAAATTGAGTCCCCACTGAATTATTATTGAGTAAGGAATAGACAGGCTAGATAATATAAGAATAGCAGAATGATGATCATTGTTGAAGCTGGGTAACTGGTACAAGGGATTCATTAAATTATTATTTTTGCTTTGAATATGCTTGATATTAATTATGATAGTAATTTTAAATTATTGTATGATTCATTCACTCAGTAAGCAAATATTTTAATGATTTCAATGTGCCAGGTGATGTTCTAAGTTCTGATGATTCAGCGATTAAAATAACAAACATTGCTATTGTCATGGAGTCACATTCTAGTAGAGAAAGATTGAAAAAAATGAATAAAAATAGTAAATAAATAAACAAACAATGAATAAGTAAAAGATAAAATATAGCAGGTGGTCACAAGTGCTCTAAAGGAAATGTGGACAAAGAGGAGAAAAGGGAGTAACAAGGGCTGGTGATACAATTTTAAATGGAGTGATAACGGACTCACTGAGAAGGTGACATGTGAGGAAGGCCTGGAGAAAGTAAGACATAGATCATGAAAAGGAACAGAAAAAGCAAATGTCCAAAGTGCGAGCATACCTGGCATATTCAAGGGACAGCAAGGTTGGGAGGGAAGCAGATCATTAAGGAACCTTGTAGGCCAGTTAACAATTTGGTTCATAATTGTTATGAAATGTGAAGTCATTGAAGGGTTTCAAACAGAGTGATGACATGATCTTATTTACATTTTACTGGAAACATCTGGCTCTTGTGCTAGGAATAAATTTAAGAAAGCCAAGGTGGGAACAGTGAGAATATCCAGATGTGAGAAAATGTGATAAGAGAGTGCTGGTTTGTACCAGTGTTGTAGCTATGAAAGCTGTGGGAAATGGTCAGATTTGGGGCATACTCTTAAGTTAAAGCTGCCAAGTTGTGCTAAAGAATTATTTCTAAAATCAAGAATGATAAAGATGAAGTTACCTTTTATGGAAATGGAAAAGACTGCAGGGAGACTAGATTTGGAGATGCTGGCTAAGAGTGCTCTCACAGTAGATACAAAAAATATATTTTATCCCCTCCATTTTTCTGCTTCCAAATGCTGTTGAGTTTGTACCTAACAGGTGGAGCTATTCAGTATGAAGAGGACTTAACCACACAATGAGGATGCCATAAAACCAACTCCAACTTTCTACATCTGGATTTCTATTTATGCAAAGTAACAATTTTTATTGTTTAAGCCATGTTTCTATTATCTGTAACATATGAGGTCTGACAATTAAGTTCGTGTACTTCTTGCAATGACATTGCTAACCTTTTTTGATATCAGAGGAATGATTCATTAAGAATTTGTACCAGTTAGACAAATAGTTAACCAAGTTTACTGTTTGGAAGTGCTCAAAAGCCTGTGTGAAAAGTTAGACGACCTGAACTTTTTGCCAATAATTCATGGCTCTTGCATCATGACAATGCACCAGCTCACACAGCACTGTATGTGAGGGAGTTTTCAGGCAGTAAACACCCTCCCTATTCACCCGATCTGCCCCCCACTGACTTATTTCCTTACCCGAAGATAAAGGAAATGTTGGAAGGAAGACATTTTGATGACATTCAGGACATCAAGGGTAATATGACAACAGCTCTGATGGCCATTCCAGAAAAACAGTTCCAAAATTGCTTTGAAGGGTGGACTAGGTGCTGGCATCTGTGCATAGCTTCCCAAGGGTAGTACTTCACAGGTGACTGTAGTGATATCCAGCAATGAGGTATGCAGCACTTATTCTAGGATGAGTTCGCAAACTTAATTATCTGACCTTGTAAAGCATAAGCACTTCCCCTGTTCTTGAAGTGTGATCCCTATACCAGCAACATTAATCTCAGCTAGAAACTTTACAGAATAGACTCCTATCCTCTACCCCAGCCTCTGAAGATGGGACCCAGCCATCTATTTTAACAAGCCCTCCAGGTGATGCTGACACACTTACAGTATGAGAATTCCTGCTCTGTGCTTTAATGAGTTGGAGCAGATGGATAAGATGATTTTCATTTCATTCCCCTAAACTCTGACTCTGAAATGCAGGTTCCACAGGGCAGGACTGAGAATCCACTTCAAGTGAAAGATCTCTACTTCCATCTTAGAAACTGCACACGTCAATCTATGGGAATAATCATGAAAAGTTTGAAGCAACTGTTACCACAGGTTTAATCTCCTAAGTATAATTATTCATGAGAGATATTGAAAACTTAGCTACTGGGAGGAGTGGGAGGTATTAAGGCCTGTTACAGTCTCCAGAACAGCCCTACCCCTCAACACACAACATCACGGCCAAAGCTAATTTCACAGCCATTGCTAATACCCTTATTGCCTACTTTAATCACTTCACCTATAATTCCTAAACTTGGACTCCCCTGTTAAATTTATATATCAGTTGCTGGCAGCAGCTAAGTTTTTAGGCATGGCCAATCATGTTCCATACATTCTGAATATAAAACATTTAAAACTAATTTAGTGGTTATGTCTAGCGTTAGATATTTTAAGTGGAGCAATAAGCTCTTATTGGTTTCCTGACGGATGCAACATGTAACACAATTACCACTGTGTATTTTGATTGTCAAAATAATTCATTATATCCTACAAGTATATTAGCTTTTTTGAAAAGAGAGAGCAGGCAATGTCAAATAATTTGAAAAAAAAAAAAAGTTGAGGATAAAAGGGATCAAATATAAGGTGAGGGAAAGAAAACTGACTTTGGGTGCTGAACATACAATGCGATATATAGATGATGTAATACAGAATTGCACACCTGAAACCTATGTAACTTTACTAACAATTGTCATGCCAATAAATTTTAATTTAAAAAAAAGTTAAAACTGAAGGTCATCAAAGTGCTGTAGACAGCTTTTAGAATTAGTTGAAATTCAGGTACATTCTCTGAACTCATTTGAAGTCTCTTCCCAAATATACAAGTTGTCTGAAAGCAGCAATTTGCCACCGTGGTGAGCTGTTAAGCAATTATCAGCGACAGGTGTAGCTCAGGGATTCTCCAAGCAAGACCTGCACGCAGGCAACTTTTTAATTCTTTCAGTTGAAAGTTACTGGATTATTTGACACAGTTCAACCAGCTTCATTTTATTTATGATAATGGGACCCCAAGATATAAAATCCACTGAGAGCCTACTAAGTGCCAAGCTCTGTGCTGCATAAATTCACACATAGCGTCTCACATATATATATTTTTTGAATATATTTATTTATTTATTTTTAATTAGTTTCAGGTGCACAAGACAAAGCAAAACTTAGACGTTTATCATTTATATCCCTCACACTGTGTGAACCTCCTTCCCCCATCCACTATCCCTTTGTACGTTCCCCAAATTAATTTTCAAATATATATTTTTGACCGCAATTTAAAGAAGAGGAAACTGGAACTCAGAGAAGGTAAAGGGTTTTTCCACGACTCTAGGACTAGTGTTTTGGAATTCAGGTGTCTCTGATCTCAAAGTGCTTCTTCCTTGGATAGCATGTTAGGATTCTGTGTATAATAATTTGCCTAATTCTTAACACCATTTGTGATATGAGAAGCCTATATCCTGATGTGTTAGAAATCAAACATAGTCCATATTTCACTGTAAATTTTACAAGTTGTCCCATTGTGACACAGTCCTCAACAAAACCATAAGTGGTTACATTGATCTCTGGGGCCATCCCACTTCCTTTGCTTGGGGAAAGAGAGTAGAAAAAGAGTGGGTAAAGAAGGAAGACAGGCAAGACCCCAGGCACTCACCCAGTCCCTACCATGTGGTAGGTGTGGTGCCCAATCATTTTGCACATGTTAACTCATTTTGCAATACTCTCCCCACTAGCCAATGGTGAACTCTAATCTTAAATTGGTGAGATAATTTGCCCAGAAATTCCAGGACCACTCAGAGATGCGATTGGGATGAAAATTTAGTTCTACCTGTTCAAAAGTTATTGCTGTTCTCATTACACCTTTAAGATAGAATCCTCCCTCCTCTCTTTCTTCCTGGAATAAAACCCTAATAGTAGAATTTCAGGCAACAGGACAAGTCCCCTATTTTCTGCTGCAGATGAATGCCTTCTTCGGCCACTCTGGCTTTAGGCTCAATTAACACTAAAAAATAAATGACTGCGTCACTCAAAAACTCCATTTTTAGCTAAGCACTTGAACTGCTATTCTTCCCCTCTCTCTTTGCTGCTGAGCTCTGTAGTTGGGTTTCATCACCTTTGATTTCCCTTGGGCAGCTTTCTGATGGATTCACTTTGAAATAACTAAGGGTTGAAAAGAGAAAAAATACAAGCAACTGAAGTTTACAATACTGCGTTTGGAAAATTAAATGCAACTCCCTTACAATACATGTATTTTACTTAAAATGCAAATCTTAATTATAGATTGATTTCCTTTAAATATTGCATAGGCATTTTCATTAAGAAATTGCTGTTTTGTAATCCACTCATGCACTTCTCAAACAGGAAATTTTCAAAACCTAGGACATATTAAAAGGATTACTTTACATAACAGAGTAGGACATTTTTCATTGTAATATTTTCTCTCATTTTAATGAGATTCTCAGCAGTTATCAGTACTGTATTTATCAGCACACATTTATCAAAATAAAAAAGGTTAGGCCTCCACATACAGTTAATCTGCAATGATTGTCAAATGTATTCTAATTGATTTAATGTCCATTAAAATTCTATTTTAAAATGTAAAACACTCAGACACGTAATAAATAAATGATCAGCCATCTAGCACAACCAGAAAAATCACGTTGATTATAAATTATTCAAAGCGAGATGGTGTATCAGCAAAATCTTTAGACCATCTGTGTCTGAGAATTAGATAAATAAGGAAGAAGAAAAATCAAGGTTTTAAATGGATTTTCATGGTCGAATTGATATTATGCTTCAAATATCCATTAATAGTTATAAGGAAATAATATGAAAACAAGCCCAAGTATTTATATTACTTTTGCTATATTCCACTGAAGAAGATAAAAATCAAGAATGTTCTATTAAAATTACAAAGATTATTCATTTTCAGGTTGTGTGTTAGACCAACTTTTCCAGGAATCTAATATGCTATGAAATAAATCTCGATAAGCCTAAAAATATTTTCAGAAAACAACAAGATGAATTTAGTGCTTATTAACAAAAAAAACAAAAAAAGAAAAGAAAAAAAGAAAAAGGAAACAAACACACAAAGCTTAACCTATGCATAGTTTAAGCACTTAACACTTTGGAAGAAATAAACAAGTATATTAGATAAATAGATACAAACAGACAGATTATATAGATAAGTTTATATATCAGAGAGAGAAAGGGAGAGAGAGACAGAGGGAGGGAAGGAGGGAGAGAAAGAAGGAGGGAGAGAAAGAAGGAGGGAGAGAAAGAAGGAGGGAGGACGGAGTTGGAGATATGTAGGGAGAAGGAAAGCATGAGAGCATACTCATAAAATCTGGAAACACGTCAAAGGTTTGTTTGGCAATTTGACCATGTTAAGTGCAGTAAGGAACTGGTCAGATGATAATATGCAAAACTGAATTGGATGAATCTAATGGCCATGTGAAATGGATTTGTGCTTGCCAGGGTTATGCTAAATGTACAGGAATATTCAGCAAAAATCAAAAACACAAATCATCTGACACGATGTTTCATATATTCATGCACAGGGAATGATTTTTTTTAAGCTGCATTAATGCATAGTGTTCACTGTAATTTTGTCCAACACATGTAAGTATTTATTGTTTTGGACAAACTCACTTCTCATGTCCTTTAGGAGTAGAAGTCTATAATCTCTAGGAGTTAGGTCCCCAAGGGGAAATTGATGTGTGTGGGGGAGGACCTGATGTATTTGATTATCTTGAGAGGAGTTTTACAGTTCTATCACAAACTAGGCCAAAAACAACACAAAAAGGCAAGTAAAGTCTTCCGAGGAAAACAAGGCTGTACATCAAAGTAAATTTTATCATTGAATGCAATGTAGTTCACTTGTCAACAATATTTGCATAGTATCAATATTATCCTGTTAACAATATTATCAGAGGGTTGGGACAGGGAACTGCTTTTTAAAATTATAATACCTATGATACTACTTGACTTTTATAGTATATCTGGCTATTTCTATGATTAAAAATTTAAATTAAAAAAAAAGTAAGGAGGACAATTTGTATGCTTAAAGTTCTTTCCAAGTTTCTCATTTTATTTCAAATGAGTTTAATTTCCTGTCTCTAAACTGAGAAGCTGAGCCAAATTATTTCTGTGTTCTCTCCCACTGCTGTTTTTCATTCTATGAATCTATGTGTCCATAAATATGATTTATTTCATTCCATTGGTGAAGAAGAATTATGAATGTGTAAAGTAATAAACTGTTGAATTCATTTTTTGAGCTATTTTCCAGAGTTCACATTTGCTAAGTTAATAGATTGTTTTCAAGACCAAGTTAGACATCATCCTTAGATTATTATTGGTATAATGTAGCTAATCTTCATCTTGGCACTCCAAACTCTAAGCAGCAGCATACACTTAAAAGCCGATGAAAAGTCCCGTGAATGTCATGATAGAATAACCTTTTAAGAAGATGGCTCCCTGGCATACAAGTAGATCCCATTTCCTAGACTTGCCCATATTCTCTCTAAATGACTTTCAAGGCATATTTTTTTTTTTTCTGAATTGATAGTTACATTTTTGAAAATGAATTTAGTGCTAAAGCTAATTATACAGAGAGAACCCTGACTGGTTTATGACAGGGTGAATTCCAAAATCAAATAATCACAACTTACTTTTTCACATTAAAGGTCAAATTTACAAAATGTCTCCTGAAGGCACAAGTCAGCTTGTCGACTTTATCAAATAAGATTTAGATGTATTGATGCAGTCATTTTGATTGGTAACCCAACTATACAGAATATGCTCTACCAGAAAGATTATCTAATGCTATATATCGCATTCTCCTAACAGATACGAAAGCTGAAAAAGCAGAAACATTTGGGTATAGTTGTGCATGAAATCTTTTATGTACATGGCTTCAACCTTCTTATACAAAGCATCTTAGAAACCAAGAGCAATTGTATGTGTACCTTCCCATTGAAACAATGCAATATTATAGACATGATCATTTGAATTTTGCCAATATATTTTATGGCTGAATCAATTAAACTATTTTAACTTAATAAATGTAGAGGTTTGCGTTATTTTTCTTCAAAATAGAAAAGTTTTAAAATACAATGGAAATGCATCCGGTGTGCATTTGTAGTCAAAATAGTCTAAGATACGGTGAGAAGTACTATGTCTTATTTAAAATATTTTCGGCCTTAAACGGAAATCTAAACAACCAGAAAAAATGTTAAAGCTAATATTGTAGCATTTGAGCATCTCCTTGGTAATATTCTATGTTTAGTGAGCCTCGGTAGGGCCAAGGTTAAACTCGTCACAAGGTCAGGAAGAAGTCCTCATGTATTGCTCCTTCAAAAATAAATCACTGCCCATTTGTTTCTGTATCGTGCTAAGTAAGGTAAGATGCAATGTTAAAGTATTCCTCAACTCTGAAAATTGGGACTTGCAGTAGGTGGGTAGCTGTAGCTATTAGAACTGTTTAAGTTGTAAGTAAAAAACCTGAATAAAATTAGCATTTTTTTTAAAGGGAGATTGTTTATGCAGCTGAGAAGTCCAATGCAGACTGTGAAGCACTGTCACAGGATTCAGTCTCCTTATCTCAGCTCTGCTTTCCCCTGCATTAGTTTCATTCTCAGATTTTATCATTGGGTCTTAAGAGAGAGAGTTATGTATCCTTCTTGATGTCAAGGGGCCAGATGGGGCAATAAAAGAACATATTCCACTCCCCAACTGTCCCAGAAGAAATGTCCTGGGCTCTGATTCATGCCAAGTCCATCATTAAACCAATCCCTGTGGCCAATGAAATGTGGTACTGGGAGGGGCCAAGACTGAGTTAGCCGTCCATCAGTTCCGCCCACAGGCTAAGAAGGGGAGTTGATTCTGTTTCCTGACAAAGAACTCCAAAATCTCTGGCCATTTCTTTGCTGTCAAAGGGTCTTTTGTTTTAATGAGGTGACTCTCAGTGGACTCTTGGATGGGGGCTAGTCACCAGAAAGACCACGCTATGATTAGAAGCTTGGGACTTTCATCCCTACTTCCCATTTCCAGAGAGGAGAGAGGGGCTAATAATTGAGCTAATAATTTGTCATTCCTACATAATGAAGCCTCCATAAAAATCGCAAAATTATAAAGTTCAGAGGGCTGCCAGGTTAGTAAACAAATCCATGTGCCAAGAGGGAGGTGGACCTGGACTCCACAGAGACAGCAGGTTCTCTGCTCAGGACATTTCCAGACCTCAGTATCTCTTTCCAGATCTATGTATCTCTTTATCTGGTTCTTCATCTGCATCCTTTATTATATCCTCTATAATAAACTAGTAGACTATAAGTATTTCCCTAAGTTCTGTGAGACATTCTAGCAAATTATCACCCTGAGTTTCCCAAGACCTCCAGTTTACAGCCAATTGGTCAGAAGTACAGCCAACAACCTGAGACTTCCAATTGGCACCAGAAGTTGGGGTAGTCCTTAGAGACTGAGCCCTTAATTTGTGGGATCTGACACTAACTCTAGTAGATAATGTCAGAGCTGAATTGGATTGTAGGACACCAAGCTGGTATTGGAAAATTGGGCAGTGTGAAAAAAACAAACAAACATACATTTGATTACCAGAAGTATTGAGTGTAAAGGAAAACACAGCGAGGTTTTTTTGTTTGTTCGTTTGTTTCCTAGACAGGAAAGATTATATGATTCTCCAGGAGAAAACTAGAGTACTCTTCCCAAAGAAAAATAAATACATACTGGATGGCAAAACCAAAAATGTTCTACTAAAGTTCCTATCTGTTCTTTCATTCATTTTCTCCCTAACTATAATTTCCAGTTTGCTCCATAAATCAAGAAAGATATTGTTTATCGTTAGATTTTTGTTTGCCAGCAGCATGCCAGAGAAGGCTAATCATCTCCTTGATTCACAGTTTTATCTAAAATGTAATTTCTCTGCACCACAGCCCTCCCCATGCTACCACCATAAATTTAAAAGGCATGGATGAGGTTCTTCATTACGATAATGACATAGCAATAATGTGAAATATTCTAATGAGCTAGAATTCCTGAAACAAGTAGATGTGTTTTTGAAGCTCTGATTCTTAAAATTAAAAACTTAATATTATAGTATCTCAGCTTTAATGGATATAGTAAATTCATTTTTCAGATCAAATATTCATGACACACTGGTTTAAGAGCATGTTTCCACTTTTTTAAAAAAGCTAACCAATAGTTTTCTTTTCCAAAGCATCAAAGCACTTTATACTATATCTCTATGTTCTTCAATTGTATTTGCCAAAGTAATTGCAAATGTTAATTCAAGTTTCACAATGAGGGACAAACTGTCTTTAAGAGATTATGAAGTAATTAAAACGTAGGGAGGGCCAGTGTCCATGAAAAAAAAAAAAATCCTACATCTTCATCCAGTCAGTGATAATCCAGGGGAAAGATGGCACCCCATAAATTGTCAGATCTCTAAACAAAGAAGGAATTTCCGAAGATCCTTCCATATTCATGACACACACCCTCTCCCTTACACCTGACTTCCATGCATTATTATTATTCAGATAAGATTTTAAGCTTTTTTTTTTTTAACCACCTATTTTATCTTTTTTTTTTTTAATTAAATTTATTGGGGTGACAATTGTTAGTAAAATTACATAGATTTCAGGTGTACAATTCTGTATTACATCATCTATAAATCCCATTGTGTGTTCATCACCCAGAGTCAGTTCTCCTTCCATCACCATATATTCGATCCCCCTTACCCTCATCTCCCACCCCCCACTCCCCGCCCCCCTTACCCTCTGGTAACCATTAAACTATTGTCTGTGTCTATGAGTTTCTGTTTCTCATTTGTTTGTCTTGTTCTTTTGTTGTTTTTGGTTTATATACCACATATCAGTGAAATCACATGGTTCTCTGCTTTTTCTGTCTGACTTGTTTCGCTCAGCATTACTCTCTCAAGATCCATCCATGTTGTCACAAATGTTCCTATATCATCTTTTCTTACGCCAAATAGTATTCCATTGTGTATATATACCACAACTTCTTTATCCATTCATCTATCGAAGAACATTTTGGTTGTTTCCATGTCTTGGCCACAGTAAACAAAGCTGCAATGAACATTGGAGCACACGTGTCTTTATCTCTAAATGTTTTCAGATTTTTTGGGTAGATACCCAGGAGAGGGATTGCTGGGTCATATGGCAATTCTATTCGTAATTCTTTGAGGAACCTCCACACTGCCTTCCATAACGGCTGCACCAGTCTGCATTCCCACCAACAGTGTATGAGGGTTCCTTTTTCTCCACAGCCTCTCCAACATTTGTTACTATTTGTCTTATTGATGATAGCCATTCTGACTGGGGTGAGGTGATATCTCATTGTGGTTTTGATTTGCATTTCTCTGATGATTAGTGATGTTGAGCATGTTTTCATATGTCTATTTGCCATTTGTATGTCCTCTTTGGAGAAATGTCTCTTCAAGTCCTCTGCCCATTTTTCAATTGGGTTGTTTGTTTTTTTGTTGTTGAGTTGCATGAGTTCCTTGTATATTCTGGATACTAGCCCCTTATCGGAGGTAATGTTTACAAAAATCTTATCCCATTCAGTTGGTGGCCTCTTTATTTTGTCAATGGTTTCTTTTGCTGTGCAGAAGCTTTTAAGTTTCATATAGTCCCATTCGTTTATTTTAGCTTTTACTTCCATTGCCTTTGGAGTCAAGTTCATAAAATGCTCTTTGAACCCAAGGTCCATAAGTTTGGTACCTATGTTTTCTTCTATGCAGTTTATTGTGTCAGGTCTTATGCTTAAGTCTTTGATCCATTTTGAATTAACTTTGGTACATGGTGACAAATAGCAGTCCAGTTTCATTCTTTTGCACGTGGCTATCCAATTCTCCCAGCACCATTTATTGAAGAGGATGTCTTTGCTCCATTGTATGTTTTTAGCTTCTTTGTCAAAAATTATCTGTCCATATTTATGTGGTTTTATTTCTGGGTTCTCAATTCTATTCCATTTGTCTATGTGTCTGTTTTTCTGCCAATACCATGCTGTTTTGATTATTGTAGCCCTGTAATACAAGCCAAAGTCAGGAAGTGTGATACCTCCATTATTGTTCTTTTTTCTTAAGATTGCTTTGGCTATTTGGGGTCTTTTGTGGTTCCAAACAAATCTGATGATTTTTTGTTCTATTTCTTTAAAATATGCCATTGGGATTTTGATGGGGATTGCATTGAATCTGTATATTGCTTTGGGTAATATGGCCATTTTAACTATGTTGATTCTTCCAATCCATGAGCATGGAATGTCTTTCCATTTCTTTGTGTCTTCTTCAATTTCTTTAAAAAATGTCTTATAGTTTTCAGCATATAGGTCTTTCACATCCTTGGTTAAGTTTATTCCTAGGTATTTTATTCTTTTTGCTGCAATTGCAAAAGGAATTGTTTTTTGTATTTCTTTTTCTGAGATTTCATTGTTAGTATATAGGAAGGCAATGGACTTTTGTGCATTGATTTTGTAGCCGGCAACTTTACTGTATTCGTTGATTGTTTCTAATAGCTTTTTGGTGGAGTCTTTAGGGTTTTCTATATATAGCATCATGTCTACACCTGATTTTCTCTGGGTACCATTTGCTTGGAGTGTCAATTTCCACCCTTTCACTTTGAGTCTATGCTTGTCCTTGTAGCTGAGATGTGTCTCTTGGAGACAGCATATGGTTGGGTTTAGTTTTTTGATCCAATCTGCTACTCTGTGCCTTTTTATTGGTGAGTTCAGTCCATTTACATTTAGGGAGATTATTGATATGTGAGGATTTCCTGTCATTCTATCTTTAGTTTTCTGGTAAGGCTGTGTCTCCATTGTTTCTTTACCTTTTTGTTGTTGTGTATTATTTCTGTGTGGTGGTATTCTATGATGTTTCCCTCTGTTTCTTCTTTTATTTCAGTATATATTTCAGTTCTGGATTTTTTTTGAGTGGTTAGCCTTAAGTTTATGTAAAAGAAAGCTTGATAATTAGAGCATTCCATTTTCTTCAGCACGCTTACTTTCTCCATTCCCATATTCCGGTTCAGGCCTTTACTCTCCCCCTTTTTGAGTTGTGGTTGCTACAAATTGTCCCTGTTGATGGTGGTCGAATAGCCTCCTTTAGTATTTCTTGTAGTGCAGGGCGTGTATTAGAAAATTCCCTCAGCTTCTGTATGTCTGGAAAGGTCTTTATTCCTCCTTTATATCTAAAGGATATCTTTGCTGGATATATTATTCTTGGCTCATGATTTCTCTCTTTCAATAGTTTGAATATTTGGTTCCACTCCCTCCTGGCTTGTAGAGTTTCTGCTGAAAAATCTGATGATAATCTACTGGGCTTTCCTTTGTAAGTTACCGTCTTCTTTTCCCTGGCTGCCTTGAGGATTCTTTCTTTGTCGTTGATTTTAGACAGCTTCAATACAATGTGCCTTGGAGAAGGTCTGTTGGGATTGAGATAACTAGGAGTTCTATTTGCTTCTTGGATTCGAGGATCCAGTTCTGTCCACAAATTTGGGAAGTTCTCATTAACAATTTGTTTCAATATATTCTCTGTTCCCTTCTCTCTTTCTTCTCCTTCTGGTATGCCCATTATTCTTATATTGCTCTTTCTGATGGAGTCAGAAAGTTCTTGTAGAGTTCTTTCATTTCTTTTAAGTCTCAAGTCTCTTTCTTCTTCTATCTGTGTCATTTCCAGATTTTTATCTTCGATGTCACTGATTCTTTCCTCCATCTGGTCAACTCTACTACCTAAGCTGGTTATTTCATTCTTAATTTCTTCTATTGAGTTCTTAATCTCCAGAAATTCCATTTGGTTCTTTTTTAAAATTTCAATCTCTTTTGTAAAATGCTCATGCTGTTCTTTGATTGAGTTTCTGAGTTCATTTAACTGCCTATCTGTGTTTTCTTGTATCTCTGAGTTTTTTCAGAACTGCAATCTTGAATTCTCTGTCATTTAAGTCACATATTTCTGTATCTTTAAGTGCCTTCTCTGGAGATTTTTCACTTTCTTTCTGAGCTATCTTGTTGCCTTGGTTATTCATGGAGATTACTGGTTTACTATTTCTCTTCCTAGACATCTACAGGAGTGACTTCTGCAACAGGTTGATAGAAAGCGGTCTTTCTTTTGTTTGTCAGTGCTTGTTGGTAGAATGTTTTATTATTTCTCCAGCTGCAACTTATTTTTCTTCTCCCACACAGTAGTACTATGTTTTCTCTGCACTATTCCAACTTCTCACACAATGGGGGAATTCCCTGGGAGATGGGCTTCTCCTCTGTTAATAGTTCGTCTAGGTCACAGGGCGCAGTGTCCCGGTGGGTATGCGGAGAGCTTTTGATGTTCCAAAGCTCTTCCAGCTCCTGATTCAGAGCCCGTATGTTTCAGCAGTTCTGTTTACTACTGCAGGGATCCGCCCAGATAGGTGGGGTCAGGGGCGGGGTGAGTTGTGAGAGGTGGCCCAGAGCAATGGCGGCAACCACCACCACATCCGGTCCTGCTTCCACAGCTCTCTCCCCTTTGCCGGAACTAGTTGGGCTGTGAATTTGTGTCTGCGTTCCACAGTTCTCAAAATAGCAAATTTTCTGTTGTTTTGATCTGACACTGCTACTGTTTCGCTTCTAGCACCGGGCAGGTGGGGGCGGGGCGAGCTCTGGGAGGGGAGGGAGGGGGCGGCTAGTCTCAGTGCCTAAGGCTCCGTTCTCTGCTCGGCAGTGCGGGCTTAAACCACCGTTTTCAGCCTTTTTCCCTCAGTCTTTACTCCGAGGTCTCTGCCGTGAGCGTTGGGTTCAGCCGTGTTATATGCTGCCCCCTCAGCCCTGTGGAGCCCAGGCGGAGCCCTAGCAGTCCGAGTTCTTCCCTCTCCCGCAGCTGCGGTAGTTCTGGGAAGCTGCGAGCTCGGCGCACTGAGCGAGGTCTGCGTCCTGCGCCCGCGCGGCTCCGTCTCCGCGCACTTCTCCCTTCCCTCCTCCTCCCCCCACTCGCGCAAATCTCCCACCTGTAGGTGATTTCAGTCGGTAGTGGGCCTCTTCATCTTGCCTGTCTGCTGTGCAGGGAGTCCTTTGTGGAGTTTTTGTTGTTCGATTCTTTGTAAATTCCAGGGGAGCTTTACAGAGCCTCACCTCACTCCGCCATTTTTCCGGAAGTCAACCACCTCTTTTAAAATAATCATTTGAAAACGAAAGTCCTCAGCTGCATCAGACTGGTCCACTCGGCCTATTTTTTGTTTCTGATTCCAAGTGATTTCATTTGACATGGTGCTCTAAAACAACAACCTCAAAATGTCGTGGATACATCTTTCAAACAGCCTAAGCTTCTTTTTACAACATATTATACATAGTTAATTCTCGTTATTTATGGTAGTTATGTTCTGTAAAGGCACTGTGAACAGTGAATTAGTGAATATGGAACCATTGCTCCTAAGGGAAGTTCAGGGTTAGATGTTTATGGTCTCTGGTTACAGCATTTTGCTCGACCAGTCAAGTAGGTAGCCTTGTTCTCTGTGTGTTTCTGTTTAAAGACTCCCTATTTGTTGTTGACCCATCATATAGGTTATTGTTACATACACTGTTTATCCATTAACATTGAACTCGCAGCCAACAGCGTTAGAACTCATGCCTGAATGAGGTTTATCTAACACACGTATTTTCTCCATAAGACACATCAGGACCTTTTGCATGTACGAGTAGGTGTACTAGACAGCACTTCAGCACTATGCTTTGGGGCCATTTTAACAACAGATCACCAACAAAAAGCACAAAAATGTGGCACCTCCACACTGTTTTCCATAGCAGCTCTACCACTTTGCACTTCCAACAGTGTCCAGGGTTTCAATTTTTCCACATCCTTGCCAACGTTTATGTTGTCTTTTGTGATTTTTTTTATAATAGCCATAATAACAGGTGTGGTTTTGATTTACATTTACCTAATGATTAGTGACACTGAGTGAAAAACATGATAGTAATGGACTGTGAAGGATACTTGCTGACAGGATGAGAGCTAAAACAAGAAGGTACAACATCATCTTCTGCAACTTCAGTTGGGAATATGAGCTTAAAGTGACTCAAAATTTTTGCCAGTCTACACATATGCATAAATGCCTGCAAAAGCATAGTGAGTATTGATTTTGATGTTACAAATAAAGTTTAGCATGATGGTAAATTTTCAAAAATAGTATGTGAATAATAAAGATTGACTGTATCTCCTATCCATCACTTTTTTTGAATCCTTCTTAACATTTTATAATGTCCTTGTTTTATTATTCACTATGTATTATTCGCTATATTTTATTTGTTCTGAATTTACTTCTCTCAAAGCTTTCATAGTCTTCTTTTAGTTATTCCTCGCTCCTATTTTTTAAAGATTTGAACAAAGCATGTTTTATTTTTCATTATTTTATATTCCCACTCCATTTTGGGGAAACTAGAACAATGTATATTATCTATTTCTTAAGACACAACATACTGTCTTACTCTAGCTTTTTAGATGCCATTCATTCTGTTTCTGCATTAATAGTTCATTTCATGCTGCAAATTAGACACTGGTTAAAATTTTTAGGCTTCTCTAAAGTAGCAACTTCTGGGTGCTTGAGGCCCAAATGAGATTTGCATGATACTGCATTTAGAGATTGGAAGCTGAGCTAGAATTGAAAGCTCATTAGTGAGGAGCTGCTGCAGTACTTTCTCTTTCTTCTAATTCCAGATTGAAGACAGGATATGAGGCCTGGAACTGGAAATATGAAGCCAAGTACAAACTTTAAATTACTTCACTCCTCTCCATAATAAATATAAAATTTTTCTTAACTATATATTTTAAGAGTAAGAAGAGCCACCAAACTTTAGAACCTTATTTGGGCCTCAAAATCCATTTTAACACCTACTATAACTCTTTTCCAATTGCCCGTGCTAATTAGGTATATAGGGGGAAAGGAGAAAATATAGTCAGTATCTTAATTTTCAGTACCCTTCCTTATTTATCAAATTATTTATTTGTAAAGGATTAAAAGTTATTTTTTATACAGTCTATACAATACTTTTGAAATATTAGCCTTAAGACAGGAGAAGAAAGAATCGTTTGGTTGAAATGATGTTAACAGGCTTTCTTGAATTTTCTTCATAGCTCCTGACTGTTTCTTAATAGCTTTCTTTTATCCTTTTTCCCTCCCACTGACACATGCTATATTTTTGCCACGTGTCATTTCACTCACCACTTAGTGAAATTAAATTTCTATCACTGAGAAACAGCAGCATATCAAAGTTCAAATTTATGTTGCTCTATCTTTGTTCCTTGGGTCTGAACCTTGGCCTAATAATCCACAGCACCAGCTATAATCACAGAGAAAATCAAGGTGGGGATAAGGGTTGAGTTAGTGTTGTGAAAGATCAAAGAATCAAAAATAACATTGATAGGGATTTCCATTTTAAAGCTATCAGTCTATAGGTGGTTCTCAGTTGCAGTTGACCAGTTATTGAATTTGGATGTTCTATTTGTATATGTTTCACTACTTGAGGAAACTAACTGTCCTGCTTGCTGTTGAAAATTCAGTCTCAGAAATTATTATGGAAATTATTTTAGATTTCAATAGCATAGATAAGGAAGGCAAATAAATTTAAAATAAGAATGTATGCTGGTCTATATTATCTACTACATAAAGGACCTCAAAGTGGAAGGTATAGTATCGCAAGGACAGAAAATTAGAAGAGGTCACCCCACCCATTTTTCAAGCTTCACATCTGTCAATCCCCCATCATAGGCAGATACTAACACAGGCCCTAGTGTATTGGGACTGGCTCACAAGAACTCCAAGGTACACATCTCTTCCCAAACCTACCTTCAGTATGTTCACAGTGGTAGCCTGAAATTGGCAGAAGGATTTACAATTCAGAAATCAGAAGATGCTACAAATAAGGGTGTGTGTTTCCTTTTTTTCCTTGGAAATTCAGTTGTTAAACATTTATTAGTGCACCATTAGTGTAACTTATTCTAGCATTCGTAAAGGGAGGAAATGTTCATCCCCCAGAGTAACTGGCTTCAGGAAGGAGTGAGACCATGGCTCAGTGGATGCATTTCTTAGGTGTTAATCCCCATGATTTTTCCCTTCAGCTTACACAATGTAAACATCACAAACTGCCCTACTAGCTGTTAAATAATTATTTAGTCATCTGTGATTTTTAAAAATAATTACTAGACAGACACTGCTACAGAATGTCTGAACTGGAGAAACAAGCTCCTTTATCTTGTTGACCATCGTAGGTTGCCTTAGTTTCGTATTCCAAGATGGTAACATCCACATGCATGAATCTGGCATAACTCGTCATTTGCTGAGTCTTCGTCAGTGCCTTTAATAAATTTTTAAAATTATATATCTTATTTATCTTTTTTAGATTTATTTACTTATATTTTATAGTTTTTGTTGCTATTATAAATGATACTTTAAAAAACCTTTTGCTGGTGAATGAGGATACAATTGATTTGTTTCTATTGACCTTATATCCAGTTATCTTGCAAATCATTTTTTAGATCTAATGACTTGTAATATAAAAATGTATCAGATTATTTTTGTAAAATTTTACATAGACAACTATATCAAGAAAAATCAACAATAGTTGTATTTCCCTCTTTCTACTCTTTATGCCTTCAATTTCTTTTTTGTGACTTACTGCATAGCCAAAACTTCCATTAAATTGGTGAATGTATATAATGCAAAGAGCATATCTGGCTTTTCGCTTATTTTTAAAGGAATGCTGCTAATGTTTCATCAATTAAAAATATGATGTTGTATCTATATAATATTGCATATATATGTATATATACATGTATATATGCAATGTTTATTGCCATTTTGTTAGCTACTTTTACTGCTTTGACTTGATTTTATAGAATTGTATTTCATTCCTTCAAATTAATAATTTGTGTAGTTTTCATTATTGCTTATAAGGATATGGTATTTATATACCAGTATTTATAGTACAGTATAGTTAATACTATATATTATAATACTTATAATTATTTTGCCTGCCTATCACCCCTCCTTCCTTCTTCTGAAACATAAACACTCTTTTTATGAAGAACACATTTTAAGTGGTTTATATGGGGGTGAAGTTTCACGTACTCCAACCACAGACCTGAAAAACCAGTTCTTCCAAACCATAGTAATTGCCAGCCCAGTAAGAAACCATCTTAGATGGAAAAACAGAGAATGGACCATTTATATTCTTCTGTGATTATAGGCACTGAGGGCCACATAAACATGGAGCATACGAGTTACCTTGGCTGAGATGCGGTGAGAGCCTGCCTGATAATAAGCTACCCAGGAGGAACGTAAAGCTGGGAAATGGAGAATGACAGTGCCCTGGTCCAATAACGCCTAAATAATAACCTCCACTTTTCAGTTATGTGTGCCCAAAATTCCTCCCCATATCTACCTCTTTTATCTGCAAGTTGATTTTCCACTTCTGCATATAATCAAAAGAATCCTAAATATCGCACAGTTATTATTTAGTCTTTGTATATGCCAGTAATCCATGAATTATGAAAACAGAAGCCATATTCATTTCTACTCAACATTGTATGCATAGTACCCATCAAAATGGCTGGCACAGAGTAGGTAGTTCATTTATGAGTGCATCAATGACTAAATAAGTATGCAAAAATTGTACATATTTTTCTATATAGAATATAAGTGACATATTTTGTCACATCAATCTAACCTAAGTTCAACAACTTATTCTTTTATGCACAATCAAATAATAATAAATAGATTTTTATGAATCTTTCTATCATTTTATGATTGCCATTCCTGTGCATTTTCTTCTCTTTTTATTTAAAGATGTAAACTCTTATTACTGGTCTTGTTCTCCTCTCCTTCAAGCATTCATTCAACAATCATGTACGCTATGTCCACATGACACTATGTTAGATATTCCAGGGGACTCAAATTAAATAAAGTGGTGACTACCTCCAAAAATCCCTTCAATCTTTGCCTGTGAATTCCAAATGCCCTCTGTGTACCTCATAAAAATAAAGCACAAGCAGGGAAGAGAACTGTGGTTACCAGATGGATTTCTAGTAATCCAAATAATAAAGATCTGTAGGTATATAATCTTGCCTGAAACAACTGCAAAAATAAAGAAGAAAAACAATAGCAAGGGGAAAAAAAGTACTACGATGGAGAGGTAAAAATAAAGAGAAATGAAGACAGCCAGAAGCACGTAATTGGAACTGAAACAGATGTTGAATTACCAGCAACATCTTTAAAAGCACATTTTACAAACATCCAATCATTTCTAAAATCTTTATGAGCATTCTTTTGCATACAAATTGCCTATATTTGTTGGTGGAGAAAGATATTTGAGATTAGATGCCTGTGGGAACTCCAGGTGGAGATGTCCACTAGGTAGTAAGTCTGGAGCTCAGAAGAGAGGCAGGGATCAAAAATATGCATTAAGTCACTGCAATTATATAGGTCGTAGCTATAATCGTAAAGGTCAATAAGACCATGCAAGAAAAGAGGATAGAGTGAAAAGAGGATTCCCAGTATAAAACCCTGAGAGCCATGATGGAGAGAAAGAAACCAGCCAGTGAAGGAGACTGGGAAGCAGAAAGTGCTAAGAGGAAAACCACTTACCAAGAGAAGCTGGCGTTGGGAAGGATGCATCTCTTAAAACAGAGTTTCAAAAGGAAAAGTGTTGCCGACGATATCGAATGCCTCATAGAGGTCACATAAAATTATGTATGTAGAGTAAAGAAGTACTTGTTGTCTGAAAAAAAAATGCCTATATTTGGCTATTGCAATGGAGTCTGCATTTATGCCAGGAGACTCTATAAAGCAACACCATTACACAGCATTCTAGCTGTTCTTGTTGCCATTATTAATTTGGCCCTTTATAGAAGTGAGGCATAATATAATCCAGAAAATATTGAATTCCAATTTCCTAATCTTCAAATATAGAATTTCCAACATTCTAACTCATGTTCATGTTGGGGAAATTAAGTAAAATCATGCATTTGAAAGTACAATCTATATACAGTGGACTTGATGCAATTGGTGAAAACTGACAAGTCACTATATCAAGAGAAACATTTTCTATTATAACAAAAGAGTTGTCATGAATTCTGTGTGCCAGATAAGACTATTTCAGGTTACTGTCACCTCAGGAGCTCCTTTTTTTCTCCTCCAAATCATATATATTCTTCCCACTGGCAAAACAAGGATCAGAGCAGAAATCAGACAAAACTCCATAGAGGATGGAAACCTCTTCCTAGGGTAACAGGTTACACCGAATTCTCAGAGACTTTAATGAAGGAGAAAGAATCTCATAAACCACCTTTGCTCAGATATTTACAAGTCAGCAGAAAGAAGGAAATGTGTTTAGCTAAGTCTTAGCAACCTATAAAGTCCCCTACTTAGACCAGCACTATGTTCCCTAGTGGGTTCACCCTGTTATGCTGCTATAGCTGCCTGGACATGTTGCCAAAGCTAAGCTTTCCTGTACATTCATTAAGAGTTGACAAAAATAAAGAACAATGTGGAAGACGATCAGAGGATCATGACATAGGATGAGAACTGCAGAAGGGGGACCAGAGCAGAAGCAGTACTGTGACACTCATTGGTTATAAATGCATTAGATATTTGTTATATCATATATATAAATATATATATGATTATATGCACATACACATAAAATGTATATATACATATACGCATATGTATGTATATACACACACAGTCACAAATATATATAAATATATATTCATGTTTTAGCTAGATGATAATGATAAAAAATAAGCTAACTAAAAGTAAAAATAGAGCTTATTTCATGGAGTGGACTCAGTCATTCAAATTAATTATAAGGGTGTTTTTAAAATTCCTACATTAAAAAGCACCTATATATTTTTTTCTTATTTTGTCCTATATGTAGTTATGAAATTTAAAATAGTGTGTATGATAACTCTTCAGTTATCAAATCTGAAAGACGAGAATAATCAGAAGGGTCTGCACAGCTTGGAGAGAGAAAGGAGGGGAAGAAAGGTTACTTAGGAGTATCAGGGAAGCAGCCTGTTAGCAACCAGTTTAGAAGTATTTGAATATTCAATGACTAGTATGATGAAGCCAGTATGTACCCTTTCTGCATCCCCAGTGACCTGTAGTTAACACCATGGCACCTAGAGCAGACAAACCAAATAAGCAGCACCCCTAACAGCATGGCAACTGAATAAAGCCTGCCCCTGCTTGGGTGAATTATATTATAGAAGAGAGCCTGTTATATGACCCAGCAGGAAACAATAAAATATTCACTGTAAATGCAAACAACTCAACACAAACATGCATGTGTTGCCTGGGTGTTCTGGAGAAGAAAATAAAGAAAAAAGATACTGTTGACCCACCAGGATTAGACCTTGAGCTTAGATTTTTTTTTTTTCCCAACAATGGATGATGCCCGAGTTTGTGTTTCCAGACTCCTGAAATTTCCTCCATTGGCAATCAGCTGTATCCCTTCACAAAGTAGCCAAAACCAACAACAACAAAAGGATCAGCGTGTCTTGTGTTCCAACAGAAGCAGACCCTGAGCAAAGAATCAAGTATCAGTAGTTTGAGAGTCAAAGGGTATTCCTGGCAGGGAGTGGAGATATGACAGCAAAGGGAAAGCTGCGAAGAAAGGCTGTGTCACTCACCAAGCCAGCCACCATTACAGGTAATAAGTGATATAGAACATACTCTCCGAGTTATCCTCCAGAGGCCAGGAGTCAGACACCATCCACCTGCGACTGAGAGTTGCTGAGGATGGTGAGAACATTGGTTAATTTCCTGGCACTTCCTAGACTGCAGACAGAGCTGCCTTTGGATGCTTCCAAGAAATAGCTCAGATGAGTCACAGATAATGGCAGCTGGAACACAACCTTCAGGCAAGAAAGTGGTGCTTTTGCTCAGACTGCCATAACAAAATATTATAGACTGAGTGGCTTAAACAATGGAAATGTATTCTCTCATAGTTCTGGAGGCTAGATCAAAGAGCCAGCCTGGTTGGTTTCTGATGTATACTTACATCACTGGGAGAGACGGAGAGAGGGAGAAAGACAGAGGTCTGGTGTCTCTTGTATATGGACGCTAAGCCCATCACGAGAGCCCCACCTAAACCTAATGACCTCACCGAAACCTAATCATCTCCCAATACCATCACATTTGAGGTTAGGGCTTCAACATATGAATTTGGATACTATAGTATTGGTAAGGCCCTCAAAACACAGGCAGGGTACAGTCTACAGTCGTATTTTCAAACCTCACTTGGCAAGACAGAAACAGGCTATGAACTTGATACATTAGCCTTCTGTTCTAACCACACACAGTCCTAAGATACCAACCTTTCTGCATCAAGGGAAGACTTGAAAATTAGCCCTCCCTAAAGTAATTACACTCATACTTCCGCCAGAATATTTTACATATGATTATTCAGAAGTAGAATGAACTGAATTACAATGTCCCCGATTCCCTATGCAAATGTAAACTTCACAAGAATTAAGTGGAATTTAAAAATGTTTTAATTAGTGATGAAGAATAAGTCTTATCCTAAAGAGTATTCCTCTTTATGGTAAAACAAAACTAAGTAAAAATATCAATCGATATGGTTTAAATTGAAAAATCATTCACTGTGTAATAGAAGCTTCAAATGGATTTGTGTGATGGAAGTTAAATGAGCTAGAAATGAAGGAGTAATGCACTGTGCTGCTCTTCTTTATGTAACGTTTCTTGTGTCTGATGGAATCTGAATTGACCACCTCCTCAGTATCTTATGAGATGGAAATGCCACCATGGAGGAAAAATGCTAGAACTGAAATTCTTGTTGTCCTTGGTATTCATTTCACTTTTATCATATGGAGCCTTGGAGCGTCAGTTATCTTTCCATGCAAAAGTGTATTACCTTCCTGCAATTAAACTTCAAACCAAGCATCTTGAGGATTAAGGCCATATCTCAACAGATCATATCTTTCATTTTTTTTAACTGTGCAACTATTTTAACATTAAAACAACTAAGAATGCACCACGATGACCTTCATACCACCAGTCTAATATCACGTACATTTTTTTCTATCTCCCTTTGAATATCGTCATCCATATTCACACAGTTTAAAGTTATCACAATAGCTTACATATAATTGTATGTTTCCAGGTTGCTATTGTGCCTTCAAATATTCCATCAAGTTAATTTAACACTTTTTATAGCTATTTGCACCTAATTAGTCTTTTCAAAATTTTTAAATTACAAATAATTTTGCAGCAAACCACTCCATGTGAATAGCTTTTATTTAAAATTGTGTTCATAGCATCCATTTCTGGAGTGGGATATATTTTTTAAACCAGCAACAGTGTCTAGAACTTCTTTGTACACAGTAAGCACACAATAAAAGTAAAACACAAAATGGGAAATTGTCAATGAAGAACCGCAAGAGTAGTTAAGAATCTACAGGGATCCACTTCTCAGGAGAGCTGACCACTGAAAGATAGGAGTGGAACCATAAAGATCTTACAAAGCCTGTTAATTAAACCCATTGGATGAAAATATATTTTGCACTACCAGGAGGAAAAAATATATGATAATTTAATAAAGTGAGGAAAATATAAGTACGCATATAATTTAGTTTGAAAATCTAAAGATCAAATCCTTACAGTTGTTCGTACAAGGTTAATACAGTGTTACCTGGGTCTGGGACATACTGCTCAGCAGGTACTTGTCCTCTGACCCAAGTCCTAGTCCTTCACAGTCACCCTTGTGCACTCAGGGGGCTCCACCTCCTGGTTGGCTCCCCAGGAGTTTCAGGATTAGTGGCTGAGAATCTGCATTCAAATACAATCAAATCTCATCCCTTCAGGGGAATTCCCTCTATTCTTCTCTTCCCTATTTCACGAAGCATTAGCCAACCAGATAAACTAATTTAATAGCATTTTAATTATGTCTTGTACCTTTGCTATTTCAGACTCTGCTAAATTGAAATTGCACATCAGACAGGGTAGAAGGCAATCATTTGATAGGTCAGTAGGAACAATACGTTTTGATGGGTAAGCAGGACCTCCTTCATGAAACCTTTCCAAAAATGATGTATACATAATTGCATGGCCCACCTACTTTTGTGTAAAAAGCCATTATTTTTACTTAGGGTCTATTTAGTATGTCATAAACAATTCTAAACTAATGGCATGAAAGAATAATAGACTCCTCGTCACCCTTTTTCATAGTCATAGTACTTACAAACAGATTAAAAAGGCAGACTAAGAAAATATCTAGACTGTTTGTTGGACATGAGCAGGACACCCAAGACATAGAACAAGAGACCTCATAGATTGCTGAGTGGTATAAATTTGTATAGTCCTTTCGAAAAATGGTTTGACACTAGCTATCAACAGACATTCAAAAAAATTTTCTTATCCTTCAATCTACTAAGTGTACCTCTAAGAAAAATCTTAAGTAAATAATATCATAACATAAAATGTTTCATGCCCAAAACATCCTTCTTGGAAATGTTTACCATGAAAAAAATAATTATGAACAGCTGAAATGTCCATTTAGAGGGACCTGCGGATGAATTTCAGTTATGACATTTTCTGCCCTATAACCAGACTACAGGCAAATTACTTAACTTCTATTGTGTCTCAGTTCCCTTATCTGTAAAGTGGGGATAATAATATTACTTACCTCATAGCCTCATAGAATTCTTGTAATAAAAATAAGATGTGAAGAGGATGTAAGGATGGCAGATAAGCCCATGAATTGATGTTCAATCTCAATGGTCATTAAGTAAATTCAAATTAAAATCATGATGAGCTACTACTCCATACCTACTAGAATAACTAAAATTATATTTGATACGAAATGCTGGCAAGGATGGAGAGCAACTGGAACTCTGATGCATCGCTGGTGAAAATGCAAAGTGGTACAGCCACTCTGAAAAAGTTTGTGTCTCTTACAATATAAATATTCAGTTTATTTAGGACCCAACAATCCCACTCCTGGAGAAATACAAAATTATGTTGCAAAAAAAAAAAAAACTGTATGTGACTGTTTGTAGAAACTTATTTATAATCCTCCCCAAACTGGAAACAACTCAAATGTCTTTCAACTGGTGAATGGATTAAAAAAATAATTGTGGTATAGCCACACAATGAAATACTACCCAACATTAAAAAGGAACAAACTTGGGCCGGCCCGGTGGCTCAGGCGGTTAGAGCTCCATGGCTCCGAAGGCTACCAGTTCAATTCTCACATGGCCCAGTGGGTTCTCAACCACAAGGTTGCCAGTTTAATTCCTCGAGTCCCGCAAGGGATGGTGGGCTCCGCCCCCTGCAACTAAGATTGAACACGGCACCTTGACCTGAGCTGCCACTGAGCTCCCGAATGGCTCAGTTGGTTGGAGCGTGTCCTCTCAACCACAAGGTTGCCAGTTCGACTCCCACAAGAGATGGTGGGCTGCGCCCCCTGCAACTAGCAATGGCAACTGGACCTGGAGCTGAGCTGCGCCCTCCACAACTAAGACTGAAAGGACAACAACTTGAAGGTGAAGGTCACCCTCCACAACTAAGATTGAAAGGACAACAACTTGACTTGGAAAAAAGTCCTGGAATTACACACTGTTCCCCAATAAATTCCTGTTCCCCTTCCCAAATAAAATATTAAAAAAAAAAAAAAAAAGGAACAAACTCTTCAAACATGCAAATTGCCTGACTATCAAAGTCATCATGGTGAGTAAAGGAAACCAGTCTCCAAAGGTTACATACTGTGTAGTACCATACATATGATGTTATCAAAAAGACAAAACTACATTGATAGAGAACTGATCAGTGGTTGTCAGGGGTGAAGGGTAGGAGGTAGGTTTGACTGCAATGGGGTAGCACGAGGGAGGTTTGGGGGGTGGGGGGATGGAATGAAACTGTCCTATACCTTGATTGTGGTGGTAGTTCATGAATCTACATATGTGACAAAATTCATAGAAATGGACACCAAATAAGTCAGTTTTACTATATAACTTTTAAATCAAAAATAATAAAAACAGTAAATATAAAATGCTTAGAAAAGCATCTGACACGGAGTAGGTACTATAGATGTGTTACATCTTTTCGACCATATGTCAAATAGAATATTAAGCATTAATTTAAAATATTTACAATGACCATGTGATAACACACAAAAACTTATACCCTGTTGTTTGGAAACATCATTTATCTATGTAGTATGTAGCAACTATATTATAAAAACTGTAGTCTTTTCTGTTTTCTTTTTTTAAGACTTTATTTTGTAAGAGTAGTTTTAGCCTCACAGCAAAATTGACAGGATACAGAGATTTCCCATATACCTCCTGCCCTCACACACGCACAGCCTCCCCCATTGTCAACATCTCCCCCCGCCAGACTGGGACATTAGCTACAGTTGATGAACCTACATTGATACATCATTATCACCCAGAGTTTATAGTTTACATTACAGTTCACACTTGGTGCTGTATATTCTGTGGGTTTGGACAAATATGTGATGTCATGTATCCATCGTTATAATATCAGACAGAATGTTTTCACGTTCCTAAAAAGCCTCTGTACTCTGTCTACTCATCTCTCCCTACCTCCAATGCCTGGTGACCTTGATCTTTTTACTGTCTCCACAGTTATGCCTTTTCCAAAATTTCTTAACAGTATATAGCATTTTCAGATTGGCTCCTTCCACTTAGCAATATGCACTGGTTTCCTCCATGTCTTTGCATGGCTTGACAGCTCACTACTTTTTATTGTTGAGTAATAGTCCACTGTCTGATTGACCACAGTTTATCCATCACCTACTGAAGGGCATCTTGGTTGCTTCTAACCTTTGATAATTAGGAAAGAAGCTGCTAAAAACATTTGTGTGCAAGTGTTTGGGTGAACATAGTTTTCAACTCCTTTAGTAAATAACCAAAGGAGATAAAAACTGTGTTTTAAAAAATGCTGGCAGGAAAGTATACAAAATGTTAGCAGTGTTGGTACTGGGTAATGTGTGGGAGATGATTCACAAAATGGTGAGGAAAGAGCTCGTCAGTGAAATATTATCAAGGGGCATCAATAACAATGTGACTAGAAATGATGGATACATTATAAGAATGATTTTCTTTCCCAAAGGACTATCTCAAGAAAAGTACTAGTCAAGCTCAAAATATGGAAAAGAAACTCCCAAGACTATGTCAAATTCATTTAATTTATACCACTGTCTGATGAGTTCACACACTATTATCATCCCCATTTTACATATAAATAAACTGAGGCACCGAAAATTTGAATAAATATCCCAATGTTACCTTCATGGAGCTAATGGTTGTCAGAGCTGGGATTTGAACCCTGACATTTTGGCTCCAAAGACCACAGTCTTAAATGCTACCAAGTAATCCTCTTCATCGCTAACTGTTAAAACTATTCATAAAATAAAATCACCACGGTGAGGAATGAGATACCACTTCACTTTCATCAGGATGTGTAGTAGCCTTAAAGGAATAACAAGCCCACTCTGATCCCTGGCCAAGTCGGTGTCATGAACTAAGCAGCTGAAGCTTCCTTATTCTGAACCTATAACAATGGTGATACTGATCAAATTACCCAACAGGCATAGATTAATAAGTATCCCAATCTTGACGTTGGCATCCATGGTGAAGGGCCTCACATCCCCTGCCTGGTATAAAGGGAGACAGTAGCATGGATGCCGAGGAACAAGCACAATGACATAGGAAATTCTTCATTTTATATCTTGGAGAAGAACACAGTCACTGGAGTCCAGTATCTGGGCTTTAACAAAAACATTTATCAAATGCTACCGGGTTCGGTTTCTAGACATTGGGGACACGCATGAACAAGACCGACACAATGCAGGCCAATGGGAGAATGAGACGTTAAACATAATTATACCAGTAAATGATTAATTCCACTTAGATGAATCCTAGAAAGTGAATCAGGATAGTGTGACAGCTTATAAATGTGGGAACTTGCCTGTTTCCAGATGTCTTCGTGTTCTGGACAACAAGATTGTAAGCTGAGGTCTGCAGGAAAACAGATCAAATAGCTTGTGTGAAGACTCAGAGAACCACAGGAGCTTGGCTTATTCCAGTATCAAAATATAACCACTGTGCAGATGGTGAGGGAAAGTCCACCTATAATTTACCTTCTAAGCTCTGAACAGATTTTCTTTAATTATAGTCTGTTCCTATTCATTGATGTGTTCTATCTGTTTAATTAGTAATCTTCTCATTAGATAATGAGTTCTTGATGGCAGGGAATCTCTCTCTATTGCTCCCCACCACATATTAGCACGTAGCCTGACACGAGTTAAGTGTTCCACAGATCTGTGGAAGTAAGGAAGGAAAAGAGGGAAAGGGGAGGGAGGGAAGGAAGTGGCTTGAAAGTACTGGGATCTGAGGTTTGGGCATTTGACACACAAATTCCAACAAAACAGCCACTGCACACAACAGCAAAAAAAAAAAGAAAAAAAAAACCAACTGGGAAATTCTGCAGATTTAACCAGGTCCTACACAGTTACTTACACAGTATCTTTGCCTCAAAAAACAAAAGATCTCACGAAGGGCATATACGTCCAACAGGATCCATGTTCCCTGTCCAACTCAGATTATAAAAATGAGGTTTTAATTCCTATGGTAGAAATGGACCAGACATAGACTTAGAAAATGAAACCAAATAATACCAATTTAAAATTTTTATGCTTTATAAAGGAGTCATCACAGGAGAGAAAATAATATCCAAAAAATCAAACAAATGATTCAAGTCCTAAGAAGTGGCTCTCCCAACTGAAGCACAGAATTAAGGTAAGTTAGAAATGTGGTCCATTACTGCGAAGGAAGTTTGTGGAAGGTGTGTTAGCAAAGGACCCAAAGCCAGAGGCTATCTGTGGCTCATCGGTGATCACATCACCAGAATTGAGGGTTCCCCCAAATGTCTGCTCCTAATTCTATTATTCCAGTTCAATTCATAATTATTTAAATATCACATTTACTTTTTGAAAATATCAAACTGTACTTCTCCGTAGAATGTGTCTAAATGTTTCCCAAATAATGTCCACTGACAACACTTGTGATAGTTGTTCTTGTGATAACTAAAGGGAAAGATTTATTCTGAAAGTTTGTATTATTTTCTTTTCAGTGGAGTCATGAACAGCTGAAAGCAGATTGCTTCTTCCTTTTCAACTTTAGATATAATCTCTTAATCCTTGCCTCCATCCCTACCCAGAGGATACCTGGCTCTATGATTTTAAAAAAAGAAAAAAGTCAAGAAGCTCATATACCCAGGGGTACTCAAAGAGTTGATGAATTTCTTAGAGAAATGGGAGTCCACGCTCAAGGGTAGTAAGATGAGGGTCTTGGTTTAATTTAGCAAATGTTATAAGAAGTTAAATAAAATTAACTAGCTTTCAGCTCTCATAAGAAATCTGCTGTAAGTCTACCAAAAAGGGTATGTATTGTACAATTTCATTTATATACAATACTGGAAAATGCAAACTAATCTATAGTGTCAGAAATCATATCAGGGTTGCCTTGGGCCTGGAGTGGGCACAGATGTATACAGGAGATTCCCAAAGAATGAGGAAACTTCTGAGAAGATTGGGTATGTTCTTTTATCTTAATTGTGGTGACAGTTTCACAGGTGTCATACATGTTTTAAAACATATAAAATTGTATAGTCTTAATAATACAGCTTAGTATATGTCACTTATACCTCAATAAAGATGTTGAAAAAAAATCTGCTGTAGGTCAGTATATACTGAGAAATTGGGGAGTAGGGTTATGGGGCCAGATCGTGAAAGTTCAGCCTGAACTTATTAAATATTTAATAAACTGATTAATAATGGCAATCTCATAAATCAGGTGGAATATAATTTATAAGTAAATTGTCTATGAGTGGTTTTGTTGATGGGGTGAAAGCAGGAAGGAAAGACTTGTAGTATTAGCAGTAGGCCAAATACCACAGAAAAAGATTTTGGACTATTTCAACCACTGTTAAGAAATATGGAAAGCTGAGACAGAAAGGATTCACACTGAGAAAGCAGAGGTAATTCATGCTGTAAGTCTAGGGCACTAGTGAAATAAGAGGCATCTTCTGAGACCAGGAATATTTTACTCAGATGCAGAGGCAACAGGAGGGTGAAAGCATGGCATACAGACTTAGGAACAGAAAAGTAAGTTGAAGCTATTGCAGATAATGGGGTTATGGAGAGTGGACATTTGTCCTTCCTTTGGTTTGCTATTTCTGCTTTTTTTCTATTGCTATCTTTCAACTCTGAACCTCTAGTTCATATCCATGTTAGTTATTCAGCGTAATTTTTTTAAAGCTTATTGGGGTGACAATTGTTAGTAAGGTTACATAGATTTCAGGTGTACAATTCTGTAATACATCGTCTGTATATCACATTGTGTGTTCACTACCCAGAGTCAGTTCTCTTTCCATCACCATATATTTGACCCCCTCTACCCTCTTCTAGAAACCCCCACCCCTCTTACCCTCTGGTAACCACTAAACTATTGTCTATATCTATGAGTTTTTGTTTCATTTGTTTATCTTGTTCTTTTGTTGTTTCAGTTTTATTTACCACAAATCAGTGAAATCGTATGGTTCTCATCTTTTTCTGTCTGACTTATTTTGCTTAGCATTATAATCTCAAGATCCAGCCATGTTGTTGTAAATGGTACTATTTCATCTTTTCTTATGGCAGAATAGTATCCATCATGTATATATATACCACAACTTCTTTATCCAATCATCTATCGAAGGACACTTTGGTTGTTTCCATGAGGCCACACCACCGTAAATAAAGCTGCAATGAACATTGGAGCACACGTGTTTTTATGGATAAATGTTTTCAGATTTTTGGGGTAGATACCTAGGAGAAATATTGCTGGGTCATACGGTAATTCTATTTGTAATTTTTTGAGGAACCTCCACACTGCCTTCCATAGCGGCTGCACCACTCTGCATTCCCACCAACAGTGTATGAGGGTTCCTTTTTCTCCACAGCCTCTCCAACACTTGTTACTATTTGTCTTGTTGATGATAGCCATTCTGACTGGGGTGAGGTGATATCTCATTGTGGTTTTGATTTGCATTTTTCTGATGATTAGTGATGTCGAGCATTTTTTCATATGTCTATTTGCCATTTGTATGTCCTCTATGGAGAAATCTTTCTTCAGGTCCTCTGCCCATTTTTTAACTAGATTGTTTGTTTTTTTTGTTGTTGAGTTATGTGAGTTCCTTATATATGTTGGATACTAGCCCTTTATGGGAGGCATTGTTTGCAAAAATCTTATCCCATTCAGTTTGTTGCTTCTTTATTTGTCAATGGTTTCTTTTGCTGTGCAGAAGCTTTTCAGTTCAGGGAAGTAAAGGCTAAAATAAATGAATGGGACTATTCAGTGTATTTTTTGATTAAACATGTTATTAACTTCTGAGTAGCAAAAGTAGTTTGAATGTTGCATATATCATTCTATTTTTTTATTTATTTTTATTAATATAGGACATGACTCTATCTTTTATTTTTATTCTTTGGATAAGTCACTCTCAATAGATGTATTTTAAACTTTCTTCTAGGCATCCATAATGAATTTTTTATTTATAATGTTTTTTTCTAATCACATTTTCTTGTAGCACCAAAATGAAAACCTTCTGAATTAGTATAAGATAGAACTGCATTATTTCTAAGAAAGATAAAAATTTGAAAAATTTCTCTTTAAATAATTTATCACTTTGTATTCCCAAAAATATTTGATAACCATTCAAGACCATATAACCCTTTAAAATCATTCTTATAGCAACTACCCCCATCTAAATTCAATTATTGTGAATACTTCCAAATGAGTAAAAGTGAAAAAAAGTGCAAAAGTATGTCATCTAAAAACCAATAATATTAGGGAAATTCTGAAACCTATCTAGACTGCCAAAATGCCAATTTAGATGGAAGTTTAAAAACTATAAAATTATCATGATTTTCCAAATACAGATTTTGTACTGGGTATCTGTTGGGTTTGGGCTCCTCACAGTCTTTCCACCTTCTTTGATAGTAACAATATATTGAGGCATGGATAGTTTGAGGAAGAAAATAAATTGAGTAAGGAGCATAATAACAGTATATCAGGTATAAACAAGTATCATTAATGTTTAAAGATGGCAATCGGTACCATATGACTTTCAAACTGAAGTATTAATTAACACCAGAAAAATCAATGACCTTATTCATTGTACAATGAGTGTTTACTACTTGCAGAGCACTATGCCAAGTGTCAGTAATTTATTTGCAAAGACTGAGTATGGCCTTTAAATTAAACTTGTTAAGTCCTGATGGAATGATTGAAATGTAAAATCATTTTAAAAGTCATGTTGATTAAAAAAAAAAAAAAAAGGACAAGGCAAGCAGCTTTGTGTTTCTGTTCTTCCAGGGAAAAAACAACGAAAAGATAGTGTAAGTTATTGCTCAGTAACATAACTTCATGATTCACAATAACAATCATGTTGTTAATGTGAATTAGCATGTCTAATTTTCTGACAGCATTGTTATGTTTCATATTTTTGTTTACTGTATATTGTGTGTGGTTTTATTTGGTATGTCTTTGTGTTTTGAGGTCTTGCAGTGTTTTTGTGTTTCTGATGATAATAACTAAAGTTTAAGAGTGTAGAATGCAAAACTGAAATGCTAAACTAACTTATTAAAGGAAAATAAGTCTGACTAAGAAAAAAACTGATGTTGTCCCTCCTTCTCAAATGAAAACAACAGTGCCCTCAGGGTTCAAGGGACTTGACCAAGACATGATCTCTGTTTGACAGATGTGAACATTTGGGGACATCAGGAACAAAAAGTTTCTGGTTGATTTAAAATAATTTACCCTCACCCATCCAACCCCCACAAGGAAATCAATGAGTTTTAGTTTTCTAATTTGTTTTTCTTTTTTGCATTGGGCATAGTCAAGAGGAAGAAAGTTTAAAAGAAAAGAGTTATAATAAAAATACACAGATATAAAATGAACAAAATCTATTTCATTATAGTCATCTTAAAATAAAGACTTATCCTGGGTGGTGAACACACAATGTGATATATAGATGATGTATTACAGAATTGTACACCTGAAATCTATGTAACTTTACTAACAATTGTCACCCCAATAAACTTTAATTAAAAAAATAAAAAAATAAAGACTTACCACAGGAAATCACAGAAGTGGGATTTGTTATGTACAAATACTTCTGCTCTTACATTAAAGGAAATCTGGGCTAAAGATAGAAGATTCAGGAGGAGGAAATAATGGGGAAATGGCACAGCACTGAAAATAAGGAACAGGTCTTCTCTAACTTCTAGCAGAGGGAAAAAGTTGTGGATTTTCCTCATTTTTTGTCAAAGCACCACCAACACAAAAAACACAGGGAGTATCTATCTTTGCAAATTTTAAGCTATCTTTTTATGATTTCTTCAGGGTTTACTACAGCATATAGATTTATTAGCCAACTGAAAACGGGACTTTATATATACTTGGATTTTCTGTCATTGCATACACATGGCTTAATAAATGCCACCAGTCCCCTTGCAGTTTCAGCATTTTTTCCCTTGTCTTACCAGGACCAAGGTTCTGATCATTTTTCACGATCAGTTTGCCGGAAAACAACCCGTCCCCCTTATCAGTAGGTGCATCAAGCCCCGCCCCATTATTCAACCTTTATCTCTGGAGCTGAACTTAGCAGCTAAATCAGGTCAAAAGTAAATGCTAAGGGCTTCCCTGTCATCAAGCCTTTGCTCCTATGTCCTACATATGCACCTAATACTCATTTCCACACCTGTGTCTTCTCTACAGCTGAGTCTTCTGGAACTCTCTACCTACTGCTTAGCCTAACAGGCCTTATCTTCAAGTGAACACCATGGTTCCTAATTATATCTGTCCTATACTCCCTAAATAAACATTATTTTGTAATTCAGTATAATTCCTTACCCTCACAATTAAATTATTCATCTTATTTTGCATTTCTGAGTGCCTAGTATGGCAACAAACAATTAAGAAATACTATTTGATTGATTTAATCTCCAGGTAATTATTCATGGCAGCCATTTTGTTTCCTGCATGCATTTCCAGGTAAGTTTTATTAAACATGGAGAATCAAATTATGTTCTTTCTAATAAATATAAATTTTAAATCTTTATCTTAGCATATTATTAAATAAATTGCCATTCTATTTCTCTTCAGAACTATTTGAAACCCCCCTGATATCTTTATTTCCATAAAGGGCAAATCTGATCAAACTGGCCCTTTTATTTTTTCCCTTTCGTATCACCACAAATATTGTTCTATTTCTCCTTTAGGTATAAGTGTGGGCTAGCTAACAAGACAGCTCAAGTGATGTGTGAGTGTGTGTGAGTGTGTGAGTGTGCATGAGTGTGTGTGTCTATGTGTGTGTGTGTGTGTGTGTGCTTGCTATTTGGGAAGAGAATATGTAAAAATATAAAATACAATTCTATATTAGCCTTAAGTAATCCTTTCTTTACTTGAATAAGTTCCATATAGATGTAGATTACAAGAGACTTTAGACATTTACATAAAGCTGGCCCTTTTATTTTTCTAAATGTCTAAGAGTATAGGCATTGAATGATTTACTTTGAATTGATTTTATTGGAGGGAAAAACCCTTTATAGGCCTAGACCTAGATATATATTTCATTATGTTATTTATTTCTTATTATAAATTAAAACATTTGCAAATTTGTTTGAAATATTTTGAGAGTATCTTTCAGTGCTAACTCTAGTAACTCTAATAACTGAAAATTTTGAAAAAGCATATTAGAAATAGAGAATTACAACTTTTAATACCATACAAAACTATAATAATTTCAATTAACATCGTGACAGGCAATTGAGCAGAGGAAAATTATAAGTTTCACAATGCTCTTGCCAACATTTGACAAACAAAAAAGTAAGACACATAGCAAATTATTACTTAGAAGAACACTGAAGCTTGAAGCACATATATTAAATTTGGGCAGTCTTGGTGAAAATGAGGACTGGTTTTCTCATTATACAATCTGACATTCTTCATCTAAAACCAAATGAGATAATGAAGTAAGAAAAATGTGATATATTTTCTGCATAAAGAACCACATAATCCTTTACTTCATTTAAATAATAGATTCATAATTGTATTCCAACTAAACTATTCTGTGAAATATTAACATGCTAGATAATGCCACATGCTGAAAACATACTTAATACTTCTGTATTAATATTATGTGCACCAGTACTCACATGTATTGATTTTGGTCTACTCATTTTTACAGTTTTGTGTGTGTCATATACTAGAAACTATAGGAATACAAGGAGATAGTTTTTCAAAAATAGGATAACAGTTTTTAATATAAAACTGAGACTCAAAGAGATTGAACTGAGAATATTTAATGAACCTATGGAGATGTTAAAATAACTAAATTCTACCATTCCTAGAATATCTCACTTAGAAATAGGATTTTTAATTTTGGGACACAGAATTAACTTTAAAGAATCAATTAAAATTTGTAAAGATTTCATAAAAATATATAATGTAATTGTACACTGAAAATTTACTTGTTTTACTTTATTCTTATGTCTTAAATATTTTTCAAATTCTGAATGAAAGTGGGTGATAGGCACATGGTGTTCATTGTATTATTCTCTATACTTGTCTTTACGCTTGAAATATTTCATTATATGAAAATAATTTAAAATACATTTTGAATTTTCATTTCACGAATACCAACAAATGTTCAGAAACCTAGAATTTGATAAGTGATTATACTTCACATTCAAGTATTTAATACAAAATGAAAATATAAATTTCATGTAATGATTACACTTTTAAGTATGAACTAGCAGGCACATCCCAATCCAATCGATCCTACTACTGGTTTCCCCATAAAATTCTTAAAAAGCATGTGAAAAGTATAAAACAAATTTTCTAAGATTACTGAGTGAAAAGGGCTCTTAAAATTTAGTTACTTAGTTTTCCCCTCCTTTACAAATCTTTTATGAAGTCACAAATCATGGATTCCTTAATTCAGTTCAACAAACAGCACTGAATAAACATAAGGACCTTTTCTCTAGGAACACAAAAGCTTTTGGGGTCATCATGATATAAAAACAGATACTCATAGAAGTATTTTAATTAACTAGATTGTATACTTAATAACTCATATTAAATAAATATCACTTTCATTGGCCTATGTACTCTAATAAAGTTTTAAAAGAAAAATGTCTATCTCCATATCCAAAATAAGGAGGGAAGTGATACCCCAACTGCTTTGGAGTTAGTTCTCAAGAGTTACAGTTATTAAGTGGGGATCTTGGGCTCCCGCAGAGGTACAGTACCACCATCCTCTTTCTCCATCCAGCCCGACCGGTACCAATGTAATGATCTCTATCTTAAATTCCTCTCTCCTCAAAATATCCAGAGTGGTTTCCTTCTCTGACTGGACACTACTGACTGATAATACTAATACGAAATAGATCCACCTGTTTCATTTTCAATTTAGCTGGGTAGTTGGTGTATGTGAAAGAAAGTAGAAAAATACCAACTGCATTACAATTAAGATTACTCTTACTGTTTCTATTTTATGAAAGCTAAATAAATTTGAATGAAAGAATGCAAGGTCAAAAAAAAGGTAGTCTGGAATGAAGGGCAATTGCACAATATCCTATATTCCAAACAATTTATCTTCATAGTAATAATCAACAGTTCCTGGCAGTTAATATGCAGTGAAGAGAAGACAATCAGCACTTGGTGGAATTTATGTTCATGCAGCTTTTTCTGTGAGGGCACTTTCCTAGTCTGAGCAGCTCAATATATTGTGAACTCTAAAGATAGCGTTCAGGTCTGAAGGAGAAAACCTCCAGTGAAAAGAGCGATAAAGGAGAGGGACTAAATCTACTTATGGACTCTACCCAAATCCTTCTCTGATTCCTAAACTACACAAAATCCAGGAAACCAGGTGAAACAAATATTTAGAGGCTCCAAGAACTAAGGGGAAATTTCAGCTGCTTGCTCCCCAGGGAAGTGACAGAGCAAGTTAGAAGTTTGCAATTCAGCTAACTTGACTGCTGAAACAAAAGCCACGATTCTACACTGAAAGACAACAAAATCCAGAGCCCATACAATATATCAACCACAGTATCCATTGTACAACAACAACAAAAATTACTTGACTTAAAAAAAAATTGTTCACATTCAAGAGAAATGTTAGTTCAACAGAAACCAACTCTAAGATTACCCAGATGTTGGAGTTAGCACAGATTTCAGAGCAGCTATGAAAATATGCTAAAAAACATAAATGAAAATATTTTCAAATAAATGAAGAGATGAGAAATGTTATAAGAGATTTGAAAACTATAATAGTGAACCAAATGGAAATTATAGAACTGAAAATTCAAATACATATTATTAAAAATTTGCTGGACAGTTTTAACAGCAAATCTGAAATTCCAAATGAAAGGCAGAACAAACTTGAAGAGAGATACATTGGAATATTTCAATCTAAGGGATAAAAAAATATATATTTTTTAAATTATTGAAAAAACTTATTGCTATCAAAATTTCAATAGCATTTTTCAAAGAAATAAAACAAACATTCACAAAATTTCTATGGCGCCACAAAAGATCCTGAATAGCCAAAGCAATTTTGAGAAAGAAGAACAAAGCTGGAGGCAGCACAGTTCCTGATTTCCAACTATATTACAAAGCTACCATAATCAAAACAGTATGGTACTGGTGTAAAAACAGGCACATAGATCAATAAAACGGAATAGAGAGCCTTGCATATATGAACAATCAAATTATGATAAACACACCAAGAATATAAAATGGGAAAGAATAGTGTCTTCAATAAATGGTGCTAGGAAAACTGGACACACAAATGCAAAAGAATAAAACTGGACAACGGTGGTACACCATACACAAAAATCAACTCAAAATGGGTTGAAGACTTAAACATAAGACCTAAAACTATAAAACTCATAAAAGAAAACATAAGCAGTAGCCTACTTGACATCAGTCTTGGTGACAATGTTTTGGATCTGACACCAAAAGAAGGTAACAAAAGGAAAAAAAAAAAGTGGGACTATATCAAACTAAAAAGTTTCTGCACAGCAAAGGAAACCATCAACAAAACGAAAAGGGAACCTATTGAATGGGAGAAGACACTTGCAAATGATATATCTGATAAACGGTTAATATCCAAAATATATAAAGTGCTCAGACAGCTCAACATAAAATAAAATAAAAAAAGAAAAGAAATCTGATTAAAAATGGGCAGAGGACATGAATAAACATGTCTCCAAAGAGGACATACAAATGACCAACAGACATATGAAAAGATGCTCAATATCACAAAGCAACAGAGAAATCAAATTAAAAACCACAATGAGATACCACCTCACACCTGTCAGAATGGCTATCATCAATAAATCAACAAACAACAAGTGCTTGCGAGGATGTGGAGAAAAGGGAACACTTGTGCACTGTTGGTGGGATTGCGATTGGTGCAACCACTATGGAAAACAGTATAGCGGTTCCTCAAAAATTTTTAAATAGACTTACTGTATGACCTAGCAATTCCACTTCTCAGTATTTATCTGAAAAAAATCCAAAACACTAATTGCTTTGAAAAGATATATGCACCCCTTATTCATTGAAGTATTATTTATAAAAGCCTAGATATGGAAGCAACCTAAGTGTCCACTGACAGACTAATGGATAAAGAAGATGTGGTACATATAGACAATGGAATGTTACTCAGCCGTAAAAAAGAATGAAATCAAACCTCAGGTTCTTCACTTGAAAATTGTAATTAGAAATATGATCCACCATATACTTTCACAGGGCTGTTACGAAGGTTTAATTCCATAATGTACATATAATTTTAATAAATTGTAAAATTTGTACTGCACAACTGTTGCTATTATGTTAGAATTATGTAAGTTCCTACAATGACCATCATTACTTCCCCTCCCAAATTTTAGGTTAAATGTAGGGCAGCCTGAATTCCTTCAGAAATGTTGGCCATGCACAACTTGCATCTTACCTTGTTGATAAGAAAATGAAATATTTAACAGGTATGATTTTTCTGATTCTGCATTACTGTCCCTCAAAGGCAATCACTGGGAAGGGACGCAGCACACCTCAGCGCAAGTTCTCCCAGTGGCCACGCTGATCATCCCCAACCAATGTCATGGGTGCCAGCATCCACAAAGTGGGGCTGTGGGTGTAGGAGAGAAGATGAGCACTGGTAACATGGGGAAAGCCTTGCCCTGGAGACACTTCAGGGGACTCGCCAAAGTAATGGGGGCGGGGCTCCTGGGGCTCTGTATGAGCAGGTGGTGTTAAGAGTCAGCAAATAAAGGATGATTCTTTTAGAAGTCATCCCATTTCGACCTTCAGGCTACCTCATGTACCTTTGTGTGACGTAGTGAAGTACAGGTTTTATGATGTAACATTTCTATATGTTTTCTTCAAAGGCAAAATCTAAATGTACTTAAGCTTCTATTTTTTAGATACTTCTAAATTTTTAGGACAAAAGAGTTTTCATGCATTCAATACATTTGTCCATTTGGAAGCACATATATAGTAGATTGACTTACATAGTGTTAATGGTAATACTTAGAGTTAATGAATTTGCTTTCCTTTTTTAAAACTATTTTTCCAGGATAACCAAAAATGTTATCTTCCCTTAGGCTACATTTTCTCTTGTCAGTGACAATGAAAGTGCACTGTTTTTCAGATGGAGAAGGTTTAAACAAAATTTTTTTTCCATATTCTTGATTGAATTTGATGATTATATAATTATCTCTCCTCTAAGGGAGACCAATGACACTGTATTTTTTTTCTCCCATTCTCTGAACTAAACTCCTAAAATCAAACAGGGCAAAAATGGATATTCATTTATAAGTAAAATAAATTGAACCTTGACTTATTAGGAAATGCAATTTGAAAAAAGAAAAAAAAAATACTTTCTTCATATAATGGTTTGGCATTTCTCATCTTTACATAAATTTATTCCTTTTAAACTCAGCTTTTAGGCCTTGGCTGCTCTCATTATATTTAGGAAAAGTATCTTCAATTACATGACCCCAAACAAGACTCAGGGCTTTTTCCAAATTCATTTCTAATATGTTGATCTTTATGCTGCACCTAAAGCACTCTTATAAAGTGGAATGCATAATGGTGGAAAATTATTATTCCCAGCATCTTAGACACCAGATGAACAGTGAAGCAGAACAGAATCCTCATGCTGAAACTATCCCTGAGAAGCTAAAACACAAGATCCAGATCTCAAATCTTAGCCCAGTTCCTCCTATGACATAATCTCCATTTTGTAAACAAATTTTTGACACTTATTCAACAAAAGTGTTTTAAACACCTACTATGTACTAGGCAATGACCCATGTATGGGGTTAAAACATGAACAAGCTATGTGGAATTGTCAATGATTATATCTGTCATACTGTCACTTTTAATTGCTTCTATTTTTATTTATAGATCCCAAAAGGAAATAACCACATATGCCAATTTTAAATATACATTTATATATATATATATATATATATATATATATATATGATATATAAATATATATGACACATATATATAAATGATATATAAATATATATATATATATATATATATATATATATATATATATATATGTAAATGACACCAGGCCCTAGTTGTTATGACATCAACAACACTCTAAACAGGAAGGATAAATATAGAATAAAAGAGTTTCACATGATATTATGTGCTGTTCAGTTCCTTACCTTCTATTTCTTCTTATCTGGCCTCACTTTAAACCACTAAGAGGGACAAAGGAAAATTGAAAGAAGCATGCCCTTTGCTCTTTCCTGATTCAATAATAAGTCAAAATCTCAAGTTGTGGCACAAAATGTTGCTTCCAAAGGCAGAAAGTAGAAAATTGAGGGATTTCATGGATTTACAAAGATAGATAGATAGATAGATAGATAGATAGATAGATAGATAGATAGATAGATAGATAGATTTACTATACACACTTTCTTTTCCTTTCAATGAAAAACGAAATTATAGATTTTCTTGGAAAGTATTCCTATTGAAAAATAAAATGTGGGCATAAATATATGTGTATAAAGATGTTCTTTGCAGCAATGTTTATAACTGGCCTTGGACTTATGATATGCTTTGGTCAACAGGACAGTAGCAAATCTGATGCAAACAAAAGCTTGACACAACTCTTGTATGCGCCTTCATCAACTCTTGGATCCCTGCCTCCACGATTGTAACTTGCATGAGCTAGCCTCTTCAGAGATGTGAAAGATACACTGAGAACAGCCAAGTTTTCCAGCTGAGATCATTATAGACCAGTCCAGCTCCTAGCCCCCCTTTCAGCAGATAACCGAGATCAGCCTGGATTAGAAAAGCTATGAAACTAAATGATGGATTCATTAGAAGCGATAAATGACTGTGGTTTTAGGTCACTAACTTTGTGGGGTTTTGTTACACAGCATTATTGTGGCAATAAATGATGAAGCATATACTAACATGTAACAATTTCAAAGATACATGGTTAAGTCCTAAAAGGCAGTCATAGGAAAGTGATTATAGAATGATTGCATTACGTAAAAACTAAATCTGATTCATATATTGAAAACAATATCTAGTCTAGAAGGATATCCATTTACATTTACAATACTTATCTCTATGAAGAGTAGGGGATTGAATATAAAGGATAAGGTAGAGAGATACGTAGGGGAGAAATAAGTTTTCCTCAACCCCCTTAGAATTTCTGACTAGGTTTGAAACTTAAACTGACCAAGACACGTTAACAGGAGGAAAGCATATTTACTGAATTCAAGTTTTACATAACATGAGAGCCTTTATAAGGAAATAAAGATCTGAAGGAGCAGACCAGAGTATTTTTACATGAGGTTTGATAAAGAGTAGACAGTTGTGGAGAAATATGATAACTTAAAGAGTATGAGGTAAGTGTAGTAAACTGGGGAAACTGAGCAAGCCCTGTTTGTTTAGATTCTTCTAGGAGTCCTTTTGTCTTCAGAGAAAAGGATGTTCCTTTCCTCTGAGTATAGGGAGGACACCTCTCATGTATGAGAGGGTTTTATGACCTGTTTCAGGGGAGAAGGAAGGAAGGAAGGTCTGCTTCTGCTCTTTTTTTAAACTTTGTCAACATGCCAAGGAACCATATTTTGGATTAGTATGTCCTGAACACTTCAGATACCATCCCTCACCATAGAAATAAATTAAATTATATTATTTAAACACCTTTGGAATCCACTGAAGGTACATAAGCACACAATAACCCATGTAATAAAAATTAAGAAAACTAGAAGCCTTTTCATAAAAATGGCGCCAAAAGCAAAGAAGGAAGCCCCGGCGCCTCCTAAAGCCCAAGCCAAAGCAAAGGTTTTGAAGGCAAAGAAGCAATGCTGAAAGGCATCCTCCGCCACAAAAAAGGGAAGATCCACACATCACCCACCTTCCGAACGCCCAAGACATTGCGGCTCGGAAGGCAACCCAAATATCCCTAGAAGAGCGCCCCCTGGAGGAACAGGCTTGACCACTGCGCCATGACCAAGTTCCCCCACTACCGGCTCAGCCATGGAGAAGATAAAAGATAGACACACATTTGTTCATTGTGGATGTCAAGGCCAACAAGCACCAGATCAAACTGTGAAGGCTGTGAAGAAGCTCTATGACACTGACGTGACCAAGGTCAATGCCCTGATCAAGCCTGATGGAGCGAAGAAGCCATATGTACGACTGGCTCCCGACTATGATGCTTTGGATGCCAACAAAACTGGGATCATCTAAACTGAGTCCAACTGGCTAACTCTACATATAAAATTTTTTCACTGTAAAAAAAAAAGAAAGAAAAGCAGAGATTATTTTTCTGCTTCTGAATATCATTCTTTTCACTTATACTGGATCATTAAAATTTTGCATTAAAGAATCATTTAATTGATTTAAAGAATGTTCCTTTTACAAATCTAAGGTCCCCAAGGGGAGGGGGATAAGTGAAACCTCAATATAAGAATAGTGACTCTGTCCTTTACTAGCCATATAACGATGACTACAATAGACAACTTACTTTGCAGATTTGTGGGAATCAAATTAAGATACTGAATAAGATAATACCTAGCATGAAGCTTGGCTGATAGTGAGAGAGCGATAACCATCCTATTGGTCATTCTGACAAGTCTAGTCATGTTACAGCAGATTCCTAAAGTCTTTATAATGACTCTGATAAAAAGCAGGTTAATGAGATGTATCTAAAACAATACTACCAGATGGAGCTGTTAGACAAATTTTTATTGAGGTCTTGCTACCTACCACATACTACAATAGGCCCTAACAGTGCAAAGTCAAACAAAATAAAAATAAATTTCTCCTCAAAATGCACGATCTGGGTCAGAAAAACGTTTAAAAAAATAAGAAATCGTTAACAATGTATTAAATGCAATAAAATAGTTATGTCCAGGATACTGCTTTCTAATATGGTCATCACCACACACATGCAGCTAGTGTGACTAAAGGACTGAATTTTTAATTTTTATTAATTAAATTTAAATAGCCAAATGGGGCTAGCTGCTACCGTATCGAAGAGTGCGAATTTAAACATGTCCATCACTACAGAAATATCTACTGGATACTGCATACGGTCTCTGCCACTGTAGTCCAAAGTAGCCATAGGCAATGCATAAACAATAAATAAGCATTGCTAAGTTCTAAAAAATACTTCATGGACACCGAAATTTGATTTTCATATGATACTTATATGTTATAATATTATTCTTCCTTGCATTTTTTAAACCATTTAAAATGTAAAAATCATTGCCAGCAAGTCATACAGAAAACAGACAGTAGGCCTGATCTGTCCCACAGATCATCCAATCCCTCTTCTAGACATTCAAGGAATGCATTCCAGAGGGGTTTTCTTTATAAAGAATTAGAACTCATCAGCATAATAATGCTCTGGAGAAAAAGGAGAAGAAGGGAAGAATGAAAAGAAAGAGGAAGAGAGAAAGAAGAAACAGCGAGAAAGATGTGAAGATAAGAGAGTACATCACATTCAGAGAACTACAAATAAAACTGGGTATAAGAGACATGATTTTGAAAGTGGATGGAGATAAATGTGGGAAGTAGAAACAGAAGCTGGTATATCAGTGCAATGTCCCCTCTTGTTGATCTTTGAGGTCAGCTAAACAGTCAAGTCTGCAGGACTATAATAGGCTATCCATGGCATAAAATTACCTTAGAAGGACAGGGACATGCCAGCAAGGACACATCAGGCTTCCTCCAAACAAGTCCTCATGGCAGTACAGAATTTAGCCATCTTTGGCCCCACCCCAACCAACACTTGGGTGCTAAGGAATGAGATCTTATTGGTGGATGTGCGAGCCACATTAATTTAGTAGCCCTACGACCCACATAGAAACCAATTATCTCTTGTAACAGTGCTCTGACATAGCTTCCAGGGATTCAAAGAGACATACCCAGATACAAGTGTCAGTTACCACACTCAAGGAGCCTGATGCTGTGGGTTCCCACTCACAATTCCCCTACACTAGATGTGATATGCCAATGACAGCCCGTTTTACCATTAGAAATGTTGTCCAGTGATACAGCTGACATTCCACCTTTATCAGGTTATCAGGGGAAAGAAGCACTTAATTCAAGATAAATGTCTCACGTAGAAGGCGAAAGAGTTTTGTTAACCCTTTACTCACAGTCATACTAACGAATGCGGTCTTCATCTTGCAGGCAACAGAAATCAGTAAAAGCAAATTTGCATTTTAAGAAGAATATTCTGGTAGCCATGTGGAGGATGGACCTAAGAGGAAGGGAGGCTTGGATGTTAAGAAACCAATTAAGAAGTTGTGGCAATAATCCAACTTAATAAACCAAGGCAGAAATAATGGAGAGAAAATCGAAAGGACTTGACTAATTAAATATGGGAGGTGAAAAAGAGACATATGTCAAAGGCAACTCCCACATTTCTGGCTCAATGGTTAAGAATTTAGTGACTTCAGTAACTGAAATAGAAAATACAGAAAAAGGAATGCTGCCAAAGGTTGTATTAACCTTACAAGAGAAAATAAATAGCAATTCAGCACTATTTATAAAAGAAAAACACAAAGCAATCTTGATTTATGTATCTTAGGTAATATCTTGACCCAGAAAGAATGCTTAGTTTTCAGCTTAGAGCTCTCTAAATGTGGAGAGCAGTGCTACAAAATGCACTCACCTAAATCAGAGCTTTTTATATTAGAACTAAGGAAAGGTGATATTTTTCTATTCAACTGTTCACCTACAGAACAGATCTCCATAAATCCAACTTACATAGACGCCCCTCATTAAGAAAATAACCAATGACTAATCTGACACTCTAAGGGAAGATCATTCCTGGTGCTTAATTCATGTGCTTGGACACACTCCAAAACTTGGTGGTTTTCCTTTTCAATAACACATATGCTTTACCCTTGCAAGTGCACTTGTAATACGGGAAAATTCTGGTCATTCTGTTAAAGAGGCAATGGTAAGGTGTGACTACAAAAAAAAAGCCAGTATTGTCCTTCTAGTCAACAGTTACTTAGATTAGTACTTTCCAACCACTTACCACCATGGTATACAAATAACATTCATGTCTGCAAGGAATACTGGAGAAAATGGAAAAGGCCATTCTATGTCCAGTCTGGCAACCCTACAACCCAGTGATTTGGAAGCTCTGCATTAGATGACGTGTGTTCGTTTCACTTTCTAGTATCTCTGTAGCTTCCATTTCATTTACGACCCAAACCCAACCATATAATCTGTACAAGGAAGAATTGTTCAAGGCCCGATTGGCCTGGGCTTTGAAAATATCCCTGGACAATCACCAAGTCCATACTTTTTTCTGTTATTGCTCCACTTTTAATACATTTCTATGCTCTGAATGTCAAAGGGGCAGGAGAGTAAATGTGATTCAGAAAAAGAAAACGTCTTCCATTAATTAACCTTCATGTGGGTAAATTAGTCCTTCATGGATTCTAGAAGGCCACATGGACTAATTTTTTCCTTCAGCAAGTCATCTATTGTTACCCACACAGAATGCATCTGGAATGGGTTGTCTACACTATTCAAGCTGTCCCACCAGAACCCTTAACAAGCCTCTTCCCCAGAGTCACCCAGAAAAATGGTACCTTCTCCCTGCACTTACAATTAGAATGGAAAGAAGGTACAGTCCATAACTTCTCCCAAAATTATTCTGACAACTAACATATTACGATATTTGGATCGCATAGATGTGTAGAGCAATCTTTCACTACATGTTCATGCCACACTGAAATCCATTAGTCACTCTACTAAGTTCTACCTACCTGCTTTTTACACACCTAACAGGCCTTCCTTTTAAACAGTAAATATTTCCAAATTTTCTCTTCCTCCATTCTGTTAAAAGGGTGTTTTTATGGTCTACAATTAGTTGTTCACTTAGCTTATGTTCCTCTCTTGTCAGTGAAGATATTCATTATTTATTATTTAATATTTTTATTACTATTGTTGTTGTTGTTATGGTTGCAACTTCTTAAAGAATGTAAAGAATGGGAATGAAAGAGGTAGAAAGAAGACTGGAAGAACTCAGAAGAGAGACGACTTTCAATACTTATTATTATTATCATTATTATTATTATTACTATTCAATCGGGCAGAAATGGAGAAACAAAGGTCCACCTTGTGGGCCCTGGCACATGTCATTCCTGGGGACTTGCTGACAGGGGGTGCATATTGGCACAATGACAGCCCCTTCTCTCAGAACCTCAAGGTTTCCTGAGGCTTTAATCTACATTCCCTCTGGTATTTCCATTTAAACCTCACAATGGAGGGTGCCGGCTCATGCTAACAAATCACTGCTGAGTGGCAAACACACGTGAGCTGTTTCCCTCTGCAAACAAAGGGCTTCATCACTGTAGACCACCTGGAATGAAAGACACTATAAGAACACTTCGGTACAATACTGCCAAGACAGGTAAATTAGAGGGCTAATGAAATTCCCTTTCTCTAATAGAAAGGAGTAAGTTAGTCTATTACTATTAACCATGTTTCTAGCATCTGTAAACCTGATGCTTTACCATCTATCCTACGTATATATGCTGGACATGCCTTGTTCTGGACAACCTGATAATATGCCTGAGATACATTCCCTTGGGCTCCGAGCTCCCTCTGCATCCATCTTCTTAGAAGGAGTCCTCCTCCCAGAGGGTGTCCTTTTGAAATACAAATCAACCAATCCAGAGTCCACACCCCAACCACCTTCCTTATTGGGCTCTCATATTTTAAGCTACTATATACCTGCCTTAATCACCCCAGGCCCAGGTACCACACACAAGGGACACCGCTTACGTCCCACAGCCCACTTAAATTATTCACACTAAGCAATCATAAGCCTGCTGACCCTGCCTCATTCATTCCTCCCTACAGAAACCACAGTAAAGGCTCTTGCCCAGTTTCCTTCATCCCTCTGCCTCGTGACCAACCCCAGTGCTTCCCGTGTGCCCCCCACCCACCCACCCATGGCACGGCATGCCCTCTCCTCTTGGAAACTGTGAGTAAAAAACTGTCTTCTTAATGACAATTCTTTCCTGAACTCTTAGCCTTACTATACCTCAAATTTTCCATTAATACATGTATTTTAAAACAGCTGCTAACCCTCACTCTAATATTGCACTGAGGAGAAAGTAATAACAATGTATAAGCCCAGCACTGAGGCTAACGTGTCATTCCCTGGTGACTGTCATTTGGGAGGGAAGGCTGGCAGGGAGCAACCCATCTTCCAAGTGGCGCCATGCTTTGAGGCATCACCCCTTCCCTCAGAAAGACAGAGCAGTGTATCAAGAGTCCGACCACTCAAGTTTTACAAGCCCAGGCTGGCTCCATTGCTTCCCTAACATATCTGACCATCATCATCAGTCTCCCGGACTGTAAACTCTCAGCACGATAGTGGTTTCAAACTCATGATGTGTGTGAGAATTAAAGAAGTAACTGCTGAGCCGTGCTTGTTACAGTGCTTGCACATGGTAGGTACTTAAAAAATAATAAATATAATTGCTAGTACTATTAATATCACCGTAATTATTCTTTTTAAAGTTTTATTTAATGTCTCACTTGCTGCTGGCATGATAGCTAAGATCCAACCAGGCCCCAAATTTCTGAATTATTTCAAAACATTTTTAAGTGCATGAATCTTTCATCAATGAAAAAACATAATGTTTGTCACTTCATCCCTCATAAATATTTTGATTTGTTTTTACAATAGCCGGCCAGCTTGTCATGTAATGGCCAATATAACTTATAAATTGTTCATTCTGAAAGGGAGAGAAATCATAATGATTGTGACAAGATAAACATTCAGTAATAAGAAGGCCTAAAGATAAATATTAAATCTTTTAATAAAATACTTAAACATCAATAAATCTCAGTCAAAAATATCACCAAAAAACACAGAGCCTAGGTATGCATAGCACTGATGTGATGTCTGACGGCTTCTATACTGTGCTGGTTAATATTACATGTCATCTTGACTAGACCATAGGGCACCCAGATAGTTGGTAAAATATCATTCTGTGTGTTTCTGAGGGTATTTTTGGATGAGATTAACCCATTTAAATCGTTGGACTGAATAAAGCAGATTACCCTCCCGAATGTGGGTGGGCTTTGTCCAATCAATTGAAGGCCTTAATAGAACAAAAACAGAATAAGAGCCCTGCCTCTGCCCTCAGCAAGAGAGAATTCCTCCTGCCTGACTGTTTTCAACATGGGACCTCAGCTTTGTCCTGTCTTTGGACTCAAACTGAAACGTCAAATCTCCTCGGTCTCCAGCTTGCTGATTCACCCTGCAGATCTTGGGACTCCAAAATGGTGAATTATTTCCAATCAATAAATCAACAAATTAACCACCAATCAATCTCATTGTTTTTGTTTCTCTGGGAAGCCCTGAGCACGTAATAATAATAAGAAATAATCACAGCATGTTTACTATGTGCCAAACACTGTTCTAAGCCTTGTATAGATATTTCCTCATTCCTTACAAACAATCCTATGAGACAGGTACTATCAATTCAGTAGAGAAAACAGAGGCATAGAGAAGTAGAATAACTTATATCAGCTTATACCACCAGAATGTGAACCTAGGTTCTGTGGCTCCAGAATGGATGCTTCTAACCACAGTGGGTCCTGCCTCTTCTCACACTGAGAAACAAAATACTTGGGCTGAGGGAGACGGTCACTGGAAACCCAGGTCCACTGTGACTTAGTCCTGTGTTCTTGGCTTTGAAATAAATGAGTCATAGGCATTTTGTAAGAATCAAATATTCAATTCATAATATGAATGCCTACCATATTTTCCTAACATAAGACTAGTACTCCATGATTGTGACTTCCTTTTTCCACCGAGAATAAAATTTTCATAGTTCCATTTTTATAAACACAGACTATATTAACCTATGAGTATTTCTCCTCACTAGAAAGCAATGCCCTTCTATGTTCTATCATTCTTGGATCTTTTGACGATACAGCGCCCATACACTTTCAAATGTAGTAGTTAACATGAAAGTGGATCAATTCTAATAACCTCAGTTCTATCCAGTTACACCATGCTTGCCATGTTGTAAAACAAATTTTCACAATTTCATTATCATGATAAAATGAAAAATAACTTACATTCTGGCATTGAAATACTATACTTTCTCTAAGAGCTCGAATTCCAGCCTCACAAATGTGATGTTATTTTTTATTCTACTCATACTTTATGTGGGGAATTTACTTGCTAGCTAACTACATACAAATTGCATTGTTCATTATTCCTTATAAGACAGAAACTATAAAAGCTCATCATTTGGGGTAACATTTGAATTAATATCAGTAGCTGTAGTGTTTTGCATACCTTGCATTTCTTTATAGAAACCTGACTGCATTAATATTATTAGTACATTTTCTTTCAGAGAGCAGTCAAGGTCACACCCATAGGCTCACTTGCCTGCAGCTAAGGAAATGTTAATGTTTTTATTCACCTTTTTATTCTTGCTTGACTTCAATTTGAATCTAGACATATAAACAAATGTAATTATTTCCTTTTTAAACAGCTTTAGTTAGATATAATTGACATACAACAAACTACACATATTTAACTACATAATTTGATATGTTTTGACATATGTATACACTCATGAAATGATCACCACAATAAAGATAATAAATATATCCATCACCTCCAAAAGTTTCCCGGTACCTCTTTATAAATCTGTCCCCCTTTTCAGTCATCCTCCCATCCCTAAATGTGATAGACAGACTCTGAGCTGGCCTCCTGGTGTTCATGCCCTTGCATAATCTCGTCTTGAGCAAGGGCCGGACCCATGGCTTGTTTCTAACCAATAGACTATAGCAAAGATGATAGGACGTATGTGATAACGTATGCATGGTAATGTACATGGATTGTTATGTCCATGGAATGTCTGCCTCCATAACCTTGAAGAAGCAAGCTGCCAGTTCATGAGTTGCTGTAAGGAGAGGGCCATGAGGCAAAGAGTGAGGGCAGCCTCTAGCCCAAACCCAGAGAGGAGCTGATGCCTTCAGCCCAGCAGCCCACATTAACTGAATGCGACCAAGCACTACATAAACTTGGAAGCTGAGACTCTCCCAGCCTAGCCTCAAATGAGAACCCAGTCCTGGCTGACTGCAGCCTTGTAGAAGATCCAGTTAGGTTGTGCCAAGACTTTTGCCCCACAGAAAGTATGAGATAATGAATATATGTTTTTTGTAAGTTGCTAAATTTTTGGTAATACTGTTACACAGCAATTGGTAATATACCAGGTAATCACTGATCTGCTTTCTGTCCCTGTGGATCAGTTCATTCCTTTTTTCTGTTGACTAGTATTCTATTAGATGGCTATTACAACGTTAATCTATTTACGGGTTATTACAAACAAAGTTGCCATGAATGTCAGTGTTCAAGTCCTTGTATGGATATACACTTCAATTTCTCTTGAGTAAATACCTAGGAGTGGAATGACTAGGATCATAAGACTATTTTACATTCCCACCACCAATGTCTGAAAATTCCAGTTCTTCCAAATCCTCACCAGCACTTGAGATACTCAGTCTTTTCAAAGGGGTGTATGAAGTCTGGCAATTAAGTTCGTGAACTCATCCTAGAAAGCGTGCTACATACCTCCTTGCTGAATATCACTATGGTCACCTTCAACGGTCTCCCCTGTGGAAGCAATGCACCAATGCCAGTGCCTAGTCCACCCTTCAAAGCAATTTTGGAACTCTTTTTCTGGAATGGCCATCAGAGCTGTTATCGTATTACCTTTGATGTGCTGAATGTCAACCAAATGTCTTCCTTTCAATATTGCCTTTATCTTTGGGTAAAGAAACAAGTCATTGGGGGCCATGTCAGGTGAGTAGGGAGGGGCTTCCAATACAGTTATTTGTTTACTGGCTAAAAACTCCCTCACAGACAGTGCCGTGTGAGCTGGTACATTGTCGTGATGCAAGAGCCATGAATTGTTGGCGAAAAGTTCAGGTCGTCTAACTTGTTCACACAGCCTTTTCAGCACTTCCAAATAGTAAACTTGGTTAACTGTTTATCCAGTTGTCACAAATTTATAATGAATAATCCCTCTGATATCAAAAAACGTTACCAGCATCGTTGCAACAAGTTCGCGAACTTAATTGTCAGTCCTCATAGTTGTATACATTGTAGTTTTAATTTGCATTTCCCTAGACTAATGATGTTTGAACATCTTTTCAAGGGCTTATTTTCTATTTATATGTCTTTTGTTTAAACGATTGGCCTATTTTTAAATTGGGTTGTTTGCTTTCTTATTATTGAGGTTTGATACTTCTTTATATATTCTGGATACAGGTCCTTTAGCAGATACATTATTTGTAAATATTTTCTCTCAGTAAGTCTTTCATTCTCTCAAGAGTGCCTTTCAAAAAGGAAACATTTTTAATTTGTATGTTCAATTTATCAATTTGTCATTTTGCAGATCATGCATTAAACCAGATTCCTCATTTCCAAATAGGTCACAATTGCAAGTATTTTAACTAACCAGTGTATCTTCCTACTTATCAAAACCATGCCACTATTCAGGTTCTACCTCTACATGGAGACCTAATCACCTTAGTCTCAGTCTTCAGCAATGATGACTTACTTTAAGTCTAGGAAGCTTATTAGCTGTGTTTTCCATTTGCACTTCAAATATGCAACCAAGTGTAGTGATTACCTTATCAATTTGTCCGTGGAAACATATTTACCATGTCTGCTTCTGGAAAATATTGTATCATAAGGATCTAAAAGTAATGCCTGACAAATGATAAGTGATCAATTAATATTTGCCTTCCAAAATATAACCTTCCTTTGTATTTCTAACAGTTAATGCTAGGTGGATATCAGTAATGTCAGGTGTATGTGATGATGATAAGGAAGAAAAAAGAAAACTGAGAGAAGAAAGGGGGAGGCCTAGCAAAAGAAAAGAATAGGATTGGTGGAGAAATGCAGTCACTTTTTACTCTGACAATGTTCATTTTTATTCCTTCTACGTAATGACCTGTGCAATCATTTGATATCAAATTAAGCCCTGTTTTATACCAGAAAATGCTCCATAGTTTGTCTTTAATAATACATACAAAATATTTAAACTCTCTTCTATTTATATTTAGCTTTTCATACCTAAAAGCTATGGGACCTAAACTGTTAAAAATCCTCAGAAAGCTAACTGATCTCAAAACTGCAGCTGCTGCTTCCCGTCAGGTCAAATCAATATACATCTTCTGAGTGCTGACTATAAGACACTTGTGTCTAGGTGCTCGGGATGGGAGCTGTCCCCAGCAATGGTCGCTGTCCTTGAGAAAATTTTATGAGCACTATGGACTTAGAAACATAAGCAGATGGTTTTAATGCAATGTATGAAAATACAATGAGCAATAAATAAGGTACAACCTCAAGGACTAAGTCTACAGGGTTGACAAGTGGTTCTGTGGATAGCGTTTTTTTCCATGTTTTCTCAGAAATATTCTCACATGATTTTTGGTATTAAAAATCTGTCATCCTGCTAGTATGAGCCCAAAATAAAATGCATATACTACAAGAGAGTTTGAGAACAAATTCAAGGGGGAAAAAACTCATCACAACTCTTCTTTTACGACCCTCCTCACAGAGGTCTATCTCGACTTAATGTAAAAAGTCCCTACATTCTATTGAGTGGTGAATGAGGTTGGAATAAGGTAGAAGAAAGTCTTCAGATTGCCCTAATCAGATGTATTAGAAGTTCAATATTATAAGTTTTACAAAAGATATCTGGAAATTTTACTTCCTGTAGTGGCAATCCAATCTGCCCTGCAGACTAGAAGGCTGCATAAAAGTTCATAAAAGATAATTGGCAGCAAGTGGCTATAGGAGACTTCATATATATATATATATATATATATATATATATATATATATATATATATATATATATATATATATGGTCATGGGATGTAAAGTACCGCATGGGGAGTATAGTCAATGGTATTGTAATAACTACAGACGGTGTTAGATGGGTAGTAGACTTGTTAGGGGTGTCACTTGGTAAGGTATGTAAATGTCTAATCATTAGTTTGTTTTGTACATCTGAAACTATTAAAAAGAAGTGCATAATCAAAACCTGGATAAAGAGAAATATCCAGAGAGATGAACCTAGCATTTCAGGCTCTTTTCCCCCTGGGGATCTTTTCAATTTCCAGAAGAGTCAGATACGAAGGAGAGTAGCTGAGTAGAGCTTTATAAAGTCTTCATAAGGTGAGGTCTTGAATTGGAGTTCAAGGCCAACTGAGGAAGGACTGTCAACCTGAATGCTTTTCCATTGACTTGACCCTGAACATCATGTTAACTGAATTCTAAGAGAAAGCATCTCATGGGAAAAACATGCCAACAGGCCCAGATGGAAGTCGCAAGTCTTCTTGTGACATTGCCTCAATAGTCAGTGGCATTATTTTTGCCATATTCTACTGGTAAAAATTGAGTCCCAGTGTCAGCCCAGACTCAAATTTGGGGAATACACAACACTGTGAATACTGGGGGATATGCCTCATGAAAGAGAGGACTTTAGGTCATAGGAAAGTATTTATTGATTGACAATCCCAGTTCAGATCCCAACAAATAATCAGCATCATCCGCCAACCATATGAGTGAGTCGTCAAGAACACCCAACGCAGTTGAGCCTTAAGATGATTCTAGCCCTAGTCATCATCTGACTAGAATCATATAAGGGAACCCAAGTGAGGGTTCTCCAGATCAGCCCAATCACAAGAAATAATAATTGTTGGTTTAGGGCATTAAGTTTTGTGATGGTTTATTATACAAAATTAGATAGTAGAAACTTTACCTTTCATTTTCCAGGCAATAAGAGTGTATAATATCCAGGGTAACAACTAAAAGAACAGAGAAATGACTATGTAACTAAAAAGCCAATAAAGAGGGAAAATAAACATAACCAATCCAAACAAACTTGAGTTTATAGCTATTTCACAGCAGGCCCATGCTCCTGCAGTAACTAGGGAAAAAAAATAATTACTCAAATTATATGCTTAAAGGTACTAAGAATCAGTGCAAGCAAAGACTTAGGTGAAATAAAATTCTAAGGAGAATTCTAAGAAGCATCTAAGAGGAGAAATTTTCTCGAGGGAGCTGATAACATCCAATTATTTTTTCCCATGGGACATGAGGTAATTTCAGTTGTAGACTAAAGATGTGGCTTGTCCAAGCTTCAGGCTTGCCTAAGCTCTAATAGAGGGAATGTAAACTGGAAGAGTTTTGAGTAATCATAGAAGAAATAGTATGGCAAATTAAACACTTGAGGGAACTAAAACATTAGCTGATATATTCACAGGACATTTTCTGCATTTTGAGGCTACAAAGACATAAGGGAACATAGGTCAAAATCTCCTATAGGCAGACTGAAATTCTCTGTTTCTCAATGCTTAGGAAACAAACACTTGCTTCAAGCATACTGTCAAATTTCTCTTTCAATATTTGCCAAATTTTGAAATTTTGCAGGGTTTGAGCCTCGAGATTAGACTCTGAAGCATAGACATGGAACAATTACAATCTTTCACACCTGAGAAAAATAAGGCCATCCAGGCTATAAACCAGAGGTCCCAGAGAGACATATCCTAAAAATAAAGAAGAGTCAGAGATAGACTCTGTAACTAAAACTCAAACTCAGTTTCAACCTGTTCAATTTTGAATTACATTGAGATAACAAGACTCTCACCCTATCTACTCAACAGAAGAAACCCTCACTGGCAGAAGTTTACAATATCAGGCATCTCTATATGTCCAACATATATAAAAGTACAACATATAATAAAAATTACTAGAACTGTGAAGAAGCAAGACATTTTACCAATTTAAAAAGAAAGGGCAGACAATAGAAATGAGCACATAGATAATAGAAAGACATTGTTAGCAAAGACTTTAATTGTAGTATGTTAAAGAAATAAAAAAAATTGGATCAAATAGATAAAAGAATGAAAAATTTTAATGGAAAATTAGAATCTATAAAAAATAATCAAGTGGGCATTTTAGAACTGAAAATTGAAAAATAAAACATATAAGAACTCAATTGATAGGTTTAATAACAGAATCATTTATAATGGTAATAAAAGAATCAGAAATTCATAAATAAATCTAACAAAAAATGTACGACTCCTACCTAGAAAAACGCAAAATAATAGTGAGAGAAATTTTACAAGACCAAAATATATGGAAGTGTTATTGTGTTTGAGGACTGAAAGACTCAATATTCAACAATGCCCATTTTTCCTAAGTTAATTTATAGATTAAATGTAATCACCAAAAAAAAGTCAGCACTTATGGAAATAAATAAATTGATTTTAAACGTTTTATCAAAGCAAAGAGCTAAAGACAGCCGAGATACCCTAGAGACCAAAAAAAAAAAAAAAAAGTTGAGAAGATTCACAATGCCAATATTAAAACTTATTGTAAAGGTAAAGCAATTAAAGCATTATGGCATTGGCACTAGGACACACAAATAAACAAATGAAATAGACAAAGAATCCTAAAACAGACTCATAGCTACACAAACATTTGACAAATGACAAAGACAGTGCTATACATTAGTGAGGAAATGATGGTCCTTTCAATAATTGGTGTAGGGGCAAGTGGATATCCATTGGGGGTTAGGGTAAGGAATAAAATTCAACAGACTCACAAAAAGTTCCAAGTGGATTACTGATCTAAATGCAAAATATAAAGGACTTCTACAAGGTAGTAAAGGAGAATATTTTCATGACCTTAAAATGTAAAAATATTTCTTAAACAGGACAAAAAGAGCAGTAACCATAATGAAAAAGACTGCTAAATTGGACTGCATTAAAATTAAAAAAAAAAAAAAAAAAAAAAAGCAGCACTTAGAAAATGTAAAGCCAAGTCACAGCATGGGAGAAAATCTTTACAACAGATATAGCAAGATAAAAGGCTCAGGTCCAGACATAAAGCCACGCTATAAATTCAGACAGCCCAATTTAAAAATGGGCAAAAACTACAAAAAGCACTCCACAAAAGCAAATATCCAAATGAACAACAAATATGGGAAAAGATACTTACATCATTTTTACCACTATTGGTCATCAGAGACATTAAAATCAAAACTACAATAAAATGCCACTACTACCAACCAGAATGGCTAAATTTTAAAATGCTGACAGCAGCAGATTTTGTTGATGACCTGGAAAGATGTGAACTCTCATACAATGCTGGGAAGTATAAATTGGTAAAGCCACTGTAGAAAACTGTTTGGTATTATCCAATGATGTTGGATATACACTCTTCTTATGACCCAGAGACTCTGTTCCTAGGTATATATCCAACAGAACTGCATGTGTATGTGCACCAACAGACATGTAGAAAAATGCTTCTATTGATATTGCTTGTGCCAACAAAAAACTGGAAACAACCCAAATATCCCCCACAAAGTAGGATAGATTGTGATATATTCATATAACAGAATATATGAAATGAATTAACTATAGCTAGTCACAAAACTGGATGAATGACATCAGCATAATATTAATCAATAGAAACCAGACCTATATAATACACAGCAAACATATGATTCCAATTATATGCATATACCATAGCTAATAAAGGTGAAACTATAGTGTTAAAAGTCAGATTGTGGTTATTTTTAGAGAGAAAATAGGAAGATTGGTCAAGGCATTAAAGGGTCTTCTGTGATGCTGGCAATATTCAACTTGTCACCTGGATGATGGCTATGTACTTTATGGTAATTCACTAAGCCAAGCATTTATAATTTGAGGGTGGGGAGGTGTTGGATGGGTATGTAATACAGAAATTCAAGTCATAAAGACAGATTTGTTTTTATGAGATAAAATTTCTGGTTTTAATAGATGAGCTGAAATATTAAGCTGAGATTCATAAAATAATTCTGCCAGCACACATATTTTCAACAGATAAATATAAAGGCAATGAGACAATGTGGGCTGTAGAAACAAAGGATGAACGAGGGACAGTTCCAAGGGAAGACAGCCAGCATGGAAATGGCTGTTAAAAGAAGCAAATCTATGGAATTTTCTCTATATCAAATTGTGAAATAACAACATGGAAGTAAATTGAAGTTTTTAAGTAATTACTTCAGAAAAACGTGGTCTACTGAGCTGTTTTTCTCATCTACCAAGGTTCATTTGACTAAGCCTGGTAACATAAATAAATAGGAAGTTGCTATCTAGTATACAGTCTCAAAGTTTGGGGCTAAAAATTGTCTATTTATTTGATCTTTACAAAAATATATAACACCTAAGAAGTAATATAATTTTGGCAATGCCAATATATAAATTTGTTAGATTTATCATTTGAACAATTGTGTAGGAATTTGGCTTAATGAATGCTAGAGAGAGAGGGGGGAGAAAGATGCTTCATAGCTATTCTGTTGGAACTTTGTGACAGGAAGTCCAGATTACACAAATCCAGGTCTCCAGAATCCAGGTCTCCAGATCTCCAACTCAAATATGTCAGGCAAACATTTTCATTTGCCAAATAATGATAATGAGTAACATTCCTGACATTACGTTGGGATATAAAAATGAAGTACATTACAACATAACATTATAAAGTGTACTATGTTTCAATAAAGCTATGATCATCTAATTATTCTTGAAAAAATAAAACTTGCTATTGTAGGAAATATATGCAAAGACACAGACTATTGTTATAATTTTAATTAATATAAAATGATACATTTTAATCTTATTTTAGAAATTTCTTTGTCTACTAACCACTCTCCTACACACATAAGATGCACATTACTTCCATTTATGAAGCATTGTGTAATTTCCAGATTATAAATTTAATAAAGTTCTCTATCATTTATACACTTCTTACTTTTCATTTGTATCCTGTTTTTGAAAGAGTTTCAGTTTGTTTGTTTGTTTGTTTGTTTTTAACATTAGAAGCTAGTTTGTTACCAGCAAACAGAATGTCTTTAATAGATGCTGTTTCCTCAGACTACAAAAATATAAGGCTCTTAGGCACTAAATCCATGAAAAAGTGTAAGACTAAACCTTACTAAAACCCATTAAAAGAGTTTGACATCAGTCAAATCCTTATACTATTATTTTAATCAATAAAGGACTAGTATCCAGAATATGTAAATAATTCCTACACCTACAAAAGTAATATTCAGAAATGTGTTGCATTTTTTACACCAATAACAAACTATCAGAAATTAAGAAAACAATCTTATTTACAATTGCATCAAAATAAATACCTAGAAATACATTTAACCAAGGAGGTAAAAGAATGGTACTCAGAAAATTACAATACATTGAAGAAATTTTGAAGAAGATACAAATAAATGGAGGCATATACTATGCTCGTGGATAGAAAGAATTAATATCATTAAAATGTCCATACTATGGAAAGCAATCTATAGAGTTAATGCAATCCCTATCAAGATATCAATGGCATTTTTCACAGAACTAGAACAAATAATTCTGAAATTTATATGGAATCACAAAAGACCCTAAATAGCCATAGCAATCTTGAGAAAGAACAAAGTTGGAGATATCACACTACTTCACATCAAACTAAACAAGGCTATAACAATCAAAACAGCATCATACCGACATAGAAACAGACACATAGATCCACGGAAAAGAATAGAGAGCTCAGAAATAAACCCATGCCTATACCATCAATTAATCTAAGACAAAGGAGGTAAGAATATACAAGGGAGTAAACACAGTCTATTCAATAAATGGTGTTGGGGTAATTAGACAGACATATGAAGAAAAAAAAAAAGGAAAGAAATTAGACCACCTTCTTACACTATATAGGAGAATAAGTTCAAAATAGATTAAAGACTTAAATATAAGACCCAAAATCATGAAATTCCTGGAAGGAAACATAGGCAGTTAACTCTCTGAAATTGCTATGAGTAATATTTTTTTCTGATGTATTTCTTCGGGCAAGGGAAACAAAAGAAAAAATAAACAAATGTGACTATATCAAACTAAAAAGTTTTTGCATAGTAACAAAGAAAAACATCAACAAATAAAAATAAAAAAAAAACCTATTGAAAGAAGGTATTCTCCAATGACACATCTAATAAGGGGTTAATATCCAAAATATATAAATAGCTCATACAACTCAGCACCAAAAAACAAACAAAATAAGCAAGCAAACAACCCAATTAAAAAATGGGCAGAGGACATGAAGACACATCTCCAGAGTGGACATACAGATAACCAATAGACATATTAAAAGATGCTCAACATCACTAATCATCAGGGAAATGCAAATGAAAACCACAATGAGATATCATCTTATACCTGTCAGGATGGTATCATCAATAAATCAACAAACAATAAATGTTGGTGAGGATGTGGAGAAAAGGGAACCATTATACATTGCTGGTGGGATTGTAAATTGGTGCAGCACTATGAAAAACAGAATGGAGGTTCTTCAAATAATTTAAAACAGAACTACCTTATGTCCCAGCAAGTCTATTTCTGAGTATTTATCTGAAGAAATCCAAAACACTAATTTGAAAAGACATGTGCATCCTTATATGTTCATTGCAGCATTATTTACAATAGCTAAGATATGGAAACAACCTAAGTGTCTATCAAAAGGTGATTGGATAAAGATGTGGTACATAAATGCAATGAAATATTATTCAAACATAAAAAGAGAATGAATTGTATCATTTGCAGCAACATAGGTAGACCTAGAGGATATTACGAAAGTGAAAGAAGTCAGACAGAGAAAGACACATACCGTATGTTCTCACTTATATATGGAATCTAAAGAACAAAATAAATGAACAAACAAAAGAGAAACAGATTTATAGACAGAGAACAAACTGATGGTTGCTAGGTGGAAGAGGAGTTGAGGGAATGAGTGAAAATGGTGAAGTGATCAAGAAGTACAGATTGGTGGTTATAAAATAGCCACAGGGATGTAAAATACAGCATTCAGAATACAGTCAATGATATGGTAATAACTATGTATAGTACCAAGTGGGTACTAGACTAGTCAGGGGGATCACTTCATAAAATTATATAAATGTCTAACCACTATGCTGTACACCAACAGAAAATAATACTGAAGGTCAACTGTAATTTTTAAAAAAAGAATTCTTACTAATCAGTTAGGAAAAGACACGCGTTAATAGAAATATAAATGAAAAACAAATACAGGAATTTCACAGAAAAGTAAGTAAGAGGCCAGGGCAAGGTTCTTAACTAATAATCATGAAACTGTAAATTAAGGACAACTAAAGATATCATTTTATACTCTTCAATTAGGCAAAAAAAATAAGAAATCCATCAATATTGTTTTGGCAATAATGTGGAATCATTGGGATTCTTATATATTGCTGACAGGGTATAAATTGATACAAAAACTTTAGAAAGCAATTTGGCAATTTCTATACAGTTGAAAAAATGTATGCCTATCATCAAGCAATTCTACACCTAGATATATGACCCACAGAAAATTTTGCACATATGCATTTGGATATAAGTATGATGAACCAAGCAACTTAATTCTTAATAGCAAATAATAATAATAATAATAATAATATTAACTGAAGATAATAAAAGTGTCCAGCAGAGAAATGGAAAATTATGGAATATTCTTACAAAAATTATTTTAGAGCTGTGAAAAGACTGACCTACTCAATACCATGAGTTAATGGTATTGAATCTCACAAACATAATTTGAGTTGATTTTTTTTTTACAGCTTGAATTGTTTGATGCAAACCCATCCACAGAATGATGGAACAGCAAATGAGTAAGACTGTGTCCATTTCACTGGACTTGAGTGAAGGCAATACCACATGCAGAAAAATTGAACAAAATGAGATGGCCGAGATATGGACTTGGTTGGAGAATTTGTAACCTAAAGCATAATTAACATCGTTGGCAGATGACACAAAGTTGTCCAACCATCTTTAGAAACTAGCAAAGGACTTATTTATAGTTGCCCTGCAGAACTTAAAGACTAGGTAGACAGCGGGGAACCACCCACAGGTGTTGGGTGCTGTACCAGCGAAGCTTTTGCTGGAAATTTGGCTCAATCTCAGCAAAAGCACAAGTGGCTAAACAAGTGTTGATATGTTCTTTAATGAGGGCATTTATGAAAAGCATCAATGAAATGACTTTCAAATAAAAATTGCCCAGAAAATGTCATTTAGACAAACTCACTGTCAGGCAATCTTGAGGCTTTTCTTAAAATTTAAATAAATAGCATAATTTTGTGCTTTCAGACTATAAAAGAGATGTGTTTGAGCATTGCTCTGTGGCTTCCAAAGGTATAATTGAAGCACAAATTAATCTGCTTTTAAGCCCAGTAAAGTGCTTTCTTTTCCTTTAACTTATGAAAAGACATTGCAGTTACATTGGCTTTTTCAAAAAGAAAAGTATTCTGAGAGTAAGAAGAGCCAAGAAAGACCCACATGAAATACAGAGGATGCCAAAAAAAAATGTATACACATTTTAAGAAAGGAAACAACTATTAAAATTGTAATGCTCAATATATACTGATAACAAAACATAACTAGAAGTCACATTTGACTTTTGCAATTACAAGTGGTGCTCAAAATGGTTGCTATCAGCGTCCAGACACTTCTGATTATAGCGAACTACTGCTTGAGCAACGTTGATCAGTGTCTATTTGTATGCATTTTTTTGGCAACCCCAGTATAATTTTGATCAAAAAGGAAATTTTAGAATACAGTTAAACATCTGGTTACATAACAAACAATTAAACATAACTGAATTATGCCTTTAGTGTGAAATTTAGGGTTTTGTTTTTTGGTTATTTTTTTTCCCAATTTGGCATTTGTGGATTATTTTAATGGATTATTAATCCCAGATGGGTATTAGCATATTTGGTTAATTTTTTTAAAAAAGCAACAGCTACAGGATTGGCTTGAACTTTTCCTTAAAATAGCAAATTAGTTTTTTAAATTAAATTTACTGGGGTGACATTGATTAGTAAAATTATATAGGTTTCAAGTGCACAATTCTATAACACATCATTTGTATATTGCATCTTGTGTTCACCACCCAGAGTCAGTTTTACTTCCATAACCATATATTTGACCCCTTTACCCTCTTCTACCATCCCTCCAACCCCCTTATCCTCTGGTAAACACTAAACTGTTGCCTATACCTATGAGTTTTTGTTTGTTTGTCTTATTTCTTTGTTGCTTTCACTTTTATATCCCACATATGAGTGAAGTCATATGGTTCTTGACTTTTTCTGCCTGACTGTTTTTGCTTAGCATGATAATGTCAAGATCCATCCACTGTCGCAAATGACAGTATCTCATCTTTTCTTACGGATGAGTAATATTCCATTGTATATATGCATCACATCTTTTTAATCCAATCATCTATCAAAGAACACTTTGGTTGTTTCCATGTCTTGGCCAACATGAATAATGCTGCATTGAACATAGGGGTACATATATCTTTAAAGATAAATGTTTTCAGATTTTCGGGTATATACCCAGAAGAGGGATTGCTGGATTGTAAATGGAATAGAATTGAGAACCCAGAAATAAACCCACCTATATAAAGGCATATAATTTTTTCAAAGGAGCCAAAAACATACAATGGATAAAAGAAAGCCTCTTTAATAAACAGTGTTGGGAGAATTGGAAAGCCACATGCAAAAGAATGAAACTACACTGTTATCTGTCACCATATACCAAAAGTAACTCAAAGTGGACCAAAGACCTAAACATAAGACCTGAAACAATAAATTGCATAGAAGAAAGCATAGGTGCTAAACTTATGGACTTCGGGTTCAAAGAGGATTTTATGAATTTGACCTCAAAGGCATGGGAAGTAAAAGCAAAAATAAATGAATAGGACTATATCAAACAAAAAAGCTTCTGCACAGCAAAAGAAACCATCAACAAAACAACAATGCAACTAACCAAATGCAAGAAGGTATTTGCAAACAATGCCTCTGACAAACGGCTAATATCCAAAATATGTAAAGAACTCATACAACTCAACAACAAAAAATGAAACAATCCAATTAAAAAATGGGCAGAGGTTCTGAACAGACACTTTTCCCAAGAAGACATACAAACGGCCAACCAGAGATATGAAAAAATGCTCAACTTCACTAGCTATTAGGGAAATGGAAATCAAAACCACTATATCACCTCACATCTGTTAGAATGGATATTATCAACAAGACAAGTAATAACAAGTGTTGGAGAAGCTGTGGAGAAAAAGGAACCCTCATACACTGCTGCTGGGGATGTAAATATTGGTACAGCCGCTATGGAAACTGGTATGGAGTTTTCCCCAAAATTAAGGAGTTGCTTGACAGGCCAGATATAGGCATTGTAGAAGCTAGGAATCCAGGCTTTGGCATGAAGAACCTCTGGATTAGAAACTTAACTCCATCACTCACTATGTGTGTGACATGGGGAAGTTACTTAAACTAAACTTCAGTTTCATTATTTTTAAAACAGGACCAAACTGCACTGTATGCGCTTTTTCTAAGAAATAAATGGTATAGTGTATAGAAACTGTTCAGAGGCTGGTATTAATTGCTCAGTAAATCATTTTACTATTGTTTTATACTGTTATTGAAGCAGGAGTTTGTAAGATGACTAATCATATGCTTTTTCTCAAACTGTAGCTAAAACAAATAACTTCAAAGGTAAATCAGGTTACCTGAGTTGAAAAGTATGTCCTTAAAATATCTGAGTAAAAATTTTTCTGAAAGGAGAAACCCCAACCAATATTATCCTGAGAATTGTGTTCTGTTCAAATTCTCAGAAGGTTCAGGGAATCTGGTTGAGTGAACCATGGGGCGGGGCAGGGCAGCAGAAGTAAGATGGCAGCTTAGCAGCTGGTCAGTGGACAATCTGGGTTTAGCAAGAGGGGTGGGGAGAAATATTTGGGGATCACAATCGTGTGAAGGTCTCACTGAAAAAAAATGTTTAGTTCTTCAGGGTCTTTTCATCATAATTTTATGATGACAACAAAATCACTACGCCACAACTACTGAATTTACACTAGAGAAAGAAATATAAGCAAAGTTAATGTAACCATACATATGCTACAGTAAGATCTAACTACATTATGGTTACAATTATTAAGGCTAACAATACAAGAAAAGATGAAAGAAGAGAGAACAGTTAGGAAAGAAATAGTGAGGAAAACAGTTTCAGCAGAGTATTTAAGACTGTGAGGAAAATGGAAAGGGTGTTTTAAGATGAGAGAATAGTTCCTTCACAAGGTTAAAGTTTAAGTCCTTAACCAGAAATGACTAGGGTGGAGCCATTCAAGTCATGGTCTAGTTCATTTTGTTTCTCTGTGTGGTCAGACTAAGAGCATAGACTCCGGAGTAAAACGTAGGGCAGGGTTGAAGATCTTAGGCTAACCCTCATAGTCTCAGTGGAAATAAAAATACCTGTCTCTTGAAGGACATTTTGATAGATGATTGGATAAAGAAGATGTGGTATATATACACAATGGGATATTGTCCTGCCATAAGAAAAGATGAAATAGTACCATTTGCGACAACATGGATGGATCTTAAAATTATTATGCTACGTAAAATAAGTCACACAGAAAAAGTCAAGAACCATATGATTTCACTGATATGTGGGATATAAAACTGAAAGCAACAAAAAACAAGACAAACAAATAAAGAAACAAAAACTCATAGACACAGACAACAGTTTAGTGGTCACTAGAGAGAAAGGGGGCAAAGGGGTGGTAGATGAGGGTAAAGCAGATCAAGTATATGGTGATGGAAAGAGAACTGACTCTGGGTTGTGAACACACAACATGATATATACATGATGTATTACACAATTGTATACCTGAAACCTATCTAATTTTATTAACCATTGTCACCCCAATAAATTTTAATTAAAAAACAACCTTAATCACACAATGAAAAAACAAAACAAAACCTGTCTCATAGGACTGCTGCGATGATTACAGATGATAATGTATGAAAACCCAAGTACAAATCAGTAGTCACTCAAGTGATCAGTATTATTTCATTCTGTGTCAGTCATTGATGTGCTTCTATAATTCATGTTGAATTTCTACATTTGCATTTAAAAGGAATAATAAAAAGACTCTCCACCTCTGAAATTTCTACATTCTTAAGGATAATGCAAGAGCTATTAGGAACAAAAGTAACTAAAAATGATCCATTCATTTCTCTTCTATTAATATTTCCTAGGGGAATAATTTGAAAGATTAGCAAAGGTTTATGTACAAAGACATAAATATGCTTAAAAATTACGCTTGCCAGGAGTTTCATGCCAGAGGAAAATTCTAACATTGCCTGAGAAGACTAAGACTCAAAATTTTATCCGCAGTCCCAACTCAGCTACTTTAAAATGCATACAAAAAAAGACAGGACAGAAACCAAAAATGTGCTTGGAAACTGACCTCTGCCTTCTGGACAGCGCCTCCCACCACAGGCTTTCTTCTGTATGAGGTGCAGATTTTCAGACCTTCATTGCTTTAAGAGGATGCATTATATCTTCCAGGCCCAATGTTGCCTGAACGACTCTCTTGCATTATTCAGAATCTCATCGCCTTATGACTATTTCCTGTCATTTGGAAATACACATGGCCCAGCTCTAATGGCCAAAATTAAAAACTGTGTTGCTGCTACAATGGTGCATTGTAACATATGAAGTTGTAGTTACTCCATGCAGCAGAATTTTTTTCTTCATTCTTCGGAATTCTTGAAACAACAAAAACCATTGCTTCCCTCAATTGCTTCTGTTGCCCGTGTTTCAGGAAAGTCTCATACACAGATTATCGAGATAACTTAAGCACCAGTGTTCCTGCTGACAAACTCCACCTCCCTCACCCAACATGCAACTACAAAGATATAAAATGTCCTAAACCAAGGTTTTGATGATACTATTCTCACAACAGATGCTTATTTTCTAATAAACAAAACCTACATTTTGTGCAATTTTGCCTTGCAGTCTCAATTTATTAACAAAACCTACTTTGTGCAAATTTGCTTTACATTTGTCAGAATGTCTCAGCCACCTTTGCTCAGAACACAAGCTCTCCAGGCACCATGAATTCCTCTCCATTCCTCTGTCATCAATATCTCTTTACTGCCTCTAATTTGCTGACATCATTCCTTCACATTACAACATCCTTTCCATCTTTCCTCTCAGTCTTAAATATTCTGCTCAAAATTGGCCTCACGACTAGCTTGCTAACTGTTCCCCCTGCTGTCACATATGACCGACTGCTGACCTACTATTCTCCACATTGTGGCCAAACCGACCTTCAGCAAGTAGCTCATCTCTCTGCCAACAATTTCTAATGACCTCAGGAGAAGATCTAGCGGACATAGGAAATGCCAGCAACCCAGCCCCAGCCCACGTCTCTCTCTGAACCGCCCTCACTGTCCTCACCCCGTGCCATGCTCGTTCCCCACCCTGCGGCTTCCGCTGTACTTTGCTCACTTCAAGCTCATTTCCACTTCTGAGCCTCACACAAATCATCCTTCTCCTTCATCCACTTACTTCCCAAACTCCTCACACTTTCTCCTTCACATAATTCAAGTTTCTACTCACATGTTGCTTTTTTTCAGAGAAGGCTTCCCTAACTAAAGTCCTTCCCAAATGACACCTTATTCCTTCCTTGATTTTTTATTTTTATTTTTGCAGTGGTTATTTGTATTTAGAGCATTTGTTTTCTTGTTGAGAGACTACATACACAAATAGACAGTGGCTAGCTCATATATAAAAGTAGAACTCTGACTCACAGTCTATAGCAACCAGCCCAGGAAGCCAACCTATTATCTACAAATCAGATTTGTAGGAAGTCAGACCACAATCTCTAACAACCATTCTAGGAAGTGAAACAATAACCCCTGTAACAAATTGGCTTCAAATGCCTGGAACTTGATTAATAACTGACAGCGTCCATAATGTTTGGCCCATTTCCAATCCAAGGACAACTGGAGAAAGCCAAATATGCACCCCTAACCAATTACATAGCGTGTTCTCTTTTATTAGCCTGCTTACAAGCTTCCCCATGTCAACTGCCTCCTATTAGAACATATGTGAAGCCTTCCTTTTTTCTCTATTTGTAAAGCTTTCCCACTCCTCTGCCTGTCTCTGAGTCTCTGCCAAACACAAGTGATGGGAATGGCTGACTACCTTGCTAGATAGCAAGCTCTGAATAAATAGCCTTTGCTTATTCTCAATATTGTCATTGGTCTCCATCTGTTGAGACCTAGCTATCTCGATCAGGATATAAATTCCACAAGGAAGAAGCACATCTATCTTGTTCACCACTGATTCTCCAGCATGTGAAACGGTGCTTGGAACATATGCTAGCTAAAAATGTGTCAAATGAATAAATGAGCAGCTATCCTGAACACAACAGCCAGAATGTACCCCGCCATTCCTTTGCAGTCCCATATAATTGAGCCTCTCTCACCTGTGTAGCATCTTGTGCCCCGTATTATCTTCTCCTAGCTGTAAATTATTTGAATACAGAGAATGGTGCATATCATTTTTTTCATGGCAGTGGCTCACACTATTTTCTAATCATGACTGGGACTGTTCCGTGTATGTTAGTCTCATCTCTAAACAGGACTGTTCTCATTTCTGTTTTCCCTTAATTCACGGGGTCGCCTCAGGTGAATCAGAACTTCTCTGAACTGTAACTTGCTTGTCCATAACAGAAGACGGTTGGACCACACGATCACCAAAGCCCCTTCTAACTCCAACAAGCTATGACTGTCCAAGAGCCTGAAGGCAAAAGACCAAGAAGGCAAAAGGGGTCCAGATCTCCAAATGACTTTCAGTTAGTGTCTTCCATTAATATGCAAGTTATATAAAGTTAGCTGTTATGCATTGCACGTAAAGCTTATTTATATTCAGAGCACTGGGGAAGTTTCCATGTAAAACACAAAAATTATCTAGCATGCCAATGAAGTTTCTGTCCTTCAAGAACAATCTGACTTGAAAAACAAGACAACAAAACCAAAGAATTGCTAGAGGTAAAATGTGTCAATATTTCATGTCTTAAGGCAAAGAAACGAAGTGGCTTCCCATCAGACATAAATTAAATCCTTTAATGCAGATATAATTTTACAGTCTCCACAAATTATGCAGCCCATAAACTAAAGGAAAATGTATTAGTATTAGATGTAGAATTTCTAAGAATTTTGTGTTTAAGTTTTTCTCTAAACAGTTACCTAATATCATTATGTCTTCAATATATACTTACTGACTACCTACTGTATGTAGCTCTGGGCCCTGTAATACCATCTATTTGAGTTTAGCAAGTTATTTAATTTATGTGTACCTTATTCTCCTCATCCGCTGAATGGGCATAACGATAGTACCCAAATCACAGAGTTGTTACGTGAATTAAATGAATTAATATGTACAAAACTCTAGAATAGGGACTAGCACATAATTAACAATATGTAAGTGGTTTATATGATTGTTGGCGTTACTGATGTTATTTTGTTATTCTATTTTTCCATGCAAGGCTCTCAACTAAATGTGTTAGAGAATAAAAAAAGAGATCACAGAAAGTGGGGATGGGGTAGGGGGAGGTAGAGGGGGGCGGATGAATCGGCAGAGCTCAGAGGATTGTTAGAGCAGTAAATACTCCGTATAATACTAATGATAGATACATGTCATACATTTGTCCAAACTCAAAGAAAGTATAACACCAGAGCAAACCCGAATGGAAACTATGGAATTGCGTGATTATGACGTGTCTGTGCAGGTTCATCAAAGGTAAAAAATGTACCACTCTGGTGGGGGAGGTTGGTAATAGGGGAGGCTGTGCATGCGTGGGAGCAGAGGATATATGGGATTCCTCCACACCTTCCCCTCACTTTTGCTGTGATCCTAAAACTACTCTAAAAACATTATCCTAAACATATATATAAATAATACAAAACATAAGATACATACCTTACCCCTCAAAAATTTGAAGTCATATCCTGTTTCCCCAAAAATAAGACTAGGTCTTACATTAGGGTTGGCTCCAAAAGACGCATTAGGGTTTATGTTCAGGGGATGTCATCCTGAAAAATCATGCTAGGGCTTCTTTTCCGGTTAGGTCTTATTTTCGGGGAAACACGGTAGGAGAGGTAAATGATTATACTAAATGGTGAAAGTAATAATGCCACTGAGAGATAAAGATTAAAATGCTATGAAAATTAAGAAAAAGAAAGGATTACTTGCATCAACTTACATTATAGTCCTTACTATACCATGTGACTTTTTACATGCTTTCTGTCCCTCTTCCCTGCACCTATTGGATTAATTGACACCTGGAAGATAAGTATCATGCCTAATTCAACTTTGACTCACTTGGTCTTGCTCAGAATACAATACAAAGGAAGACTTGAATAAATCTTGATTTAATGAGAGTAAATGTGGCTAAGTTCACATTCAAATAAATAGCACTTGATTGTAAACTGAGCATCCACATAGAAATGTCTAACACGGAGTTAGAAATAGCAATTAATTAACGTTTATTGAGTGAAGGGAGGGCCACATGCTAAGATTTGTGTTTTGAGAAAATACTCTGATAGTTGCCTATAGGATGAATTGGAAAAATAAATAATAATAAGTCAAGAGGCCATTTAAATTTCCCAATGTTATTCCATATGTTCAATTTTCCCTGAATTTTACATCTTTAATAAGTTTTATAGAAGACATTTCACTTCCATTATTGGAGTGGTATTACTTGGTTCATTATTAAAATAAAATCAGGACATTCTAAATGTAAGGCCATTCAGCAGAAACTGAATTTTATCAGTTCTAAGATAACATTCATGCTGTAGATACTGTCAGAAAGAAGGATCTTAGAACAGAGACTTAACTAAGAAAATTTTATTAGGGACTCTGATTTTTTTCTGTACATCTAGCCCTCTCCTTGAGTATTTGACTATAATCGATAGCCTTTAAAAAGTAATTTAGGACAATAGCTTCACAGTAACACAGAGAATGGAATTAATAAATCAGCCTCTTCTATCCTGCAGGCATTACAAAAACTGAGATTAAAGTAAAATGTCCTGTCTTAATGATATCTAGCATTACCACCTCCCAAAATTTTGAGATATCTGCAATGTACCTTCTCACATTGCAAGGAAATTATTTATTTCCTTTATTTCCTTCTTCCTCAGAAACTCAGAGTAATTGAGTTGATTCCTCATATTTCTGAAAATATGATGAGACCTTTGTTTCTGGCCATCTAGGAATTAATATTCTGAACCTGCTACTCCAACCTACTGCATAAGAAAATAGATATTGAATAAATTACAAAATATCATATTTTTCAAATGCATTGCTAATCTAAAAAGAAAATCTGAGATAATCCCAAAGGCAAGAAATAATGATGATAATAAGCTGAAAATAGAGTGATAAAGAGAATATGAAACTGGAAATATTCTGGGGACAAAAACCAATAATAAGTCCAGAGCTTTGGGGATGAATGTCTCACCATGTTGGTAAATGAAGATGGGATTCTGGGCCCTTGCCAGGATGGAAACTGCTGGACATAAGACCCCATAGAAAGAAACAACTCTATCAGGGTTAAAGGATGACCAGGAAACTCAGCCCTGTAGCAAAGGGAGTTAAGAAGAAAACCTGTTTGGCTCAGCCTTGGTTCCATGAGAAATAAAGAAGAAAACTGGTTTCTCGTTAAAAATTTTAGCCATAGACCTTCCACCACATGTGTCTTGGGCTTGATTTCATATTATATGTATGATTTTGAGAAGTAAAAGCCAAAATATTAATTCAAGTGGACCCAGGGTAATCACATAAATCCTCTGAAGGAAAGTATCCTCCACTTAGCCCCCACAGTCAAATATTATTCCAAAATAATTATCAAATACCTACAAAAACAAGTTATCTTGAGAATTAGTAGAAACAAAAACAACAGATTTAGATCCCCACGGGTATAAAATCAGAATACATAGAAGATAAAATAATCAAGGAATAAAATATTTAAAGAATAAAGAATCAAACCATAGCAAAGGATCAAGAATATATTAAAAATGACCAAACCAATTTGACAAAGACCCAAGTACAAGGTCAAAATACTTTTAAATGTAATTACTGAAGTTTAACACTCAAGGGAAGAGTTAAACAGCACATTAAACAAAACCAAAGAGAGACATAATGAAAGATATATCTGAAGAAATTACCCAAATGCAGCATAAATAAACAAGAGAACTTAAGAGGTATAGAAAAAAGAATGAGAAGCTTTAATACATATCTAACCACTGTTCCAGACAGAAAGAACACAGAGATTGGAGAAAAAAAACTAAAGAATGATGTCTAAGAACTTTCTAAAAATGATAAAATATAGAAATATTCAAGCAGGATTTTTGTTTTAAAAAAATAGGAAATCACAACCTAAGTATATTAATACAAAAATGCAGGAAACCAAAGTCTCAGAAAGACCCTTTAAAAGTCTTCAAAAAACACAAAAGAATAAACCAAAGAGAGACAAAGAAAGAAGAGAACTGGTAGAAGAATTAAATTGAAAAGAAACTAAAATAGAAATACAAATATTTTCAATTTATCCTTGTCCACACCAATATGCATGTGGCTCCCCATTGGGGCCCTCTGAAAGAAAAAGCCCCCAAACCAACCCTTATCGACATGGAAACATGATATCTGACAGAGAAGGCATTGTTGATCAGTAGGGATGAACTGAAGCTTAAATAATAACACTGGGGGTTCCAGTCAAGATGGCACAGTAGGTTAACATTGTGCTTACCTTCTCTCACAACTACATCAAAATTACAACTAAAGTGCAGAACAACCATCACTGAGAATCACCTGAAGTCTTGCTGAACCAAAGTTCGACAACTACGGTGGTACAGACGAAGCCACCTCGAGACTGGTAGGAGGGGCAGAGACATAGAACGGGCTGGTTCTAAACCTGCATGTGACCATTAAAAATCAGGAGGGATATCTCAGCTGTGGAGGACCCCCCTGAAGAAGGGGTCCCAGTGCCATACCAGTATTCACAGCCCAGGGTTCCAGTGTCAGGGAGAGAAGCACCCATAATTTCCAGTGGTGAAAACCAGTGGAGATTGCGTCTGAGTGAGAAGCAAGGCTTCTGGAGTCTCAGGTGCTCCTCTTAAAGGGCCAGCGCATGGACTTACAAGCTGAAGGACTCAATCACTCTGAGGTCCAGCACTGGGGCAGTACCTGGAGAGGCAACAGGGACGGGGATGGAGGGGATGGGAAGGGACTGAGTTCTTTGGCTTTAGATTGAGAGCTGGAGGAGCAGCTGACAGAAATCATTGTTTCTTTGTGGAGCCCTCCCCATGCCAGTTGTGCAGACACAGGTGGCCACCATATCCAAGTCTCCTTCAAGCTGGCTGACACCCTTTATTCAACATACCCTGCTGAATCTGAATCCTTGCCCCATCCATCTCTCAGGCACACCCAAGCAGCTCCCTGTGGCTTTTTCATACAAACCGTCTGCCTTGGTTCATGTTACAGACTTTCATACATTCTCTGAAAGGTTTGTAGAACCCAGACAAGCAGCATCTGTCCCATACCTCTGGCTGAGCAGCCCTGAGCCCAGCACAAGTAGCAGCAGGCCTTGATTCACAGCTTGACCTCTTGAAGGCACTTAAAAGCACACTGCGAGGAGTGGTCATCTGTGGATTGCTTTGTGGCTTCTGTCAGGTAGCCCCAGACAGGCACTGGCTGCAGCTGAACTTGGAGTGCAGCAAGTCCCCTCCCAGGTAGCCTTGGGGTTGCCATGCCCAGTGTCCAGCTTTGAAAGGAGCTGGAGCATCAACCAGCTTCCTCCAAGGATGGCGCACCCAAGGGGCAGGCATTAGAGCCCTGCTGAGGCATGTCCTACTCTGTAGGGTCAGCCCATCTGCCACAACTTCTCTACTGTAGTCATGGCCAGTCCTCACCACCGATAAGCCTGAGGATCAATCCCTCCCTGACATACAAACAACAACCAGGACTCAACTACAAGAGGAGGGCACATACAACCCACACAAGGGACACACCTAGAGTGTGTGGCTCAGGTAACCAGGAAAACTGCATCCACAGCACACCTACTACATAGAAGGTCTGACAATTAAGTTCGTGAACTTGTTGCAATGATACTGCTAACCTTTTTTTGATATCAGAGGGATTACTCATTATAAATTTGTACCAATTGGACAAACAGTTAAACCAGTTTACTATTTGGAAGTGCTGAAAAGGATGCATGAAAAAGTAAGATGAAAACGATCTGAATTTTTCACCAACAATTCATGGCTCTTCCATCACGACAATGCACCAGCTCACATGGCACTGTCTGTGAGGGAGTTTTTAGCCAGCAAACAAATAACTGTATTGGAACACCCTCCCTACTCACCTGATCTGGCCCCCAATGACTTATTTCTTTACCCAAAGATAAAGGAAATATTGAAAGGAAGACATTTTTATGACATTCAGGACATCAAAGGTAATACGATGACAGCTTTGGTGCCCATTCCAGAAAAAGAATTACAAAATTGCTCTGAAGGGTGGACTAGGCGCTGGTGTCACTGCATAGCTTCCTAACGGGAGTACTTTGAAGGTGACCGTAGTGATATTCAGCAATGAGGTATGTAGCACTTTTTCTAGTATGAGTTTGTGAACTTAATTGTCCAATCTCATAAGGCCACTCTGCTAAGACCAGGAGACGTACAAACCCTCCCAAATACATAGAAAAAAAACAAACAGAGGCAGCCAAAATGGGAGGCAAAGAAACATGTCCCAAATAAAAGAACAGAACAAAGCTCCAGAAAAAGACCTAAACAAAATGGAGACAAGCAGTCATCCTTATAAACACTGGTTATAAGGATGCTCAATGATCTCAGGGATAACTTCAACAAAGAGTTCGAAAACATAAAAATGAATATAGAAAACATAAAATAGAGCCAGTCAGAAATCAAGAATACAATAACAGATGAAGAATACATCATAGGAAATCAACAGTGGATTAGATAAAGCAGAGGATCGAATCAGTGATTTAGAAGATAAGGTAGCAGAAAACACCCAAACAGAACAGCAAAAAGAAAAAAGTATCCAAAAAACAAGAGTTTAAGGGTCCTCTATGACATGAAGCATACTAACATTCGCATTATAGGGGTAACAGAAGGAGAAGAGAGGTAGCAAGAAATTGAAAACCTATTTGAAGAAATAATGATGGAAAACTTTCCTAACCAGGTGAAGGAAATAGACATACAAGCCCAGGAAGTACACAGAGTGTAAAACAAGCTGAACCCAAAGAGGCCAACACAAATATACATCATCATTAAAATGCCAAAGGTTAAAGACAAAGAGAGAATCTTAAAAGCAGCAAAAGAAAAGCAAGTAGTTACCTACAAGGGAGCTCCCCAAAGTCTGTCAGCTGATTTCTCAACAGAAACTTTGCAGGCTGGAAGGGATTGGCAGGAAATATTCAAAGTGATGGAAAACAAGGACATACAACCAAGGTACTCTACCCAGCAAAGCTATCATTTAGAATGCAAGGACAGATAACGAGCTTCCCAGACAGAGTTCAATACCACCAAACCAAAATTATAAGAAATCTTAGAGGTACTTCTTCAAGACAAAAAAAATAAAAATAAAAAATATGAATAATAAAATGGCAATAACTACATACCTCTCAACAATTACTTTCAATGTAAGTAGATTAAATGCTCCAGTCAAAAGATGGCGGTCTGCTGAATGGATAAGAAAACAAGACCCTTACATATACTGCCTACAAGAGATTCACTTCAGATCAAAAGACACACACAGACTGAAAGTAAAGGGATGGAAAAAGACATTTCATGAAAGTGGAAACAACAAACAAAAAAACAAAAACCTGGCATAGCAATACTTACACCAGACAAAACAGACTTTAAAACAAAGGCTATAACAAGAGACAGAGAAGGGGCTAGTAATCCCACTTCTTGGTATTATCCAAAGAAACCCAAAACGCTACTTCAAGGTGATGTCCTCATCTGTATGTTCACTGCAGCAGTGTTTACAATGGCCAAGATGTGGAGGCAGCCTAGGAGTCCCTGACTGGATGAATAGATCAAGAAGAGGTGGTACATTCATACAATGGAATATTACTCAGCTGTAAAAAAAGAATGAAATCTCGCCATCTGCGACAACACAGATGGACCTAGAGGGTACTTTGCTGAGTGTAGTAAGTCAGACAGCAAAAAACAAATGTCATATGATTTCACGTACCAGTGGAATCTAAAGAACAAAATAAATGAAACAGAAACAAACTTATAGATACAGAGAACATTTTGATGGTTGCCAGATGGGAGGGGGTTTGGGGGTAGGTGAAAAATGGGAAGGGATTAAGAGTACAAATTTGTTATTACACAGTCGTCATGGGGATGTAGGTTGCAGCATAAGGAATATAGTCAATAATATTGTTAATATCTATGTTGGTGTCAGATGGGTACTAGATCTATCGGGCTGACAAATAGGAGAGGCGTTGAGTGCAGGGTGAAAAAGGTGAAGGGATAACAAGTACAAAATCATCATGGGGATGTAAAGTAAAGCATAGGGAATATAGTCAAGGATATGGTAATGACTATGTATAGTGCCAGGTGGGTACTAGTCAGAGGGCTCACTTCGTAAATTATATAAATGTCTAACACTATGCTGTACACCTGAAATTAATATAAAATATCATAATATAATAATAGTGAATGTCAAATGTAATTGAAAAATTTTAAAAGTGGGGAAAAGATAATGGGAAATAAGAGGTTCAAAGTTCCTGGTATAAAACAAATAAATCTTGGGGCTGTAATATACAACATAGGGAATACAGTCAATAATATTGTGATAGCGTAGTACAATGTAAGATGGTTGCTGGACTTATCATGGTGATCACTTCTTTAGCATATGAATATAATCAATAATATGATAATAACTATGCATAGTGCCAGGTGGATACTGCTAAATAACTGTGATGTATACCTGAAAATAATATTATTTTATGTTAGCTATATTTTAATAAAAATCTTAAAGAAAATAATCATGCTGGAAAATAGATTTAAAAAACAGTCATACTAGAATAATTGACTAAACACAAAGAAACAGAAATGGGAACTCTATCTCACACCATACAGAAAACTAAATTCTAGTAAACACTTAAATGGGAAAACCAAAAATTTTAATTTAAAAAATATACATAGGTCACCCCAATAAACTTTAATAAAAATAATATATACATGAATAGCTTCAGGACCCTGAGTAAGACTTTCTTAAACAAGACAAAAGCATAAATTATGATTTAAAAATAAATAAACTTGACCCATTAAAACTAAGACATCTTTTCATCCAACAGTCTTTTAAAAGAAAATGCAAAATCAAATATCAAACTGAAAAGATATTTTTGCAATCATAGAGCATAAATCCGAATACAAAATATAGTTCTTGCAAATCAAAGAGGAAAAGATAAACAACCAATTTGAGAAATGGGCAAAAGGAGAAACATAAATGCCTAAAAAATAAGTGAAAATATGCCCAATTTCATTTTTTAACCACGGACATGAAAATTAAAACCATGAGAGAAAGTTTTACACACACAAGATTGGCAAAAAATTTTAAGCCTGACTTTAGCAAGTACTAATAAATATTATGAACAACAAATAATACACTGTTAGTGTGAGGTGAACTGATTCAACAATTTTAGAGAACAGTTTGGCATTATTTGGTAATGCCACATGCCGTGACGCACACCACACTCAGCTTTAGAGCTTATTCAATAATGAAATTGTTTTCTTTGTCTCGTACCGTCATAGACGGGTTTTTTGGACTGGCATATTGTATTAATTACATTTCCGCAACAATAGCAAAAGCAAATCAGAGAAAAATACAAGTAGGATACCATTTATACATAATTCAATATCCAAGATTGATCAACATATTGTTAAGGATATGCACATGTTCTTTAAAGCTATTGAAAACAATGAAATTATCATACAAAAATCAGGAATAGATACTATTGGAAAGAAAAAGGAGAGGGTTTGAATGGAGAAAACGTATACAGGAAGCCACAATGTTAATGGTTTTATTCTTCTTAATCTGGGTGGTGAGTACCTAATTGTCTTTGTACTTTTTATGTCTTTTGTACTTTTTATATCTTTGAACCCATACTGTTATTTGGGTTCAGTTTATGTGACCCCCAAATCCACACCCTCGCCGTGCTACCCAGACAGAGGAACCCCCTGAGGTGACACTGCTCGTCTGCCTTGTCTCTCTAGGCACAGTTCATCCATGCCTCACCTCACCCCTCACTGTACCTGGACCTCCATCCTGGACATCCCCCATTGTGATCAATTACGTAGAACAAAAAACGCGAGGGAGTTGGCACACTGACAAGATAAACTTTGCCAAATAGGAGGCAGGACGCAATCAACAAATTCCTTTTTTTTTTTTTTTTTCATCCAGAAAGACTATTGTTGGACGGAACTTTTGTGGTGCCCCTTTGAGGGCATCAGAGCATGAATGAGTGAGTGGCTTGCTGTGAAAGCTGTGAGCAGCTCAGTAACATGCTAATTCATATTTGCTCCCCATTCTTCCCTGCCTCACACTTTGTTTGGTCCCAGGAAAGCTTTAGCACATAGGCTTTTGCCTCAGGCTCTGTTTTGCCAGGAAACTCAGACTAAGAAAAATATACATATAGTTTCTAGTTTTATGTGAATTTATATAGTTTTAGGAAATGGTAACAAAATTATTTTACAACAAACAAAAATAATGCTAACGATATAAAAGATGAAAACAGAAAAATTGTCCCGGGGAAAATGGGACCCAGACAACAAGTGGAAACGTTACTCAGGAATAACTACTCAGCTTCAGAACTGAAGGGGAGGTTGAGATGAAAGCAGAAAAGAATGCGAAGAAATAAATAATAATTGGAGCAAGGTGGCTTAAGTTTCAGCTTTCTTTGTTAAACAGAAATCTCAGCCATTTACAGAGGATGATAGTGACAGGAAAATATTGAGAACTGAAGGAAAGAAGAGTAGTCCTGGTATACAAGTAAATCGTAGGCGAAGTGCTTATCCCTAAGGAGTGTTAGTGGAGGGCAAGAGATAGTCAATGGGAATCTGAGAGGGGCAAGCTCTGTTAGCTCTCTGGCTTCTACTGGTAGTGATTTGTGGCTCCAGGACAATGGCAAGGCAGCAGCGGCCATTAGGACTGGAGGTCATCCAAGAGTACAGCCCAAGTGTAAAGCCTATGGTTATAGAGTGTGCAAATTAAATGACCTGCCAAGATGCAATGCAGCACAGAATTCTAACACCTTTTCAGAAAATTCAACCCTGGAGAATATATAGAATCAGGAAGCAAACGTGGGTTCCAGAACCAAGAAAAAACAAAGCAAATAAACAAACCACATGTGAGAAACTCCTGGAGAGAATGAAAGCTCTCTTGAATTGGTGTACATGTAAGAGGGGAGGTGGGAAGGTGAGTAACAGCTGTAGGAAGAAGGTATGGAGGAAAGCTCTTTAAACGTTATTCTTTCCTCTCCCTTATGTTGCCCTGGGCAACTATTGTGTCTGCCATAGAAATTAGCAGCAACAGCCCAGGCCTTTGGCGCAGAGAAGGGAAGAGAGTATCCAAGCAGCACAAAAACTGCTACAGAGTTAGGGGTTGTTAGCAGTTCAAGCAAATAGATGTGCCCCAACCAGCTGCCCTGCTGCATTTCTCTCCACTACTGTTTAAGGTTCAAAAAACCTAGGGAGACCTGATCCAACCAGTGCTGTTTCTCTGTCAAGGAGTAAAGGTGGTTCTGGGTGTGGTTATTCTAGGTAGAGTTTCACAATGACTGATGTTCTCTATTCTGGGTGCAGACCCTCTCCACTCCCAACAGTCTCGCAGAATAACTGAGATAAGGGCCTGGATTTCCAGCTCGTCTCAAATTCACATTGCCAGAGGGCACCTCGGAAAAACAACGAAGCAGAAATAACTAGACAACTGAGCTTACAATAACCTCAAATGAAATAGGTTGAATTGGAACATATAAAATCCACAGCAGAATTATTGTGTCAGAATGACCAAGAAATGAAAAGTAATAAACCTTTGGAGAAATATTCAAAAAAATATTTGCAATTTGACCGAAGAAAAAGTAATCACAAGTAATACCAAGTGTAATATTAATTACAAAAAAATAAAATATTTGAAATAATGAAAATATATAACAAGCAATAAGATGAATATCATTTTTTAAAAAACATATACACATGTTGGAAATCTGGAAAATTAAATTGAGAAACTGAGAAAAATAGCCAAAAAGGATAAAAATAGCATTTTTTTTTTCGAAGCTAAAGAATTTAGAAATAGATGTGCCTGGATACAGATTATAAGAGTCCTAGAAGAAGAGAAATAAAAATTTGAAGGGGCAAAGTATTGAAAAATAATAGAGATCAATTTCCCAGAATTAAAGAAGGTCAAAAGACCTCAGATCAAAAGGGATCAAGGGATCACAGAGTGCCAAATATGAGAGATACAGAAAAAGAAAAAAAAGAAAAAGCTACAGTAAGACAAATAATAGGACATTTAAAGAACATCAAACAAATAGAAAGTTCTAAAGCCTTTCAGAAAGAACAGGTGATCAACTACAAAGGAACAAAAATCCTATGTAGTGTGGGGCTCAAGAATTTGCATTTCTAACAAATGCCCTGGTGATAATAATGCTGCTGGACCAAGGACCACACTTTGAGAACCACTAATATATTTCACTCAGAAATTGAATATCAAGCAGACAAAAAAAAGAAAAAACAGCTACGGAACATCTGAATAATACACTAAGCTATTAACTATATAAAGAATTCTATATCTAACAGACAGAGAACACACATTCTTTTCAAGTACCTATGGGGCATTCACTAAAATAAATAATTAAGCCTCAATAGAAGGGAGCCTCAATTAATTCCAAAGAATAAATATTGTGCAGACTCTATTTTCTAACCAAAACGAAAAAAGAATTAATTTCTTTCTAATAAAGCCGGTGGTGTTGCATCTATGAGTTTTTATTTCTTTATTTGCTTGTCTTGTTCCTTTGCTGCCTTCAGTTTTATATCCCACATATGAGTAAAGTCATATGGTTCTTGACTTTTTCTGTCTGACTTATTTCACTTAGCATAATAATCTCAAGATCCATCCAAAAACTCATAGACACAGACAATAGTTTAGTGGTAACCAGAGGGAAAAGGGAGAGGGGAATGGTAGAAGATGGTTAAGGGGGTCAAATTTATGGTGATGGAAGGAGAACTGACTCTGAGTGATGAACACATAATGCAATATATAGATAATGTATTCTATTAGGTTGGTGCAAAAATAATTGCAGTTTAAAAGGTTAAAATAATTGCAAAAATTGCAATTACTTTTGCACCAACCTAATAGAATTATACACTTGAAACCTATGTAGTTTTGTTGACCATTGTCACCCCAATACATTTTAATAACAAAAAAAATGCTGTTGCTGATGCTGCACTGGAGTCAAAGAGATAATGGTGTTTTTAAGATAAAATGAAACAGAGAAACAGAGACAGAAAGAGAAATGCAGATGTGTGCATATGTGGGTTACTTACTATATATGCATATATTTCCTAGTTCTATTTACTGAGAGGCATTAGAAGCAACGAAACTCCAGTAAAAATGAACACATCTAGTACTCACATCTTAGTTTCCAAATATCATTCTCCAATAAAAGGAGCAAAGACTCCCTAGAAAACTGGCAGATTTCAAGGTTAGGGCAGGAAAAACACAGGATAAGTCAGGGGCATCTTGTGGTGTCAGAAAGTAAAGTAAGTGCTGAAAGAAAAAGGATATTAGCATGTCAAAGAGTGTAGGAACAAACATGGATGGCAAAAACTGGCTATTTGGATAGACTGAGATCTCCTCCAAAATACTAAGTAATTTTAAAGGGAAAAAATAGTTACATTTATGGTAGAAAATCCTGACAAACAGAACCAGCAATATATATTGACATCATGGACCCCTGACAATATATTCTAAGAGCTCTCAGGTATCCTTTCCTATTATGCACAATCTCATTCTAATCATATGGAATCACCAGCAAAAGCCAAATTGAGGGACACTGTGCACGAGGGCTAACCAGGACTCTTCAAATATGTCAAAGTTACAACAGACAAGGAAAGACTGAGGAACTGGCATAGATTGGAGGGGCTTCAAAGAGACAGAGTAATGTGATGCGAAATCCCGGATCAGATCCTCAGAACTGAAATAGAGCATTACTGGAAAACTGGTGGAATCCAATTAAGTTCTGTATGTTAGTTAATAGTGTTGTATTTAGGTTAATTTCTTAATTTTGATCATCTCTGTGTGGTTATGTAAGATGTCAACATAAGAAGAAGCTGAGTGAAGGGCGTCTAAGAAGTCCCTCTATTATCTCTACAACGCTTCTGTAAGTCTAAAGTTATTTAAAAAATAAGGAATTAAATATTAATTTTTAATAAAGTCATACCTAAAACCGCAACAAAATGGAAAATTATTTTAAGTGGATAGATGTGCACCATAATGAATAATTTAATATATGACGTGCGCATCAGATTTTTGCTTTCATAACTTTTTAACCCATATTTCATAGCAATTCAAAACCAATAGAAAGCCTAAGAGTAAATATAGGAATGTTTTGTGTTACCAAAATATTGAAAGTAAAACTCTACGAAATGTTTAAGAACAGTGTACAGTAGATAGCCTTGGCAATTCTTGTCCCCACTCCACCCACCTGCTCCTTGATTGATGGGACCTGAGTTAGACAATGCATTGACTAGACTGAACCATGTAGACAATGTGTTGATTGGACTGAACCACGCAGACTCTCTCTCTCCAGTAATTTAGAGTCTGAACACCATACAGTCCAGTACCATAATGCATGGGTGGTAAGATGTACATTTTGTCATGTCTAAGATCACAAGGCATCTTACAATAGCTTGTGCATATTTAATAGACAGTATTTTTTCTTAGTGTTACATAAATTAATGGTGCATCTTAAAGTATCTGGAATATTATAGTACAAATGTAGTATGTGTCTCTTGAACACTTGGTTAGGAGGACCACATAGGTCTGGTGCTGCTCTGAAGAGAAAGGAAAGAATGAAGCAAACATATAGAGGAAAACCACATGAGAGACCTTGTGGCCCCAGAGAGAGAAAAAAGAACCCTTGTATGGGATAGCAAGAACCATGGCTTTGGTTCCTGACAATATTCCATTTTGCTTATCTAATCTCCTGCATGGTCCAATGGCACTTTCATCACTAAGTTCTGCAAGTTACTTCCATATTGTTACAATAAATCTTTGTAACTAAAAATATACACTAAAACATCTAGCTTATTCAAGGATACCAAAAAGATTAGTAAATCAGCCATATTTTCCAGAATTTCAGGAAGAAATTTCTTATGTGCATTGAATGTGTTTAATGTGAAAGGTGCTACTATTTGCTGTACATTCATCTTATCAAAGTGGTTATTACAAGGTCAAAGATGGATAGAGATCACAAAATGATGTTTAAAGATGAAGCCAAATCTCAATAAGAAAGAGCAAAGGGAAAACTAATGAAAAAAAATGCAAGAACATAACCATCTTATTACATAAATTTAATTAAACTGCTACAATGCAGAACCCAAGCACGATGTGCACCCCTTTATAAAAGCACCGCTGTGGTAGTGAATACTTACTTTCCAATATTTCCCTCTTTCATAATATTGACGTTTCTAATTCATTTTATGATTTTAGTTTTTCAATTCCGTAGGCATGGAAAGTGAAGTACACGTAAAGTTTACCTACTCGGTAGCACCATTATTATGGGTTGATTTGTGTACTTGAATTTAGAGCTGAGCAAAAGAAAAATACCCATAGAGCACAAGTAATTGACACATGAGCATTTTTTTAATCACATACTCACATGCTTACTTGTAAATACCTACATGACACCATTACCATGGAGACTGACAATGGGTGTGGTGCAGCTCACTTTGGCATACAATGTATCTTGCACCACAAAATAAAAAGAGAGCCGCATCTCAAAGGCAATAATGGGGAGTTGAATGAACTCAGGTTCCAGTGTTTAGGAAAACTTAGTACCTGTCTTTCCTGCCTTTGTCCTTTTTTCTGATCTCTTGGCTTAGGTTCCACCAAAATACAGAGACTGAGACAAGAATTTGCATGCAGATAGTTTATTCTGGAAGGTGATCATAAGAAACAGAAATAAAAAAGAATAAAACAAAGAAAGTGTGAGAATAACAAATATATATTTTGTCTCCCTTTCCAATAAAAAATCATTCAAATATAAATGATTATAGCAGAATTAAACCATTTGACAGTCTGATTTTTCTTTTGAGTGGTGTAAGTATTAAAGTATTTACTGTTAACATAACTCTGCATGATGTTATGGTAAGCAATTAGTTGAAAATACAATCCTAAATCGTTACTGGATGTGGCTGTGATCAAAGAAACCAGTTTGTGATTCACAAGACTATTTCGACAGATGAATGTTTCTCTACATTTATTCTGTTAGTATAAAAGGCAGGCCTGAACTCAGCAGGGAGAACACGAGGTGATTTTGTGCCACTAATGAAGAGTAGAGCTGTGCAAAAGTGGAATGTGCTACTTTATGGAATACAAAGCTCCATATTCATTCAATGAATAACGATTCATTTAATACCATGAATTATGGTATCAGGGTATATTAAGTGAAGGAGCTGCACACTTAACCAAAAAAAAAACTATAATAGACATGAAAGTGCCATCACAGGTGAGGGCTGTTGGGAGAGCAGAGAGGAGTGTAAAGGATTTAAATATGCTTGAGGAATTACAAAAATCTTTTATGGAAGGTGACTAGGGCACAAGCCACTGTCCTGTGGCCATCTCCTTTCCTCCTCAAGACTCCTGAAAGAAGACGAGCCAGAACAGATGCCCTTGTTATGACAGATGTCTTCAGGATTTAGCTTTGGCTAGTATTTTTGGTATTTAATATTAATTTAATCTCCCCCTTTTTTGACTCTTATTTGCTCCCTCACAAAAATACTCATCCATTTTATATTGTTTTCACGTTAGGTTTACGTATCTCCCAAACTTAACTGTTCTAAAACTGCTAAAATTTGTGAAACTGTGCTTCAGTGAATGTTTTCAAGGACTTCTGTCCATTCCCTTCACTCCATTTCTCCACTCTATTTCACTCTTCTGGAGCTGCTTAAAAACCCTGCTACCCACTCAGCTAGGCCGTCACAAAGCCCATCCTACCCCCATCATGCCAAGTGTGTTCTCCTGCCCTTTCTTGTTGAGGATGCTTATCAGTGACATTGATGAGAAGAATGGCAATGTGCTCATGCGTAGTGTGTTTATGTTACAACTTACCAACCTCGCTCTGCTCTAGGCTTTTCTTTCGATGATAAACTGTTGTCACATTGAATGATAATTCCTCAGTAATGTGTTCCATTTTTCTTAACTCAAGTTGTATTGTGTATTTTCATGAGAGTCTTAAATACTTTTAGCGGTAGGTGACAACAGATAGATGGTGTTTGCTTCTTCTTATAGTCCTTTATCTGTTTGCTTCATTAGAAATTCTTACATAAATATATGAAATAAACAATGACTCTAATGGTGAGGGAAGATGTATAATATCAAGGGACGATTCATGTTTGTAAAGGAAAAAAATAGACGTTAATCAAACATTTGGAATTGTATTTACAATGATGCATGATATATACTCCAGTAGTATAAGAACCGTCTACAGGATATGGTGGTCTTAAACCGTGGCCTCCAAATGTTTTTTTACACTCCTCTCATTGAAAGGTGGTGTCAATATTCCCTCCCTTGAATTGGGACTCTGTGAAAACTTAAAAAATAGAACATAGCAAAAGTGACACCGTGTCTGTTTCTGAGCCCAGGCTTTGTGAAACTAGCAGCTTTTACTTCCTGTCTCTTGTATCCTAGCCCTTGGAACCCAGCCACCATGCTGTGGGGAACTGCAAACAGCTCCTGGAGAAGCCCGGGTAAAGAAGAACCAGACCCCAGCCCACAGCACTGACTGAGTTCCCAGACAATGTCTGTACTTACTTGCTAGCCATGTGAGAGACCTATCTTCAAATCAAATCCATTAGCCTCCACCCAGGCAGCCCCAGTTAATATCCAGTGGAGATATGCTGCCCCCTGTCAAGCTCTGTCCAAACTGTAGGTGAAGAAGGAGGAGGAGGAGAAGAGAAAAAGATTGTTGTTGTTTCAAGCCACTATGTTTGGGGGTGACTTGTTATACGCCAATAGAAACTAGAACATAGAATTTTATGAAACACTTAATAAATTCTTAAATACCACAAAAGTTAAAAGAAATAAGTGATGAATGCATATGTACATTTTCTATGCATATATCAGATATACTTTATACACATACGAATATATCAGTTTTAGAGATGTTCATGTGTTCTTATTATGAATGAGAAGTGGTCACCGAAAGGTTAAGGGATTTGTCCAAAATTAAGAATTTAATAAGGAAAGTCATCAAGATTAAAATGCAATCCTCCAGTCTCCTACTTTGATGTCTTGCCAGTAGGCTGTGGCCCTTTGCATACAGTCTGTGTTTGGAAAGCATGTGTTTTCTAGGGTAGATCTGCATTTAATTGGCATTCTTCTAAAGATAACTCTAGCGCTAATCCGGACAAAGGAAACTCACATTACAAGGGAGGTCAAATGCATGTCCCAGACGTAAACATTTACTTTAGGATCAAAGCTCCTTCCCTAAGCCTTAAGTATTAGTATTTATTAATTATTGGCAACAGGACTCTATTCTAACATCTGGGCAATACAGTCAATTATAGCATTAAGCGAGGAAAACAGAACAGCATAAACTTCAGCAATAATAAAAGTAAAGGCCAACCAAATTAAAATTATAAAGGTTAGCAAAATAAATATGTCAGATGATAGGCTCTGATTGTATGCAACTTGAGAATCTACTGACCCATAATTGGAAATAAATTTAAAATAGAAATATCCCCCTGTCATCCCAGAAAATATCACTTGATGTTTCCATTTCGCTGATAAAGTTACTGAGAAGGGGCCCTATGTGACTGGTATTTCCTACAGTACTTGCATCTCGTTAACATCCAGTAAATACATAATAAAGTCAAAGTAAAATGCCAAGTGGAAGAGGTTAGACAAACCTGATATAGCCAAGTACACAGTGGAGAAAATTAAGTGGGTTATAAATCTAGTTTGTACAACTCAACGGAAACACCTAGAGCATGGCTTAAGATTCCCTTCCACAACCAAGCCAGTGAAACAGGAAACTTTCTTCTGCTTCTGACTAGCAAAATAAAATAAATGTTTCCTTCTCCTGTCCTAGTGTTTTGGCACATATGAATTAAATGAATATAGAAATCTAAACTACACTTCACGTTTACTAGCTATTCTAGTCAAACAATCTCAGCAGCCAATAGACAATGTCCAGGCCTGGATGGATAAATAAATATATATATATATATATATATATATATATATATATATAATTTCTCTCTAAATACAACTTCTATAACAGCAGTGACAGATTTCTGTTTTCTGGGGATGTTCTCTGCTTTGATTTCTCTGTCCTCAACACAACTGTGTCTTGTCTGTTTCTAAGGAGTAGTTCAGAATACATTTTAAGTATCTGTTGACCAAGCTAACCCATAAATTCTGACTACTACATGTAAAACACCTGTTAATGATTATATCAGCTACTTAATGGATTTGTAGTAATATAGTGGAGAAGGATTCAGGATTGGGAGTGAGACAGGCCTTGGTTTGAATCCTGAGTATCTTCTATTAGCACTATGACATTGGACTAAATCGCTCCAATCTTATCTGTTTTTCTTTGGATAAAATTGGATTAAATAAGAAAACAATTTTGAGGTATTTTTTTATTTGCCCATCGATTAAGAAATGCCCAATTAGCAATAAAAATTAATCTTGTCAGTCTCCAAAACCCCTACTTTACCTACCATGTTTTCCTGAAAATAAGAGCTACTCCGAAAATAAGCCCCAGTTAAGACTGTCAGCCAGATGGACACATTTAGTACATTATGACAATGTTCCAGAAAAAGATGACATGACTGTATTTGAGTAAATGTAGATTGTTGTACATGAAAAAATAAGACATCCCCTGAAAATAAGCCCTAATGTGTCTTTTGGAGCAAAAATTAATATAAGAACCAGTGTTATTTTCAGGGAAATACGGTATAAGACCCGATTTTATTTTCAGGGAAACACGGTACTGCATAATACCATTTCTAAAAAAATATATGAAATGCACACTGAAGTGCATGACACAGTTATTATTCTATGCAGGGATTTTTTTTAACAGCATTTAAATATATTGTCATTATAAAACTTTACGCAAATTATTACATATTCTGGAAAATATAACAATATCACCACAAGTGCTTCTTATGAAAAAATATCACCTCATAACAATTGTTGGAAGACAGCTCTCTATGGGCTCCTGCATTTTCGAATGCCTTGCAAATGAGGTACCCTGTCAAGGATGTTTATATAAAAAATAGCCTTGTGAGATAAAGATTGTTTCTCCTCAGGAGCAAAGAGTAGGTTTGCTCCCTTGGCAGATAGAGATAGTGTCTCCCTTCACAGCAAAGGGCAGACACATTTACTGAAAAGTATAATAAAGACAATGCTCCTTCTGGAGAAAAGGGCAGGCATGCCTACTGCCCATTACAAAACATTCAGGTTCCCTAAACTCAGGGTTTCTCTCCTATAATGCAGCTTATTGTGTTTGCAGGTGTAGTCTTATTCTCTTCATATCACCTGGTGGCAGATGGGGCTTGGGGAACTGGTGCCAAACACTGATACTCTGGCTACTGCTTTTGCTCTGAGTAATACTTTGGCCACTGCTATTGCTGTGAGTAATAAATTGGCCTTCATCTTGGCCCCAGGATTTGTTCCACCAGCATCCATGAAACTGTGATAAGCTCACTTGTCAGTCTGCATGTAGGGTAAAACCTCAGACAATTCACAGTTCTTGACAATAATTTATAATACATATTTTCAATGCTACGCTCAAATATTTGAAATTGAACTTCTAGTAATGACTGCAGAGTTAATTTGGGCTGCAGATTTCCTCCTCACATACCTAATGAAGTTAATAAAAAGTAGCAGCAATCTACTAAAGAAGTAGGTACACTCTAAACTCAAAAGATTTCAAAGAGTAGTAGGTCAAGGGGAGCAGGACAGAAGATTCTGGCTCTGTGTGACCACTAATCTCACAGCCAGCCCTTAGAAAGGGTAATGGTAAAAGAAGGAATACTAACAACTCTTATTACTATTGTCAGTCTGGAAAGTAATCTGTCAGGGTAGAGAGATGGAAGCCCCCAAAAACGTTAAGGAAAAAGTCTCAGGAGAAAAAGCCATCACACCCACCGTAAGATATTCAGGTTTGCAGTGAACACCACCAGGATTCATGATCATGTACATAACTGTTTTGGGTTGAACTGTGTCCCCAAAAAATACATGTTGAAGTCTTAGACCCCAGTACTTCAGAATGAGACTTTAATTGGAAATATGGTTACTTCAGATGAGTTAAGATGAGGTCACACTGGAATAGGATGGGCTCTTAATCCAATATGATTAGTGTTCTTATAAGAAGATAAGAAGACAGAGACACACAAGAAGATGGTCATGTGACAATGGAGGCAGCAATTAAAGAGATAAATCTCCAAGTCTAGAAACACCACGAATTACTGGCTACCTCCAGAAGCTAGAGGAGTCAAGGAAAGATTCTAACCAAAGTTTTAGAGGAAACATGACCCTGCTGACACCTTGATTTTAAACTTTTGGCCTCCAGAACTGTGAGAAAGTAAACTTCTGTTTTTTTAAGGCATTCATTCTGTGGCACAGTGAAAGACAATCTGAAATTCAGGGAATATACCCATTAGAACAGGATATGCAGACATCATCAAAATGGCGGCATGAGGTGAGCCTCTGTAAATCTCCCCTGGAATTTACAACTAATCGATCAACTATAACTCCACAAAGGACTCCCTGCACAGCAGACAGGCAAGATGAAGAGGCCCACTACTGAATTCACCTAAAAGTGGGCGAATCGCGCGAGCAGGGGAGGCGGGAAGGGAAAAGTGCGGAGACGGCGCCGCGCAGGCGCAGGACACAGACCTAACTCAGTGCTCGGAGCTCACTGCATCCCAGAACTACCGCAGCTGTAGGAGAAGGAAGAACTCGGACTGCTAGGGCTCCGCTTATGGCCCAAAAGGCTGAGGGAACAGCATACAATATGGCTAAACCCAACGCTCACGGCAGAGACCTTGGAGCAAAGACTGAGAGAAGAAGGCTGAAAACGGTGGTTTAAGCCCTCACTGCCCAGCAGAGAATGTAAGCCTTAGGCACTGAGACTAGCCGCCCCCTCCCTACCGTCCCAGAGCTCGCCCCGCCCCCATCTGCCCGGTGTTAGAAGCGGAACAGTAGCAGTGTCAGATAAAAATAACACAATATTTGCTGTTCTGAGAACTGTGGACCACAGACACAGATTTGCAGCCAAACTTGTTCTGGCAAAGGGGAGGGAGCTGAGGAAGGAGGACCGGCTGTGGTGGTGGTCACCGCCATTGCTCTGGGCCACCTCTCACAATCCACCCCGCCCCTGGCCCAACCTATCTGGGCAGATCCCTGCAGGAATAAACAGAACTGCTGAAACATACAGGCTCTGAATCTGGTGCAGGAAGAGCTTTGGAACTTCAAAAGCTCTCCGCATACCCACACAGACACTGCACCCTGTGACCCAGGCGAACTATTAACAGTGGAGAAGTGCATCTCCCAGGGAATCGCCCCATTGTGTGTGAGAAGCTGGAATAGTGCAGAGAAAACATAGCACTACCGTGTGAGAGAGAAAAAAAAGCTGCAGTCGGAGAAAAATAAAGCATTCTACCAACAAGTACTGGAAAAAGAAAGAAAGAACTCTTCCTATCAACCTGTTGCAGAAGCCACTCCTGTAGATGTCTTGGAAGAGAAATGATAAATCATTAATTGCCATGAATAACCAAGGCAACAAGACAGCTCAGAAAGAAAGTGAAAAGTCTCCAGAAAAGGAACTTAAAAGTATGGAAATATGTGACTTAAATGACAGAGAATTCAAGATTGCAGTTCTGAAAAAACTCAACGAGATACAAGAAAACACAGATAGGCAGTTAAAGGAACTCAGAAACTCAATCAAAGAACAGCATGAGCATTTTACGAAAGAGATTGAAATTTTAAAAAAGAACCAAATAGAATTTCTGGAGATTAAGAACTCAATAGAAGAAATGAAGAATGAAATAGCCAGCTTAGGTAGTAGAGTTGACCAGATGGAGGAAAGAATCAGTGACATCGAAGATAGAAACCTGGAAATGACACAGATAGAAGAAGAAAGAGACTTGAGACTTAAAAGAAATGAAAGAACTCTACAAGAACTTTCTGACTCCATCAGAAAGAGCACTGTAAGAATAATGGGCATACCAGAAGGGAAGAAAGAGAGAAGGGAACAGAGAGTATATTCAAACAAATTTTCGATGAAAACTTCCCAAACTCATGGACAGAACTGGATCCTCGAATCCAAGAAGCAAATAGAACACCTAATTACCTCAATCCCAACAGGCCTTCTCCAAGGCACATTGTATTGAAGCTGTCTAAAATCAACGACAAGAAAGAAGCCTCAAGGCAGCCAGGGAAGAGAAGATGGTAACCTACAAAGGAAAGCCCTTTAGATTATCATCAGATTTTTCAGCAGAAACTCTACAAGCAAGGAGGGAGTGGAAACAAATATTCAAACTGTTGAAAGAGAGAAATTATGAGCCAAGAATAATGTATCCAACAAAGATGTCCTTTAGCTATGAAGGAGGAATAAAGACCTTTCCAGACATACAGAAGCTGAGGGAATTTTCTAATACACGACCTGCACTACAAGAAATACTAAAGGAGGCTATTCGACCACCATCAACAGGGACCATTTGTGGCAACTGAAACATAAAAAGGGGGAGAGTAAAGGCCTGAACTGGAATATGGGAATGGAGAAAGTAAGCGTGCTGAAGAAAATGAAATACTCTGAATATCAAACTTTCTTTTACATAAACTTAAGGGTAACCACTCAAAAAAAAATCCAGAACTGAAATATATACTGTAATAAAAGAAGAAACAGAGGGTAACATCATAGAATACCACCACACAGAAATAATAGACAACAACAAAAAGGCAAAGAAACAGTGGAGACACAATCTTACCAGAAAACTAAAGATAGAATGATAGGAAATCCTCAGATATCAATAATCACCTTAAATGTAAATGGAATGAACTCACCAATAAAAAGGCACAGAGTAGCAGATTGGATCAAAAACCTAAACACAACCATATGCTGTCTCCAAGAGACGTATCTCAGCTACAAGGACAAGCATAAACTCAAAGTGAAAGGGTAGAAATTGACACTCCAAGCAAATGGTATCCAGAGAAAATCAGGTGTAGCCATACTGATATGAGATGAAACAGACTTCAGGGTGAAAAAGGTAACAAGAGACAAAGATGGACATTTCATAATGGTAAAGGGGACTATACAACAAGAAGACATGACAGTCATCAATATTTATGCCCCCAATCAGGGAGCACTGAAATATACCAAGCATCTACTAACAGAACTAAAGGGAGAAATTGACCAAAACACAGTTATAATAAGGGACTTAAATACATTATTGACAGCTATGGATAGATCATCCAAACAGAAAATAAATAATGAAATGCAGCCCTAAATGACACCTTAGATTAAATGGACATAACTGACATATATAGAGCACTTCACCCTAAACCATCAGCCTATACATTGTTTTCTAGTGTACATGGAATATTCTCAAGGATAGACCATATATTGGGACATAAAATCAGCCTCAGCAAATTTAAGAAGATTAAAATCATACCAAGCATATTCTCTGATCACAAGGTTTTAAAATTGGATATCAACTGCAAAAAGAAAGCAGGAAAAAACACAAATACATGGAGATGAAACAACATACTTTTAAAGAATGACCGGGTCAAAGAAGAAATTAGAGGAGAGATCAAAAGATACATAGAAACAAATGACAATGAAAATACACCCTACCAAAATTTTGGGGATGCAGTGAAAGCAGTTTTAAGATGGAAATATATATCATTAGAGGCCTAAAACACAAAAAAAGAAAAATCCCAAATAAATAACCTCATGTTACACCTTAAAGAACTAGAAAAAGAAGAACAAATGAAACCCAAGGTCAGCAGAAAAAAGGAAATAACAAAAATCAGAGCAGAACTAAATGAAATAGAGAACTAAAAGACAATAGAAAAAATTAATGTGACAAACAGCTGGTTCTTTGAAAAGATTAACAAAATTGACAAACCCTTGGCTAGACTCACTAAGATAAAACAGAGAAAAGACACTGATAAACAAAATCAAAAATGAAAAAGGGGAAGTTATCACGGATGACACAGAAATACAAAGGATCATCCAAGAATACTATGAAGGACTATATGCCACCAAATTCAATAACCTAGAAGAAATGGACAAGTTCTTAGAAACATATAGCCTTCCTAGGCTGAAACATGAAGAACTGGAAAATCTAAACAAACCGATCACCAGTAACGAAATTGAATCAGTCATTCAAAACCTTCCCAAAAGCAAAAGTCCAGAACCAGATGGCTTCACTAGTGAATTCTACCAAACCTTCAAAGAGGATATATACCAATCCTGCTCAAATTCTTCCAAAAAATTGAAGAGGAGACAGTACTCCCACTCATTTCATGAGGCCAACATTACCCTGATACCAAAACCTGGTAAGGACAACACAAAAAAAGAAAACTACAGACCAATATCTCTGATGAATACAGATGCAAAAATCCTAAACAAAATATAGCAAATCGAATACAACAATGCATTAAAAAGATTATTCATCATGACCAAGTGGGGTTCATCCCTGGGGCACAAGGATGGTTCAACATCTGCAAAACCATCAGTGTGATACATCACATAAACAAAATAAAGGACAAAAATCATATGATTATATCAATTGATGCAGAAAAAGCATTTGACAAGATACAACATCCACTTATGATTAAAATACTTCATAATATAGGTATACAAGGAAAATACCTTAACATAATAAAGGCCATGTATGACAAACCCTCAGCTAATCTTATAATTAATGGTGAAAAACAGAAGCCCTTTGCTCTACATTCAGGAACACGACAGAGCTGTCCCCTATCACCTCTGCTTTTCAACATAGTGTTGGAAGTCCTTGCCAGAGCAATCAGGCAAAAGAAAGAAATAAAAGGCATCCATATTGGGAATGAAGAAGTTAAATTGTCTCTCTTTGCAGATGAAATGATGCTATATATATAGAAAACCCTAAAGACTCCACCAAAAAGCTATTAGAAACAATCAATGAATACAGTAAAGTTGCCGGCTACAAAATCAACGTACAAAAGTCCATTGCATTCCTACATAGTAACAATGAAATCTCAGAAAACGAAATACAAAAAACAATTATTTTTGCAATTGCAGCAAAAAGAATAAAATACCTAGGAATAAACTTAACCAAGGATGTGAAAGACCTATATGCTGAAAACTGTAAGACATTTTTAAAAGAAATTGAAGAAGACACAAAGAAATGGAAAGACATTCCATGCTCATGGATTGGAAGAATTAACATAGTTAAAATGGCCATATTACCCAAAGCAATATACAGATTTAATGCAATCCCCATCAAAATCCCAATGGCATTTTTAAAAGAAATAGAACAAAAGATCATCAGATTTGTTTGGAACCACAAAAGACTCCAAATAGCCAAAGCAATCTTTAAAAAAAAGAACAGTACTGGAGGTATCACACTCCCTGACTTTAGCTTGTACTACAGAGCTACAATAATCAAAACAGCATGGTATTGGCAGAAAAACAGACACATAGACCAATGGAATAGATTTGAGAACACAGTAATATGGACAGATAATTTTTGACAAAGAAGCAAAAAACATACAATGGAGGAAAGACATCCTCTTCAATAAATGGTGCTGGGAGAATTGGATAGTCATGTGCAAAAGAATGAAACTGGACTGCTATCTGTCACCATGTACCAAAATTAATTAAAAATGGATCAAAGACTTAAGCATAAGACCTGACACAATAAACTGCATAGAAGGAAACATAGGTACTAAACTTATGGACCTTGGGTTCAAAGAGCGTTTTATGAACTTGACTCCAAAGGCAAGGGAAGTAAAAGCTAAAATAAACGAATGGGACTATATGAAAATCAAAAGCTTCTGCACAGCAAAAGAAACCATCGACAAAATAAAGAGGCCACCAACTGAATGGGAGAAGATTTTTGCAAACAGTGCCTCCAATAAAGGGCTAATATCTAAAATATACAAGGAACTCATGAAACTCAACAACAAAAAAACAAACAACCCAATTAACAAATGGGCAGAGGACCTGAAGAGATATTTCTCCAAAGAGGACATACAAATGGCAAATAGACATATGAAAAAATGCTCAACATCACTAATCATCAGAGAAATGCAAATCAAAACCACAATGAGATATCACCTCACCCCAGTCAGAATGGCTATCATGAACAAGACAAATAGTAACATGTGTTGGAGAGGCTGTGGAGAAAAAGGAACCCTCATACACTGTTGGTGGGAATGCAGACTGGTGCAGCCGCTTTGGAAGGCAGTGTGGAGGTTCATCAAAAAATTACGAATAGAATTACCGTATGACCCAGCAATCCCTCTCCTGGGTATCCACCCAAAAAATCTGAAAACATTTATACATAAAGACATGTGTGCTCCAATGTTCATTGCAGCTTACTTTACAGTGGCCAAGACATGGAAACAACCAAAGTGTCCATCGATAGATGAATGGATAAAGAAGTTGTGGTATATATACACAATGGAATACTATTCGGTGGTAAGAAAAGATGATATAGGAACATTTGTGACAACATGGATGCATCTTAAGAGTATGATGCTAAGCGAAGTAAGTCAGACAGAAAAATCAGAGAACCATATGATTTCACTGATATGTGGTATATAAACCAAAAACAACAAAAGAACAAGACAAACAAATGAGAAACAAAAACTCATAGACACAGACAATAGTTTAGTGGTTACCAGACGGTAAGGGGGGTGGGGGATGGGAGATGAGGATAAGGGGGATCAAATATATGGTGATGGAAGGAGAACTGACTCTGGGTGGTGAACACACAATGGGATTTATAGATGATGTAATACAGAATTGTACACCTGAAATCTATGTAATTTTGCTAACAACTGTCACCCCAATAAATAAATAAAATTTAAAAAAAGAATTAATCATCCCCTTTTAAATCTTTACCTAAATATGTTTTATAAAATTTTAGTTGTTTATAATAAATTTCTGGAAATTGTATAATAATGAAAAAAAAAACAGCATATGCAAACCTGCATGATGCCCAAGTGGACGTCTCCTCAACAGTCTCCCACCTACTTACCATCCTACCACCCTAATCCATCGTACCACCATCCCAGTGAGGCAGAAAGGAACATAATATCATGTGATGCTCTTCTGCAAATCAGAGAAGATAGGCCTTAGGTAAGTCTCTTTTCCTCACTCCCCACTTTTAACTCATCATCAAATTCTGCCGCCTTTCAAGCATATTCAGAGCTCGTTCCCCCTCACCAACTCCACCATCATCATCTACCCCACTTCCGTCATTGTCTCTCAACTGAATTTTTGCAGCAGCTTTTAACTAATCTGTCTCATACCCTCATGTGCCCTTATACTCTAGTTCCACACTGCAATAGAAATAATTGTATTAAATGTAAGTCCGATTGTGTCTCTCTGCTCAAAATCCTTCAATGGCTTTCCATCTTTCTCCATGTAAATACCTAAGAACCACAGGGCCTGGCATAACGGGGTCACCTGCTACTTGTTGACCTACGTTCCTAGTGTTCTTCCTCTAAACAGGATTCTTCAGTGATCCTCAAACACGCCACGCCCCCTCCCATCTCATGGTGCATTCCTCTGCCTACAACACTCTTCCTCCAGACAACTACATGGTTTGTTCCCTCACATTCTACAGACCTCTGGTCAAAAGATCCCTTTTCAGAGTTACCTTCCTTAACCACTCAAAAACAATAACCCTCCCTTTCGTACATATTCTTACCCTGCTTTATTTTCTTAATATATATTTCTTCCTATCCACCTAAGATAGAGATATGTTGGTTTATTTATATTGATATATGGTTATTGGTTTAGTGTCTAGTTCCCTCATTAGACTGTAAGCTCTATGTGGTCAGGGACTTCGCCTGTTTTGTTCACTATTATATCCCCAATGCTTAGAACAGTGCCTGGAACATAAACCCATTCAACAATTATTTATTATTAAATAAGTGAAGGTGAGTTCCATGTACCATCTAGTGGATATCTTTAAAAGAGTATCTGGAAGGTCTAGACAGGGATGCCTTATATATGCTGAGTAAGATGAAATGTGCTGGAGTAAAAAAATAAAGAAAGGAATATAGCCTATAGTCCCCAGAAGAGAGATGACAAGAGGGTATGCCTTATCTTTGCATCAAAATTGTTGCTTAATACATATTTAATTAACTTTGTTTTATGACTATAACACATTTGTTCTTTTCATGACAGCAATCGTCCGGTCAAAGTGGCAATTTATATTTTCACTCCTATAGTCTATGATATTACTTTTTCTCCCTCAGAATACAACCAATAGTCATAATAATTCACTCAGTCATAATCCCATTCATTAAAAGTCCAATATGGGGAAATTCATCCTCTATAAAAATTGACTCTATAGAACAGTATCACAAAAGCAATTTCAATATCTAAAATGAATGCAAACTCAGCAGGTAGCTTTCTTTCAAATTTGATATTTAACCCAAACATGCAGTATACTGTATATTTTAATGGTGATTATTTATTAAAATGTCCAGTGTGTTAATTAACCCTCAACAATAACACAATTGATGTTTTCTGAGTCAAATTTACCTTTCTTAACTCTTATGCTCTTTAATAACTATGCATATAGTAAAATAAACGTTGGTATTTTATGGTTCCTTTGCATTTTCACTAGCCATATAAGCATGATACCCCTCAAAAATAATGTTAAGAGGCCTAAAAGGTAGAGTGTAGAATTTGCAATTATGTTCTTCAAGTTAAATTCTGAACGTTTTTGAAAAGAATAAAACATTCTTTCTTCAAAGCCATGATTTCACACCTTGAAATTATGCAAATTAATATAGAATTCAAATGTGTCGCTAACCAACACATAGCCAATATAAAAATTTCTGTTGCTCGAAGTTAATGTATTAACTTGTCAAATATAGTAATGAGCCCGGCACAACCATGTACATCACACGCCTAGCAAGGCATTTACAAGTATATAATCTGTTTGGATAAATTATTTCTTTGACTTCTTGGATTAGAATGTTATTGGAACTTGGCATTTGGGGGAAATGGAACTTGATGAACTTTAGATGAACTGGGATATGTGCGGTTGCCTCAAATGAATCATTGTGACAGAGGCTTCTTTCCTTCATTATTTATTTTTTTAAATAGGAAAGTGAGTTCGATGAGAGTTACCTTATTTTCATCAAAAGCTCAATGAGAATTTGCAAGGTGAGGGGGAGTATGAGACTTTGTTTTGATGAAGAACTAAAAGGGTTCACTTGCTGAACACTAGATATCCAGCAGATTGCGAAGCATTACGAATATAACCTTCCAGAGCATTTTACAAAATAAACTTGGAAGCAATTTAGAGTACAAAATTTCTCCAAAACAGTTCATCAGTCAAAAGTAGTCTAACTTCTCACTGGCATACCCTCAATTTCAACTGAGGGAACTGCCTTCCAGTTCTCAGGCATAAGAAGAAGGTTTAACTTGAATTTCTAAGAAAGGAGCTTCAAAGCAAAATAAAAATGGTGCAAGTGCAAAATTTTGGACCTCAAATCAAGAAATAAAAATTCTAAAATCAACTGACTCCTCTAAAAATAATCTAATTTGCAAGTGATAATTTCCATATACCCAATGTTTGACTCAAGAGTATCATGATTCTTAACAAAGGAGAAAATTTTTATTCTACCACCTGCTCATTTAATTTCCCCTCCTTCCTTTTCTCCTGTTCCTCTTCCTACCAGCACCACAGCTATAAACTTGCATCCCTATTCATTTACCTTTGAATTATAGGGTAACAAAGCTGCCATTTTAGTCCCTATAGTAGGCACAAAAATCACTGCTAATCACATAAGCAATTAATCTGAGTGTATGTCACATTATATCTGAATATCCATGGGGAACTAAAAAAGTAAATCAAGAGGAATATCTTCCTGGTGCAATTTTTTCTATTCTTCTCTATCCAGATAAAAGAACCATGCTTATTAATCACTGAGATAGTTGTAATTTAAAGTAACATTACAGCAACAACAGATTAACATATTCAATCAAATTTTTGGTTGTCTTTATTTTAGAAAAACTTTTCTAGTTTATTTTGGTAATCTTTATTTTGGAGGTATTTTGCTGATCTGTTGTGAATTTCAATAAATACACAATAACTTTTAAAAAATAAAGTAACAAGATAATCCAATGGACGTGCTTCAGATACTGCCCACCTCATTTGAATTCAGCATAGCAGTTTAAAAGCCTCCACTTTGGTGGTAATCACAAGATTGCCATGGGGATATGAAAGACAGTTTAGGGAATATAATCAATAATGTTGTAAAGATTTGGTAGGTTGTCAGATGGGCACTTGTCTTATTAAGGAGACCACTTAATGGATGGTGTAGATGCTTGACCACTGCAGTGTAGCTGAAGCTGGAGCTGAATAATGCTTAATGTCAATTATAATTTAATATTTACAGTGTTTCCCCAAAATTAAGACCTAGCCAGACAATCAGCTCTAATGCGTGTTTTGGAACAAAAATTAATATAAGACCCAGTCTTTTATATTATATTATATTATATTATATTATATTATATTATATTATATTATACTATACTATACTATACTATACTATACTATACTATACTATACGATATATATAATATATATGTATCTTTGCGGCCCGGACTGGAGGACAGTCCCATTTTCCCTGTGAGGAGGTCCTCGCCCTGTGCAACTGGCGGGCAGCTGCCCTGTTTCACGTGTTGAGCCCTCTCCCTACACTTACGGCCAAATCTGAACTTGATTGGTCTGATGAGCTCCACTGCTAATCCCTGCTGACTCTGCCCCACTCAACTTCCCCAAAACCTGAGGCACTTTCTCCACAAGCAGTGAGCCCTGCCAACATTGCACTCTTTCCTGGCAAACTATCAGAGATCACAGGCCCCAGGTGGGCAATGACTGGCCTTGTGTGCTCTGAGAATTTTGCTAAGTAGCTCCAGGCTCAGCACTGGTACCAAACCAGTGTCTACATTAACCTGGTGACCATAACATTTCCCACTATAGTGACTCCCTGTAACCCTGCCTCATCCAACTTGCATACCACACAAGGCTTTATCAGTGGCTGAACTTTAAGAGAGCCAGCAGGTGGCAGCACAACTCGGGGTGACATGGCTTTTTGCAGAGCTACCCCAGGCCTGGTACAGGTAGCAGATATCCTCAGTTCACAGCATGGCCTCTATCACATACTTCCAGGTTTAGCACAGGCAAAAAACCACAATTCACTTTGTAGCTCCTACCATGTAGTCCCCAGGTGGTCACAGGCAGTGGGTGTTCTGGGCCTGCATCAGAGCCCCTCCCAAGAGGCTGCAGAAACAACATACCTGAAGGTTAGTTTCAGACCACATCAAAGCACCACACAATTAGCTCACCAAGCAGCACACCAAAAGGGCAGTTTCAACAGTCACCAGAGCCCGCTGGAGAGAATCCCATTCAGTGGGGTAGGCTCCCCGCACAGCAGCCCATAAGCGGTGGGCACAGCCAAATCCAACAGCCAGTCAGGCTGAGGGTCAATCTCACCCATTGACATACCAATAGCAATCAAAGCTCAACTATATCAGGAGGGCACACACAACCCACTCAAAGGACACTCCTGGAACACCCAGCACAGGTAACCTGGGAGACTGCCACTGGGCCCCACAGGACACTTACTACATAAGGCCACTCAACAAGACTAGGAAATGTAGCAGATCTACCTAACACATAGAAAGAAACACAGAGAGGCAGAGAAAAATGAGGAAACTAAGAAATATGTCCCAAATAAAAGAACAGGAGTAAACTCCAGAAAAGAAACTAAATGAAAAAGCAACCTACCAGCTACAGAGGTCAAAGCAATGGTTATAAGGATACTCAAAGAACTTAGTGAGAACTTCAACAAAGAGATAGCAGGCATAGAAAAGGACATAGAAACCATAAAAAAGAACCAGTTAGAAGTTTGGAATACTGAAATGAATGCATTAGAAGGAATCACCAGCAGACTAGATGAAGCAGAGGATAGAATCAGCAATTTGGAAGATAAGGTAGCAGAAACACCCAATTGGTACAGCAAAAAGAAAAAAAAAATGAGGATAGTTTAAGAGACATCTGGGACAACATCAAGCATAACAACATTCATGTCACAGGGGTACCAGAAGGAGAAAGAGAAATCAAGGGATTCAGAATCTGTTTGAACAAATAATGATTGAAAAACTCTCCTAACCTGGTGAAGGAAATAGACATATAAAACCAGGAAGTGCAGAGAGTCCCAAACAAGATGGACCCAAACAGGCTCAAACCAAGACACATTATAATTAAAATAGCAAAGGTTAAAGACAAAGAGAGAATCTTGAAAGCAGCTAGAGAAAAGCAACTAATAACTTATAAGGGAGCTCCCATAAGACTATCAGATGATTTCTCAACAGAAACTTTTCAGGCCAGAAGGTATTGGCACAAAATATTCAATGTGATGAAAAGTAAGGACCTGGAACCAAGGGTATGCTAACCAGCAAGGCTATCATCTAAAACTGAAGAACAGATAAAGAGCTTCCCAGACTAGAAAAAGCTACAGGAGTTCATCACCACCAAACCAGTACTACAAGGAATGTTAGAGGGAATTTTTTTAAGATGGGAAAAAATCAAAAGTATGAATAATAAAATGGCAACAGTTGCATATCTATCAACAATTACTTTAAATGTAAATGGATTAAATGCTCCAATCCAAAGACATAGGAGGGATAAATGGATAAGAAAACAAAACCCTTACATATGTTGCCTTCCAGAGAATCACTTCAGATTGAAAGACACACATACAGATGGAAAGCAAAGAGATGGAAAAATATATTTCATGAACATGGAAACAAACAAAAAAAGCTGGAGTAGTCATACTTCTACCAGGCAAAATAGACTTTAAAGCAAAGTCAATAACAAGAGACAAAGAAAGGCCCACTAATCCCACTTCTGGGTATTTATTTGAAGAGACCATTTTGGGTTTCAAAATCCTACTTCGAAGGGACATGTGCATCCATATATGCATTGCAGTGTTGTTCACAATGGGCAAGATGTAGAGGCAGCCTGGGTGTCTGTCAATAGATGAATGGGAAAATAGGAGGTGATACATATATACAATGGAGTATTGCTAGGCCACGGAAAGGAATGGGTTCTTGCCATCTGCAGTGGCATGGATGGACCTGAAGGATTTTGTGCTGAGAGGAGTATGTCAGACAGAGAAAGACAGATGCAATGTGATTTCACTCACATGTGGACTCTAAAGAACAAAATAAACAAAACAGAAACAAACTCATATGTAGAGAAAACATTTTGATGGTTGTCAGATGGAAGTGGTTTGGGAGTGTGGGTGAAAAAAGGAGAAGGGATTAAGAAGCATAAATTGGTTGGTACACAGTAGTCATGTGGATGTAGGGTACAGCAAAAGGAATATAGTCAATAACATTGTAATAACTGTGTATGGTGTCAAACGGGTACTAGATTTGTTGGGTTGATAAATGGGAGGGTTGGGGGGCAAGGTGAAGGGATGAAGAAATACAAACTGATAGTTACAAATAGTCATGGGCATGTAAAGTAAAGCACAGGGAATATAGTCAATTATATGGTAATAACCATGCATAGTGCCAGGTGGGTACTAGACCAGTCAGAAGGTTCACTTCTTAAATTATGTAAATATCTAACCACTGTGCTGTACACCTGAAATTAATATAAAATAATATTGAATGTCAACTGTAATTGAAAACTTAAAAAGGGAGGAGGGAAAGTTGAAGGTGAATAAGAGGTTCAAGGTACCAGGCATAAAAAAAACTAGGTCATGGGGATATAATGTACAGCATGGGGAATCTAGTCAACCATATTGTGATAGCATAGGATGGTGTCAGATGGTTCCTGCACTTATCATGAGGACCACTTCTTTAGGTGTATAAATGTTGAACTATGGGGCATCCCTGAAACTCATATAATATTGTATGTTAGCTATATTTTTAATACACATATTTTCTTTTTAAAAAAAAACCTCCAGTTTTATTCCCCTGAAAGGCTTTTCAGAGGCTGACCCTGTCAACTTATACTAACATGTTCAATCCTACGCATCATTTGGTTAGCAGCTTCTTAAACACAAGCAGGCTAACGTCTGTCACTAACTTCCAAATTTTCTCTACTTTCATTCTGACTTGGCTGCACAGACTACAGGAGAGACAGACCCAGATGAGCCACTGTTCAAGTGACGCTGATACTGTCACCCAAATGTTTGTTTTCATTGTGGGATGATATATCTGGAGGCGGAGATCAAAAAGATGGCTAGGGGTTTGGGGGTATTAGCTGGCCAGTGAGACTAGAAAGTTGTGCCTTCTATATCCTTTTATCACATCACTAATCATTCCAAATTATTAATGGGTTGCCCTCCCTACCAGACTGTGTCAGTTCTGGAGTCAGATCATCTGGGTTAGCATCCAGCTTCACCATCCTTGGGAAAGTCCCTTGTCTTCTCTGTAAATCAGTTTCCACATCTATAACATGAGCATAATACTTACTAACCTCATGGGATTTTAATGATTATTTGAATCAATTCTTACAGAACAAAGCCTATCTGATATTCGATGCTGGCGGTGGTAGTGAAAAGGACCTGATACTCCTTGTGTCTGTATTCCAATGACTCGCTTAGTGTTTAGCCCATAAGACGCACTTGAAAACATGCTAATGGCACAGCTTTGGACAAGGCATTTAAATTCTCTGAGTTGTAGGAAAGAAAAATGTGGTGAGGATGTGTAGAGAAAGTACAGATGAAAGAAACAAGGCTAGCAAATATCAGTAATTCTTGAATCTGGATTTCATTGGGTTTCTTTATAATATTTTCTTTATTTGTATGCATATTGGAATGTTCCTAAAGAAACATTCAAACACAATTATCTGAGTCTCGGTTCTGTGACCTATAAAATAATGAAAATAATAGCCTTTTTGCTGGAAAGGATTAGACATATGTGAAACATAGGGTAAGGGCTGGACAAATGGTAACTATTATATTTTATTCCTCTTATTAACTGATGAACCAAACCGACATACCAGTTTGAGCCAGTAATATCTAAATGAAGACACCTTGATCCACAGTTTATAGGTTACTTTTTGGAAGGTCAAGAAACTCCATTATATTAATGCACTCAAAGGAGTTTCTCCATACCTGATTTAAACTAAACACACAAAAGTTAATAAACCTCTGCACCAACTTATTAATTTATATTGGAGCTGCTAGGAAGACTCAATTAATTGTAAGAGGAGCCAAACCTCTGGAGCAATATGATCTCCACAGGCATTTCCTTGACCCAGCAAAGGCATAATAAACTGGAATTCAGCTGACTTGATGCTAGCAATTAAGCTACACTTGTATTTCATTGGTCAGACTCTCCTAGAGTAAAAACAGGAAACAAACAAAAATTGCATCTCAACTTCCTTCCCTTTCCACATACTGTCCTACCTTCTCTCATGCTTCCCCTTCATGGTATCATGTCTTGATAAAATGTCCTGCTCTTAAACCCATTCTAATTTGGCTTCCACAACTTATCAAAACTACTGTCCACTTCAGGTCACCAATTACCTCACTGTCTATTAAATATCAATAATACAATAGTCTTAGAGATTTTTTGTTTTTGTTGTTGTTTTGTTTTTTTCCCACAGCGCCACATCTTTCGACACTGATGATCCATTCCAAAGGCATCTTTTCCATGACATCACACTATTCTGGTTATTTATTCACATCTGGCCTCACCTAGCTCATCCACTCTTCACTGCCTTTTGATGTGATCATTTGGCTATACTCAGTTCTACCCCATTCTTTCACCATTATATGCACTCTTCTCAGATTCACCAATATTTACCAAATTAACAATTTTCACTCAGAACTCTTCTCTGAATTTCATATCCACGTAACAAGTGCATATTTGATATATCCTCTAAGATGTCACAAAGTTACTTTGCAACATATACAAAACTAAATTTCCCATCTTGCCCTTAACCAAACTTGCCTCCTCTGTTCCTCACAATATATCCATTTCTGCCTGCCAGAAATATAGTGGTTTCCCTGGCCTCTCCTTTTCATTGATTTCTTTATTTCATTTACATATATGCATTACATACATGTGTGTACGTGTGTGTGTGCGCGCGCATGGGGGCCTTCTAAAAGCATTGCTGAGTAGTTCTGAGTACCTGGTTGAGATTTATGATAATTAAGTTGAGGTGAAATCAATCAAAAGAGTGTGTGATTTGCCCCAGAAACATTCATCTGCTCAGAGTATGTACAGAGTTTGAACAGTTGAGTTTAATTAGGGTTGGGTTTTGCAAGGTGAGTATATAATGGAAGAACAGAAGGGCAAGGGATTGGAGAATTGCAAGAGAGTGACTATAATGATGGATGATGAAATGTATGTTGAGTAGTAGAGAATATTAAAAGGAGTAATGGTTGATAGAAATAATGGTGAGATCAGTGGACCAGAGGTCTCAATGGGGTCAAAGAAAATGAACAGATTGGAGATGGTGAATGGGATGCTTAAAATCAAGGAACTGAGAGGCTAACTTTTGGGGACGTACAAACAAACATTTAAAGTCATTATAAATCGTGGTGGGGGAGAAAGGCAGACAAAGTGATGATCCATTCATTTTCATCATTGCACCCCTGCTGTTACCATGTATGGAAAGGCACAGTAATACTCACACCAGTTTAATACAACATGAAAGATAATTTTCATCATTTCTAAGGTGAGGACCAGAGTTATTTCTGAATTACCTATAACAGCATTTTTCCTAAAAAAAAGAAGAACAGAAAAATAAATATACCTACTGAGGATAATATCAATGTTTGTTCGAGTATCACATAAAAGCAAATAATGTTAATATGCATATTGCAGAGAAAATATAGCTATAAGATGCACATTAGTAAAATTCTGTAGATGTAAAAAGTCTGGGAGAGTTAACTAAAAAATAGAAATTTAAAAATTATACATCTGTAGTAATAGCTTAAAAGGTAAATGGGAATAAGCGACATAATTCTCAATACATTTTATTCTTCAGAAATACCTTACACATGGCATTGTAAAAGAATGATACAAAAAAAAAAAAAGAATGACACCTCGTTTAAGGTTAAAAAATAAATAAAAAGCAAAAATTTGCATTTCTAGAAAGTAGTCCCCTCTGGAGTGAGAGAGGTGGCTTAGTGCCTCTCACAAGGCAACAGAAACAATTACATTTACATTTTGTTTCTTTTTTAACCAGGAGTATCTGAGTTGGCAGATGAATAAGGTAGTAAAAACTATTATGAAATTGGCCAAAATCTGGCATATTTTGAAGATACACTAAGCACTCATAATTGTATTATTAATGGTGAAGTGCTACAATTATACTTTTTTGTATAAAAAATATTTCAGAAATAAATGTTTTGTTGTGTATAATAAACAATGTTTCAAAATAGTTTTTAAAACCACAAAGTTTCCCCATCACCTCTACAGTGTATCTAGCTCTATATGAATACAGTTGTATAATTCAATTATGTTAAGGCATTTCATACTCTTCAAAACTCTCTAAATTAGTGTTATTAGACAGTGTCAGCACTACTGTCTAAATTATTCAGCACAGCACATACCAAATCCAGCAGTATAAATGTAAATAAATATTATTTATTAATAATGATATAATATTTAAGCTCGTAACTTGCAGACAGAATTATTAGTTTTAAACGTCTACAAAAAATAATGCTTCTAAAGAAGATAAATTGATACAAGCATATTCTTTGAAGTACCATCACCCTTTTAAATTGCCAGACTTGGAGGATAAAATAGGCTGTGCCAAATCTCACCTATAAACTTTTCAAAATATTGGGTTTGCACTGCTTTATTTTTTTTTATCTCAATGTAACTGTAACAAACTAAGAATGGGTATGAAATCCAAGATGTGAACACCATATCTTATCATTGCTTCCCCTGAAATTTAATCACAGAAACAGCAGTGACGGTACACAGATTGATCTTTTCTATTTTTTGATAGTACATGAGAAAAGGCATTTTTCTAAGGTAACAAAAGTCCAATCATAACATTTTTCATTGAAACTCAACATCTCAAATTGCAATCTGGAGGGGAATCACAAAACCGTTATAATGTCTATAAAGCCTCGTATGTCTCCAGGAGATGGGCCAAAATGTCCAATTTTTTAAAAGAGTGATATTTCACAGATGTCATGAGCAAACAGAAACAGAACGAAAAGCCTTAAAATGCAAATGATACTTTGTGAGATTTTCTTTTTTAAGCACTGAAGAGGAGATTGAGGGAGGAAATAACAGATTATAGAAATGAGAAAATAATTAAAAGTGGTTTCTCTTCAGATGTCAGGTGTTACTAACGCAATTGAAGATATAGCATCAATCACTCAAGGAACTCTTTTAAAAAACATATCCTAAATTTTTACACCTAAAACTTAGAGAAAAATAGCATTTCAAAAAGAAAATCATATTTTCCTTGCCTTTTCATCATTTTACTACTTGTTATCAAAGAACAGAAAGAGAAAAGTCACATCTCAAACCAGGTAAGTTTTGCTACTTAAGTTCCCATGAATGTTTTGGTGGCCGTGGCAAGTGGGTCATAGGGAGGATGGTTTATGGCTGGAAAATGACTAAATGAAAATCAAGAATTACTTATGATTCTGGCCCATACCTTGCTGTCCAAAAACCATAGAAACATTGTCTTGAATTCTAGCCATCTTATATGTAAGGAATGAAAAATTAGATGTCCTAACTAGGTAGCACACCTGTGCTACGAGACGAGTTGGTCCTAACCAGGAGGCATTACCATTGTGTAACTATCACCATGCACTGTAATAAAAGGCTTTGACGAATTAATAATTTTAATTAAAGTTGAATTTCTTTAATTTTGTTATTTTGGGATGTTCAAGCTAATTCCCCTAAAATAATATATGGAGGTAGAGAATAGACTAGATAGTAATAAAGCCTCCAAACACATTTAATTTACACTTGAGTCACATCCCATACTAATTTTCTGAGAATACATTCCCTTGACTCACTGTCTTAAATTTTTTTTTAAGTTTGTGGTCTCTATTAGTTTCTACTTGTATAGATGATTGCAATGTAACATTAAAACGTGTTTCAGCTGAGTCTCAAAAGCAGTGTTTCTCAGTGGCAATACTACCGATATTTGAGGTAGAACAATTCTTCAAACCTGGTCCACAAAATCCAGCCTTGACATCTCTGTACTTGAGCAGAGGCTGCAGGGATGGGATACCAGAGGGCTTGGCTTTCAAGGGAAAGACATATAACCAACACATTACTCTGTGCTGTATCTCATTCCTTCAAGACACCCACCATGTCCACAGGCATCTACTGAGCTAGTTCCTGTCACTACAGATTACTCTCAATTTTTAAAGAAATGTATATAAATGAAATTATCTAGTGTATGATATTTTTAATCTGGCTTCTTTCACTCAATATAATTATTTTGAGATGAATCAATGTTGTAGTGTGTAACAATAGTTCAATCTATTTTATTGCTTAGTAGTATTCCAGTGTATGGATACACCACAATTTGTTTATCCATTTATAAGCTGATGGACATTTGGATTGTTTCCAGTTTGGGGTTATAACAAATAAAGCTGCCATGAACATTCATTTACAAGTCTTTGTATGGATATATACTTTCTTTTCTCTTGGGTGAGTAGCTAGGAGCAGAATGTCTAGGTCACAGAGTATGTATGATTTCACTTTGTAAGAATCTGCCAGTTTCCCAAACAGGTTGTAATATTTTCCATTCCTATCAGCAGTCTATGAGAGTTCCAGTTCCTTCATGTTCTACTAACATTTGCTATGGTCACTCTTTTCAGTTTTATCCATTCTATTAGATACATAGTGGTATCTCATCAAGACACCGTTTGTATTGCCCCAAGCACTAATTATGGTAAGTACCTGTTCAAACACTTTGTATGACAACTGTATATCTTTTTTAGTGAAACATCTGTTCAAATTTTTCCCATTTTTAATTATGATGTTTGCTTTTCTATTGAGATTTGAGAGTTCTTTATACACTCTAAATACAAGTCCTTTATTAAACATACGACTGCAAATATTTTCTTATAGTCAGTTGGCTTATCTTCATTCTCTTCACAGGATTTTATTAAAGAGGATTTTAATTTTCATGAAGTCCAATTTATCAATATTTTATCTATAGATAATGCTTTAAGTCTCATGTCTAAGAAAATTTGCACGACCCAAGGAAAATGTATTTTCTCTTACATTTTCTTTTAGAAGATCTATAGATTTGGGTTTAACATTTAGATCTATCATCCATTTTGAATTGATTTTTGTATATAGTGAAAGGAATGGATTGAATTTCTTTTTCCCTTGTATATGTATATCTAATTGTTACAGCACAACTTATGGAAAGATTATCCTTTCTTCACTGTGTAACAAAGTTTTCACATTTGTTAAAAAACAATTGTTGACCTCCAGTTTCTAGTCCAGCCTGAAAGGAGCTTGGAAGTTGTCACTCCCACCTCACAGGAAAAGAACTTAATAAACTGAAAGCAACAACTCTTCTTAGATCCATCAGAGCTCATAGGGCAAACTGTTGTCCTACATGTTACAGAGGTAGACAGACAGGTACAGAGACTCACAACTTAACCAAAGCAGAAAATTCCACAGAAACCAGTACCAGCATAGGAAAATCTAAATTCTAATTGACAAAGAACTAGAGGCTCAGTGTCCACTCTTTTCTCACATGCATAGATATATGTTGATTGACACTCTACTAAACACTCGAGAGGGTCCTCTTGCAGATCTCAAGTCTTCTTTTCTTTGTGCAACTCTCTCTTTTCCAGGACTCTGTCCTGTGGACTGTAGCTGATTTGGTCCCCTTGAACTCTCAGCTCTATTTCTTTAGTTCAGGGAGTTCATTGGGTTCTATCTGAGTTACCCAACCTTGCACTACACCTGGAAATTCTCACAAGACTACCGAAACAATCACAGGGTTCTCAGTTATCACTGTACTTCACGCCTGATGTCCAATGCCTTTAAAATTATTTCCTGTATTTTGTCCAGTTATTTGTTTGTTCGTTTCAGGAGGGAAAGTAAATCTGGCAGGAAGATACACTTTTAGGTTCAGAAATTTATGACTTAAGTAATAGTAGGACTTTCTATTTCTTAAGAGTAAGAGTGTATACAGATAAGGGCTCCCAGAATGTTTAGCCAGAGAAGAGGAGAAATGAGACCCCCCAAATAAATGTGGAGAGACTATTAAGAAAAAAATAAAATTACCTGTCCATTACACCCCACAAGCTGTTCTTATTCATGGTACCAGTTGTTCAACTACTGGAAAAGCTTTGATGACCCTGAGTATGGAATTCGCTCATTCATGCTATCCCCTACTGCTATTGGTATAATTGCAATCTCTCTCTATTCAACAATAATTGTAAAACTTTCACAGAATGAGGCATTGACTTTCTCCTTCTAAGGTCTTCCAGGCAACATTTTCTGCCCATCAGCTGTCACTGGAACTTAAAGGAAATCTGTTATACCCTGGTCATATTTACTGCTCACACAAAAGGATTTGATAATGGAATCAGACTCTATCCAGCAAGTTGTTTCTGCAGGGTCACAAACAGGGAATTTTTACAACATTGCCAAATTGGATTTTAGTGCTCCGTACACGGTGTTTGATATTCCTCTGACATAAACCTATCTAGTCTGTGTATTTGACTACATGGAACTCCTGAATAAAAGATTTCAGTCAAGAAAATAAATTTATTGTACTGCAGCAATAAAATGTTACCAAAGGCGAGAAAAACATTTACTGGTAGTCTCATTATTGTGTAAAAAGAGAGCCTTGAATACTTTCTTCCTTGTTCCTAGATCTTTCAGAATTTCTACTGCACTTAAAGCAGCCTAGAAGTGTTTAAACATTTGTTGCTTCAATTAAAATATCTATTAAGTATCTATTAAGTGTACTACACTGTGCACGGAGATTATAGAAATGAAGTACATCAGTTCTGCCTTTAAGATGCTTATAGTCTATTGTGGATCCATAGAGCACTAAACAGTGAATGTAGACAGAATAAATAATGTGTTTCATGAATATATTTGTTATTATATTTCAAATATGCCTAGATTTTTTAGGGATTAATATATCATAAATTATTTAAAACTATCTTAAATAGCATTTTTCCATGTCACTCATCATAAAAATTATAAGCGATATAACATTAATATTCCTATTCATTTCTTTCTTATTTAGAAAACAATTCATCATCGAGAAAAGTTGAAAACCACTACCGTAGTCCTTAAACAGTAAAATTTCCATTCTATCTTGATTTGAACAGAAAAAGTAGTCTAATATCTTCTCCCTAACCAGTCAAGATTATAGCCTTATACAAAAAAAGAAAAAGAAAAACACGAAAAGCCTCCAAAATAGTATATTATCATCTGTACCCCCAAAACACAATGCAAGAACCTAAAAGAACAAAAAGCTCTACTACTGACTCTGAAGATGCTCCTTGCTCTTCTCCCCCAACATAAATAACATCCACTGTTGCAACCCTTTCATGCAAAGAATTAAGATGAAGAGATTGAAAAGAAACGTAACCTGATTGTATTTCGTCCCAACTATTAGCATGTGTTTTTTTAAAGGATTTCACAGAATAAAAGTGAGGCATGGATATTTCAGGCAAAATATTCAAGAGTCACTCTTTCATTAACTTCACCAAAGATAGTCAACATTATACACCAGTAATTAGAGTGTAGAACTATTTGCTCAGTAATATTAAAGAATGTCAAGACTTCCATTATTTATAAAGCTTTTTTTTGTTTTGTTTTGTTTTTAGCTTTTCAGTTCACTTGTTCAAATTGTATTCTGAAAACATATGTAAAAGTAACTAGCTCCACCATTAGCAAAATCCTTTCAAAACTCCAGGATGTTTTCATTGCTATCAATGGTTGCCTAAATAGATACTTACCGTCATAATCAGAAGTGATTAATCTTGATGAACACTGAAGTAATGTCCCTCCAAAAGTTAGAGAAACAGAATGCTGGCTGTTGGGTGACCTTCAATCCACACAATTTCCCTTAGTCTTTTATCCTAAACCAGGAGAAAAGTTCACTGCACAGCTATACCTGTCCGCCAACCCCAGCTCAATTACCCACTATTGTCTTATCGAAGGAAAATTGTTCCACTTCTGTGAATTCCCCTCCCGATAAAATATACTTCACTGTCTAATGAGAATTATATAAAGTAACAATTCTTTACACACAACTGACATAAAGTATGATTTAAAACACTGTTGTTTTATTTCTTTAATTACCTACCCCCACACCCACTTTCCTAAATGCTTTTTATTCACATCTCCTCCTCTTTTTTCTCTGCACCCTTTTTTCAGTCTATAGTGACCAGTGGCTTTGACCTCTCCCGCAAAATATGGCCACAAAGAAGAAGAGCCAGTGAAATAATTTTTATGGATCTTGCAGTTTCTCTTCATTTGCTTAATTCAACCTCAATGGAGTATGTTTATTTCCAAGAAACATCCAAGTAGGAGCTAGTCACAACATGACAAGATGATATTCACAGTTGTTGCAAATCTAGTCAAAGAGCTAAAACATTTTTTTATTTTAATAACATAGGTTAAATTACAAAAAAAAATATTGCCACAAGTAAGTGTTTCTGGAGTTTATGAAAGCTAAAAGCTGAATATCTGAATGCTGTGCATCAGATATGCAAAAATCATTCACAATCCTGTTTTTTTTTTTTAATTTCTGTAACAGAATCCCTCACAGCATGGCTTAGACATATGACTCTCTTCCAGCCAATGAAATGCAAGCATAAGTGATTGGTAAACTTTTTAAAATGGACAGTGGGATAAGTTTTGGCATTTTGCTTTTGCCCTTTATCCTTTCCCTTTCTTCTGTATGGAACATACACAAAATGCCTAGAGGTACAACAGCCATATTTAACCATGAGGATAAAAAACAGTTTAAAGATAAAAGGAATCCAGGTTCATGATGAAAGCACTAAACTACTTTACCAGACTAAGATTTCCTACTTCCAAATTTTTTGTTACATAAGACAAACATCTTATTTGTTTAAATAACTATTAATAGAGTTTTCTGCTACTTATAATTGAACTTCATCCCAGCTGACACATCCTAAATGGAGAACAGAACTTAGTTTAACAGAGAAGAATGGGAGAGAATGCCAGGTTTAAAACAAAACAAAACAAACAAACAAACAAACAAAAAACAGCAGGTAACATGACCATATCTAAGAATGAACATCTTATGTTTGGAGAAAAATGAACAAAACACTTTCACTGAAGCAAAGGATGCCGAGTAGACAGTAGTAGATAAAATAGGAGTGTTTCTGTTGGGAAGGGTCCAAATGCATAATCTCTGAATGTGAGGACAAAGATAGGGAAGTGGGACACACTGAAATGCTCATGGGTAAGAGAGAGGGTATTATGTGCAGTGCAGTGTAATGTAGTATACTGTAGTACAGTGGTCGGCAAGGAATTTTCCAGTTGCTGAGTCTACATATACCTGGAACTGGTATTTGTTATTTTATAAGACCTAGAATGACACAGACATCCAGCACCTGTTTCTAGTAATTTTCTCTTTGTAATCTTTAAAGTAGCCCTTACTCTAGTCCACGGGATAGGACTCAATCTAGAGCAATACTCAGGAGAGGCCTCCAAATTAATAAGTAAGGGAGATCCAAGATGGCAGAGTAGATAAATGCTATGCTTGCCTCATCCCATGAACACATCAAAATTAAATTATAAAACTAAATTATAAAACAATTAACTTTAAGAACCATCTAAAGTCTAGCTGAACAGACTTTATAACTAAGGATATAAAAAAGAAGTCACATCAAGACTGGTAGAAGGGGTGGAGACATGAAATGGGCTGACCCCAAACCTCCATGTGGTGGTTGATAATTAGGAGAGCTGTCTCAGATGAAGATGTTCCCTGAGAAGGAGTGAGGGACCCCAGCCCCACACTAGGCTCCCCAGAGTGGAGTACTGGTGCCAGGAAGAGGAGCCTCCACAACAACTTGCTGTGAAAAACAGTGGGGATTGTGACCATCTAGGTGGGAAGGCTGAAAGAAACCCAGACGTCCTCTCAAAGGGCCCATACAAATTTGCTTGCAGGCACTGACCCTGGGCTCCAGAGGGACAGTGACTCAGGGGAGCGTCAGAGACATACGGGAGCAAGACTGATGTGTGTGGCCTTGGGTGAGAGCTGGAAGATAGTCACCATTTTCCCTGTATGGGGTCCTTTCCCCATGCAGCAGGCAGGCAGGTGCCACTCTGTTGTACCCTCTCCCCATGCCCATGGCCAAATCTGAATCTCAATTGATCTGGTGAGCTCTGCTTGCTCCACCCTGGTGACTCACTGAGACCCCGACACACCCAACTCTGAACTACAAGAGGCTTTAATCAGCAGATGAACCTTAAATGAGCCAGCAACTGGCAGCAGGTCTCAGTGTATCCTGGCTCTTTGTACCTTAGAGAGGGTACTGGTGGCAGTCATCCTCAATTCATAGCAGGGCCTCACCTACTCACATCCAGGTCCAGCACAGACAGTGATGAACCACAAATCACTTTGTAGCTCCTACTAGAATGTCCCTGGCCAGTCACAGGCAATAGCAGATTTGAGCTTGCACCAGAGCCCCTCCACAGAGGCCCCAGAACCAACATACTTGGAGGTTGGCTTCAGACTACAGCAGAGCATCAGCCAATTAACCTCACAAGTGGCACACACAAAGGGCTGTCTCAACAGGCACTCAGTAGGGTAATCCTCCCAAACAGCAGCCCATAAGCTGTGGACATGACCAAACCCCACAACTAGTAAGCCTGAGGGTCAATACCACCCAATGACATGACAACAGTAATCAAGGCTCAAGTATAAGAAGAGGGAACACACAACCCACACAAGGGGCATTTCTGGAGCACACAGCTGAGGTAACAAGGGAGACTGTACCACTGTGCCCCACAGGACACCTACTACACAGGGCCATTTGGTAAGATGGGGTAATGTAGCAGATCTACCTAATACATAGAAACAAACACATGGAGGCAGCCAAAATGAGAAAACAAAGAAATACATCCCAAATGAAAGAACAGGATAAAACTCCAGAAAAATAACTAAACAAAAAGAAGGCAAGCAAGCTGCGAGATACAGAGGTCAAAACAATGGTTATAAGGATGCTCAAGAACTTAGCAAGAACTTCAACAAAGATATAGCAAGCATAAAAAAAGGACACAGAAATCATTAAAAAAAACAGTCAGAAGTGTAGAATATAATAACTGAAATGAAGAATACACTAGAAGGAATCACCAGAAGACCAGATGAAGCAGAGGCTCAAATCAGATACTTGGAAGACAAGGTAGCAGAAAACACCCAACTGAAACAGCAAAAAGATAAAAGAATCCAAAAAATGAGGATAGTTTAAGAGACCTCGGGGACAACATGAAGCATAACAACATTCACATCATAGGAGTATCAGAAGGGAGAAGAGAGAAAGCAAAGGATTGAGAACCTATTTGAAGAAATAATGGCTGAAAATTTTCCTAATCTTGCAAAGGAAATAGACATACAAGTCCAAGAAGCAGAGTCCAAAACAAGATGAACCCAAACAGCCCCACAACAAGACACATTATAATTAGAATGGGAAAGTTGAAAGACAAAGAGAAATCTAGCAAGAGAAAGGCAACTAGTAACTTATAAGGGAGCTCCCATAAGACTGTCACCTGATTTTTCAACAGAAACCTTGCTGGCCAGAAGGGATTGGCACAAAATATTCAAAGTGATGAAAAGCAAGGACCCACAACCAAAAATACTCTACCAAGCAAGGCTATCACTTAAAATCAAAGGATAAAGAGCTTCTCAGAAAAGAAAAAGCTAATGGAGTTCATCACCACCAAACCAGTATTATAAGGAATGTTAAAGGGACTTCTTTAAGACAAAAAAAAAAAAAAAAAATCAAAAGTATGAATAATAAAATGGCAATAACTACATATCCATCAACAATTACTTTCAATGTAAATGGATTAAATGCTGCAATCAAAAACATAGGGTGGTTGAATGGATAAGAAAACAAAACACTTACAGATGCTGCCTACAAGAGACTTACTTCAGATTGAAAGACACACACAGACTGAAAGCAAAGGGATGGAAAAAGTTGTTTAAATAGAAATGGGAACAAAAAAGCTGGGGTAGGCATACTTATACCAGACAAAATAGGCTTTAAAAGAAAGGCTATAACAAGAGACAAAGAAGGACCCAGTAATCCCACTTCTGGGTAGTTATCCAAAGAAACCCAAAATGTTACATTGAGGGGACATGTGCATCCACAGGTTCATTGCAGCATTGTTTTCAATGGCCAAGATGTGGAGGCAGCCTGGGTGTCTGTCCATGGAATAATGGATGAAGAGGAGGTGGTGCATATATAAAATGAAATACTGCTCAGCCATGGAAGGGAATGGGTTCTTTCCATCTGTGTCAGTATGGCTGGACCTGGAGGGTATTATGTTGAGTGGAGTATGTCAGACAGAGAAAGACAGATGCAATGTGATTTCACTTATATGTGGAATCTAAAGAACAAAATAAACAAACAAACCAAACAGAAACAGTCTCATAGATACAGAGAACATTTTGATAGTTGCCAGATGGAAGGAGTTTGAGGGGTTGGGTGAAAAAGGGGAAGGGATTATGAAGTACAAATTTGTTGTTGCAAAGTAGTCATGGGGACATAGGGTATAGCATAAGGATTATAGTCAATAATATTGTAATAACTATGTATGGTGTCAGATGGGTACTACACTTGTTGGGATGATAGATGGGAGGGGGTGGAGGGCAAGGTGAAGGGATTAAGAAGTACAAACTGATAGTTACAAAATAGTCATGGGGATGTAAAGTAAAGCACAGGGAGTATAGTCAATTATATAGTAATAACTATGCATAGTGCCAGGTGGGTACTAGACCAGTCAGAGGGATTATTTCTTAAATTATACAAGTGTCTAACCACTAAGCTGTACACCTGATATTAATATAAAATAATATTCAATGTTAACTGCGATTGAAAAAGTAAAAAGGAGGGGAGAGAGGTGAAAGGGAATAAGAGGTTCAAATTTCCAGGTATAAATCAAATAAGTCATGGGGATGTAACATCCAGCATGAGGAATATAGTCAACAATATTGTGATAGTTTGGTATGGTGTCAGATGGTAGCTGGCCTTATGGTGATCATTTCTTTTGGTATATAAATGTTGAACAACTATGGTGTACACCTGAGACTGATATAATGCTGTATGTTAGCCTTATTTTTAATATAAACAAACAAATAAATAAATAAATAAAATAATAAGCAAATTCAAGCAAGGATGTATTTATCCCTTAGATACTTCTGTTCTTTACATGACACATAAACTCTTTACTTGCTGTTATCTCCAATGTCACTTGTAACACCAACTAATGGTGCAGTGACAACAGCCAAGTCCAGCTTCACCTGTACCTGAAAAGCAGCTCAAATTTGACTTTATCACTCTAACCTCTATTCTGCACATTGGATATTTTGAAAGGGAAGGGACAACAGTTGGGGATCAGAGAAGTCAGATGAGGAAGGAAAAGCATTGAATAAAAAGGCTCTTAGAGCTTAATCCATTGGAAGAGCACTGGATTTACCCTGAGGAGAAGGGACCTGGTGTATTTACACACTACCTCCCATCAGTCATTGGCTGAGAGCCACTGCTGGGCGATAGCAATTCTCCTGCACCTTGGGACAGCCATGCACATGGGCAGAGTTGTATTCCTTAGCTTCAGAGGAAGTCCTCTGGCAGACCATGACATTTGGAAGTCTGAAGGGAGGTGCTAAAGTGATAAGGCCTGAGAAAGGGATGCAGAACCAACATCAACTGCCACAATTTGCTTGGGATGACCAATGACTAAGAGTCCAGGGACCATTTTAAGCAGCAAGGCTCCAGTTAAACAGAAACTATAAAACACAGGCTTAAGGGTTCACCAACAGAGCAGAAGACAGGTTTTCTTTTCTTTGCTGTACTCTAGAAGCCAGAGAGGGAACCCACAATGACTCCAAAGAGTAACAAAGAGGGAATATTCAAGTAGAATTTGCTTTTACTTCATGAAGTTCAAGGTAGTCTGATTGCAATAAGAGCCCTTTCAGATTCAAGTAAAAAAATAAAAACTGAAAAATACTAGTGGAAATCACAGGGGGTTGGGATTATTCCTTCCACTTTTGGCAAGTCCAATAAGAAGAATGCATATGATTTGGATGACAAAGAATAAATCAAATACTACTATCAGAATCTAATATCTTAATACTAGGCGGGAATCAGGAGAGAAAGCCATACTTGGTTTTTCAAATGGGCTATGACTTCAAGCCACCCTAACTATTTTTTATCTATTTAACAAACACTAATATAATGCATACATGTCCTCAGCACTGTTTGATGTGCTTTGTAAAGAAAACTCAGTTAATTTTCCTAACAACACTATGAAGTACTTACTATAATGTATCACCATTTTATAGACAGAGGCATAAAAAGGCTAAGTGACTTTCCCCAAAAAAAAAAAATCCTACCTTCAAAGTGTTTTCTTTTAATCATTGCAGGCTTCTGTCTCACTCCAAATAAGTATTTGATCAATACTGGGGGTATATGATCATGCCCCGAATTTCTATTACAAGCTTTTGCCTTTTTATAATTATCATTGGCCTACCCTCAGAGAGTAAAGAGATGGTCAGGAGAAAAGAACTGAGTCTTCTGGCAAATGTTCACTGCGAGGCTCATTACAGCAATTACATCAGAAATCACCTCTATCTTTAGAGTGTTTGGTCCACCAGTAATAGGATCAACTGGCTAAAGCAAGAGTAAAGTAATTGAACTGGAGGAATCACATGCAGAATCTTGAATGCCGGCCAACCTCTTTAGTCTTTCTTATCCTGCAATCACAGTAGTAAAGAACTGTCAAAGGATCTGAGAAACTAATGAAGAGCACGTACATGTGGTCAGGTGTCAGGCTGAGCCACAAAAATAGCAGACATGTAGTAGTCAGTGGCCGGCAAAAAGCATTCCAGGAAACCACAATTATCAGGAAAGGCCCACCTCATCGCAAGGGTTAGGACATAATGACTCTCATTCTAGCCTCCTAAAATGCAGCACTCCTATTAAACAGTAACAGCTGGGTTCCCTTTGAAGGGAAAGGACAGTTCTGCATTTTAATGTGAACATTCATAATCATGGACACCCATTGGCTTTTTCGAGTCCTTGAATTTACTCTCAAGATAAAACAGGAAAATGCTACTGTCTTTCAGTAAGAGCCACCTGGTAATAAATACACAGGCAAATAGTCTTCCCTCTGGGGTGTGTTCCAGCCAGACTTTGAAATGTGTTCAACAGCTGCTTTTCCACATCTCCCCTTGACAGCCAAAGACTTCTGGATACTATTCACTTTCGTACTAACGGTGAAGAGCTTGGTAGCTTGAGTTATGTGCCTCTAGTGATAAAATTTCTATATCTGATCTCCATTCTCACTTATCTTCACATTTTTCTACCTGAGAACATGTCACAGGAGAGCTTCTCAGAGCTGACTACAACTCCAGAATCCCTGTGGCTTTTTCCATGCATGCCAGGCTCCAATTCCAAAAATTGTGATTAATGGACTTGGGGTAAAGCCTGAGCATGAACATTTTTTTCACACTCCATGGGTGACTGATGCAAAGCAAGCAGAGAACTACACCACTTCAGTAAAAAAAAAAAAAAATGAGGGTCGTAGTTAATTTTTGCATTCTTGCCAAGTGCCAGGTGCTCTGCTGAGGGATTTACATGCCTCAACTCATTTGATCTACATAACAACCTTCTGAGGTTACGACTCTTATTATCTCTATTTTTCAGTTAAGACGTCTGAGGCTGAGATGAACTGAGCAACTTTCCCAAGGTCACTTAGGAAACATATGGTGGAGCCAGGATTTAAACCCAGGCCGTCTGGTATCAATACATATATGTGTTCCTTCTAACAAATAAGAAAAAACAATTTATTTCTACAGTCCATGTGGTGGCTTAATAAATCTGAAAATATGAAAATTTAAAGACCTGAGATTTAAATGAGATTGGCTTGAACCTCCATTGTGAAAAATCGAATGACCTTCCCCAAATTTCTTCACAAGGTCTTTCTTACAAGTGGTCAGTTCTGACTCCAAGCCCCGCCTTCAGTGAGTTCATTCATCCTGCCCTCTGCCTTGCACTTCCCTATATTTTGTTCTTTGTTGGCCCATAAGATAACCATACATGATAATCAGCCACCTCCCACCATTTTAAAAAAAAGGAAAAAACTAAGCTAAACAAGTTATAATAGGTTTAATAAAGTACCTAGTATGTAGCAAACTTCTTTACTGATTTCTAAGGCGAGACTCAGAGAGTTTTGTTTGTTTGTTTGTTTGTTTGTTTTAATTGCAACAAGCCAAACAACTTAAAATTGAATAATTATGTCCTTTCATTAAAATTCTCCCAGCCACTTACTATGCCAGTTTGTCATGCAGGGTCTCTGGTCCCGCTCCCCACATAAGAATGCAGGATATGGGGAGGCCGAAAAGGAACAACAATGGAGCCACGAATAGGGGTTCATACCATTATTGTCTCGCTGGTGGCTGGGTTGGAGACACAGGAAGCAGGAGCCACACTATCCGCAATCCGCCATCGGCTTCTCTGCCACCCAGCCAACTCCACTTGCTAGCTGCAATCCAGGCTTCTCTGCCAACCAACAAACAACCCCCTAACGTAGCCACGGCAGTTATATTAGTGGCTAATGGCTAACCGGCAACAGCTGATGGCCATCTAATCACCAAGCCAGCAACCCTCCACTTGAGGCTGAGAGCCTGGAAACTGCTCTCTGGGACTCTGTACCCACACAGTTGCTCATGCGTCTTCTTTTTTTTCCTCTCCCCTCCACTCCTTCATTCTATTTTAGCTCACTAGTTGCCTTGGTTTCATTCTTTTGCTAATACCAGCTTTTAGGTTCTTACATTCCATCATAAGTGATTGATCAAGTATTTTCTATTTTCTTAATGCTTTCTCTGAGTGGATTTCCGTCATGCTTTTTTTCTTTTTCTTTTTTTTAATCACCTTTATGTATCTTCTTTTGGCCAGGGACTGGGCTGTATCAATAGCTATACAAAATAAGTTTGAGATATGATCCTTAACAAAAGTTGACAATTTAGATGGTGAGGCAAGACATGTATAACATAATTGGATAAGGAATTAATTATAAATACGTGTTCTAAGGGTATTGTTAACTTGGAAATTCAGATTAAGAGAGAAAGTAAATCAGACAAGTAAAATATTACAGAGAAGAAAACACTTTGGTTAACAGGATTCAGAACAAGGATATGAAGTAGGAAGACACCTGTGTACCACCCTAGATTATTTCAATCAAAATCCCTATGGATAGGACCCAGATTACAGCATGTTTTTCAAGCTCCCCCAGAAACTCTAATATACCCATTGGTGATCATCATTGTTCCGTTTAATGCCTCATGGTTTTACTAGTTACAGAAATATCAAGCAAAGCAATGAAATTCAAATTTCTGACATAATTTTCCAAACTTTCTAATTAGCTTTTACACTATACATGCAATAGGCTTGAAATGTTGCATTTTATGTGTTTTTATAAAGATCCAATATATTCTAAATTATAATCAGAATTTGGGTGAAAGGAAATCTAAATTTTCATTTTCAACCTTATTTTTTTCTCTCTCTTGTAGTTATTACAGCAATAGCTCCTGTAGCATTTGGAAGTGGTACCTGTCAACCAACTGAAAGAGCTTCCCACTTTAGAGAAATATGGTAGAATGCACTGTATTATTGCAGCTTTCATGGATCAGGTGTTGTTATTGATAGAATAGAAGCAACAAGAAAATGTGATTCCAAAACAATGCTGGAATTCGTTTCCAGAACATAAATCAATGAATTTACAGACAAAGTCTCCCTGAGACTTTCATTGGCGAGTATGGAGGACTGGCTGGAATCAGAACATTCACTGCTGAAAACAACTAGAAAACCTGAATAGAATATTTACAAATAATAATACTGAAACAGCAAAAAACTGTAAGCAACATGCTCCCAAGACAGCAAGGACCTGAGGGGCCAATAGCCCCCTGGAAAAGGGAAGTACAGAGAGGTGAGGCCCAAATCCACCATCATATTTTCCCTTGAGTCATTGGCTTTTCTAAAGTGGTAGCTAAGAGGCTGAAAACCCAAACAGGAGGCAGCAATTCCTATGCTGAAAAGCTGAGTGGAGTTCAACAGATTTCAGTGGTCTCAGTGGAATGAGAAAATGAAAAATTGGAGCTAAGAACCCATCAAGAGGAGAAGCCTAGTAACACTCTTACTTTCACTTAGGACTTATGAGGGGCTATGCTATAGGAGTAAGAGCAACTGGAAACAGAACAGCTTTCACAAAAATTTAAATATAGCTGCAAATCAACACAAACCCCGGTGAGATTAAAACAGTCTCCCCCTAAACTTCCTCTATGCCAGAAACAAAGGTAAATTCTCTCTGCAGGAAGTTAACATAAAGAGCCTCAAAATCACACCACAATGTTTTCACACGCAACAACTACAAGAAATAGTCATGTCGAGAAAATGAGGATAACAAAATTGATCCTACACTGTAGTTATGAGGATTGTAGAAGCTTGTAAATTACCTGGCACACAAATGCTCAACAAGTGTCAACCCTAATAGTAGCCATTGAGAAAATATTTATAGAGTACGTCATGTTAAAAAATACTACCTCTTATTCTTTCTGCCAGAGACATTGGGGAGTTGATTAACAACTTTGTCTCTTTTATGTAAGAGAAAAAATATGCTAGATTTATGATTAGGTTAACGTCACCATTAGAAACTAGAAATGGATGCTTTCCTCAGCAAGCAACCAGAAGTCAGCAAAAACGACAGTTCTACATTAATGAAACTAGCACAGCTTGAAAAGCACTTAAACCTTACTTTTCTAGCCATTGTTACCATGTCAAATCCCAGGCTGTTCTGTCTATAATTAAACAACATTTCTGCATACAACATCACAACCTAATGTTTCATAATCAAGGGAAAATAATTGCCTTTCACTATGGGTGTTCCTTAATGACTGAAAATGGAAATGCTTTATCCATGCTTTCAAAGCCTCTATATTATACTGCACTTAGAACATCAGAATATAGTGTTGGTATTAGGAATTAAATGCACTTCAAATTTATAAAGTGTTTTACCAACATCTGAGTTCCTATTTTTATACCTTTAAGTAAGGATTATCTTGTGATATTTATACACGAATGGCTAAGAATATGAGGCATACGGAATCTAAATGCCAATAACAGCCCAGGTAATACTAAATTTGGGTAAAATTAAGGTTAAATTGAGCAGAAATGCTCAATTTTACTCATCTATTTATTCATCAGGTTTTTAAGGTGACTTTAAACTAGATTTGAAATATCCAAATGTTATTTTGAATAACTGTGCCCAAGATTTTAGAAATAACACAGACTGTAAAGTATATTGATATAACATACAAAGTACAAAAAGGAAAAAAAAAATTGAGATTTTTTTTTTCTCCCCATTTCCACGGGCTACCCGGCTCCTTCCACATTCCTGCTGGGCTGGGACAAAGCAGGGCAAGTGGACCACAACTGCCCTGACCCCTGTTTAACCCTGACTCCAACTTATTGCTCCTCTGCTTCCATGTCACCAGCTCATGACATCAACTTTAACCAGTGGTACCCGGAAGTGAATCACTTCTGCAAAGAGGTACCGGTCATCATCGTGGGCTGCAAAACTGACCTGTACAAGAACAAGTCCCAGGAGACGAAGCCTCAGAAAAATGGGTTGCAGCCCGCGACCCCTCCCAGGAGCCAGGAGATGGTGAAGGCCATGGGCGTGATGGTAACCTCGATTCCTCAACCCAACTCCGCGAAAAGTCCATGCTACCTTCCAGAAAGTGGCCAAGGTGGCCCTCAGGAACCATAGATGACCAGGCAGCAGATGATCTGGAGCTGTTGCGTGCTGACATGAGAGCCTGGGCCCTGCCTGCTCGGACCGTGCCTGCAGCACAGGAAGGATCTGGACGCTGGCCTTATGTGGAGTCGTCTGGGCTATACCCAGTCCCCAGCCTGTGATGGCTGAACTGCACCTCAAACAGATGGGCAACACCCAGCCCAGGCCCTGAGCCCCAGGACTGGGCTTCCTGGATGGAGTGAAACCCCACAGAGGCCTGAGGAAAGATGTTTCCGGGCCCATCAGCCTTGTGGCGGGCTCATCGTGGAGGCCCCCAAATCACTGACAGAGGCCAAACAGCACATCCTGGAACGGCCTGTGCACCCTAGCGCCATCTCGCGGCTGTTCTTGAGGCTGCACCTTCAGGACCTGGCGTTCCTAGGATTATCTGGCCAGAACTCATACGGTGCCTCCCCGCTTTGCCCATGCCAGTGGTAAGTGTAACAACTGAAATCATATCACTTGTCCAAATTTATTTTTCACGATATAAGCAACCATTTGTTTCACAAAATAAACTGTTGGCATCCACTATGTAACAAATCCTATACTGGTAGTGACACAGTTGTAAGCGGTCACTTAAAATGTTTGGAAGACTTGATTATTTGAGAGTCATAGCTTTTTTGTAATTATTATTCTTGGGCTACAATACGCTATTCCAAGAAGTAGGGTGTCCTTAAGTACAATAAAATTATTGTACTTCATAGGATGAAGGTCTCTTTCCCCAAGGATGGAGAAAATAAAGAATAAAATGCAGACAATGGAGAGATGAGTGCCAATAAACAGAAAATATCTGAAATATAGAACAAGAAGATATAATTATATATATTGGCAGTTTTAAGCGATGTCAGACAAAGTTTTTTGATGACAGGAAAATGAAATATTGGATCTTTGATTTTTAAACAGTTTCAAAACGCCACTTACATATTAAAACATATTTTAAGATTTGCAGAGTGCCATATGATATGATATGAGATTATATGGTATGATATGATAGCAGTTGAATAGTTCAGCAAGTAAACAACAATTTTTGGTTAAAGTACTATTTTTTACTTTAAGAAAAATCCAGGTTATAATAGCAATAAAAACTGTAATATGCCTACAAATTAATATGATGATTGATGTACAAGAGCTATATCAAGAAAGCTATTAAATTTAAACTTTATGCATGGACACACGACAAGACCTGAATATGTACATGGAAAATCATATTGCGTTCTGGATTGAAGGTATAAAGATTGTAAGCCTACCAACTTTCTTCAAATAAACCCATAAAATCAATGCAATCTTAATGAAAGTCAAACAAAAATTTATGGAACTTTACAAAGTAATTTTAGAGTTCAACTGGAAAACTAAATGAGCAAAATAAGCAATAAAATCTTAAAGAAATAAAAAGAATACTGAAAGAGTGACACACTTGACAAGTAGAATAGTGAAAGAGTGATTCATTTGACAACCGAAACAATAGCAAAATGTTTTGGCATTTAAAAGAGAGTCTAATTGTTTTAGGAATGATGAAGTAGATAAATGGAACCAAATACTGCAAAATAGACCTACTGTACGCATATAAGAAGAATTAATATATGATAGTGTTGACATTTCAGATAATTGAGAGAATAGTATTTAAAAATTGGCTATCCACTTGAAAAACTAAAGGTAGATTACTATATCACACAATCCCACAAATAAATTCCTTTCATACTAAAAATCTAAATGTAAATGCAAAAACTACAAACTTTTAGAAGACAATATTGGAAATTGTATTACATTTTCATAAAGTCTTCTTAAATAAAACTACAACCCAGAGACTATACAAGAAAATTTATCATTTCACTTAAGGAAAAAACACATTTTTAATAACCAAAATCTCTTAAACAGTGCAAAAATAAATTAGAGAATGAGGATTACGATGTATAAAGGTGTGGGGACAGAGCCCTAGAGAGCAGTTTCCAGACTCTCGGCCTCACATGGAGGGGTGCTGGCTCAGGTAGTAGATGGCCATCGGCTGTGGCTAGTTGGCCATCAGCTGTGGCCGGTTAGCCAATTGGCCACTGATATAACTGCCGTGGCTGCACTGGGGAGGGGGAGTTTGTTGACAGGCAGAAAAGCGGACAGCAGGTCACACGTCGGGTGACTCCAGCCTCCAGTGAGACTAGTGGTATGACTCCCCTACCTATGGCTCCATGGGTGTTCCTTTTTGGCCTCACCACATCCTGCGTTCTTATGTGGGGAGCAGGAGCTGAGACCGTGCAGGCCACCCTGCACGACAAAAGGATTTCTACAACTTTAGTTTTTAAAGAAATAGAAATGCCTTTAGGATATATGAAGCAATTCACAGAAGAATAAATAAAAATTTAAAATACACATATAAAATGATCAAATCATTAGGAACCATGATAATTCAAGCTTACCATAAACTTGGTATAGATGGAAAAAAACTAATAAAATCCAATTTGGGCATGACTTTACGTTATTGGCAAGAATACAAAATGTCACAACCATTTTGAAAGACATTTGACAAAATCATCAAAATTTAAAATGGGCACAGATATAGATCCAGGTACTTCAGTTTTTAAAATTTATCCCTCAGAAATACTTGAATCAATGCATGAGGAAATGTGTACAAAAGCGTTCATGAAAGCATTGCTTACAATGAAAAAGTAAAACAACTTAAATGTCTATCAATTAAAGAATTTTTATATATTATGATAATCCATTCTATGGAATTACGTATATGTAGATGTTGAGAAAAGGAGATCTGTGTTCTAATACAGAAAATAATCCCAAAACTTAAGTAAGGAGATACACAATATGGACATTAAAATAAAATTTATGCATATATATGCAGATTAATAGAAAACTATATGAAAATATAACAAATATTAAACAAATATTAACAGTGATGAATATGTAAGTATATTATATATTATATATATAAACACAACCAAATAATAACAGTGATTGATCTTAGGGAGATGTAAATGATTAAGATAACCGACTTTAAACTACACTTAGACTAAGTAGCAAAATATTATAGCCAACCTACATTATAACATTGTAATATGTACCTAACACATCTTATACTGTCAATAAAATTATTATTTGATACATAAAACACGTGTACCTAATCCTGTATATTGACTTTTTTATTGACAGAGAAGAAAAACAATACTAACATGTATTCACAAAAATATAATCAATAAAACTACTTTGAGTTTTAATTTAAATTCCCAGTCTTTTAAAAATATACCCATAACAATTGTTTCTGCATGAATAAATAGCTACACATGGAATCAAAATGAAGCCAAGCTTAAAATTATCATCATCCTCATTAATTCTATAACATTTAGGACAAAAAAAAATCTTGCAAAAGGTAAAGAGCTAGCCTGTATTTATCCTAAAAATGGTTATTTTTCTTTTGCAGTTTGCTGACATTCATAAGGTAAACTTAAATAGTTGTAGTTTTGCAGAGTTATTTGTTTTAACCAATATTTCAAGGCATTTCAAAAATTGGCATTTCAAGTGTCTGCCACATAATCCAAATAAAAGTCTGTGAGAAAGGTAAAAGCAAACCATTTAACTAATTTTTCCCATTGAAACCTATCAGAATTATTCAGGGAAACTGAGGAACAAGAAAAATACATAGCTGTTCACTTCACCCCATCAGACCAAACTGCCTATTCAGGTGTGATCAGAGATGAGCTATCGTTTCTTCAGAACAGTCCCCTCAAACATCCTTGTGGCAGAATTCCCAGTAATCTCAAGTTGTTACATCCATATCATCTGCTCCAAATACCCCCATTAGGAAAAATAATATAGAAGTGCAGATGGCCTTAAGGACAACTGAACAGTGTTAAATTGCTTTGTGGGGCAATCAAATCAAGGCATGTTCACAGCCTAATTGGAAAGAAATAAAGGTTTGAGTTTCACAGGTGAAAGACCTATTGGTAGTTAGCTGACAAAGACAGCTATCTGTATAGCCTTAAGTACTCTCCTTGGAGTTTATTTTCTTGTCTGTAAATGGAGTGGTTGAACTAAATGATTTCTGAGATTATTCCAACTCTAATATTCATTAAGCTTATGTGCCAAGCCTCCAAGCTTAAGAGCACGAGAGAAAACATTACTAAGAAAGATGAAAATAAAACTTGGAGTTGAGCTGTGGGGATGGAATTAGTTATCAGCTAGTTATCACTTAGTATCAGTTTATACTGCATAACAAACTACCCAAAACTAGAGTATTAAAATAACAAACACGGAAGATGCAAGATGGTGGAGTAGATAAACAGTGTGCTTGCCTCATCCCATGAACATATCAAAATTACAACTAAATTATAGAACAATCAACCTGGAGAACCATCTAAAGTCTAGCTGAACAGAAGTTTTATAACTAAAAATATAAAGAAGCCACTTCAAGACTTGTAGGAGGGGCAGAGACACAAAAACAGGTGGTCCCACACCCACGTGTGGTGGTTGAAAATTGGGAGAGATATCTCTGCCACAGAGGTTCCCCACAAGGGAGAAAGGGACCCCAGCCTTCCACATCAGGCTCCCCAGCCCAAAGTACTGGTGCCAGGAAGAGGAGCCTCCACAACTTCTGGATGTGAAAAACAGAAGGGATTCCAACTATTTGGGTGGGATGGAAGGCTCTGGGAAACCCAGACATCCTCTTAAAGGGCCCATGAAGGCACTCACCCTGGGCTCCGGTGGAGGGACGGTGACTCTGGGGGTGTCGGAGACATATGGGGAGAGACTGAGTTGTGTAACTCAGGGCAAGGACTGGAGAGACAGTCCCCATTTTTCCTATGTGGGGTTCTTCTCACTTGCAGTTGGCAGTTTGGCACCATCTTTCCCATGTTGAGCCCGCCCCCACAGGCCAAATCTGAATCTGATTGGCCTGATAGCTCCGCTGCTCAACCCTGCTGACTCACTGAGACCCTGCCTCACCTAACTTGCATACTGTGGGAGGCTCTATCAGCAGCTGAACCCTTGGGAGCCAGCAGGTGGCAGCAGGACTCTAAGTGTCCTGGCATTTTGTGGAGTTACCCCAACCCAGTACTGGTGGCAGCCATCCTCAGTGCACAGTGTGGCCTCTCCCACACATCCCCAGGTACAGCACAGGCAGCAACCAACCATAGATCACTTTGTAGCTCCTATCACGTACTCCCCAGCCAGTAACAGGCAGTGGCTGACCTGGGCCTGCACCGGAGCTTCTCCTAACAGGCCCCAGAACCAACATACTTGGAGGTTGGCTTCAGACCACAGCAGAGCACCACCCAATTAACCCCACAAATGGGGCAATCTCACAGAAAGGGCAGTCTCAACAGGCAACAGAGTCTACTGGGATAAATAACATTCCATGGGTAAGCTACCCGCACGTCAACACATAAGGTGTAAAGGTGGTCAAACACCACAGCCAGTCAGCCTGAGGGTCAATAGCACCCACTGACAAGCCAACAGCAATCAAGACTCAATTATAACAGGAGGGCACACACAACCCACACAAGGGTCAACCCTGGAGCACATGGCTCAGGTGATCAAGGAGATTGTGCCACTGGGTCCCACAGGACACCTACTACATATGGCCACCCAGCAAGATTGGGAGAAACATCAGCCCTACATAATACACAGAAACAAACACAGAGATGCAGCCAAAATCAGGAAGCAAAGAAATACATACCAAATAAAAGAATAGGAGAAACTCCAGAAAAAGAACTAAGTGAAATGGAGGCAAGCAACCTGCCAGACACAGAGTTCAAAACGATGGTTATAAGGATGCTCAAAACCTATTGAGAACTTCAACAAAAAGATAACAAGCATAAAAAAGAACATAGAAACCATAAAAAAGAACCAGTCAGAAGTGAAGAATACAATAACTGAAATAAAGAATGCACTAAAAGAAATCACCAGCAGACTAGATGAAGCAGAGGATCGAATCAGCAATTTGGAAGACACAGTAAAACCCATCAGAAAAGCAAAAAGAGAAAGGAATCCAAAAAAATTAGGATAGTTTAAGAGACCTCTAGGACAACATCAAGTGTAACAATATTCACATCATAGGGGTACCAGAAGGAGAAGAGAGAAAGCAAGGGATTGAGAATCTACTTAAGGAAATAATAACTAAAAACTTTTCTAACCTGGCAAAGGAAATAGACATATAAGCCAAGGAAGCGCAGAGAGTCCCAAAAAAGATGAACCCAAAGTGGCCCACACGAAGACAATGAAAATGGCAAAGGTTAATGATAAAGAGACAATACTAAAAGCAGCAAGAGAAAAGCAATTAGTTACCTACAAGGGAGCTCCCATAAGACTGTCAACTGATTTCTCAACTGAAATTTTGCAGGCAAGAAGGAATTGGCACAAAATATTCAAAGTGATGAAAAGCAAGGACCTACAACCAAGGGTGCACTACCCAGCAAGGTTATCATTTAAAATCAAAGAACAGATAAAGAACTTCCCAGGCAAGAGAAAGCTAAAAGAGTTCATCACCACCAAACCAGTATTACAAGGATTGTTAGAGGGATTTCTTTAAGATGGAAAAAAAAGAGAGAGAGAAAGATCAAAAATATAAATAATAAAATGGCTATCAAAATTTTTCTTCAATGTAAGTGGATTAAATGCTCCAATCAAAAATATAGGGTGACTGAATGGATAAGACAACAAAACACTTACATATGCTGCCCATAGTGACTCACTTCAGATTGAAAGACTCACACATAGCCTGAAAGTAAAGGGATGGAAAAAGTTATCTCATGAAAATGGAAATTAAAAATAAAAATAAATAAAAAGAAAGACAACGAAAAAAAAAAAAAAAAAAAAAACCTTGGGTGGCAATATTTATACTAGCCAAAATGGACTTTAAAACAAAGGCTATAACAAGAGACAAAGAGAAATCCAGTAATTCCACTTTGGGGTATTTATCCAAAGAAACCCAAAACGGGATTTGTGCATCGAATGTTCATTGCAGCATTATTCATAATGGCCAAAATGTGGAGGCAGCCTGAGTGTCCATCGATGGATCAATTGATAAAGAGGAGGTGGTACATATACCAGGGGTGCCAAATATATATATATATACATGACTTGTATTCATCTTTTGTTATCGGTATATATTGAGTATTACAATTTTAATACAAGGTCTGACAATTAGGTTTGTGAACTTGTTGCAATGATGTTGATAACATTTTTTGATATCAAAGGGGTTATTCATTATGAATTTGTACCAATGGAACAAACAGTTAACCAAGTTTACTATTTGGAAGTGTTGAAAAGGCTGTGTGAAAAAGTTAGATGACCTGAAATTTTCACGAATAATTCATGGGTCTTGCATCATGACAATACACCAGTTCACACAGCACTGTTCTAGGGAGTTTTTAGCCAGTAAACAAATAACTGTATTAGAACACCCTCCCTATTCATCTGACCTAGCCCCCAGTGACTTCTTTCTTTACCCAAAGATAAAGGAAATATTCAAAAGAAGATATTTTGATGACATTCAGGACATCAAAGGTAATACAACGATGGCTCTGATGGCCATTCCAGAAAAAGAGTTCCAAATTGCTTTGAATGGTGGACTAGGCACTGGCATCGGTGCATAGCTTCCCAAGGGGAGTACTTCACAGGTGACTGTAGTGATATTCAGCAATGAGGTATGTAGTACTTTTACTAGGATGAATTCAAGAACTTAATTTTCTGACCTCGTACAGTTTTTTCCTTTCTTAAAATCTGTATACATTTTTTGGCACCCACTGTATACAGTGGAATATTGCTCAGCCATGGATGGAAATGGGTTTTGTCATATGTGGCAGCATAGATAACATCTGGAGGGTATTGTGCTGAGTGGACTATGTCAGAGAAAGACAGATGCAATGTGATTTCACTTATATGTGGAATCTAAAGGACAAAATAAATAAACAAAACAGAAACATACTCACAGATACAGAGAACATTTTGATGGTTGCCAGATGGGAGGGGAGTTGGGGTGGTGGGTGAAAAAGGGGAAGGGATTATGTAGTACAAATTGGTTGTTACAAAGTAATCATGGAGATGTAGGATATAGCACAAGGATTATAGTCAATAAAAGTGTAATAATTATGTATCATGTCAGATGGGTACTAGATTTACTGGGGTGATAGATGGGCAGAGTTTAGGAGGTAGGGTGAAAAAGATAAAGGGATTAAGAAGTATAAATTGGTAGCTACAAACTAGTTATGGGGATATAAAGTAAAGCATAAGGAATACAGTTAATAATATGCTAATAACTATGTATAGTACCGGGTAGATACTAGATTAGTCAGGGGGATCACTTTGAAAATTATATAAATGTCTAACCATATGCTGTATACCTGAAATTAATATAAAATAATATTGAATGCCAACTGTAACCAAAAAAGTAAAAAGGGGGGGAAGGTGAAGGGGAATAAGAGGTCCAAATTTCCAGGTATAAAACAAATAAGTCATGGGAATGCAACGTACAGCATGGGAAATACAGTCAATAATACTGTGATAACATAGTGCAGTGTCAGATGGTTGCTGGACTTATCATGGTGATCACTTCTTTAGGTATACAAATGTTCAATAACTATTGTGTACATGTGAAATTAATATAATATTGTGTGCTAACTATATTTTTAATAAAAATCCTTTCAAAAAATAAAACACAGAACTTCTTAAGGAAAACAACAACAACAATAACAACAACAAACACATTTTTTCTCATGATTCTGTTGGTTGGTTGGGTGGCTTTTCTGTTCGGGCCAGCTTACCTGCAACTGAATGGTCTAGAAGAGGAGTCAACACACCTTTTCTGTAAAAGGTTTGATAGATCATATGGTTTCTGGAAGCTACTCAACTCTGCTGCTGTAGCATAAAAGGGCCATAGACAATATGTAAACGAACAGGCATGGCTGCATTCTAATAAAACCTATTTACAAAAGCAAGTGGTGGACTGGATTCGACCCACAGACCACAGATTTTTGATCCCTGGTCTAAGTAGCCAATCACACATGTCTGCCTGGTTAGTTCAATATCAGCCAGGGTGCTTCAGTGCTCTCCTACACAGCCTCTCATTCTCCATGAGACTAGCCTGTGTTCATTTACATGGTGTACTTGGAGTTCCAGATGTGGAAAGATAGCAAAGCCCTATTCGCATAGCATTTTCCAAGCTTCTGCTAGTAATATATTTTACCCATTGGCCAAAGCAAATCACATAGTCAAGCTCTGAGTCAATGAATGAGGATATAGACTCCACTCCTTGATGGGACCAATGGGCAAAGTCAAAATATAATGCAGTATGTAGACAAGGATGGAAGAAATTCTGTAGTCATTTTTATAATATGCCATAGGGGACCCTATAAAATATATATCTGCAATAAATTCAAATTTTTAATCATTTAGATTTATCTAACACCAAGTCAATTAGAAACATAACATTTTGAGATAACGTGAAATATACTTTATTTCTCCTAAAAATAATTTTAATGTTCTGATTACTTTAAGCTTCTCAACATGGAAAGAAATATCACCTAAGGAATTTCAGAGTTCCTTGGACAACATAAACTGATTTATAAGGTTTGTGGAGATTAGATCATTAATGAATAGATTAAAAAATCTTTTTCAGTTGGATTTTTTTTCTGCCCATATTTAAATGAAAAGAGATGTCTATAGGCTACACCAAAAATAAAGAGTAAACTAAACATACCCATGTCACTCCATCATTTTCACTCCACTTTGATATCTGTCCTTTAGGCAACAGAGGCCTGCAATGATAGCAATCAGTACAAAAATTCACCAGTGTTATTTTATAGCAGAAAACTATCTGCAACAGTGGTATTAAAAAACAGAGAAGAATCTTGAGAAAGCCAAAGGTAGAATTTTCCCCCTGAACAAAAATATAAAAATAAAAGTGAGACTATTTAGTTATTTGACATAGCTTTCAAAATAATAGATGGAATGTTATTGCAACAATGGTTGAATCTGGTTCTAATAGACATCAATTTTTTAAAATAGTTTTACTTATATCAAACTGGATCATTCATCTGTCAGCAGTAGAGAAGCATAAAGATGTACAAAATAGAAAGGCACTGGAAATGAATTGAAAGTTTTCTGTATAAGAGAGAGATGCCATCTATGTTCTGGCATGATTTGATTTGTTGTTTTCAAGATTAGCTTTGTGAGAACACCAGCCCCTGCCTACCTTCTAATTCTCCGGAGGGAAAAGTAGATCTTTAGGTAAACCTTTCAGAGAAAAATCAATCATTCTTAAGCATGAAAAGCAATATAAATGATTTTGTACATTACCAATTGTGGGGAGGTCAGAGAAGGGAATGAACTCACTTAAGAACAGTGGTCCTTAATGTTTGGCCTTTCACCACCAGTATCAACATCAACTGGGAATTTGTTAGAAATGCTAGTTATCTGGCCCCACACTCTACTCAGTGAATCAGAAACTCCAGGGGTGGGGCCCAGAAATTTGTTTTAACAAGCCCTCCAGTTGATTCTGATGCATGCTAATGTGGGAACTACTGTATTAGGAGAGGACACAGTGTGATGATTTCATTAAGAAGGACCTCTAAAAGGAGATTACATTTCATGATTTTAAACTACCTGCTTTAAGCAATCTTCATGGTCCATTCACTTTTTTTAAAAAAATTAGATATTCAATCAGAAATTTCTAGTTATAGGAACGTAAGTTGACTCTTGATAATAGATTTGATTGGCAAATCACATGCTGTTAATACCCACTGTCATTTTTTATTCAAGGTAGGTGAGATCCTGTAGCGAAGTAAGCATTAATTAGTTAAATGAACGAAGTTAGAACATGGAAGTGATATAAAATTTCATTTTGTTTTGTACAGTAGTTTTCAAAAGGTATGTATTTCCTGTGACTCCAGGGGGTCAATTTTCATACAACAAGAGTAACAAAACTTGTCATTTTGCCTTTATAGCACTAAAATCACACAATATTTTCTTTGGTAAATGGAATTTGCCAAAATTTACATTTGCACTGTGTGCCAAATATGCAGAAGAACAAGGTCCAGTTTGTACTTGAATAAAATATCCACAATAAAAAAAAAAAAAAAATATCACACGATATGAGTCCTACACACACACACACACACACACACACACACACACACACACGACATACGAAGTTCGAACAATTAGGTTCACAAACTTTCCTCTGTGCACTTACATGGTGGAACGTTTGCGAACTTAAACATCTGACCGGTGTGTGTGTGTGTGTGTGTGTGTGTGTGTGTGTGTGTGTGTGTGTATGAAGATTTTCTAACTTTTGTACAGTGCAAGTGGTATCTTTCTTCTTTTAAAGAAACACTAAAAGTAAACAGTCACTTGAGGATGTTAGAAACAAAGACATAGAAAGGAAAATAAAAAACTAGATGGAAAAGCAAATTAGCAAAATTTAGGACACAATGACGGATATAGGGTAAACTGGACCTAATATGGAGTAGAAAAGAGCTCCGGAAGTCGAGATTATTGTTTTACTTATGTGATGGGCTCCCATGAGTTTGCAAATTTAGTTCTGTTGTTTTTCTACCTTCATTGTAGAAGTTGTGGATAGCCAGGATATTAACTCTTTAATCTCCAGTCACTTTCTATATTCCATTGTCACTCTTAAACATGATGTTTTGGTAGAAATACATATTTTGTAAGACTTTTCAACAGAAAGTTACTTAATTGAAATCATTTTCCAGATACTTCTCTACCCAATGAAGCATGTGGGTGACATTTCCAAGTGCGTAAGCCCATCTGTGAAAAATCTTAAATTCAAATGACGTAGGGGTTGATGGGTCTCAGAACACCAAAATATGGGGTTCACTAACAGAAAATATGGCACCTTGGCATACTGTATATTTTAAGCTGAAGGACTTTGGGGAAAAGGGCAAAAGAAGGAAGGTCACGTTGATCTTCCCTCTACCCTTCTCCCCTGAAACAGGTCGTAAAACCCTTATGTGAGGGGTGCCCTTCCTAAACCCGAAGGAAAAAGGCATCCTTATCTTTGAACACAGAGACCCCAAAAATAATCTTAACAAACAGGCCTTGCTAAATTTTGTCCAGTTTACCACACTTACCTCATACTCCTTAGCCTATTTTATATTTCTACATGACGGTCCCTTCTTTATCACCTAACATAAAAAATACACTGGTCTGTTTCTTCCAGTCTTCATTTCCTTATGAAGGCTCCCATGTCATGTAAAACTTGTATTAACTACATTTTATGCTTTTCTCCTATTATTCTGTCCTGGCCAGTTAAATTTTCAGACCCAGTCAGGAACCCAAAGATGGCTGAGGAAAATGTTTCCTCCCTAACAAAATTATAAAAACTCATGAGAGAAAAGATCATCTTAAAAGCAAAAAAATTGGTATTTTCTGTTATGTATATTTTACACAGTTGATTGCCTAGATCCATAGTTAATCAAGGTATTCCCAGAGGAGACTACTGCTGGAAGTATGGCTTCTTGAAGTAAAGATGAGAACGAGGGACATTTCATTATTTAGATTATTACAAACCATAAACAAAGCACTACTAATCAGTGCTACTCTCAGATATTTAAAACGGAAATTTCTCTTTTCAAAGTAAGCCTCAATTTTGGATATAATATGAGGCCTGACAATTAAGTTCGTGAACTTGTTGCAACAATGTTGCTAAACTTTTTTGATATCAGAGGGACTATTCACTATGAATTTGTACCAAGTGGATGAACAGTTAACCAAATTTACTATTTGGAAGTGCTGAAAGGCTACGTGAAAAAGTTAAGACAAAAACAACCTGAACTTTACACCAACAATTCATGGCTCTTGCATCACGACAATGTACCAGCTCACACGGCACCATCTATGAGGGAGTTTTTAGCCAGTAAACAAATAACTGTATTGGAACACCCTCCCTACTCACCTGATCTGGCCTCCAATGACTTCTTTCTTTACCTGAAGATAAAGGAAATATTGAAAGGAAGGCATTTTGATGACATTCATGACAGCAAGGGTTATTTGACAACAGCTCTGATGGCCATTCCAGAAAAAAAGTTCCAAAGTTGCTTTGAAGGAAGGACTAGGTGCTGGCGGTGCATAGCTTCCCAAGGGGAGTTCTTCAGAGGTGACCATAGTGATATTCAGCAATGAAGTACGTAGCACTTTTTCTAGGATGAGTTCATCAACGTAATTGTCAGACCTTGTATTTTATGTAGATTAGAAGAAATGATCCAACATTAGGTGCTCCTTTTATATTTCATAAAAGATTGATTTTTACATCTTTAAAAACCAAAGAAGCTATAAAACATTTACACTAATGAGACAGGATATTTTCTGATGCATTACATTGTATAACTGGCTTATTACAAATAATTATTTGGAGATTTTAAAAGCTTTGTACATGAATTACAATAAGTGTGTTGAAACTTTACATAGAAGGCAAAAGACCCAGTGTAGCCAACACATTATTGAAGAACAAAGTCAGAGGACTGATATCACCTGACTTCAAGACTTATTATAAAACTACATTAATCAAGACAGTGTGGTAGCAGCAAAAGAACAGACAAATAAATCAATAGAATAGAATAAAGTGCCCCAAAGTTGACCCCACACATATAGTCCACAGATTTTAGACAAAGGAGTAAAGGCAATTTGATGAAGGAAGGATAGTCTTTCCAACAAATGGTAATGGAGCAACTAGACATCCACATGCAAAATAATGAATCTAGACAGAGAACTTAAACCTTTCATAAAAGTTAACTAAAAATAGATCAGACCTAAATATAAAATGCAAAACTATAAAACTCCCAGAAGATAACAAAGAAGAAATTCTAGATGTCTTTGAGTTTGGCAATGACTTTTTAGATATAACATCAAAAATGCTACCCATGGAAAAAAATGGATAAGTTAGACATCATTAAATTTAAAAACTTCAGTTCTATAGAAGCACTAAGAGAATAAAAAGACAAGCCATAGACTGGGATAAATTATTTGCAAAACATGTATCTGGTAAAGGACTGGTATCCAAAATAGACAAAGAACTCTTAAAACTCAATGATAGGAAAACAAATAATTCAATTTTTAAAAATGGGCATTATATATGAACAAACACCACACCAAAGAAAATATTCAAATATCAAATAAGCATATTTAAAGATGCTCAATACAATGTGCCATAAGGGAATTGCATCTTAAAACAATGAAATACCTCTACACGCTTATTATAAATGGCCAAACACCAAAACACTGACTACAGCAATGTGGCAGTTTCTTAAAAGGTTAAACATAATTTTACCATACAATCCATCAGTTGAGCTCCTAGTTATTTATCTAAATGAGTTAAAAATGTAAGTTCCCACACAACCTTCCAAAGGAATGTTTATAGCAGCTTTATTCATAATTGCCAAAACTTGAAAGTAAGTAAGATGTCCTTCAAATTTTTTTCTTACATGAATCCTCTGTTCACATTCTGGCCCATATTTTTCTACTAGATAGTTGGTCTTTTGGTTACAGATTTGAAAAAGTTTTTCACATGTTTTCTGCTACAGATGCTTATCATAATTTTCTCCAATGCATCTCTTATGTTGTACAGGATGTTCACATATTACCTGTGAGATATTTCAGGAACATTTTTCTCCAAAGACTATCAATTGTTTCAAAGATCGTTTATGGTATTTTTGTTTGTAACATGTTTCTCATTTGCAATGTGCCAAAATTTGTCTCCTTCTCTACGATTTTTGTCTCTCTCTTTCTTTTTACTTTTTTTTCCCTAGTATTTCTTTTTTCAGCTTGATGTAATAGTTGAATCATTATAATTTATTATATAACCTGGGACTTTTGTAGTGCAAAAGGGAGTGCTAAGATAATTAAAATTGTATAACTTCTGAAACATTTATTTATTAACTGACAAATTAGTTTCATTATATTGGTGGCCCTATAAAAATATCTCTTACCAAAAGTACTTTAAAGAGAAAATTTATAAAAATAAAATTAACACATATCTACATACATTAAAGCAAAAGTAATTGCTTTCTACTATCTGAATGTTTAAAATATCAGAAAAATTAATCTTGGTACATATTTAGGTAGTTTAAACCATTTTTTAGTTCTATCTCTCTCTGGTATGTCACCAATATTTTTCTCACAAATATTTTTTCAATAGGTCTTAACCTTTTAAATTGTTCATACTATTGCTTTCAATATTCTTTAAATTTGCATTCTCATGGTTAATAAATCTGAAATTGTTGACAACTATAATTAGCTCTTTCTGAGAAAATATGATATTTTAAATTTAGAAAATAGTCTCTATGTTTTCTGAGAAACCTGTTAAGCTTAAACTCAATTCTACTAAATGGAGACTATTTTCTTTCTAGTATTTAATTGAATGTGCAAATACTTTGTCCCAAATATCTTCACAGATAGTATAATTTTGCCATCATTCAGAGTATCTTTCTTAAATAAATTTTATAAGACAAAACATGTCAATTAGGTTGCCTTTATTTAGAATTACTTTGAATATTAACCAACTTTATTTTTGCATTCAAGTATAGTTGATTAGCAATATTAATTTGGTTTCAGGTGTACAACATAGTGACTCAACATTTATATGTCTTACAATGTGCTGAACACAATAAGTTTAGTACCCACCTGTCACTGTACAGTTATTAAATTATTATTGACTATATTCTTCATCTATTCCACCCCTGCAACAATCAATTTGTTCTTTGCTTTTATAAGTCTATTTTTGCCTTATTTTATTTGTTCCTTTGTTTTGATTTTTACAAACTGCACGTATAAGTGAAATCATGCAGTATTTGTCTTTCTCTGTCTACTTATGTCACTTAGCATAATAGCCTGTAGGTCCATCCATGTTGTCACAAATGGCAAATTTTTATTCTTTTTATGGCTGAGTAATATTCCATTGGATACATGTACCACAACTTCTTTATCCATTCATCTACTGATGGACTCTTAGGTTGCTTCCACATCTTGGCAATTGTAAATAATGCTGCAGTGAACATACGGGAGCATGTATCTTTTTGAATTAGTGCTTAGAATTTCTTTGGATAAATACCCAGAAGTGGAATTTCTGGGTCATATAGTAGACCTATTTTTAGTTTTTTGAGGAATCTCCATACTGTCTTACTTAGGTGCTACATGAGTGTACAGTTTCACCAACAGTGCTTAAGTGTGCCCTTTTCTCCACATCCTCTCCAACATGTTATTTTTCGACTTTTTGATAATAGCCATTCTGACAGGTGTGAGTTGATATTTCACTGCAGTTTTGATTTGAAATTCCCTAATGACTAATGATGTTGAGCATCTTTTCATGTCTGCTGGCCATCTGTATGTCTTCTTTGGAGAAATATCTCTTATATCCTCTGCCCATTTTTTGATGGGATTGAATATTTAACCAACTTAATCGTTGGATTTAGCAAACTCACTCCATTCCAAGAAAAAATATGAAAATGTCCAATTAAAATAGTAATTACATCAAAAGACTTTTTTACATGAGATATTTCAAAATGCAATTACAGAGTATTAAAATTAAATTGTATGCCATTTATACTCTTAATCTTTCATTTGATCAGTTCTCTACTATTGTGAGAATTTATTTCAAAGATTTTTTGCAAGCTTTGTTTTCAATAAATGCTATTTGATAAAAGTTGTTTTACCAAAACATAGAACGATGCCTAACACAGAATAGACTCAAAACAAATTTGTTGGTTGGATTAATAAATAAGTTTATCACAATCTGAGTAAGGTGTGCTAAATTCTGCAGCTATAATTGTGGATTTGGTTATTTTTTTTCTTCTGGTTCTATCTTTGTTTTCTATTTTCTGAGTTTGTGTAGTTACATAAATGTAGTTTATAGCTTATCTTCTTAGTGGAGTGTTCCTTTTTTCAATGAAATTTCCATCTTAATGTTATTCATTCATTTTTTAATATTAATACTATTTTGTCTAATTATGCTACACCAGATATTTTGTTACAATTTTTGCATCTTTTTTATTTTCCAATCATACCATTTGCTTTTTAAAATGTCTCTTAGAAAGAGTATCTCCATTTCACTTAATCTAAGACCCTCTCTGATAGTGCATGCACCATTATGATAGTTACCTGTGTTAAAAGAAAACAAAAAAGAATGCTTCTGCCAATTAAGTCATAAATATCTGTGTAATAATAAATACAATGAAATTACAAGTAAATATAAACAAATAAATATAATGTATAATAACAATATATTTATTACTTAGAACTATAATTTTGAACTTATTAAAACAACTTTTACAAATATAGTATTTAGACATTAGTTGTCAATTTATATCAACCATATGCATACCTTAAAAAAAGAAAAATATAAGTAAAATAAAATGATAAAGGTATCTCCTAAAGCAAAATTTCTTCACATTCAGAATCCAATGCTTCTGAATTGCTTTTAACTTAGAGTTGTCTACGTTCATATTTTTCCATATGATATTGTCCTTTGTGCTATCAAAAGGAGTGGTGAGAACATTTATTGGAGTTTAATCTTGTCTCCAGAGTTTCCTTCCAAGCTGCTAACACTCATTATTGAAGGTTTGATGCCTGCTTTCTTAATCTTATCTGAAGATGTCGACAGAAGGTTTTCAAGTAGAGCTGACTTAGGTTTCTTTCCAATGATCCTTTATGATTTGTTGACTGAAACATCAAAGGATTGCTACTGCCCAATTATACCACCAGGAATACCAAGCAAGTAGTACAACATAATGGCAACTTCATCACAAATGTAATCTAGGCATGTTCTAAGATACTTTGCAATTTTAGAGTCGTCAAATGTGAAAATAATATGCATCTTGGAATCAAGGATTTGACCTTACTTTCATTAATGAATCTGAGAGATTGTGCTAACAAATGTAAACTCATTTCTATTTATAATTATTACTGATATATGTGAACATATTTCTGTCATCCTATTTTTGTGTGTGTTTAAAATGGTAACAAGAAATGGGTAGTAGACTTATTGGGGTGATCAATTCATAAGGTGTATAAATGTCTAACCACTGTGTCGTAAACCTGAAACTAATATAATATTGTACATCTACTACAATTGAACTTTTTTTTTAAATAAAATACAATGATAAGTTTCCGCCTCTATGCAATCCAACATCTCAAACAGAAATATTCCCAAATTCACTTCTTTTTAAAAAAAAAAAAAATCCTAATACAGTATAGGAAAAAAATCAAAATATCTTTTAATCATTTGTTGTATCATAAGAGCTCACTCTCTAACGAAATCTAAATTTGTGCTATAATTAGTGACATTACACCGGATAATTATTGCTTGATGGTGCAGATGTAACATATGTAGATGATGAGAAACCACACTGTTCTGCTTTCAATATAGCACGTGTACCTCATAAACTAAAAGGCAAATTTTTCTGAATTTTGAAGTGTCAATATTAAGGTGATTTCTAACAACAGGAATGTAGTCCTTGTAGGAATAAAATTGATTGCACCGAGTCTTAACTATGAGTCAATTTAATTCAGATAAAATCCCTCCTAGCACAGCATAAGGAATAGAGTCAGGGGAACATAACAGCTATATATGATGTCAGAGGGGTAGTAGATTGGGGGAGGAGGGTTATCACTTTGTAAGGGGCGTAAATGTCTAACCATTACATTGTTTTGTACACCTGAAACTAATAATACAAATAAATAAATAAATAAAATCTCTCCTGAGTGAAATACTTATTATTTCTCCTCAAAATGGATTTAATTACCAGTGTTGACATTTTTACTTTCTGAATAATATCCATGAAAAGATAAGATTTTAAAACATTATAAAATTCTATATCCAAAAATTAGATTTTATTTGGGTGCAACTTAGATTTGAATAAATGCCACCACCCCTAGGAATTAATAGAATGACCATAGTTATTTTAAACTATGACAATGTTTTCCAGGAGACTTTAGAGCAGGAAAACAGTATGCCATTTTCTTTGAGAAAAATACAGTTTGACCCTGTTTGTTTTCAAACCCATCTTTCTTCAAAGGAAGAACACTCTGCTTTTAAATATATTTCATGACTGTTGCCCCCAAACCGTGAAGAATGGTGTGAAGCAGAAAAGAATTATCATTTCTACTTTGCCTCTTATTTTCTCTCCTATGCCACTAAATGTGTGAGGCTATAGCAGAACTTTAAGGAGCAGTCGTTGAATAAGCACAGAGAGTGAACCAATGATAAAAAATAATACTGATCGGGCAATTTTATTTTCTCAGAACCAGGGTCTCATTAAATGCTGTCTAACTTTAATAAGTTTGCTAACTTGAAAAATACCTTTTCTGTTCCTTACTATATACGAAATATATTTTAAACACTACAGACTCACTGAAAACCAAAAAGTGCAGAAACATCAAGGAAAAATAGACAAAATCTTAGGGAAAGACCATTGTCTATTTTTCTGTACAACAATTTCAAGCATAAGAATTGAAAAGGTATTAGGCCACCCTTTCTTTAGTTATTTTAGACTGTAGAAAATAAGTAGACTACCTGTTGTGCCATTACCTGAATTACCCTTTCAAGCTTGGAGAGGAAGGAAAGAATACAGGCAAAAATTGTTTAACCTCACACATAACCCAGTCGATGGTATCAAATGGCCCACGTGAGGTATAGTTCCTTCTCTTCTTACTCATCTTCAAAGTTCCAGAGTGTTTTTAATCTAAATTATGAAGGAACTCATGATCTGTGCCATTAGATACAAGGGACAGTTCGTCAAAAGTAAAACAAAGACACATCACAAAACTAGATCCTTCTAGACAAGGTTTTGTTTTATTTTTCAATGTATCCACATTGCTTTGCAAGAGTCAAGTTGCATCATTAATAAAGATTTGATGTCTGTTATTTGTTGAAAGAATTTTTAACTGAGCTGACCCAACTATATAGGAAATGGGGACTTGCCTTCTCTCCCCAATTTCTACCTCTTAAATACACACACACACACACACACACACACACACACACACACACATGCGCGCGCGCGCATTGTCCAAGGAAGTTAGCAATAATCATTTTACTTTTTCAACTCTCTTCTTTTTATATAGCAATGGTATTTCCATTTGTTACTATATGCAGCTTTCTACAGTTTTCTAATTATGCTTCCAGAGAGCCAAGGGGTAAGAGATTTGGTTGGAGAGCATGTCTGTTTCCATTGTGTTGTAAATTGCTTCTGACAATGACATGTCTACTTGCCAGAAATTCAGTTCAGCAATATGACTACTGTGGCGGTGTAAATTTATGCAAGCCTAGATAATTGCTTGCATAAAGATAATTGAGCTTAATATTTGATGAGAAAGACAGAAAAATTATGATCTCTTCTAGTCCCCAATATGCTGAGTACCCAATTATCAGGATTTGAAGCTGCGTGCCACAATAAAATGGAAAAAAATAACAACAGTGGTGAGCCTTGTCAAGAATTACAACCTAGCCGGTGGGAAGAGATTAAGGCCTGCTAAAAGTAGGTAAAGAATCAGTCCAGGGGATTGAGCCCAAGTCAAAACTCAGAATATGCAGAATGTCTCTAAATCACAGTCTACAGACCAGCCGGAGGCTGTCGAACAGGAAGGGTGAAGGGATGGGTTGTAGCAGGAGCAGCCGGCATGCCGAGCAGTACAGAGCAGGCAGTTTTGAGCCAATGGAGCATGGAAGGTTTCTCATTTTCCTTTAAATCAACCACTGGCCAGTGATCCCAGTCCTATATGTGCAAAAGAAACCAGGATTGACACCTGGCTCCTGGACCTCAGATGTGATAAAATCAACTTGGTAGGTAGGTCCATGGGGGCTTGTTCTGGCCGTGAGGAGCCCAAACCATGCTTGGCATCAGTACACTTGGACTGATTCCTCCTTGTTACTAATTATTAGTAATTAGTGAAGTCTCACCTCCCAAAATAAATACCACTTTATGCACTCATCCACTTAGTTGGGTCTCACTAAGCTCTTCCAATTTTCAAATGAAGGTTTTGCTCTTTCTAGATGGTGCAGCCTCAGAGGCAGGAGCTCAGTGGTGTGAACGGCAGTTTAGAAATAAATAAAATCTCAGTATCATTACAGGGTTGTGGCTGTAGAGATATTTTTTCTGAGCCAACTGACATTTCCGCATATTTATATTTAACACCACCAATTTGAAAATGCCTGTGTTTGGTTTTCATACCTTAAAAATTTCTCCTAAAAGATATTTTTTTCTTGTTATCCTGTCAGTCTTTACGTAGGGCTCTTATTGAATTTTTGATGATTTACTTTTCCTACAGTGATCTAAAAGTTGACAATGACAATGTCATAGGTCAAAGAGTATGTTGGAAAGCACATTGATAGATGATAAATGATTAGATAGATATCTGAACTTATTTATTTTCAAGTCAGATTCTATGAAACAAGTAATACATATCTTTGTTCACAACAGGCTTCCATTTTTATTATGTTCTCCCTAGAATATGTAAAATACACATCAAATTTGAGGGAACTTCTCAGGGAAATTGGCTAAAAGGAAAATACATCAACTTCATAATCACTCTCTCTTCTCCTTGAACACAACTGCAATTGTGACTATTATGGGATCCAAGACCCGCCCTCTCACTTATGCTTCTTCCTGTAATTGTGGCCTCCTGGGGATCCTGAAATAACACAACCAAGGTGGATATGAGTCTTCTTTCTAAATCTGAAGAAATGCTAAAGATCCCTTGAATTTCTAGTTTTATGGCAGCAAGAAAAATGTGGTCTCCAGCCCAGATCAATGACATAAAATTTGAAAGGTTAACTGTTCTTCTCTTTATTCTCTGTATTAGTTTCTTATGGTTGTGTCACGAGCGTCTTCTAGGCTCACAGACCGTACTACAGTCTCTCCCTGCAAGTCAGAGGGACTCTCAGGCTCCCAGGATCTACCTGGCACTGACTAAGCCCTCCGCGGTAGCTGTGGCTTCGAGTGAGAATTAAGGCAAACATACAGGCTCTAGCGCCTTCCAATAAGCTCATTTATTCACACAGAAAATGCAGTAGGAGGAATAGCCTCTTTAACATCAATATCACACCACAATATAATCATAGCTATATGGCCATCAATATAGCAAGAACAATTTAGTTAAGTATTTTGATAATGAACCAGCCCAAGAGTCAATGAGAATTGGGTGCACGGGGTTGTTTGTCTGGGAGGTCAGTCTGGGAGAGGTTGGGTCTGAGTCTGATGAAGCAAGCATGTTTTTGGAGCAGAGGAGCAATGTGGTCACCAGTCAGTAGAGACCAGCTCTCTGAGCTGTCAAAGTCCTGGGTTCTTTGCACTTCAGTGGAGCCTTAGGATGTCACCTTATGAGTTCTCACAGACATACAGCTGCTGCACCACCCATCTGGTGGTTGTTGATCTTCATGGGGACCCTTCACAGCACTGTGTCCAAGATGGAATTACTCTTGTTCATACAAAATGGAGTCACTCTTGCTCATGTAAAAACATACTTTTCAGGGGTGCTGTCACAGGTTGCTGCAAGAAATCACCACCAATTTAGTGACTTAAAAAAATAAAAATTTATTGTCTGACAGTTCTGGAAGCCAGAAGTCTAAATCAGTACCACTGGGCCAAAATCAAGGTATCAGCAGGGCCTTACTTCTTCCAAAGGCTCTGGAGGAGATTCATTCTTGCCTTTTCCAGCTTCTGGTGACTGCCAGCATTCCTTGGTGTGACAGTTATTTTCATGTGTCAACTTGGCTGGGCTAAGGGATGCCCAGGTAGCTGGCAAAACATTATTTCTGGGAGTATCTGTGAAAGAGATTAGTATTTGAATCAGTAGACTGAGAAAAGAAGATCCCCTCATCAATGTGGGTGGGCATCAGCCAATCTAGTGAGGGCCTGATAGAACAAAAAGGAGGAAGAGGAAGGGAAATTCTGTTCTCTGTGCTTCAGCTGAGATATTCATCTTCTCCTGACCTTGAACATCAGTGCTCTGGGTTCTCAGACTTTTAGAAACAGATCAGGACTTACACCATCAGCCCCTCCCAACGCCCAACGAGTCTCAGTCCTTCAGATTTGGACTCAATGACATCACTGGTTCTCCTCATTCTCTAGTTTGCAGACAGCATATCATGGAACTTCTTAGCCTCCATAACCACATGAGTCAGTTCCCTATATATATTCTGTTTATCTGAAGAACCCTGATTAATACACTTAGCTTTTTGTCACACATCACTCCATTCTCTGCCTCCTTGGTCATATTGCTTCTCTTCCTGTGTGTGTAATCTTCCTCTGCCTATGTCTTGTAAAGACACTAGTGACTGCAATTAGGTCCACCCAGATAATCCAGGATAATTTCCCTGTCTCGAGATCCTTAGCTTAATCACATTTGCAAAGACCCTTTTTCCATATACAATAACATTACAAGGTTCCAGAGATTTGTACCTAATATCTTTGAGGGCCATTATTCAGCCTATTATATTCACATTGCATAAATCTTTCAAAATCCTCTTTACATTCAATCCTTCCCATTAACACAGGAGCCCACATCCCATAATAAGAGGCAAGGATAATATTGAGAGAAGTGGGATGACTAATCTCTGCTCGCATTTCAGGGATGTTTACCCTCAGGAGATCCATCTAATAATTGTCTCTTTTTCATATAGACTCTTTGTTCCTTGCAACATACAACTATAGCCACCTCGTTCTGAAACAAACCATTGTGGATTCTAGGCACTCTGACATCTTCAGACATCACTGAGTCCGTATACATCTCTACAATTATACAGATCAAAATGGTTAAAGGTTCCATTTCACTCCCAACTATTCTATCGAACCAGCAGTTACCAAAGGGTTCACTATGGATTGCTTTTGCCCTAAAACGTTAATAAATGTTAATGGAGGGAAATTAGCCTCACGATCAAACCAATTTGGAAAATCCTGGTTTAAAAAAACGTTAAACACCCATTTTACTGTGGTCCTACTGAGAGCCTTTAATGAGCTAATGCATGTTGGGATTCTCCTAGAAGGGGCTGGTGTGTGTAACATTCTCAAGTCACGGCACCCTTTTTTGAGGGGTTCATTTCAGGGGACAGTGAAGATGTATAGATAGTAGTTTGTGAAACACTAATCTGGACTGCAGACATTACAAACTAAACACAGAATGGTTGTCGCTATAAAAAAAAAAAAAAAGCAAGATGTCATAGAGCTCTAGGCATTCTCTTCTGGGAGCTTCAGAGGAGAACACAGTCTATGGCAAGTTTGAAATATTGCCTGACTTCAGTCCTCCACGTCTTTTAGCTACATATGCTCAATATATCTAGCAAATTTTGTTTAAGATACCTATTTTAACATGGCACGTAATGTGTTGCCCCTCTGTAAATAATGAGCAATTAAATTCTAATTACAAAAATGTGTCCTATGCTATATCAATATGTAAGACTAGGTAATATCTGAAAGTGAGTATTTTCTGAGTGATCTTTAGGATAGCATGACTATTTTTTTCCATTCTGGAGCCATAGAGCAGGAAAAGTGCTCCGAGGTCTGCAGTACCTGGCAGCACAATTCATCTGGGGACTTGCCAGCTCACACTGCTCCAGTGAGCAGTCCGATCAAAAAGCTATGGGCAGACCAAAGAGCAGCCTTTGTGCCATGTCCCTGGAGATAAGTGGATAGGTCTCTTTCTGTAAGATTATGTTGCTAATCAATACAGATAATAATAAAAGTAAGTGTGGGACATTACAAACATTATAAAAAACTTTCACATAATGGTTCCTTGGATTACCTGGAGAAAAAAAAACAATTCAATGGACTCATTCAAAGACATTAATTCCTGGAGGACTCAGGACAATGGCCTATGTAAGAAAGTGTCTTTAGAGCCCTTGTGCCTCAGGAGTGGATCTGACCAGTGAAAAAACCCATTAAAGCACTGAAATGCATGGGTGAAAGAAGGGAACTATGTTATTTTTATTCTATCCACACATTTTAAAAGGAAACAACTGACAGAAAGGTTGAGATGAGGAGCATCAATGTGTAACAGACAGAGCCTGCTCCATAATTTGCAAGACACCGTGCAAAATGCAAACGGGGACCTCTTGTTCACAAAGCTGGCAGAAAGCTTTCTCCTTGCTTTTGCCATCTGTCTCATGCCCGCCCCACAACAGGACGCAAGGGGTTCAGGCCCCGCTGGAGGAGGAGACAATGAGGTGGTTGCTGGGAGGGGCAGGGGAACAGGTGCCTGAGCATCTGTCCTGGGGAGACACGGAGGTGGCAGAAGGTAGGACTCTCCACCTCAACCAAGGCTCCAAGTCCCAGGCACATATTCCATTGTCCCATCCGACTTCACTTATATAGCACAAATTCAAAGATTAAATTATTAAAATTTCAACAGCAATTGCAGAGCATTAAACCCCAAGTGCCTGCACTAGTCACACACCTAGGAAGCAGGTTCTAGTAACAGAAGATGGTAACAGAAGGACATATGGACTGATTAGACCATGACAAATGAGAGCTGACTGAGCCAATGGAAATGGCTACTCTGGCACAGGAAAATCCTTCTCTCCATACCTTTCTCTGCTCTGGTGAGCTGCCAGGGAAAAACAAATGAGATTTGACCAAATCTCTGATGAAAGTGAGGCTTTCTGGGAAATGCTTCAAATTGCTTCATTTTCTTTTTCTTATTGTTGGTGGCATTTAATTAACAGCTTTCCTGTCACTGCATAACTATACAAATGTTGAGGAGGTAAATCTATTCTTTTCACCTCTTACCCCAGCCACTTATTTTTTCATTCACTGCAGTGCCAAGGAGATCCACAAATTTAATTTAATGTTTCTTGAATTTAATTCCACTATTAGTTAAAAGTTAACTAATACAAAGAATGTACAATTATGTATTTGGTAGATGATGATAGAATCAGAACAATTTCCCCTGGTTATTTCATATATCTGTTGGGGTTATTTAGCAAAATCTGAACTTTTTTCATCTGCTTGGTAAAAATTCACAGTGCAGTGAATGAGACCCAAAAATTTCACAAAGAGGAAAGGGCTTTATTTTCCTTTTTATAATTTACTTTTTAAGTATAATTGGTACACTATCTTACTTTTGTTATATTAGTTTCAGGTGTACAAGACAGTGATTTGACATTTGTACACCATGCAATAAGATCGATCACTCCACTAATTTTAGTCATCATCTGTCACCGTGTGAACTTATCACAGTATTAGTGACTATATTCCCCTTGCCCTTTTCACCCATCCCCTATCCCATCCCTTCTGGTAATCATCCCTTTGGTCTCTGTTCTCTGAGTCTGTTTTTTGTTTTGTTTTATCTTGTTTGTATGTTTTTCTATCTCACATATAAGTGAAACAATATGGTATTTGTCTTTCGCTGCCTCAGTCATTTCACTTACATAATATCCTCTAGATCCATCCATGTTGATTTCATTTTTTTTATTCCTGCGTAATATTCCTCTGTGTGTGTGTGTGTGTGTGTATGTGTATGTGTGTGTGTGTGTGTGTGTGTCACATCTTTTTTAATCCATTCATCTATCGATGAACACCTAGGTTGCTTCCATATCTTGGCTATTGTAATTAACATTGCAATTAACTTAATAAAAGTTCATGCATCTTTTCGAATCAGTGTTTTCATTTTCTCTGGATACTCAGAAGTGGAATTGCTGGGTATTGGTAAACCTATTTTTAGTTTTTCGAGGACTCTATACTGTTATCCATAGTGTCTACACCAGTTCACAGTCCCACAAACAGTGCAAAAAGTTTCCCTTTACTACACATCCTCGCCAATATGCTATTTGTTGACTGTATGATAATAGCCATTCCGACGGGTGTAAGGTGGTATCTCATTGTGGTTTTCATTTACACTTCCCTGATGACTAGTGATATTGAAAATCTTTTCAGACTTAATCAAAATGGCGGCATGAGGTGAGCCTCTGGAAATCTCCCCTGGAATTTACTACTAATAGAACAACTATAACTCCACAAAGGACTCCCTGCACAGCAGACAGGCAAGACAAAGAGTCTCACTACTGAATTCACCTAAAGGTGGGCAAATTGCACAAGCACGGGAGGAGGGAAGGGAGAAGTATGGAGACAGAGACACGGGGGCATAGGATACAGACCTAGCTCAGTGCTCCCAGGTTGCTGCATCCAGGAACTACCAAAGCTGAGGGAGAGGGAAGAACTCGGACTGCTAGGGCTCCGTTTATGACCCACAGGGCTGAGGGGACAGCATATAACATGGCTGAACACAATGCTCACGGCAGAGACCTAGGAGCAAAGACTAAGGGAAGATGGCTGAAAACGGTGGTTTAAGCCCTCACTGCCTCAGAGAATGGAAGCCTTAAGTACTGAGACTGGCTGCCCCTTCCCTACCCTCCCAGAGCACGCCCCGCCCCCAACCTGCCCAGTGCTGGAAGTGGAACAGTGGCAGTGTCAGATCAAAAGAACAGTATTTGCAGTTCTGAGAACGGTGGTCCACAGACACAGATTCACAGCCCAACTAGTTCTGGCAAAGGGCAGGAAGCTATGGAAGCAGGACTGGTTGTGGTGGTAATCGCCAACATTGCTCTGGGCCAATTCTCACAACTCACCCTGCCCCTGTCCCCACCTACCTGGGTGGATCCTTGCAGGATTAAAGAGAACTGCTGAAACATGCGGGCTCTGAATCTGGTACAGGAAGAGCATTGGAACTTCAAAAGCTTTCCATATCCCCAAAGGGACGTGGTCCCCTATGACCCAGGCAAACTGTTAACAGAGGAGAAGTAGGACTTCCAGGGAATCCCCCCATTGTGTGAGAAGCTGGAATAGTGCACAGAAAACATAAAACTGCAGTGTGAGAGAGAAAAAAAGGCTGCAGTCGGAAAGAAAATAAAACATTCTACAAACACGTACTGGAAAACAAAAGAAAGACCTCTTCCTATGAACCTGTTGTAGAACCTACTCCTGTAGATGTCTAGGAAGAGAAATAATAAATCATTAATTGCCATAGATAACCAAGGCAACAAGACAGCTCAGAAAGAAAGTGAAAAGTCTCCAGAAAAGGAACTTAAAGATATGGAAATATGTGACTTAAATGACAGAGAATTCAAGATTGCAGTTCTGAAAAAACTCAACGAGATGCAAGAAAACACAGACAGGCAGTTAAATGAACTCAGAAACACAATCAAAGAACAGCATGAGCATTTTACGAAAGAGATTGAAATTTTAAAAAAGAACCAAATAAAATTTCTGGAGATTAAGAACTCAATAGAAGAAATTAGGATTGAAATAGCCAGCTTAGGTAGTAGAGTTGACCAGATGGAGAAAAGAATCAGTGACATCGAAGGTAGAAACCTGGAAATTACACGGATGGAAGAAAAAAGAGACTTGAAACTTAAAAGAAATGAAAGAACTCTACAAGAACTTTCTGATTTCATCAGAAAGAGCAATATAAGAATAATGGGCATACCAGAAGGGAAGAAAGAGAAGGGAACAGAGAGTATATTCAAACAAATAAAAGACGAGAACTTCCCAAACTTGTGTAAAAAACTGGATCGTCAAATCCAAGAAGCAAATAGAATACCTAATTATCTCAACCCCAACAGGCCTTCTCCAAGGCACATTGTACTGACTGCCAAAAATCAATGACAAAGAAAGAATCCTCAAGGCAGCCGGGGAAAAGAAGATGGTAACCTACAAAGGAAAACCCATTAGATTACTATCAGATTTCTCAGCAGAAACTCTACAAGCCAAGAGGGACTGGAACCAAATATTCAAACTATTGAAAGAGAATTTATGATCCAAAAATAATGTACGCAGCAAAGATATCCTTTAGATATAAAGGAGGAATAAAGACCGTTCCAGACATACAGAAGCTAAAGGAATTTTCTAATACACGACCTGCACTACAAGAAATACTAAAGGAGGCTATTTGACCACCATCAACAGGGACAATTTATGGTAACCAAAACATAAAAAGGGGAAGAGTAAAAGCCTGAACCAGAATATGGGAATGGAGAAGGTAGGCGTGCTGAAGAAAATGGAATACTCTAAACATTAAACTTTCTTTTACATAAACTTAAGGGTAACCACTCAAAAAAGATTACAGAACTGAAATATATACTATAATAAAACAAGAAACAGAGGGAAACATCATAGAATACCACCACACAGAAATAATACACAACAACAACAAGGCGAAGAAACAACGGAGACACAGTCTTACCAGAAAACTAAAGATAGAATGATAGGAAATCCTCACATATCAATAATCACCCTAAATGTAAATGGACTGAACTCACCAATAAAAAGGCACAGAGTAGCAGATTGGATCAAAAAACTAAACCCAACCATATGGTCTCTCCAAGAGACACATCTCAGCTACAAGGACAAGCATAGACTCAAAGTGAAAGGGCAGAAATTGACACTCCAAGAAAATGGTATCCAGAGAAAATCAGGTGTAGCCATACTGATATCAGATGAAACAGACTTCAGGATAAAAAAAGTAACAAGAGACAAAGAAGGACATTTCATAATGGTAAAGGGGACTATACAACAAGAAGACATGACAGTCATCACTATTTATGCCCCCAATCAAGGAGCACCGAAATATACCAGGCAACAACTAACAGAACTAAAGGGAGAAATTGACCAAAACACAGTTATACTAGGGGACCTAAATACATCATTGACAGCTATGGATAGATCATCCAAACAGAAAATACATAATGAAATGCAGCCCTAAATGACACATTAGATGAAATGCACATAACTGACATTTGTAGAGCACTTCATCCTGAAACATCAGACTATACATTTTTCTAGTGTACATGGAACATTCTCAAGGATAAACCATATATTGGGACATAAAACTAACCTCAGCAAATTTAAGAAGATTGAAATCATACCAAGCATATTCTCTGATCACAAGGCTTTGAAATTGGATAGCAACTGCAAAAGGAAAGGAGGAAAAACCACAAATACATGGAGATGAAACAACATACTTTTAAAGAACGACCGGGTCAAAGAAGAAATTAGAGGAGAGATCAAAAGATACATAGAAACAAATAAGAATGAAAATACATCCTACCAAAATTTTGGGGCTGCAGCGAAAACAGTTTTAAGAGGGAAATTTATATCATTAGAGGCCTATCACACAAAAAAAGAAAAATCCCAAATAAATAACCTCACATTACACGCTAAAGAACTAGAAAAAGAAGAACGAATGAAACTGAAGGTCAGCAGAAGAAAGGAAATAATACAAATCAGATCAGAACTAAATGAAATAGAGAACAAAAACACAATAGAAAAAATTCATGTGATAAAGAGCTGGTGTTTTGAAAAATCCATGAATGTCCATTGCATTCCTATATACTAACAATGAAATCTCATAAAAAGAAATTTAAAAAAAATGTCACTTTGCAATTGCAGCAAAAATAATAAAATGCCTAGGAATAAACTTAACCAAGGATGTGAAAGACCTAAATGCTGAAAACTATAAGACATTTTTAAAAGAAATTGAAGAAGACACAAAGAAATGAAAAGACATTCTGTGCTCATGGATTGGAAGCATCAACATAGTTAAAATGGTCATATTACTCAAAGCAATATACAGATTTAATGCAATCTGCATCAAAATACCAATGGCAGAATTGTTTGGAACCACCAAAGATCCCGAATAGCCAAAGCAATCCTAAGAAAAAAGAACAATGCTGGAGGTGTCACACTCCCTGACTTTAGCTTGTACTACAGGGCAACAATAATCAAAAGAGCATGGTATTGGCAGAAAAACAGACATATAGACCAATGGAATAGAACTGAGAACTCAGAAATAAAGTCACATAAATATGGACAGATAATTTTTGACAAAGGAGCAAAAAACATGTAATAGAGAAAAGACAATCTCTTCAATAAATGGTTGCTGGGAGAATCGGAAAGCCACGTGCAAAAGAATGAAACTGGACTGCTATCTGTCACCACTGTTATCTGGACCAAAATTAATTCAAAATTGGTCAAAGACTTGAGCATAAGACCTGAAACTATAAACTGCATAGAAGAAATAATAGGTACTAAACTTATGGACCTCGGGTTCAAAGAGCATTTTATGAATTTGACTCCAAAAGCAAAGGAAGTAAAAGCTAAAATAAATGAATGGGACTATATCAAACTTAAAAGTGTCTGCACAGCAAAAGAAACCATCGACAAAATAAAGAGGTCACCAACTGAATGGGAGAAGATTTTTGCAAACAGTGCCTCTGATAAGGAGCTGATATCCAAAATATACAACGAAGGCATGCAACCCAACAACAAAACAACAAACAACCCAATTGAAAAGTGGGCAGAGGACCTGAAGAGACATTTCTCCAAAGAGGACATAAAAATGGGAAATAGACAAATGAAAAAATGCTCAACATCACTAATCATCAGAGAAACGCAAATCAAAACCACAATGAGATATCACCTCACCCCAGTCAGAATGGCTATCATCAACAAGACAAAGAGTAACCAGTGTTGGAGAGGCTGTGGAGAAAAAGCAACCCTCATACACTGTTGGTGGGAATGCAGACTGGTGCAGCTGCTACGGAAGGCAGTGTGGAGGTTCCTCAAAATATTACGAATAGAATTGCCATATGACCCAGCAATCTCTCTCCTGGGTATCTACCAAACAAATATGAAAACATTTATCCATAAAGACACGTGTACTCCAATGTTCATTGCTGCTTAGTTTACGGTGGCCAAGACATGGAAACAACCAAAGTGTCCTTCAATAGATGAATGGATAAAGAAGTTGTGGTATATATACACAATGGAATACTATTTGGCGGTAAGAAAAGGTGAAATAGGACCATTTGTGACAACATGGATGGGTCTTGAGATAATAATGCTAAACGAAATAAGTCAGACAGAAAAAACAGAGAACCATATGATTTCACTGATATGTGGTATATCAACCAAAAACAACAAAAGAACAAGACAAACAAATGAGAAACAAAAACTCATAGGCACAGACAATAGCTTAGTGGTTACCAGAGGGTAAGAGGAGAGGGGTTGGTAGATGAGTGTAAAGGGGATCAAATATATGGTGATGGAAGGAGAACTGACTGGGTGGTGAACACACAATGGGATTTATAGATGATGTGATACAGAATTGTACACCTGAAATCTATGCAACTTTACTAACAATTGTCACCTCAATAAACTTTAATTATGAAAAAAAAATATTTTCAAATATCTGTTGGCCATCTGTCTGTCTTCTTTGGAGAAATGTCTTTTCATGTCCTCTGCCCATTTTTCTTTCAGAGTGTTTGTTTTTGTTGTTGTTGTTATTGAGTTGTATGAATTTCTTAAATACTTTGGATATAAACTCCTTATCAGATATCATTTGTGAATACATTCTCCCATTCAGGAGCTTGCCTGTTTTGTTGTTGAAGGTTTCCTTGGCTGTGCAGGAACTTTTCAGTTTGATGTAATGATTTGTTTTATAAATGTAGCTCCTCTTTGACAAACTCAGAATCTAGAAGCCATGAAATAAATCATCAAAAAGATTAACTCCCCAAAGCTAGAGGACACTTAGTGACAAAATCCTGCTAAAGAAAATAGCAACATTATATTACAACTTCCTAGAGTTCTTTCAAAATTATGAAATGATTTATAAGGTTCTGACAAGGGAATAATATAGCATCAAATACAGTCTTGTTAACTGTAATACATCTAATTCTTGAACAGGTCCATTATCTCTATTCAACCACCTCCAGGGGCTAATTTAACACCCCAGGGTTTAATTTGAGGGAAGAAGAGAGTACTTTTTTTTCCCTCTTTAATATCATAGTTTCAGCCTGCTGTGCTGCAGCTCTAAGAAAAGGACACAGAAAAACAGCCCTATTTGAGTCCCAGCAGCAAAAATACCTGAGGGGATGCATTCTTCCTTGGTCACATTACTGTTTTCAACCCAACTGCAGAGACCTGGAAAAAGGAACACAGAGTTTAAAGTGAATAAGAGTATAATGAAACTAGTTTCCAATGGGGCAGACATTCAGCAGGAGACAGGATTGATAATCTTGGCAGAGCCCACTGGTAAGAAAAGATTCCTGGAAAGAAAATTAGAAATTGCATTCTTTAGAATGAGCTCCTCAAAGCGGCCTTAAATTGTTTCCTTTTAATTTCAAGTAGAACAGAGTAAATAGCACTGTGGACTTATATTTGCCAAGATTAGCACATCTATATGGAAAAATAAAGGGGAATCTCAGCTTTTCACTAGATGTGCTCCAGAGGAAACGTATGCTCGTTTAATAGCTGTGCCTCCTTTATCAAAATCAATAAAGGATACATTAGGTAGCCCTGATTATAAAACACAATTCTAATTTTTCTCAGTGTTTCACATCTCCCCACTCTGACATGGAGCCATTTATTAACTGTTTTTTTACCACTGTGGACATATTATTATGTTGTCTGTAGGAATATACTAGCGGAGATTATCCACTGTATTATACAATGTCTTCTTCAGGAAGACCCATAAGATAAAGTTCTCTGAGGTCCATGTACCTGATACAGAGAGCCCCCTCACTGTAGGAATTTTAAGTCTTCTTTTCTCTAGTTTCTTACTTCCCTAGTCCTTGGTCTTAATCACTTTTTAAATTAGTTTCTTAATCTTAAACTAAAAATTGCTCCTAGCCTAGATCATGAAGTGTCTCTCACCCCATTTCAGATAATTATCCAGAAGCTTGCTGATTGTCATCATTGTAGCCCATCATTCTTTCCAAGCCTTTCCAGGACCAACTCCTGGGTAACAACGTCACCTAAATAACTCGTTAAAACCAGAGGAAAAAACCACAGACCCCATGAAGCTAAATGGACTTTCACCCTGTGTCAGTAGCTTTGAGTCCTGCTCCTTGGGCCCGCGCTTTTAATCTATTGACTAAAATCTATCTCTCCTCATTTAGGGGCCCTGGGAGTGCAAATGATGCCCCAGCAAGGCTTCCAGTCTATTTCAACCAAAGAGGTCAACACAGCCTTCTAGGTGGATCTCAAGACCCCCTTCTTCTCATTTAAGATTAGATAGGGCAAGAGTTTCGTGACTCCCCGATAGGCAGGGACAACAACCACATTTAGCAGGAAGCAGATACAGAAGAAGAGACCTCCTGTCCCTCAACTTCCCATAGAGATTTATGGGGATCACACTCCTCAAGGGGGACATAAGACAGGCAGTTAGAGAAAGGAATGGGGTCTCCAAACATTCCTGCATGTTTGACATGGCCTATGGAGAGCAACCACCCAGAGACCTCCAGAAACCTCCCCTCTACAACCAAATTCTTCCCTTATCTGCCATAACCATTAACCACTGTGGAGACACTAGAAGGCACAAACTACCTAGCTAGATTAGACAAATCACTCACACCTGTGCAGTAAAGGCTACAATGACCTTCATCTCACCTTAGTCTCATTATACCATTGTTATAAAATTATGCATATGCCCAGAAGTTTATTAATATCATTATAACAGACTGAATTCTGGGAAGAAACATGCTCAGTCTAAAAAGATGAGGTAATAGCCTCTTGTCAATCACAGGTGCCCATCAAGTGGTCCCACACCTGGAGAGGAAATAAAATAAAACCACCAAGCTCTCGCTAGCGAGGCCCTTGAGCCACTCCCTCATGCTCGGGCCAGCTCCTATCTCTTTGGAATGTAGCTTCACTTCTAATAAAGTGCTCTTTCACCACTGTATTTCTGTTTCACTCAATTCTTTGCTCGGGACACTAAGAACCTGGATACCATGTCAAGAAGGGTCTGTGGTCTGGTAACATACCTAGCAGAAATATGGATATATGATGTTATGCAAGTTATTTCCTTTTATCTTATGATCATTAAAGAATATGTAACCATCATTAGTTACCTGGGACATGCGCATCAAAATCACGATGAGATGCCACTTCATACCCACTGGAATGGCTAGAATAAAAATAACCAGATAAGTGTTGGCAAATGTGTGGAGAAATCAGAATCCTAATATACTGTGTAGGAATTTAAAATGGGGTAACCACTTTGAAAAACAGTGTGGCAGTTCCTCAAATAACTAAACATAGACTCACCATATGATCCAGGAATTCCACTCTTGAGTATTTTTTCAAGAGAAAAGAAACATTTGCCACAAAGAAATTTGTACACAAATGTTTATGAAAGCATTCTTCATAATAGCCTAACGATGAAAACAACTCTCTCTCTTATAACAGCCTAATGATGAAAACAACCCAAATATCCATCAATGGAGGAATGAATAAACAAAATGTGGCATAGCCATATAGTGGAATATTATTCAGCTATGAAAAATAAATGAAGCACTGATAACGCACTACAATATAGGTGAAACTGGAAAACATTATGCTAAGGGAGGGAAGCCAGTCATTTCAAAACCACATACTGTATGTTTTCATTTGTATAAAAGTTCAGAATAAGTAAATCTATAGAGACACAGAGTAGGTTGTTTCTTATGGCTGAAGAGTAAAGGGCAGGCTGAAGGAGAGAGGTAAAATCTAAAGTGGACAGAGTTTACTTTTGAGGTGATAAAATGCTCTAAAATTGACTGTGGCGATGGCTGCACATATTTTTAAATACGCTAAAAGCACCGAACTGTACACTTTCAATCTGTGAATTGTACTGAAGTTAAGCTCAAAAAAGCTATTAATATTTTTAATTAAAAGTAGACAACAGTATAAGCTATTTTATTTCCTACTATGAAGAAGTCAGAGTCAAATTTCTGCACAATTTCAGCAAATGAATAAATTTTATAGATTATGTTTTACAATACTAATTTCACCTCAGGTTTACAGTGCTTCCCCCTTGCCTATTTTTTGCTTTCCATGGTTTCAGTTACCCGTGGTCAATCATGGTCAGAAATATTAAATACAGAATTCCTGAAATAAATAATTTGTGAGTTTTATGTTCTGAGTCACGTGATTAATCTTATGCCATCCCCTCCATCCCAACCAGGATGTAAATTATCCCTTTTTCCAGCGTCTACGAGCTGTTAGTCACGTGGTCTTGGTTATCAGATTGACTGTCAGGGTATCACAGTGCTTGTTTTACTTAATAATGGCCCCAAAATGCAAGAGTAGTGATGCTGGCAATTCGGATAAGACAAAGAGAAGCCATAAAGTGCTTCCTTGAAGTGTCAATGTGAGTACAGTACAATAAGATATTTTGAGAGATATACTTTTATTACAGTATATTGTTATTGCTGTTCCATTTTATTATCAGTTATTGTTGTTAGTCTCTTACTGTGCCTAATTTATAAACTAAACTTTATCATAGGTATACATGAATAGCAAAAATTTAGTATATATAGGGTTCAGTACTATTCGCGATTTCAGGCATTCACTCAGTCTTGGAATGTATATCCTCTGGGAATGAGGGGGAACTATTTTATTTTCCATTTTCTTGCCCTTGTCTTTTTATCTCTCCTATCACCAAACCTCTAAGCTTGATTTGTTCATTTATTGTGCATCTATTTATTCTCTAGATAAACTTATACACTGCCTTATTTTCTCTTTGGAATTATTACACTATTAATTATTAATTAAACATTATATTTTAATTAAACTTTGCTCTTTTAACCAGTTTGTTTGGGCAAAACTACTAGATCCACAATTATTTTTAAAGAGATAAAATTAAAATTCATACAAAAATTTAACTTGTTGTTTCACCCATTTGAAAATCTCATCTTTATTTAATGACAGGGTAATACCTTTTTTTGTGCCTGATACTTTAAGAACACAGGTTGTATCTGTACTATCTCAGGGAATTCTGTATATTTGAAACAGACTGACTAGGATAACTGCCAAGGAACTATTAACATGAAGAACGGATTGCTTAAACCACCGCTATTATATTTTCATTGTGTTCTCTGATACATTCCGTTTTGGCAAGTAACATAAAATGAGCTCTAAATTCAGTTTGCTTTTGTTATAAGAGAACTGTGTGACATTACAACATAACTTTCAAGTAAAAGTATAGTATGTAAAACTTAAATGGAAGACAAATTGACATAATTCAGCTTCTTTTCTTAGAAAAAAATTTGTATGAGAATAATATTTTGTCAAAAATGTGAACCTCTATACTACCACACTTCAGTTGTTGAAAATCAGACCGCCCTTCCTGCATTTTAGCAGAAGACAAGAAAAAAAGGCTATAAGCTATACAACAGTAACATGAATAAAACAAAATTTACTACCATATTTTCTTCAGTTTGCCAATTTCAGCCTCATATCTAATTAATCCTAGTTGCCAAGGTAGATGGCACTTTTACATTTTTATTACTTTTCTTATTTTTTTATTAAAAATTTTTTGGGTGACAATGGTTAGTAAAATTATGTAGGTTTCAAGTGTACAATTCTGTAATATATTACCTGTGTGTTCACCACCCGACTCAGTTCTCCTTCTATCACCATATATTTGACCCCATTTACGCTTATCTACCACTCCCCACCCCCTTACCCTTTGGTAACCACTAAACTATTATCACCTATTATAGTAAAGCTTTTCGTATTGTTCAGCAACTTGTAAGTGTAAAAAATGTTAGCACTATTGAAAATCCAGTTAACCTATTTCGTCTGCTGGTTAATAGCTGTCTTCTTCAAGTATAAGTACATACAAGTTCATCATCTCTTCCTCTTATATGTGGTTCTTTCATGCATCAAATTTTCTATTTTACATTTCCTTACAAAGAATGAATTTACCTCAGTAAATTATGAATGAACAAGTAAATGAAAAATTGTTAGAAATATAGGTTTTTAATTAAACTCATTTTTGCAAAACCTTCCTCTTTGCCAAATTCCAGACATTCTGAAGAATTTCTTTTTTTTTTTAATTTATTGGGTGACAATTGTTAGTAAAATTACATAGATTTCAGGTGTACAATTCTGTATTATCCCATTGTGTGTTCTATAATGGGATCTATATATCCCATTGTGTGTTCACCACCCAGTCAGTACTCCTTCCATCACCATATATTTGATCCCCGTTACCCTCATCTACCAACCCCTCTCCCCTTACCCTCTGGTAACCACTAAGCTATTGTCTGTGCCTATGAGATTTTGTTTCTCATTTGTTTGTCTTGTTCTTTTATTGTTTTTGGTTGATATACCACATATCAGTGAAATCATATGGTTCTCTGCTTTTTCTGTCTGAGTTATTTCGCTTAGCATTAAAATCTCAAGACCCATCCATGTTGTCACAAATGGTCCTATTTCACCTTTTCTTACCGCCGAATAGTATTCCATTGTGTATAGATATCACAACTTCTTTATCCATTCATCTATCGATGGACACTTTGGTTGTTTCCGTGTCTCGGCCACCTTAAACTAAGCAGCAATGAACATTGGAGCACACGTGTCTTTATGGATAAATGTTTTCAGATTTTTTTGGTAGATACCCAGGAGAGAGATTAGTGGGTCATATGGTAATTCTATTCGTAATTTTTTGAGGAACCTCCACACTGCCTTCCATAACGGCTGCACCAATCATTCCCACCAACAGTGTATGAGGGTTCCTTTTTCTCCACAGCCTCTCCAACACTTGTTACTATTTGTCTTGTTGATGATAGCCATTCTAACTGGGGTGAGGTGATATCTCATTGTGGTTTTGATTTGCATTTCTTTGATGATTAGTGATGTTGAGCATGTTTTCATATGTCTATTTGCCATTTGTATGTCCTCTTTGGAGAAATATCTCTTCAGGTCCTCTGCCCATTTTTCAATTGGGTTGTTTGTTTTTTTGTTGTTGGGTTGCATGCCTTCCTTGTATATTTTGGATATTAGCCCCTTATCAGAGGCACTGTTTGCAAAAATCTTCTCCCATTCAGTTGGTTGCCTCTTTATTTTGTCGATGGTTTCTTTTGCTGTGCAGACGCTTTTAAGTTTGATATAGTCCCATTCATTTATTTTAGCGTTTACTTCCTTTGCCTTTGGAGTCAAATTCATAAAATGCTCTTTGAACCCAAGGTCCATAAGTTTAGTGCCTATTATTTCTTCTATGCAGTTTATTGTTTCAGGTCTTATGCTTAAGTCTTTGATCCATTTTGAATTAATTTTGGTCCAGATAGCAGTGGTGACAGATAGCAGTCCAGTTTCATTCTTTTGCACGTGGCTTTCCAATTCTCCCAGCACCATTTATTGAAAAGATTGTCTCTTCTCTATTGTATGTTTTTTGCTTCTTTGTCAAAAATTATCTGTCCATATTTATGTGATTTTATTTCTGTGTTCTCAGTTCTATTCCATTGGTCTACGTGTCTGTTTTTCTGCCAATACCATGCCTTTTTTATTATTGTTGCCCTGTAGTACAAGCTAAAGTCAGGGAGTGTGATACCTCCAGCATTGTTCTTTTTTCTTAGGATTGCTTTGGCTATTCGGGATCTTTGGTGGTTTCAAACAAATCTGATGATTTTTTTTGTTCCATTTCTTTAAAAAATGCCATTGGGATTTTGATGCAGATTCCGTTAAATCTGTATATTGCTTTGGGTAATATGGCCATTTTAACTATGTTGATTCTTCCAATCCATGAGCACGGAATGTCTTTCCATTTCTTTGTGTCTTCTTCAATTTCTTTTAAAAATGTCTTGTAGTTTTCAGCATATAGGTCTTTCACATCCTTGGTTAAGTTTATGCCTAGGTATTTTATTATTTTTGCTGCAATTGCAAAATGATGTTTTTTTTAATTTCTTTTTCTGAGATTTCATTGTTAGTATATAGGAATGCAATGGACTTTTGTACGTTGATTTTGTAGCTGGCAACTTTACTGTATTTGTTGATTGTTTCTAATAGCTTTTTGGTGGAGTCCTTAGGGTTTTCTATAATATAGCATAATGTCATCTGCAAAGACTGACAATTTAACTTCTTCATTCCCAAGTTGGATGCCTCTTATTTCTTTCTCTTGCCTGATTGCTCTGGCTAGGACTTCCAACACTATGTTGAAAAGCAGAGGTGATAGGGGACAGCCCTTTCTTGTTCCTGAATGTAGAGCCAAAGACTTCAGTTTTTCACCGTTAATGATGAGATTAGCTGAGGGTTTATCTTATATGGTCTCTATTATGTTAAGATATTTTCCTTCTATACCTATTTTATTAAGTGTTTTAATCATAAATGGATGTTGTATCTTGTCAAACGCTTTTTCTGCATCAATTGATATAATCATATGATTTTTGTCCTTTATTTTGTTTATGTGACATATCACACTGATGGATTTGCGGATGTTGAACCATCCTTGTGCCCCGGGGATGAACCCCACTTGGTCATGATGAGTAATCTTTTTAATGCATTGTTGCATTCGATTTGCTAGAATTTTGTTTAGGATTTTTGCATCTGTATTCATCAGAGATATTGGTCTGTAGTTCTCTTTTTTTGTGTTGTCCTTACCAGGTTTTGGTATCAGGGTAATGTTGGCCTCATGAAATGAGTTAGGGAGTACTGTCTCTTCTTCAATTTTTTGGAAGATTTTGAGCAAGATTGGTATTATATCCTCTTTGAAGGTTTGGTAGAATTCTCCAGTGAAGCCATCTGGTCCCGGACTTTTGCTTTTGGGAAGGTTTTAGATGACTGATTCAATTTCGTTCCTGGTGGTCGGTCTGTATAGATTTTCCAGTTCTTCATGGTTCAGCCTAGGAAGGCTATATGTTTCTAAGAATTTGTCCATTTCTTCTAGGTTGTTGAATTTGGTGGCATATAGTCCTTCATAGTATTCTTGGATGATCCTTTGTAAATCTGTGGCATCCATAACTTCCCCTTTTTCATTTCTGATTTTGTTTATTACTGGCTTTTCTCTTTTTTATCTTAGTGAGTCTAGCCAAGGGTTTGTCAATTTTATTAATCTTTTCAAAACACCAGCTCTTTGTCACATGAATTTTTTCTATTGTGTTTCTGTTCTCTATTTCATTTAGTTCTGATCTGATTTGTATTATTTCCTTTCTTCTGCTGATTTTCGGTTTCATTTGTTCTTATTTTTCTAGTTCTTTAGCGTGTAATGTGAGGTTATTTATTTGGGATTTTTCTTTTTTTTTTTGAGATAGGCCTCTAATGATATAAATTTCCCTCTTAAAACTGTTATCAGTGCAGCCCCCAAATTTTGGTAGGATGTATTTTCATTCTCATTTGTTTCTATGTATCTTTTGATCTCTCCTCTAATTTCTTCTTTGACCTGGTCGTTCTTTAAAAGTATGTTGTTTCATCTCCATGTATTTGTGGTTTTTCCTCCTTTCTTTTTGCAGTTGCTATCCAATTTCAAAGCCTTGTGATCAGAGAATACACTTGGTATGATTTCAATCGTCTTAAATTTGCTGAGGTTAGTTTTATGTCCCAATATATGGTCTATCCTTGAGAATGTTCCATGCACACTAGAAAAAAATGTATAGGCTGATGTTTCAGGATGAAGTGCTCTATAAATGTCAATTATGTCCATTTCATCTAATGTGTCATTTAGGGCTGTTATTTTGTTATTTATTTTCTGTTTGGATGATCTATCCATAGCTGTCAATGATGTATTTAGGTCCCCTAGTATAATTGTGCTTTGATCAATTTCTCCCTTTAGTTCTGTTAGTAGTTGCTTGGTATATTTCGGTGCTCCCTGATTGGGGGCATAAATAGTGATGACTGTCATTCCTTCTTGTTGTATAGTCCCCTTTACCATTATGAAATGACCGTCTTTGTCTCTTGTTACTTTTTTTATCCTGAAGTCTGTTTCATCTGATATCAGTATAGCCACACCTGATTTTCTCTGTATACCATTTTATTGGAGTGTCAATTTCCACCCTTTCACTTTGAGTCTATGCTTGTCCTTATAGCTGAGATGCGTCTCTTGGAGAGACCATATGGTTGGGTTTAGTTTTTTGATCCAATCTGCTACTCTGTGACTTTTTATTGGTGAGTTCAGTCCATTTACATTTAGGGTGATTATTGATATGTGAGGATTTCCTGTCATTCTATGTTTAGTTTTCTGGTAAGACTGTGTCTCCATTGTTTCTTTGCCTTTTTGTTGTTGTCTATTATTTCTGTGTGGTGGTATTCTATGATGTTTCCCTCTGTTTCTTCTTTTATTATAGTATATGTTTCAGTTCTGTATTTTTTTTTTTGAGTGGTTACCCTTAAGTTTATGTAAAAAAGTTTAATGTTTAGAGTATTCCATTTTCTTCAGCACGCCTACTTTCTCCATTCCCATATTCCGGTTCAGGCCTTTACTCTTTCCCTTTCTATGTTTTGGTTGCCATAAATTGTCCCTGTTGATGGTGGTCAAATAGCCTCCTTTAGTATTTCTTGTAGTGCAGGTCGTGTATTAGAAAATTCCCTCAGCTTCTGTATGTCTGGAAAGGTCTTTATTCCTCCTTCATATCTAAAGGATATCTCTGCTGGATATATTATTCTTGGCTCATAATTTCTCTCTTTCAATAGTTTATAAATATTTGGTTCCATTCCCTCTTGGCTTGTAGAGTTTCTGCTGAGAAATCTGATGGTAATCTAATGGGCTTTCCTTTGTAAGTTACCATCTTCTTTTCCCTAGCTGCCTTGAGGATTCTTTCTTTGTCATTGATTTTAGACAGCTTCAATACAATGTGACTTGGAGAAGGCCTGTTGAGATTGAGGTAATTAGGTGTTCTATTTGTTTCTTGGATTGGAGGATCCAGTTCTGTCCACAAGTTTGGGAAGTTCTCGTCGATTATTTGTTTGAATATACTCTCTGTATCCTTCTCTCTTTCTTCCCTTCTGGTAGGCCCATTATTCTTATATTGCTCTTTCTCATGGAGTCAGAAAGTTCTTGTAGAGTTCTCTCATTTCTTTAAGTCTCAAGTCTCTTTCTTCTTCCATCTGGGTAATTTCCAGGTTTCTATCTTCGATGTCACTGACTCTTTCCTCCATTTGGTCAACTCTATTACCTAAGCTGGTTATTTCATTCTTAATTTCTTCTATTGAGTTCTTAATCTCCAGAAATTCTATTTGGTTCTTTTTTAAAATTTCAATCTCTTTCTCAAAATGCTCATGTTGTTCTTTGACTGTGTTTCTGAGTTCATTAAACTGCCTTTCTGCATTTTCTTGCATCTCGTTGAGTTTTTTCAGAACTGCAATCTTGAATATTCTGTCATTTAAGTCACATATTTCCATATCTTTAGGTTCCTTTTCTGGAGACTTTTCACTTTCTTTCTGTGCTGTCTTCTTGCCTTGGTTATTCATGGCAATTACTGATTTATTATTTCTCTTCTTAGACATCTACAGGAGTGGCTTCTGCAACAGGTTGATAGGAAGAGGTCTTTCTTTTGTTTTCCAGTACTTGTCGGTAGAATGTTTTATTTTCCTTCCAACTGCAGACTTTTTGTTCTCTCTCACACGGTACTGCTATGTTTTCTCTTCACTATTCCAGCTTCTCACACAATGGTGGGATTCCCTGGGAGACGGGCTTCTCCTCTGTTAATAGTTCACCTGGGTCACAGGGCACAGTGTCCGTGTGGGTATGCGGAGAGCTTTTGAAGTTCCAAAGCTCTTCCTGCACCAGATTCAGAGCCCGTATGTTTCAGCAGTTCCATTTACTCCTGCAGGGATCCTCCCAGATAGGTGGGGCCAGGGGCAGGGTGAGTTGTGAGAGGTGGCCCAGAGCAATGGCAGCGACCACCCACAGCCAGTCCTGCCTCCACAGCTCCCTCCCTTTTGCCAGAACCAGTTGGGCTGCGAATCTGTTTCTGCGGTGCACATCTCTCAGAACACCAAATATTCTGTTCCTTTGATCTGACACTGCTACTGTTCCGCTTCTAGCACCGGGCAGGTGGGGGCAGGGTGAGTTCTGGGAGGTTAGGGAGGGGGCGGCCAGGCTTTGCCCAAGGCTTTCATTCTCTGCTCGGCAGTGAGGGCTTAAACCACCGTTTTCAGCCTTCTTCCCTCAGTCTTTTCTCCGAGGTCTCTGCCGTGAACGTTGGGTTCAGCCTTGTTGTATGCTGCCCCCTCAGCCCTGTGGGCCATAAGCGGAGCCCTAGCAGTCTGAGTTCTTCCCTCTCCCGCAGCTGTGGTAGTTCCGGGAAGCAGTGAGCTCGGAGCACTGAGCTAGGTCTGCCTCCTATGCCCCTGCGGCTCCGTCTCCGCACTTCTCCCTTCCCTCTTCCCCTGCTCGAGTGATTCGCCCACCTTTAGGTGAATTTAGTAGTGGGCCTCCTCGTCCCACCTGTGTAGGGAGTCCTTTGTGGAGTTATTGTTGTTCCACTAGTTGTAAATTCCAGGGGAGCTTTACAGAGGCTCACCTCACGTTGCCATTTTGATGACCAGAAGATCCATTCTGAAGAACTTGATAGCACTATCATCTGTTTACCTCCTATCTTTTATCTCCCACAAATTAATCTGGTAAAAAATGCTATGTTTTCTTTATTTACAATAACCATTTCTGAAAGCTTTTACTAAATTCTTTCTGCTTCTAAGATAATGAACTACATAACTTCTGGTATCACAGAATGCTTCCTAAAATATTTGGAACATTAAATATAAAAATTAAAATGCACACAGAAAATTACTCATGCATTCCTTTTGTTAAAAAATCCAACTTCAGTTAATTAATGAACAACATTTTCCTTTATAGTTTAATCTCCATTCCTCCCACTGCCATCCTAGGCCAGGTCATCTTCATTTCGTATTCACATTCCTGGCTCCAGTTATTCTAGTTATACAACTACCAAGAAAATTTTCCTAAGCCAGGAAAATGTCCCTAAACCCAAAGTAATAATTTCGCTACCCTACGCATAAATCAGTAGTCATTTGGAAACAAACCACTTTTGCTTTATTTCTTCCATTAGTCTCTAAGTGTAAATCCCTAAAATGAAATATAAAATTGTGCATTTGTATACGTGTGCATTGTTCTGAAGAAAGGGTTGCATAGCTTTCATTAGCTTACCTAAAGGATTCATGGTATACCCTCCAAATTGTAAGAACTCCTTCTATGTGTCTGCATATACCTTGCCCTTCTACGCATACATACCCCGTTTCCCCAAAAATAAGACATAGCTGGACAATCAGCTCTAATGTGTCTTTTGGAGCAAAAATTAATATAAGACCCAGCCTATATTATATCATATCATATTATATATTATATTATTAAGACCCAGTCTTATAATACAGTAAAACAAGACCAGGTCTTATATTAATTTCTGCTCCAAAAGGTGCATTAGAGCTGATGGTCCAGCCAGGTCTTATTTTCAGGGAAACACAGTAATGTATGCATTATCCTGGCCCCTTTGCTCTTCTGGGTCCCACGCCTACTAGAATGGCCTCCTTTTCTACATCTGCTATCCGAGTTCTATTCTTCCTTCAGGACAGTAAAGTACCATCTCCTGCATAAAACTTATTCCAATTTCTGCCTAATTCCTATTACCCTTTAAACACCAGCACTCTATTTAGGATTTAATGATTCTCTAATAATTTTCCAATTATGATCAAATAACCATTTTCTACAATTTGTGTCATGCATATTGGTTTTATTCTCCCGACTAGACTGCACATACGTCTATGTGATTGCTTAGTATGCCTTTTTCATCCATCCAGTGGTGAACTTCCTGAGGGCGGAAAGCATGTTATTTGTATGTCCATTCCCAAGGTCTGGTATTGCATCTAGTATCTAGTATAGAGATTCCCTAAATGTTTGATAATAGAACTGTATAAATATTCTAAAGGAAACAAAATATCTCATTATTTTTGCTTCCTTCAATTATACAAGTATTCCAAAATACACTTACTTGTGAATTTTAAAATTTTTTTTTGAAAACGTTCACAATCTAAACTTTTCCTTACTTGAAAAATAAATAAAGAATAAAAGGGTTTAATGTCAACCATAAAGAAAAAAAAAGAATAAAAGGGTGTCACTTTAGTTATGCTGTAGTATGTCCTGGAAGTTATAAAGCCTAAATGCTTCAGTCCCTAAGGAAGATGCATAGTTCACTACTAAACATTTGAAATGTACAGGAAAAAAAAAAAAAAGGATGGCAAGAGACAACCCAACATCTTGTTTTGTGGAGACTATATCCATATTTCCCATGGATGATGTCAGCCTGGTGGTAAATGCTCAGGTTACAAGGTACAAAGTAATGTTTCATCACACCATTTTATGGTGGGGGTTTTTTTTGGTGGGGGGCTGCATAAAACTGTTTGCTGTCTCATTAATGGCTATCCTATATAATATACATTTTTTTGCATTAAAAAGAAATGAGAGGCAACAATAAGAAAGCAGAATGCCAAAGATCTCATTACTAGCTCAAAAACTTGAAGGCATTAATGACAAAGTTAATTAGTTATTCTCAAGCCTGCACACCATTAGAATCAACTGGAAAGTTTTCAGAAGAATACATATGCCAGAACTCCAGCCCCAAATTTAATTATTCTGAGGTGGACTCTAGGTATTAGTTTAAGCTCCTCAGGTAATTCAAATGTAAGGTCAGGGTTGAGAAACCCTGTCCTAAACCTAATCAAGTTTGTACCTAAACAGCATTTTCTGAGATAACTTATACATCTCAGTAAACTAAATTCTATGACACATATTCTAGGCATGAATGAGAAAAGGAGGAGCAGAGAATTAGGAAGCAAAATAAAGAAAAAGAAGACTAGAAGTGGCAACAAGGAAAAGGAAGGTACGAGAGAAGATGTGATACGGCGAAACTTTGCTTCAGCCGTCGTCAGACCAACGATTAGAAAAAATATTGCTCTAGAATTCTACATCTTCCCAGGTTAAAGCTCGAGATCTACTGGTCCTTCAAAGGAGTATTTTATTAAATTGCCTCATAAATTCTTTTTTCCAAAAAAAAGTCCCTTGAAATTTAGATGACAGATTCTCAATCATAGATTCAATTCAGGCTTTTTTCAATACAGATTTTTTTCCTACCTCCCAAAGCTTCTGATTCAGGAAAACTGTAAGTGGGGTTCAAGAGTTTATATCATTGTATGTTTCCCAGACATGTCAGTCACGATTGAGAATTACTGATCTAGGTTACTAGATAACAAAGTGCTTTAGGGCAAGAGTATGCCCATTTAAGGGGTTCTCAAATCAACTTTTTCAAAATACACACATTCAGGCTCAACCCAAGAGGCAAAGAATTTGGTCTAAAGCATGTGTATTTTTTAATGCAGCATAGTAATAGCAAAGTACCCAAAGTTGAGAACCTCTAACAAAACACTATAAAACACCAATGAATAGTTGTTCAATAAACTGAAGAATGATTGGATATAAATCCCTGTGGTTTTTCCTCTTTTTAGACATGCTTTTGATTTGGTAATAGTATTTTTATATCTAATTATTGTTTGGGGTACAGTATGCTTAAGTACTGGTCTCTTAATTCTTTGGAAGACTTGATGAAAACAAGGACCAATCTGACTTACATAGATATTATCTTCATGAAACCAGAATTCCAAATGGTGGTGGATAATGGCATGATTCAATCCTTTCTCAATGGTGTACCTCATTCTTCAATGAAAGCACTGAAGGATCTCCACTATAATAGGTATCTTAGAACAAGAGATATAACTGGCATCAGTAAGCTAGCCAGTTACTTAAATAATATTCACCCTTATCTCATCCACTTACCAAATCAGGATCTTGGGATTGGAGGTCAGGGTTGGGGAGCAATATCCTATGGTTGTTTATTTTTAACAAGTATTTTTAGTTGAGTCTATGATTAGGCAAGTTTGGAAACACTAAAAGGAGAAAAATGAACATTAACCAAGACATGGAGGAATGTAGACTAACAACCAGCATTTAATCCAATAGATAAGGAACAGCAGCTGCTCATCACATTACTTAATGTAGACTGCAAGGTGCTGAAACCATGCCTTAGATGTAAAAAGCAAGGAAGACAATATTTCACCAGAGCATATGGGATAGTAGTTAAGAAGTGCAGCTTTGAAAAGTACCTTATCATTCTCATTAAGTCTACCCATTCTTTCCACTTCAAGAAATTATTTGGACTGGCTAACAATAAAACCACAAATACATGGATATTGGATAAATTAAAAACATCAATTTATAAGATGGGAGGTAGCAATTAATAGATACAAAACTCTGAATGATGAACTGAATTCAAAATTTTGCTCTGAACTTCCTAGCAGCCAAAATACCAGGGAAATTTTAATATGCTGTATACCTCTCAACAGTCTGGTAGAAAAAAGCACATCAATTTATCAGGAGAAACAAACTTTTACTTAAATCTCAGTGTTAGGAAAAATTTGTCCCAAGGGCCTATATATATGGAACATTGATAATGTAGTGGATCATGGACTCTAAAGCAGCTAAAAAAAAAAAAAGAATAAAGTGTGTCATTCAACATATGGCTATTTTTAATATCAAGGCCTCAGTGAAAGCAAAGGGCATAGTGCTGATGATTTTGTAAAGGTAACTTCTGGTAACATCCTCCAATAAAAGAATGATTAGTGCCACATTATGCTCAGAAAAATCTCAAGAAATTAACAAGTCCATTGAACCTGTGTTTCCCTAAATTCATCACATGCAAGCATTACAAAGGAGCTATTTAAAAATGCAATTCTTATACTGCTTCCTAGAACCTCAGAATTGGGACCAGGAATCTACATATAGAACAAATGATTCTCAGGTGATTGTGCAGCCAGTTTGGGAGACTCACCTCTAAAAACTACCACTTTTCAAAAACCAGTTGTCGTTACTAGAATTGTTCTGATTCAAGATGGAAGAATCTAGTGAGGTTCTGGCAAGTATGCTGGTTGAGAGTGAGAGGAACCAGTCTCTAAGATCGGTTTGTCCAAGTATAGTCCATTCCACATGGTAGCTTGCTAGCAATACATATTCCTAAGATCCATCCAGAGCTGAAGAATCCCTGTCTAAGTGTCGGAATGCAGGAATCTGAATTTTAACTAATATTCTAGATGAATCTTTGTATGGTAAAGTTTGAGAACTTTTGTTCTACCTTTTAGACATATAAATGGGGGAGAAAGGATAAAAAGATACTTTATGATGAAAAGGAAAATTCCTGACTTGAAATACAGCCCCAGAAACACCTCTGATAAGGGGCTAATATCCAAAATATGTAAGGAACTCATAAAAATCAACAACAACAAAAAAAACAATCCATTTAAAAAATGGCCAGAGGACCTGAAGAGACATTTCTCCAAAGAGGACATACAAATGGCCAATAGACCATATGAAAAAATGCTCATCATCACTAATCATCAGAGAATTGCAAAGAAAAACCACAATGAGATATGAGATATCACCTCACCCCAGTCAGAATGGCTATCATCAACAAGACAAATAGTAACAAGTGTTGGAGAGGCTGTGGAGAAAAAGGAGCCCTCGTATACTACTGGTGGGAATGCGAATTGTTGCAGCCGCTATGGAAGGCAGCATGGAGGTTCCTCAAAAAATTAAGAATAGGATTACCATATGACCCAGCAGTCCCTCTCCTGGGTATCTACCTGTCATGCGGGGTGTCATGCAGGGTCTCTGGTCCTGCTCCCCTCATAAGAACACAGGATATGGTGAGGCCAAAAAGGAACACCCACGGAGCCATAGATAGAGGAGTTGTACTGCTATATTCTCTCTGGTGGCTGGGTTGGAGTCACAGGAAGCAGGAGCCACACATCTACAATCTGCAATCCACTTCCCTGCCAACCGACTCCACTTGCTAACTGTAATCTGTGATTACTAGCTTAGCCACAGCAGTTATATCAGTGGCTAAGAGCTAACCGGTAACAGTTGATAGCCAACTAGTCACAGCGGATGCCTATCTACTACCCAAGCCAGCACCTTTCCACATCAGGCTGAGAGCCTGGAAACTGCTATCTGGGACTCTGTCCCCACACTACCCCAAAAATCTGAAAACATTTATCCAAAAAGATATATGGTATGTGCTCCAATGTTCACTGCAGCTTTATTTATGGTGGACAAGACATGGAAACAACCAAAATGTCCTTCGATAGATGAATGGATAAAGATGTAGTGTATATACACAATGGAATACTATTCTGCCATAAGAAAAGATTATGTGGGGACAGAGCCCCAGAGAGCAGTTTCTAGGCTTTTGGCCTCACATGGAAAGGTGCTGGCTCAGCTAGTAAATGGCCATCAACTGTGATTGGATGGCCATCAGCTGTGGCTAGTTGGCCATCAACTGTTATCAGTGAGCCATTGGCCATGAATATAACTACGGTGGCTACACTAGTCAAAATGGGGGCTAGCAAGAAGATGGTGGCTGAGCTACCAAGAGCGGATTGCAGAGAGGCGGATGCCGCCAGCGAGAATATAGTGGTATGACTCCCCTACTTATGGCTCCGTGGGTGTTCCTTTTTGGCCTCACCATATCCTGCGTTCTTATGTGGGGAGCGGGAGCTGAGACCCTGAGTGACTCCCTGTACGACAGATGAAATAATGCCATTTGCAACAACATGGATGGATCTTGAGATTATAATGCCAGGCGAAATAAGTCAGACAGAAAAGTAGATAACCATATGATTTCACTGATATGTGGTATGTAAAAGTGAAAACAACAAAAGAATATGACAAACAAATGGGGAAAAAAGAACTCATAGACACAGGCAATAGTTTAGTGGTTACTAGAGGGTAAGGGGGTGGGGGGTGGTAGATGAGGGTAAAGGGGATCAAATATATGATGATGGAAAGAGAACTGACTCTGGGTGGTGAACACACATGTTACAATACATAATATATTACAGAATTGTACACCGGAAATCTATGTAACTTTACTAACAATTGTCACCCCAATACATTTTAATTTAAAATAAGGAAAGAAAATAAAGAAATACAGCCACGGAGGAAGCCTCCTGGAGGACTTCACACAAGTCAGGCCAAGATTTCTTCGAAAGCAGTATCAGATCTGTTCCAGAACTCAAACCAGAAATCAGCTGAATGTTGCAACATCTGTGGTGAGTAATTAATCAAGTTTCCAGCAGCTTTCAGCTCTAGAAAATGTCCTAATATAGTGTCAGTTGGCATTGCCAATGTATGCTTCTAAATATAAACATCCTCCCTCTGAAATCCTTCTTAAACAACATCAGAGAGCCAGAGAAGACATTCCAGTTCATCTAATTAAATTCTGTCAATTAGCAGATGGAAAAAGCTGTAGACAAAAGGTCATGCCCAAAGTGATATAGCTGATTTTGGCACGGACAGCTCAAACCTCTGGGTGCCTGATACTACCATAACCCAATTTCTTCTATTACAGACTTGCTAATGCAAAGCAGGGTTGTTATTTGTTTAGTTTCTTTCTTTTGTTTTTAAAAAAGAAAGGTGTAAGTTCGTAGTTATGAAGGCGACAACTTAATTACTTTAATATGCTATTTTTCATATACTAAGAAGATACTGGCCTACACTCAGTAAATGTAGATTTTTCTTCTTTTTAGGGAGGAAAGGGGATTTGATTTGGTTTCGGTTTTGGTTTTGATTTGTTGTTTGTTATATTTTGTTCTGATTTGAAAGATACTACTTTTACTGATCTAACTATTCTCTTTACCCACATTTATACAGGTCCCACTGTGAGTAAGGGTGAAACCTGGGCCTTTGAACAAACCGACCCCAGTGGTTGGCTTGTTGACCCTGTGTATCGCCTTGACCTTGGTGGAATGATGTTGTAAAGCTGGAGCCGCTCTGGGTCAATCAGGAACCCACCCCTTCATAAAACCAGTTCTGTCCTGACATTTTCCAACAATTTTGTCCAGCTTTCTTGATGTAAATTAATCTTGGCTGTAAACTCAAATATAGATCTAACCCTGACATTACACATTCTGACTTTATATCCAAAAAGAACTCAGAAAGAAATGTGGTTTTTTTTCTCTAGAGTTTTTATCTGCAACTGTTATCCATAAGTCTCCCTGACAATGTGTAAATCTGCTTTGCAAAAATGTCTTCAAAGGGAAAAACTCAAACACTAATTATTGTCCTAAACACTTTAGACTGTTTGCATGTTTTCTGTACACACTTTTTCTTTTTCTTTTTACCTTCATCTGAGCAAGGCCTAGTGAGAATTTGCCTGGAACGGTCCTAAAACCTACTAATGGCAGTTCTGAGGAAGAGAAAGTATTAGTACACGTTTTAGGAAAACAGACTAAGCAAACAAACCCCTGCCCCTAAGAGAGAATAAGATGCTCTTACATTGAAATGCTATTTCCCATGAGACTATTCAGGGAAAGGACATTTTTACTGAAATTTAAGGGAAAGATGTTGTGAACAGACATCTCTTATCTAGATTTATGGAATTTTAAAAAACCTATTGAATGGAACAATCATAATTAACACATCCTGCCCCACCCCCCTGCAAATGCTGATATTTAGGGTGATTTCTGTAAACTTGATGAAAAATTTGTCAGGTAAGATATACGGAATTTCTTTTCTTAAATTATGATTCATTATGATTAGATTTTTTTAAAGTCCACTTACATCAGGAGATATGGTCAAAATGGAAGCCTTTTTACCCAATATATGATTCATTGATTATTTATTGGTTGCCATGCACTATTTACCATACCACCGATTGGAAAGGCTCTTTTAAAGTCATTCAACAAATATTTCCTGTAAATCTTTGCTTGTGAGACTAGACACACAAGGAAAAAAGACATAAGCTCTTTATGGCAAGAGTCTATTGACATGTATAAAAATAATTACAATTCCTTGTGATAAATGGTAGAAGTTTAGATGCTAAGTAAGCCCTTGAAACAATCAACTCCTTTTCTGGGATGAAGATAGGGATTTATTTCAAAGTCCTCTCCAAACTGAGGTTTATACCATAAGGAGTTGATTAGGATATGTGCACGTCCTAGAAGACTTTCCCAGCAAAGAAAAAGCAGGACTACATATGCAGTGTCGTCAACAGGCTTAGCACGTTCAGAAGATGATTAATATCTTGGTGTGTGTGTCTAGGGTGAGGAAAGAGGCAGTGACAATTGTAGAAAAACAGGGCAAAAAAAGCAGGCAACTGCCAGATTATCAAGAGCTTTATATGCTCAGTATTCTATGTAAAGATTTTTTTTCCCCCCATAAGTGTTGAGGGTCAAAGAGAACCTAAACTAAGAGAATAGTGAAGATAAAGAGGATGAAAAACACATACAAGGTATTTGTATATCTAGTTGTAATATATGACAAACTGTTTAGATTAACAACAAACCTGACTAAATTTCTAATGTTAACACCTCTGTGAACAAAGGTAAATTTGAGGCAGTCTTTCACTTTTACTCTCAATAGTGAATTTAATTTAAAACTATGAATTTGGGGATGTTTTAGGGACAACAAATGATAGTATCATGTCTTTAAGCTAATATTAACCAAACATAGGTGCCCCTACCCTTTCATGCCTATAGTCTATCTCGGTTCCACATTTTTATCATTTTATATTCTGACTTCTACCAGCATCCTACTGCAGTCAGGCTTGAATGGGTCCTGAATCATTACTCTTCCTTAGCATCATCTAGGGACGTCCTCTGTAAGGCAGTTCTGGAGAATGTCAACTGAACACTCATCTAGAAATAAAATAAAATTACAAAAATATGTACTGAGAGATTTAAAAGTTGAACCGTAAGCACCCGATGCCAAAACAAAACAGAAATATAAAAATGCAGTTTTATAAGGGCTTTCCAAGGTCTTAGAGAAGTACTTCTCATAGAATACAGATTGATAAAAATATCGACTTCCAATCAGGCTCTTCCAGAGCTATTTTAAGTTTCAGCTTCTCAATAGATAATGGATCAGTTGCAGATTTCAGTTCCTCCCCTACTTTACCACTCACCAAACACACACACACGCACACGCACCTGTGTGCACAGCGAAGAGGAAGTTATCAGTTATCAGGCTGGTCAGAATTATAATGTAAGAGAGATTTATATTTTCTTTTGATTCTTCAACATTTTTCATTAATGTCGTCTCAGTCCCAAACTGGTAAGCCATTTCTCTCTCACACTCCAGTCAGATTTGTTAGCATAACCTATTGACTCTACCTTCAGAATATATCTAAAATCTAACCTCTTCTCACCACTTCCATTTGTACCACGCTTTTCAGAATTGTGTGATAACCTTGAAAAGTTCTTATAAAACTGCATTTATATAGCATTAGGCGTTTACAATTCAACTGTTAAATCTCTCAGTACATATTTTTGTATTTTTATTTTATTTTTTAGGTGATTGTTCAGTTGACATTCCATTCAGGAGAATGAAAAGAGAGGAATACGAGGAAAGGAAGTCTTATGATGTATATATGGTCGGTGGAAGGAAGATACTACAAATACTACAAAGATACTACAAAGGGGAAAAAACTATTACAGGTGGGAAATAATAGATTAAAAAAAAGATTTAAAGAGTTTACGGTGTACCCCTTATCACCTTCATAGTGTTTGAGCAACACAAGTAGGTGTTTTCATTACTTTGATTTGGACTTAGTGGGCGATGTGCCTTTGGATGGTGATTCTGCTTCATGCCTGGACTACGTGAGTTCTGTCTTCTTTGAATTACTGTGGAGTCTCCCTTGGGTGTTCTCTATCATTCCCACAGCTTTTACATTCTTCTTACGTAGATAAATATATTTATGACTTTAGCCCTGCTTTCTGTCATAGACACCCGTCTTATATTTTAACTGCCTTCACCTCCTTAAAATTTATTTGCCAGGTTCCTTCTAAACCTTCCCCTGAGCTTCTGGACTCTGTGAACAGCCTCCATTTACTTGGGTAAACACCATCAACTTTGCCTTCTCCCCGCCTCTGTCCAATATATCATGTCTCCCTCTACTGTTCTATCCACCGCAACCACTGCTCAGTCCTTAGAGAGCTGATGTCTCTGACAAGAAGATAAATGGACTGTATTTCAGCAAGCCTAGGAGAGGCACACTACCACAATAGATGGGTCTCCCAAAAGAAAGGAGGCCATAAATCAGAGAGCAATTCTGGAGAGATGCTCATATCTGAGAACATCTGCTCTTTCTAGCCCTGAAAGAGTACAAATGCTTGACTACATTGGAGAGACCGCAGTGATCTGCCTCAGTTTCCCTTCCATCCTCCCTTCCACACCTTTGCATATCCATCCTGTGGCCCATCAGACCGCCTAACTTTGGGCCTATGGAGAGTCTCCTTTATCGTTATAATTCATTCATAAAAAGTTCATTGCAGAGTACTGAGAATCTTTATAAGGCTGTAAATTGTAAAATAAGTTTTCGAGAATTTTTAGGATGTGGGATCCTATACCTCTATCACTTTTTTTCCATTCTTAGATTACTAGTAAGAATAAATTGAGTTTTGTAAATCTTCATAAACTGTTACTAGTTTATACTGACAATTCACAACCACTAAAAGTTCTTGTGTACTTAATAGCATAGGAAGCACTCTTATCATCAGTGGACATAACCCACCATTTTGCCAAATAAATGCATGGCTCATCAGTCAATTGAATCCTCCACCATAGATCAGTGGCCCAACCTACGGGCCTCACACTCATTAGAACAGCTTTGCACAGGTGATACAGAGACCTCAGCGTTTTAAAACAATGATTTTATGATGATCACAGATTCTATAGGTCAGGAATTCAAACAGTGAAGCATGGGCTTCACTGTTTCTGCTCTGACATGTTTGCAGCCACAACTGGCAGGACTCATAGGTTGAAAATGATGCAATGGCTGTGAGCTGGAATTATCTGGCAGCATCTCCACCCACAAATTTGGCAACTGATACTAATTGTTAACTAGAAGCTCAGCTGAGCTGTTGGCTGGAAAACCTACAAGTGGCCTCTTCAAGTGGGAGAGGTCCAACTGGACTAGTTTGGACATTGTTGCGTCAGAGTAGCTAAGTTCCAAGAGTAAGCATCCAAAGAGAACCAGGAAGGAGCTATAGCATCTTTTATGATCTAACTTTAAAACTCATATAGCCTCACTTGTACTTGTGCAGTCCCAAGTCCATCCAGGTTCAAGGTGATGGAGTTAACAGACCCAATCACTCAATGGAAGGACGATCAAATTCACATCGTAGGAAGAGCACGTAGATGGGAAATATAGTGGCTTTTTTGGAATATACAATCTGCCACAGTTGCTTTGATGATCTAAGAGGATATCAAGAGAAATACCAAACTATATCTTTAAGAGTTAATTTTTGCCCAAATCTAGACCCTTTGTTAATCTAATAAAATCCCTGGATTATGCATTTCTGGGGCTCTTCATGGTCGCTATTGGTGTCCTAATGCTTTTGTATTAGTTCTTGATGGGGAATTCAAATTTTAGGGAAAAACTGAGACCATGATTTAAAAAGTAGACAAACATAAATCACCAATTGGAAGTAAAAAAAAAAAAAAAAAACCAAGATTAATAAAAATGAAAAAATTATTAACTAAAATGTTCAAATAAGACAATAAGAATTTTTGTCTGCCAAGTTAGCTTAAAAATTACAATGTCAGCAAGGAGTCTATCCCAGCTGATAATAGAAGTGGGTATTTTTATCTGTTGATGTGTAACAACTTTTTAAAAAAACATAGTAAATAAAACAACAAATATTTATTATCTTATATAGTTTCTGGGGGTCAATAACCTAGCAGTGGCTTAGCTAAGTGGTTCTGGCTCAGGAGCTCTCATGAGCTGGCCAGGGTTGCAGCCGTCTGAAGGCCGGACAAGGGCTGGCGGATACTTGCAAGATGTGTCCCTCATATGTTTGTTGACTGAAGGACTCAGATCCTCGCTGGCTCTTGGCAGGATGCTCCAGTTCCATGGACCTCAGCTCGGGGCTGCTTAAGTGTTCTCACGATACGGCATCTGGCTTCCCGCAGATTATGAGATCTAAGAGAGGGCAAGGCAGATGCCACAATGTCTTCTATGGCCAGCCTTCATTTCCTTAATATCATATTGGTTTACAGATGTTGACCCTATTCATCATGGAAGGCACTACACTAGGGCGTAAATAACAGGAGGTAGGTATTGACATGATCACCAACAAGTTGGTATAGCCACTCTGGATCGCAATTTTACAATATGTATCAAAAGCATTAAAAATATTTTGTAGCAATGTTGGCTTCCAAAGGATGTTTGTTGCAAGAATGATTAAATGAATAAATAACCCAGTAGTTTAAATCCTAAGAAACAACTCTAAAGAAATAATAACATGGAGATGACAAAGATTTATATTGTGTATCAAGATGTTCATTATGCATTACTTGTAACAGGGATGAAGTAGAAATAAACCATGTGTTCAAATAACAGAATCATTAAATAAATTGTATCATGACAGTTTTTCAATTGTTAAAAATTAAAGTTTCAAAGAATTTTATTGAGATGTGTCTGATATAATGTTAAATGAAAAAAAATGAATGCAAAATAAAACCAATAATTGAATAGGATCCCAACCCATTGCATTCATATGTAAAAATTAATAATATTGGAAGGAAATACAACAAAAAGTTAACAATAGTTATTTCCAGGTTGTGTGTTATAGTTTTTCTTTCTTTCTTCTATTTCACTGTACATTCAAATTATCTATATTGCAAATATATTATTTTTATATTCACAAATATTTATTTAAACGTTGATTTATCGCTCTTCTTTCTCATGCACTTCCTTCTCACCAGCTCATGCAGCCCCACATAACCTTGACAATAAGGTCACAGCTAAACTTTTGCATTTTGCTATTATGTTAAGATTTAAATATTATGCACATTGAGAAACTATATTCCTTATCTTAAGATCGATAATCACTAGAAAGTCAGTAATACACATAGCAATTTATCAGACTATATGTTTGCTATTATAATTCTGGGCTGATTTTTATTTGCATGTCACAGATTTATCTATTTTGTAAAATATTGCTAATTAAATCATAGAAATCACTGAGTAAATATACAATGAATACCATTTGGAGACAAATACAGTTTTTTTGTCTTATTTTGTTTCTTTTCCTTTCTCTAGATAATTCTAGTGACTGTAGACCCTACAAATAATTAGTCTGACCAGCAATTCTGAATTTTAACTCCCAGCAATTTTACTTCCTAGCAACTCTGAAGTTCATTTTGCCTATTTTATCTATGTGCTAGAGACACTAAAGTCTTTCACTCAAATACTAAATCTTTTTACACATGGCTTAAGAGAAATGTTTCTGCAGGGAAATGAAATAATTATGAGGTAACACAAGCAAGAGTTAAATGTGCAACGAAACTTCCAAAACAATTTTTGCAAAGCCCTGGAAAGAGGAGGCTTTCTTCTGAAAGACCGGCCTCTTTCATTAAGACCCTTTAATATTGTTGTCCTCCTTTGCAAATAACCACTAATGTAAGAACAAACTTGAACCTTAGCACTGGAATAGCCAACTTTTCCATACAACACATGAAAAATTTCTTAAAAATAAGAGTTACACATTAATAAGACCATTTTCTGTTCTTTAAAATGTAAGTCAACCCATTCTTGTTGAAATAAATAAATACATTTTTGCTATATCCTCCCTGTTTCAAATCAAATATACTTCAAACTAAGAACCAAGTTAAAAGAAATGGTAAGTGGGACAAGACCAATAAAATGGTTCATACATTCATTTTGAGGTCTTTAATATTTCATCTCTCCCATTAAGCTCAGAACAAGTCCAGTCAAATATGACATTAATTAAAATGCCCTACACTTCTATCAGTTCTGAATAGTTATTAGTGTAAAGCTGTTAGCATTTTTATAAAACAACTTAAAAATTTACCCCCAAAGAAGATGGAAACCATATATTTAATAACAGATGCCACATGTGAGATTGTCCTTTCTTTAGAAGTATAATTCACCACTCAAAGAGTAAGAAATAGAGAAGTGATTAAAACACTTTTCCTTATAGGTCTTTTTCTGTCTTCAAATATAGAAATACTCTAATTACAGTGAAGCTGAAAACAGGCTACTTATTGGTACATTACTAACTTATCCAAAAGCTTGTTGGCAAATTGCCCATCTTATAAAGAAAAATGTTTGGGTTTTGGTACAAAGCCTACAATTAACTAATCTAATATATGCAAAGGGCCTCAATTGGGTTCTGCATGTAGTATGAATCAATCATTTATATATGCATTTGCAAACTGCATTTCTGATACACCCATACATCAAAATATAATACAAAATTTATATCTGAATAATATAATTGCCTAACATTTTAGAGGAATTTAAATAAATAGATTTACATTATCTCTACTCTTTTAAAAGAAAATCATAGAAAAGCATTTTCAAATGTATCTCCCATCATTCTATTTTTAAAAGTATATTCTCTATCCTTACCTCAAACAATGCATGATGTTGAATAACGAGTTAGAAGCTACCCAAGAGACAGAGACAATGCTGCCTCTCTTCATATTCAATATAGAATTTCCAAGCTCTATTTAAATTTTTTCATAAACACACATTTTACCCATCCCAGAGGCAGTGGGATTTAGCAGTTAGCAGCACAGACTAACTATATTCTCTTATTGGATCCAGGCTTTACCACTTAATAGCTATGTGCCATGGAGAAGTTATACAACCTCTTGTTGCCTCAGTTTTCTTGTCTGTAAAATGGGGATGATTATAATGGTACATACCACATAGAGTGTTTTTGCAAGAAATAAATGAATAATATAATAAAGTGAGGGACTTAGAAAAACATCTGTCACATCACAGTGTTACGTGTGAGCTATTATTTTCTTTTCTGATCATTTCTGTTCTCATTGCCACAACTTTAATCCAAGAATACTTATGTTCCCCAAGATTGCTGCGCCAGTCTCCCAACTGGTCATCCCACCTTCTCTATTCTCTACATGTAATATACTTCTTATTTTTAAGAAATTAACAAGTAAATTTACCTATTCAAAAGTGCCCTGCTCAAATAACTTTCTCAATTCCCAATTTTCTCCAAAATAATGAACAACCATCTCATCTTCAGGGCCTTGCCTGATTTGTGTATAATGTGACATTCCAACATTATCTTTCCCTGTTTGTCACATATGTTGATGTTGATTCAACCAGGCTGCCTCTGTCTCTTCCTTCAGCCTCCCAAGACTCTGCTGTCTCTCCTTTTTGAATGTCGTTCCCTCACAATTCTGTCTACGCAGCCCCTATTCATTCTTCAAAGCCACTCAAGTCCCAATTCGTTCACAAAAACTTCCTGTATTACTATGAACCCACACTGATGTGACCTGCCACCCACACATAAGTACTGAAATTCCTTGCCTGGGATGATCATTTGAGTCCTTTGTCACATATTGCCCTGAATTTCAGTGTTTCAGGGTATAATGACATAAGACTACATCGTACCTACGTTTTAGCCTTCCTCCCAAACAATCAGCCTGCTTCTCTGAGAATCAAGGCTGTGTTTTACTCCTCTTTTATTAGCGCTACAGCCTGGCACATAATGAGCGCTACATGAAATCGATTTGAATATTTACGATCCCTGTCTAGGCCATCATCACATTAGCATATTAGCATGTTGTAAGTGACAAAAGAGAGGGAAGCTCTGCTGGGAAAGCTCATGCAAAAATGCACACAATTTGTCAGTGGATTACCTGAGGTTTGTATTTGGGGCAAGAGGAACATGTTAGAGAACATATGACAACTGTGAGGCCCAGTATCTGACTTGGTGTCCCAGAGGTAACTCCTAATGGTCTGGATTTCACCTATTGTGTTTCACCAATCCTGGTAAAAGGTATCAGACTGTGACTCTAGAAGCAGTGCTGTGACTATTTGAACTTACTGCTGTCAAATCACTAGATTGTCTGATTTTTTTTTTTTTTTTTCCTTTCCATTAATAGGATCGTGTTTGGTCAAATGGATTAGTAGTTTTGGTATTGTGACAAAGCGCCTGTGGGTTCTGTCGGTGCCCTGTCCCCAGGCCCGGCAGAACATCAAGGGGATAGTTTCACTTCAACCACTGCCAGCTGGCCACCCAAAGGATGACAAGTGCCCTCTGTGATCTGCAGCCTCTGGGATAGAGATGCACGACTTCCCCCGCGCAGCACAATCATACCCTCAGCAGCTCCTTCCCAGGAGAACCCTAATTTGCTAGACTGTTCAGATGGAACCAAAAAGATAAATGGCTGGTAGAGCCAAGCTTATTTTTACAATTTTTTATGGAATTTTTGAAAATCATTATTGTAAAATAAATATTGTTAAGCCTTATTGCTATCTGTATGTCCAGACAACCAATGATCTCACATCCCCCTTCCCAGAAGGCTTTGGAGCTACTGGGTCAATGATATGTATGAGTATTACAGGAATATATATCAAAACTATATCACTTTACTACTTTCAGCAGTTGTTTTCTTCACTGCCATTTTCTGTTTTATTTTCCTATTGACCATCTATATTACCTTTATGTCCTCACCTCCCTTTAAAGTCTTGAACTATAATTTATTTCTGAAACAATTGCTTTCTATCTAGGTAAAGGCCCAAATGAAAGTTGAAGGCTGGGACTCTGACTGCCAACCGGCCATTATGTGAGAATCAGGACACTCAACATTACAGGAGGCAGGAGGAGGTCTGCAGGGAGTAAGAGCAGAGTTGAGAGTCTTGGGGGAAGTCTTAGCAAACCACACCAGGTACGAGGATTCTGTCCCAGTGAGACGTGGGAAGTCTAAGAAGTGTGCAGACCATTGAGTGATGCACAGGCCAAGAGAGGCATAATAAGAACCACTCCGAAAGAGTCATATAAGTTGATTAAGGATAGAATCATAGCCACTTTCTAGAAGTGGAGTTGGACAGGAACACTCAACCCTGCCACCTGCCAAGACAACAGACTCAATTCCCAACTGGGTGCTCCTACCCTGGATGTGGGGAAGAGGAAGCACATTCCTTCATGGACCAGGACAGACAGCAGTCTGGCCCCCATACCAGAGCTTCAAGGTGAACTAGCTGAGTGATGGCCATCCTCAAGCAACAACACCGAATTACCATGTGCCTTTGCCCTGTGATTTGTGGAAGCTGTCCCTCACACCTGGAATTTCAAACTCCACTCCATAAGTTGGGAAGACTGCATTTATATTTTAGTCTCAAGAGCAACTTCTCCCTCCAGCTCATGGTAAGCTGTCCTTCCTCTGTACTCTGGTCATAATCACATTATATTAGAGTTATATATTTGTCACATCAATAGACCGAGAGTTCCTTGAGTTCAGAAATTAAATATTTTTCATCTCCGCATCCCCTGAAATGCCTTACACATTGTGCTCAATACATATATGTTGATGAACAAATGAGTAAATCAATGAATAAAAGAATGAAAGGACGATTGCATTCTTGAGCACTTGTGGTTTTCACAGAGAGACAACAGACTATTTCTGAACCGTACTGAGACTGAGGGCGTTGGTAAGTGAGATGAACCAATGATACAAAATGCTGCCCTCTAGCTGAGCCTAGGCACGGGGCACAGCTGCCTGCAGACACCAGGGTGTACATCAGAGACCCAGGGTTGGCATCTGGACAGATGCAATAGCTGATACCACTTCTAATAATAAGACTTCTCTGTCTTTCCTTTTCTTCTGTTAAGAAGTAAATAACCACTTACTGCTGTGATTTATTATTTAGGGTATTTTATACTAGAATAGAATTTCTTGCTTAGGAAATAAGCCCTTTGGGAAATGACTGCAACTATATTCTGTACAGCAGAAAGCAAGTTATCACCAATGAGATAACAGCAATGCCACCGTTAAGGCGAGTGATAAATTAAACTTCCCTGAGAGAACTGAGATTAAAGACAAGAATAATTAAAATCTTTGGGGACAAATCTGTTCCACAACTTTGAATAAGGGAAAAGGAAATGATCTTAAGTCAAGCCTTGGCAGTCAGTGATTTCAAGAGCAGCAATGGGGTTTTATCCCTTCCAGTGAGTTCATTCTTACATAATACATAGGGCAGTATAAAAATGGTTGAATTTTATAAGGAGGAAAAGGGAAGATAACTACCATACAAGAATCTGATTCTTTCTCACTTACTAATTTGCTCAAACAATGTTTCTTAGAAATCATGTTTAGGCATCTCATCTAACTCCCCTTATCTGAGAAGTTATCACCCACATTTGTGCATTCAAACGTCAGGTGTCAGACTACATCAGAAAAATTAATAAGTCTAGGAATACTGTCAAGACTAAATAACAGAAATACATGAATGGTATTATTAGACCATACTATCTACATATATGTCTTCATTTTTCCATGAATTAAGAAACAATGTTTTTAAAAGTTTAATATTATAACTTAGAACATAAAGAACCAATAGCAAAGTCTAAGTAATATCTACATTCATCATCTCCAACCTAAAATACTCCCTAAATTAAATAAACATATATGTGTCCTTTGATTATAACAAAAAGTATTCTGGTGTGGTTATTCTTATAGATTAGAAAGCTTAGGCTCAGAATCATGAAGCAGGGTATTCAAAGTCATATAGCTCACAGGCAGTAGAACATAGATTTGAAACTTTGTCCCTTGAATTAGTGAACTGTAAGTAAAGAGGGAGTTATGATTGATGAATAAATCAACTTTTAACTTGACTATGGATATTATTCAAATTATCTGGGGTTTCTTCCTTCAAAATAAATAAGAACATGATTCATCATAAATTTAAAAATGGGATGACAAATTTCTCCAAATGACATAAAAACACAAGCATGTTCAAAGAAAGACTTTGCAACAACAAAAATCAGTATATCTTTGGGCAGTATTTCCCAAACAGTGCTCTTCAGAACACTAATTTACAGGATGCTAAGAGATATTATATGGCAGAGGGTGGGGGGTGGGGGGAAGAATTCAACAAAAATCAGGTGCATTTCTATGCACAATGAACAATCCAAAAAAAATTTTTAAAAATAGTTCCTATTTAAAATAGTATCAAATTGTACTAACTAACCTTATTGTGGTAATCATTTCACATATATATAGGTATCAAATCATCACATTATACACCTAAAATTTATGCAATGTTATATGTCAATTTTATCTCAATAATAAAAAATAGTATACCATCAAAAAAGCATAAGATACTCAGTAATAAACTTAATCAAGGAGGTAACGATTTGTACACTGAAAACTACAAAATGTTGCTGACAGAAGTTAAAAAAGACACCAATAGATGGAAAGATATCCCATGTTCATGGATTGGAAGATTTAATATGGTTAAGATGTCTATACTCGCTGGTAACCACTAAACTATTGTCTGTGTACAACGGGATATATAGATAATGTATTACAGAATTGTACACCTGAAATCTATGTAATTTTACTAACAATTGTCACCCCAATAAACTTTAGTTTAAAAAAAAGATGTCTATACTCCCCAACATGATCTATAGATTCAATGTAGTCTCTATCAAAATCTCAATGACTTTTTTTTACAGAAATAGAAAATCCATCCTAAAATTCATATAGACTTTCAAGAGACCCCAAAGAGCCAAATCAATTTTGAAAAAGAAGAAATTTGTAGGTCTCAGACTTACTGATTTTAAAACTTATGACAAAACTGCAGTAATCAAACAGTATGGCTAGACATATATTTCAATGTCAAAAGAATAAAGAGCCCCGAAAGAAAACCTCACATGTGTGGTCAAATGATTTTAACCAGAGTTGCAAGACCAGTCAATGAGGAAAAGACAGTTTTCTACAAATGGTGCTGGGAAAACTAGATATCCACATGCAAAAAAAAAATTAAGTTGGACCCTTAACTTACATCATATTCAAAAATAAAAAATGAATCAACAAGATGCTTCTTCCACACTCTTGTATCTCAATAAACAGCAGTTTCATCTTACCAGTTGCTCAGGTCAGAAGCCTCAATTATCCTCATCTTCTCACTTAATATAACTCTACATATTCAACCCATCAGAACGTCTATCAGCTCATCCTTCTAAGTATATCCTGAATCTGACCACTTCCACTACCTCAAAGTGCTAGTTACCTCTTCTCTGTACATACTGGTAGACTGCTAACTGGTTTCCCTTTTTATCTTCTCATTTTAAGTCTACTTCCTACACTGTAGAGTCATTCCTGTAAAACAATCCCTCCTCTAGTTGAAATCCTCTAATGGATTCTTATGTTACCTTAAGTAAAAGCCAAAGTCATTACAGTGGTCTAAAAGTCCTATACCATCTGCACCACAAATAGTTTCTTGACTTACCTTCTGCCACTCCTGACCTCATTCACTCTGCTCTAACACATCTGCTTCATTGTTCTTTCTGGACAACAGCCTGAATGCTTCCCTCTCAACACGTTGGCACTTGCTATTCTTTCACCCAGAAATTCTTCTTCCACATACCTACAGGTTTGTCCTATCCTTTCCTTCAGGTCTTGATTCTAATATCTGAAACTTAGAAAGACCTTCCATGACTACCTTATGTAAAACAGGTCTGCTTACAGTGTTTTCAGTTTATTTTTTTAATGTGCATACCAAAATTTGAAACTTGTATATGTATTTGTTTACTTTTTTAGTGTATCTCACTCCATTAGAATATAAGCTCCATGAGAGTAGGCACTTTATTTATATCCCCTAGAATAGAGCTTGCCACATACAAAAACTCAAAGAATATCATTACATGAATGAATGAATGAATGAATGAATGAATGAATGAAATATAATTACTGATACACTTATACACATAATTTACAACTTGTATAATTTACAATTTACTTCATTGCTCCAATTAAGTCCTAAAAATTGAGTATTATCATTTTGGTCATAAATGGCCATAGTTTGACTTAGTGAACAAAAATTAGCTTTTAAGTTACAATACTAATGGACCAATGATAGAAAAAGACATCATCTTATTGCTCCTTGTATACTGCCTTACGATTTAAATGAAACCTTGTTCCAGTGACGTCTTAGTTATTTGGACTGTAAAAGAATCTGAGAAAAACTGCTCAGTTTTCAAAATCTTACCACGCATTGGTATTTTCTTCATGATTTAATGACAAACAACAGAACTGACAAGTGCAGCTCTGACTTTCCTAATTTGGAACCATTGTTACCACAGTCATGCTCCTACATTGTGTTAAATTTCTGGTCAAGTAAATTTATTATTTTTTCTACCCACACTGAATACACCCTGTGAATCAGAAATATCTCCCTAAGCTTCCTCCAACCCAAGGACACACACAAAAAATTACTTGTAGTTGTTTCTTTTGATTTAAAGATTTTTCCATGTCTATACAAAACCAAACTCTACAAATTTTACCATTTTATGCCTCAGACCAATAGTAGATTTTGTACTATAAATGATGTATGCCCTCTGACCCTTTGGGTGTCCATTCTTACCCAGGAGCCTGTTCTCAGTGTCAACCTGTGAGATCTGGTTTCCCAGGGTGAGCCTAGGTTCAAGCACTGCTCATGTATTCTCCATTCAAAATGTAGTTCTCATGTTTTGGCTAGAACTAATATGCTAATTGATTCAGGCTAAGGTATCATGATAAATAATAACTTTACATGGAAATTTTGAAATGAGAAATCTTTTTCAGCATTACTCCCATCATACCACATAGGGAGTCCTTTATTATACGAAATATTGTAAGCGCCTGCTCAGGAAACAAACAGAATGTGACTGAGTCCAGCATGAGAAAAATCGGCAAACTATAGCAATGCACTGAATAGAATATTAAGTGATCATTTAAAATTATATTCATAAAGATTATATAGCAAGATATGCAAATATATATGATTTTAAGTGAAAATCATAGATATAAAATTGCATGCACCTTGTGATTCTGTGTTAAAAATATCTATGGATTTAGATAAGGACTGGAAAAAACATGGAAAATAAATGCAATTTATGTGTCACAGTATTCAGATTTCTTTCTTTTAAATATTTCATTACCCTTACAGCTATTTTAAGTTAAAAATATTGTAATTTTATGGAATACCTTTAACAGTGCTGTAGTGATATGGACCATTTTCTAGGTTTCCTTTTGTAACTACTCTTTATACTCTTCAAAATTAAAAGCCTCATATGGGGGCTGGCCAGGTGGCTCAGGCGGTTAGAGCTCCGTGCTCCTAACTCCGAAGGCTGCTGGTTTGATTACCACATGGGCCAGTGGGCTCTCAACCACAAGGTTGCCAGTTCAATTCCTCGACTCCCGCAAGGGATGATGGGCAGCGACCCCTGCAACTAAGATTGAACACGGCACCTTGAGCTGAGCTGCCGCTGAGCTCCCAGATGGCTCAGTTGGTTGGAGCGCGTCCTCTTAACCACAAGGTTGTCGGTTCGACTCCCACAAGGGATGGTGGGCTGTGCCCCCTGCAACTAGCAACAGCAACAGCAACTGGACCTGGAGCTGAGCTGCACCGTCCACAACTAAGATTGAAAGGACAACGACTTGACTTGGAAAAAAGGCCTGGAAGTACACACTGTTCCCCAATAAAGTCCTGTTCCCCTTCCCTAATAAAATCTTTAAAAAAAAAAAGCCTCATATGATGTTATGTTAGCTATTCCAAGATAAAGTATTTTCTGATAGCTCAAAAAAGCCTAACAAATACCTTGCCTCCTAAACAGGAAATACTTTTAATGAATTAAATAGCAAATAACAATAATTTTTACATTCATTTATAATTTATAGAGCTCTTTGGAGAATTTTAATTATCTTCCTGTTGTAATATTTATTTCATTATGGCTTTAATATATTTTGTTGAAAGCAGGTCTCATCTCAAATAATCTTTATATTATTTATTTATTTTGACTGTAGATCCACTGTTAGAGAAGAGCATATTTTTATTGAATTTTAAAAATCATCTGTAATTTCTCCACCCTCAGGATTTATTTGAAATGGCAGATTTAATTCAATTTCTGTCAAACTATACTTTGAGGAGATATACATCACAAAAATCCAATGAAATCTTGCATTTCTGGCAGTGAAATATATGCCTCTGGTTGACATTTTATTTTGGCTGCAAGTGATTTTGATAAGCACTAAATATCCAATAAAAATATTGACTCCAAAGTCAGATTTGGATACTTTGGCCACACAGAAAATGCATCCAATATATCCTGGTTTTAGAGCAGTTTAAACACCTGCCCCCAGCAGCCTCCCATAGAATAACAAAATAATGTTTCTACAAAACTAGGTTTCACAAGACAACATGATGAGTTGAAAAACAAATTTTGCTTTTGTAAAGAACTGACCATAGGTTACCAGTCTTGTTCAATCCCTGAGCTATTATTGTTAGAACAGGAGAGATCTTCACTGGTGTTCCAAGGAAATTTCAAAGTGATTGTGTTTCTCAGCAGTGGGGGATCAATGTCCAGTACTAGAACTCCAAGTAGGAAGAGACTCTTCTGATGAAAAAGCATTTAGAATGACCCTTCCATTACCGGTCATGAGCTCAGCAAAGAAGCACCGAATTCTCAGGGTAAAGAGTCACACAGTTGATTAATCATATCGTCACAACCAGCATTTTATAGACTAGAAATAAAAAACTCGAGCACTTCCATACCAATACACTAAAAACTATTTGCTATTTCTTCCACTCATTAATTGAGAGGAAAAAAAACAAAAACTTATTGAGTACATTCTATAGGTCAGGCACTCTTTCAAGACTGAGGCCATAATTGTAATAAATAAATAAATAAATGGAAATTTCCTGCTAGTATGGAGCCTACATTCTACTGGAGAAAGGCAATGGTTAATCAACTGAATGAATAGGTAATTAAGATTGATATGTGCTCTAAGGAAAATGAAAGTAAGAAGATGGAGAATAGTTAAAGGGCTGGCAAGGGCTCCTATGTTTGACGGTGGTTCAGGGAAGCGTTCTTGTATTAGACGACATTGTATAGAAAACCTAAATGAAGTGAGAGAGTGAGTCATGAGGCTATCTGATGAAATTCCTTCACACAGAAACAGCCAAGGCCCCAGGGGACTTAGCATGAGTAAGCAGGCCACTGGGGGGCAAGCTTGGCTGAAGGAGAGTGAGTAAAACCAAGACTGGTAGGAGATGCAGAAAGAGAAACAGGTAAAGGCCATTTCATACAAGACGTTTGTTGCCATGGTAACACTTGGATTTCATTCTGAGTGAAATCGTTGGGGCAGGGGTAAAGGGTGACCACAGAACAAGAGGGGAAGCTGGGAGACATTAGAAACCTATTGCAATAGACCAAGTGAGAGATAATAGTGGCTTGGACTAAAATTATTTAATTGATAGCTCAAAATTAGCATGTATTTTAAAAATAGAGCTGGCAGAATTTTCTGATATTTTGAAATATGGGGTAGAAGGGAAAAGTAGATAACTTTTTGAGGGGAGATAACCCAAGTGAGTGAATATAGACAGAGAAGAGAAAAAAACCAAAGACTGTATCTTGAGAAGCGCCAATATTTGAGTTTAGAAAGTGTAGTAGGATCCAGCAAAGAAAACAGAGAAGTGTCAGTCCAATGAGGCCGATACACAACAAGAAGGGAATGATATTCTGGTAACTAAGTGCACAGGTTCAAAGAGAAAGGAGCAACCGATGATATCAAGTGCTGCTGTTCCATCAGGAAGATAAGGACTGGGAATTGACCACTGGATTTAGCAACATGGAGGGCATGATAACAAACAGATGTAGAACGAGGCAGAAAGACTGGAGTTGTTCTACAGAGAATGACAAGGCAGAAAGTGTCAACAACAATGTCAAATAAGTTTTCAACTGAAGGAGGCAAAGAAATTAGACAAGAGCTGGTGGGAGATGAGGGCAAAAAGAAGACTTTTAGATAAGAAATAATTTCAAACAGCTTTTATATGTTCAAAGATGTGAAAGACCCATCCTTATATTATCCCTTGGCAAACATCAGAGTTACATAGCTTCATTATAAAGTCAAGATGCCGCGTCATTATAAAGTCAAAGAAAAAAAAAAGCCAAATACATATTTTTCTCAATCTTACAATTTCCATGGCAATTTTTAAAACATACTTTAAAAGGAATCATTAAGGTATATTTCCTTTATAAAAATGCAGGTCTGTTGAAAAAATACATATTTTTTTAAATTCTTGGTATAAGATCAGCTAAACATAAACTTTAACATTTGGCTTCCCACAAAAAATAAAATTATTTATGAAATGGGAAATAGAGAAAGAAAATGATTGTTACCTATTGTGCTCACTTTCACGAGAGAGAAGTTTCCTCCCAGGAACTTCATTAAGAATAATTTAACACCATAATGAGTGATATTAAATATATGTATCCTCAGTAATTATTTTATGTGGTTTTTTTATAACAATCGTCTAAAAACAACAAATGCTTAGGACACATGCTGTAATTCTTTGAGTGAATTTCTACAAAAAAGTATTGTCATGTAAAGTATCCATCTTATTTTCTGGAAAACCCAGAAAATAAATGATTAATTTATCTCTTGGACCAGTACTTCTCAGACGTTTTCTCAGACCTCTGCATGTACCTCAAAGAGTCCTTGCGCAAGCCTACCTATAATTACAGAAAACTGGGCAGTTGGTATATCAGCATACTCTCAACACCTCTATGGCAACACCGGGTGAGAAGAGCCATACTCTCAAACATGACTCTCAAACATGAATTGTCTTAATCTGTCTTTTGAGAGAAAAGAACAGTAAAGACCAGACTCTCTGACAACTACTAAAGAATCAGAACAAAGAGATCCCGATTGCTTTAAGTACCTGATATGTGGGTGACAAAGTTGAACTGTGGCTGTAAAATTCTAGAAACCTGTCTGAAGTTCTTCTTTAGAGGAAGGGAAACTCCAAAAGCAACTATAGCCAGGGATAAAGTTGTCCTCACGTGGGAGCTTTGGATCGACATAAATGCTGAGATTAAGTGTATCAACAAGATGACCTGTCAGGATTACAGAAAAGAGTCTATTATAACTCTGTTCATGTTTACTGGTATGTGTTACTTAATCACTTTAAAATTGCTATTTTGTCTATGTTTTAGAATAATTATAACATTTAGTAGAATTGTGCATTTGTATAATTTATAATACTAAAATATGTGTACTATAAAGACGGTGTTCAAAAAAATTTCATGACGTGGTATTCAATCAAAAAGTTCAGAGATGACTGCGTAGAGGTAGTCTTAAAACCACTTCTGCTTGGGAATGCATAAGGGCTAGTGTTGTCCACCTACCACCTTGGTGGAAAATAATCTTAGATATTCATTGCTGTTTATTTATGGTGGCCAAGACATGGGAACAACCAAAGTGTCCTTCGATAGAAGACTGGATAAAGAAGATGTGATATATATACACAGTGGAATACTACTCTGCCATAAGAAAAGATGAAATAGTGCCATTTGCAACAACATGGATGGATCTTGAGATTATTAGGCTAAACAAAATAAATTACACAGAAAAAGTTGAGAACTATATGATTTCACTGATATGTGGGATATAAAACTGAAAGGAACAAAGGAACTAGACAAAGAAATAAAAACTCATAGACACAGACAATAGCTTAATGGGCACCAGAGGGTAAAGAAGGAGGTGGGTGGTAGATAAGGATAAATGGGATCAAATATATGGTGATGGAAGGAGAACTGACTCTGGGTGGTGAACACACAATGTGATTTATAGATGATGTATTACAGAATTGTACACCTGAAATCTATGTAATTTTACTAACAATTGTCACCCCAATACATTCTAATAAAAAAGAAAAGAATCCAGTGTGGGCACTTTAAACATTTTTGAGGAATGTCATCTTCCAATACATCCACCTTTGGAGAGGTGCTGATGGCTTAATGGCTTATAAATCCCAATGGGAAGAGATTCAAGAATTATACTCCAACAGTTTTATTGATATACTGCTATATTCCACTATATTTCTAAAATGCTTAGAACAGTGCTTGGCTCATAGTAGGAGGAGCTCAATAAATTTCACCTCCAAAAATATTCATTGAATGAATTGAGCACTTATTACATGCCAGGCATTGTTCTAAATAACAGCTCAGGAACACTTAGGATGAGTGATGTATTATGGAAATCTGATGCTGATAAATTCTACTAAAACATTTTTTGCCATAATTGGATATTGAAATTGTATCTGGTAACACAGTCTACAAGATCTCTTTTTTAAAAAGCTCTTTCAAGTTTGTTTGCTTCAACCCTCTTAGTTCAACGTAACAGCCTTAAAAAATAAAAAATAAAACAGAAAAAGGCAAACTCATAGAAACAGGGAGTAGAAAAGTAGTTGCCAGGGGCTGGGGGATGGGAGGAATAAGAACAGGTTGGTTAAAGGTACAAACTTTCAGCTACAAGATGAATAGGTCTGAGAATCTAATGTATTATGAAATATGATGACCATAGTTGAAAACACTGTATTATACAATTGACATTTGCTAAAAGAGTAGAATTAAAATGTTCTCACCAAAAAAAAAAAAAAAAAAAAAAAGCAGAGAGAGATAGAAACAAATATGTAAGAGTATGTGAGATGATGGATGTTTTAATTAGCTAGATGGAGGGATCCTTTTACAGTGCAGATGTACATCAACTCCCCAGAAAGTACACTTTAAATATCTTACAATTTTGTATGTCAGTTTTACCTTAATAGAGTTGAACTTTAAAAAACAAATAAACAAGCAAACAAAACAGCCTGATTTTTGGACCCATCACCATTGAGTTCAACGTCCTCAATTGTCATCTGCTTACCCTTCCACACCAATGATTGCTACTTATGATGTTACCTCTTTTGTTGGAAATATCAAAAGTCCTCTCAAAACAAAATACAGTGGTACCTCGGTTTTCCAACGTATTCCATTCTAGAAGACCATTAGAGTTCTGAAACGTTCGAAAACAGTCGACAGCTAGGCCTCAAGATTTTGCACTCAGTGGAAACCATGTGACATGTTTGACTTCCGAGGTGTGTTCAAAAACCAAAGCATTTACTTCCATGTTTACAGTGTTCATAAATCAAAATGTCTGTCAATGGAAACGTTTGAAAACCGAGGCACTATTGTATAAAACTATAGCATTTTCTCTAAAATGAACAACTATTAAACAATTTCATTTTTCTAGGTTGAGTATTTTTTATTAGTTTAGACTCTAAAACAATGCAAATATACATCCTCCACTCTCCTATTTCCTCAGAAGGCTTATAACAATGGGGAAAATATTTTGCTTAACTTTTTAAGACTATGTCACTGTCTTCCAAATAAAACCAAAAGTGAGCACCCAATGGAACACAAAGTCTTTGCAATTTAATGAGTATACAAACATGAGTCTAAAAGAGAAAACATCTGCAGCCATGTACGTGATGATAAAGACGGCTAAGTTCCGGATTCCAAAACCATTTTTTGACTTCCAAGTATCGAGCTTGTGCTGGGAAAGATGGAGGAAGAATGAGAGGCCGTTAGTGATGCTGGAAGAGAATTCTGCATCTGAAATATACCAGATGAAAAGGATACGAGAAGACTGTTATTTACATTCTTGGAGAAAGGCTATTTCTAAGTCCAGTGAAGCTAAGAACACCCACAGAAATGAAATACCTTCAATGCCCAGAATTTAGTCAAGTATATTTTATCGAGTTCTACTACTCAGTGTGAAATGAACTCAGAGGGATTAGAATGGAGGCTCAGACGCTTTAGATCACCAGTTTCCTCAGTGCTAGGAAAAGGCACATTCGTCATGTTTTGCGTTAGAGGATTTTTCAAATGTTCAGTTTCCTAGTAGGCTTGAGCTTTTACATTTCTTTACTATTAATGTATGCATACACCAAATAGAGAAAAATCAGTAATAAGAAACATCTATCATTAAAAAAAACAAGGTTTTTTTCCTGATTTTGTACTGTCCAGAGATAAACGTATTGTCAGTTAGAAATGGATGGATGGTCTTGGTTCCTTGGTATTCAGCTGGTTTCAGCTTAGTTGTTTATCAGTCCTGTGCATTAGCCAGGATATAAGCGTGTATGCATATGCACACACACACACACACACACACACACACACACACACACAAATAAAATAAAATAAAATAAAATAAAATAAAATAAAATAAAATAAAATAAAATAAAATAAAATAAAATAAAAAAATAAAAACCTTGGTATATCCAAGATCACTTTGTAAATTTGAGAGCATTCAGGGACAACAAAAACAGAAAGATCATCTTTTGGAAATGATTCAATTTAGATTTAGCAGATTAATATAAGCACAAATGGTTTATTGGGAGAGAAACAATCCTATTACTAGTATTATTTGCAAGGCCTACAAGTTTTTATTATCACTTTATTATGGGGATGATTGTAATGGGCCAAGACAACGATAAATAAGCACTATGACTCAAATGCTTTTTTTCTCTAAGTATTTTTCTCTAAGTACAAAGTGGATGTTGTGGATAGTCGATAAATAATTTTCCAATTGCATGGAATAAAGTCAATAATAACATAAATCATTTACAGATCATGCTGTTCATTTGAGAGAGGCCAAATAGGACTGATGAATCAAGGATCAAATTCAAACCCAAACAATTTGTCAACATTTAGTAATGTAAACACTCATGTCTGCTCTTGTTCACAAAATGATATTTTCACGAGAAGATGCTTGAGATTCAGACTTGGAGAACTTTGCTGTAACAGCTATAGAAAGCACTAGAAATGGTTTTCACATAAATAGAGGTATAGAATGCTTACGTTTAACACAACCAATATTCCTAATGATCTCTGTGTTCTAAAGGGGTACCCACATATGGTGAGGCTTCTCTCCCTTGCCATTTAGAGACAGGCAAGCAAGTTAGATGATAGCTCTGTGACTGAGTAGATGTGCCCATTTGAGCCCTTTTTGAATATCTTAGATCAGGTATTCACCTTCTCTGTCATGGAGTACCAGTGACCTCTCATTGAGTTCCCTGCCACTTGCCCCTCAGTCTCTCTACACCCTTCACCAAGTTTATCTTTCATAGACGTACGCCTGGACTCATCATGCTCCTCTGAAAGACTGCCAAGTTTCTCCACGACCAACAGCATAAAATCCAAATGTGTTTACCAGACACCTTTGGAGTAACCTAACATTTTAGCCTAATAGTCCTATTTTAAATATACACACACATATCCATCTTCCGAGCCCTCAGATTCCTCAGTTGTTTCCCAAATGTCACAATCCCCCTGCTCCTAAGCCTTGGTTTGTGCTATTTTTCTTCTGAGAATGCCTCTGCAGACCTGAAAACTCCTATTCATCCTTCAGTGCCCAGGTCTAACACTGTCCTCCTTGTGAAGTCTCTTCAGGGCTTCCAGGCAGAATAAATCAGTCCTCTGATTGTTTCCATAACCCTTGGTATCTGTGTCTTGTAGCGAGCTATTACAGTTGTGTGTCTGTCTTCCTAGCTTGATTTTAAAGTCCTTGTGAATGGAGAATTCATTCATTCAGCAAATCATTATTATCATTATTATTATTAAGATTATATTTATATAATTATACTTATTATAAGTATTATTCAGTACCTACTAAATGCCAGGAACTATTCCTGAGGCTCAGAATACAGCAGCGAACACAGCAAACAAGATCCTTACCCTGTTGGAGCTTATATTCTAGTCTGAAGAGAGAGGCAATATGCAAAATAGAGAAATAGTATGATAGAAGGTGATACGGGCCATGAAAAAAAGTAAGCAGAAAAGCATGATAAGGAGTGCTGGGGTTGATGGTTGCAATTGTAATTTGGGTAAGCAAGAACAGACTCATTGAGACAGTGGGGTTTGAGCTAAGCGCCAAAGAAGTTAAGGCTGAAAGCCATGCAGCTAGTATCTAGGGGAAACATACTGCAGACAGAAGAAATGGCAAGTGCAAAGTCCTGAGGTGGTTGGGATCTATAGATGATGTAATACAGAATTGTACACCTGAAATCTATGTAATTTTACTAACAATTCTCACCCCAATAAATTTAAAAAATAAATTAAAAAAAAAAAAAAGTCCTGAGGTGGAAGCGTGCCTGATACATTCAAGGACCATGAAAGAGGTCACTGTGACTGGGGAGGAATAGCCAAGTTATGTAGGGCCTTTTAACCCATTGTGTAGATTTTGTTTTTGTTCTGAAGGAGAAGTTAAGCCATTGGAAAGTTTTGAGCAATAAAACCATTTGATGCTCATATTTTCACAGGATTGCCATAACTGCTCTGTGTTCATCAAATAAATTGACTTCCTACCTGTATACACAGCTCAAGACAATTTCCCGGCTTCCCCTGCAGTTACATAGGACCATGTGAATGACTGCTATCCAGGGGGAAGCAGTCAGATATATATTACATCTAGTTCTAGCCTGTAAGAAAACTCACACACTGTCCACATTCTCTGCCACATGCAGAGAATTTGACATTATAGAGACAGATCTACTAGATGGAACAATCCTGGATCCCTGAATGACCATGTAGATCAGAGCCTTTTCACTCACTCATTGTCCTGTGAGCAAATAAAATTTGTTGCACTAAGCCACTGAGATTTTACAACTGTGTGTATAGCAGTTAGTGTGGATATAGCAATAATCCAAGTAAGATATGATGATGGCATGGATCAGAGCGGTAATAGTGGTAGAAGCAGTCAGAACCTTGATATACCTGGAAAATGAACCAGTAGAGTTTACTGATAGATTCTTTTTGGAATGAGAGATTAAGAGAGAAGTCAAAGGTGACTCCAAGAATTTTGGCCTGAGCAACTAGAAGCATGGAGTTGCATCTACCTGAGCTGGAGGTAACTGAGAGGATCAGGCTGTGGGGGAAATCAGGAGCTCAGTTTAAGAAGTATAAAGTGTGAGATCCAAGTGCAAATGTCATATAGTTAGAAATATAAGTCATAGTCTTATATGTCTTATATGCCTTTAGGGGTAAGGTTTGGAGTCCAGATATTTAAACCAAATTGTGTATAATATTTAATACATATGTAAAACACAAGGTAATATCTCTTCTTATTATTACATAATATTAAAACCACAAGACTGTATGATATCTGTAAGGGAGCTGGTATAGATGGAAATAAAGGGCCAAAGACTGAGGCCTGGGCCATTTCAATTTCAAAGGTCAGGAAGATAAGAAATACCAGGTTGGTAATTTGGAAAGAAAAGACAGTGAGATAAAGGGAAAGCAAGACAGAATAGAAACCAAATAAAATGCTTCAAAGATGGGAGAGTAATTAACTACAACAAGAGCCAATGGTAGATTGCCTTAACATTATAATCATCCTCTTCCTCTTTAGCATAACACCTCATACACAATGAAAATGAATGAATATTAATTTGGATGACTTTAAATAGTAACTATAACTTTGCTTCAAGCACTGGAAAAGCTGAAAGAACGGCACGAGGGACACAAATAGTCAAGAATTATGCTTAAGGAAGTGATAAAATGAAGTTCACTTAAAAAGCTATCCTTTAATTCATTGGTAGTTTCACTAATACCGAGCAGCAAGACATAATTTTTATTATCCAAATGGTAGGAAGGAGTCCTTATTTGTGGAGCAGGAAGCTTGTGAATACACAAATATTCAATTTTAGGCATCATGATTTATAGCCTCAGAAATATTTTTTTTTTGTGATGTGCAGGATTTTTATTTTGGAAAATAATATGGCTGTTGTTTCTTAAGAAGCTGGCTATTTGATACTAGAGAGAGTAGTTTGAATTTTTTGTGAATGGGTAATTATTATATCCATATCCCTGTCTTCTCTGATAGCTACCATTATTAAGCTTCCCAATCTTTGCATACTTCTAATTCCCCATTCTTTTTAATTCTCTTCAATATGTTGAAAATACAATAGTGAATTTTAAACTAAAACATTCCTAGGAAATTCATTTTAAAAAGTGAACAAGCATTGCCAGAATCCTGATAATAAAAGAAATCTTATTTAAAGGAATCATCTAGTTACTTTACATGCATACGAAGACATAGATGATATGAAGAACTGACAAATACTGACAAACTGACAAAATTAATTCAGTAAAATAAAAAATAAACAAGTAAATATAAAACAGGTGAGAAAACTATATATACCTGAACTATAAGACTAAGCACTAGTGTATAGCTATGGGAGCTATGGTTAAAAAATTGGGCCACAAATTAATTCTAGAGAGTCCTGATAGCCAATAATATCTCCAAAGGTATAATGCTTAAGTCTATAATTACCCCATATGTTCCATGGGTCTACATACAAGAGCTACTGAGAGTGGTGTGCTCAATTACATCTTCTACAGCTTCCCAACCATTTACAATACATGCAAAAATATATGCATACTATAATGTAATCAATTGGAGGGCAAATGCATAAGAAATTTAAAAAGGAATTTTGTGAGTAAACCAAAACAATACAGACCATTGCACAGCTCTTTGATGCTTTGACTTAATTCACAGAAAAAAAACAGGCCGCTTGAAACAATCCTGCATAAAAATCATTCATCTCAATGGGGCTTACGAAATTACTAAAAAAAAAAGTTCTTGAAAATTCATTGTTTGTTGCCTTCAGGTTAACATCTGTGTCAACGGTGTTGTCTATAATTTCCAATTTCTTGGAGATGAGAACTCTGCCACTTTAATATAATTGTGTATAATACCTAGCATGGTATCTTGCAGAGGCAAAGGTTTTCAAAATACAAAAACAGAAGAATTCATTTATCATAAACTTTCTCTGACAAAAGTGAGTGCCTTCTCTCAGCTAAGGTGGTACCTTTCTCATTGTTTCCAACTGGCTGGATCTCTTGATGCTCCTCGATTGTCACACAATGGAGTAAACGTAATAGAGAGAGATACAGCAGACCCCCTCATCCATGGAGGATACATTTCAAGACCCCAGGTGGATGCCTGAAACCACGAATAATAGTATCAAAGAACCCATATATACTATGTTTTTTTTCCATATATATGAGGGCAGACAATTAAGTTCACAAACTCATCCTAGAAAAAGTGCTACGTACCCCACTGCTGAATATCACTACAGTCACCTTCAAAGTACTCCCCTTGGGAAACTGTGCACTGATGCCAGTGCCTAGTCCACCCTCAAAGCAATTCTGGAACTCTTTTTCTGGAATGGCCATCAGAGCTGTCATCGTATTACCCTTGCTGTCCTGAATGTCATCAAAATGTCTTTCTTTCAATATTTCCTTTATCTTTGGGTAAAGAAAGAAGTCACTGGGGGCCAGATCAGGTGAGTAGGGAGGGTGTTCCAGTACAGTTATTTGTTTACTGGCTAAAACCTCCCTCACAGGCAGTGTGAGCTGGTGCATTGTCGTGATGCAAGAGACATGCGTTGTTGGTGAAAAAGTTCAGGTCGTCCAACTTTTTCACACAGCCGTTCTAGCACTTTCAAATAGTAAACGTGATTAACTGTTTGTCCAGTTGGTACAAATTCATAATGAATAATCCCTCTGATATCAAAAAAGGTTAGCAACAGCATTATAACAAGTTTGCGAACTTAATTGTAGACCTCGTACATACCTATGGTAAAGTTTAATTTATAAACTAGGCACAACAAAAGATTAACAACAAAATAGAATAACTATAACAATATACTATAATAAAAGTTATATGAATGTGGTCTATCTGTCTCAAAATATTTTCATGTTGTACATACCTTTTCACTAAAAGAAGCATTTTACTTTAAGGCTTCTCTATGGCCAACATCACTTACACTTTGGAGCCATTATTAAGGCAAATAACGGTGACTAGGACAGAAGCACTGCAATACTGCGATAGAACTGATAAGGGGGGCTACTCAGTGACCACCTCGTGAGGGAGTGTCAGCAGCATGGAGACTCTGGACGAAGGGATGATTTACATCCCGGTTGGGACAGAGCAGGACTCACGAGATTTCATCCTGCGACTCAGAGCGGTGTACAATTTAAAACTTATAAATTGTTTATTTCTGGAATTTCCAATTTAATATGTTTTTGAGTACCTATGTAACAGTCATCATGCATATTTTACTTAGCTGATATACATAACAACCCTGTCTGATAGGTAATATTCAACTTATTTTAGGTAAGCTGTTAAAATTTGTAGAGATGCTTTTTTTTTTTCTGGTGCTACATATCTGGTGAATAGTAGAACCAGATTCAAACCTCAAAATCTATGCTCATTGTATGTTATCAAATCTTGCTCTCAGTCTTCTATATTCTTTTCTGTTCAGAGATTTAAAGTAATGTTTATCAAAACAATGATGACTTTTTTCAAAACTGGAGCCTGATGTAAGTCCATGCTCCACTTTGATTTAAATTTAAAGCAATGTTTATTAAAACAATACATTTTTCAAAAATAGAGGCTGATAAAAAATTACCATGCAAAATTTTTTTAAAAATTACCATGCATCTGAAATATGAATTCACAACTAACAAATTTTAAAATGCTTTGCAGGAGATGACAACTTAGAAATGTATTCAAAAAACGTAACACTCTCACCCAGAATGGTACATGATAAGATATAAATTCAACATCTCCCCCCTTATTAACAAATATTGAACAAACACATTTAGGACATTGATAACAGTAACAAAAATAACACAGACGTGTATATTAGCTCATTACAAATGTTTATATAAATCTTCCTGAGCTTAAAATAACCAATGTGTGTTTCATTGATATATTGACATATGTGTTTGTGTGATCAATATTATAAGTTAGAAAAACAGTTGTTTCCTTGAGAGATTTGAGAAGCAGCTAAAATTAGTGTAGATAAGCAAAAGGTTGGATGTTAGCCAATACACAATAGGAATGCTAGTGCTCAGATTTGGTTAACACAACCGCAATATCTGAAATGCAAAGGTTCTATACAACAAAGTAAAATAATCATGAAGTCCAATTAGGTATCAAATTCCAAAAGATTAAGAATAACTTGTCTATTGAATACAGCCTTAAAATTGGCATGAATTGAATAATAATAAAGTTAAAACTTTCTATCAATAAGATCTGTCGTTTTTGAAATACTATTTTACCAACCTAGAGAAAAGAAATAAATTGTTTCTTGTTCTTCTAATATCACAACTGCCTGAAAGGATTTTCTTCAGAGCTACCAAATTTTGCTTTGTGTAATTTTGAAATCATTTTGAAATGCAGATACAATTTCTAATGTGAACTCTTAAGAAATGGAGTACTCTTTGCAATATAGTCACCTGTTTTGTGTAAGATCTAAGAATTTCCTGCTCAAATTTGCATAAAGATCTTATCCTATGTTTTCTCCAAGAAATTTTATACTTTTAACTTTACTACTTAAGTCTATACTTCAAGTTATTTTTTCTGTATAAGTTGAGGTAAGGACTAATGTTCATGCTTTTTCCATATGGATATCCATTTGTTGAAAAGACTTTCTTCATTAAGTTGCCTTAGTGCCTTTATTGAAAGCAATTTACCATACAGTTATAAGTATATTTCTGGATTCCTAATTCTTTTCCATTGATCTATATATGTACTACTTCACTAAATCCATACTGTGGGTGAGACACACTGAAATCTCAAAATAAAATAATAGAGATATTCCAAATATAAATAACTTAAAATTATATAAACTAAATGTTCCAATTTAAGAAAGAAAATTGTAAACAATTTTTAATTCAGATATATATATATATATATATATATATATATATACATATATATGACTTGTATTCATCTTTTGTCATTGGTATATATTATTACAATTTTAATACAGTTTTTTCCTTTCTTAAAATGTGTATAGATTTTTTTAGCACGCACCCTCTCTGTGTGCGTGTATATATATATACACACACATATATATACATATATATGTATATATATATATATATATATACACACATATATATACATATATATGTATATATATATATATATATATCTTGTTTATAGGTAATATATTAAACACATAAAGATATAGAAAGTATGAAGATAGAAAAATAGAAATTTATATGCTAAGCAAATAGTAACCAAAGAAAAGCTTGTATAATTCCATTAACACCAAATGATTTGTTTATAAACTAAGAGTATTACTAGCAATAGGTCAATTCATAATGATTAAGGGTAAAGAGTACAATACACATGGAAGAGTATCATTTCTAAAATAATATGCAATAACATAAGTTTGATTAATATAATGCAAAAAATTTGATACATGCAATAAGACATGGAAAAATCTACCAATGTAGTAAAATGTTTTTAATACATGCCTTCCATTAATGAATAGGTAAATCAGGTATCTTATAACAATCTAGCCCAAACTAAAGTGGAAAAAATGTTCCTAAAACCCATAGGTCAAAATATTCTCACTGCAAATGACACATCCAAAAATATCTGAAGCCCTCCACCCTCATGGATTTATCATCTTGTTAGCCTCTTACCCCAAATTCCAACCTTTTCATATACCTGAGCAGGCAAGGAAGCATGATTGTTTTTGTTTGAGTTAATACTAAGTGCTACAACAAACAAACCTAATAAACTGCAGTTGATTTAACAAAATAAAAGTTTATTTTTAATTCATCTAATGATCCATCTGAAGGATTTCTCCTGTATGGTTATTCAAGCATCCAGGCTACTTCCACCTAGTGGTTCCACCATCCCATAGGAATTTAAATCTGTTGTCAGATCTTCGCCATCCATTCAGAATTGAGGGGAAGAGAAAGAATGGGGGATTATGGGGTTTTTATGGGCCAAGCTTAGAAATGGCATGCAAACTTCTATAGGATTTAGTCACATGGCCACATATAATGACAAGGGACGAAATTTTCATTTAATAGTGTGCTCTGGAAGTAAATTAAGTGATTTTAAGACTCATCATCAAAGTGTCTGCCATGACGCCCCTCCATCCTAATTAACCATAGAGCATAATATTCTATCTCACTCTCTACAAATGTTTTCTCTGTATTATCATTTGTATTAGGTTGCTGCAAAAGTAATTGCAGTTTTTGAAATTATTTTTAACCTTTTAAGTTGCAATTACTTTTGTACCAACCTAATATTATAGGGTTGTATGATTTCTTTCTTAATCTCTTAAATGCTTTTCCAATCTAATTCCTTGATGCTTTCAGAACTCCTTCCTAAAGGAAGTGAGATGCACTAAGGAAACTAAGTAAAAACAATTGCTTTTTGTTTAATTAAAGCTTTAAAGAATAACCTCCATACAGTAAAACCACCTTTTTTAGTGAATAGAACTATGAATTTCGACAAGCACATATAGTTGGACAATCTGCACCATCAAGGTTTAGAACAGTTGCATTACCCCAAAAAAATTTCTCCCTCCCTTTTGTAGTCAATTTCTCCCTCACCCCTGTCCCCTGACACATACTAATCTATTTTCTGTATTTTTAGTTTTGTCTTTTCCAAAATTTCGTATAAATGGAATAAAAAAGTATGTAGCCTTTCAAGTCTGACTTCTTTCAGTTAATGTAGTGTATAGGAGATTCAGCCAAGTTTTCATGTGTATGGTTTATTCCCTTTATTATTGAGTTATACTCCATTACTTGTGACACCAAAATTCCAATTCATAATGGAAAAAATATTGATGAATTGAACATCAAACTCAAGATCTTCTGCTCTTTGAAAGATACTGTTAAGATATTAAAAAGACAAGGCATAGACTAGGAGAAAATATTTGCAAATAACATCTGATGAAGGACTTATATTCACACTATATAAAGAGCTCATAATGATATTTAAAAATTATCCAAGGAGCAAAATGTTTGAACAACTGAACCAAAAAAGATATATGGATGGCAGCAAGCACATGAAAATATGCTCAACATCATTAGTCATCAGAGAAATTAAAACTAAAGCCATGATGTAATACCACTAAATACCTATAGAATGATTTTTTTTTTAGTTGACAGTAGTTTGCAAATATATTCTCCTATTCGGTTGGGCTCCTCTTTCTTTCATTGATGGTTTCTTTTGCTGTGTAGAAGCTTTTAAGTTTGATATACTCCCATTCATTTATTTTTGTTGAGGTTAAATTTATGAAATCCTCTCTGAACCCAAGGTCCATAAGTTTAGTTCCTATACTTTCTTCTGTGCAGTTCATTGTTTCAGGTCTTATGTTAGATGTTTGATCCATTTTGAGTTAATTTTGGTACATGGTGACAGATAGCAGTCTGATTTCATTCTTTTTCACGTGGCTTTCCAATTTTCCTGACATCATTTATTGAAGAGGCTTTCTTTTCTCCATTTTATGTTTTTGGTTCCTTTGTCAAAAATTATCTATCCATATATATGTGGGTTTATTTCTGGGTTTTCAATTTTATTCCATTGGTCTGTTTGTTTGTTTTTTTGCTAATACCATGCTGTTTTTTTTTGTTTGTTTGTTTGTTTGTTTTAAAGATTTTATTGGGGAAGGGGAACAGGACTTTATTGGGGAACAGTGTGTACTTCAGGACTTTTTTCCAAGTCAAGTTGTTGTCCTTTTCAATCTTAGTTGTGGAGGGTGCTGTTTCAGCTTCCAGTTGTTGTCCTTTCAGTCTTAGTTGTGGGCAGCTCAGCTCCAGGTCCAGTTGCCGTTGCTATTTGCAGGGGGCACAGCCCACCATCTCTTGCGGGAGTCGAACCGGCAACCTTGTGGTTGAGAGGATGCGCTCCAACCAACTGAGCCATCCAGGAGCTCAGTGGCAGCTCAGCTCAAGGTGCCGTGTTCAATTTTAGTTGCAGGGGGCGCTGCCCACCATCCCTTGCGGGAGTCGAGGAATTGAACTGGCAACCTTGTGGTTGAGAGGCCACTGGCCCATGTGGGAATCAAACCAGCAGCCTTCGGAGTTAGGAGCATGGAGCTCTAACCGCCTGAGCCACCGGGCTGGTCCTACCATGCTGTTTTGATTATTGTCACTTGTAGTACAAATTGAAGTCAGGGAGTGTGATACCTCCAGCCTTGTTCATTTCTCATAGTATTACTTTGGCTATTCATGGTCTTTTGTTGATTCCATACAAATTTGATAATTTTTTGTTCAATTTCTTTAAAAAATGCCATTAGGATTTTTATGGGGATTTCATCAAATCTGTATATTGCTTTGGGTAATATGGCCATTTTAACTATGCTGATCACCTCAATAAATTAGATAGATAGATAGATAGATAGATAGATAGATAGATAGATAGATAGATAAATTGACAATAGTAACCAGTCAAAAATATGCGGAGCAAATGGAACACTTCTCAATACCTATTGAGAATGCAAAGTGTATACCCACCCAATTTGGACAATAGTTTGGCAATTTCTGTAAAATTAAACATACATTCACTATACAACCCAGCAATTCTACTCCTAAATATTTATCCAAGTAAAAAAAAGTTAGGTTCACATAAAAAAACAGTATATAAATGTTCATAGCAGATTTGTTTATAATCACTAAAAACTGGAAATAGCCAAATGTCCTTCTACTGAGGAATACATAAACAAAAATTATTATTTTTCAATGCTAAATTTGGCCATTTATGAACTTATAACAAGGGTTCCAAAATCTGGTGTATGGAGAAGCTATCTCATATTAAACGGTAATCTTAGCTGTACACTATTGTTTTAAAAGTCAAGTTTTCATTTACTCATTTCAGTGAACTATCTATCAGGTCTCTTCAAGGAAACAGCGGAAAGAGAAGAGAGCTGATGTCTATTTGGCGAATGTGTGAGATTGAAATATCTATCAGGCCAAAAAAGATTGTGAGAAAGATTACTCCAGATGAGACAGTCATTGGCACTGAGCAATTTCAGCTGTGTCCTAGATTCCAAAAGCAAAGTCGATACTGAGCACAGTGTTTCTCCAAGAGCCCACGGAGGTCTTATTGACGACTGGGCTCTCAGTGCATATCCATTTCCCAGTCATTAGACAAAGGTTGCATCGGATACATTCTTAGTAAAATAGGTCAGTTTTAAACACAATGTTATATGTGAGCCGTTCAGACTTTCAACATGCCTAGGCATAAACCTAAAACTACTTGGTTTTAAAGAAATACTTATTCATGTTATCTTTGTCAACCTAAAATTTATTTTATTTTTAATTGAGACGTAATTAACATGTAATATTGTATTAATTTCAGATGTACAACCTAATGATTCTATATTTGTATATATTGTGAAATGATCACAATAAGCCTAGTTAACATCCATCACCACACACAGTTATACGTTTTTTTGTTCTGCTGAGAAATTTTGAGATCTAATCCCTTAGCAACTTTCAAATATACAATACCGTATTGTTAACTACTGGGTTTCCCCGAAAACAAGACTGGGTTTTATATTAATTTTTGCTCCAAAAGACGCATTAGGGCTTATGTTCAGGGGATGTTATCCTGAAATATCATGCTAGGGCTTATTTTCCGGTTAGGTCTTATTTTCAGGGAAACCCAGTATACTCACCAGGCTGTACATTATATCCCCAGAATGTCTTTATAACTGGACATGTAAGTCACCCTTAACTTTAAATATTATATTTTGGTTTATTTACAATTTTTAATTGTTTAATGTTTAATTTATAATTAATTTTTAATTTTCTCTAATTATTATAGAACATTCCCAATTTAATTTTCCATGACATACTTGCCAAAGTCTACCTTATATATTAGTAAGTGAAAAGCTTGTCATGTCCAGATCACAAAAGCTTTGACAAGAGCTATGTCTAATCTGTTGACAGAATCCTGGGGAGGTGGGTGGCCAGAAATACTATAAGGAAAAAAAGGACCAAATTACAAAGAAACGGGAATGATGCAAGATAGAAGGTTCTCCATCATATTTGAGGACCCTCAGAATGGTTCAAGGACGTATACTGGTGCTGGGGGATCAGCTTGACATCCTAAGAAGAATTCCCACAGCAAAGGGAAGAGTGTGAAAAGGATAAAGGCCATCAACACCTATTGTAAGAGATGAAGTCAACCATCTCACTGGCTGGTTTCAGGCACACCCAGAGTCACCTTGCCCAGGTAACATCAGCTGCTGGGCTGTGGAGAAACGCTTAGCATGGCTATCAGAGCATATTAATGGGCCCTTGGCATTAGTTCCAGGCTTCAGATTCTTAGGGGGGGCCCTATGCGTGAGCACTTCAGAAGTGTGACAGCCCTGATACCAGTTGGAACAAAGAATATAAATGGCAGTTTGTGTAACATCTCAAGGACAACCGACCCCACCGACAGAGAAAGAACTTGACACAGAGGGTAGGTTCTGGTGACCCTGGAGGAAGGCAAACTGAACATCAAAGTGCCAGGTTCATCCATATTTGATTCTCAGATTCTCAAAATCTGTGGCCGGGAGAAATAGCTGTTAGAATAGTAATGTTTTATTGCTATTTAGTATTCAGCAAACTGCAGACAGTTCATTCAAGTATTTACTTTGATTATCTACATGGTAAATAGCTCTCAGACAATGTCTCCCAAAGCAAGCTCGGGCTTTTCCTCACAACTAAAAGAAGTCCAGATTTTAAGTGGGAAAACAGCCAGTATCAATTTTCTCCTATCATGTCTTACACTCTTATTGTACTTCTATAATGTAATTGGAAACTAATTGCATTTTAATGATAAAAAAAAAATTGAGCCACAGGTAAAGAATTTGTCAGGTTGAAACCATATTTGTAGAAAACACAAAATGAACAGTAAACATTAACACACTATTTTGATCTCTTTTAAAAGTCAACAACTTCAGCTTCAGGTGTACAGTGCAGTGATCAGGCATCTATATCATCCCTGTGGTGGTCTCCCTAATGAGACAAGTGTCCATTGGATACCTTACAAAATCTTTACAACATTATTGATTACATTCTCCAAATTGACTTTCGTATCCCTGTGGCCATCTTGTGGTTAAGGACTGTGCTTTCTAATCCCCTCACCTTCCCCCTTATCCCCACCCCCCTCCCATCTAGCAACCCTCAGTTTTTCCTCTATGAATGTCAGCTACAATTTTATATATATATATATATATATATATATATATATATAGAGAGAGAGAGAGAGAGAGAGAGAGAGATAAAACCATATATATATATATATATATATGGTTATAAGAAGCGGAGTACAGCATTAGGAATAGAGACTGGAAATGTAATGCATGTGTGCGGTCAGAGGGGTAGTGGATGGGGGAGATTGGTTGTCACTGTGTGAGGGATATAAATGATAAATGTCTAAAATAAATAAATAAAAATAAAAGTCAACAACCCTGACAGGGTTTCTTTACAGATAAAACAGCTGTTTTTCTACCAAGGTTAACTTTCTCTTAGAACTTATAGACTAAAAATCATATGAGTAAACATAAGCAGAATTCCCTGGACGGACTAATATTTTAGAAATAAAAGTGTATTGTCTCATATTGTCAGAAGAATTTGAAATTAATTCTAAATTGCATCGATGTTCAAAAAAATAGTATGTTAGAATGTAATAATTCTAAAACGTGATTTAAAAGTATTAAAATCATGATTTAAAATTCATATTTAGGAAATATGAATCAACTGCAATGACTTTTTTTTTTTTTTTTTGGATAAAACCATCAGAAATGCAACATTTTGAGGAGGTACCAGAGTGGTTAATGACAGTCTTTGAAGTTAGTAAGTTCGAGTTGAAATCCCACCTCCTAATAATACCTCAAACTAGCTTTGTCTTCTTTATCAATCTAATTTCTTTTCTCTAAGCTTCACTTTCCCACTCTCAGTACCTACCTCACAACTGATCAAGTCAGCTAATCCTTGGGAACTGCTATTCCTCCAGCTGTAAAAGTAGGTTGTGAATTCTGATCTGAGAGACTTGTTGTTAGAACTAAAATGAAACCTGCTAAAAACACATTAAATGTAAAAAACTATTATCAATATCATTATTAAGTTGTTTTGTATTATTTGTGGAACACGGTGGTGCATGAACAGTAAGTAAATGAATATCATTATAGCATAATTCCAGTAGAATCATCTAGTTAGTTGTCAGACTAGGTCTCAGGTTCTTAAACAAATTAGAAAACCACTTTTGAAAATGGCCTGATTTACACTAACCTTGCCTTAATATCATTAAGTGAGTTTGTCCTAGAGATAAATATGTACCAGCCATGATAGACAAACCGATTTTACGTCATGACCTGGTTAAATCTGAATGCAGGTTGGCATGTGAGACAAAAATGCATCTGAACCTTGGCACTATTCTTTTTTCATCAGTTTTCAGCTCAGGCTTCTTCCAAAAGAAAGCTTATATTTTTTTATTGCTTCACCTCCACTTCTCAAATTCTAGAGAGTAACATTTCTAGAGATTTCTGCACAGCAATGAAGATTTTTTTCCACACAGAAAAGACTGTCTCAGACCTCTGCTATGGTTCTGACATATTTCTTATATCTTTTTCTCCTTCAGACACCAATGCTAAACTCAAGAGCGGTTTATATAAACATTTTTTTTTTCATATCACATAGTCAGATAGAAATCTTTAATGCAATTTAAATATCCCTGAAATCTCCATTTTAAATATTTCCATGTGATAGCATTCACTATTATCATTTTTATAACAGTTGTTAAGGATGGGAATTTATTCTGAAACAGAACTTTAGCATACTAACCAGTAATATTACTTTAGACCTCACAATTCACTATGCTCAGGAGTTGGCAAGTTCTTATATTCAAATATATTAAAGTGTCTCTGCCTGAATACGTTGCCAACTTTGGAACTTGTATAACGTAGGTGTAATAACATACACAAAGACAGAATACTTCTAATATTTTATAATAAAATATTTAATACATATAACATACTATATATACAATATAAAGAATATTTAAAAACAATATAGCCACCACCCACCTTTAAAAATAAAATAATATTAATATTTTTATATTTTCCTTTTTGTTCTTTTCATTTATCAACTGTGTATTTCAGCCCTCCTCAACAAAGGCTTTGAATTTTGTGAACTGTTGTGTTTATACACTAAAAAATATAGTTTTGATAACTTATGATTAAAAGACATGAAATACCATAGGGAAAAGAACATAATATCAAAACTAACATCAAAAAACTAACATATAAAATAAATTTTATATTTAAATCCAATTTTAATATTATAAATGACATGCAGTAAGTTTGGAAGGTAGAAAAATTACTCACAAAACAAAATATACAGTAAAACATACTGTATTTTATACATATTTTACAGTAAAACAGACTTCTTAAAGTTGATTAATTTTTTTCTCCCGATTTATTGAGGTAAAATTAACAAATAAAAATTACATATCAGGGGTGCCAAAAAAAGTAAAATTTTAAGAGATGTTATTTATGTTTTACTTTTTGAAGTTGAATTGAATTACAGTAGCTCAAAAGATGGCGTTAATTAAATGAATGCTAGTGTCATTCATTGTATTACAATTTCAATAGTTTTTTCCTTTCTTAAAATGTGTATACTTTTTTTTGGCACCTTCTATATTTAAGGTGTACAACGTGATGCTTTGGTATACATATACATTGTGAAATGTTTATCACAATCAAACTGATTAACATATTTATCACCTCACATAGTTACATGGTATTTGTCATGGAAGCACTTGACACCTACTCTCTTAGCAAATTTCAAATATATTGTACATTATTAACTAGTCACCATGTTGTACAATAAGTCCAGAACTTACTTATCTTACAATTGAAAGTTTGTACCCTGTGTCCCCAGCCCCAGCCCAACAACCAATATTCTACTCTGGGTTCAACTTTTTGAGACTTGTCATATCAGTGATCATACAGTATTTGTCTTTCTATATCTGGCCTATTACACTTAGCATACTGTCCTCCAGATTCGTCCATGTGGTCTAAATGGCAGCATTTCCTTGTGTTTTAAGGCTGAATAATATTTCACAGTAGTCACATTTTCTTTATCCATTCATCTGTCAATGGGCATTTAGGTTGTTACCATGGCGTGGCTACTATGAATAATGCTGCAGTAATTCTTAAACATTTTATATTTACCTTATTAACATCCAGTGTAAGTTATCCAGTGCTGCCTTTTAAACAAAATTCTATTTGTGTCATTCAGCAACATACTCTGCAGCTTAAATGCTACTATTAAGCATTTAAGAATTAATGCTTAATTAATCACAGGTCTGGCATTTAAAACATATGCCAGAATGATATAGCAAAAGAGTGAAAAGCACAAGACCTGAGTTCTAGTATCAATAACCATTGACTTCTACAAGCTCCAGTTTCCTTATGTATAAATGGATTTTTATCATGTATGATATACATTTTAACATAGGCTTGCTCTACACTTATTGATACGATCACGTGATTTTTCTTCTTTAACCTGCTGATGTGGTAGTTTACATTAATTGATTTTTGAATATTGAATCAGACCCATATACCTGGGATAAATCCCATTTGTCCACGGGACTGTTTATACATTGTTGAATTAGATTAGTTGAGGATTTTTGCATCTGTGTCCATGAGACATATGGTTTATTGTTTACTTTTTTATAATGTCTTTGTCTGCTTTTAGTATTAAAGTAATGCTGATCTCATACAATAATTTATAAAATATTCCTTCTGCTTCTATCCTCTGAAAAAGACTGTACAGAATTTCTTCCTTAAATATTTGGTAGAATTCACCAGTGAACCCATCTAAGCCTAGTGTTTTTTGTTTTGGAAGGTCATTCATTATTGATTCAACTTCTTCAATAGATAGAGGCCTATTTGAATTATCTATTTGGTGTCTCTTTTTTGTCTGTCCTTTATTAAAATTTTAGTATTTTTTTCATCAATTTGCAAAAGGCCCATATTTCTTTCCCACAGCTACTGTACTCTGGGCCATTGGAAGCATTGATTTTCATGCATGCAGAACCTAAGCAGCAGTTTATTAACTCTAAATTTTCACATTTATGTTCTTTAGAAACCGTAACATTCAAGTTAGAATGGGCCAAACCTGGACCACAACTGGGTGATCCAACGTCTTCAAGTTCCAAATAAGAAGAGGAGGTCATGTGGCCAGGCCAAGGGAAAAAACACTAATATTTGATGACTACTATAAGGAACACAATTGTCATATACTTAGTCAACAAATATTTACTGCGTGTCTACTACATGCCAAGCACTGTGTTACATGTCAGAGCATTAGGCAGCCCTGCCAGAGTTTATACACTGCGGACATGACAAACAATAAACATGTAAACAGTGTAATATGACAATCTTAGTTTTTGATATGTGCTCTGAAAAGCACTCAAGGAGATTAAAGGGATAGAGAGAGGCTGCAGAAGGAAGATAATATTTTAGATAAGGTGTCCCAGAGGGCCATTGTAAGCTGACAACTTTGAAGCAGAGATTTATATAAAGTGAAGGAACAGCCATCTCGTTTCATCTTAGAAGGAACAGCAAGTAAGAAAGCAAACATCCCTGGCCCAGGAATGAGCTCGGTGAGCCTGGGTACAGCTACAAGGCCAAGGAGGCTAGAGAGAAGGATGGAAGAAGAGAGATAAAAAGAGACTATAGTGTACAAGTCCTTTTAGGCCGTGGTGAAGAGTTTAGGTTGTACTCTGGGGCTGGGAACAAACAGAGATACACCATGATTCAGTTTTTGTCTTCAAGGGGATAACGGCCTGTGGGACCAGAGGGGCAAGAATGGAAACAGGCAAACCACACAGGAAAAGTGCACAATAGTTTATGCAAGAGATTATGGTGACTTAGACAGGGAAGTAGAAGAGAGTGAAGCTGCCAGGTTCAGTACAAATTTTAAAGATACGGCACATAAGATTTGCTGAAATATTGACTCTGGAGAATGAGGAACAGGAAACTATAAGGATGACTCCTCCTTCCCATAACCATCATCATCATCATCATCATCATTGCTAATGTTGGTGTCTATTATGTGTCAGAAGTACACATGACAACCTGGTTTTACAATTGCTGCCTGAAATGGAGACAATCTCGTGGGACTGAGCCCTTAAACTAGGATCTCAGGCAATCTCCAGGTAGCTAGTGTCAGAATTAAATGAAATTTGCAGGACACCCAGTTAGTATCCACTGTGCATTGGAGAATTGGTTGGTGGTGTGGGAAAATGTTCAGACAGCCTGAGCAAACTAATACAATACCTAACTACAGACTGATCTACCTCTGTCCACCACCATCCCATTCCTGACAGCATCCAATCCAGAGTGAAGCTCTGCTTTCCTTGGCGTGTTAGCTGTACCCAAGCTCACTAAGCTCATCCTCAAAATCACCTAGCACCAGCCCAAATGCTTTTAAGTCCTTTCTTACTCCCTCTGACTGAAACACCCCACTGTCACCAAGGTGTGTGTCCTTGGCTGCAACTGTTGATTCTTTTTTTTTTTTTTTTTTCCAATTTCAGGTATACAAAACAGTGTAATAGACTTTTACACCCCTCATAAAGTGATAACTCCCCTCCCCCAGTCTACTACCCCTCTGACATCATATATAGCTGTTACAATTGCATTGACTATTCAGCATGCTGTACTCCACATCCCGTGACTAAAAGCACAAATTGGTAGCAACTATTGGATCTTGATGGGCTTTGGCTGGAGGGCATTGACAGTGTATTCAGTTCACTGAGAAGATTTTCTTTGTCCATCACTCTCAGATGTTTACATTCATCAGTTTTACTGAATTACGAAATACTTTCCCACCCAAGTAGTTTTGGTGCAAATCTAGGGGATTCAGTTTAACCACCCCCAATCATCTTACACCCCCAACCCGCAAAAGACAGCCCCAGTAAGTTTACGTCGTGAAAATAATACCCTCAACGCTCTTTGTCAGGTCTTCTTGCTGAAACATTATGCCAGGTGCTTTATATAACATATCATTTAATAATAAAGCTTGCTTTCAGCACCCCTGTGAACCAGACATAAGCTTCCTCAGTTTTAGGTAAAGGCTGACACCAGCAAAACAAAGATGCTAAGATAGAATTTCAACTCAGTTCTGTCTAACACCAAAGCCCATAAGGAATTTCTATACGACTTTGTTAACATAAAATATCCATTCCAAAGGACACTTCTAAATTTATGGAAGTTACCCACTTGTTGTTGGGGGGTAATTTACATTCCTAAGTAGCTCCAGACTACATTGAAGAAGTAGCAAAGGGAATGGAAAATGCGCTGGGATCACAGTTAACAAACAAAAAGGTAGCCAGCCATTCCTCAACACATTTTTTTTCTTACTGTGGCTGTATGTACTACTTAAAAAGGCAATGTTGGGTGGAGGAATAGACAAAATATATTGACATGTTAATTGCTTTTACAGATTATTTTATAGATTAACTGTTAGGAGGGTCTCATAAAATGAGTAATCACTAAAAAATTTTTGAGAGAATGACAAAATAGTTGTACATTTTCACACTCGAGCCTCACAAAAAATGTTCTGAGATAAGGAAAGGGAAAGTAGCCCCCAGGAGTCACTCCTTCTGATGAAGAGATGTTATCTTTCAATTCACTAAGAGGAAGGGAGTCATTTCTGAAAGTTTTGCTTGGATGACAAAGGCATTCATTTTTCCCCCACTGCTTACAGTATAACTTCTTTCATATTGAGCAGACATAAAATTTATCATTTTATAATGTAGTGATCTTTCTTTGCTCGGATTACTTCTGAGCTTCACAGAAAGGAATAAAATGACACTTGGGATATAATAAATGACATTCATTTCCTTTAAATTTTTTTTTTAATTTGTGTAAGCATATTTTCTTTTTACAGTTTCCTTTTTAAATGTCTTTTTATTTTTCAATTAAAGTTGACATTCAATATTATATTAGTTGCATGTATGTAGTATAGTGGTTAGACGTTTATATAACTTACCAAGTTATCCCCCTCATAAATCTAGCTCCCATCTGACCCCATACATAGCTATTACAATATGATTGACTATATTCCCTATGCTGTACTTTACATCCCCTTGACTACTTCATACTACTATTTTTGTGCTTCTTAATCCCCTCACCTTTTTCACCCAGCCCCCAACACCCTTCCCATCTGGCAACCATCAGTTTGCTCTCTGTACCTATAAGTTTATTCTTGTTTTAGCTGTTCATTTATTTTGTTTTTTAGATTCCACATATAAATGAAATCAAACAGGCTGATATTTGTCTTTCTCTGTCAGAGTTATTTCACTCGGCATAATACCCTCTAGATACATCATGTTGTCACAAATGGTAAGATTTCATTCTTTTTTTATGCTCCAATAATATTCCATTTTATGTATGTACCACATCTCCTTTACTCAATCAAAATGACATCCATTTTCTTTCTTGTTTTTGTTTTTTTTTCAATTAAAGTTTATCGGGGTAACAATTGTTAGTAAAGTTACACAGAGTTCAGGTGTACAATTCTGTAATACATCATCTATATATCACATTATGTGTTTACCACCAAGAGTCAGTTCTCTTTCCATCACAATATATTTGATACCCTTTACTCTCATCTACCATCCCCGACCCTTCTTAACCTCTGGTAAATACTAAACTATTGTCTGTGTCTATGAGTTTTTGTTTCTTCATTTGTTTGTCTTGTTTTTTTGTTTTCAGTTTTATACCCCACATATCAGTGAAATCATATAGTTGTCTAGTTTTTCTGACTCATTTCCTTTAGCATAATAATCTCAAGATCTATCTATGTTTTCACAAATGGTACTATTTTATCTTTTCTTATGGCAGAATAGTATTCCATTGTGTATATATATCACTTCTTCTTTATCCATTTATTTATCAAAGGACACTGGTTGTTTCCATGTCTTGGCCACCGTAAATAAAGCTGCAGTGAACACGGGAGAACATAGGTCTTTATGGATAAATGTTTTCAGATTTTTTGGGTAGATATCCAGGAGAGGAACTCCTGAGTCATATGGTAATTCTATTCTTAATTTTTTGAGGAACCTCCACACTGCCTTCCATAGCAGCTGCATCAGTCTGCATTCCCACCAACAGTGTATGAGGGTTCCTTTATCTCCACAGCCTCTCCAACACTTCTTACTATTTGTCTTGTTGATGATAGCCATTCTGACTGGGGTGAGGTGATATCTCATTGTGGTTTTGATTTCCATTTCTCTGATGATTAGTGATGTTGAGCATTTCTTCATATGTCTATTTGCCATTTGTATGTCCTCTTTGGAGAAATGTCTCTTCAGGTCCTCTGCCCATTTTTTAATTAGATTGTTTGTTTTCTGTTGTTCAGTTGTATGAGTTCCTTATATATTTTGGATATTAGCCCCTTATCGGAGGCGTTGTTTGCAAATATCTTCTCCCATTCAGTTGGTTGCCTCTTTATTTTGTTGATGGTTTCTTTTACTGTGCAGATTTTTAGTTTGATATAGTCCCATTCATTTATTTTAGCTTTTACTTCCCTTGCCTTTAGAGTCAAATTCATAAAATGCTCTTTGAACCCAAGGTCTGTAAGTTTAGTACCTATGTTTTCTTCTGTGCAGTTTATTGTTTCAGGTCTTATGATTAGGTCTTCGATCCATTTTCAGTTAATTTTAGTACATAGTGACAGCAGTCTAGTTTCATTCTTTTGCATGTGGCTGTCCAGTTCTCCCAGCACCATTTATTGAAGAGGCTGTCTTTTCTCCATTGTATGTTTTTGGCTTTTTTGTCAAAAATTATCTGTTCATATTTATGTGGGTTTATTTCTGGGTTCTCAATTCTATTCCATTGGTCTATGAGTCTGTTTTTCTGCCAATACCATGCTGTTTTGATTATTGTAGCCCTGTAGTATAAGCTGAAGTCAGGGAGTGTGATACCTCCAGTATTGTTCTTTTTTCTTAGGATTGCTTTGGCTATTTGGGGTCATTTGTGGTTCCATACAAATCTGATGATTTTTTGTTCTATTCCTTAAAAAATGCCATTGGGATTTTGATGGGTATTGCATTAAATCTGTATATTGCTTTGGGTAATATGGCCATTTTAACTATGTTGATCCTTCCAATATAAGAACATGGAAAGTCTTTCCATTTCTTTGTGTCTTCTTCAATTTCTTTTTAAAATGTCTTATAGTTTTCAGCACATAGGTCTTTCACATCCTTGGTTAAGTTTATTCCTAGGTATTTTATTCTTTTTGTTGCAATTGCAAAATGAATTGTTTTTTCTTTTTAATTTCTTTTTCTGACATTTCATTGTTAGTATATAGGAATACAATGGACATTTGTACATTGATTTTGTAGCCGGCAACTTTACTGTATTCATTTATTTTTTTTTTCTAATAGCTTTTAGGCAGTCTTTAGGGTTTTCTATATATATAGTATCATGTCCTCTGCAAACAGTGACAATTTAACTTCTTAATTCCCAATTTGGATGCCTTTTATTTCTTTCTCTTGCCTGATTGCTCTGTGAGGACTTCCAATACTATGTTGCAAAGCAGAGATGATAGGGGACATCCCTGTCGTGTTCCTGAATGTAGAGCAAAGGGCTTCAGTTTTTCACCATTAACTGTATTAGCTGAGGGTTTGTCATATATGACCTTTATTATGTTAAGGTATTTTCCTTCTATACCTATTTTATTAAGTGTTTAAATCATAAATGGATGTTGTATCTTGTCAAATGCTTTTTCTGCATCTGTTGATATAATCACATGATTTTTGTCCTTTATTTTGTTTATATGATGTATCACACTGATCGAGTTGTGTACGTAAACCATCCTTGTGCCCCTGGGATAAACCCCACTTGTTCGTGATGTATAATGTTTTTAATGCATTGCTGTATTTGATTTGCTAGAATTTTGTTTAGGACTTTTGCATCTGTATTCATCAGAGATATTGGTCTGTAATTTTCTTTTTTTGTATTATTCTTACCCAGTTTGGGTATCAGGGTAATGCTCGCCTCATAAAATGAGTTAACGGGTATTGTCTCTTCTTCAACTTTTTGGAAGACTTTGAATAGGACAGGTATTAGATCCTCTTTGAAGGTTTGGTAGAATTCACTAGTGAAGCCATCTGGTCCCGGACTTTTGCTTTTGGGAAGGTTGCAGGTGACTGATTCAATTTCCTTAGTGGTGATCGGTCTATTTAGATTTTCCAGTTCTTCATGATTCAGCCTAGGAAGGCTATATGTTTCTAAGAACTTGTCCATTTCTTCTAGGTTATTGAATTTGGTGGCATACAGTACTTCATAAGTATTCTTGGATAGTCCTTTATGTTTCTGTGGCATCCGTGATAACTTCCCCTCTTTCATATCTGATTTTGTTTATTAGTGTCTTTTCTCTTTTTATCTTAGTGAGTCTAGCCAAGGGTTTGTCAATTTTATTAATCTTTTCAAAGAACCAGCTCTTTGTCACGTTAATTTTTCTATTGTCTTTTTGTTCTCTATTTCATTTAGTTCAGCTCTGATTTTTATTATTTCCTTTCTTCTTTGAACTTGGGTTTCATTTATTCTTCTTTCCTAGTTCTTTAGCGTGTAATGTGAGGTTGTTTATTTGGGATTTTTCTTGTTTCTTGAGATAGGCCTGTAATGATATCAATTTCCCTCTTAAAACTGCCTTGGCTGCATCCCAAATATTTTGGTAGGATGTATTTTCATTGTCATTTGTTTCTATGTATCTTTTGATCTCTCCTCTAACTTCTTCTTTGACCCGGTCGTTCTTTAAAAGTATGTTGCTTAATCTCCACATATTTGTGGTGTTTCCTGCTTTCTTTTTGCAATCGATATCAATTTCAAAGCCTTGTGATCAGAGAATATGCTTGATATGATTTTAATCTTCTTAAATTTACTGAGGCAGATTTTATGTCCCGACATATGGTCTATCCTTGAGAATGTTCCACGTACACTAGAAAAGAATGTATAGTTGATCTCCTAGGATGAAGTGCTCTATAAAGATCAATTATATCCATTTCATCTAATGTGTCATTTAGGGCTGATATTTCTTTATTTATTTTCTGTTTGGATGATCTATCCATAGCCGTCCCATGATGTATGTAAGTCCCCTAGTATAATTGTGTTTTGGTCAATTTCTTCCTTTAGTTCTGTTAGTAGTTGCTTGGTATATTTCGGTGCTCCCTGATTGGGGGCATAAATATTGATGACTATTATGTCTTCTTGTTATATAGTCCCCTTTACCATTATGAAATGCCCATCTTTGTCTCTTGTTACGTTTTTCACCCTGAAGTCTGTTTCATCTGATATCAGTATGGCTACACCTGATTTTCTCTGGATGCCATTTGCTTCGAGTGTCAATTTCCACCCTTTCACTTTGAGTCTATGTTTGTCCTTGTAGCTGAGATGTGTCTCTTGGAGACAGCATATGGTTGGGTTTAGTTTTTTGATCCAATCTGCCACTCTGTGCCTTTTTATTGGTGAGTTCAGTCCATTTACATTTAGGGTGATTATTGATATGTGAGGATTTTCTGTCATTCTATCTTTGGTTTTCTGGTAGGACTGTGTCTCCATTGTTTCTTTGCCTTTTTGTTGTTGTCTATTATTTCTGTCTGGTGGTATTCTATGATTTGTCCCTCTGTTTCTTCTCTTATTATGTTATATATTTGAGTTCTGGATTTTTTTTTAATGATTGCCATTAAGTGTATGTAAAAGAAAGTTTCGTATTTAGAGTATTTCATTTTCTTCAGCATGCTTACTTCCTCCATTTCCTTATGCCGGTTCAGATATTTACTCTCCCTCCTTTTATGTTTTTGTTGTCACAAATTATCCCTAATTACGCTGTGAGTTGATTCCTGTGCTGCAGTATTAAGTTGTCATTTCCCTCTTTTACTTTAAGTGTTGCTTTTTATTTTTTCATGTTTTTTTTTTTTTTTTTTACCCTATATGTTATGTTTAAGTGTATAGTGTCTTATTTGGGGTAGGGGTTCCCATTTCCTGCTGACATCCGTTTTCTGAATTAAAAGATTATCAATTTTCTATTAAAAAGTTCTGTATTCTCATGTTTATGCAGTATGATATAGTGGTTTCATAATAAATCATCTTGTAAAATTACTGAGTTTTTTCATTTTAAAACTTTTATAATTACAGCATGACAACAGTTGATAAGTATTAGCATGATAACTATTCTCTGGTTCCTCAGAGTACATCATATCCTGCAAATGCTTTGAATGGGGTTAACGCTCTGACCACAGCCCTCTCCTCATGGCTACTCAAGTCTCCGGGTCAACATTGTCATGATAGGTGAGTGCACTTATTTTTCAGAATACCTGAATGTTTGGTGGGCCTGATTCCAACTACCATCACTAAAATTTCAGATTTGAAGTCAACAATCAGAGAATAAGTCCATGAAGTTTGTTGAGATATTTTTCAGGCACAACTTCACCCATCAGACGATTCTCTCACAGAGCAAGAAACCCTTGACTCTGACACACAACAGGACACCAGTTTATCAAAAATTCACACCCTACTGGCCTAAAAGAGTCACTTCAGTTTCAAAATATGAGTAAATTTTTGCCAGTCTTAACACTGAGAAATTTATACGTGACAAGATTTCATGTCTTGAGATCTTTTAAGCATAGGTGTTTATTTTTATGTAGAATTTTAAGATTTCTGAATGGACTCTGACTCACCCTTAATATTTCTTTTCTTGAATTTGTTACTTTAAATTTACTCATATTTTAATAAAGAGCTGAGTCACTAGGTAAGAGGCTTCTGTCCCAATTTGCCCCATCTGTCTGGAGAGGTAAGCAGTTCCTATGTAAAACTGAATGTAAATCTGGTCACATTGAGAATAATGTAGGAAAAAAACAACTCTGGTTTGCCAAAGTTCCCTTGTATCTATTCAAAACATCATAACTGATAACATGATTTCATAGGATTATTGAATTTGGAATGCATAAATAAATTAGCACAGGCTTTCTAAGATTAAAATGTTCTAAGAAGGTAAGGCTATGACTAAGGATGTCAGGTTTTAAACTGAATTTTTTGTTTTAAAAATACATAAAGGAACTAGAGCTTTCTGATACAATAATTATTAGGCATGTGCAAAATGGGCCTTTAAACTCTACAATTCTGATGTGGGGAAGTGTGTGAAGTGGGTGAAGGCAGTCAAACGGTACAAACTTCCAGTCATAAAATAATTAACTCATAGGGATGTAATGTATAGCATGGTGACTGTAGTTAATACTGTATTGTATATTTGAAAGGTGCGAAGGGAGTAGATCTTAAAAGTTCTCATCCAAAGGGAGGAAAAATATGTAACTACATGTGGTGATAGATGTTAAGTAGACTTATTGTGGTGATTATTTGCAATATATACTGTTAGAAATGATTAAAGAAGACAATTTAAGTTATACAAACTTTAACACTTCATGAAACAAACAGTCTTCTTTCTGAAAAATCCAAAATTGGGTGGAAGATGGGAAGCTTTTATAAGATATAGAACAGAAACCAAAGAAGAGAAAAATAGAAACTATCTGATTGGCTGGGGCTACATAGTAACCTTGTTTGAGGTGACAGGGCGAAGATTTGGCTTGGTGTTTCGATGTTGGTTAATTAGATATACTGTGTTTCTAGTCAAGAGGAGCATTTACAGGGACACAAAAGTCCTCTAAGTTTCAGTTTGCTGATGTGGCACCCCAGACAGGAATGATTCTATCTTGGGCCTAGAAAGCTATTTCAACAATACGCATACCAAATCATTATGTTGTCCCCTGAAACTAACAAAATATTATATGTCAATTATATCTTACTGAAAATTCTAGAATTCTGGACACCAGTTTCTTTCTCATGGATGACGCATGTACATAGGTACATGCCTGCACACACCTTTGTCTCTCTCTTCCTCCCTGCTTCTCTCTCTCTCTCTCTCTCTCTCTCTCTCTCTCTCTGTCTATCTCTATCTCTATCTACCTCTACCTCTACCTCTACCTCTACCTCTATCTCTATCTCTATCTATCTCCATCTCTATCTCCATCTCTCTCTCCCCTGCTCCCAGAGAAAACAAACTGAGTTAATACGCAATAAGTACAATGTCGGCTCAAATCTACAATTGGTTAAAAAGTGAGTTAATGGGAATTATTCTCACATTGGACATACACAATCTGGAAAACAACAACAGCAAAAGTTAAATGAATACGGGAATGTAGGAAAGTGAAGTCTTTGGAAGTTGGAAGATTCAGCTTTGTGAAGCCGTTTCTAAACTGCTGACATTCTGAATGCTCTCTGGGTTCTGTGAGGAACAGTAGCTAAAGTGAAGCAGAAAATGACATGGTGACGCGGACAATTGAGACTAAGAAGGTGACAAAATCTTGCCTAAGATCAGCAAGAGCCAAGTGGCTGCAGACCACAGAAAAGCCTTGCTGTGGATTTACTGAGTCAGAGCCCAGAGGTCCCTGAGGACAGTGGGGACAGAACTGCTGTGACAACTGTCAAGGCTGGCTGGAATGGAGGGAATTTGAGTGACAGTGGCTTCTGGATGTAAGTCCTTTCTTATCAGATAATAACACTGAGTGAAGAACCCAAGAGTTCCCCAGAGAGCTCCTGCAGTGCACATTTGAAGGGGTGTTTGAGTTTATAGTCTCAGTCCCCCTTCAATGAGGGGTGTGGAGGAAATTATGAGAGAGGACTCAAAGTGAGACCATTGATGGAAAGAATAGTATCAAGGATTTTCAGCTTCCCCTGGTTCAGATGAATAAAACTGGTTTTCTGTTTTTCCATTTTAAGTAGGTCATTTTGATATAAACTCATTGCTTTCTATATAATCCTTAAAATTCCCAGCAAGTACAAAAGGATACATTCTCTAAATATCCAAGTTGACTCAAAGGTTACATCGCTCTCACAAAAGAAAAGGTGCTCTTTTCTTATCTATTATTGAATTGGATGTGCTGCTTTTCCTGTCTTATCTTTTAAGGGTAAATAAGGGACAACAGCAAGTTATATGTATGGAATCTGATTTTCCCAGTGTCTCAGCAACTGTGAGAGAAGACGCATGGGCTATTTCAGGCCTACAAGATAGGATGCATTTAAAAGCCTCTCTGATGGTTTGAAAAGTTAACATATCATCTGCAAACACCAGGTGAATTTTTTTTTTAATGAGTAAAAAGAATTATTGGTTTTTCACTAAGACTTTATCATGAGGACATAACTAAATTGTGTCACCATCCCCCACTCCAACTTGAAGAAGTGTTTGTACAGTGAATGTTATGACGCAGATATGGACAGTTTTTGAAGGAGTGGAACCAACATTAACTGACAAAGAACAACTTCCATCTAAATAATCATAAAAATGTTTAAGGAAAGAAAGAAAGAAAGAAAGAAAGAAAGAAAGAAAGAAAGAAGGAAGGAAGGAAGGAAGGAAGGAAGGAAGGAAGGAAGGAAGGAAGGAAAGGAAAGAAAGGAAAGAAAGGAAAGAAAGGAAAGAAAGGAAAGAAAGGAAAGAAAGGAAAGAAAGGAAAGAAAGGAAAGAAAGGAAAGAAAGGAAAGAAAGGAAAGAAAGGAAAGAAAGGAAAGAAAGGAAAGAAAGGAAAGAAAGGAAAGAAAGGAAAGAAAGGAAGAAAGGAAGAAAGGAAGAAAGGAAGAAAGAAAGAAAGAAAGAAAGAAAGAAAGAAAGAAAGAAAGAAAGAAAGAAAGAAAGAAAGAAAGAAAGAAAGAAAGAAAGAAAAGGGAGTGATGAGAGTTTCAAATTGAACAAGATCCTCACATGTCATCTAATACATTCAGTCCTGGCTAGGGCGTCCCAAAATGGAAACAGGGCTACTATAACACAGAACTTCCACTACCCCACGCTGCACACACCTGTGTCCCAAACCCCCCACCACCCCCATCCCCTTAATGCTTCCATCATAACTATCTTTCAGCCTGTTGTGCTGCCCATGAAGGAGCACGTGATTCTTTAATCCAGTCTTTGTTATAAAGCTGGTATGTCTGGGTATCAGCTCAGCAAACAAGGCAGCCAACATCGGCCAGATCAATATATAAACTCTAACAACTGACCAACATCATATGTGATAGAGGGGCTCTTGGGATTCATTCTCTTCAGATGTTCTTTATACCTTTTACAAATGTCTTCCATGCATTCATCACAGATTCATAGTCAGCGTAAGTTCTGCCTTCTGGCCTCTGGGTAGGTTGTACCAGCAAAACGGGGTGAGACTCCATGCCAAACACTTTGGGCTGCTGCCGCCAGTGACCCTACAGCACAGGAGCTTCACTACCAACGCGCAGCGAATGTAAGGAGCCACCAAGGTGTCTCAGTACTTGTCATGTTTAACTAGAACAATTCATTCTATCCAATAAGTTAAAGGGTTTGGGCTCAAAGCTAGGGCAATAAGCACTTGATGTTTTATAAAGAACTTCCAATAAACATTTGTGAGCTTTCACAAAATAGCATTTCATAAAAATAGCTGATCATTCTAAATTGCAACAATAAGTGAAGTAACAGATCCCCTGAACCATTTATTACCAAGCTGTTGTGTACCCACCATAAAATGCAGATTCTCAGTGTTTTTGTGCTTACAGTGAATGTTGTAGCCACTGACTTTTAAAAGAAGAGTAATGATAAAAATGTAACATAAAAGAACACAGAGGAATAGCACATTTTCAAAAGCACGTCCCTCCCATTTTCGCCTCCTACTAGAAGGATCTGTCCACAAAGATGACATTTTGCCTTTATTTCTTTAAGTTGTTTGCCATCACAATGTCAATCAAAACCAAATTTACACCAGGCAGATGCAAAGCATAGCTTTTCCATAGTATTTTCAAGGACGACTCATTTGTCCGTCAGCTGAAGTGTGTGGAGTCTTATTCCTACGCCAATAGGAACTCTCTTCAGAGTTGTGAGGATCATAGTTACTTTTAGCACAGGATCATTTCCTCCTGGACTTTCACACAGTTACTCAACTCCAGAAAGGGCATTAGTCCCAATTTTGCCCCATTTGATGGACCCTCTCGATTATCAATACCTGAGAGAAAAGTCTTCTCACAGAAAGTGGAGCAGGGGCCAAGCCATCCGGCCAAGCACCTTGCCCTTTAAAAAACTTCAGATCCCTTTAAGAACCCAAGAAAAAGTTATAAATAATTTCCCCAGAAATACATACACATGGGATATAATCACAGACGTGTGTGTGTGTATGTGTGTCTGTGTGGTTTTAGGAGCTCACATATTCCTGACGTTCACTCAGGGACCCCAGGTTAAAACACTTGCCGGTGGCTTTGGAAATGAGTTCAGTTGTCCAGTGAGGTCATCGTTTGTCAGTTCTATGCCACCCATATCTGCACAGTGGCCCAAGAAGGTGAAAGTGGACAGAAAACATTTGACTCTATTAACTGTTGTTCAAAATGGCTGGCGTTTCATTCTCCGACAATCAGTCCCCAACACTATATTCCATTACTCCCCTTTTTAATTATCATTAAGGACAAAGCTTGAGATAGCTCCTTCCTCCCTCCACACACAACCCTAACTTCAGTTTTAGAAACTTATTCTACCTTTCAGGAAAACCGTCAGTATCTGTTTTAGCCATATTTTACCCCATAGGACACAAACACACACAGACTCACTCAGTCACTCCCTATGGATTGCATATCACTGCATCCCCAACTTTTTCTTTTGTGGAAACTTTTCCCTCGCTCAATACTGTGTTTCCCCAAAAATAAGACCTAGCCAGACAATCAGGTCTCATGCATCTTTTGGAGCAAAAATTAATATAAGACCCGATCTTATCTTATCTTATCTTATCTTATCTTATCTTATCTTATCTTATCTTATCTCATCTTATCTCATCTTATCTAACTGGTCTTACAGTAAAATAAGACCGGGTTTTGTATTAATTATTGCTCCAAAAGACCATTAGAGATCATTGTCCAGCTAGGTCTTATTCTCGGGGAAATACGATAGTTACTACCGGTTAAATACAGATTGGCTTTCTCACTATATGCCTCACATTACTCAGTTTTCCTGGTACATCTATAAAGCATCGGAGTCACTGCCAGGCCCTTTGTCAACGCCCGTTCAGGTTGCAAGCCTATCTCCAGGCCTTGACAATAAAAGATAAGAATTATCTTGGCCAGTATGTATAGAACAGTCCCCCTTATTCTAGGCTTTGCTTTCCGTGGTTTCAGTTTCAACAGCGGTCTAAAAATATTAAATGGAAGAGTCCAGAAATAAGCAATTCATAAATTTAAAATTGCATGTCCTTCTGAGTAGAATGATGTAATCTCCCATTGCCTTTCTCTGTCCTGCCCCAGATTTGACTCATCCCTTTGTCAGCATCTCCACCTGTAGTCGCTCCCCGCCCATTACTCACACATTAGTAGCTGCCTAGTTATCAGATCGACTGTCTGTCGCAGCATCGCAGTGCTTGTGTTCAAGTAAACCTTATAATAGCCTAATGCTACATCACAATTCCCACGTCATTCACCTCAGTTCATCCGGTCACGTAGGCCTTGTATCATTTCACATCATCACAAGAACAGAGTGAGTACAGTACAGTAAGATAGTTTGAGAGAGAGACCACATTCACATAACTTTTATTACAGTATATTGTTATAATTCTTCGATTTTATTATTAATTCTTGCTATTAATCTCTTACTTGCCTAATTTATAAATTAATCTTTACCATATGTATGTATGTATAGGAAAAAACATAGTATATATAGGGTTTGGTACTATCTGCAGTTTTGGGCATCTACTGAGGGTCTTGGAACATATTCCCCCATCGATAAAGGGGGGACTATTGTATCATGTCTACCCTCCAACCTCTGTTGAACTCCCTTCTTAACCCGTTTTTTAATTTGTATTGTATTCTATTGTAGTTAATTAGCACTTTGTACTGTCTGATTGACATCTTAAGAGACCTGTTCTTAATTAACTGGTACCATTTTTATTCTAGACACAAAGGTCTGCTCTTCTTAGGTCAAAGGACAGGGGAAGCTGATCTCCTGGGAGTTCATAACATTTGCCAAACTCTCTACTTTGTGTATACAAAGTAGTTAAAGCACACTCGTTTACTACTGTGCAGTGTCTGTGGGTTGTCAATTAACCCACCAAGAAAAGAAAAAATAATTTATTCATTTATTCATTGAAAAGTATTTATGTAGCTCCAGACTGTTATCAGTGTGGAAGTGTGAAGGGGGAGGGGCGACAGATAATGTCCCTCTTTCATTCATTACATTCATAACATGCTTGTAGAGGAATGACAAAAAATAAACAGAGGATTGAACAAGATAATTTTAGATAATGAAAAATGGTAATAAAAAAATAAAGCCTAGAGACATGATATTACATGGGAATCAAGGGTGCTCTTAGGTTTTGAGAGGTGACATTTGAGTAGATCCTGGTTAAAAAGTCAGCCATGCAAGAATCTAGGAGCAGAGACTTTAGGCAGCGGGAGCAGCAATGATCAATTACTGGGCAGTTTACCTAGGAACAGAAAGATGGTCTGTGTGACTGTAACAGAGTGGGCTAATGGGAAAGTGCCATGAGACAAGGTTGGAGAGAAAGGGTTCATTCTTTTCAGCTTCATAGCAAGAGTAAGGGAGTTTGCATTTTTAAATACAAGGAAAGCCATTGGGAAGTTAAAGCACAGCTTGACATAATCCTACTAAACATTGCTAGAAGATCACTCTAGCTGTTAATTGGAAATAGACTGTAACAGGTTGAGAGCCACAAAAAAATGAGAGGAGAGAAAAGTAAAAATAAGTACTCTGTACTAAGAAGAAAACTATTATTCCTCACCCAATTTTTGAAAAGTGGTATTTTAGGGGGCCTCCTAACAATACAAATCCTTACAACAAGAATCATTACCATAACATTATAATGATAAAAACTCAAGTCGGCACCACTATCTAACGAAATATTTTTGAATGTCAAATCAAAACAGAGGGACACTTTTTGCATGACCTTGTCAGCAAAGTGTTCTTTGCAGTTCCTCACAGCATTTAACTCTGATGCAGACAATTACCCAAAGTTAATGGCTGCTTCGAAGATTTTATCATTGAATTCATTTGAAATAAAACATACATAATATGATTTTTCAGTTGGGTTTTACAACAGTGTTGAAGCTTTAAATAACAGTAGATTGCTTATAATATATAACTGGATAAAAAAAATTTAGGCGCTACCTCGTATTCATGCAGAACAAGAATCTGAGTCTGGGTAAAATGGTTTCTACTGATATCCCTATGCTTCACTCATATTAATCACATTTTAAATAGAAGAAACAGCAGGTACAGCTAGTAGTAAAAAAGAAAAAATACAAGAATGTGTTGCTATGATAAAGGCCTCTTTTTCATTCGTCACCCCTGAATATAGGAATCTTCCAAATCCACAGCTTGAGCTCCTGCTCTAGAATGTTCCATATATTAATTTTTGCGCCTCCCTCCTTCCACTTTCCGCAGAGCTCTCCTCGCCATTTTAATCATTGTCTACGGCCCAGTGAACCCCCATTCTATTTTAGTGGCTTTTCCTCACTGCTGGGAGGGAAGCAGTTAATCTAGACTTTTGATGGCTATTAATATTTAAGATATTTGTCTGTTTTGATATGAGGGGCATTCAGAAACCCAAATTATGCTGCAAAGACTTAAGTGTCATTCTAATGGGAGAAACTGCAGACATCACTGAATGCTCTAGAAGCACAGTGATACAGGTAGGCACCCAGGCTCTTTACAGATCCTACCACTAAAGCCCTACTCATATTCTACATGGAAAATTACCTCTGTCAATCACCACTGCCATTACTATCATTGCCGCAAATGGAAGAAACTCAATAGTTGAATTTGGAGCAGTTAGAGAGGAATCAACCATGTAACAAATACCTGCAGATTTTTCTTCCCTAAAGTTCAATCTTCCCTAAAAGTGCTATCTTTATCATTTGAATGACTTCTTCCTCTTACCCAGCCCTTTCCCACTGATCCCCTTTCTAAAATCTCAATTCTTACTATGCCTAACAGCCAAAGGTACAAATTTAGCACTACAATTTTTTTTAGTAATTTACTAGCTGTTTTTATCAGCCAGATATGACAGACGCAAATAAAAAAAATTCAATGTTTGTATCTGATGACATATAAGAAAAGGCAAATTATGGTGAAATGGTGGCTTCATCAATGCTTAATGAGTACTACATAAAAGGCATATCCTGATTTATTTTTCTCAGAAATTAATAAGCACACGCTTCACTTTTATATTAATCCACTCTACATTAAGACCTAGAATTGCAGATTAAGGCTTTCAAATCTCTGTCCTTATTTCCCAAACTGCTCTATTTGGTGTGTGTTTTCCCTAGACATTGAGAGATTGTCAGTCATCCCTGCATTTCACCAGCTCCCTGCAAGTTTTTTTGCTGACATGCTGATCTATTAAGTAATGTATGAAGACAGCCACAAGCTTGTGTTTCAATGAGTCATAAAGAGCTTGAGAAAATCCAACAAAGAGTGGTGAGTAAAGGAAAACTTAATTTGGCCAAGTAAAACTGACTAAGACAAATATACTAATTTACTGACTCCACAAGGATCAGACTTCCCTGACTGTTTTGTCTGTGCTCACTTGACTTTGAAGTCATGTTTGTGACTATACATTATCACAGGCCCAGCCCTTAGGAGTCAGGGTTGGCATAGGTTTGGTGACAGAGAAGAGCATCTAGGCAGAAAAGCCAGGCCTGACTCAACAGGGGTTATTTCCATGGTCAAGTCAAACTGAGCTCCTTTTAGGAGGGGGAGAATGTCACCTACTGCCCCTGGAGCCACTGAGAAGACATAATGGGCACATGGTAAAACTGGTCCTAATTGGGGTCTTAAAGTACATGGCTAGGTTCATTAGTGAAACAAAAATAGGGGCCAATGGGAGGCAGGTTTTGTTTGTTTCATGGGCTACTTGGGAAAGAAGGTTTTCTTCTACCCACATTCAAGTGACTTCCTAAACCCTTGGTCAAGTGAGAATTACATTCTGGGCTGAAGGAAATCCTTCCCAGTGCCTTTGAAGCAGTACCTACCCTGAGAACTGAAAGTACATTAGGGCAGGTTAACAGGAGATAACCTGAGGTTCCAGATGTAAAATATAAGCAACATTTGCCTCAAAAGCTTTCATGGGAAAGACACATACCCTAAGATCCTTAAGTACCCAGGACCGAATCCCAAGATGGCTGTGTGGGCCTGTCAAGAGTCCTGTCTGTTGAAACACACCTCTTCAAAATAGCAAGCTGCTCTTCTCCTTTCATTTTCCTGTGGAGAGGGAATCACACTGAAGCCACTGGAGGGAGAAGGAAGAGGTGAAGAAGTGGTGAGTTGTAGACAGGAGATTGGGATCACAGGGCAGATGGGCGAACAAGCCAATATATTCAGGTTAATGGAAGCCAGGTTTCTCACTGTTGGGCAAGGAATTTACAGATGGAGACATTTTGAAGTTCTTACAGAACTCAAGTATCAAATTGGAATACAGGTTATTGATGTCAACTCATGAGTTTTAATACCGTGCTTCCCTGGGTACTTAAGGAAAATAAGACCTAGCCGGACAATCAGCACTAATGTGTCTTTTGGAGCAAAAATTAATATAAGACCCCGTCTCATTTTACTATAATATAAGACCAGGTATAATATAATATAATATAATATAATATAATATAATATAAACCAGGTCTTATATTAATTTTTGCCTCCGAAAGAGGCATTAGAGCTGATTGTCCAGCTGGGTCTTATTTTCGGGGAAACACAGTATGTACATATATATGAGAAGAGATATAGAGATAAACATTGAAGTAGTTGTGTGTATGTGTGTGCATATGTGTGTATATACACATATATATACATACATTTTTTTCTAGCTGATTCTAATTGTAGGGCAGGGAAAATATGAGCTGGGCAGCTTTTATGTTAGAAAGTAAGGAAGAACTCAAGATGAGTTAAAACAAGGTAAAATAATAAAATAAAATAAAATAATAAAATGAAATAAAGTGATGGGGACATGTGAAAGGGATACAGGAGCCAACCTGAAAGTGTTCCCTATGCCCAGAGTTGGTAGAACTTGAGCAACGAAAGAAGCAGTAGACATGAATTATAACCAAAGAATAAAATCAATATCCGTGATATCAGTAAATGATCGAATAAATAAGTAAATGGTGACAAAAGGACAAATCTTTTTTTTTTTAACAGAAATATTCCAAATAATAAATGTAGAAGGAATGAGAGAAGCAGAAAAGCATCATTAGAATTCCACAGTAATTATTGCTGCAGGGCAGTAATAATTTAGCATCCATTCCACTAATGGATGCTAAAATTAGGGGGCAAAACTTTAAGGAGAAATAGGATATTTGCATAACCTCAAAATATCACCCCATAATATTTAGCTATTGTGGTATCTGTTAATTACTGTGGTTCCAGGAGATGGAGCTTAATTACCCTTCTTTGAGTGTAGTCTGGATTCAGTGACTAGCTTCTAACAAATAGAACATGGAATAGGACAGGACAGAAACCTGGCAGACACCACCTCAATCAACTGATCAAGTTTAACATCACCAGCATGAGTCATGTTGATATCATGTACGCATTCATAGGTCAAATGAGAAAGGCACATTACTTGTGTGGTATTCGTCCCAGAAGTCCATAACCCCAGTCTAATTAATCAGGAGATATCATCAGACAAACACAAACTGAGGAACATTCTATAAAACAATTGTCTGGTACAAAAAGCCATAAAAAATAAGGAAGGACAGAAAAAACATAAAAGATTGACAGACACTCAGGAGCCATGATAACTAAATGTAATGTGTTTTCATAGATTGGATCCTGAAACAGAAGGACATTATTGGAATAGCTGGTTAAATCCTGATCATTTGAAGATTAGTAAATAGTGTTGCCCCAAAGTTAATTTCTTAGTCCTGACCACGTACCATGGTTATGTAATGTGTTAACATTAAGAGAAAATGGAGGAAGGGTAAGCAAGAACTCTCTAAATCAACTTTGAATACTTTCGTACATCTAAAATTATTTCAAAATTAATATGTTTCTTTTAAAAGACTGAAAACCAATCAATGCACTTAGTGTTTTACAGTGGAAACACACATACACACACACACACACACACACACACACCCTTCTTGGCTTCACAGATGCTATTTCTTTTCACTTAAAATTTCAACTACTAACTTATATTTTGTTACTTTTTTCTTTCTAAAAGATTTTTATTAAAATGTAGCTAACATACAATATTATATTAGTTTCAGGTGCCTACAATAGTTACTCAACATTTATGTACCTAAAGAAGTGATCACCATGATAAGTCCAGCAACCATGTGACACTGTACCACGCTATCACAATATTATTGACTATATTCCCTATGCTATATATTACATTCCAGGACTTATTTGTTTTATACCTGGGAATTTGAACCACTTATTCCCATTCATCTTTTCCCTCCCTTTTTAAATTTTTCAATTACAGTGGATATTCAATATTATTTTATATTAATTTCATGTGTGCAGCACAGTGGTTACACACTTATGTACTTTAAGTGATCCCCCAGACTACTCTAGTATACACCTGGCACTATGCATAGTTATTATAATATCATTGACTGTATTCTCTATGCTTTACATCCCCATGACTATTTTGTAACTACCAATTTGTACTTCTTAAATCCTTCACCTTTTTCCCTGACTCCCAATCTCCCTCCCATCTATCACTCTGATAAATCTAGTATTAATCTGACACCATACATAGTTATTACAATATTGTTGACTATAGTCCTTATGCTATACCCTACATGCCCATGACTACTGTGTAACAACAAATTTGTATTTCTAATCCTTCCCCTTTTTCACCCCCGTCCCAACCATTTTCCCATCTGGCAACCATCAAAATGTTCTCTGTATATATGGATTTGTTTCTGTTTTGTTAGTTTATTTTGTTCTTCATATTCCACATAAAAGAGTTGCATCTGCCTTTCTCTATCTGACATACTCTACTCAACACAATACCCTCTAGTCCATCTATGCCACTGCAGTTGGCAAGAACTCATTCCCTTCCATGGCTGAGCAACATTCTGTTGTATATATGGGTATGTACCACCACCTCTTTTTCCATTCATCCATCAATGGGCACCCAGGCTGCCTCCACATCTTGGCCATTGTAAACAGTGCTGCAATAAACATATGGAAAGATGTACATGTCATCTTGAAGTAGCATTGGTAGTTTCTTTGGATAAATAAATATGTAGAAGTGGGATTACTGGGTCCTTCTTTGTCACTTGTTATAGCCTTTGTTTTAATATCTGTTTTGTCAAGTATAAGTATTACCGCCTCAGATTTTGTATTTTCCATTTTCATGATATAACTTTTTCCATCCCTTTACTTTCCGTCTGTGTGGGTCTTTCAATCTGAAGTGAGTCTCTTGTAGGCAACATGTGTAAGGATCTTGTTTTCTTATCCATTCAGCCACATGTCTCTTGATTGGAGCACTTAATACATTTACATTGAAAGTAATTGTTGATGGATATGTAGTCATCAACACTTTAGTATTCATATTTTTGATATATATATAGATAGATAGATAGATAGATAGATAGATAGATAGATAGATAGAGATATAGAGATATAAAGAGATATAGAGATATATAGATATAGATATATATTTCCATCTAAAAAAGTCTCTATAAGATTCTTTGTAATTCTGGTTTGATAGTGGTGAACTCCTTTAGCTTTTTCTTGTTTGGAAAGTTCTTTATCTGTCCTTCAATTTTAAATGAGAACCTGGCTGAGTACAGTAGTCTTGGTTGTAGGCCCTTGCTTTTCACCTCTTTGAATATTTCCTACCAATCCGTTATGGCCTACAAAGGTTCTGTTAAAAAAAATCACCTAACAGTTTTATGGGAGCTCCCTTATAGGTACCTAACTGCACTGCTTTTAAGATTTTCTTTGTCTTTATTCTTTGGCTTTTTAATTATGATGTGTTTTGTTGTGGGCCTGATTGTGTTCATCTTTTTTGGGATTCTGTACTTCCTGGGCTTGTATATTTATTTCCTTCACCAGGTTAGGGAAGTTTTCTGTCATTATTTCTTCAAATAGGTTTTCAATTCCTTGCTGTCTCTCTTCTCCTTCTGGTATCCCTATGATGTGAATGTTGGTACACTTGATGTTTTCCCAGAGGCCCCTTAAATTATCCTCATTTCTTCAGATTGTTTTTTCTTTTTGCTGTTCTTTTTGGGTGTTTAATGCTACCTAATCTTCTAAATTGCTGATCCAATCCTCTGTTTCTTCTAATCTACTGTTGATTCCCTGTAATGTATTCTGCATTTCAATCATTGTAGTCTTTATTTCTGACTGGTTCTTCTTCATATTTTCTATCTACACTTTTATGTTTCCTATCTCTTTGTTGAAGTTCTTCCTTAATTCACCGAGTATCCTTATAACCAGTGTTCCAAATTCTATGTCTGGTAGTTTGCTTCTCTCCATTGTGTTTAGTTTCTTTTCTGGAGATTTGTTCCATTCTTTCATTTGGGACATATTTCTTTGTCTCCCGATTTTGGCTGACTTCTTGTGTTTGTTTCTATGTATTAAGTAGGGCTGCCATATCTCCTGGTCTTAGTAGAGAGGCCTTATGAGGTCAGATAATTAAGTTCGTGAACGATGTTGCTAACCTTTTTTGATATCAGAGGGATTATTCATTATGAATTTGTACCAATGGAACAAACAGTTAACCAAGTTCACTATTTGGAAGTGCTGAAAAGGCTGCATGAAAAAGTTAGATGGGCATGAACTTTTTGCCAAAAATTCATGGCTCTTGCATCACAATAAGCACCAACTCGGCATCATCTGTGAGGGAGTTTTCAGCCAGTAAACAAATAACCGTATTGGAACACCCTTCCCTTCTCACCTGGTCTGGCCCCCAATGACTTCTTTCTTTACCTGAAGATAAAGGAAATATTGAAAGGAAGACATTTGGATGATATTCAGGACATCAAGGGTAATACAACAACAGCTCTGATGGCCCTTCTGATGGTTCCAAAGTGGCTTTGAAGGGTGGACTAGGCAGGGGCATCAGTGCATCGCTTCCCAAGGGGAGTATTTCAAAGGTGACCACAGTGATATTCAGCAATGAGGTATGTAGCACTTTTTCTAGGATGAGTTCGCAAACTTAATAGTCAGACATCATATGTAGTAAGTGTTCTGTGGGGTCAGTGACACCTGGTCACCTAAGCCAGGTACTCCAGGTGTGTCCCTTGTGTGGGTTATGTTTGCCCTCCTGTTGTAGTTGAGCCTTGGTTGCTGTTTGCACCTCACTGGGAAGTATTGATCCTTGGGCTGATTGGTTGTGAGGACTGATCATTACTACAGTGGAGGAGCTGTTGTGCAAGGGCTGAACCTACTGAGCAGGATTCACTTTAGCAGAGCTCTGTTGCCCACCTAGACTGCCCTTTGTGTATGTCATCCTTGGATGCCTGGGTGTGCTAGCCCCAGGGCCCCCTAGAAGGAGCCCCACCACAGCCTCAGCCTGTGTCCTGCCCAGGACCCCCTGGCATGAGCCACAAAGGAATAAACAGATGGCTGCCACCTGCACTCGGCTTAGAGGTGACTCAAAGGGCCAAGCTGTAAACCAAGGCCAGCTTTTGCTAGTGCCAGGCTTAGGGCTGCTCTGCCAGAGGCACAGGACATGTGTAAGCCAGACGCTGCTTGTTTGCATTTTGTGAACTTTGGAATATTTTAGGAAAGTCCACAGACTGAGCCAAGATAGGCTGTTCATACAGAAAAGCCCCTGGAAGTAGCTTGGGTGTGCCCACCTTTGGGTGGGGTCAGGACCTCAGGGAATCACTAGGATGGAGTGAAGAAACAGTATTAGCCAAGTTGATGGAGACCCAGATATTGTGGCTGCCTGCATCTGCACACCAGGAGGAGGGAGGGCTCAATAAAGAAACAATGAATTCTGCCAGCTCCTCCCTCTGGGAGAAAGCTCTAGTCATCACCCTGAAGCCAGAAAATTTAGTTCTTGCCCATATGTTCTTAGCCCCTTTAAGCTGCTGCCCCACTGCTGGAGCTTAGAGTGAGTAAGTCTGTAGAGTGAGTCTGTCAGCGAGTAAGTCTGGGTGTGGGCCCTGTAAGAGGAATACCTGGGAATCCAGCCGCCCTTCTTTCCCTCAGCCATAGTCTCCACCGGTTTTCACAGCCAGAAGTTATGGGGACTTCTACCCCTGTGCCAGGGATAGCTTCTATCCCTGTGCTGGGGATACCTGTGCCAGGGAACTTGGTGTAAGGCTGGGACACCTCACTCCTCGGGGTACAGTAGGGGAGGCTTCAGCAGAGGAGATATTCCTCCTGATTTTTAATGGTTACACACAGTTATGGGACCAACACATTCTGTGTCTCTGTCCCTCCTACCAGTCTCAAGTCAGCTTCTTCCGTATGACCTTAATTGTAGGGCTTTGGTTCAGCTAGACTTCGGGCAATTCTCAATGATTGTTGTTCTGTAGTTTAGTTGTAATTTTGATGTGGTAGTGAGAGGAGGTAAGCACAGTGTTTACTTACTCTGCCCTCTTGTCCAGATGTAATTTTACTTTTTTTTTAAGTTAAAAGATTGACCTAGGTCAAGAGAAAGGGAAAACAAGTCACAGACTGACAGAAAATATTTGCAAAAGACATATCTGATAAAGGACTGTTATCCAAAATAGACAAAGAACCCTTAAAACTCAACAAAAAGAAAGCAAATAAGGGGCCGGCCCGGTGGCTCAGGTGGTTAGAGCTCCATGCTCCTAACTCCGAAGGCTGCCGGTTCGATTCCCACATGGGCCAGTGGGCTCTTCAACCACAAAGTTGCCAGTTCAACTCCTCGAGTCCCGCAAGGGATGGTGGGCTCTGCCCCCTGCAACTAAGGTTGAACACGGCACCTTGAGCTGAGCTGCCTCCCAGATGGCTCAGTTGGTTGGAGTGCATCCTCTCAACCACAAGGTTGCCGGTTTGACTCCCGCAAGGGATGGTGGGCTGTGCCCCCTGCGGCTGGCAACGTCAACTGGACCTGGAGCTGAGCTGTGCTCTCCACAACTGGGACTGGGGGAACAACAACTTGACTTGGAAAAAAAGGCCTGGAAGTACACCGTGTTCCCCAATAAAGTCCTGTTCCCCTTCCCCAATAAAAAAAAAAAAAAAAAAGCAAATAAAGCAACTGAAAAACTAGCAGAAGAACTGAACAGACATCTCACCAAACAAGATACACAGTTGGCAAAAAAATCATATGGAAAAATGCTAACATCATACTTCTTTAGAGAATTGCAGATTAAACAACTGCAAATTAGATACCACTGCACACCTCTTAGAATGGCCAAAAGAAATAAAAACAAACAAACAAACACACACAAAAAAAACTGGCAACACCAAATGCTGCTGAGTATATAGAACAAGAGGCACTCTGATCCATTGCTGGTAAGAATGCAAAATGGTACAGCTGCTTTGGAAGACAGTTTGGCAGTTTCTTACAAAACTAAACATACTCTTATTACACACCACAGCAATTGCACTCCTTCGTATTTACCCAAATGAGTTGAAAACTTATGTCTACACAAAAACTTGCACATTAATATTTATAGCAGGTTTATTCATAATTGCCAAAACTTGGAAGCAACCAGATGTCCTTCAGGAGATGAATGGATAAGTAAACTGTGGTACGTCCAGACAATGAAATATTATTTAGTATTAAAAGGAAGTGAGCAATTAAGCCATGGAAAGACAGGAAGGGAGGCTTTAAAGCACATTACTAAGTGAAAGAACGTTATCTGAAAATGCTCCGTACTGTATAATACCAACTATATGATATTCTGGAAAAGACAAAACTAAGGGAACAGTAAATAGATCAGTTGTTGCCAGAGATTGGGGGAAGGAAAAGATGAAAATGTAGAGCAGAGATAATTGTTTATAAAAAACTTAATTTTTAGAGCAGTTTATTGTTCACAGCAAAATAGAGAGGAAGGTATACAGATTTCCCATATATCCTGGTCCCCACATATGCATAACTTCATCCACCGTCAACATCCCCACCAGAGTGACACATTTGTCACACTTGATAAACCTACACTGAGACGTCATCACCAAAAGTCCATACTTCACATTAGAGTTCACTCTTGGTGTTGTACATTCCAAGTGTATACAGTAGCCCCCCTTATCCATGGTGTTGCTTTCCATTATTTCAGTTACCAACAGTCAACCAAGGTCAGAAAATGTTAAATGAAAAATTTTAGAAATAAACTATTCATAAATTTTAAATTGCTAGTTGTTCTGAGTAGTGTGATGAAATCTCATGCTGTTTCACTCAATCCCACCTGGGACATAAATCATGCCTTTGTCCATTGTCTCTATGCTATAGATGCTCCCTGCTTCTTAGTCGCTTAGTAGCCATCTTGGTGATCAGATCATCTGTTGCACTATCACAATGCTTGTGTTTAAGTTGCCCTTACAGTAGCCTAACACTAGGTCACAATGCTTATATCATTCGTCTCACTTCCTCTTCTCACATAGGCCTTGTATCAGCTCACATCATCACAAGCAGAAGGGTGAGTACAGTGCAGTAATATATTTAGAGAGCGAGACAACATTCACATAACTATTATTATAGTATATTGTTATAATTGCTCTATTTATTATTAGTTGCTATTAATCTCTTACTGTGCCTAATTTATAAATTAATATTTTTCATAGGTATGTAATATATATATATATATATATATATATATATATATATATATATGAAAAAACATAGTATATATAGGGTTTGGTAACATCTGAAGTTTCAGGCATCCACTGGGGGTTTTGGAACGTACCCCTCATGAATAAGGGGGGACTGCTATAGTGCCATGTATTCACCATTATAGTGTCCTGTACAGTAGTTTCACTGCCCTAAAAAATCCTGTCAATGTAGGTTCACTGACTGTAACAAACGGATCAAACTGATGATGTACGCTGATAGAGGGGGAGGTTATGCATGTGTGGGAAGAGGGGTTTGGTAAAAGAACTCTGTAATTTTGTTCATTTTTGCTGTGGACCTACGAGGTCTGACAATTAAGTTTGTGAACTTGTGGCAACGATGTTGCTAATCTTTTTTGATATCAGAGGGATTATTCATTATGAATTTGTACCAACTGGACAAACAGTTAACCAAGTTTACTATTTGGAAGTGCTGAAAAGGCTGCGTGAAAAAGTTAGCAGAAAATGACCTGAACTTTTTGCCAACAATGCATGGCTCTTGCATCACAACAATGCACCAGTTCACACAGCACTGTCTGTGAGGGAGTTTTTAGCCAGTAAACAAATAACTGTATTGGAACACCCTCCCTACTCACCTGATCTGGCCCCCAATGACTTCTTTACCTGAAGATAAAGGAAATATTGAAAGGAAGACATTTTGGTGACATTCAGGACATCAAGGGTAATACAATGACAGCCCTGATGGCCATTCCAGAAAAAGAGTTCCAAAATTGCTTTGAAGGGTGGACTAGGCACTGGCATTGGTGCATAGCATCCCAAGGGGAGTACTTCGAAGGTGACCGTAGTGATATTCAGCAATGAGGTATGTAGCACTTTTTCTAGGATGAGTTTGCAAAGTTAATTGTCATACCTCACATAACAGCTCTAAAAAAAAAAAAAAAAAAAAAAAAAAAAAAATTAAGTATATTAAAAGAAAAATTGACCTAGGGTAATAAATATTATTGGTTGGCCAAAGCTTCAGTGACTGTTTTCTTTGGGAAAGCCTCCTTGATTAGCTATTCTTAAGTTTCATTTGTCTCAGATTCGAGTGCATTGACTCTGGTTTCCATTTGCTCTCATAGCTCTCAAGCTGCTAGAGCCATCTCCGTCTAATAGTCTCCTTGTTTAATGCTTTAACAGCATAGAGTTAAATTTGGGGGTATTAAATAGAGTCCTACTCATAACAAGCACCTTGAAATTGTATATTTCTTGTACTAAACTATACTATTGACTGCAGAATAAATTTGCATGCAAGTACAATAGTCAACAGAAAATCACATTGTTTTATGTGGATTCAGAATGCAATTTCCTTTCCATATGTAGTTACCTTAAAATTGTGCTTATTATAGATTTGTAATACGAGCATAGTAAATCCTCACTTAATGTGATCAATAGGTTCTTGGAAACTGCAACTTTAAGCAAAAGGACGTATAACAAAATCAATTTTACCCTAGACTAATTAGTATAAACAAGAGTTCCTACAGCATATTTCTGGTCACACACAAAAAAAAAAAAAAGAATCACCAAACTTCTAAATAAAGACCCAAATGTTTCTAATATTAAACATTGAAATATGTGCAAGCTTTACATATATTTAAGAAAGGTTAATAAAAACAAGTAAGAGTGATTTTCCAACTCACTTATCCCAGTTCAGGGTCGCAAGTGACTGGAGCCTCTCCCCGTGCTTAGGGCACAAGACGGGGAGACCCACTCTTGCCAGGATGCTCTTCCATCGCAGGGCCCCTCACACTCACCCCTACACTCACTCAGACCTGAACAATGGAGACAAACCAGTTCACCTCATGTGCACATCTTTGGGATGTAGAAGGAAACCGAGTACCCAGAGAAAACCCAGGCAGACACAGGGAGAATGTGACAACTCTACACAGAGAGTGACCCAAGCTGAGAATAGATTTTATTTTTCTCATCAACGTTATAATTAAACCATGTTGAAGAAACTACATTCCTTGAGGGCTTGCTGTCCTCAAAAAAGGGAGCTCTGTTTCAAAAGAGTGTCTATTTTATGCTTATACATGCAAACATCCAATGATTAGTTCATGTTATCAACATTTGACCAAGGCAAATTTGATTTAAAATGTTTTTATTCAAAATTAATGACTAAAGAAGCTCAAGTCATTAGAATATATGTTACAAAGAATGTTCTCTTTACATCTGTCATTTAGAATATGTAAATGTAAGTTAGGATCACAGCTGATACAAGGGACGCACCTGGAGCGCATGGCTCAGGGGACCACAAAGACTGTGCCACTGAACCCCACAGCACACCTATTACATAACACCACTCTACTAAGACCAGAAGACATCGCAGCCCTACCTAATACATAGAAACAAACACATGGAGGCAGCTAAAATGGGGAGACAAAGAAACATGTCCCAAATGAAAAAACAGGACAAAGCTCCAGAAAAAGAACTAAGCCAAACGGAGATTAGCAATCTATCAGATGCAGAGTTCCAAACACTGGTTATAGGAATGCTCAGTGATCTCAGGGAGAACTTCAACAATGAGATAGGAAGCATAAAAATGGAGATGGAAACCATAAAAAAGAGCCAGTCAGAAATAAAGGATACAATAATGGAAATGAAGAACATACTACAAGGAATCAACAGATTAGATGAAGCAGAGGATCCAACCAACGATGTAGACGATAAGGAAGCAGAAAACACCCAACCAGAACAGCAAAAAGAAAAAAGAATCCAAAAAATTGAGGAGAGTTTAAGGGCTCTCCTTAAACTCTATCCGGGACAATATCAAGCATACCAACATTTGCATTATAGGGGTATCAGAAGGAGAAGAGAGAGTGCAAGGAATTGAAAACCTATTTGAAGAAATAATGACAGAAAACTTCCCTAACCGGATGAAGGAAATGGACATACAAGCCCAGGAAGCACAGAGAGTCCTAAATAAGATAAACCAAAGAGGCCAATACCAAGACACATCATAATTAAAATGCCAAAGGTTAAATACAAAGAGAGAATCTTAAAAGCAGCAAGAGAAAAGCAGTTAGTTACCTACAAGAGAGTCCCCATAAGACTGTCAGCTGATTTCTCAACAGGAACTTTGCAGGCAAGAAGGGAATGGCAGGAAATATTCCAAGTGATGAAAAGCAACGACATGCAAACAAGATTGCTCTACCCAGCAAAGCTATCATTTAGAATTGAAGGACAGCTAAGGAGCTTCCCAGATAAGAAAAAGCTGAAGGAGTTCATCACCACCAAGCCAGTATTACAAGGAATGTTAGAGGGACTTCTTTAAGATGGGAGGGGGGTAAAAGGAGAAGAAATTAAGAACAAATTGGCTGTTACACAGTAGTCACGGGGATGTAGGGTATAGCATAAGGAATATAGTCAACAATATTGTAGTAACTAGGTGTGGTGCCAGATAGGTACTAGATCTATCAGGGTGATAGATGGGAATGGGGTTGGGGGCAGGGTGAAAAAGGTGAAGGTATTAAGAAATACAAAGTGGTAGTTAATACAGTATGAAGAATATAATCAACAATGTGGTAAAAATAATGTAAGATGCCAGATGGGCACTGGACTTACCAGGGGGATCACGTCATAGACTGTGTAGATGTCTGACCAATGCGCTATACACCTGAAGCTAAAGTAGAATAATACTGAATGTCAACTATAACTAAATATATAGGTATATATAGTTACAGGATGTGGAGTACAACATAGGGAAGATAGTCAATAGTACTGTAACAGCTATATAAGATGTCGGAGGGGTAGTAGCTTGGGGGGTCGGTTATTACTTTATGAGGGGTTTAAATGTCTAACTATTACGTTGCTCTGTACACCTGAAACTAAAAAAAAAAAAAAAAAAAAAAAAAAAGAAATCACAGTTGATAGTAAATAACAGAGCAGAAGACCTAGTACTTCCTGTCCAGAGGGTGTTACACCAGGTCTAATGTAAGGCAAAGGGAACGTCTTGTAGGGTTGACCAACTGTCTTAATTAAAAGCAACCCTTTAATCATTGGTAAAGATAAAGAGGGAACAGAAGAAAAGAAAAAAATGACTGATTTTGCCCCGTTTTGTGCTTAACTTTGATGGCATCTCATTAAATAAAATAAATTCCAAAGTCCTTAGCATGTCTTGCTAGTTCTCTAGGAATAACTGATTCCTAGGTTGCATTGCCAGGCAGGATTCCCTAGGTTCCAATTTCACAAAATTACTCAAATTCTCCAGACTCAGTCTTTGCTTTCAAGCCTCAGTGCCTTTGCTCATGTTAGTCCCGCATTTTAAAATGTCATCCCTTCAAGATCTAATGCATCAGACAGTCTGGCTGCAAAGCTTTCCCAGATCATATTCCATTCTTCAATTGAAATGTATCTTTTTTTATGCCTCCTGTATTACCAATGCATTATATATATATATGAGCACTTATCACGTTCTGCCTAAAGTGGCAATTAGCTGAGACTGTCCTATCTGCTTTGTAGGGCTGTAATCTGAGAGCAGTGAGCACATCTTATTCACCTGTATGCTCCAGAACACCTATTGCAATGCCTACCACGTAAAAGAATCCTAGAAATTTAAGCTCAGAGTTGGAAAGAAACTTAAAGATCAAATAATAATTGTCATCAAGTGTCAAGAAATATTTGATGCAAGAATGATGGAGGAAATATGGATGGGAAAAGAACATTAGATAGGGCAATAATAATAATAAATAGTAAGAACTTATGTGCCACACAATTCCAAGCCCATTGTCTCATTTAATTTTCACAACACTTCAACAAGGTACGTATTGGTGTTATTCTCACTCTAACGGAGAAGCAAACTGAGACAGAGAGGGTACCTTGCCCGAAGTTGAGCAGTCAAGGAATGGTGAAGCTCGAATTCAGACCCAGGCAGTTTGGCTCTAATGTCCATACTTGTCAGTAAAATACGGTTCGGCAAAGGAACACTTCACGCAAGGAGTAAGAACCTTCAGGAATCGGTAAATGCAATGTACTTTCCATCTTTGCTAACCTTTCGTGCCCGCACTAAGTACACTGGGTGTAATTATCTTGAAGTTAAAATCCTTGCCCCAAATGGTCAATGTTCACATAATGATATAAAACATCCATATAACATGACATTTTCAGAAAGCGCCTTTCTGTGATTTTAAAGCACATGAAATTTAAATCCCCATGAAAGCAACACATTTGGTAACCAGCCCAAGCATTGAAGTCACAATAGAGAAAACTCAGTGAATTTAATCAAAAGCATGTACCCAGCTCTCAGGGCCACTTTGGGAATGCTTACTAGAAAAAACACATGTAGCTTTCATTTTCTATCATCTGGCCCTCACGTGGCCCTTGTTTTTTTCTGCTTCATAATAATTCAAAGCACATTGCCTGTAGGAACAATTTTTTAAAGACTACTTTTTTTTATAACTTCCATGCTAGGCATATATTTCAAATTTTCCCATTCCAATGAATGCTCCATAAAATATCTTTAGACTATTGAATCTGATAGCTTATTATTTTTCATTTTTAATCAAAATGGAATAACACTGAATATTGATGTCAAGTACATTCTCTGTGATCATAACAGGGACAAGCTGTTCAGTCTATTTGACTTTAGAGAATGTATGGGTCACTTCAGCTTTCAGAAACCTCCTTAAAATCAGCCCAGTATAAGAAATATTTGAGGGCTTGCCCGGTGGCACAGGCGGTTGGAGTGCGTCCTCTCAACCACAAGGTTGCTGATTCGACTCCCGCAAGGGATGGTGGGCTACGCCCCCTGCAACTAACAACGGCAACTGGACCTGGAGCTGAGCTGCGCCCTCCACAACTACGATTGAAAGAATAACAACTTGACTTGGAAAAAATCCTGGAAGTACACATTGTTCCCCTTCCTCCAATAAAAAAAAATCTAAAACAGAAATATTTGACAAGGAAACAAAACATGTCCTCCGTTCGTACGCACTTTACCCTGATTCCCTGCCTACCACTCACTGTGTTAGGCCCTTGTCTGGAGCTCCTTTCACATTATAATCTAAGAAAATGTTCCTACCTGTGTTCCCCCTTCTATTTCTTGCTTATCATCTCTTCATCAAGTGGCTTTACAGTGCCTCCATTTCCTGGGAAAAACAGATTTCTCCTTTCAATCATATTACGAAAACCATGACTGATTTAGAGCTTAAAGATCTACCCTTCCTGCATTTTAACAGGAGGAGGGGGAAAAAAGAAATACTCTGACAGGATTAGACCCAAATTCTTAAGGCTCTGGAATTTCAGGCATCAGCTAGCAGATAGCAGAAAATATCTGGGGACATTCAAGCATCTCACCCTTAATAATATATCCTACAGATGAGCACCTCGCCCGCTTAGATAGGCCAGCGCTACTACCTATTTTTCATGACCCTTCAGGATTCTTCCTGTTTCTGTTGGGGAACTGGAAATGTGGTGTAGCCTAAAGAGGCCAGGGTGGAGAACCTCAAGTCCAATGTCACTGCTTATTAGTAGCTCCAGCCTCAGTTTCCCCATTCTTGGGCACGGTGTGGGTGGTTATTTCATTCATTCAACCCATGTTTATAAAGCTCCAACTGTAAAACGAGAATAATAATACCATCTCATAGGGCTGTGGTGAGTTTTCAGCGAGTTTGCACATGTAAAAACATTCAGCACAAGACCTGTGGCACTCAGTAAATGCTAAAGTATTGTTAAATATCTATAAAGTCATGTGGAATTCGATCGCTAAAGAAATTGCCCCACAACTTCTTGTTTATACAGGCTTGTTTTACTCTTCCTGGGTTTTCATTAGTCTCTCCCACTAAGATGACAGGGCTCCAGATGTTGTTTCTCCTTTCTCAAATTACATAACACCTTTGACGTCTCACTTTCAATCAGGACTAATAGGCTCTAATTGCAGACATTATCGATGCGAATGCAGCTACTTCTTGATAAATGAGCTGCCGGCACAGGGTCCCTGCCACAAAATGTAGATGAGCACAGGGAAAGCAGTGTCACTCCCCAAATCACTTTTGGCACCCAGGACTCAGCTGATGGCAGCTGGCAGTCTCCTTGTTTGAGGACACATGGCTTTTCCAGCCACTGATGGTCATCAAACAATACACTCTAATGTTATTCTACGGTTTGCTTTTGCAAAGAGATCCTTTCTAAAATAGTCCGATAGATTCATTTCCAAGCCACTGGCAAACATAATCACATAGTGTAAACAGAATAATAGAACATTTTGGTAGCACTCACATTTTCTGGGATGAAATTAGGAGAAAACAAAAGACTGTATTTTGACTAAAGCTTGACAATGAAAGTTTCCAGGATCAGAGGGCAGACACACACATAACTTCCGAGTGAGATTGTTCTTTTCTGTACAAGAATTTTGAGTGAATCCTTTGATTAACATTCACACTAAAACTTAAACATCATCATTATCACAGAATTTATTCTACAACTGTTTAAAGCTTAAGCATTTAACCTCTCAACTTCCCCATCATGTTAATATGTCACAGATGATTCTAAATAAATAGAATGGCCAGGAATGTACTTGGTTTGAACCAAGTACAACAAACTCAACCATCACTGAACTTGGGGGGGGGGGGGGAAGAGAAAGTAATGCATTTGATCAAGTTCACTTTAGAGAATGTGGACAGCATCGAGGAGAGCAGTCAGAATCAGAAAAGGAAAAGCTCTTGCATTTTCCCTGCTGAATTTGGAAATTTCTAGTCAGGGAAGCCAACTTTTCTGCAAAGCCTCTCCGACCATGAGAAGGTGATGTTGTCCCTGGAAGATCCACCTACCTCCAGCCATACTAGTCTTATTTCAATTCCTCCAACTCATTCAGTTTTTTCTCACTTCAGAACCTTCCCATTTGCCATTCTCTCAATCTAGAACATTCTCCACACCCTCCCCCACCAAGCTAACTCCTGCTATCCTTCAATTTCAACTTAAATGTCACTCCCTCATAGTTATCATCTCAGACACAGTGTCCCCCAAACCCTGGTTTCCTTCCTTCACATTCTTAAACTATCACTAGTGCCCCATCTTGCCCACCTCCTTTGTAATGCTCTTCACACTTGTCATGATTTTGTAGCGTGGCTCTTTCCCATGGCTTAATATAGTCCATATGACTGAGACCAGGTGTAATGCGGGAACTCAGCTCCCGCACCTCGCACAAGAATGCAGAATATGGTGAGGCCGAAAAGGAACACCAATGGAACCATAGATGGGGGGTTCCTACCTCTATACTCACTGGCGGCTGGGTTGGAGATACAGGAAGCAGGATACACACGATCCGCAATCCGCCGGCTGCTTCTCTGCCAACCACACTTGCTAGCCATAATCCGCGCTTGCTAGCGTAGCCACAGCAGTTATATCAGTGGCTAATGGCTAACTCGTTACAGCTGACGGCCAACTAGCCACAGCTGACGGCCATCTACTACCCGAGCCAGCACCTTTCTACATGAGGCTGACAGCCTGGAAACTGCTCTCTGGGACTCTGTCCCTACACCAGATCTTCTTTTCTTTGTGTCCGTTAACACTTAACATGGGGCCCTGTTAACATTTTAGGCACTTGATAAATATTTGTTGAAGTAGTTGATTAACATATGAATAAATAATTTCAGGCATTTTGATGTCCTTTTATAGAATGAACTTACATTGGTACCAGAAGACAGTTGCTTTTGGAAACATGACATCATAGAGCTTTCACAGTCTCTCCCATGGAGTATTCCATGGCCTGACACCCAGCTGAATAAATGGGGCCTAAAAGATAAAAATGACATCAAAAGGCCCACCTTTTGTACTGGGCTGTTTCTGCACCCATTAGCAAGACTAAGTAAGTTGTTCTTCATTTAGAGCATAGTTTATTAAAGCAGATACACTGTCCATTTGTCCCTTTCTAAAGAGCTGAAGGAATACAAGAATCTATACCTTAAAAGAAAAAACAGACGAGACTATAAACTAACAGTAAAAATACAGAAGTTTCACATACAAGGAAAGTTGTCATCGAGGTTAGATGGAAAATTAGCAGAATATACAAGGGTCACTAATTTTCATGGTACAGATTGCATCTAGGTCCCCTCTAGACTGTGTAACAAGACCACTGCGTCAGAAAGTCTTCTCCTTACTGGGCGGTGGGAGTGGGTGGGGGGAGTGAAAATACAGAAAAAACTTGCCCTAAAAATCGGACTAGTGATATTGTCTCCCTCTATATAGACCAGTCAGAATACTTAGAAACTGTTGTTCCAATGAACATACTGTCCTTTGCATTGTGGCTGTTACTGGATGTGAGAGGCTACACTACGATAACAAATAAAACCTGAGATCTTAGTGGCTTAATACAAGTTCTTTTCTCTCTCTTGTCCCATGCCTCTTCCATCTTGGGGTCTCACCTTCTACCGACTAAAAGTTTAGCCAGAATTTTAGGGGAAGAAATCAACCCAGAAGTAAAACAGTTTACTTCTACTTACATTCCATTGGACAGAATTAGTCACCCGGTGACCCTAAGTGTGAGCGAAGATGAGAAATGAAGAGGAACACGTGGATATGGGAATGAACTGTTACTTCCACAGTCTAGTGTGGTCCTATCAAGCAGTTTTGAGTTTTGACACATGGTCTTGATGATTTAGCTAAAAGGATTGTTTCCTTTATGATAATTGGGTTTAGCCCAGACATTTTTAAAATATACGCTCAGAAAACCTAAAGCTTTGCTTTCATATTCTTTGTCACTGTACTCCAGACTATTTTTAAGGTATTGTGTCACTTATTTATTTCTACATAACCAAGTACCTCAAAATTAGTAGCTTGAAGCAGCAAACATTATCTCCCAGTTTCTGTGGATGAGGAATTTGGATGTGGCTTAGCTGTGTACCTTTCTTTGGCTTAAGATTTTCATGAGCTTTCAATGACACCATTGGCTGGGGTAAGGACACTTCTGAAGGTTTGATTAGAGGAGAACGTGCCCTCCCGTGGTTACTGGTAGGATTCAGGTCCTCACAGGTGGTCGCACTGAGGGCATATTTTCCTCCTTCGCTGTGGGCTGGACGTCTCTGTCAGTTCCTAGCTTTAAGTGTGTCTCCATAGGGCAGTTCACAACATAGTACCGGTTTCCCTCCAAGCAAGTGAGCAAGAGAGTACAGCCAAAGATGGAAAACACCGTCTTTTGTAACCTCACCTCAGAAGTGGCAGTCATACGTGTCATATACTGTTCATTAGAAGTAAATCACTACGTCCCATCCACGTTCACGGGGAGGAGATTCCATGTGAGGCAGGGCCATCTTGGAGCCTGCTGGCCCCGGGTGTTCTTCCAGCCCTCTGATTGTTGGTTACCCTATTTCAACTCTTTTATTTTGTTTCTTATTTTCTTTTCAAGTTTAGGCCAATTGGGTCACTTTGGTGCTGTGATGCAAATAACTTTCAGAACTTTGGGTTTAACATTCTTCTCAGGCCATAAATTTGAACATGTCCTGTACCTAATGGAAATAGTGAAGACTCAGTCTATGAACGGTGTAGTAGAGTTGTACAGTCATCTAAAACATAAGAAGTATAGCTGTTCTTCCAAAACATAAGAAGTATAGCTATCTAGTACTGTGTTATGGTATGTGTACTTTTCTAGTTAATCCCTTATATAGTCTTGCTGATTTTTTAAAAATTCCATCTGATTCTGCTCTGTCAATTAAAGTATCTTTGGATAAGTGAAATAGCCTATTAGCAAAATTGAATGGAAGCATGACAGTTCATCAGCAATGACATTTCAACGATATGTCCACTCACAGAAAATATTGTTACCTGTATGAGAAGGTAGATTATATGGAGTAACAAATAACCTCAAATTTTAAGTGGCATAAAACTACCAAGTTTCATTTCCTGCGCCTACACCAGGTCCTTTAGAGCTGGGATACAGGGAATGGGAGGGAGAGGGCATTTGCTCACTGTTATTGCTATGAGACTCAGGCTGATTGGGGAATACCACCCCGAATGTCGATCATCATGCCAGAGGAAGCAGAGTGTTCTGGAAAGGTTTGGCCCAGAAGGGACAGGCATCATTTCCACTTTCAATTCAGGGGCCAGAATTACGGACATGGCTTCCCAACCACAAGGAGTCAGGAAGTCCAATGTTTTTCATGTGCTCAGAATGGGGCAGAACCAGAAATATTTGCAAACAATGTTAATGACAGCCTTCATGCTAAACCTCATCAAATATCACTATAAGAAAGTATTTTATCTTCATTTCCAACTTGAAAATCAAATAATCCTGTTGCTATATTCAAATTTGCGTTTATGTAATAATAACAGTTCATATTGCTTCTTAACACCCTATATGTTCTTGGAACTGCCATCCAAACTCCTTGGGCCTTCCGGTCCCAGGTGTAGGTTTGATGAATTCTAGACATACTTGCTTCTGTCACCAGTAATTTCAAATTGAGCATCATCAGTATTTGTGCAAAGTCTGGTAACTGGGCCCAGGGTGTTTCTTTTGTGTTTCTTAATATCTAAATTAAGAAATCACTGGCTTTTATATGTTTTCTGAATTCTAAAATCTCATATGACGTATAAATTTTGAGCTATATCAACCACCACAAGAGCTAACTAGCTTCGAATTTATTTTAAAATGCATACAGTTGCAATCCCTGAGAATTTTGACAATAATATACAGTTGTGTGTAAAGTATAAAAATATACTTCTCTTTTTGGAAGGGGGTCAATTGTATGGTGTTGGATAGTAACTAGATATTTGGTGGTAAAGAATTTTACATAACTTTTATTACAATATATTTTTATAATTGTTCCATTTTATTACTAGTTACTGTTACTCTCTCACTGTGCTATTTATAAATTAAACTTTGTCATAGGTATGTATGTATAGGAGAAAAACATAGTGTATATACAGTTTGGTACCATCTGTGGTTTCAGGCATCCTCTGGGGGACTTGGAATGTATCCCCCACCAATAAGGGCGAACTATTGTAATAATCAGTCTTGGGAAAAATTATCAGAGACTGAGAAAGCTCAAATTATTATTTTTCTCTGCTACCTAAAACAAAAAAGTATAGAACTCAGACCTCACTATAAGCAAACCTGAAATCCAGAAATTAGTGTTTATTACTTTACTTCCATATTCATGGGTAAAGAGTTTCGGGAAACAAGAGACCCAAGATTTTTGTAGGGGAAAGAAAATCCCTTTTTTAAAAAAGATTGAACTTTAACTCTTGAGTATATCTCCTTACATGTTTCAGATCAAAGCTGAGAATATGATCTATATTCAAATCCATTCAAATTCATAAGGATTTCTTGGATGTCTGTTATATGGAAAATGTATGGGCTGGTACTGTGTTTCCCTGAAAATAAGACCGAGCCGGACCATCAGCTCTAATGCATCTTTTGGAGCAAAAATTAGTATAAGACCTGGTATTATATTATATTATATTATATTATATTATATTATATTATATTATATTATATTAAGACCTGGTCTTATATTAAAATAAGACCGAGTCTTATATTAATTGTTGCTCCAAAAGACGCATTAGAGTTGATAGTCCAGCTAGGTCTTATTTTCGGGTAAACACGGTAGGAGTAGGTTATTAGGAGATGGAAGAAAGCTAATAGATCCACAATGGCAACAGTATTTAGAGATGACATATCACAATATCATAAACTCTTATAAATTATGATTGCCTAAGGGGCCGGATATAAACCCCATCTTTCAGATGTGAGCAATCCAAAATTCCTAATAACCAAGCCAGATCTATTCTAACGTTTATTTTTAAAATTTCTTTGGGGGAAAAATATGTCAGTAAGCAATTTGTAACATAAAGTCAAATGTAACAGCATTTTTAACCTACATAAGAGAAGAATTTTCAAGGACTCCAGCAACATTTATTAAGTAGCAACCATAAGTGTCAATTAACAACAAGTCTTATCTCTCTATTAAAGCTGATTCAGCAGGATCTACATTTTGGTAAGATAATTAGCAATTTATTCAAAATAACAACGGGAGAGCATCAGACATTTTGAATTTTTAAAAAATTCATTGTTTCGATTTTTCTTCTAATGCACCTTGTCTCTCCTTCCTGTGACTTTGGATTGGTGAGGTGTTATCGGTGCAGAAGAAATTTTTAAACACATATTGAGTCTTTCAGTTACCAATTCACCAAGAACTTCTGCAATAGGAAACCTTCAATTAAATAGCCAAGTCAAGAGTGCAAAATGAAATCCTGTTCTGCCATCTAGAGGACACACACTAACTGCCTAGAAAATAGTCTAACTCTTAATGGCTCTTGAAGCTTAAAATAAACAGAAATATTCTGTTAAAAGGGTGTGTGTGGTGGGGGAGATTGTGAGAGAGATTCTTTATTTTTCTCTATGACACTATCAGATTTCACCACACACAGAGAAGAAAATAACTTACTTTTAAAAGCACTTTTATTGTGTCTATATGAGATGGATGTTAGCTGAACCTATCATAGTAATCATTTCACAATGCATGTAAATCAAACTGTCGTGCTGTACACCTTAAACTTCCACAGTGGTGTATGTCAATTAAAATTGAAGGGAAAGTCTACTTTATTAACTAGTAGGAAAGCAGTAAATCTATTGAATCTAGTGCATGAAATTAGCATAATAATTAAACTTTGATCTTATGTAGGTCACGGAAATTGTTTCATCTCTTGACTCATCTGTGCATACTGAGCAAGAGGCCTGTGGAGACATTAGGAAGCTGGGATGTATCATAGAAAGCATGTTATGTTCAAAGAACAGAGTTAATTATGCTTTCAGTTTATCACTTTTGATGCTGTAAACATTAAATGACACGGATTTTTTCTTTTCAAAAAGCTTACATGTGAGAGAACGAAAAATTACATAAAAGTTCCTATTTGAAAGATTAAAAATGATAATCGATTAAAAGCACTTTTTAAAAAACTGTGGATTTTACATATATATACCAAGTTGGAGTTTTGCCCCCTCGACAAATTTACTGGCCCCATCCAGCTTCCATGGCCTTGGCCCCTTGCAAGGCTGAGCCCTGCCGTGGCTACACCCCTAAGAATGCTGCCCTGGCCACCACCTGGCCCCCTTCATTGTGACCTGCCATGGGGTGATCAGTTATTTTGGGAACTCAGGGTTGATCTCACCGGACTCAATCTGTCAATCTTTCAAATGTGTCTGATGATGTGCTAACTTGACGTTCCCCTAATGACTAACCTCAGAATTCCTCAGCAATTCATCAGATTTTGAGATATAAGCTCTCGCAGCATTACTTGCGTTCGTCTTCCAATGTTATGCCCACATTTCAACTCCTCTGGAGTTACGTGTTAAATGGCAAATGACAGGAAAAGGAGGAGGAAGAAGAGGAGGAGGAGAAAAAAAAGAACAAGAAGAAACAATAAGACGAACAAGGAAAACAAAAAGAAATAAATTCTTCAGCTTATTCTGTGACTTGGGTTTACTGACTCACTTCTTCCCAGCACATAGCAAGAAGCACAGGGCAGGAGAGAGAAAGAGAAAGAAAGGAAGAGGAGAAAGAAGAGAAGCAGAAGGAAGAAGGGAACGAAGAGTAAAGACAAGAATGAGAAAGAAGCAAAGAAAACGAAAAGAAATCCTAGAGCCTCTCTCATTTGCTGACTAGATGTTTTACTGTTAATGTTTCAGCTTAAACTATCTTTTTTGTGATTGTTTTCACTGAAATTTTCAGTCCCACACTTCAAGATTTTCTAAATGACCTGAGCTGATATATACCTCCTGTTAAGCTGCATTATAAATTGCAATGTGCCATTTTGCATGTACAAAGTAGTACTTGCTTTTCAAAGTATATTAAAACATAATATGTATAAAAAGAAATCAGGAAACACGTGGCCATCCCTATAATCAAACAACTTTATAACTGAAAGGGACAGTCACAATAGTCTACTTCCACGTCCTCATCTTCAGTAGAAGAAACCGAGGCTCAAGATCACACTTCCGTTACTGGTGTTTCAACTACAACCCACGTTGTCTACTCTTAAGCACAATTTGTTCTTCACTTCATTTATCCATTTATTGGACAAGTATCGAACGCGCGCCTACTATGGGCTAAGCATTGTGATAGGCGCTAAGGGGGGAAATGCCACATGAAAAAGGCACAGTCCCTGCTCTCTAAGAGGCGGCAGTCTGCTGGGGATGAAACATTAATCAGAGTCACATAAAATTGTAAAAGTCCAGGGGCCTAAGAAAGAGTTTAATGGGAGCAGGGCTTGGTCTGATCTAGGAGATCAGGTACAACTTCTCTAAAGAAATTATTTTCAAACAGAGATCCAAAGCAGAAGTAAGTGTTACCTAAGCAAAGCAGAAGGAAAGAACATTCCTGGGAGTGTAAACAGCACTTGCAAAGGCCTTGAGAAGGGACGAAGCATGAGGCTTTTGTGGAACTAAAAGATCAGAGAGCAGGAGGTGGATTTGCATAGGCTTCCTGGGGTCTACTCGTTGGGAGACTAGGAGACCACGTGACAGACAGTGCGCAAGCCTTGAAGAGTTTGAGATGATGAGTTAATCAGATTTACATTTTTGAGAGATTGCTCTGATCCAGTGACAGAAAGGAGGCAAGAATGCACTGTGCACGAGACCAATTAACAGGCCATATGACAATAGCTTGTACTACAGCAGTGCCCTGGAGATAGAGAAGTCCCATCGGATGGTGGCCCATGTTAGCAGTGTCTCCTGGAGTCGCGCAGCACACTGCCTGCCCTGTCATACTTGGCCGTCCTGGAGGAGGGAACATACTGGAAGCCTGGAGGAGGAAAATCATATGGTGCTATAGACTGAATGTTTGCGCCCTCACAAAACTCATATGTGATGGTATTAGCTGGTGAGGTCTTCGGGATATGATTAGGTCATGAATGGAGAGCCCTCGGGAATGGGATTAGTACCCTTATAAAAGGGACCCCAGAGAGCTCCATCACCCCTTCTGCCATAAGAAGACACTATTTGTGATGTAGGAAGCCGGCGTCACCAGACGCCAAATCTACCAGGGCCTTGATGTTGGACGTCCAGCCTCCAGCACTGTGAAAAGTGAATGTTTGTTGTTTGGACCAGCCAGTCTGTGGCATCCTGTTATACCAACTTAAAGGGGTTCTGTGTTGGGGTCAAAATGGTGGATACATGGTTACGCATTTGCCAAAACCCATAGAACAGTGCAACACAAAGACTGAACCTTAATGTAAACTACGGACTTCAGTTAACTATAATGTATCAGTATTGGTTACTCAATGGTAACACATGTACCACATTAATGCAAGAAGTATAGGGGAAATTGTGGGGCTGGGGTGGGGAAAGGGAGTAGTCAGGAACTGTCTATACTTTCTGCTCAGTTTTTTAAACCTAAATCTGATTTTAAAAATAAAGTTGATTAACTTAAAATGTTCCTGGGAAGCATCAGGGTAGCCCTCTAATTGGCAATAAATAAATAAGAAAGCAAAAATTATTTTCTATGGAAGTAGGATGAAAAGAGGACAGGATTTTTTTATTTTATTTTTATCTTTTATAAATAATTCATGAAAAAAACTATGGTATAGATATCCCACAAGAAATTTTCCTTGCAGGCTTTTGGTTTTAGTAAACAGCCCAATATCTGATTGTACAAGCTGGACAACTAAAGGTTATTTTGATACCAACACAGAACCCCCCTCTTATATCCAATTGATCAACATCCCTATCTGTCTTGGTCCTTTCAGGCCGCTATAACAGAATGGCATAGACTTCGGTGGAACACAGAGATTTTTACGCCAGTAAAATTATTCTGTCTGATCCTAAAATGGTGGATACATGTCATAATACAGTACTTTTGTCCAAACTCATTTGGCATTAACATCCACTGCTACGGAGGATTTCACCATTCAGTACAATTTATCAGTGCTGAATTGTTTAGATTCTCTTTGTTTTCCCTTATTAGCTCAGATTTGAGCAATCACTACCCACAGGATCCAGGACATCAAGGGGATGGATGGGAGATCAAAGTCTTTCTTTGTTAGATTTTTCCCAATCACAACCCTGGGCGACCCGTCACTGGGGAGTCCTGTGGGTTCTTTGGGGACCAGCTGCAGCTCTAAACCCACCCTGGGAAACCTTTGGAGGTGGAAGATGTCTTAAGTAGGCTGCCCTATTCATGGCTTGCTTAATAAAGCCAATTAGATCTTCACATTTACTCAGTTAAATTTTAACACTTCAAACATGTAGTTTAAGTGTTAATGTGTTAATATCTGCATAAAGCTGTTAAAACACAGGCAGGAGGAAACCTTATTGAATTTGGGTGTTTATCAGAAGACATCAGTATGTTCAGCTGCTGAAGTCCTATAGCGTAGAACTCAAATTGAGATGATGAAAATTCCTAACACTCTATACAAAATTTGTAAGTTTGCACACGTGTAATTTTTCAGGGTAACCTTCCATTTTACTCTCAGGGGGATGACTGGGTGTCCTGCAACAGAACTCAGTCTGACACCGTCTAGAGACAGCATCAGACCCCACAAGTTAAAGGCTCAGTCCATGTAACTGACCTCCTCCCCACTTACGATACCAATTGAAAATCTTCATTTGTGCTTTTCTGACTGGCTACACATTGCAGGTTTCCACAACCCCCTTCTTGGGTTTGATTACTTGGCTAGAGTGGCTCACAGAACTCAGAGAAACATTTACGAGTTTATGAGAAAGAATATTACAAAGGATACAAAAGAACAGCCAGATGGAGAGGTACACAGGGTGAAGTCCAAAGGGTCCCCATGGAACCGGGGTGACCACCCTACCAGCTTTTGGGTGTTTTACCAACACGGCATCCAATCTCGTTCAAGAGTTTCCATGGAGCTTAATCAGCAACACCCCACCCCCTACCTTCCCTTCCCAGGGGTTGGTGGGTGGGCAGAAAGTCCCAACTCTCTCATAACTTGGTCTTTCCGGTGACCAGGGGACAAAGACCAAACACAGTCCCCCTTAGACCCACTTAGACTGCTTTCCTACTGCCCAGGGACTCCCCTTTCCTGGCAAATGTACCTTCTGCTAGGCCCATTTGTTTGGACGAGAGAGAGTACCTGACTCAATACCGGTAAATAAACAATTTCCCTGGGGAATGTGGAACTGCAACTAAGAACTTAATGATAATCTGACTTCTCCCTGTACAAAGACAAAAATGTAAGAGCTATTGGATTTGGGCATTATCTTCCATGTAGACTAGAAAACAGAAAAATCCAGTGCAAACACTGAGAAAGAGAAGATATGGAGAGAGATAACTTCCTTGTTCCCCTCAGACTTCCTGGGTGGCGGCCCCACCTACTCCAGAAATCCAGCTGAATCCTGACCTTGGGTTCCATGTGCACCCACCACCTCACCCTTACAATAAAATTTGCTCTCTTTGTTAAATTAGATGGGTTTCTATCACTTGCACCAAAAAGACTGTTAAAACAGATTTTATCTTGAAAAGGAAACACTGGGTTCATATCATATTGTAAAAGTAATTATTTATTATGACAAAAATAAAACTGTTGACTGAAAACAAATGAATGTTACACTGTATTGCACCATGATTGCAAATGAGTCAAAACCTGTCTAAAAGATGAACATTCCAGAGCAAACAGCAACCTTTTACTCAGCTTTGTAGACATGCAAGCAACCCATTATAACATATTTGCAGAAATAAAAAATCCTAAGCAGCAGCAACCTAAACTTAACATATAAAAGAAGCATTTTATGACAGTAATGAACCTATTAAGTATTTAAAACATATGTTAAACAACCCCACCATCAGAAAAACATGCTTTGAACCATTTTCAAGAAGTGATGATGTGAATTCATTAAGTAATTTGTTTGATTTAAAAAGAAAATGCTTATACATTGGACCAATAGCACACATTTCAGTTGCTTGGTTGGGGTTAAAAAGCATAGTCTGTGGCATTAAAGACATTTTTTTTTTTTTTTTTTTTTTTCTGTACAACCAGGGGGCCCACACAGAGATCCCATGAATAATTCTGGCCTTCTTGCTGATTAGCTAAGATATTGTTACAGCTTTTGAAGAAAGCCTGAAGGTTCAAGAACAACAGTTTGTACTTAAATCTTAAGAAATGAACATAAATATAAATACAGACACTTTTGTTTTACATTCTGAAGCAACAAGTATGTTATGAGTCTGCTGTTTCCTCTTTAATGCTCTCAAGCACCAATTTACATTAAGATGGCAACGTGTGATTATATATTCATTATATTATGATTAGAATAAATGCAACAGCAAGGCTGTAACTGCTTTTAGTTTTTGTTTTATTAAACCACGCTCTGTGCAATAGATGAATAGGGTAAAATTTATAACTATTACATAATTGGAAAAAATTATAACCACCATTTTATTTCCCACTCTTAATGAAATAGCAGCTAAGCTTTATAACCAAAAGTAAAAGTTTTTATAACTACGCTGAACAGTTTACTCCAAGAGAACAAAATAGGGGCTGTAGAGTCCCTGAATTTCCTGAGGTAAAACGTAAGATGAAAATGATTCTAGTCTCTTGTGAATAGGGCCGAAATATGCAAGTAAATTATACACAACCAAGATCAACTGACAGTCATTTGATATTTTACCAACACTGATGGAAATACATTCACAGTATAATATAATCAATCTAATTTTAGGGCTTTCCTTCCCCTTATTTGATATTAAACTAATTAAAAACTGAACAAGCACTTGTCTGTTGCTCTAATGAAGACAATGAGTGGATCTACTACACTGGGTTAGACCCGCTGGTGGTAAAGAAGAGTAAAACAAAACAAAATGTCCAAGGAATCCTACCTCTTTAGTTATGAATTTTACATCTTTCCAATACAGTTTGGGTGAAGAGGGTATTTATGGGAGTATGCACCACCCCACAAACTTGAGCAAAGCACCTTATGGATTGAAAAATGAGGTACATTTTAAATTAAAATTTTACAAGTTTGTGCAAGAGAACATTTCCATTCCTTTAGAACTTTGTTTTCTACTTCAAAAGATATACATGGCATTTATTATTTCTCCATTTCTAGGTGAAAATGTATATTACTGGTTGTAAAAAAAATCCAAAACATGCCTCCCAAATTCTAGAAACCTGATCAGTCTTCAGTCCTTTAGCCACATTAAAAATAATATAGGCCCCTCCAGGTCTACAGTAAAAGACTGTGTTTTCTATAATTTTAAGTACTCTAAATGGGGGGAATTCACTGTTTTTATTTACATTTTCTATTAATATTTTAAAAAGTTTTCTACCCCATGTTTATCTTTATTATCAAGTGTTTTGACTTGTTTCTAGGTATGCCTCTATACCTCTCCAAACTAATATTTCTCAAACATTTTACCAAACCATATACATTTAAAGCTGATTTTACGTCTGTTGACGAGAATATTTTTTCTTAAGTAATTCAAAATGAAGACGTTGAAAATACATATTTTTTATTGGTCACCTGGAACTATTTAGCTTTGGCCACCTGGAACTCTTAAAAACTACTTATTGGGAATCTGACTTTTGGATTTCAGTCTTTACAGTAAAGCTAATTAAATAAGGATGAGACATTACTGAAAAAACTAACCTTGAATATAAACTACAATCAGATTTATACAGACGTTTGTAAAATATTGACATTCTGGCTGCATTATCCTTTCAATGCTGCAAAGTCAAACAGAACTGCAGTCTGGGATGACATCTAATAAAGCCAATAAATACTGAACTAACCAACCACTTCTAATTAGTAAAAACTAGGAAAATAAGCATGATAATTCTTTAGAGGAGGGTATTTCCAACAGAGGCTGTTTTATAAGCAGTTTAATATCATTTTTTCTTAGCAATATGGCTTATTTTCTCTTTTCCATTGTCATTAGATATTAGCTCAATTTAGGTTAAGTAGCAGTTACTAATTGACACTTTTCTTGGTTATAGTCATATAGTAAATGAAATGATAAAGAGGTGGGAATCAAATATTAGATAAAAATGAATTTAATTTCCCGTTACGTGTATTTTTTTTGTTTTTCAATTGAAATATAAAGTATGAAGATTCAGGATTTCAAAACCAAATGCCATCTTGGAGTTCTAGCTTGCTTAAATTCCTCAGTATGCGAAAAAAAAAACAGGAAGGCCACGAACAGTAAGTGTCTAAGGTCAACTAGACACGTAATTGTCAAATTAAGTTTCAAATCAATTTCTTTAGATAGCTAGCCCAATATTCTACTAGATATAAGTTCCCATGCTGTATCTTGAAATGACTTTACCTTGATATAATATCAAAGATCATTTAGAATTGAACTGAGTATGAAATGTTTTGGATCCAAAGCCATAGATGAAAAGTTAGACTCACGAAGATGGTCTTCAAAGACAAATGTCAATGGAATTTATCCATCTATAGGCATAATAATAGCATACATTTTTTTCAACTGATAAGGTTTCACATTAAAAATTAAATGAGTGGTAGTCAGAAACAATTCCATTCCTAATTTATCCCAAGATACAACACTGAAAAGATTTTTTAAATTAAAGCTTTTATTATTATTTTTTTTAATTTTCTTTGCTTTTTGACTCCCCCCCAACTCTTCAGAGAATATTCTTTACATTGCTGCCTATATCATTCACTGTTTCCATAGGAAAATAATTATTTTTTCTTCATGTTATAATGAAAGTTAATTTATGCTTCATCAAAATGACTATGACTATAGGGGCGGTATACATTTACAATTATTTTTAACAAGGAAACTTGAATTTATTATCTTTCCTCTAATGGATATAGAATAAAAATATACCTTTAAGCATACTAATACAGAACGTAAAGACAAAAATTATGTAATCATCAATTTTTCAATAGATTATATATGTGTATATATTATTTCAGATTTTAAGAAATTATATTACACTAACAATATAAAATGTGCAGTATATTCCCATATAAAAGGGGCTGTTAATTCTAAAAGAGTTATCAAATGGGCTTCAGTAAGAATGATGGGTTTAAGTATGAAGAACACAACGTGTTCGAAATTAAGAAAAATACTGTATTTGAACTTACAAGGGTAGCAATTACATTTCAATTATAACATATTGAGAAAATAAAATTTAGTTTCTTTATTCTAAAATTAAAAATAAAATGAAGAATAATCTGAAAGTAATGTGGGTGGGTGCTTTGCTTTCCACTACTTACTAGAAACTTTGCTAAGCAATTAAGGGGTTGACGGGTAGGGTAAAACTCAAATTATATCACTGTTAAATTAATTATCTGTTAATTTGACTTCCAAAGAACAGGTATAGTACAAAACAGAGAACTCATCTCAAAATATGAATAAAGGCACTAATCACAAATTTACATTTTTCATCAGACGGTATCTTATAGTTGGTTGATTTACAACAAATGTCAGAATCGATGCTTTAGCATTAGATCCATGCTTGGGTCAAAACATTCTCTTGGAGTAAAGGATAACCAGTTTTCATATTACCGTAACAGGAAATATCTAATGAGAACTTACAAAATACTTTGTAAAGTCTCACATGAATTTCCTAACTGAACTTTTCCCAATCATTGGCACAAAATCTAGTTGAATGCCAAGTTCAAACATACAGCTGACATAAATTCATTTCTAATCCAAAACAAAACGTTTTTGAAAAAGGATTTAGAAAATAAAATAAATTGTATTTTAACAATTAAATAGCAAACTTGAATCTATACTAGTAGTTGTTTGAGAAAATATAATCAACTATTAAAAACACTTTCAATATAATGCTGATGTGGTAATATAAAAAATAACCATATAATCTGATAGAAGAAAATTGAGCCAGTCAATCTTATTAGATACAAGACAAATTTCAAATTAAGAATGAATACAGGAGTATTAATATGTTTTTTCTCAGAACAGAGTTAAGAGGATTCTTATCCTCAGTATTTGTGGCTAAATTACATAACTAAGGTAAAAATTCTGGCAAAGTGTGCTTTGGGTAAATGGTATTTCCATAATTACTCCTACTTTCCCCATCGCGTATACACCAAGGGTACCCATAATGATTTTCTCTCATGTTCTTGACTATGGGTTATATTAAAAATAAAATGTATCCTCTATCTCCTATAGAATCACTAAGAAAAAGGTTCAAAACAAAGTTAACAAACAACTAGTTCCCCAAATCCAAAAAAGCTTTCCTCTGGCCATGTTTTCAGTTCTAGAGTGTGCAACCACTAAACAGAAATCAGAAAAAAATGTTACTACATTCAACTAAATTAATTAGACTAAATAGAATAAATCAAATATACCTGAAAACAATGCAAAACTTTAACCAATTTGCAATAAAAAAATATTAAAATTAAAATACCCTTTTTGAACAGGTATTTTGATATTCTTATGAACACTGAATCCTATTTTTGACCCAAATGAACAAAAACACAAAAAAACCCTGCAAAGATGAAGTATTATTCTGTAAGTATGCATCTTATCCCTTTCGTTATAGCAAAATCATACATTTAAATAAAGAGGATTAAAATTATAATACCTGTCCTCCCTCTTAAGATATGCACTATTTAGATTACTGTTCATTAGACAATGCCTTGAAAACTTTTTAATGCTATCCAATAAACTTTTGATAGATTACGACTTTTTCTTCCTAATTTTTAATTTATAAATTGTTAGTATTAACTTTGAGTCTCATAGTAATATTCTAAAACCTGGTTCAGTTGTTAAGCTCAGGTGTTTCCTATTCTCCAGTAAAAGATGTTAGAACATGAGGCATAACTATAAAGATGGCAATTGTTTCAAGCCTATTACATACAACCTCAAACAGACTTAAGGAAAGCCTTGTTTTTTAAGTAACACTGCTGGTGGTAGAAATACTATTAGACGCAATTTCAAATTTTAAGAAATAAAATGAAAACGTTTATACTTTTACTTTAGCTATTGCCCAGCACAGATGGGATGTCCCTTGAAAATGGAACAGTTGAACTTTATGCTGATAATAAGGTTGTTTATAATTGATAGTAAAATATATTCCAGGCGTCTGGTTTTAGTATTAGTGCTGGTATGCTTTAATAACTTCCAATAGTTACGTATGCATTGAATAATACGACATACTTAAAATCCTTAAAATATAGATTTATATTTACCATCAAAATTGGGCTTTTAAATAAGTATTTTACTTTGATTAGTTTTTAACCAAAACTAATCCTGTGTTATATGCAGAGAAGTGAACTTAATTCTTTTAGATAAATAGTCTACTTAATTTCCATGCTAATAGTCACTTATTCCATGACTTGCAACAATGTAGGGGAAGTTAACTCATTTAAAGGCAGTTCTTATGATGTTTAATCTTCTTTATATATATATCCTCTAGGCAGATTTCTTTGTCTGTAAGTTCTGTCCAAGAGATAAGTGGTTTATAGAGGGAGCAAATCATTAGTGCTCATTAAGTTTGCAAGCAGTACCTGATCATTTCCACTATTACTTTGTCAAACCAGTAATTTTCACGTGGGAGTAGGGCTGGCCAAGAAATGAAAGAAATTGGTCACTAAAGTTATTACAATATTTCAGAAAACATTAAACATATGACAAACATTTCTTACAAGGCAGTCATTGAATAACTAGAATAAGCATCCAGAAAAATTCTGTTGCTAAAAACATAGTTATATGTTAGTGTTCATCCAACTGAAGATTAGTGCATTAAAAAAAAGTTAAGAAAAAAATCTTTCATGTTCCAGTTCAGCTGCACTTGATTCAAGTGTTGCTCATAGAGGTTTGTGTTGTTATAAATTAAACATGCTGCTGCCTTAGCAGCCAAAAGTACTAGAAAAAAATGTTCATGTCACAGAATAAATAGAGCAGTCTCTTTCGAGCAAAAAAGTTATCTCACACCAACCCGGGAGGTCATCCACTCTAGACCTTGGCATAACCTGAAACAAGAGAAATGTTTTCAAAATGAAAAACTTGATTCTTAAAAATTGAAAGCATCTTATTATTTTTAAGTCTTACCCAAAGGTTGGTACTACAATTATTTACACACTTAAGTGACAATATTCAGGTAACACTAAAATAAGTGAAAAATTCACTTAAACGAATGATTTCAGTTGAGTAACGTAGGAAATTGCTTCAGTCTCATCTTGGTACAGCTTTGGCAGTTTTGCCAGCAAGATAGCAAATACTCCTCACCTCCTCTCACCCCTTTAGATAAACTAAAACCGAAACCACTGCAGAAAGACAACAGGAACTTCACCTTACCTCCTAAATTCTAAAGAACAGAATGCTTATGGTCCAGTCTTAAAAATATAGGTCAAAATGTCCTCATGTGTCCATTATATTACAAGCTATTTCTAGTATGAGAAAAACGAAGGTCAAGTTGATTTGAGCATAAGGAAGTTCCTGGAAATAAACTGGGTAATCAATACATAACACACTGGGTTCTCCTCAGCCTATTTATCCAAACCCAAGTTCTTAGAAAGTAAGAATGTATTATAGTGGCATTTATTTCAAATGTTTATTGCCTAGAAAGAAGTAAGCATTCCAAAAGGACTCCTGGTGATAAAGGAGATGAATTCTTATGAAAAGCTGGGAACTCAGGCTTAAGTAAGCCTTTGCAGAAAGTGTGAAATTTCTTGGAAAAGAACAACTAAAAATAGCGATTGTGAAAATTCAAAAGTGTATTACCTTCTTTTTGGTAAAATATTCTGTTTATATTAAGTTACAAAAAAATTCCAATAACTTTGTTAAATTGTAATTTAACAGTAATACATTAAAGCTCCTTCAATCTTGTAACCCTAAATAGCATCTTTAATTAAAAACCAAAGAGGAGCAGGAGCAAAGAAGACAAGGAATTTGAAAGAACTCACACCTCCCCTCATACTGATTAGCACTCACCCTTCTCCAGTGAGAGCACAGCAGGACTGAATGTGCCATGGATGGTCCTTAATGGAACTCAGGGTGAGGTATTTGGAGATTTCAGCTGCTGTCATACACCCTTTCATATCCTGTTTATTTGCAAAGATAAGGACCGCAGCCTTCCGTAAATCCTGCAATTAATATGAAATATTTCTAATATGTGAAATGTCACAATTCAAATTAAATTAATGAAGCAGAAGGGTGAAATGTATCCTCCTGGACAGTTATAATGAAACCCCCTACTTTAAAATGATTAGGCGCTAATATTAAACATTTTACAGCAACAAAAAAATTATCTCAAATAACCATGATTTAATAATTCACTCTAACAAAGATTAATTAATATAAGCTAGATAATAAAAAGTTATTTTGCTACTGTTGGGGCAGAGGGATCAGTAAAATAAACATGAACCTTAAATAATGACTTAAAACAATATGAACAATATTCTAATCGGCAAATATGTAATATGTTACCAAATACTAGTTTCTCCAAAATTTAAAGGAGAGTACTGAGAGTGATGTAATGGGTAATACTTATTATTTACTAGTCTTTGTATAGCTTAAGCTCATTCATTAATGTTCACTGCAGTATTGCTTATATTATCAAAATATAAATTGTTTATATTGGAAATAACCTAAATGTTCATTAATAGAAGAACAGAGATCAACTGTGATATATTCATACAGTGGAATACTATATGGTTATTAAAGCAAATGGACTAAAGCTGTATGTACTAACATAAATAAATCACAGCGTGGTGCAAAAATAACCCCAACAAACCAAGTTACAGAAAGATATAGTATATAACCATTATGTAAACTTTTATGAACATGAGATGTAATATTCTGTACAACCGACAGGTATATAAAAATGCAGTGAAAGTATAAAAAATATTCATAAGACTGACAATCACTACTTTTAGGATAGTGGAATTCTTGGATTTCTTGAGAGAGAAAGGAAGGAAATCAGATTGGAGAGATCTCATAAGATATTTAATATGAATGGTGGGTGCATGAATGTTTTATTACCCAAGTTTTTGGTATATCTGAAATGTTTAGAATTAAGTGATCTCAACTTATTCACTAAAGAATTTTCAGTTATTATAAACTCTTGGGGAAAAACCACTTAAGTTTTCTCCTTTCCTGCCTCAATCCATCAGACTCTTTAAGCATAAACGAGTAGTTTTAACTTAAAAAAATCTTTTCAATAATAGTTGTCTACAAATTAACATGTTGTATTTTTTTAAGTTTGAAAAAGTAATAAAAATTGTTGACTTCCAGACTTTCATCAATTTAATATATAAAACTTTGTTAGTGATTAAATAACCAACAGCAGAGAACATTAATCTTTGTAAAAAAGCAAAACCAGTATACAGATACCTTACTCCACTGTTTATCAAAATTACCTCATGAGCCAACATTCTGTATAATTCTTCTTTCGTTATAGCTAGTCGTTCCCTGTCAATGCTATCAACGACAAGAATGATGAACTGGAAGACAATTAAAGAGAAAGAAAACTGAATGGGAGGTTGAAATTTTCTGCACTACTACTCGTATGTGATAGAAGTACTTTCTTCACATGGCATCATCATTACTACAAAACAGTCTACTCCTTTTTCATCATAAAGAGTTGATATTATATGGAACCATATCAAGCAGTGAAATCCAAATGTTAGTAAGAAAATAACTCGCAACTTCAACAAATAAAAACACCATGCCCAATTTTATTTAAGTGATGTTTGAATACATAATAATACTCTATAATACTAATATTTATTTTTAAAATGCAAGTAATAAAAACTAATTTTTAAGAAGAAAGTCACAGTAAGTAAACTCTTTTGCCAAACCTTAAGAGTACTATAATCATTCATTTAGGCAATCAATATTTATGTTTAACAAAGTCTCCTGCTTATTAGAAGTATGCAGGCTAGTTTGAAAGAAAAAGAGAAACACATTAACAAAAATAACTTAACGAGTAAGGCATTTTTACATAACAATATCAACAATAAAAGTGCAAGAAAAATGTGCTAAACAGAAACATATACTTAGGTGGCAACATGCTAAAGATGATGCAGGTGAAATTAAGAGAGCAAAGAGAACTGGAAAAAGCTGTTGGTAACTGTATATGAAAAAAGGTGAGTGTCACACATTAAAAATAAAAGCATTTTTGATAAGAAAAATAAGACGTAGTGAGAAATGGCTCCCAAACTGAACATCTATGTAGAAGGAAAAATTAAGAAATGAGACTAAATGGTGTTAAGGGTTATAGTGGAGGAATTGATGCAAAATAAATCCAGACAGAAAGGGATAGAATCAGATTTTTCAGATGGCATTAAAATTAGAGAAAGAGACAACTAGAGTAATCTGAACATAAACTCAGAAAAGCTTAGAAGGTAATAAAGGGAAAGAAAACAGAAGAGATAAATATAAGAAACAAGGCAAAGTTAGAATAGTCAGAATATGTAGAAGTAATCCTGTAAATTCATGAGGTGCCAGAAATTAGTTAGCAACTGTTACTCCTTATATTATAGTGGAAACATTTCAGCTTTTGGATGGCCCCTTAGCATGAAGAATTTAAGATGCGAGATGATAAGGATGAACAAAGCCATCAGGGGGACACCACATAGATTAGATCTGTACCAATCTAAGACTGCAAATGCTATGAACTATACTGGTGTGCTGCAATAAAGGCCTATGGTTCTTGGCAGTACCGTGTTTCCCCACAAATAAGACCGGTTCTTATATTAATTTTTATTCCAAAAGATGCATTAGGGCTTATGTCCAGGGGATATCATCCTGAAAAATCATGCTAGGGCTCATTTTCCGGTTAGGTCTTATTTTGGGGGAAACGCGGTAATTGTGCTATTCTTGTAGAAATAGTTTATTAAAAGAACATTTTGTGCATATGGCATCAGTGATAATGTATCTCTTTCTGGACCCTTGCTAAGTCTAGAGTTTCAGCAATTTCAATAACTACCGTGTTTCCCGGAAAATAAGACCTCGCCGGACAATCAGCTCTAATGTGTCTTTTGGAGCAAAAATTAATATGACCCAGTACCATATCATATCATATCATATCATATCATATATCATATCATATCCGGTCTAATATTATAATACAGTAAGACTGGGTCTTATATTAATTTTTGCTCCAAAAGACACATTAGAGCTGATTGTCGGCTAGGTCTTATTTTCGGGGAAACATGATACCATTTTGTAACGCTATAAACATACATGGATCAGCAAGAACCAACTTGAGCATACCTCTGTGTTTGAGTAATACGTGTTCCAGGATGACCGCAGTGACTCTTGACCACCAATATCCCACATAAGAAAATGAGTGTTCTTCACAACTATTTCTTCAACATTACTTCCTATGGTTGGAGATGTATGAACCACTTCATTCATCAAGCTGTTGGAAGACAGACATCATAAAAACTCTTGCAAATCTTGAGAACCTAAAGCACGTTTTAATCTCTGTATTTTTCAATAGGAGTCAATCGTCCTTATTTGCATAATGATGGTAATCATTAGCATCAAAAATAGAACCTATATTATAGAACATTTGTACAAACAATTATCTAGACAGAGACAACTCCTAAAGGAAGACTTTTTTTTTTGTTCTTTTCATGTAATGAATTATAGGCTTGATCTAGATGGAATGGAATCTTATGGTGTGAGTTTGCATTTCTGGCGCCAAAATTCCAATACCACCACGTCCTATTTATCAATTATAGCAGAACCAATGCTGCATCCTGAAAGAGCAAGTTTCTGGGTGACTGTGACATCAATACTTGCAAAGTAGCAACCATGGAATAGTAGGCTATCTATAATTCTGAAGACTATGTGAGAAAATTGAGATGTGGCTAAGCTATAAAAATTATTTCAGGCCTATTAACCTAGACCACAGTCTTAAACAGATAAGGTCTTGGGTAAATGCAAATATTAATTAAAATTACTTCTAAATATATTTAGAACATTGATGCTCATATCACACATATTTCAACAACAGTGACAGATTTTTCATTTATTTATTTTTTTTTAATTAAAGTTTATTGGGATGACTGAAAAGTTTCTATTTGAATGTTTAAAGCCTAAGTCATATCAAAATACATAATGGCCAATGAATGTTTTCAAGAAAAACAAGTAGCTATTCAACTCTGAAAAAACAAGCTATAAGTTAGTAGCTTTTTAGCAAAGTACCATGTTTCCCCCAAAATAAGACCAGGTCTTATATTAATTTTTGCTCCAAAAGACGCATTAGGGCTTATGCTCAGGGGATGTCAACCTGAAAAATCATGCCAGGACTTATTTTCCGGTTAGGTCTTATTTTCAGGGAAATGCGGTAGCTAAAAGAAAAATATGTTAAGCATGTGAATTATTTCTGGAGAGCTGTTAGCGAATACACTTAAGATGAGGTGGGAAGAGGTAAGAGCCACACACACTACGGTACACTGCATTTTTTAGAACTACCTGATAAAATGCTGAGGACATTAATCCACTTTCATTGTTTGACAAGAATCATTTCAGTGGCACTAAAAGGATAATGGGAAGTACTCTGACAAGCGGACTGATGGGCTGTTAAAATTTCCTTCAAGTATTAATTTATTTCTCTGAAAGTCTCAAGCCTCTCCCTGTTGCAAGCTACTAAAGCACTAGTTTCAGGGGCAATCTTAATTTCTTTTGATTTGACAAGTCTGACCATATTAAACAATTCCAGAGCTACTTCGGGAAAAGCAATAGCTTCCTAGAGATAACAACCTTGTTACATGGACCTCAGTGTGGGAATAACTATGTAAAATGTACTTTATTACTTCACTCCAGCATATAGTATGTGCTTTCTTTATTTTACTTTAATATTAATTCTTCGTTTCATGGCCAGGAAAAGAGGAGTGTTTGTGAAGGCTTTAGCAAACATAGAACAGTTTATCTTATTTACTTTTTCATAAATTTTGTTTGGTAAAATACAAAACCATATGTTTAAGTTTTTCCGTGACAGTGTAATATTAATAGCATCTTATCAATTACACAAAATTAGTTCTAGTAACTAAAATAACAAAAATTGTTTAAATGAACACCCATACTTACAATTGATAAAGAATGGTGGTTTTCCCTGCATTATCCAGTCCTACTATAATCACTTTGTGTTCTATAAAAAAAAAAGCAAACCATAAACATTTAACACTGCTGCACATTACAATTACATGCTTTAAACAGTGATTATTACTTAGCTCTCCAATAAGAATCATTCACTGGATATTTGTTATTGGATTGTTAAAATACAGAAAGAAAGAGAACTTTACAATGTCATGACTACCTGCCTTAAGTGATGCAATCGATTATGATATTATCTAGCTCTCTTAACACGTTGCATACGGATCACGAGAATCTTCACAAGGGATTTAAACCCCGCCATACACAACGTATTAAACAAGAATGTGGGAGATAGGGAAGAGGAAGGAATAAGAGAACTTGGTCACGTATACTGAGTTTGGGAGGAAAAGACCCAAATACTAGACTTGACAAGACATTATGACTTGAAGTGTAAGTTTTTTTTAAAAAAAGGTGTTTTACGCTTGCCATCTCTACTAATCAAATTAGCTTTTTTCCAAGTTGTTTTTACACCTGGAAATTTTCCCACCTACATATACCAAGGTCTTTTCCCTTTCACCTAAAAACCCACTTTGAAACATAAAACTAAAAAGTTTTCCCAGTTGCTAATGAGACACATACACTTTCAATGAGTTTTTCATTCTTTCCATTAATTTACAGATAAATAGGCAATTACTTAATCTTTCATGCTTTCTCAATCTGGATTTTACAACTCTTGAGCAGACACTGCTTCTACAATATATACAAAAACCTCTTCAGTCCTCTTCTCCTCTGGTGCCACGAACCAAATAGTCACTTCTTTCCTAAGTAGTTTTTAAGGTCAGTCCTGTTCTTTAGTGATAGATATTCTGAAACCTCCTTTGAAAACAGAAAACATTCCAGCTATTGTCTTTTCTAGATTTTAACCTATACAGAATATATTAAAGATTGTTTTTCCCCAGGGCAGAATGTTTAAAAAGCTACCAGTGAACCTAAATAGGGCATGTAAGGAAGTTGCCATGAGAACAACACAATCAATTGATTTGCTGCCAATGAATGATCTGACCCATTTCCTATCAGACCCCTGCTCTTCCTGTCAACCTCTCATGATGAATGCCAAAATTCTCATTGCACATCTAAGCAAGTATCAGATCATATTCCTACTCTAAAATGTTAACATTGCATCAGCCAAAGAGAGGGGTCCTAATTCACAGACAAGTTCTTAGATGACAAACCACCAGTATCTTCTAGTGACCTGCATGGCTTTGGTACTTACTGTCTGTTACAGGACAAATGACATGGTCCTCTGCAAGGGCTGTTTTCACTATGGAAGAAGTTGCTTTGTAAAACCAAGCAAAACTTGTTTGCTTATGCACTCTAACCGTCCTTTTCTGACTCTTTGGGTTTGTAATTTTTTTTTTTTCGTGGAAAAAGGGGTTTTTATTTTTTCCAAAAACTGCAGCAAAATAAAGCAGAGCTCTAACTGATGCGAGTGTGGTGTTTAGGCGTTAGCAGTACGGTCCTCCCTTCTCGTTCACTGGACAGTAGCGCAACCCCAAGAAAAGGATGGTTGGTTTGTAATTTCTAATGGAGCCAGTCTTTAAGTGGTGCCCTGTTTTTCTCCCTTCCAGTATAGGAAAAAGAGCACTCTTACCAGTGGAGGAACAGTCAGACTGCCTGGCCCCAAGCATTCTACATTTTGATGACAGCTGGAAATCATCTGCCCAGCATGTGGAGCCCAGAAGGTCCCTGAAGATATGAGAAGGAAGCCTGAACTATAGGTAAGTTAAACGTGGGTGCAGATACTCCCACTAGGAGGAGGGAATGGAGGAATAGAAAGTACTAGGCGGTTCACTGTTGAGGCAACTCAGGGAACACCCAAAGGCCATTTGCAAACAGTCCTGTCCCTTCCCTTGCTTCACATCTTCTATTATGACAATGATCACAGCATTGAAGGCCTGTGATGGTAAAACCCATAAATAATACATCATTTTGAAAGACTGGTTCCCAATTTGAACTAAGGCAGGGGTGACAAACCCTGAAGGTGGATAGAGTATGAATATCATTAACGTTTCAAATCTTTGATTAATTTAAGGTCTTTTTCAGATTCCTTTTTCCCCCTCAGTGGTAAGGAATTCTAGCAATTAAGAGAAAACACAATTTCAATTCTGTCTTATGTTGAAGGTATGTACATCTATCTATTCTTCAGGTAAACTGAGGCCTATCTTCTGATGTTAAAATTTTCAACAACCTGACTATAAAACAAAACATCATCAACATAAAAGGAATGCTAAATACTTTTTAAATGTATGAAATAACCACGGGTTTATTTTAAATCTTTTCTTTTAAAAAAATTTCTTTAACATCCTCTGTACAGTAAGAGTGAAATCAAGTTCAACGGGCATTTACTAAAAAACCAAGTACAAAATAAAAGCTGTTTGGACTCTGTTGCATAACTGCAATTCTCCCTTCAAATGCCTCTGTTGTACTCAGGTGCTACTTGAGTGTGTCAATGACCAAAGACGTCAGTTCACAAATGTTAGTAAAGCTTTTACCTATCCAAGAAACAATGAGAAAAACATTGTCAATAACATATATTCTCCTTATTGTAAGCAGAAAACAAAATTAATGTATTGCTTTAAATACCCACAAGTGGTATCTAGATTAATAAAATAGAGTTAGTTTGAAGCTGTTATTAAATTACAGTTGTCTATCAAATTTTCACATCAGCACATACCAAAAGCATAACTACGATCATGTAGTGGTGTATCACGTTGCCTGATGTTAAAAAGGGGCTCTCATGCTTGGAACACATGACCCAGGCTGCCTGCTCACTACTGCTTCTTTTTGGCTGGGCATTACTGATAGGCCATATACAGATATTATTCCATGTATTGAAATACACAAAAATCAACTAAATTGATAATTGTCTGATTTCCTGTAGAGTAGCCTTGATAAAAATAATTTACTTCACCTGTCATAGTTCACTAAACAAGATATAGAAAGATACGTAGAAATGTGTACTATTTGTATTACCCAGCAATAATTTTTATCTGTTTACCTAATAAGTTTAAAAAGACTCCCAAAATATATCAGTTATGGTACAAGTCAGTCATAACCAAGGTGAGAAAGGATCTATCCCAAAGGTCAAATTTCAAATTCAGCTGCCAATCAGATGAACATTGGACATTTAACATCATTTCTACTTACACAGCAAAGAGTAGAGATTTCTCATTTCATTAGAACTGAAACATCTAAAGTAGTGAGGAGAAAACTATATAACTGTTACAACTTCAACTGATCCTTAACATGTACATAAGAGGTGGGACAATTAAGTTCGTGAACTCATCCTACAAAAAGTGCTACATACCTCATTGCTGAATATCACTATGGTCACCTTCAAAGTACTCCCCATGGGAAGCTATGCACTGATGCTAGTGCCTAGTCCACCCTTTAGAGCAGTTTTGAAACTCTTTTTCTGGAATGGCCATTTGATGTCCTGAATGTCATCAAAATGTCTTCCTTTCAATACTTCCTTTATCTTTGGGTAAAGAAAGAAGTCACTGGGGGCCAGATCAGGTGAATAGGGAAGGTGTTCCAATACAGTTATTTGTTGACTGGCTAAAAACTCCCTCACAGATGGTGCTGTGTGAGCTGGTGCATCGTCGTGATGCAAGAGCCATGAATTGTTGGCAAAAAGTTCAGGTTGTCCAACTTTTTCATGCAACCTTCTCAGCACTTCCAAATAGTAAACGTGATTAACTGTTTGTCCAGTTGGTATAAATTCATAATAAATAATCCCTCTGATATCAAAAAAGGTTAGCAACATCACTGCAACAAGTTCGCAGACTTAATTGTCCAACTGCGTATGTGTGTGTGTGTGTGTGTGTGTGTGTGTGTGTGTGTATGAGCCTTATATTCGTAACTTCTAACTCCTCAAACTACTCACCAAGAAAACGAAATATTTAGTAGAAAGACAAAAAACATGGTCAATTCTTAGTTAACCTTAAATATGGCAAACTGTAACATGGATAATGAGAAATTATTTAGAATGGATTTTGCAAATAGAATTATAAAAAATTTTACTTTTCCCAATAGCATTATTAAAATCAACATGTTGCCACACAGTATAAACTGCCCATGCTTAGGGGCCGGGATGTGTGTGTGAAGGATAGGGTGTGTACACTTTAAAAGCTTTTGTGCATAGCCAAATAACTTTAGAATTAGATATTCCCATAAGTATCAAAGTTATAATGAATGTAATTTTTTCCCCTCGATGTATATTTACTTATTTTTATTTTTAATTAAATTTTTTTTTCGATTACAGATGACATTCAATATTATATTAGTTTCAGGCATAGAGCACAGTGATTAGACATTTATATAACTTATGAAGTGATCACCCCAATAACTCTAGTACCCACCTGGCAGCATACAGTTATTACATTATTAACTATATTCCTTATGTTATAACTTTATATCCCTGTGACTATTTTGTAACTACCAATTTGTACTTCTTAATTCCTTCACTTTTTCACCCAGCCCCCTAACGCCTCTCCTATCTGGCAACCATTAGTCTGTTCTTTATATCTCTGAGTTTGTTTTGTTCTTTCGTTTGTTTTTTAGATTCTACATGTAAGTGAGATCATAAGCTATTTGTCTTTTTTTGTCTGACTTATTTCACGTAGCATAATATTCTCTAAGTCCATCCATGTTGTCACAAACGTAAGATTTCGTTTTTTTTTTGTTTTTTTTTTACGGTCGAGTAATATTCCATTTTATGTATGTACCACATCTTCTTTATCCAATTATCTATCAATGGACACTTAGGTTACTTCCATATCTTGGCTATTGTAAATACTGCTGCAACGAACATAGGGTGCATATATCTTTTTGAATTTGTGCTTTGGATTTCTTTGGATAAATACTCAAGAGGTAGGACTGCTGGGTCACATGAGTTCTATTTTTAATTTTTTTGAGGCACCTCTTTACCATTTTCCACAGTGGCTATACCAATTTGCAATCCCACCAAGTGTACAAGGGTTCCCTTTTCCACACATCTTCACCAACAATAGTTGTTTGTTGATTTATTAATGATAGCCACTCTGATAGGTGTAAGGTGATATCTCATGGTGGTTTTAATTTGCATTTCTCTGATGATTAGTGATGTTGAGCGTTTTTGTTTTTTTGTTTTTGTATCTATTGGCCATCTGCATGTCCTCTTATGATAAATGTCTATTCAGGTCCACTGCCCATTTTTTAATTAGACAATTTTTTTGTGTGTAATTAAAGTTGTAAGTTGTATGAGTTCTTTACATATTTTAGTTGTTAACCCCTTAACAGATGTATCATTGGTGAATATCGTCTCACATTCAGTAGGCTGTCTTTTCATTTTGTTGATGGTTTCCTTTGCTGTACAAAAACTTTAGTTTGATGTAGTACCATTTGTTTATTTTTTTCTTTTGTTTCCCCTGCCTGAGGAGACATATCTAAAAAATATTTCTAAGAGTGATGCCAGAAGTTACCATATTATCTTATAGGAGTTTCATCTTACATTTAAGTCTTTAATCCACTTGAATTTACTATTGTGTATGGTGTAAGAAAGTGGTCTACTTTCATTTTTTGCACGTATCTCTTCAGTTTTCCTCACACAATTTATTGAAGAGACTGTCTTTACCCCATTGTATATTCTTGCCTCCTTTGTTACAGATTAATTGACCATATAGATGTGGGTTTATTTCTAGGTTCTCTATTCTGCTCTATTGATCGATTTGTCTATTTTTATGCCAATAGTACCATGCTTCTTTGGATTACTCTTTTTGTATAGTTTGATAGCAGGTAGCGTGATACTTCCAACTTTGTTCTTTCTCAAGATTGCTTTGGCTTTTCGGGGGGGCTTCTGTAGTTCCATACAAATTTTAGGATTATTTGCTGTAGTTCTGTGAAAAATGCCATTGGTATTTTGATAGGGATTGTACTGAATCGTTACATTGCTTTGCGTAGTATGGACATTTAAATGATGTTCATTCTTCCTATCCATGAGCACAGTAAACACTTCCATTTATTTGTTATCTTCTTCAATGTCTGTCTTCAATGTCTTACAGTTTTCTAAGTACAGGTCTTTTAACTCCTTGATTAAATTTATTCCTAGGTATTTTATTTTTTTTGATACAACTGTAAATGGGACTGTTTTCTTAATTTCCCTTTCTGATAGTTCGTTATTGGTATATAAAAACGCAACTGATTTCTGAATATTAATTTTGTATCCTGCTACTTTACTGAATTCATTAATCACCTATGAAGCCATTGGAGCCAGAATTTTTGTTTGTTGTGAGTTTTTATGATTACTGATTTGATTTCATTAACAGTTATCAATCTGTTCAGATTTTCTATTTCTTCTTGATAATGAATCCAAATGTTTAAAAAATGTGTCACACACCATGAGATAATCACCTTGGGCATCACATTTCACTAGCAGTCTCTTCCAGGAGACCAAGCTGCACCTCTTCCAGCAAAAAAGGTTTGAGAGAGAAGTGTATTTCCAGTGTTACTAATCTATGCATTTCCAGAGCCAGACACAAAGCATGTTTATTTATACTAAAAGAAAGAAAAAGTCCAATTGCAGAGCTTTTGTTAATTTTGATCAAGTACTTGCACAGAGGTTTCTCTGCAGTCTTGGCTGTAGTATTTGTTCTTTTGGAAGTCCTAAAAAGCTGGCTCATATATTTTTGTAAGCAAGGCATAAAGACTATACAGGACGAGGCTGCAAAAGAAAATTAGTAAGAGCACTTGCTTTTAGACAAATACAGGTAAAATATGGCTAACAAGAAAAATAATTGAAAGTAAGGAAGTTCAAAAAAATGAGTGGAAGAAAAATCAAAGAAAAAAGTTTCTCTTTTAACTCAATTTTAAAAATATTTTACTAAACTCAATTTGTAGCTTTAGTAGATACCAAATTAAAAAAAAAATACTACTTTTAGTATTAAATAACAAACTATGCCAATAGACTAACACAAGAGGAAAAAATTATTAGAGAAGCACTAAATGTATTGTTAAAATGACAGCTTTGAAGATATAAAAGTATCATGAAATAGGGACTGCTACCTTCTAGATAACAATATCTGCATGAATACTGCCATGTAATGAGAGCAAGCCTTATATAAAACACAGAGTGTTTTTTTGGTGAACAACTATACGACTTCACAAACAATCTGGTGACTTAGCAAATTTGGGATATCGCATATAATGAAAAATAAGTCTGAATTATTGCAAGGGGTTGGTAGTAAAAATTCAGAGGAGGTGATGTCACAATCTGAGATCTGACGCCTGGACAGCAATGATGAGCACACCCAGGAAGTCTGGCCCTTGGAACAAAAAAAAGCCATAGAAAACTAATTGTATCTTATATATCGTATGTTACACTGATTATAGAGTCATAAAATATTATAGCTTGGAACCCAGACTGCAGATCTTGAGATCGATTCCTTCCCTCCAACCTCTTCACCAACAAATGCGTCACCTGTAAGGCACTTCTGATGAAGCAAGATCTCTAACAACGTACAAAAGTATTGACCTGGGCAACCTTGCTTATTTTATAGGAAAGTAAGTGAGGTCCTATGAAGTTAAGTAATTTGTTCTAGTAAATACAGCATTTGTTTTCCTGCTCTTTTTAGTACAAAATATTAATTTCCCTTGAGGAATAGTTCAGTTTCCCCCTATTCCCACCACAGTACCCATATTCCCGGATGCTTAAATTTTGTTAAAAGCAGCTATGTAAATATGATAATTCATAGTTCAACATTTATTGAGTTCATTATATGTATTAGTGTAATATTTGTGATTAAGATGAATAAGGTAAGGTCTCTACCCTCAAAAATCCTAAAGTTGAGTATATAAACAAGCACTTACAATACAGCATCACTAAAGCAACAGAAGTATCATATAGTAATGTTCTTAAGGATAAGTGAGATCCAGAATTCAACTCTCAGTTAAGAAAACGAAATGTTAATAAAAAGGAATATTCTAGTGTCAGTCTAAGTGTTTGACATACATTATATGAGTTAATCCTCATAATCATACTACGAGAAAGTGATATTGTTCCTCACATCACTGATGAGGAAACTGAGTCTTAGGTTAAATAACTTGCCTAAGGTCATTGGGAGTTGGTGGGAAGTTTGGCTGATAGTCTCCCAATGTGACCCCTCCCCACCTTTAGGACAAAAATCAAGTCTTACAGTTTTATAATAATAAATAAGAATAGCTTATCAGATAGAAGAAAAACAACAACCTTCTGGTACACAGTGGATTAAATGCAGATAAAGATCAAAGAGTCTAATCAGAACACTCTAAGGTCACAGACCAGGTTGAAGTACCTAAGGAAAAAGATCAATTGTCCCTCCATCTCCCCAACTCACTGAACAAAATCAATTATAAGAAGAGCTTCAACAGGAAATACTGAAATGTAGTTCTCTAGAGAATTCAAAAGGCAAATGTTAAGGAGCACAGACAATCTAATCAGTGGTTTTCAAACTTGTTGGACCATAACCACCACAGTTAAATACATTTTGTCATGATTCAGGACACATATAACTGAAACAAAAGTTTTATAAAACAGGACCTTTCCTAACTGAGATACATTCTGATTGTTTCTATTTTAGAATATTCATTCCTTTTTAAAATGATGGTTCTCACTAAATTGACTTTATAAACTTACTAATAAGTTATGTTGGGTAATTTGGCAAAAAAACAAAAACACTTATTTGAGAAATACAAGTGCACTGGGTGAGTACAAAAACATGAAAAATTTACAAATTGAAGAAGCTCAGCAAACTCCAACTGTGATAAATACAAAGAAAAGCAAAGTTAGGTACTTCATGGTTAATAGGCTGAAAACCAAAAAAAGGAAAAATCTTGAAGGCAAAAGTAAAAGAAAGGCTAAGTAAAGGAAATAAAGATATAAATATTGGCTGAGTTTTCACTAAGGGAAAATGGAGACCAGAACAGACAGTGGGATAACTTTAGAGTACTAAGGGAAAAAACAAAACAAAAACAAAACCAAAAAACAACCTAAGATGTTATATTCAGCAAAAATATACTTCAAGAATGAAGGCAAACTAAGAGAATTCATCACCAGCCGAGACACACTATAAAATACTAGAGTTCTTCAGCTTGAAGGAAAATTATACTATATGGAAATTCAAAACATCAAAAATAGTAACATGGGTAAATGTAAGAGAAAATTTTACCCTTTTTTCAACCTTAAAAGAGTATGTGAGTGTTAATAGCAAAAATTGTAACACTGTAAAAAAATATAACACTGTATTGTGTAGTTTATAACATGTAGATACAATACATACTAATATGACATATAACCTATATGGTTACAAAGGACTAGGGAAAGGGAGAGTGCAATTATAAAGTTTCAAGGTTCTTACACTTTACAAGTGTTACATTATAAATACTTCGTAGATTGCAAAAAGGTAATGTATGCTGCAATTCCTTGAAGGACCAAAAATTTATGCTTTTTTTGAAAAGAGTAACAAAACAAATATGGAGGACTGACACTACCGGACTTCAAAATTTATTATGAAATAGGACAGTAATCAAGATGGTGTAGTATGGCATAGGAACACACATACAGATCAATGCCAGAGAAAAGTCCAGAGATAAGACTCCTATTTATATGATCATTTCAGGTTTGACAAAGGCTCCAAAGCAAGTCTTCATTAAATTAATTAACATTAAATCCATGTTAAAAATAAGACAAATGAACCCCAAGCCCTACTCACATCATAGCCCTCAAATAATTTGAGATGACTCAGACATAAGCATAGAAGCTAAAGCTTCTAGATGAAAGAAACAGGGTACAGAAAGCAACAGCCATTTAAAATAAAATTGAGAAATTAGTCTATGCTGAAATTAAAAATTTCCATTGAGCAGAAATCCCCTTTAAGAAAATTAATATAGGGAAGCCACAGACTGGGGTAAATATTCACAAAACATTTAACTGATAAAGGACTCAATTTCAGAACATATAAATAATTATATATACTAGTTTTATAAATAATTTTTTTTAAATGGGTGAAGGATAGAAATATTTCTTAAAGGAAAATATACAAATGACCAATAAGCAAGTGAAAAAGTGATTAACACCCAATAATCATCAGAAAAATGCAAATTAAAACCAAAATCAGATACCACTACACACCTAACAGAGTAACTAAAGTTAAAAAGACTGGCAACATCAAATGCTGATAAGTATGTGGAACATGTAGAAGTCTCAAACATTGCTGGTGAGAATATAAAAATGGTATAACTACTTTGGAAAACAAGCAAACGGTATCTTATAAAACTAATCATATATCTACCTTATGACCTAAAAATTGTATTCCTAGACAATCACCTAAGAGAAATGAAAACATGGCTACCAAAAGTCTTAAGAGTATTCATAGTATTACAACCCATCATGATGCAAATGAATAAACAAACTGTGGTATATTTATGCAATGGAATTACAAGAGATCTATGGGGAAAGCTTCCAATGTGAAAGGCTAATATGAAAATAAATAGAAATAGAAAATTAGGGAACAGAAGAAAACTTCAAAGAAATGTATTAAGAAGATACAGCATTATGAAACAATGCCATAAGAACAATTAAAAAAAACAAAAAACATTTAGCAGGGTGACCAGTTAGCTCAGTTGGTTAGAGCGCGGTGCTCTTATAAGGTTGCTGGTTCGAGTCCTACATGGGCCAATCTGAGCTGCGCCCTCCAAAACTAGATTGAAATAACTGCTTGACTTGGAGCTGATGGGTCCTGGAAAAATACAGTTAAAAAAAAAAAAAAAAAAGTTAAAAAACAAACCAAAACAAAAAAAAAAAATTAGCAAATAAGTTTTTATAAGTTAAAAATATTATAGCTAAAGCAAAACATTCAATAGGAGGATGGGAAGGCAAAGTAAATATCCCAGAAAGGGCTTTAAAAAAACAACAGTAAAATGGAAATGTTTAATAATCAATTTAGCACAATATGACTTAGATTTCCCGAAAAGTGGAGGTATATGCGTGAATCTGGGGGGGGGTCGGGGGAGGAAAGGATTTTCCAGAACCAAGAAAGGTGCAACTTTACATTGAAGAGGTTCAGAATGCCTAGTACAATGAACCAAAAAAGACACATATTTAGGCGCACCTCTTTCAAATTTAAAAATACCCAGGGTAAACAGAAAATTCTAAAATTTACTAGAAAGAGAAAAAAAAATCAGAGTTAATACTGGTCTTCTCAACAAAACTGGAAGCTGGAGGACAATGACAATACCTTCAAAATTCTGAAAGAAATGTTTTCCAACTTAGAATTTTATATCCAGCCCCATTGTAAATCAAAAAAGAAAAGACCAATACATTTTCAGGCATTTGGAATCAAACAAAAAAGAAAAATCGCTTTGGACAACTTTACATGAAATTTCTGAAGAATATGCTTCATCAACGTAAGAGTAAAGCATGAAGGACCTAAGTTCTAATAAAATTAAAAAGCATAGGAAATTCCTAGAATGACAGCAAAGACAAGTACCAGGCACAGTGGGAAACAAGCCCAGTTTGGAGCAGGGTGGAATACCGAGGGTGTGGGGAGAAAGGATAAATCATCTGATAGGTGCAATTTGGGAAACTTGTACAGTGTTTTCGGATAGCATGAAATGACTTAGTCAAATGTACAAAGAAACTAAAGCGGGTGGCCTGTTAGCTCAGTTGGTTAGAGCATAGTGCTAATAACACCAAGGTTGAGTTAGATCCCCGCAAGGGCCACTGTGAGCTGTGTCCTCCTTAAAAACAAACAAAACAAACAAACAAACAAATAAATAATAACAACAAAGAAACTAAAGCAATGAGATGGGATTATTACTCTAGGGTAAAAAAATGGAAACATAATTACAGTGCACTCTAGCTCAGCAGTAACAAAACTTTGCAGTCACAACAATGAAAAGATCGAGTGTGGATGATACTGAAAAACTATATTGGGATGATGAGGGAAAAGGTCATAAAAGTACTAATGCCTCTCACAGCATAATAAGAAAAATGATTTATACACTTGAAACTAATATAAAGTTACATGCCAATTATATCTCAATTTAAAAAACACAAATGTTGAAAATTTTCATTCGTATATGTGCATATTATTAAAAAATATGGAAGAATATACTGGGGAAAAAGTCAGGTTAAGAGATTTGACTAATATATATAATTTTAACTTTTTAAAAAGAATGTATATGTTACTCTGATACAAACTTTTGTTTAAAGAAAACAGAAAATTCAAAGTTTTTTTTGGACTGGAGATACAATAGTAAGACAAAATTCTTGCCTTTATTTCTATTGAAATAGACAACAAAAAAGTAAGCAAATAAACTTATGATTACAGGTAGAGAAAAATGTTACTAAAAAAAAAAAAAAAAGAGAGAATGAGTGTTGGGGGTGAGAAGAGCGGTCAGAGATGGCCTCTCTGAGGAGTGACATTTAATGAGAAATCTGAACCATCTGAAGTAATGGATAGAGTGTTCCAAAAAAACAGGAAGCATAAGTTTAGGTGGTAAGTTTAAGTGTGTTATGTTAAGTCCAGAATTAAGAGCAGAATAAGATAAAGACAGAAATGTAAGACATCAATCAGATGCGAGCAGTCACAAGTAAAGAACAGTAACAAAAGCTGCCTATCAGTGCTCAAAATGATAACATAAAATTCAAAGAAATGATTAATTAAAATGACATTGTTATTTGGTTCTGAAAATTAACTACCATTAAAACCATACTCCATTCGTCCTTAATTCTGGGTAAAACAAGAAATAACTGGTGACCACATGTACAGTGGCAACACAGAGAGAAAAAAGACCAGTCTATGAAAGTTAAAAAAGAAATGCTCAACTTCTGAAGCGAGTTTAAAGATATCACAGACACATATGTATATATTTTATACAAACACATACACGATCATATAGATACATAAAATGAAGTCTGTAAAGATATTTAGATTTTGACATTATTTCCTTCATTGATAAGTGTCAAAGTAATCAGTCTTGTAGCTTAAAATTCAGCAATACAAAATTGCAGAGATTAATTATATACTTGGTAATAGCTTTACTTAACCAATACATACTTCAATATACTTAGTCCTAGGAAGGTAACAAATTTATGAGAAGATGCTTGTTGTCTAAAGTACTACAGAAAAAAAAAAAGAGATGGGAGTGAGGCAAATATTGGAAGAAAGATAAGGGAAGAGTGTATTTAAGGTAAGATAACTAGTTCTGAACTCTGGCAGCACATTTGAATCATCACAACACTGATACCCAGGCCACCCCACCCCATTCTGATTTAATTGGTCTGAGGTGGAGCCCTGGGCATATTATTCTAATATGCAACCAAGACTGAGTCACTTGAGTATCTCTGTATTAGATATGTTATAGGAATGAAAATGGAACATGCTGAGACTGTCAGCATTAATTTTGTTGATATAGAAAGTAAAAATAAAGAACTAAAGTATCAATACTTTACTTTAAAAATAACATAGTGACCAAACTCTTCAACCGCTCCCAGGGCTTATTCTGTAGTTTAAAGTCTTAGTCAACATACAAGGCCCTCTGTGATCTGGTTCCCCTGGCTACCTCTCCAACCTCAACTCCTCTACCTCCCCCACAGGCAAACTAAAATACAGCCAAACTAAACTATTTTCAGCTTCCTTCTATTTCATTTCTCTCCTATTTGCATATTATTAGTCCTTCTGCCTAGAATAACAAGACCCTTCTACTCAGTCTGCCTAGCTAGCATGCCTGGTAAACTCTTATTTATCATTAAAGTCCAAGGATACTTTTTTCTGTACAGTCTTCCAGGAATCACATGAGAAAAATTAATCATTTTCTTTTTGGTGCCATCACCACACATTTATACATATCTGTTAAATAATTAACCACATTGCTTTTTTTTTTCTACGACTTTCCTTCATTTACTGACCTTTGAGCACTTTAAAAGCAAGTAACTTTGCATCTTTCATTTGTTTTTAAATCTTTGTATCGTCTATGCCTTTCTCTGAAGACTAGTTTATGGCCTATGAGTAAATGTTAGTTGCATGAATAAGTGAGAATAAAATGACAGAATAACTACTAGTTCTAAATTTTCAACAGGAAAGTGAAAGGCAAAGAAAATCTAAATAGTCACAAGGATTTAGAACTGAGCAAGCAATTACGTGACTTTATAGTCATATCAAAGCAGCCATGAATGTCTTGCCTCATCTCCTGAATTTTCCCTTTATCTCCTCCATTCCTTTCTAGCCTGATTAAGGAAGACTCAAAAAACATGATAAAGAGCAGTAATAAAACAGAGAGGGTTTGAGAAAGGGGAATGGGGCAGGTTATATTGGGAGAACCAAAGACTTTGGTCATGTTTTATTTCTTAAACTACGGGAAAAGGTAGCAGGTGATTACTGTATTAATTTTTATACTTTTTAGCATGTCTTAAAACGTGTATGCACGTACCTGTATTTATAACCTTGAAAAGCCTACTTTAGTGTTCTCATCAGTCTACGGAACAAGTGAACTAAAACCACTTCATTCTCTTCACTTCTTACATCCAGAAAAGATACATTAGCAGCAACAAACTGGTATCATAAACACTGGTGTGTTTTTTTTTATTATGTTCAGGTATTAAACGCAAAACGAAATTAGTTGAATTTAAGAACTGGTCTCAATTACTAAGAAAACAATCTGTTAGAAGAATGTCTACAACTTTACCTATTGCTGCACCCCCCACCCCCTTTTATTTCGTCTGGGTATTTTCAGAACGCATTACATCTTATTCTGACTCAGAACAGGTTTTACAACCTCCGGGTCCTTAGGACTTGCAACTTCTAGATGTCTCATAACCAGTTGTAGGCTAATTAGGGACACGCAAGAGCCTACATGGAACCAGAAGTCTTTAGATGTCTAACAACTAAGAAAGGAATAAAGGGTTTAGGAGGCAGATTTCCAGAAACCCACGTATTTCAAGAGGAGGACTCGTTCCCGAGTCCTCGAGAGCAGGCGAAATCAGAGGGAACGTGAAGGCGCAGAGGCTTAAAGACCAGGTCGGAAAACAAAGCAGCACTAGTTTAAAAAAAAAAAAAAAAAAGTTGATAGCTTTCAGGGCGGACTCTTATCCTGGGGCAAGACTTAAGATGTTCAATTAGAAACATGGAAGGCCCTCAAAAATGCCTCCAGGTACGCTCAGGTGCGTTCCGCTCAGCTTCGCTAAAACCCAGACATTTTTAGTTAGGACCCTGGGAACACCAAGTGCCTCCTCTCCTGACTCCCCAAGTCTCCCGCACACCGGGGCTCTCCTGCACCCTCTCCCGGCCTAAAATTCTGAGTTTTCACCCGCCCCCTTGACTAAGTCACTTCTCTGCGGCTCAGAACATCTGTGTCCACCGAGAGCCCTGCCTCCGGCGGTCCCCTTCGGCGGCCAGCCAGACCCTGTGCCTCGGATCCGAGCCGCTCCCAGCTCCATCCTCCTCACCTTGGTTAGAGAAGAGGTTCCACAGTTTAGCGAAGATCAGCCCCATCATGAGCACCTGGCGGGCCGCGGGGTCCCTCAGCAGCAGGTGCCGCTGCGCCGGGGCCCCCGCCGCGGCGCGGGCTGTGGGGAACCGCGGAGAAGCCGACTGAGCCTGCGCGGCGAGGGCACTGGTTGGCCGAGAAGCCTCGATGGGCCGCTCAGCTACCGGTCGGAAAGCGCCGCGCCGAGCCTCTCTCGGGCAGTCCTTTGTTTCGAGCCCGCTGAGCCTAACGCCGACCCGTAGGCCCCTCGGTCTGAACCCACCTTCCCACCAGAGCCTCAGCCAGCCCAAAGCCCCGCCTCCGCTCCGCCTCCCCTACCGATCCCGGGACCACCCATCGCCGGAAAGACGGCGCGTGACGTAGGCGCGCTACGTCCACCCACGCCTTCGACGTGGCGCTTCCTCCGGTTTCGCTTCCGGTGTGCGATTTCCAATTGGCTGGTTGTGGCGGCGGGCGGGGTGTGTGTGGGAGTCGGGGACTTTCCCTGAGTGAACGCATCTTCTGTTTCTGTTTAGAAGCGTTTGCCAAGTTGTCTTTCGTGAGCTTCTCTCGTTGCGCAGGTGCGTCCCTGGCCTCTGATCGTGGGGACAGACTGCAGTTTCTCGGAACTGCACAGAAGTGAGGGGAGTTGCTCTCACACCTGACCTCTTCCTGTCACCCTGTGCTGGCAGGCAGTCTGGGGGTTCGGCCGGGATGCCTATTAATTGTGACTGGAAGGGACTGAGAGACGAACCACGGCATTCCTACAGCCACAGAGTTCAGTTCTGTGATTCACTTGAGGGTTTCCAACTTTGCCCCGCACCCAGTGTTTTCGTAGATCACAATCTACAAAATAAGAAAATAACTTATTTTCTGAAGTGTTAATTGGAAATAGCTTCCTTTAATTGAAATGGAATCCCAGTGATACAACAAAATAGAAAAAGATCTAAGTACTACAAATGGTGTACTTGGAGCAAAACAAACCGGAATTTCAAGGGAAAAAATGTCGAACTAGAGAATTAAATATATATCTAGGTAATGTAATTCAGAAGGCACTGTATTATAAGCTAACCAGACAATAATACTTGGAAGAACTGGCTGCAGCTGAAATTGAATTCAATTTGTTACTCAGTTCATTAAAAAGTCTGCCTGTATTTAAGCACATTTGCTTAAATGGAGCTGTTTCAATTCCCTTTTCTTTTTCATGTTTAGGTTCTAACACATTTAGCTTCACAAGCTGGGATGACATGTAACTGATCCCCTTGAAACCACTTGAACGAGCGAACTTAATAGAAAAAGACGACCGTGTTTCCCCGAAAAAAAGACCTAGCTGGACCATCAGCTGTAATGCGTCTTTCAGAGCAAAAGTTAATGTAAGACTCAGTCTTATATAAGACCCAGTATAATTTATTATACTTATGTAAGACCCAGTCTTATTTTAATGTAAGATAGGGTATAATATAATAAGACCGGGTCTATATTAATTTTTGCTCTAAAAGACGCATTAGAGCTGATGGTCTGGCTAGGTCTTATTTTCGGGGAAACATGGTGTGAACTTTAGTCAGGTCGTAGATTTTAACCCTGGCAGTGTTCTTTTGACACACCAAACTCAAGTATACCTTTTTTTTATTGTGTTTTGCTTCATCGCTCTTTGCAATTATTGTGGTGTTTTATAAGACCCTCCAGCAGCAAAAAGATTGACTTGATGAATGATTAGCATTTTTTAGCAGTGAACTATTTTTAATTAAGGTATGTCCATTGCTTTTTAGGACAATGCTATTGCACACTTACTAGACTACAGTATAATGTAAACATAACTTATAGCACTTGTAAAATAAAAAATTAATGATGCTTTATTGCAATATTAATTTTATTGCAGTGGCTGCAACCAAACCTGAAGTACATCTGAGGTATATTTTGTTACCTGTACAGAGAGCAGTATGTGACTTATGATGTCCTCCCAGTGTTATGATAATTCAAAGACCTTCTAAGCCTTGTATGTGGGATAATGTGCTCCAACTTTCTGTTACTAAAGGCAAGTTTTAACCTCCCATATAGAGGAAGTGGTTTCTACTCAGCCTATACAAATTAGCTTAACTTTCATGACAATGAATTGACCTACAAACGTAAATGATTTTGTGATTGTGTAAATAGAGGCTTAAAGGAACATTTCTAGTCCCAGTTTTATTATTAAACAACAAACTTTAGATTCTGTAACTTGGCTTCATTATTACACATGGATATAAACCACATTCTTCTTTTTTCTGACTTCCAGAAGTTTAAGATAAAGTACCTGAAAACATTTTTTGCAGAGCATTGAAGCAAAAACCTATTTCTTAAACATTTTTATGGTAGCCTAATGATACTTTAGAGGCAGTACATTTGAATTATTCTTTCACTTTAAGTGAAATGAATATATTTGAGCAGCGCTGTTGATATATTTATTGGTTCTACCCTTGAAATGTCTGAAACTTTTATGTTGAGCAACTGTTCTAATTTACTCTTATCTGCAAACAATATACCTGACGACAAGTCTGCTGTAATATTTTAAAAATATTTTTTCACATTAAAATTTTTTATTTGTAGATTTGGAAATTTGAAGGTTTTACTTACGGAATGGAAAGAAAACTAGTCATAACTGAAAAATGACTATGATTGATTAACAGAATATAGTTGTGGATTATCTAAACAGAAATTATGCTGATGTGCCATAAGCATTAATCTGTTAGAAAAAATACAATTTAGTTCATATTATACATTTGTATTAATTACATAAACAATAGTAGGAATACCTGTCAATAATTTAATCAAATTGCAGATTTTTGAGTAAACATACCCTTTTTAAATGTAGCACTTATAACAATTTTGTAATTTATTTTCTTTATTACTTAAAAAACTTCTGAAAACTAATTTCAGTGTAAACTTTGATCCAGAGAAGGCAACACTGTTCTATGAAATGTTACTATTTGAATATAAATATATCTTGAATTCATGAAAAAAATGTCATGAAAACAGGAACATGACAATGCAATCATTAGGATTATAACTTATTTTCTGAAGTGTTAATTGGAAGTAACTTTCTGTAATTAAAATGAAATGCCAATAATATTTCTCTCCAGTTCAATATATTGTAAGAAAAAGATACAAATGCAAAACAAAGAAATTGAAATTTCAAGGAAATAAATTTTGAACAACTAGAGAATTAAAAAAAAAATCTGATATTCTATCTACTATTCCTAAGAAGGAAATATTATAAATTAACTTCAGCTATTACTTGGAATAACTGGCTATAGCTGGGATTGAATGCAATTTATTACTCAGTTAACTAAGATAAATTGCGAGCATGGCTTGAACTCAAAGTCCAGAGACAGCGTGTTCTCCAACTAGGAATGAAACTCTTAAAAAAATAAAATAAAAATTCCCCTAAACCTTTAAGATAATGTTTACTGTGATTTTAGCGTAGCTAGTCAGTCTCCAGATCAGTTGAGATTGATAGATTTCCAGCCTTTCTAGACTTTCTTCCCTAATCCCTTCATGCCTTCCTCATGAAACTAAATATTGAGGAATAATTGTTTTTTTGTTTGTGCTTTTTTGGTAAAGTTAAGACTTAGAGCACTGCAAACAGATTTAAGACTATATAGATTATATCTAAGATTTTCTTACCCTCCCCCCAAAGGGGGCCATATAACCCCATTGAGAACACACAGCCTAAATTACCCTTATACTCGTATGGGTGTATTCCTATAGGGGTCTTCCTTTGCTTAGACAACATATTCACTATGCCAACTTGAGGTTTGTAATATGCTTTTCTTGGACCCAACCTTAGAACACCAGGAGGTCTCTTCAGCAGCATAACTCACCACAATAATGGCTAACCGAGGATAGTCTTGTGTCCTCAGCACTGCTCATATATGCTGAACCAGTGAACTAATTTCCATCAAATATATGCTTTATCAGCATTTTCTTCTCTAGTTCATACAGATGTCCAGCCACCTAGTTATCTAGTCATTCAGTACTTGACTTCCTATTATGTGTTAGGCACTGGGAATGAAGTAGTGAGAGAAAAAGGCTCTGTGCTCTCTGAATTTACAGTCCATTTGGATTTGTTTCTCCTTCTCCCTGTCTCCTAAATACAGACTCCAACATTTTTGGTGCTAAGGTCACCACAATGTTGAGACTGCAAAAACTCCTTTGGAAATGCCTGGTGTAGACATCTTCCTAATCACATTCAGATGATTTAAACATGGAAGAATCCCATACTTGATGAAGTATGCCATGGTGGAAAGGCAGATATTGGCTTTAAAGCCAGGTGGCTATGGTCTTTATCCTGACTTTCTCACTAATTGTGAGGACATGGAGAGTTATTTCAGCTCTGGGAGCCTTGTTTTACTCGTGTAAAAGGGATAACGATAACCATCTTGCCGAGTTGTGTGGCACAATGGCTATAAAATATTTTCTACAGAACCTATCTGGTGTATCATAGAAAGTAGCTGTTATACTTTTAAAATATCTTGATGTGAAAATTAAAGAGAAAAAGACAGGATGGTCGGTAGCTCAGTTGGTTAGAGCGCGAGCTCTCAACAAGGTTGCCGGTTCAATTCCCACATGGGATGGTGGGCGGTGCCCCTTGGAACTAGATTGAAAACAGCGACTGGATTTAGAGCTGAGTTGCACCCTCCACAACTAAGTTGAAGGACAACTTGGAGCCGATGGGCCCTGGAAAAACACACTGTTCCCCAATATTCCCCAATTAAAACAAATCAACTCATTTAATAAAAAAGACAAGAGAAAACTTTATTCTAAAGTTATGTGTTAATGGCTATGGTGTACTGCAAAAAACACTAAGTCAAAAGTGATGGAAGACTTATTTTTAATTTCCTATTCACTCATAAAATGGGTCTAACTTTCATTAGGTACTGTCATGCAGGGTGTCATGCGGGGTCTCTGGTCCCGTTCCCCACATAAGAACGCAGGATGTGGTGAAGTCAAAAAGGAACACCCACGGAGCCATAGGTAGGGGGTTCATACCACTATAGTCTCGCTAGCGGCTGGGTTGGCGACACAGGAAGCAGGAGCCACAGGATCCGCAACCTGCCGTCTGCTTCTCTGTCAACCAACCAACCCCCTGCTAACTGCACTCTGCCGTGCTAACTGCAACCCGCGCTTGCTAGGTCAGCCACCATCTTCTTGCTAGCCCCCATTTGCTGCTAGCGTAGCCACGGCAGTTATATTAGTGGCCAATGGCTCACTGGTTACAGCTGACGGCCAACTAGTCACAGCTGATGGACATCCAATCACAGTTGATGGCCATTTACTATCTGAGTCAGCACCTTTCTATATGAGGCGGAGAGCCTGGAAACTGCACTCCTGGCTCTGTCCCCACAGGTGCTTTCTCCCTTTCAAACTTTCCCCTCTAACACAAGATTATGTCAAAAGTCTCCAGAGCTGTAAAGTCTAAATCAACTATGTTACAGGTTAGCCTTATTCAACTAATTGTAAATGCTATCTGCCTGAGCATTCATGCCTGTTAACACACCATTAGCCCAGCTTTGGGGACAGTCCCAGAAGCAGAGAGCGGTTTCCAGGCTCTGGGCCTCTTGTGGAGGGGTGCTGGCTTGGGTACTAGATGGCCATCAGCTGTGACTAGATGGCCATCAGCTGTGACTAGTTGGCCATCAGCTGTTACCGGTTAGCTATTAGCCACTGATATAACTGCTGTGGCTACGCTAGCAAGCGTGGATTGCAGTCAGCAAACTGGGTTAGTTGACAGAGAAGTGGTCAGCAGATTGCGGATCCTGTGGCTCCTGCTTCCTGTATCTCTAACCCAGCTGCGAGTGAGACTATAGTGGATGAGCCCCCTGTCTATGGCTCCGTGGGTGTGCCTTTTTGGCCTCACCATATCCTGAGTTGCAGTGCAGGGAGCGGGACCTGAGACACCCCTCCCCCCCCATAACAGCCTGCGTGACACCAGCGTTTTTGAAAAATTTGAAAGTTGATTCAGAACTGAAATCAGATCTGTGTGCCTGAGAACAGTAATTTTATGAAATCAAAGAGTGGCTAATATTTCCAAATAAACTTTGGCTTCATCCTTCTTTTGGAAGTCATTTAGCAGGTAACTAACTGGACCCCTCACCTTCTTCAGGCGAGCCGTCTTCGACCCAATCCCCACCATTTTCCCATTGCCCCGGGGGGGGGGGGGGGGGGGGGGGGGGGGTACCCAGCCCTCCTTGCCGGGTCGCTCCATCTGTGCGCTCACCCCGGCAGCCGCCCCTCCCTCCTTAACCCCAGCGCCCCGCACTAGGAGGCGCCACGCGGGGAGATCGGAAACTCCGAGGCGTGACGTAGTGGCAACTTGCGGCTCTGGATTGGTAGGCGAGGGAGGGGTGAGCCGCGTCGCCGGAATTGACGCGATCTGGACGCGCTTTCTGCCGAGAAATTGGGGGCGCGGTTTTGGAAATCAGATGTTAAGGTGGGGTGCGATTGAGCTGGTGTCAGCCGGGTTTGCTGATCTCTGTCGCGTTCACTCCTAAAGGATTTGCTCGTCTCGCCTTTGTGCTGCCGCTGTTCTGTGTAACGGGTGGTTTTGCCTCGCAGGGACTTCCGTGAGCGCCCTTAAAGGAGGAACGAGGACCCGTGTGGTGGAGGCGAGGAAGCCGCTCTAAACCCGCTGCACTGGGGGAAACGGGGATGCTCCTTCGCATCTCCGAGTTCAACTCGGCGTGAGCGGCGTTATTTTCCTGGACAGCTGATGGTCCCTGCACGTTGGGTGGTTTTCATTGAAAAGACGCTGCTTACTGTAATTCGTGAAGAGGGTAAACACCGTGTTCCAGCCTTTCTCTTGGAGAACTGAACAATAAGAAAAATGTCTGTTTTCCCTAAAATATCTTTGAGACTTGAGGTTGCAAACTACCTTAAAGAGGGCTTTATGAATGCGGAGGTAGGTCAGATGAACATGTTAGATATTTACAAACACTCAAATATTTGCACACCCTTGAGAAATAGAAAAAAAAAGTGTGAAAGGAAACCTAATATTTACATTTTCTTACTCGTCTTTCCAAATGTAAAAAACAAAAAACAAAAACTTGCCAGTATCTTTCCGCAGGTGTTAATGCTTTCTAAGAGAAGGGGTAAATGAGCAACGGTTTAACACTTAGCATGGGAAAAAAGGGGCGGTGGGGAGGTGCTTATGTGCCTGGCACTGAAGGGCTTACAAGGATGAGCAAGAAAAGACTCCTGTTGAGTTTGTCCTGTATTGAAGATACACCTGTACTCCTACAGCCTTGCTCTGGCGCTCAGGTGGAAGAGATGCTATAATTTGAGTGCCTTTTAAATGCCACCAGTCGTGCTAGGTGATTTGCAGACCTTTACGTCTTACTCTTAACAATCTTTTGGTAGAGATTTCCTCTCCATTTTAATAGGTGAGAGAATTGAAGGTCCAAAGATCATGCAACTGACACAAACTGACACAGCTATTAAATAACAATACTGAAATCTGAAGCTAAAGAGCTTAGGTGGAATGGAAAGTTTTGGAATCCTAAGCCCTAACTTTGTATCCCGTTTGAGTAAATTACTTCACATCGCTTAACCTTGAGTTCCTTTTCTGTGAAGGTTGAGGATGGTTAAAAATACCAGGTTTTCTGGGGTGTTAATTAGAAGTGAAAGTAACTGGTATTTTTCCATCAGTGAGTCCTTGTTACGCAGGGAGTCATAGGAGGTCTCTGCTCCCGCTCCCTGCACAAGAACACAGGTGTCGTGCGGGGTGGCCTGCGGGGTCTCTACTCCCGCTCCCCACATAAGAACGCACGCAGGACATGGCTAGGCCCCAAAGGAACACCCACGGAGCCATAGGTAGGGGAGTCATACCACTATGGTCTCACTGGAGGCTGGGTTCACAGGACGTGCGACCTGCTGTCCGCTTTTCTACCAACTGACCGACGATTCTCCTCCACTCTCCTCGACTCTGCTCCTCTACTCTCCTGGACTCTCCTCCGTAGCCGCAGCAGTTATATTAGTGGCCAATGGCTCAATGGTTACAGCTGACGGCCAACTAGCCACAGCTGACGGCCATCTACCACCAGAGCCAGCACCCTCCATATGAGGCCGAGAGCCTGGAAACTGCTTTCTGGGGCTCTGTCCCCACAGTCCTCAACAAATGTTCCTTCTGTTTGCTGTTGGCGGTGCCTAGCACAGAAGTCCTCCCCGAACGTTGGCTTTAGTTGCCAGGCCTGTGCTCTTTTCCATTTACCGTCCTGCCTCTAGGCAACTTTGCATTTTCCAGATCTTTGGTTTTCTCCAAAGTAAAGCCACTTAAATGTTAATCATTTTTGAAGATGCTACAGAAGCCACGACCTTTAGATCTGATTTTTACATTTTATTTCCAAAGATTATGTGAAGGGATTGAACAGTGTGGAAAGAGAACATATCTTCTGATTTCAAAGAACTTAAACGTTATAAGGAGCATATGAAGAGCAATGAAAGCATTCAGCATTTTTTTCCTGGCCATTTTTAAAATGTTGAACACTATAAAAGAAGATCCAAATGTCTTACTTTGACACCACCTCTGCCTCAAACCCGCTAGCTATGTGATTTTACAAAAAGAAAAACCACTTCTTTGTAAAAACTACCAATGGTAAAGGAATATGTGTATATATACATACATACATACATACATACATACATACATACATATATATATATATATATATATATATATATAAACTAAACTTAATTTAAGTGTGTTTTTCCAGGACCCGTCAGCTCCAAGTCAAGTAATTGTTTCAGTCTAGTTGTGGAGGGTGCAGCTCACACTGGCCCATGTGGGGATTGAACTGGCAACTCTGTTGTTAAGAGCACCACACTCTAACCAACTGAGCTAACTGGCTGCCCCAGGAATATATATATATATTTAAAGGAATATTTAGTTAAAGAAAAAAAAAAAAACCTTGAGAAAGTACTTTTAGACTGGTGGATTAGTGGCTGGCCAAGTGGTTTATGAAGGATCTGTGAGGAGTATAGTCAAAGATGATCAAAAAAATGGGGATATATATGTCTCAAAAAGCTTCAGATAATTACAAGGGAACTTGCTTGTTTGAGTCTTTATAACCATTTCTCACATGTATCTTTGTTATCCATCTTTTTTGAATGATATCTGTTTGTTACATTTAATAGTATTTAAAAAACTGATATCCAAGGATCTTTGGATGACAGTATCAATGTTACTTATTCTTTAAATATTGGTGTTTTAGAAGGCTACTTGCTCTAGGATATGAGGTCAGTAAGTAAAAAGCTCTACAGTAGTGACATAGCAGTTAATGCATTATAAATAGAATGAAATTATGAATTTATATGAATAAATGTAGCAGATATCAATATGTTCAGAATATTAATAATGCTTTGAAGTTGAGTTAGTGTTTTCCTAAGCTTTCTGTCAGGCATTTTGTTAGGTGTTTATTACAACTAAACCCATGAACCCTCTGAAGTAGTATTAACATTTCCTTAGTGTTTTAACACAAACAATACAGCAAAATGAAATGAAACCAAATAATTGCTAAAAGATGTTCATAAGTTGGAATAAATGTATATGCATATTCTGCTAATATTTTTATTCATATGATGAAATTAAAACATTTGCTTTTTCTTTTCAGATTGTAGCTACCTTAGGTAAACAAGAAGCAGAAAGAAAGTTTGAAACTCTGTTAAATCACTTGTCACACCCTCCGTCATTCACAACTGTTAGAGTGAATACACATCTAGCCTCAGTACAACATGTGAAAAATATGTTATCCGATGAACTTCAGAAGGTTTGTGCAAATTTTTTATGTCATTATGTATATAATTACATTTTTACAATCGGTGTCAACGTTGTTCCCCATTAAAATCCTGAATGATTTCCGATTTTATAAATGCTGAGATCGAGGCTCTTCAAGGTTACATGGTGAATTAGGCGATGTTAAAAATTGAACCTAGCACTTCTGATTTTGAATGTGTTATTTTTAGTGACTGGATAGGCCATTTATCTCCTCTGGGCCTCAGTTGCTTCATCATTGAAATACATGTGAAGAGGTCCAGTTTACCCCTGATAAAAGTCTGATTTTGTAATAAGCAGTATATAATGATCAGGAGTGCACATTGTATAGCTGAAGTGAGCCCAGGCTTAGGGGAGGTACCCACTGATTATAGAATTATATTTTTATTGGACATAAAAAAAAGTGTTGGAGAAGTGCCTATTACTTTAATACAAGCAGGAAATTAGAACAATGTAAAGAATACATGTTTTAAAAACAACACAGATTATTTTTTTCTAATCAATAGAATAGTTTTGACATAATACTCATTTTCTGTAAGTGAAAACAGTATTATAAAATAGCATTTTATAAGTTCTAAACTGAAAAATATTTTACTTTTCTTGTTTATATTGTCTCAATTCTTTGCTTTCAAAAGGAGAGCATTTTGTGTTTCATACACTGTGCACTGAAATTTGCCTCCAAAGACAAGATGGAGGAAAATAGATGCCTAAGGGGGGGGGGGTACTTCAAATTTCATTTTATAGTCTTAAAGCTCTTAGAACAAGTAACTCAGGTGTCAGCAGACCTATTTCTACCTAATTACTATCTTAATTAAAAGCAAGAGGCAAGAATGATTAAACGGCTTCCATTTGTATATTGGCTGTGTTTTCAATTTACCCTAGCTATAACATTCAGAAACTCGCAGAAAATTATCACTGGTATTGATTCACTTTAAGATTAATTCTATAAATTTCAAGTTTTGAGTAGAACTTGAAGAACCAGCTGGATTTCTGAATATGAGTCCAAAATTGAATAAGACTTGGAGAAAAATTAATCTGACTTTTAATTATTGATAGTGATAATTTCATTGAGAGTAATGACATTAGGCATAAAATATAAACAGTTCCTCTAAGCAACTAAAATTATTACTTTTATGTAGCCATGCATGTTTTCAGTTAGTAAAAAGGAAACTGTTCTGAGGCCCATCAGCGGTATTCATTACTCAGGCAGATACAGATTGTTTTCTAGAAAATTATTCCTAAAGCTTAGATATTCTAGTAGTATCCCTGTCTGATGGGTATACAAGATCTCATGGGCTAGTATCTAGGATAAGGCAGACGGAATCATTCTGAGTCCTTTTCCTTAAAGATTAAGATTAGACAGGGAAGATTGGGTCCTAAGCACTAATTAGGAAGCTGGAGGTAGAGCAATAACTATTTCTAGCTGGAAAGGGGACTTGGAGGTTTTAGATTATAAATTTTCTTTCTCCCTCCGTGTTCCTAAGATCACATGTGTCCTAAAGAGATGTCCCAAATGAGATGATATACAAATAGGTGATTTGTCCCCAAATTTCTCTGAGCCACATAGTGAGATTTAATAATTTATACATTCATTTGGTTGGTGAGGATGTGGAGAAACTGGAACTTTCATACTTTGCAGGTGGGAATGTCAGGAATGTCAACTGGTTGGCCTCTTTGGAAAAGGTTTGGTTGTCTCTTAAAGAAGTTCCACATAAACTTGCTGTACAACCCAAGAGTGCAATGGAAACATGTCCATAGAAATGCTTGCACATGAATATTCATAGCAGCATCGTTCATAATATCCAAAAGGGAGAAACTATCCAAATGTCCATCATTTAATGAGTGAAAAAAAACACCACAAAATGTGGCATATTCATATAGTGGAATACTATTCAGCAGTGAGGGTAATGAACTGGTATGTGCTACCTCGGTGAACCTCAAAAACATTATTTTAGTAAGTGAAAGAAGCCAGACACAAGACATTATATATGTTGTATTATTTCATTTATGTAAAATGTTTATAAAAGGCAAATTTACAGAGAAAGAAAGTAGCTTAGTGGTTGCCAATGGTGGGAGCTAGGAACGGGGATTGACTGCAGATGGACATAAGGAATCTGTGTGTGTTGATGGAAATAATCTAAAACTGAATTATGGTAATAGTTGCACAATTCTTTAAATGTACTAAAAATCATTGAATTATACATTTAAAATGGATACTTTGTATTGTATGTAAATTAAACCTCAGTAAGGCTGTTTTTTAAGGGCATGGGGCAGAAACAAACAGAAGAGGAAGCAGATAATATGCTTGGTATAAAAAAATTTGCTTTATGAAAATTTTGCACATGTGTGGTTTAATGAAAGTATTTTTTCTGTATCATTTTAGCGTCTGATAGAAAAGGAGAGAAGAAAAACACAAACCTCGGTTTGAGAAAGATTGATCAATATAAAATATTTCTGTAGTGTAAAACAAATAGGACTTCTAAAACAAAAGAAAAACAATTGACAAACTTCATCTTCTTCTTGGAAAGATCAGTTTATCATAGTCTGGATACTGTACGGCCATCAAACAATGAGAGAGGGAACAAAAGGCAGAGGGAATTGATCAAATGAGAAGGAGCTTACCTTCAGATTCTTAGTAGCCGTCTGTTAGATAAGGTTAGTCTGAAATGTCCTTTGCCTGCAAGAAGCAGAAGTCAGGAGAACTTTTGACTTGAGAGAAATGTAGTCAGATTTCTAAAATGCATTTTTTTTTCTCTTATCAACTTAGAAATAAGTTGATTTTAGAAGTTTTTTCTAGGTAGTGTATGGATGCTACAGGGCAATACAAATATCTATTATTGTTACTGCTCTGTCATGTAGTATGTAAAAATTTAGTTGATAATCCCTAGCCTACATGGCACAGACTTGTTTTCAAATATTTGCACATTGCCCTCTGGTAGAGTATAATACACAGTTCTTGCTATCTAGTCCACTATTCTGCTCTTCATTGTGCAATGTGGAGTGCCCAGTCGTCTTCTGTCTGCAATAGTGCTGTGCTGGTACATACTGAACAGCCCACTTTCTGGGAAAAATAACCCTTTATGGCGTTTTGCTGATTTAAATGGTATAAATACTTCCACTGTGGTCTGTTTCAAGCTGCCATTGTGACCATGGAGTTGGGAAGAGATGTACACAGTTGGCTGTGATGAGACCGTGTGAGCTGGCCCCAGCACCTATTTCCAGTCTGAAGGCCAAATATGATAGAAGATACTGAAAGTCCTAAACCTTTGCCAGAAAACATTTATTTCCCTCATCAAAACTGGCATCCAGTGTTGAAAGTGTATAATAAATATTTGTTAATCTCAATCTTTGATACCCTACTCAGAAGCTTTTCTTAAGAGTACTGCATGTAGGTCTATGTCGGATATATGTTTTTAAAGTAAGTCACCGAAGGTAAACATGCATCGTATTTATAAAGCCAAACAGTAAGCAAAATTGAGCCTTATAAAGAATTCGGGATACTTCAGAATCATTATAGAGATCAATTATAGAGACCACGTAGTGGGTTTGAAGTCTTTTTTTTTTTTTATCCCATTGAATACAGTGAAAATATTCCAAACCAAATTTCATGCTCTGCTAGGTAATGATATGAAAAAGCTCCATAAATTGAAATTTATCAATTATAGTCCATTATATTGCTGTATAATTCTGTGTGTTTATTTTTAACAGCAGCTTAATGGATTAAGTGTTCCCATTCTTCAACATCCAGACCTTCAGGATGTCTTACTTATTCCTGTTATTGGACCTAGGTTTGTAACCATTTCATTTTCAAATTACATTATTCTCAGTAAAGTTTTGTCAGGTTTTTTTTTTTCTGTTTGGTGATAATACTTTCTCCATTATTAGTAATTTTATGTACATAGACAGGGATTCACAAATTCATAAATGTTGACTTCATACTCTAGTATGGAAAAATAATTACAAAGGGAGACTAGGAATGGGCCCCAATACCTTGAGAGTAATTGATTCTTTCCCTCTATACTTTCTAAGAAACGACCATTTGTTTACTTGTATATCTTGAGAGATTCCACTGCTAAATTGAAACTTTTTTTGAACTACAACAAAAATACAATGCAACGTATTTCCTACTTTCATAGCTGATGTGGTTGTAAATTTTATTAATTCACCATTATATTAAATTACTACATATGTTCTATTATGAATAGAACAGGCACTGTTCTACTTATTTATGTATTTGAAAGGCATACAAGTATGTTTGAAAACTGAAAAAAATAGGCTTTCATATTATAATGGGAGTTCTTTTCACAGAAACATTGTAAAATCCCTGATTATGGTATAATTCTTTTATATCCGTATGAATTATAAATATAAAGATGCTTGTCTTATTACAGTTTTAAAGTAATTTAGTGGTCAATAGTAAAGCCATGGTTGAATAAATTGTGGTTTATCCATGCAGTAGAACATTATATGGCCTTAATGGGGGAGAGTTATATGTGTATGTTAATAAGAGAATATGTTCATGATTAACTATCAAAAGCATTTTGCTATGCATGGGATATTTTTCTTTCTTTCTTTTTTGCCATTAAAAAAATACAACTACACCTTTATGTATATTTATAGAAAAGAGTCTGGAGGGTATAACATACCCAACTATTAACAGGGATTAACTGAGGAGATTGGATTGGGAGAAAGGGGGTAAGAGGAGATTTTCACTTGTAATATTTCTGTTTTATTTTTTACTATAATGTATTACTTTTGCAATTAAAAAATTGATTTTTTTAGTTTCTTATTCTATTTATGTTTAAGGCGAAATTTGTATACAGTGAAATGGAGGTATCTGAAGTGTACTGTTCCCTGAGTTTGGCCAAATTTATACAACCATGTAGCCAAGACCCGCACCAGTCAAGATCTAGACCACTTCCCTCACCGGATAACATTCTCTTGCATTCTGCTCCCCAACCAGGAAACCACTGTTCTGATTTCTGTTATCTCCTGTTTAGTTTTAAATCAGTTACTGCAGTCAATCACAATCACAGGTCTTTTAAGGTTATGCTTGATTCATTTCAGAATATGTTGTGGACAACTTTCCATGATGTCCACGATTCATATAATGCTATTTCATTCTTTTTAATAGCTGTATCAATAGTGTATTTTATCATTGAGCTCAATTTTATTTTTCTGGCTCTTCATTGATAGACATTTAATTTTTTTCCTTTTTTTTTTTTTAATTATTATCAACAGTGAATATTCTTAGGATATTTCTGTGTGTGTATTTGCATAAGCATGTCTACAGGATAAGTTGGTACAACAGACAAGAATCACTGGTTCAGTGGTCTGTGCATATTTTAGTACTGATCTCTGAAAAGTTTTAACAACAGTATGTGAGAAATTCTGATTCTTCCATTCTTGGTAACTGGCCATTTTAGTTCTTTTAAATTATTTTGATGATTTAACTTTATTTTTTGTACTTATTACTTTTACCTGACCTTAATAATCCTTTCATCCTATTTGTAGTGGTCTAGGCTAGCCATCAGCATATTAGTGAACTATATAAAACACAAATAGTGAGTTACTACAAGAAAGTATTAAAAAATTATTTAGGGTAGTAGATTCACACACTTACCTTGCATTTCTAAAAGGATCACGTCGATTCTTCTGTTTTTTAAACTTATCACGTTATTATCTTTTGATTTTTCCACTATGAAAAATGAGGATGTTCTTACACTTAAATTTTCCCTATAACTCCCACCAACCAATTTTTACTTTGTTAGTTTTTTAACTTTGTAAAGGTTTATCACAATTTTATTCATTATGCAATTTTATTCATAGTTCAAATGGATCCAGTGCTTGCTTTTAGTCCTAAATGGTGTAGTTTATTTTTGAGTTCTTTATCTTGATTCATCTTTTGGTTGGTGACAATAGTCATTTATCAGACCTGCAGCACCTGCTTCCCAGCTCCAGACTATGTCTCTCCTGTGCTCTGCTTACTTCCTTGCTTGAGAATTGCCTGTTGCCTTTATATTTAAACAACAACTTGGCTGATGATACTAGTAGTTTCAGGTCACATGTTATTTCCCTTAGCACTTTGTAGACATAACTTTTATAATCTTACGGCATTAAGTACAGCGATGCAGAAATCTGAGACCAAAAAAAGAATTATCTCCTTTGTAACAAAATCTTGGTTTTTGCTTGGAGACCTATGGGATTCTTAGTCATTGAATTTTAGAAAGTTGGCTAGGCTATAGTTTGATTTTTACTGTTCTTTCTTAGTTTTGAATGAAACATAGTGTGACTTTTTAAATATAAGTATTTTGGTAGTGCTTTGAATATTTTTCCATCACACTTTTCTCTTTTCTCTATCATAAGGACACTAGGACTCTGTATGTTGGATTTCAGTGCAGGCCCTCCTTGTGTGGGGACACCTCAAGACAACCCTCAGATTTGGTAATTGGCTGGCAGGACTCAGCGTATAGTCATGCTCATGGCGAAGATTTGTTACACAAAAGGGTGCAAAAGCAAAATCAGCAAAGGGAAAAGGTGCGTGGGGTAAAAGCTGGAGGAAGCTGGGCACAAGCTTCTAAGAGTCTCCTCCCCATGGAGTTACCAGGACGTGCTTAATTCCTCCAGCCCCCAGTTGGGACACGTGTAAGATGGTTGTCTAGTAGGGAAGCTCATTAGAGACTTAGTGCTCAAGGTTTTTATTGGGTGCTAGTCATATAGGCACCCTCTGCCTAGCACGTACCACAATTTCAGGCTCCCCAAAAGAAAGCAGGTATTCAGAATAAACCACATTGCTTCTACAATCAGTTTAGGTACAATAATCTACTATTACCATTAGGGAAGGTTTTATATCAGTGTCGAGAACTGTTTCCCAGTCAGGTTTCCAGGTGCCAACCAAGGGCCAACCTTGTAAGCAGACCTTTCTAAGAGTAGCTTGTTGTGTTAACTCTTTATTTCAGAGGATTTGCTTATTTCAGAGGATATTCTTTATTTCCTGAGCTCTGCAACTTCACTTTTCTCCTGTTTTGTTTTCTTTTCCTTTTTTTAAAATCTTGTTTTTACATACTTTTTTTGAGGTTTCTTTCTTTCAGCATCTTTGAAAATATAGAGAAGTATTTGAAAATTTTCCCTTTTTTTGTTGTACATTTTAACCTGTCTTTTACTTACTATTTTTTTGTACTAGCTGTGCATAGGTCCTATGAAGGAATCCTTTCTGCTTCTCGCTCATTGAGTGGAAACAGTTACAGTCACGTAGATACACTTAGTTGGCAGTTTGCTCAAGCATGCTACAGAATGGGGTGAAGTGTGTGTCTAGACAACTAATCAGATGTGTTTTTCAGAAATACCTTTACCATGTCTTCCTTAGTGACTCATTTCTATTCCTGGTGAGCAATGCTGATAAAGACTGAGGCTCCTGAAGGCTTCCAGCTCACAGCTTTCTTATCTGGGAATTACATTTTGTTTATGCTTAGGGAACTCAGGTGATGAGCAATAAAGCTGGTTGCTACTTATTTCCCTTCTCCTCCCGCAGCTACTTCTAGGCAGTTTTTCCGGGTTTGTTAGAGAAAACGCAGATAGTCTGTCTGTGCTCATTCTGACAGTCCAGTTTCTCTTTCAGCTTTATCTGATGAACAATGCCTGCCAAGGCATTCCCAGAGTCTCCTTATTTTTCTCCCTGAACCTCCAGTCCTGGTTCTAAGTAGTAAAGACCTTTCCTTGTCAGAAACTTTCATGCGCTGATGAAGAACTAGATTTGATCCAAATTTCACTGTCTGGCAATTATTCTTTATCATTGGGAGTATAACGGTTTCATAGTGTTACTGCAAATGGAACTTCTCAGAGTTCGTTTTTTCTCCATTTCTATGGGCTTCAGAAAAAAATATACATTCTTTTTTACCAATTTTTACTGGAAGCTCAATATCCCACAATTGTTTAAAATATCAAAATATAGGTCAAACTTTATAGACAGTAAACAAATTTTAAAGGTAATTTTCCACCATAAATTGAAGTTCCCTCCATTTATTTAACATGGTATTTAATATACTGATCAAATATATTTTAATGTTGGGAAGGTTTTATCATTAGTAATATAATGAGCTTGAACATAATGGTTGTAATGCTGAATTTGATGTTATCAATATCAATTTTATTGAAAAACTTAAAGAGAAAATTGAATGCCAGGCTTCTCTTGATATAAGGGTGTTTTTAACATCATATTCCAACCAGCATTTTCTAAAGAATGCATTTAGATCAGTTGAATTTTTTAGGCCAATATTCAGTTATTTTTAAGGATCTGTACATTTTCTCTATCAGTGCTCTTCCCTTTTTGATAAAAACCTCAACAAAACATTGCTAGCAAGTCAGAAAATTAATTTTCTTCCTTTTCTTCCCATTTGAGTACGTAATTCAATAGGGTAAATCTTTTGAGATCCAAATGAGGCTGGATTTGCCCTTCTGTTTCAAGCTGCTTGACTTCCATCTTTCATAATACCAGTACTGTAGGCTTTGAATTACTGTTTGTATGTATGAAATAATAGGGTAAATGCAATAGACTATCAAGTATTAATAATTGCACAAAGACTGCTGATTAAATACAGATGGTAATGCTGCTGAAAAATATTTGGTTGACATGCTACTATCGTGATATCTTAAAATTATCATTATCTCCTATTTGGTGGAGGGTTGCTAATATGTGCATTTAAAGAAATGCCAAATAGATAAAAGCCTATATTTTTATATACTCTTTATTGAAACATTCCCATAATTTTAGTCTTCCCATAATTTTAATTCCTAGTCACCTCATTTTTAGATGTTTCTTTTTTCATGATCTTTTTTTTAATTAAAGTTTATTGGGGTGACAATGGTTAGTAAAGTTACAGTTTTCAAGTGTACAATTATGTAATACATCATCTATATATCACATTGTGTGTTCACTATCCAGAGTCAGTTCTCCTTCCATCACCATATATTTGATCCCTTTTACCCTCATCTACCACCCCTTACCCCCTTACGCTCTGTAACCACTGTCCTACTGTCTATGTCTGTCAGTTTTTGTTTCTTTGTTTGTCTTGTTCCTTTGTTGCTTTCAGTTTTATATCCCACATATCAGTGAAATCATATGGTTCCCGATTTTTTCTGTCTGACTTATTTCGCTCAGCATAATAGTCTCAGAACCCATCCATGTTGTCACAAATGGCACTATTTCATCTTTTCTTATGGCAGAATAGATGTTTTAGTAGTTTTCTCTTAATCTTAAGTACCTTCGTACTATTTTTTCTTCCAATCTCTATTACTGGACAATTGGAAAATCATTTTTCTTTAATGTTGTTTCACTCCTTTATTTAGAAACTTTTCATCAAAAAATTACGCTTTTTTTTTGGCCCTATATCAACTTTCATATTTACTGGCTAAAATTCTCCTTTAGCAGAGCTGAGTTTCACCTTGATACTTGCATGTGACATTTTATGTTTTTATAACAATTAGTCCTTATGTTGAAGGAGTTCCAAGACCACACCCTAGTTGGATGATTCTCTAGGAAGACTCAGAGATTCAGCATAGAGTCATACTCATGACTATGATTTATTACAGTGAAAGAATCTGGAGCAAATCAGCAAAATGAAAAGGGACATGGGGCGAAATCTAGGGAAAACCATTTGCAAGCTTATTTTCCAGTGGAGTCATACAGGATGCACTTTATTTCCCCAGCATGAGTTTGACAACATGTAAGATTTTGCAAACCAGGGAAGTTCATTAGAGACTGCATCCATGATTTTTTTTTCATTGCTGGTCACATACGTACCCCCCTGCCAGGTACAGACCAAAATTACAGCCTCCAGAAGGAAAGTCAGTGTTCACCATAAACGTTTATTTGTACAAATAATTTAGGCACAGTGAGCGACACTTATCACTTGATAGTGGTAAGTTCCCAGAGAGCAGCCAAGGTCCAACCTTATAACGAGGCCTTTCAAGGAAACAATAAAAGTTCAAGCCTGCTATGTTAACTCTTTTCTCTGTAGTCTTTTAGTCTCTCCTCTCCATGAAATGGTTATTCTCATAAAAGCTTTCTGATTACACTACACGGTTCTATTCACAAAACATTGTTTGAATTGGTGCTATGTGTGAGACCCAAAGGTGTTAAAGAGATGAATGAAATACAGTTTAGTCTAAAAGCAGAGAACTTTGGTACAAGTCAGATTGTGATGAATGTTATAGTAGAGGTATGAATTAAGTACCTCGAGCCTAGACTAGGAAGGACTGAGTACAAGGAAATGGGTAAAGATTTTCTCCGGGTAGGTAGTATTTCAGTTGAGTCTTAAAGGTGGGTAGGAATTAGGTGGATAAGATAAGGTGGGCAAAGGTATGATAGGTAGAGAGAAAGTATTTCCAAAAATACAAAGGCATGAAAATGTATGGTGGTTCATCACAAAAGTGATCAGGTTTGAGTACTCAGTTGGTTTTCAGAGAAGTTAGTGAAAGATGAGGTTGAAGTTGGGGGGGGGGTAGACTGAAGTGTAAAGGGGACATATATATATATATATATATACATACTTAAGCCAAGTTTTCCTTTCTGCAGACTATTGGAGCTATACTCGTAAAAACTTTTAGTTATGACTAGATCTGTATTTTAGGAACACAGTACTGATAACATAAAGCTGTGTTTTCCAAAGTGGCGCAGATCATAACCTATTATTAGGTTGTGAAATCATTTTTTATGAACATTTTAGAAAATAAATGGGATATTTTATAGTATATTGCATTGTCTATAGTAAAGATATTTTTTCTTGAAACATTAGTTCAAAATGTGTCAGTGTGTGTATAAGATGAACTGCAAGACTGGAGATAAGTCGTTTCCAATGACATGGTGAACTAGATAACCTGGAAATGTTTCTGCTACATCAAAGAATACTAAATAAGGAATAGGCTGCAAAATGCACAGCTGCGTGATTAAGAATCTAAGTGAAATATTCTGGAATTAGAGTGAAGAGTAACTGAAAACAGAGCAGTGAGCCTGTGAGTTAATATTTGGGGGTTAGGGGATGTGGGAGAGGAGGTGGTTGGTCTCTTAAATTTAGGAGCTTTGGTTTTAACAACATGGTGTTACCGCTACAAGGTGAGAAATGTCCAGTCAGTAATTTAGGAACTGGATCTGTCTTGCCTTAGGGTCTGGGTTGGGAAACCTCTGAGAATGCACAACTCTTGTTCCATGCCTTATAAAGGTTTGGAATTTCAAGTCATACTACCCAAGTGGTCTTGAAACCTGTGTCTGGGGAATTTACATAAAAATATGATCCTAAGCCAGTTCCTGAGCTGCTTGGCAAAAACCGGGCAAAACACTCTTGAGTGACACATTCATTCAAGCCACACACATTTCTCATAGTTTAAGGCTACACTAGGAATCAAACCACCATGAGTGAGAATCAGCATATACAGCAAATTGAAGGATTAGATTTTCCCAAAAACTGGCAAATGGAACTAATCAGTTTTGTTAAAATGATTAAAAACAAAAGTGGGAATCTAAAACAGAAGAGCCTAAGGGGGGAAAAGTAGAATAAAAAAAGAATTTCTAGAAGCAAAAATATCATTAAAATTAAAAACTCCATAATTAAAACTGTAGGTTAGACTCAACTGATGGAGAATTATTGAAGTAGATGACTCAAACGAAAGGCAACAGAGATAAAGAAATTGAAAATGTGAAGTTGAGTCATGGAAAATAGAATGAAAAGGTACTTCATATTTCTAATGAGTCCTGCATGTAGAGAATAGAAAAAATGAAGGTGAGATAATAGTGAAAAATGTAATGACTAAGAATTTTCCAGAATTGATGGACAGACTTAAGAAGTACAAAGAGTCTGAAGCCAAAAGTAAAAATAAATCCATGTCTAGATACTTGAGAATGAAACTGCAGAACAACAAAGACAAGATCTGAAAGCAATCAAAGGTAAAAGGCAGAAAGTTACTCAGTAATCAAGTTATGTTTGATGTCACGCAATCGGCCCAGAAGACCTGTCGAGAATTGCAGGTGGTGTGATTTGGTAACTCAGTGAATGTGGAGTTTGGAGGTTTAGGAAGAAGGGATTCAAGTTGATGCTGGTGTTTCTAGTTTGGTTATCCAGGCAGATAATGACATTTTGTTCAAGACTGGAAACATAGGAGGGTGATAAGATTGGGGGCATTGCCATGGATTTGAGGAGTGGATCAGAGAAAAATAACATTGTTTAGGACTTGTTGAGTTTGAAGTAATTGTGGGATACCTAGATATAGCTAGCTACCTGTAAGTAATTAGAAAGTCTAGAAATGCTAAACATTGGAATACATGGATTATTTTTGTGATTATTGAAATAATGAGATTACCAAGGGTTAGGATGCAAAGTGAGAAGAGGACGATGGCGTGTTTTTATATTATATTATACCCAGTCTTATAGTAAAATAAGACCAGGTCTTGTTTGCTCCAAAAGATGCATTAGAGCTGATTGTCTGGCTACGTCTTATTTTCGGGAAAACAAGAACGGTAGATTTTAGTGATCTAAGGAATGAATTGGAGGTGAGAAATTGGAAAACATTCAAAAAAAGTTGGTCAAGAGAGGAAGAAAAATATTTTGTCCACCTACTTTACTAATAATTTACCATGCAACAATCCCACTTTAGAAATGTTTTTGAATTCCTTGTATAGTGTCTGTTTTAGGACTTTATTTCTCTCTCAATGCTGTTAATAAAAAGCAATGCTTGTTAAGTGATTGCACAATTTCAGGTGCCACTTTACTGCCTTCCGCATTTTTCTGTTTTTTCTTTCCTTAAATGCCTATCTCTTTTTTTGAAAAAATATTTTCTCTATTTCTCTATATTTATCCTTTTTTTTTTTCCCAGCTTTCCCTTTCTCGTTTATTCATTAATGATGTTATCTTGGGGCAATCAGGACTAAAGAGGTTATTTACTTAGGGTTTAGATTGAAACATTGAGAAGGTTGGTACACGTTGGAGATATATTACTGTGTTAAATTGCTCTTATTTCCTTAGGAAGAATATAAAACAACAACAATGTGAAGCCATTGTTGGAGCCCAGTGTGGCAATGCAGTGTTAAGAGGAGCCCATGTCTATATTCCAGGAATTGTGTCAGCTTCAAAATGTAAGTATAACGGTTGTAAAAAAAAAAAAAAGAAAGTTCAAAGAGGAATAGGTCACGAGGCTTAAATGTGGATCACAAAGCCTAAAATACTGTGCTTTACAGAAAACGTCCTAATCTACGAATGAGTATGTGATTTGAACAGTCTTTCTAGCTGTGGCTTACAGGCTACTCACCACTGTTGTCAGGTTAATGGACTGGACCAATTTATAATAGGTTAGACCTTAAAACATTTTTTGGAAGTGGAATACAATTTCCCCTTGTTAATGTCACTGGGATTTGTTACTGAAAATAACTTAATGAAATAACCACAAAACTAGATTTATCCATATAAATCAACTCGGTACACCATACAGCTTCAAGGTATTCTAAGTATTACTATACACACATATAAATGAATGTATGGGCTTATTAAAATCTTGGCCTTAATTGCTATAATGAAAACTGAGAAGAAATACCAACAGAGTTGCGGAATTTAGAAATATTCCTTTGAGAAATTTTAGTGTATGTTTTTGAAGAATCCTTTTGAAGGAAACTTCGAGGATTAAGCCAAAGATAACAAGGTTTATATGAAGTCTCTTAGGAAACGTTAGATGGGGGGAAAATAATTTAGAGATATTTTTTCTGCTTAGCTAAAAACTTCTAATTGAAGTAGGATGTTTTGAAGAATATTTTATTTCTTTGTTTTCCTCGGGGAAAAAAAATCTTCAATTAGATTTTTTAGGCAACATTTAAAAGTAAAAGTCATATTTCCTATTAGGGATTACTTTGAGATAATTAGCCAGTTTAAGCTGCTTCATGTCCACGATTGATGTCCCTAGAGGTCCCCAGTCTAACTTAAAGAATTTTCACTGTTCTTCTATCAAAGTATAGAATATAATATGATTTTCTTCTTTCTCTAGTTATGAAAGCTGGAGATGTGGTTTCTGTGTATTCTGATATTAAAGGCAAATGTAAGAAAGGAGCCAAAGAATTTGATGGAACTAAAGTATTTCTTGGAAATGGGATTTCTGAATCAAGCCGCAAAGAAATCTTCAGCGGGCTACCTGACCTGAAGTATGTCATCAAGTGTTTGAGGGAAATAAGTATGCTTTTTGTGGTTCAAGGAAAATTAAAAACAATGTAACAATATATCTAATTGCATTATATGAATAAATTCTTTGGTATAAATTGAACTGGAAAATAATTAACCCATATATCCATATTTTTCAGAAAACATCCTTTTAGGTAAAAGAGTAAATCCTCAGATAAAGAGCCTTGAGTAAGCAACTAGTTACATGATAATTGTCAAGTAATTTTACTTTTGAATTTTATTGATTTGAAATTTTTGCATCTTTGGAGAACACTACTTATCTTGATTAAGGATAAATTATATGAATGCATCCAGACCTTTATAAACATTCTGATTTTGTGTAAGGAAAAGCTTATAATTTTAATATAAATTAAAAAGAAAAATATTCTTAAATTAAAAATAAATTTTACCAGAAAGCTAGCACTCACATGAATACTTGTGGTCAAAAATTAATGTTTGGATTTACTCAAACCAAATTAAAATATAGTTTTAAACCATCTCTGGTTACTACTGGCTCTAAATAAATTAAATCTGTAGTCAGTCCAGTTTCTTATTTTGCTTAGTATTTTCATACTGTTTTCGGAGTTCTGTGGACAACTGCAGTTACTTAACGTTGGCAGCTGTTGTAGACATGGTGAAAGCTGTGAATCTAGGTGAAGGAATTCAGAACAGGCCTCCCCAAGGTGTGTCCCTTTGGCATGTGAATTATTTTGAGCTAAAAGCAATTGAGACCTTGCAGGTTCATGAGAAACTTTTACCTCTCCCTTAAAGTTAGGGGCCTTGCCCATAATAAGAATTATCACCAGAAATAACTTATGACCTAGCTAGAGGTCAGAGCAAACATCTAATTAATGAGCATCAGCTCTTATCCTGTGAATGTCCTGTGAATGACTTTCCTCCCCTCTGAAGCCTCAAGGTAACTTCCATCAACCTTCACTCAGAATGTCATAAACATGTCATTTTCCCTTTCTGTCTCTGAATCTCTCATGTACGTGGGGTTTCCTTATATATGTATGTAATTAAATTTGGTTATTTTCTCTTGTTAATCTAATCAGTCTCGTAGATTTAATTATTAGAGCAGCCAAAAGAACCTGGGAGGATCAAGTTTTCCCTTCCCCTCATAGGGCTGGACCACACGTCTGATTCCTGGAACTGTTTTTTATGTTGCTGCAATTTGGGCTTATAGTTGAAATTAATTCTCCTGAAATGGCCAATAACAAAGATTTTCTTCTACAAAGACTTTGAATATGAAGATAAAGCATATATCTTCTGTGTTTATCTTTGAGTCAGTAGTAAGGGATTGATATTTTGACTGCCTCCTATGGTTCATTGTAAGTGGTACACTCTTCATCCTCTTACCTTGTTTGATGTGGTAGTTCTAGTAACTGCCATGTGGTAGTTCTAGTAACTGTGCCGACAGATTTTTCTGCGTAATGTTTTCTTCGTTGGTGGGAATAGAAAGCAGCCATCTTTCAGAAAACTTGATTTTTAAACTCAGTTTTTAAACTCAGTATTCAGTCATACTATTATGATTTCTTTCTCTGCCTATGCGAGGAAGAGCATGTTTTCATAAAGAAATGCTACATGTACACCCTGGTTCTTATTTACAGTCTTTAAAACTTTTAGAACCGAATCTACTAGTACTCAACTAGTAAATTTTCGCCCATTGGTTTCTTGAATTCTAGGTGAGCTGAGTTATTCATAGACTTAGAGGTAGATTAATTTATTAACAGGCTGTTTATCCTATGAGATCTTGTACTGTGCATTATTATTTGGAGATTGGTATTAAAAAATAGTTTTAAAAGAAACTTGTAATCCCATACCTGAGCATCACTTGGCTTAAATTATTCTTTGTCACGTTAAGAATGGACACACTTGTGCTGGTAGGTATGGTGCGAAGGAGATAGTCAAGGAGTCCCAGACTGGAAGCCACTCGGTGGGACCTGGGTTAGGAAGGCAGGCACATAAGTGTTTTAGTGTTTTTCAGAAGACTGGAATCCTGCAAGTCAGAAAGTCATTTACATTATGGAGTGATCAGGTTGCGGAATTCAAGGCATTGAATAATGGGTCTAGACTCTGGATGGGGGCGGTGAGGTATTGATCCAGGTAAGAGCACCAGGTGCCTCAACAAAGGACTGAGTTTTTAATGTGAGGCAGTGACATTTCAGAAGGTTCCTTTGAGTATTTACTGCTCAGGAATGGGAACTATTTGACGATGAAGTGGTTTAATTTAATCCTGACTGGAGCAAGGACCAGTCTCAACTCTGATTAAAAGTGCAGATTCAGAGATATCACAGGGTAAGCAAATAAGGGAGGATAAAAAGGATGGGAAGAGAAAGAAAAGGAGTTAACATTTATTTATCCTGAAGGATGTCAGAATTGAATGGAATTCATAGTTGTACCCCTTGCGATGACAGTTCATAAATAGCTACAGAAATTATTTTACTCTAAAGTGCAGCATAAGAAGAACTAATTTTATCTTTGTCCTGGGGTAACCACTCAACTCCTAAAACCCTTGGAATCTCTGGAATGGTAAGTGTCTTTTGTATGCTAATGAGATGAGTGATGGCTGGGAGGCGGAGCTTAGCTAGGTTCAGGAGACTGAGGAGCTGATTGCAGAAAGAGTCAACCATGTGATTAGAGGGGTTGGAACTTTCTTCTTTTTTTTTTTCCCTTAAAAGTTTATTGGGTGACAGTTGTTAGTAAAGTTACATAGAGGTCAGGTGTACAGTTTTGTAATACAGCATCAATGTATTACATTGTGTGTTCACCACCCAGAGTCAGTTCCTTTCCATCACCATATATTAGACCCCATTTACCCTATTCTAGAGCCCCGCTCCCCCCCCACCCTCTTACCTTCTGGTAACACCTAAAGTATTGTCTATGTCTATGAGTTTTTGTTCTTTCAGTTGTTTGTTTTGTTCTTTTGTTGTTTTGGATTATATACCACGTATCAGTGAAATCATACTGTTCTCTACTTTTTCCGTCGGACTTATTTCACTTAGCATTATAATCTCAAGATCCATCCATGTTGTCACAAATGGTACTATTTCATCTTATCACCGAATAGTATTCCATTGTATATGTATATCAACTTCTTTATCCAATCAATTATCGAAGGACATTTGGTTGTTTCCATGTCTTGGCCACTGTAAATAGGCTGCAATGAACATTGGAGCACAGGTGTCTTTATGGATAAATGTTTTCAGATTTTCTGGGTAGATACCCAAGAGAGGGATTGCTGGGTCATATGATAATTCTATTCGTAATTTTTTGAGGAACCTCCACACTGCCTTCCATAACGGCTGCACCAGTCTGCATTCCCACCAGTAGTGTATGAGGGTTCTTTTTTCTCCACAGCCTCTCCAACGCTTGTTTCTATTTGTCTTCTTGATAATAGCCATTCTAACTGGGGTGAGGTGATATCTCATTGTGATTTTTATTTGCATTTCTCTGATGATTAGTGATGTTGAGCATGTTTTCATATGTCTATTTGCCATTTGTATGTCCTCTTTGGAGAAATGTCTCCTCAGGTTCTCTGCCTACTTTTCAATTGGATTGTTTTTTTGTTGTTGAGTTGTATGAGTTCCTTGTATATTTTGAATATTATCCCCTTATCGGAGGCACTGTTTGCAAAAATCTTCTCCCATTCAGCTGGTTGCCTGTTTATTTTGTTGATGGTTTCTTTTGCTCTGCAGAAGCTTTTAAGTTTGATATAGTCCCATTTATTTATTTCAGTTTTTACTTCTCTTGACTTTGGAGTCAAATTCATAAAATGCTCTTTGAACCCAAGGTCCATAAGTTTAGTACCTATGTTTTCTTCTATGCAGTTTATTGTTTCAGGTCTTATGCTTAAGTCTTTGATCCATTTTAAATTAATTTTGGTACATGGTGACAGATAGAAGTCCAGTTTCATTCTTTTGCACGTGGCTTTCCAATTCTCCCAGCAACCATTTATTGAAGAGGTTGTCTTTATTGTATGTTTTTTGCTTCTTTGTCAAAAATGGTCTGCCCATATTTATGTGATTTTATTTCTGAGTTCTCAGTTCTATTCCATTAGTCTATGTGTCTGTTTTTCTGCCAATACCATGCCGTTTTGATTATTGTTGCCCTGTAGTACAAGCTAAAGTCAGGGAGTGTGATACCTCCAGCAGTCTTCTTTTTTCTTAGGATTGCTTTGGCTATTCAGGGTCATTTGTGGTTCCATACAAATCTGATGATGTTTTGTTCTATTTCTTTAAAAAATGCCTTGGGATTTTGATGGGGATTGCATTGAATCTGTATATTGCTTTGGGTAATACGGCCATTTTAACTATGTTGATTCTTCCAATCCATGAGCACAGAATATCTTTCCATTTCTTTGTGTCTTCTTCAATTTCTTTAGAAAATGTCTTATAGTTTTCAGCATATAGGTCCTTCACATCCTTGGTTAAGTTTATTCCTAGGTATTTTTATTCTTTCTGTTTCAATTGAAAAAGGAATTGTTTTTTAAATTTCTTTTTCTGAGATTTCATTGTTAGTATATAGGACTGCAGTGGTATGTTGATTTTGTAGCCAACAATTTTATTCATTTATTGTTTCTAATATCTTTTTGGTGGAGTCTTTGGGGTTATCTACATATAGCATCATGTCATCTGCAAAGAGTGACAATTTAACTTCTTCATTCCCAATTTGGATGGCTTTTATTTCTCTTGTGTGATTGCTCTGGCGAGGACTTCCAACACTGTGTTGAAAAGCAGAGGTGATAGGGGACAGCCCTGTCATGTTCCTGTGAAAACAAAGGGCTTCACTTTTTCACCATTAATTAGGATATTAGCTGAGGGGTCGTCATATATGGCCTTTATTATGTTAAGGTATTTTCCTTTGTACCTATTTTATTAAGTGTTTTAATCATAAATGGATGTTGTATCTTGTCCAACGCTTTTTCTGCATCAAGTGATATAATCGTATGATTTTTGTCCTTTATTTTGTTTATATGATGTATCACATTGATGGATTTGCATATGTTGAACCATCCCTGTGCCCCTGGGATGAACCCCACTTGTTTGTGATGAATAATCTTTTTAATGTATTGTTGCATTCGATTTGCTAGAATTTTGTTTAGGATTTTTGCATCTGTAATACATCAGAGATATTGGTCTGTAGTTTTCTTTTTTTGTGTTACCATTACCAGGTTTTGGTATCAGGGTAATGTTGGCCTCATAAAACGAGTTAGGGAATATTGTGTCTTCAATTATTTTGGAAGAGTTTGAGTAGGACAGGTATTAGATCCTCTTTGAAGGTTTAGTAGAGTTCACTAGTGAAGCCATCTGGTCCCCGACTTTTGCTTTTGGGAAGGTTTCAGATGACTGATTCAATTTCCTTAGTGGTGATCAGTCTATTTAGATTTTCCAGTTCTTCATGATTCAGCCTAGGAAGGCTATATGTTTCTAAGAACTTGTCCATTTCTTCTAGGTTATTGAATTTGGTGGCATATAGTCCTTCATAATATTCTTGGATGGTCCTTTGTGTTTCTGTGGCATCTGTGATAACTTCCCCTCTTTCATTTCTGATTTTGTTTATTAGTGTCTTTTCTTTTAGTGAGTCTAGCCAAGGGTTTGTCAATTTTATTAATCTTTTCAAAAAAGCAGCTCTTTGCCACGTTAATATTTTCTATTGTCTTTTTGTTCTCTACTTCATTTAGTTTTGTTCTGATTTTATTATTTCCTTTCTTGTGCTGACCTTGGGTTTCATTTGTTCTTTTCTAGTTCTTTAAGGTGTAACGTGAGGTTATTTATTTGGAATTTTTCTTGTTTCTTGAGATAGACCTTTAATGATACAAATTTCCCTCTTAGAACTGCTTTCAATGCATTCCAAAAATTTTGCTAGGATGTATTTTCATTCTCATTTGTTTGTATGTATCTTTTGATCTCTCCTCTTATTTCTTCTTTGGCCCATTGTTCTTTAAAAGTATGTTGTTTAATCTCCACGTGTTTGTGGTTTTTCCTGCTTTCTTTTTCCAGTTGATCTCCAATTTCAAAGCCTTGTGATTAGAGAATATGCTTGGTATGATTTCAATCTTCTTAAATTTGCTGAGGCTAGTTTTATGTCCCAGCATATGTTCTACCCTTAAGAATGTTCCATGTACACTAGAAAAAAATATATAATCTGATGTTGTAGGATGAAGTGCTCTATATATGTCAATTATGTCCATTTATCTAATGTGTCATTTAGGGTTGCTATTTCTTTATTTTCTATTTGGATGATCTATCCATAGCTGTCAATGATGTATTTAGGTCCCCTTCTATAATTTTGTTTTGGTCAATTTCTCCCTTTAGTTCTGTTAGTAGTTGCTTGGTATATTTTGGTGCTCCCTGATTGGGGGCATAAATATTGATGACTGTTATGTCTTCTTGTTGTATAGTCCCCTTTACCATTATGAAATGTCCATCTTTGTCTCTTGTTACCTTTTTCACCCTGAAGTCTGTTTCATCTGATATCAGTATGGCTACACCTGATTTTCTCTGGATGCCATTTGCTTGGAGTGTCAATTTCCACCCTCTCACTTTGAGTCTATGTTTTTCCTTGTAGCTGAGATGTGTCTCTTGGGAGGCAGCATATGGTTGGGTTTAGTTTTTCGATCCTATCTGCTACTCTGTGACTTTCTATTGGTGAGTTCAGTCCATTTACATTTAGGGTGATTACTGATATGTGAGGATTTCCTGTCATTCTATCTTTAGTTTTTTGGTCAGACTGTGTCTCCATTGTTTCTTTGCCTTTTTGTTGTCTATTATTTCTATGTGGTGGTATTCTATGATGTTTCCCTCTGTTTCTTCTTTTATTACGTTATATATTTCAGTTCTGGATTTTTCTGAGCGGTTACCGTTAAGTTTATGCAAAAGAAAGTTTGATATTTAGAGTATTCATTTTCTTCAGCACGCTTACTTTCTCCATTCCTATATTCCGGTTCAGGCCTTTACTCTCCCCCCTTTTACGTTTTGGTTGTCACAAATTATCCCTATCCATGCTGGTCTAATAGCTTCCTTCAGTATTTCTTGTAGTGCAGGTCTTGTGTTAGAAAATTCCCTTAGCTTCTGTATGTCTGTAAAGGTCTTTATTCCTCCTTCATATCTAAAGGATATCTTTGCTGGATATGTTATTCTTGGCTCATAATTTCTCTGTTTCAATAGTTTGGATATTTGGTTCCACTCCCTCTTGGCTTGTAGAGTTTCTGCTGAGAAATCTGGTGATATTCTAATGGGCTTTGCGTTGTAGGTTACCGTCTTCTTTTCCATGGCTGTCTTGAGGATTCTTTCTTTGTCGTTGATTTTTGACAGCTTCACTATAATGTGCCTTGGAGAAGGCCTTTTGGGGTTGAGGTAATTAGGTGTTCTATTTCCTTCTTGGATTCAAGGATCCACTTCTTTCCACAAGTTTGGAAAGTTCTCATCGACTATTGGCTTGAATATACTCTGTTCCCTTCTCTCTTTCTTCTCCTTCTGGTAGGCCCATTATTCTTATATTGCTCTTTCTGATGGAGTCAGAAAGTTCTTGTAGAGTTCTTTCATTTCTTTAAGTCTCAAGTCTCTTTCTTCTTCTATCTGTGTCATTTCCAGATTTCTATCTTCGTCACTGTTCTTTCCTCCATCTGGTCAACTCTACTACCTAAGCTGGCTATTTCATTCTTCATTTCTTTTATTGAGTTCTGAATCTCCAGAAATTCTGTTTGGTTCTTTTTTAAAATTTCAGTCTCTTTGGTAAAATGTTTGTGTTGTTCTTTGATTGTGTTTCTGAGTTCATTCAACTGCCTGTCTGTGTTTTCTTGCATCTCATTGAGTTTTTTCAGAACTGCAATCTTGAATTCTCTGTCATTTAAGTCACATATTTCCATATCTTTAAGTTTGTTTTCTGGAGACTTTTCATTTTCTTTCTGAGCTGTCTTGTTGCCTTGGTTATTCATGGCAATTCATGATTTATTATTTCTCTTCCTAGACATCTGCAGGAGTGGGTTCTGCAACAGGTTAATAGAAAGAGGTCTTTCTTTTGTTTTCCAGTAGGTTTTGGTAGAATGTTTTATTTTCTCTCTGACTGCAGCCTTTTATTCTCTCTCACCCTGTAATGTCATACTTTGTCTGCACTATTTTTGCTTCTCACACAATGGGGGGATTCCCTGGAAGGAGGGCTTCTCCTCTGTTAACAGTTCTCCTGGGTCATAGGGCGCTGCCTCCGTTGGGGGATGTGTAGAGCTTCTGAAGTTCCAAAGCTCATCCTGCACCAGATTCAGAGCCCTTGTGTTTCAGCAGCTGTTTACTCCTGCAGGGATCCGCCCAAATAGGTGGGGGCAAGGGTGGTTTGTGTTGTGAGCTGTGGCCCAGAGCAATGGCAGTGACCACCACATCCGGTTCTGCTTCCATGGCTCCCTCCCCTTTGCTGGAACTAGTTGGGCTGCAAGTCCATGTCTGAGGAGCACAATTCTCAGAACTGCGTATATTCTGTTCTTTTGATCTGACACTGCTACCGTTCTATTTCTATCACTGGGCAGGTGGGGGAGGGCAAGCTCTGGGAGGGTAGGGAGGGAGCGGCTAGGCTCAGTGCTTAAGGCTTCCATTCTCTGCTCCGCAGTGAGGGCTTAAACCACTGTTTTCAGCCTTCCCTTTGCTCCGAGGTCTCTGCTGTGAGCATTGGCTTCAGCCGTGTTATATGCTGTCCCCTCAGCCTTGTGGGCCATAAGCGGAGCCCTAGCAGTCCAGGTTCTTCCCTCTCCCGCAGCTGCGGTAGTTCTGGGATGCAGTGAGCTCAGAGCACCGAGCTAGGTCAGCGTCCTGTGCCAGCGTGGCCCCGTCTCTGCACTTCTCCCTTCCCTCCTCCCCTGCTAGCGCAATTTGCATTATCAGTTTACGTGATTTCAGTAGTGCCTCTTAGTCTTGCCTGTCTGCTGCGCAGGGAGTCCTTTGTGGAGTTATAGTTCAGTTTCTTGTAAATTCCAGGGGAGATTTCAAGAGGCACACCTCATGCCACCATTTTTATGACGTCACTAGGGTGGGAACTTTCAGTCCCACCCCCTGAGCTCTAGGGAGAAGGGAGGGGCTGGAGATTGAGTTAATCACCAGTAGCCAGTGATTTAATCAACCATGATGCCTCCATAGAAACCCCTAATGGATGGGGTTTGGAGAGCTTCCAGGTTGGTGAACACATCTGGGTACTGGAAAGGTGGTATGCTAGGAGAGTGCATGGAGGTTCCATGTCTCTCTCCCATCCCCTTGTTGTGTGAATCTCTTCCTTTTGGCTGTTTTTGAGTTGTGTCTTTCATCATAAGCTGGTAACAGTAAAGTGTTTTCCTGAGTTCTGCGAGTTGTTCTAACAAATTATTGAGCCTGAGGAGAGAGTTGTGAGAATCCTCAAATTCATAACCATGGTCGGAAGTACAGGTGGCAACCTAGGATGTACAACTGGCATCTGGAGTAAAGCCAGTGTTGCTCCAAGCCCTTAAAAGTGTGAAGTCTGGGGATAACTTCTGATAATGTCAGAATTGAATTCTAGGACACCCACCGAGTTGGTGTACGGAGAATTGGTTGGTATGAGAAAGAAAAACCCACACATTTGGTGTCCGAAGTGTTGTGAATAAAATTAGCTCACCTGCCTACATCAAGTGGTACAAACCATTTGGATAGATGCTTCTCTGCATAGATGAGTTCATAAGCTATGAACTTGTCTAGCATTCTGTATCTAAGGATTCAGTTCTTGTTTTCCCTACTCGGATACTCTTTGCTTGTACCTTTGTGCTTGGTTTAAGTCCTGATTCTTATTCTTTTTGGTAAGACTATAATTTTTTCTGTGTCCTTCTAATCCCCAGAAGACTGTGTTGATTTCCTCTTTTGTTGCCCCATCTGGAGTGGCCTGATACACCAGACTTGCTTTAACAGTATTTGTGTGCTTTCTCTCCGTTTTGATAGTCTCTGCCAACCTCTCCCAGGGTTTGATGTTTGTTTCTCTGGGTCACTATCCACCTGGATCCTGGCCTTTCCTGTTCTTACCAGTTCCACTGCCACTCATAACATGGGACAAATGTGGAAAAGACCATCTTGAGGATTGTGTCTGTAGTACCAGGCCATTATTCTCTAAAGAGATGAGAGCAGTGTAGCACGTTTGTCATTGCTTAGTATATGTTTATCTTCCATACAGGTACCTAGCACAGTGCCTTACAAACTGAATTGTTTGTTGATTTGAAAAGCTAACCGTGGTCAAAAATCGGTAACCAGAAAGATGAGGATGAATCAATAAAGAAAGACTCAGATGATCTTTGCTTCTGTAGTCTGTTCAAATCTCAAATTCATTTGTGCCCAAATGAAAAATTAATGTAACTTTGTCCTTTTTAATTCTCCTAATGGCTTACAGCAGGTAAAAATTGAGAAACAATTCACAGGACTATTCTAAGTATTTCAGTGTCGAGTAAAAAGGTTTTAAAAAGGCTGAGCATCTGATATTTGACATGCTTCCTGAGTATATTCCCAGAAGTGGACTTTGTGTAATTTATACAGACTAACATTAGATTTCCTACTTTTCAGAGGTATAGGCATAAGAATGACAGAACCAGTATATCTCAGTCCTTCTTTTGACAATGTACTGCCCGGCTACTTATTTTTACAGGTAAGTATTTGTAAAAGTAAAATATGTAGTGACATTGAAACATACTTTAGTGAATTATTTGAAATCTAAGGTTTTTAAAATTTTCTATTAACATATTTTTGTGGTCTGTTTATATATTTTCTGATCTACCTTTGGTTAAGCAGTAAGAAAAAATCTTGTAGACATTCTTTTCTATTTCTCAACTGATTTTTAACTACTTTTTAACCTTTTTGCCCAAGGTACTGTAGTATAAAGCTTATTATAATTGTTGCTTTCCTTCTCAAAATATTAATCTGTAAGTAATGAGTGCATTTCCTGTACTTACAGGTATTTATTTGTAATTTTAAGTAAGAGTCAAATGTTTCACTACTAACAGGTTTTTGGCAGGTGGTTGTTAATTGCTGTAATATAATGAGTAATTTGTTTTGCCTTGTTCACTTTATTAAGCACTTGTGTGTATATTAACTAATTTGATCCAGTCTGGTTAGGTGGTATTATTACCATTGTTGTTATAACGCCCGATATAAGAAGGTATCAAAGGTCAGATCTGTTAGGATTCTTCAACAGGGTTACCCAAGTTAATGAAGTATTGGGGAGCTTGGCATGGGGCTGGGACCCCTCACTCCTCTGAGGGGGGCTCAACAGCTGAGATATCCCTCCCATTTCTTCCACCACACCGTATGTGTGGGACCAGCTCCTCCTACTAGTCTCTATGTGACTTCTATATATTCTAAGTTTTGTTCAGCTAGTCTTCAGGTGGTTCTCAATGATGGTTCTATAATTTAGTTACAATTTTGATGTGGCCATGGGAGGATGTGAGCACATTATTTAGCTACTCCACCATCTTGACCGGAAGGCTCCAGAGGCTGTTTTGTTTGACGTAGTCTCACTTATTTTTTCTTTTGTTGTTTTATTTTTGGTGTCAGATTCAAAATATCATTCCCAAGACCTATGTCAAGGAGCTTACTGCCTATGTTTTCTTCTAGGAGTTTTATGGTTTAAAGTCTTACGTTCAAGTCTTGAATCCATTTTCAGTTGATTTTTGTATATGATGTAAGTTAGTGGTCTAGTTTTATTCTTCTGCAGGTGGGCATCCAGTTTTCCCAACATCATTTATTGAACAGACTGTACTTTCCCCATTGTATATTTTTGGCTCCTTTGTTGTAAATTAATTCATCGTATATGCATGGATTTATTTCTGGGCTCTTTGTTCTGCTCCATTGGCCTCTGTCTATTTGTGTGCCAGTGACATACTGTTTTAATCACTGGAACTTTGTAATAGAGTTGGAAATCTTAGAGCACAATGCAGCATTATTCTTTTTCTCAAGATTGTTTTGGCTATTTGTGTCTTTTGTGGTCCCATAAAAATTTTATGGTGGTTCTATTTCTGAACATTAAAAAAAATGACTAGGTGATTCTGTTGTGTAGCCAGGATTGAGAAATACTGTAGAGAAAGACAGTAGACTAAATTGTTTCAAGAAGACTGTCATTTAAATACTTAGTGAAGCCGTTTCTCTTGGACTGTTTCATAATTTCAACCAGAAGGTTTTTAATGTGTTACTTATATTTGATTGGAACTGTCATCTTTTACCAGTACATTAATCTTTATTAGGAATTAAGCATAACCAATTGTCTCTAGATAAAGAATCTCCAGTAGCCATATATGTGTTTCAGTGTTTTCATATTGGAGTTCAGTTTAAAAATATTTTTGGAATAAACTAGACCATTGAGAGAAACTATCTGTAACAAGTGAAGCTCTTTTTAGTGTTTAGTGTGGAGGGGCTGCTTTTCAAGTGCCTGCACTGCTTGCCTTGATTTTAATGCTTCCTATATCCACAGAGAGGGTGAAAACTTTCTTGTTTGTGTCTCCTTTCTCACCACTGATTTACTGTTTTCAAATGGTGATCTTGGATTCACTTGAGAACATTGTAACCTCACAGTTCTTGAGGGTGTACTAACCCATGTACGTGTTTTGGTGTGAGAATGAATTGAAACATTTAAACTTTAAAAATAAATAGCTCTATGCTTGTGGGCCTCTTTTTCTTTCTGGCCGAGTATTTAAAAACAATTAATTACTTTGTGGTATTCTATTTTATTTAAGGCTGACTGTCATCCTGTAGTAGTCTTTATATAATTAATGCTAATAAAGATTTAATGTAACTTATTGCTATAAAGGTACATTTAGGTTATATAATCTCATAATATATTTCTAGGTATCTATTAGAAATAGCTAAGATGTTTTTATGTATTACTTTTCTCCTACTGAAGTGTGGTAGTGGGAAGATAGGAACCCATACATACATGCCTTTGAGTGGCATTAGCAGCATAAAACTGGAAGTTTCAAATGGGAGTTAGATGGTTAAGCAGCTGAAATTGCAAAATTTTGTACATTTTCTGGAAAGAGATCCTGAGTTTTCTCATATTTCTAAGGGGTCTCTAGCCTCTAAAATATTGAGAACCACACAATTGAGAAAGGACAATATGTTTGTTTGTTTGTTTGTTTGTTTGCTGCATTGATTGGGGAAATACATCATGCATATGTGTATGTGAAAGTCCTGTGAGTTTATAGGACACTCTAGGAATTTGCAAAATTCCCGACACCAGTATATTTACCAAAAATGTCCTCTTGGCAGGAGATGCGGTACTGGATTACCTCCAAAAGTTTCTTTACGTTCTCTGAGTCTGAAATTTAAAATGATTTAGCATCAATGATGATATATATATACACCCATATACACACACTTTTTTTTTTCCCCTCTTATAGAATTTGCCATCTACTGTAGTAACTCATGTTCTGGATCCTCAGCCCGGAGAGAGGATTTTAGATATGTGTGCAGCCCCTGGAGGCAAAACAACACACATTGCAGCACTGATGCATGATCAGGTGAGTGTAGCTTCACAGCAAAACCATTCTCAATGTATTTCATACTTTGGTGGAAGTACACGTAACTTAGGAAACATCATACAGAAATTCACAGTCTGCTTTATTTCAGTTTCAACCAACGTGAAGACTGTTCAGCCATGTCAGTCATCACATATTAAGTTCAGTAGACGATTATCACTTGTGTGGACTATCTCAGTACCTCTCAAATTTGCTAATACATTTATAGAATTTTTTCTTCATAAAATTAAATTTAAGTGAAACATTTTAAAATCTTTTTATTTTGTTAATTAGAACACTTTTTAAAGTATTAAAATAAATTCTGCTATTAAAAATTAATTTGACAGTACATCTTTAAAGTGTCAAAATAGATATTGTTGGAATATATATATATACACATACATACATACATACACATTATTAGGTTGGTGCAAAAGTAATTGCGCTTTAAAAGGTTAAAAAAATTGCAAAAACAGCAATTATTTTTGCACCAACCTAATACATTCCTAAATACACACACACAAACACACACACACACACACACACACACACACACACATTTGAATGTTTGAATATATATGTGTGTGTATTCTTGGGGTTCATAAAAATCTTATGATCTGTTTTAACTATAGAGCCTGTTTCATTGTCACAAAATATTGTATGTTATGTCCTTGTATAAGTTTAGCTCAGGTTTTAGTTTTTTTCTTATGTATGCGTATTTGCCAATGTATTTTCGTTCATCATGGGCTAGTTTTATCTGTATTCAAAACTCAGTGTGACCTTGTAACCACTCTATACTTTAAGATTCTTCAACTCAAGAAGGATATGGCCAGTTAATATTATCTTTCCCATTTGTTTCAAATTTTGTAAAACTAAATGGTTCCTAAAATATTGATTTTGTAAAACTAAATGGTTCCTAACAGTATCTTAGTCTACAATAGTTTCCTTGATGGGGAATCAAATTTTAAACGATTAATTGATTAAATAAATAGTTAGTATTTACTATGTGCCAAGTACTGGGGTTAGAGCAATAAATCACAGTGACCAAAATTCTCTTCCTCGTGGAGATTACATTCCAGTAAGAAGAGACAGATAACAAATATATGAGTAAAAGATAAGGCACAAATGACTGACACGGCCTATGGTGAAAAATGAAGGAGAAGTAGGGGAATTGGGATTATCAAGGGGAGGGAGAGTGAGCTTGCAGTTTTAAATAGGGTGGTGAGGGAGAGACACACTGTGAAGATGGTATTGAGGAAAGACTTAAAGGTGATGAACAATATGTAGGCCTGTGGAAAGAATGTTCTAGTTAGAGGAAATAGTAAGTGTAAACGCTCTCAGGTTGGAGGGTACCTGACTTGTCTGAGGAACCACCGCAGTTTTGCTGGAATAGACTAAGTGAGGAGGAGAGTAGGAGGAAAAGCTAGCAGAGGGGTAGGATGGATGGGCAGTGGGGGTGCTGGGGTAGAGCAGCTCTGCAGGGTCTGACAGGACTTCAGTTTTCCTCCAGTGATAGGAAGGCTTTGGAGGTTTAGAGCAGAAGAATGACATAAGCCTACTTATTATTTCAGACCATTTTGGTCACTGCATTAAAAACAAGCTGTAAGAGTATAAGGGCAAGGGTGTAAGTAGAAAGACCGGTTAGGAGACGGTAATTCAGGGAAAAGTCATTGGAGGAGGTAAGAAGTGATCAGATTCTGGATGTGTTTTTAAGGTGGAGCTGTTAGAAGTTGTTGATAGATTGTATGTGGGTTATGAAAATAAGAACACTCAAGGGTGACTCCTAAGGTTTTTGGACTGAGGAACTGGAGAGAGAGTTGCTGGATAGGGATGACTAGGAGGAGCAAGTTTTGCAGGGAAAAAGTGGAAATTTGGTTTTTCGTATATTAAAGTAAGTGTATTAACACGATCAAGAGATGGTGTTGAGCAGGCAATTGAATATTTGAGTCTAGAGTACAGGAGAGATGTCTGGATTGGAAATAAAAATTTGGAAGTCATCAGCATAAGATAATATGTAGTATAAACTGATGTGAGTGGCAATAGAAAGTAGAAGAGGCCAGAACACTGAGACTCATGGGTGCTATATGCGACATCCAATGAGCAGGAATGGCTAGTGATGTAGGAAGTAAACCAGAGGAGTGTGATACCCTGGAAGCCATATGTAGAAACAGATTGAAAGCTGATGGAAAGATCAGCTGTGTCACATGTTGCTAGCCCGCGTAAGAAGAAAACTGGGAGCTCCTACAGTATTTAGCACCATGTAGGTAATTGGTGACTTTGTCATGAACAGTTTTGGTGAGTGGAAATGCTTACTTGCATTGAGAATGAGAGGAATCAAAGAAAGTGAATCAAGACAGTTCTTTTAGTGGGCAGGGGTTGTTTTCCCAGGACAGTAGAGAAATGGGGCAGTAGTTGGAGGCGAAGTCAGGGAGGTTTTTTTCCCTTAAAGATGAGCGAAATAACAATGTTTGTATGCTCATGAGAAAGATATACATTAAAGGAGGAGATTGCTAACACCAGAGGGAACAGGGAAAATTGGGGGAACATCTTTGAGTAGGTGAGATGGGATAGGAATTGATGCATGAGTGGCTTTAGATGGTAGCATGAGAGTTTATTCATGGAAATAGGAGGGAAGGCCGAGTACATTGGGTGCAAGTGTTAGTGGTTTGGTAGACATGGAAAGAGACAGGGAGTTCTCTTCTAGTTCCAATTTTCTCAGTGAAACAGGAAGCAAGGTCGTCAGATGAGAATGGGGGTGGGAGAGGAGGTGGTAATGGTTTTGAGAAGGTATGAAATACTAATCAAGGAACATGGGAGTGCGAATAGGCTACGGACACGCCGTAAGAATTCCAGGCTGCGCTAAGGCCCCCATGAATACAGTGGTCGTGAATTCAAAATAAGGTTAGTTGGGATAGTGATGTACTTTTTAGCTACATGAGGGTAAACATGACATTGGCCAAGAATTGGATTTAACTACAGCTACATTTTTGTCATGTTAAACGCAAGACACAGAAGCATGTTAAGTTGAGGATGTTTATAAGGGAGTGATTGAAATGTGCCATGGAATCTACGCTGGATAAAGAACACAGCTAGGACCGTCAGAGTGAGGGCAGTGGATCCATTCAGACTTTTTTAAATTAGCTCAGATTCACACAGCGGTAGTAATTCTTAGGCAGCTAGCAAACCCAGCAGCTTTCTTTACGGTACTAATTTATAAAGAAAATATTAGCTACTTGAGCTGTAAGACTTTGCTGGCATAGAACAACACCTCCACAGGGCTTAGCAAAGCCCTTCTACTCTAGCTAATTTACTTGGTAGGAGATGTACTATCTGTACTCCCCAAAGTACCAGATAAGAAACTTTATCAGGAGATCCATTTATTTTTAATTTTCAATTACAGTTGATATACAATATTATATTAGTTTCAGGTGTACAAATAGTGATTAGACATTTATATAACTTACAATGTGATCACCCCATTAAACCTATTACCCATCTGGTACCATAAATACGGTATCGGACAATTAAGTTAATGAACTCATCCAAGAAAAAGTGCTACATACCTCATTGCTGAATATCACTACAGTCACCTTCGAAGTACTCCCCTTGGGAGGCTATGCACCAACACCAGCACCCAGTCCACCCTTCAAAGCAATTTTGGAACTCTTTTTCTGGAATGGCCATCAGAGCTGTCGTCGTATTACCCTTGAGGTCCCAATTGTCATCAAAATGTCTTCCTTTCAATATTTCCTTTATCTTCGGGTAAAGAAAGAAGTCATTGGGGCCAGATCAGGTGAGTAGGGAGGGTGTTCCAATACAGTTATTTGCTTACTGGCTAAAAACTCCCTCACAGACAGTGCCCTGTGAGCTGGTGCATTGTCGTGATGCAAGAGCCATGAATTGTTGATGAAAAATTCAGGTCATCTAACTTCTTCACACAGCCTTTTCAGCACTTCCAAATAGTAAACTATATTGGTTAACTGTCCAGTTAGTACAAATTCATAATGAGTCATCCCTCTGATATCAAAAAAGGCCAGCAACATTGTTGCAACAAAGTTCGCGAACTTAATAGTCAACCTGACCCGTATATCACACAAGGACAGTGTATGCAAAAGGAATAAAAGCAAGAAAATATATTGAATGGTTAATTTCACCATCTCTACAATGTCATTTCATAGTATGTTTTAAAATATATGAATGTCACAATGCACTCATAAAAATGACTTCTTGTTTTATCGACTTTGACTTAATTGAGGTATTACCATATAAAATTATTTTTCAACTACTTTTTATACCAGTTCAGAACATTTTGCTCTGATATACTGGCTTATATTTTTCTGTCTTTAGTTGTCCAAATTCACATGAATTTTATGTGTGTAGCTCAGAAAATACTGAGATGAGGATTGATTTTACAAGTAATATTTATGTGTGTCTCAGAGTACAAGAAGACAGATGCTCTTTCAGAGGTGAGCAAGGCATATTAAATGGGTGGTTTTTAATATTTTCCTTCAACGCATGTTTTCAAGTTTCTCTAGAGGATTGCCAGCTCTATTTTTGGTTTTGAGTTTTATTGATTAAAAGTAGCTGGGCATTTTAAGAAAATTATCTGGCAAAATGTGTTTTTTAAAAGGAAAGACTTAGTATTTGATATAAATTCAATATACATTTGGTTAATGAATTCAGCTTTAAACTAGGGTAGGAAGAAAGTGAGGAAGATCATAATTTGTTTTTCTCATTAATGACTTTCTCATTAATAAATTTCAGTAATTTAATTGCTTTGGATTTACACTTTATTATTATTTTTATTTATCGTTTTTTAGGGAGAAGTAATAGCACTCGATAAAATATCGAACAAAGTAAAAAAAATAAAGCAGAATGCTTTACTGTTGGGACTGAATTCCATTAGGGCATTTTGCTTTGATGGAACAAAGGCTCTTAAACTCGATATGGTTAAGGACACAGAAGGTAAGTTAAATTTTATCTTTTAAAGGTTTTTATAATCAAGTAGATTTGCTGCTATTCTAGCCCCCAAATATCTATATGACCTTGAAACTTTGACATGGATCGATAATAGATAATCATTTTGTTTTTCATCTTATCCCCGAATATCAAGTTTTAAATAATATAAATCAAACCCCAAGACTTGGTCACATACTTTGTTCCTAACATATTTTTTAAAATTTCATATTGCATCTCAGAACATTCTGAGCCTTTCAGTTTTAGGCTTCCTGAATTATTTTGGTTGTTTTCTTAATTTTTTCTTGAGGAATGGGGCTGTGGAACTGGGAAGGGAGGAAAAACTGCCGCGGATCTTATTTTGAAATAAAATGTTATGTTTGTTAAGTCACTCTGTCTTTTTCTATCTCTATCTCTGTTTTGATTTGATTTCCTGAAATACTCAAGGAACTTTCATATTTTAATGAACTAGTTGGCATTAGTTTTCCTAGAATGTTTATTGATTAAAGTTGCTTTGGATTAAAGATGACTTTTAAAACGCTGAGGACATGGTTTTGATTTCTCACCACCTTACAGATCATATAGGTTGCCATTGTTAAAACATAAAATTCAGCCGTGTACATTTGAGGATCTAACTTGGTTGTATTGTGATTCACAAATTGGGTGACATGCCATCTAGCAACTAGAAACACTCTCTGAAGGGTTGTGCAAAAGAAAGGGTTTTATAGGAAGAAGTGTGGGGCAAGGGAACTAGAGACAAAAGAAGTGAAGGGATACCTTTTCCTGGGGGGCTGGGAGAACAGGAAGGGTTTTTATTATGCAGATTGCCTCTTCTCTCCATGGGGGATAGAGAGGGCCCATGGGACAGATTACCTTGCAGATGCTTGACCAGAAAGTTCCAGACTGGTGGACTAAAACATTCCTGGGAGAGGCTGAAGCTGCAGTTAGATTGAGTATTAAATCTTGGTTTATGTCATGGGCTTTTAGCAGCACCAAATGACACCATTTTGGGCCTGTGGTTTCTTTTTTAATATGTCGACAAAAAAAAATCCAGCCTTAAGAGAAAGCTTATAAGAGTTTATTTGAGCCAAACTGATGACAATTGCCAGGAAGCAAAATCTCAGTGGATTGGGAAAATGGCAGTTTTGCAACCTATATTATGCATTAAAATCAAAGGAAGAGGCTTACATGAAATCCATTGGTGGTAGATTAAGGGGGTGGGAGAAAGCAGAGTGGGGAAATCTTTGGGATTGGATAAGTAAATTGGAGAGACAGATACTTCTTTTACATTGGTGGGTACAGGATAGTTAATAGTTAGCATTTCACAGCGCATAGAGATGGTAATCAAGGGACAAGAACAACAAGGAGGGATTCTGTAGTTTCCTGCTTTGGTGTGGAGGGTTGTGCCCTGAGGGGTCCAGAAAAAGGGATTACTTTGACATTCCAAGGGTATATTATCTTAGATGCAAAAAGACAATAGACAGGCTCACTTAAAGATTGACCTGTGTCAAGGAAGCTACAGGCCAAGGATGTGACTACTGGCCGTGACCAACTTTGAATTAGGAAGTTTTATGTTCAGACCATTCATCCTCTGTGGTTAATTTCAGTCTCTGAATTTGTAGGGCCTGCCATGCGGGCCTCCCCTGAGCTCTTCAGGTTTAGTATGTGGCCCCTTTTTTTCATTCACAAATGCCACGGAGAAAAAATTCTTTGTAACCGTAGTAGTTTGCCTGTCTATAAGCTGTTTGTAAAAATGACTAGTAGATGGTACACAGCTCAATATAATCCACAATTATTACTTTACTAAAATTGTTAGGTCACCAATTTTTACATATCTTTCAATTAATTGACTGTATAGGCCTGCGCTTATTTCTGGTCTCTCTATTCTATTCATTGATCTATGAGTCTGTTTTTATGCCAGCACCATGCTGTTTTGATTACCTTAGCCTTGTCGTGTAGTTTTGATATCAGGTAACATAATACCTCCAATTTTTTTTCTTCTTTCTCAAGATTGCTGTGGCTATTCTGAGTCTTTTTGTGGTTCCATATAAATTTTAGGATTATTTGTTGTAGTTCTGTGAAAAATGCCATCAGTACTTTGATAGGGATTGCACTGAACTTATGGATTGCTTTGTAGTATGGACATTTAAACGATATGAATTCTTCCTATCCATGAGCATGGTATATGAGGTCTGATAATTAAGTTTGAGAACTTGTTGCAACAATGTTGCTAATGTTTTTTTGATATCAGGGGGATTATTCATTATGAATTTGTACCAATGGGACAAACAGTTAACCAAGTTTACTATTTGGAAGTGCTGAAAAGGCTGCATGAAGAAGTTAGAGGACCTGAACTTTTTGCCATCAATTCATGGCTCTTGCATCATGACAATGCACCAGCTCACACAGCACTGTCTGCGAGGGAGTTGTTAGCCAGGAAACATATAACTGTATTGGAACACCCTCCTTACTCACCTGATCTGGCCCCTAATGACTTCTTTCTTTACCTGAAGATAAAGGAAATATTGAAAGGAAGACATTTTGATGACAGTCAGGACATCAAGGGTAACACAACGACAGCTCTGATGGCCATTCCAGAAAAGAGTTCCAAAGTTGCTTTGAAGGGTGGACTAGGCACTGGTGTCAGTGCATAGCTTCCCAAGGGGAGTACTTTAGAAAGTGACCTTAGTGATATTCAGCAATAAGGTATGTAGCACGTTTTCTAGGATGAGTTTGCAAACTTACTTGTCAGACCTTGCATACATCCAAAAGATTGAAAGTGCTATGAGAAGTCAGCAATGATTTCTTCTCATAGGAACAATTAAAAAAAGAGTTTAGGGGAGGAGGTGGCATTTGTTGGGCTTGAAAGGGTAGGTGGCATTTTGAGAAATGGAAATGAGTGCAGGGGGCATCTCAAGTAAAGAGAATTAGCAGAGGCAGAGAAATGGGAAAGTTCATGCATCTTTGGGTAACAAAGTGCTGTTCTGTTTTTTTTGTGGGGTTTTTTTTCTTTTTTTTTTTTTTTTTTTTTAACATTGGTGAGTATGGGAGAGTACTGAGAAATGCAGCTGGAGAAGTAGATGAGGCCAGATTGTTTATTGTTACTGGTCTTTGTTAATCTAAGGAGTTTATTTCATAGTCTTAGGTAGCTGTGGAACTAATAATAGTTTGGGGTTTTATTTTGTCAGCGGAATGAATAAGTTGTTGAGAGTTGTGTTGTAGGGGAATTCCTCTGGCACAGGATTAAAAATAAAACTATACAAATATTTCAATAGAGAGAATTTAGTATAAAAAATAGCATAAGGAATCAGTTAAATAGATGTTGGAGAGCTGGAAAGGCCAAGGAAACCTAGAGCTAATAACTGCAGAAAGCAGCTTCCACCCCTGTAGCTAGAGAAACAAAGGGAGGAGTTTCCCTTATCAGCACTGAAAAGCTTAGAAGAGAGGCTCCAGGGAGCCGGCATTCAGAATCTAAGGAAGGGGCTGCTTCCAGCTGTTATCGGCTCAGCCCTGTCCCTGAGGACTCAGAGCCGGCAGCAGGTTGGAGCTGGGTCTTAGGCCTCTGACGGAGGGGTTCTGTCCACTCCATACTGACACTTAACGGACAAAGCTGGGAACTGCAGCTGCCAAAGTAAAGGGCTGTGACTGGGACACTCGACCGGAACAGCAAGCAAACGGGATCATTCTCCACTCCTCCTGTCTCTCATCTCCTCTGCCTCCTTTTGGTGAATCTTAAAAGGAAGCCAGCAAGCAAGAGAGAACTGTAGTTCATAATTTCCACGTCAGCATCACACAGCAGAGTGGAGAAGGGAGCTCGGAAAGTATAGCTTAATATCTAGCATATTTGGAGGAAAACAAAAGCCCTTGAAATAGGTTCCGATATACACAAGAATGTAGTATATGATAAAAGAAGTATTTCAAACCTCTAGAAAAGAATACATTAATCAATCGTATGTGAGAGAATTTTTTTGGAGGGTGGGGGGAAAGGATGCACACAAAAGTCATTTCAAGATGGATGAAGTTTACTGTAAAAAAGCCATGAAAATAACTAGAAGCAGATATAGAAGAACACTTATCTGATTGCACAGTGGGGAAGATTTTAAAGCATGAAAGCAAAGGTGAAACTCAACAAGGAAAAGGATATATTTAATATTTAACAATTATATATGGAAAAAAACCAAAACTCATGCAAATGACAAATTGTGGGAAACATTTGTAAAATATTTAATAGAGGAGAGACTAATATCCCTAATGTACAAAGCTCTGCTAATTAATAAGAAAAAAATAAGAATCTCAGAGGAAAAAGGCAAAAACAAAGAATGTGACCATATAAAGAAAAGAATACAAATGGCCAGTTAAGTAATTATCAACTTTGATGAGGATTTTGGGAAGACAAACACACTCCATGATAATGGAAGTGTAAATTGGTGTATCTTTCATGAGGATGTATCAGTATGTATCAAAAACATTAATAATCGTTCATGTTGAGAAGATATTTCTTCTGAGACAAGAGGTAAGAAAAGCAAGATGGAGATAGATGGAGATGAGTTAATTAAATCGGTAAGAGCTTGTGTCTAACAGTTTTGCAACCAGAGAAATGGAGAGGTTATCTTGGTGTGAGATTCAGAACATTGAGTACTGTAAGAAATGAACTAGCCTTGTACACAAGCAGTTAACACCGACGTCTTGCTTGCAGTTAAGCGTACATATATAAGCAGACTGTTCGGTTGCATGACTTTGCCCAGTAACACTAAATAGATCAGATGTTAGAGTGGGGAAATTATTCAGGTGACTGCAAAGGGAAACCTGTGGAAGGTTGGATTGAGAGCCTTGCTGATGGGCCAGAGCGAGGAGACTGAGGAACCACAGAATCATTGACTAGAACCGGACAACTCTCCTTTTCAGGTGCTGTGTGTGGTAGGGATTCCCAAGGGAAGTGTCGGCTCTCAGGATGACTGGAATTCATGCCAGGTCCTAGCTCTGATAAATTTTGGCTTCTGACGTTAGGAATACAAGGTTTCGTTTAATTAGGCCTTGGTATACACTATGTCAATAGCATAATCCCATTTTTAACCTTTTTCCAAAGTCAGATCTATATTAAATTTAAGTCAGAATTAGTTTCCCAGCTACTTAATTGAAGAATTGTTTTTCTGTACTTTCTATTCCAGATTATGGTTTTAAATTCCTGATCACTGCTGTGTCAGGAGTTTTTACTATAAACGAGTAAGGCAGATAGCAGATATGTTTATAATTCTCTTTATAGGAGAACCTCCATTCTTACCAGAGTCTTTTGACCGAATTCTTCTTGATGCACCCTGCAGTGGAATGGGACAGAGACCAAACATGGCTTGTGCTTGGACTTTGAAGGAAGTGACATCATATCAACCATTACAGCGAAAACTCTTCACTGTGGTATGTGATGATACTTTGCTGTGGAAGAAAGTTGGCCTTCATTAGTTTGATGTTTAAAAGACTAAAAGCAGTGTTCATAGCATTATTCATAATAACAAAAATGTGGAAACAACTCAAGTGTCCATCAATGGATAAATGAATAAATGAAATGTGGTACATACATACGATGGACTATTATCTAGCCTTAAAAAGGAATGAACTTCTGACACACACTACAACGTGGATGAACTTTGAAAACGTTATGCTAAGTGATATAAGCCAGACACCAAAAGATAATATTGTATGATTCCATTCATATACAGTAACTAGAAGAGGCAAATTCATAGAGACTAGACGTTATCAGGGGCGAGAGGTATGAAAGAATGGGTACAGAGTTTGTTAGGGATAATGAAAATCTGGAGATGGTTGCCCAACAATGTGAATGTACTTAATGCCACTGAATTGTACACTTAAACATGGTTAAAATGGTAAATTTGTTATGTATGTTTTACCACACAAGAAAGGACAGAGAAGACCTAGTTTTAAATACAGAGAGCTTTCCTTTATGGTGACTCACTGTTTCATTACAGGCAGTAGTAGAACTTCTTCACTGAGATGCAATGCATTTCAAACATTCTGCTTTATCTTTAAAAAGTTACTGGATTGTTTTCTAGTTGATGTAAAGAACTAGATATGAAACAAATTACTCTTTTTAATAGGGTTGCTGGATTATCTTAGATAGCAAATTAAAAGTGGGAAGTCCAATTATATAAATGTCTAATCACCATGTTGTACAACTAAAACTAATACAAATTGTAATTACAACTGTAATTGAAAAAAGAAAAAAAAATTTAATGGGAAGTGACAGTGTCCAGTGTAGAATATAGAAGAACCATAAAAACTTTGCAAATGTAACTGGTCTCTAGTATGTCTTAGCAGAAACCCAGATAGACTATTTGAGGATTTCTTTCAGTCATGCACAAATGATGCAGTAGATTTTATAGAGTGTAATAGCATTTGATAAGGATTAGTTCATTATTTTCTCTCAGGCTTTAACTATAAACTCATAGGCTACAGCAATAATGGATGTAATATTATTCAATCTTTGAAGTTGCCTTTGAGTACATTTCTGGTCATCTCTCCTGGTGTCTCCTTTTGTACACAAAGGTGGCACTGGTAGTGGATTATTTAACTTTTTCTTCATCTATATAGTCTGTGAAGAACACATCCTGGGAATTAAAATAGCAAGCAGCATAAGAGAAGCTTTACTTATAGTTGAAACCCACTTTGACTTGAGGGTAAAATTAGGACATTGTTTTAAGACACCTGACTTTTTTTTCTAGGCAACGGCAAAAAGAAAATTCAAAAAGGCTACTTAGTAGGATGCATTATTTCAATGAAAAAGAAAAGCTGCCAGTGTGAGAGAGAATTGAGAATATGCCAGCTAGCATGGATAGAAATTGAGAATGTGGGCTTTAGAATCAGACACATCTTTTTTTTATTAATTTATTTTCCAATCACAGTTGACGTAGTGTTTTATTAGTTTTAGGTGTACAACACAGTGATTAGACTTATATAACTTATGAAGTGCTCACCTTGTTAAGTCTACTACCCATCTGACACCATACATAGTTATTACAATATTATTGACTATATTCCCTATGCTGTATTTTACATCCCCAGGGCAATTTTGTAACTGCCAATTTGTACTTCTTAATTTCTTCACCTTTTTCACTTAGCCCTGCAAACCCCTCCCACCTAGCAACTGTCATGTTTTTCTCTGTATCTATGAGTTTGTTTCTGTTTTGTTTGTTCATTTATGTTGTTTTTTATTTTCCGCTGATAAGTGAAATCCTATGCTATTTGCCTTTCTCTGTTTGACTTATTTCACTTAGCATAATACCTTTTAGGTTCATCCATGTGTGACAAATGGTAAGATTTTGTTCTTTTTTGTGGCCGAGTAATATTCCATTGTATACGAGTATGTGTATCATATCTTCTTTATCTAGTCGTCTATGGACACTTAGACTGCATCCGTATCTTGACTATTGTAAATAACGCGGCAATGAACATAAGGGAGCATGTATCTTTTCGAATTAGTGTTTTGGATTTCTTCAGATAAATACCCAGAAGTGGAATAGCTGGGTCTTGTGGTATTTACATTTTTAATTTTTTGTGGAACCTCCATATTGTTTTTCATATAATTTTTCTTTTCTGTAGTTTCTTTGTCTTTTTTTGCTATCAAGGTAATCAAAATAATCCTGGCTTTATAAAATGAGTGCTTCAGAGCCTTCTCTCCTGTTTACTTTTTGGAATAGTCTGTGAAGGATAGTATTTTTTTTTTTTTTTTTTTTTTGAATGTTTGGTAAAGTTCACCTGTGAAGCCATATGGTCCAGGACTTTTGTTTGTTGGCAGTATTTTGATTACTTACTCGAGTTTGTTATTAGTTGTCGGTCTGTGCAGATTTTATTTTTCTTCCTGATTCAGTCTTGGAAGATTGTAATCTTTATAAAAATTTATCCAGTTTTTCCAGGTTGTCCAATTTGTTGACCTATGTAATTGTTCGTAGTATTTTCTTGTAATTCTTGATATTTCTCTGGTATCGGTTGTCATTTCTCTTTCATTTCTCATTTTGTTTGGGCCCACTCTCCCTTTTTCTTGATGAGTTTGGCTAAAGGTTTATTAATTTTTGTTTATCTTTTCAAAGGATCAGCTCTTAGTTTGATTGATCTTTTCCGTTGTTCTTTTAGACTCTATTGTGTTTATTTCCACCCTGATCTTGATTATTTCCTTCCTTCTTCTCACCTTGAGCTTTGTTTGTTCTCCTTTTTCTAGTTCCTACAGGTGTAAGGTTAGATTGTTTATTTGAGATTTTTCTTGTTTCTTGAGTAAGGCCAGAATCAGACACATCTTGACTGGAGTCATGCATCCTCCACTTAAGTCACTTTGGATACACTGGTTCCATATCTGAGAAATGGGGATAATAAGTCTACCTAATAGGGTTACCTCATTTGAGATAGTAACCATACCTCGGTAGTTATTATAAGGATTTATTGAGAAAAATCCATGTAAAGTGCTTAAAATAATAGCTGTCACACAGTAACAAAGTTTAAATTTGACCAGCATACTCTGGTTAAAAATGCGTCAGTATAAACTATGTATTTTAAAATATTTCCATTAACATTTTAACTGGATAAACTTTTGTGTTTGGGGATAAATTGAGTTTTTTATAACACCTTATTTCCTGATTCATTTATTTACTGTACAAGCACTCATTGAGCATGTACTATATGTAATATACAGTAATGAAAAATATAGTCCCTGCCCTTATTCATGGGGTTCCTGTTCTGACTGGGGAGGAAAACTAACAAATAGATGAGTTAAGTTATTTCGTTTCTTACAAGACAGCAACCCTGTGAAGCACCAAGGAATGGAAGGAGGGATAGGAGTGTTGGATTGGAAGAGTTGCAGTTTGACCTAGGGTGCTCAGCGAGGGCATTAATGGAACGGTGACATATGAGCAAAGATAAGAAACTTGGGAAGGAGCAAGCAATGCAGAAAATTAGAAGAGTTTTCCAAGCTCGTGCCCAGATCCTGTGGGGGAGTGTGCCATGTGTGTTCCAGAATAGCATGGGCCCGTGTTGTTAGAGCAGAGTAAGCAGGTGTTCCAGGTGAGGTCAGAAAGGCATCCAGAGGCCTGCTTTGTGTGGGGCCTTGAAAGCCAGTGTCAGGGTCTGGGCTTGGACTCCAGTGATAATAAAGGGCATTTGAAAGGTTTTGAGCAGAGAAGTGACAAGTTCTGAAAGTATTGCTCTGGCTGCTCTATTGAATAGATTGTAGGTTGGCCAGGGGAAGCAGGTGGACTAAGTCAGAGACTATTGCAATTATCCAGGCAAAAGACCATGAGGCTTGGACCAGAAGATAGCAGTGGGAGTGGTGAGAAGTAGCCAAATTCTGGGTATATTTTGAAGATAGAGACAATAAGATTTGCTGATGTATGGGGATGTGAGAGAGGAATGGTAAAGGATGACCTAAGGTTTGGGGTCTGAGCATCTGGGATGGAAATACTGTTCCAGTAGGTCTCCGAGGGAAGCTAGTAGTTCAGTTGGAGACAGGTCAAATTCCATAGTAGAAATATTGAGAAGGCAATTGAATTTATAAATATGGAATTCAAAAACAAGTCTGGCCAAAAAATGTACATTTGGTATCTGAAGCTGTGAAACTGAATGAGCATGTTTGGGGAAGTCTTGGTGCAAATGGACTATAACAGCTCCGAGATAATGAAATGTAGCTAGTCTGGAACATGTATAATTAGGAAAGAATCCTGGTCACACAGGACAGCATTTCTTTCTCCCAGATATTTGAAAGGTATCACAGAGATATAAACTTCATAAAAATGATTATTTGGCCTTGTGGTACACATAGTCTGATCCCATTTTCTCCAGGCAGTGAAACTGCTGAAGCCAGGGGGCGTGCTGGTTTATAGCACGTGCACGATCACACTGGCAGAAAATGAAGAGCAGGTGGCCTGGGCCCTCACAACATTTCCTTGCCTTCAGCTCCAGCCTCAGGTAAGGACCAATTCCATTTTCTCAGTGTAATCTGATTCAGTCACAGAAAGTTAAGCGTGACGATGAGTACATGCTGTTATATGAAGAAGTATGTCAGGTAAGACTTCTGAAGCAAATACTACCATAAACAAGAATGTTTCACTGAATCCATTTTAGACTGCCCAGGGAGAATTTCACATCCTGACAGTTCTTCCCTGTGTTCATTCCTTGCCATTGTATTAATGTGCTCCAGAGCTCAGATGTGTTTTTATTAGATGTTTCTTTCACTTGTGGCTTTTGTTCTTGTTTCCAAGAAGTCGCTTTTCTCCCTCCCAGTCCTAGACTTTCTGGATAAGGAAAATGTTGAGCATTTTTTTCCATGTTACACCAAAGACCAAACAGGCTTAAAAATAACTGGGATATCAACAGTTTAGCGAAGGGGGTGGGGAAATGTTTCAGGATTATTGCTTCTTTATGGTTTCTTATATAAATTATGTAACATTTAGAAAGCTTTCTTGTACTTCATTTTACTTAGCACTGCCTTTCCATTACGGTTTTTATTGAAAACATGTTCGTAATGTTTTTAGATATTTATAGCCCATGATGTTTGAGATTAAGCTTAAATCTGTAATAATGCTCACATTCATTCACATATATTGAACATGTAACTTTAATACCTTCTAGTATAGAATCATAGTAGGTAATTGGAATATAGAAATAAAAAGCAATCAAGAGATGGCTTCTAGGTATAGGAATTAACTACATTGTAGGTGAAAGGAAGACTTCTGAATTCACTTGGAATTTTGTGCTTGCGTATATACACATACATGTATCTAAAGGAGATGGAATTTTTTCCTGATGGGTTAATAAACCCATGAAGTTTTCAGACATACACCTAATGAAATAAAACACATAAATATTTGTGAGTTAGGGACTTAAACTAGGATTATGAATCTTTTGTAGTAGTGGTCTGAAAATATCACTCAATTCCCTATGATTCTGAATTCCTTAGTATTCCTCTAAACAAATTGATGCAGCCTTAATTGAACTCTTTTTCTATTATTCTAATGCATGTAAAAGCCATAACAAAAATATTTTATTATCCAATTGGTATGGGTCAGAGAAAGGCATCTTTAGATGCCTAAGGAACTCCTGTCCGTTTGAGGGAGTCTGATAAATAAAGCTGAATTTTTATCTATTGCTGTTATTGATAAATGTTTATTGAGCACCATGTGCCTCTATATGCCAGGCATGATACCACCTTCTTTATTTAAGCCTCAGAACTGAGTATTTTGTTATTTTATAGATGAGGAAACAGTTAGGTGAAGTTACTTGCTTAAGGTCACACAGCTGAAATATGGCAGAGCTGCAATGTGAATCCATGTATTTTTAATATGAAGCTCAGGCCTTTTGCACTGTCAAGGTGTTTGATAAGCATATGAACTGTAATAGTTACTCATTCCTCAGGTGACCATATTATTACTGCTTTCCCACTTTACTACCTGGAAAAACAGTATGTACAGTCTATAAAAATAAAAGGTATTTACTCATTTTTTTCTATTTTTGAAACTTATAATTACCACCCAATTTGTCTTTTGACTTAGATTGTGCACAAGCTCACTTACTAATTGTAGGATGTTCATCCATATTTATTCATTTCCTCCAAAACAGGAACCACAGATTGGAGGAGAAGGAATGATGGGAGCGGGCCTGTCATTGGAACAATTGAAACAGCTGCAGCGATTTGATCCATCTGTTGTGCCATTACCGGACACAGACTTTGATTCTCTGAGAGATGCCAAAGTAGAAGACATGATTTGGCTGGCAAATAAGGATTGTATAGGTTTTTTTATTGCAAAATTCGTAAAATGGAAAAGCACGTAGGAGACAGATCCTTAGAAATGAAAATTCCAAACATTTCCTGTGTGTGTGTGTGTGTGTGTGTGTGTGTGTGCGCGCACGCACGCGCCCACTTTAATTTAAAACCCAAACTGCTGTCAGGCCAAGTGATTGATGGCATGGTTGCTAAGGAAACAGAAACGGCGGCCAGAGGTTTCACCAGGGATCAAGAGACATAGAGGAAGGAATCAGGGTGGTCGGAGAAAATAAATTTAAAATAATTTTTTCTTTATGGATTTAGCAGAGTATAAAGAAAAGTAGATTCCTATAGATGTCTGGAACATAGTTACATTCGGGGCCTTGTGTTTTACTTTGTATAGAATGCAAGTCACTTTTAATGTTAATTGGTGAATCTAACGAAAGGAATAAAATTAGCAATATTTAATTTGGTTATGAAAAATACTTGTTTTCCATTCCTGAGTGCCGAAGGAGTGGTTCCTTAAGAACTCAGGGCATGGGAAGTATGACATTTATCATGTGTCAATCACGAAGCCGAGCACTTTACCTCTTTTTCTGCTTACTGTTTTGGTAAGTAAACGCTCTTTCAAATGAAGTCTGGACGTCTTCTAAGTGACAGTCTTCCTTTACTTTGTTTACATTTTAGTCATGACTTCGAGCTAAAAGGTAAAATGAATATTTTCTTCACTTGGTAGATTAAAAAAATGAGAATATTCCACAATTTGGATACCTGTTATCATCTATTGGAACACATACCATACAAGTTATTAGAGACGTGCTTGGTGAGAAAGGGGAAACCAGCTTCTAACTGGGAACTGGCCCGGCACTTACAGGTAGGCCTTGTTTTCCTATTGAAAAGAATTTCCCAGAATACCAACATACCGTGACTATGATAGATCAAGACCCAAAAAGACCACTTCATAATCCAATCTGAATTTAGATAAAAACAAGAACATCATCTAAATCACAAAAGTGATCAAACATCCCCCTATAGTGGCCAATGTAAGTGACTACTTTTTCTTTTTAAATCAATTATAACCTTACACTTGCTTCATCCTGCCTGCCTTTTAGATAGGTTTAAATACCCAACACCCAGCCCTAGGTTAAAGGCCGTCTTATGTAGAGTTCTGTACATCTGTTTTTGTTAACTTTCATTCAAATCACCCCAGAATTTCTGAGCCTTGGGCACGTAAAGTGGACAGTTGGAAACAATCCCCTAATAGTTTCTCCTGCCCTCCCACCCCCAACTTTTCGTCTCGTAACTATTTATTGTATCCATCAAGATGGTAAGACCTTTACATGGCCTCATCTTTGAAGAGGCCTTTTTTGAACACCCTTGCCTGAGATTGGGTTTGGCATTTCTCTCTATACCCCTAGGACTCATATCTACTGCTACTGTGGCACTTTGAACACACTCACTCTAATTTCCTAGGCATGCCCTCACTGCTACCTTCAGACTTCGGAAAATCCTGGAGGCAGGGATCCTGTCTTTTCTGTCACTGCTTCAGAGCAGATCACCAATAGCATGCTTATTGAACGTGGGAAAACATATTTCAAGCTCCATAAGATTCAAATATGTGACTGACTTTTTTATATCCCTCATTCTGTCTTATATACAGTAGATGTCATTTGACTAAAGAGAAATACTGTTTACCTGCGGCACTTCTGTTTCTAGGGCTCAGCATACTTCCCTAAACTTTAAATGTATTTTTTTTTTAAATCTACAAAATCCATTTCCTCGCATGCTTTCAACAAAGCCTTATGTGCTAAGCTGGGATGAAAATGGTAGAGAATTAGCCTAGCAGCAAACATGTAAATTTTTGATGAATAGTGACATATCAGAATATAAGCAATACAGGCTAAATAGAAGAAAAATATTTGCATTATTAAAAGCAGCAAGGACAAATAATATTGTTAAAATTTTTTCCTTTAACATACACATTTTTAGTGGGCTTCTTTCCTTCAAAAAATAAAGCAAATTGAAAACTAAAACACATTCAATCTTAAAGGACTAAGAAACTTAAGAAAAAATACAATCAAGAGGAAAAAAGATCAGGAAACTATGGAAGAAAATTAATATATTATCTTTAACATATTTAGTGTTGACAGATATTTATGTGAAACAGAAAACGCATTTTAATTCAACAGTGAGTACATTTTACTTCAAAACCCTGTATCAACATTTTAAATTGCAAAGTGAAATACAAATAGTTAAAAATATAATTTAGCTGAAATGAACCAACTGACCCAAAACCATCGAGTTCCCTTTTTTCTCCAACAGTGTGACTCTTGAAGTTTGAGTAAGATCAGAGTGTCCAAGACTAGCAGCATTACATCATTGAGCAAAGGGACAAAGGTGAAGAATTAAATTTGTCATCAAGATGGATCTTCATTCTAAAAATGAAGGAAGAATAAAATTCAAAATCTGAATCAAGAATTGCTGCACATGTAGAATTCAGGCGGAGGAAGATTATCCTGTGCTCATATCTTAAAAGATCCTTGACCTGCTGTAAACTATCATTTTATCAGACATAATGGGACGATCACTAAAGTGACATCAGTGATTGGCATTGTCCCCAAGGAAGATGCTCCACAAATGAGAAGTGATGCTGAACATTTAACGTATCCTCAACTATCAGAATTATTCCTAAAATTGCAATTGATACTACCAGTAATAAACAGTGCAGAAGCCAGCTCTTTAATTGTTTTATATGAATGACTTTAAACCAGGTTTGTCGAACAGTTCAGTGTAGCTGACAGCGAATGTTTAACAGGAATGCATAGCAGACCATGTTAAAAATGTGGCATTGTCCCAAAGTACAATATGACTAAGACACCCTACATTTAGCAGCACCTTTTTGTAACAGTAACTTAAATGAGCAGTAGAGAAAGAGCATAGGAAAAGCTGAAATGGGTTTGACAAAAAAGAGTAAAACTATTAACATTTCCAGCACTTTCTAGGTTGACTACAAAAATCACGGTTCTGCAACTGAGTCGGTTAAGATTAAGCCTTCGCTGAATGAAAAGACTACTTTTACATTCCACAGGTCAGTAAATACCCCATTGTCCCTGGGATTATTTCTCGTTTACAGATTTAGTACACACCATTTACAGATATGCCCGCTGTACAGTTTTCCTGTATAGATGGTCTTATGTCAAATCCTGTAATACAGTTTTTGGAGGACTACTCTGATTTGGACTTACATGTTTCACAGCAAAGTGAAAAGCTAAGAATCCAGGTACAGAATGTAAAAAATGGAACACATTAGCACGACTCTTTGAAAGGGATTAATGATGATAGCAGCAGGTTAGATAAATACCAGTTATGCTTCAAGAATTTAAGTTTTCTGAAGGTTTGGGATGAAATTAGATGTAGCAAAGGATGAGGCTGGTTGTCAGCAACCTCTTACCGTGATGGAACGTTTATCAGGAATACTTGATAAAAGCAGTCTTAATTGGAATATGGTTTCCCGATGATGTGACTATTTTGCATCAATTTATATATTATGACTACAGTGTTTATAGTCAGTAAATAAATTCATGTCAACATTACAGAGCTAATTAACAAATGCATTGATTCTGAGGGAAATGTTTCATATTAGCTGATACAACACTATGCATAACTCATTTTTAAAACTCTTGAGTTTTCTTGGGAGTAGGGGAAATAAGGAGTTAAAAGTGAAACAGTTTTACTTCTAAAGTCCAAGAATATTTGGCAAGAACCTGGAATAATCAAAGGAGCCAAACAAAAAGTAGATTCATGTATTTAACAGAATAATAATAATTATATAATGTACAAATCTGAAGTCAGGCAATTATAGATAGGCATTTTCCAGGGACAAACTTCAAGTGCTAGGAACTTGCACACTTAATACTGTCTTATCTGCCTAGTCGTAACTGGACAAAGTGTACACTTTAGAGACATGGAGAAGGTTTCAGCCTTAGTGTGACAACCACATTGTGAGCTGCTTACAGCAATATCCGTGAGGCAAGTCTTCTGGCTTCCCCTTCAGAGTCGATGTCTGATGTAGGAAAATATTCTTAACATCTTGTTCACTGCAAGTCACCCCATATGCCCTGATTACTTCTGAAGAGCAGAAACTTTGGTTATAAGAAGCACTTCTAGGTTTTGACAGACAGTGAAACTGTTCGAGTTGGGGGTGGGGGATGGAATGACAGGTAAACTGGGAGATAACAGGGACGATAGGCAGGGTTAGAAAAGGAAGTGGGAGGAGTTAGAAAAATTTATTTTCCCACAAAATAATTCTACAAGCTGTGTAAACGTTTCTTACTATAACAAATACTCGAACACACACAGATTGTACATTTCCAGTGAAACACTCACAGTTAAAAGTTGCCTGTATTTTTCACTCTCTAGGAGCAAAAACAAGGAGCCAACAGATGAATGCTTTCCCAGTCACCTTTGGCAGCACGCTCCCTGACTGCTCAGCGGGTCATTAAAGGAATACACAGCACGATTCAGTACAAAGCCAGGTGGGGCGAATTCTGGATATCAGTCTCTAGTTTCTTCATTTGTCTTCAGCATTCAGATTCGTCTCAAACTATCACCACACACACTGACACACAGACGCACGTGCATACAGAGTTCCGGCCCATGGGCTCCAGTGCAGTGACAGAGACACTAGCTACTAAGTATGTGTTTGTCACAATCAGTGTGAACTGCATGGATTAGAACAACCTTTGGAGTTTGGTTATATTTACCATAATTTATGGTCAAAATTATAAACTTACAAGGATGGTAAAACATTCGGAAATCAACCCTTTTCGAGTCAAGCAATCACACGTATTTACAGTATATACAGACTTTCTACTAGAATGGGGATAGGTGCCTAGATGTTATTACAAATTTCCTGAATGTGGGCATTTCTAGTCCCTGTAATTCATAAAGCAAATCTGCTGAATTGGCATTAAGACTCTAAAATAGTGTGATCAAACTCATATATATATTATATATAATTATAAGAAGGTGTTTGCAGAAATAACATTTACAAACTGTCTATACAGTACACAGTACTAGTACATATAAAATAGATTCTAACTTTATGATCCCCTTTGTGTAAGGCAAGACTGAATCTGTCCCCAAATTTAGTCAGCCAGAGGTACAAGCAAGAAACAGTGGTCCATGGATGAATGAATATGCAAATCAGATGCCTACATATTAAAAATCTGTAGAATCAAGAACATCCACTTTTTACCTGGGCCAATTCTGGCTTACTGGATACATCAACTAGATTTCTTAAAATACTAATGGCAGCAGATTTTGTTCAGAGTGGCAGCTACCCCAAACAGTTTTTGAAAAGTCCAGTACACAACCGGAGGACTGCAGCTGTACCAGGCGAATTTATATAGCACTTACAAAAGAAAAAAAAAAAGTATATTAATACTCTATTTCATGCTATTGCTAGGTAAGCAACAGCAATACAAAATATACAAGACAGATCACATATGATTGCAATGGAGACCCCAAAGATTGAGTTTGGGGATGCTGTTATACAAGACTTTAAAAAAAGAAACACACAAAAGGGCCAAAGTCATTGGCGGCTGTAAACATCCCGGTTCCACTCCCCAGCCTCAGTCCGTTTCTTGGACGTTCCTTCTCCATCCTTGTCACAGTAGCGATCCTTGGATTTATGGCGGCTTCGTTGCTTGTTGCATTCGTTGTGGTCCTGCTCTCGGTCGAGGTCCCTGGCACGGTGCCGAGACTCCCGGTGTCTGTGCTCACTGCTGCCGTGGGGCTCGTCTCGGTGGTTGTGGTCACGGTGCGGCGCACAGTGGTCCACGTGTTCGTAGTCTTCCTTCGGCTCCACGTAGGCAGAGTCTCGACTGTCCTGGGTTTCCGAGTCAAACGTCTCCTGCCGGGAGAGGCCCCGACCCGTCCCACGGCGATGGTTGTGATGCTGAGCGGACGAGGAAGATCGGTGCTGGGACTTCTTGACTGGCTCCGGGCAGGGCTCTTCCTCCGCTTGGGGAGCAGAACGGACGGGGCGGTCAGTCCTCTGACCACCTTGAGAACCCTGGCGGCGAAGGGAGAAAACACAGGCATCAGGCAGCCAAGGTCAGAGCATAAGCACCACCGGGCAAGTTTAGTCCCTTGGAAGCAGCTAAAATGCTGAAGTAAAATCTCACCTAGCTAAGTGATTTAATTCTTTTAATGATGTCCAGTGGCATTGATAAGGTTTGTAGTATGTCATATTGGGCTTTGTTAAACACCTAGAACAGTGCAAAGAGTAACCTTTTATTTAAATAACTAAATGAAGGAGGGAGGGCATCCTTTTGTGTTCTCATGGTTTAGATACAGGTCCCTGAGATGTTTCTCCCAATGGCTGTATACTTAGCTACTTCCACGTGAATATATGTGGGAAGATAAAAAATCCTCAGGATGTCGGTTTTGGCTTACGGTAAGGATTAAAGAGGAGAAATGATAAACCAGGAAATGCTTGAATGACACTGAGACAAGCACCGTGCTAACCGTCACATGTATGAACTCAATGCAACCCCCTAAGACGGGTGGCCAGTGTTATTCCTGGAGCAGACAGGGAAGTTATCCAAGGTGATGCGCTCAGTAGGGAGTGGGGCCCAGATTTGCAGCCAGGCAGCCTGATGCTATTATCTGTGCAGAAAGTTCTTCCATGCGTATCGCAAAGAACATGTAATTAGCGAGTCCTAAAGTTTGTATATATTCAGAGTCTATTCTGTCTACACTGCTTTTTTTTAATTTTTTAAAACTAGCTTTATTGATAAAAGGTATAATTTACATACAATAAAATGCACTTAATGAATAGTTGGATAAATTTTGAGAAACATAACTATCTATGTAACCACCACTACAATAAAAAAGTTTTTTTCCTCCAGAAAGTTCCCTGTGCCTCCCTAGCTCTAGCTCTCAGCTAGCCCTAGTCACAGGTAATCACAGATATGGTTTTGGTCACTGTCAGTTAGTTTTGTCTTGTTCAATGTCATCTGCTTTTCTTACAGGTGTACAACTCCCACTGAAGACGTGTAAAGGGCTCCATGTTTGTGTCAGTTTGGACAGAGACACAAGCAGTGTGCATGGTACCTGCTTGGATCCCAGCGAAGTGACCTTAGGCAGCCTCGCTTCTCAAGGAAGACGGTAAAGAAGTCCCCTTACCTGTGAATTAGAGGCTGGAGCGGGGCTCACAGGTAGAGTTGAAGTGGCTAATGACCGGCTAAGGAGGGGGTTGGGGAGGCTGCTGCTGGGGGGGTGGGTGGCCTTCCAGTAGGCCTCCAGGTAATCGGCCAGGTGCTCACAGGCATCCTCCAGCTGGTTCTCGTCCAAGATCACATCAAACAACTCCTGCAGAGGCAACATTTCAGGCACACGTTGACCAGCCGGGTACCACGGAGCTTCACCCCCACCCCAGCCTTGTGCAGGGAGGGGCTGCACCACTTAGTATTGGCCCTCGCTTGTGGGCACCTCGTCGGTCACATTATAGCATCGCTTAGAGCACTGGATGTTTAATAGCAGTAACCAGAAAGTGAGCAGGGGTAGTAATACTTGTTAAACGGCATGACAGAAAAGTTGTCTGTCAATAGTGAAAAAAGGAATTTATACTATGGTAGAAAAGAGGTGCAAAAAAAGTATACAGTCTGAACAGGACAGGAAGAAGTCTGTTTTGACATAGAGACTGTGAAAACCTTAGTCTTAAAAATCATTGAGGCAAGATTAAGACAGGAAATTTGACAGAAGAAGCTGAAACCATTGATGATTTTACATGGCACAAACTTCAAAGTACTTCAAAGAGTTTATCATAAATTCTAACATACTCCAAACAATCAAATAGATATAATAATTCCTGGAACTTCTGAAATACTTGCACTTAAAAACAAAAACTAGAAGCATCTATAGTCGCAAGACATGGTTTGTAAAGCAGGAATTAGAATTAGGAATGTATTCAGATGTCAGAATGTGGGTAACTGTTTAGTAATTTGTTTTTATAAGGTCTCACATTTCTCAGCTAATTATTAAGAGGCTCATAGTGGTTCACTATGATAAATAGGGTTAATTAACCCCAAGTAGAACTTACAAACCAAGTTTTTGAAACCACAACCTTGTTTCAGTTATGATACAAATAGGTATCAACAAAACAAGGTGACCACAGAATGTGTAACTTTTTGAAAGCCATGATCTGGACAAGTGCTCATGGCAGGAGAATATGGTGTTTCCCTGAAAATAAGACTGGGTCTTATAGTAATTTTTGCTCCAAAAGACGCATTAGGGCTTATGTTCAGGGGATATTATCCTGAAAAATCATTCTAGGGCTTATTGTCTGGTTAGGTCTTATTTTCAGGGAAACACGGTAGGACAGTTTACTTCTTTGGAGAACAGTTCACTGCTAGTAGTAACGTTTCTTTCCCCGACAGGCATTTCATCATCTGCTTTTTTTTTTTTTTTTAATATAAAGCCAGGAATGATCTCTTCATCTGGATTATACTGCACATTATGGGAACTTACTGGAGGACATTGAGACAGTTTATCCGCTGCTACCATCTGGACGTTGAGGTGTTTTGCTTGAGATTTCCCTCGAGATTTTATTAACCTTTGTAAAACCTGTAAAAGATAAGATTTTTTTAACACAGGGATATCTGCATTCAGGTAAATGACAAGATTCACTCCTTTCTCTGGGGCCCTTTTATATATAGTGCACATGGCTTATAATAGATTGAACTACAAATATAATGTATAAGATTATCTGCAAAATTAATGTTAACATGAATCTCATTTGCAAGCTCTCAAACATAACTAGCATGGAGCTTATTCTAAGTCCTTTTTCAAGGCTACTGGTTAGCAAACTTTTTGTTTCACAACTCCTTTGTTTAAAAGAATTGTTGAGAAACCTAAAAAGTGTTTCTTTATGTGAATTATATCTAATATTTACCATCTTAGAAATTAAAATATTCATTTAAAAATTAATATACCTATTACATGTTAACATAAATTACTTATTTTTATAAAAATAGCTACTCTTTTTCCAAATCTCACTAGAGACAACTGAAGTCTCCTATTTGCTTCTACATGGATGCTATAATGTATGGTTTCATTTGAAATGTATGAAGGAAATCTAGCCTTCTACAAAATTATGTAGTTGAGAAAAGGAGTATTTTAGTAGCTTTTCCAGATAATTGTGGATATTCTTCTTTGTGGTGTAGAAACTATACTAGTTTCTTAGACTAGTTACCATGTGAAATATGAAAGCATATCAGAGAACCTTTCTTACTATTACATTAAAATACATTGGTCTATCTTGAAATTGGAATGGATCTTTTATCATGCATGATTTGTAACATCATTCATCAATCGTTTGGAAAATAATGGTTCACTAAGTTCTTCAGCTCTTCCAAAGCTGAGACATTTCATTACACAACATTAAAACATATTTCTTAATATAATATTATTGATCTCATTAGAAAAGTCTTTATCTGTTGGGAAGTTGCCAAGCTCTGAAAGGTGAATACAAGTTTTACGGAATTCTAATTTTTGTTTGAATGCTTGAGTTTTATCATTGGTAACAAAGGCTGTCAGTTGTTTTTCTTGACGTGACAGACTCATCTTGTTCCAGAAAATATCTACCAGATACCCAAGTCTGAATAAGCAGAGCGTGTCAGTTGTTCTTTCAAATAAAAATGGTGTTCAATGAAAAAAGTGGCTAGTTAATTCATGACTCAAGTAATCAGTGTTTGTCTTCAACATAAGTAACACTAGGGTATATGTAGCTTATGTGTACTTCCTGTTTCATTAGTCAGAATATTTAAATGGATTGTGCAAGAGTCACAATTTAATAAAATTAAGTCCACAGTGGGGAGAATACAGTAAAGTCTAGTACAGTCTGGTACGACAGTCGTGATTCACGCTCAGACCTTTGCAGTTTTACCCACCATTTCTCTTGCACCATCAGTGCAAATGTCAAAACAGTGGAAAGGGTGAAGAATGTTTCATAGCATGGAAATTGTTTTCATCTCATGGACCCTTTGAAAGTGTTTTAGAAACCAGCCCCAGAGATTCGACCACTCTTTGAGAACCAGCTGTTCTAAGCCATGAAACTAATGATCATGCTTTGCTCCTGTCAATCTTAAAAACTAATTATCTCTTCAAACGCTTTATGATGGAGAAAGCTATAGTCTGTTATAACTGGGAAATAGAGCATAAGCACGCATTTTAGCAAACTTGGATTACAGAGCAAATCCTCGCAAGCCTCCTTACCTTCGGAGAAGAAATCTTCACGTACACTATGATCGGGGCCAGGGAAGTTTTGCTGAGTTGGGCCGGATGATTAATGGTGTCCGCATCGAGGACTACCAGCTGCAGTGTTCTTGCAAGTTCAAAAATCCTTTCGATTTCACTCTGAACTTCCGCTGTAAAAGGTTAAGCAGGGTCTGATTACTTAAAGAACAATATTTTTAGAGCTCATTAAGATAAAGTGACATGGCACACTATTTCTTCAGCAGGAAGGTAGGCAGGTCAGCCGTTCAGTTAATGTTTACAAGCCATAAAACTGATAAAAGCTGTTATCCACAACACCTTGAGAGTTTGGGGAATTCCTCAACCTGCTATGAAATTTACTTCCAGGATAACACTAGGTCTGAGAGTCAGAAGTTTGGGCTCTCTCGGCTGACTTTTGTGCTATAAAACTTTATGAAACCATTTCATAATAATGTTATAAAATAGAAACTTCAGAGATACGTTTCATGTATTTGGTTCTGACCACTTTACCCCAGCAACCCTCACCAGCTTGCCTTTCACGGGCTTATCTGTGTTTACAGATCACCTATTGGTAAGCCTCTGGATACCAGGAAGCCTAGATATGTTCATTAGCAAGCTGAAATACAGACATTGCAATACAAAATACAGACATTGAGCGTCTATAACAGCCTTGTCCAAAAACACATTTCTCATTCTTTCCACCAGCAAAAGAATGGTCCTGCATTGTTCATGTTTTAAAAGGGCAGTTACTTCTTAGAGGCGGTATGGCACAAATCCAAGCTGTAAGACTTATAGAAAACTTACATCTAAAAATCTGTCTAAACACCAAGAAAATTTCATTCAATTTATCTCCTTCCCCACGATCTCTCTAAATCTAAAACAGAACTAATAGAATTTTCTGTGATGATGGAAATATTCTGTGTCAGTGCTGGCCAGCATGACAGCTGCCAATCACATGTGGCTACCGGGCACTTGAAATGCAGCCGGTGTGGATGAGCAACTAAATTTTAAAAATGTAACTTAAAATAGCCAGAAGCTACTGCGCTAGGCAGCACGGGTCTATAAGGCATAATACGTGACTGCCGTGCCCACTGCAATCTTGAAGGGCCAACCCCATGGGACTCCTGGACCTACAGAATGCCTTTCACTCCCCGGGTGCACTGGCTTTCATGAGCTTTCTGGAGATGATTTTATCAAGTGTATTATTCAAGAAAAGCCAAGTCACTGTCTGTCTCACAGTATGTTATGATTAGAGTACTTTTATTTACCTGGATGTCTTTAAAATTAGAGCCCAAACCACTTGAGATACTAGCTTTAAAATATTTGGCCACATGCTATCCGTGACACAGTCTTGCTAAAAGGAAAACAAAAAAATCAAACTTAAACGGATTAAACTTTTAGATCACGCAGGTCATAAGAAACACAGAAATGGACAATCAGATAAACAACACCAATGTAATGCAGTTAGCAAAATTCAGACCGCATCTCTATGGAATAAGTGACCCAGTTTCTTCAAGGAAAAATTTACAAGGAAAAAAACCAAAAAACAGAAAACGATATGAATCTCAGGAACTATGAACCAATCACAATGTAGGGATTTTATTAGGATCCTGACTCAAGTAATTTATAATGCAAAAATTAATAAAATGTTTATATAGAGTGTGTATAAAATATGTGTGTATGTGTATGTATATATGTGTATATATATTAATATACAGACACACATAGTGGCTGATGGAGATCTAATGATCTTAGGGATGTATTAAGGTATGATAATGGCATTATTGTTTAAATTTAAAATGTTCCTAATATGTAGAAATACATAATAAAATATTTACAGATATAATTCTATGATGTCTGTGATTTGCTTCAAAATAATCCACAAATATTTGGAGGACTGGAAATGAAACAAGATTGGCCATGAATAGAAGATAGTTGAAACTGGGTGATGAGTACCCGAGGTTCCTTATGCTCTTAACTTTCATAGGTACTTGAATTTCCTTTAATAACAGCTTTAAAAATAAAAGTGGTATTTTGATCATTCCTTTCATAATGTTCTAAAACATTACTAATACTATTATTTACTCTAACTCTTCTCTGTTGATCTTAAAATTTTTATTTCAACTATAACCTTGCATCTTCTTTGTGCCTTATGTTTTCAAGGCCACCGGCCCCGACAATCAAGTTATAATCTAAATTAATATGTATTGTAAGCATTAAGAAATGTGATCCGCCCACAGCTAATATACTCAATGGCACAGAGCTGTAACCTTTTGCTCTAAGATCAGAAGGATGCCCACTCTTGCCACGTTTATTCAACATCGTATTGGAAGTTCTAGCTCAAGCAATTAGGCAAGAAACAGAAATAAAAGGCATATAATTGGAAAGGAAAAAGGGAACATTGTCACAATTTGCAGATGGCATGATATTACATATATAGACCCTAAAGACACCACCAAAAAAACTATTAGAACTAATAAATGAATTCAGTAAAGTTGCAGGAAACAAAATTAATATTCAGAAATTGGTTGCATTTTTATACACTAATAGTCAACTATCAGAAAGAGAAATTAAGAAAGCTTCCATTTACAATTGCATCAAAAAACATAAAATACCCAAAACTAAATCTAATGAAGAAGGTGAAAGACTTGTACATGAAAAACTATATGACACTGAGGAAAGAAACGGAACATAAGTAGAAGGATATTCTGTGCTCATGGATTGGAAGAATTAGTACTCCCCCCGACCCCCACATCATCCCTGGTTTTTTAAGCCGTTGTTTCTCAGTCTAGTTGTAGGACGCAGCTCCCTGGCCCATGCTGGTATTATGAGCCTGCGCCCCCCCCTGGCTGAGACAGTCGGTCATTGGTCGGCCGCTGCTCATGGCAGCTTATTTTACTATAAGACACGGTCTTATATTAATATAAGACTGGGAATATAATATCATATATCATATCATATAATGTAATACAATATAATTAATATAATATAATACCAGGTCTTGTATTAATTTTTGCTCCAACAGACGCATTAGAGCTGATTGTCCGGCTGGGTCTTATTTTTGGGGAAACACAGTATGCTTCATGATTTCAAACTATTTTATAAAACTATAGTAATCACCAGTGCAGTACTGGCATAAAACAGACACATCAGTGGAACAGAACTGAGAGCCCAGAAATAAACCTATGCACATATGAGCAACTAATTTACAACGAAGGTACCAAGAATATACAATGGGGAAAGGAGAGTTTCCAATAAATGGGGTTGGGAACACTGGACAGCCACATGCAAAAGAATAAAGCTGGACCACTATGTTACACCATACACAAAAATCAACTCAAAATGGATTAAAGATGAATGTTAAGACCTGAAACCATAAAACTCCTAAAAGAAAACAGGCACTAAGTTCCTTAACATTGGTCTTGGTAATTTTTTTTTTTTTAAGTTTGACACCAAACGCAAAGACAAAGCAAAAATGAAGTGGAACTACATAAAATTAAAAAGCTTCTGCACTGCAAAGGAAACCATCAACAAAATCTGAAAGGGAGAAAATATTTGCAAATATATCTGATAAGGGGTTAATATCCAAAAGTAGTAATAAATTCATACAACTCAATAGCAAAAAAAAAAAAAAAATCTGATTAAAAAATGGGGAGAAGACTGAATATTTTTCCAAAGAAGACATACAGATAGCCAGCAGGTATATTAAAAGATGCTTAATATCACTAATCATCAGGGAAATGCCAATAAAAATTATAACGAGTTACCACCTCATACCTGTCAGATGGCTATTCTCAAAAAGTCAACAAATAACAAGTGCTGGTGAGGATGTAGGACAAAAAGAACCCTTGTGCACAGTTCATGGGATTATAAATTGGTTCAGCCATTATAGAAAACAGTATGGAGGTTCCTCAAAAAAATAAAAATACAATAACTATATAATTCAGCAGTTTCACTTGTGTGTATTTTTCCAAAGGAAATGAAAACACTAACTTGAAAAAGCTATCTGCACCCCTATGTTCACTACAGCATTATTTACAACAGCCAAAACATGGAAACAACCTGTGTCCATTGATGGAAGAGTGGATAAAGAAAATGTGACACATGTAGATACTTGATATTTAGCCACAAAAAAGAGTGAAATTTGACATATACGACATGGCTGGACCTTGATGGCATTACGCTAAGTAAAGTAAGACAGAGAAAGACAAATACTGTATGATCTCACTTATAGGTGGAATCAAAACAAAAACAAAACCGAACTAACTCATAGGTACAGAGAACAGATTGGTGGTTGCCAGAGGCAGAAGGGAGGAGGTGGGGAAAATGTGTGAAGGGAATCAAAAGGTACAAACCAAATTACAAAATAAGTCCTGGGGATGTAATAAACAGCATGGTGACTAGAGTTAATAACACTGTACTGCACATTTGAAAAATGCTAAGAGAATAGATCTTAAAAGTTGTCATCACAACAATAAAAACTGTGTAATATGTGACGGATTTTAACTAGATTTATCGTGGTGGTCATCCCACAATATATACAAATATTGAGTCATCATATTGCCCCTGAAACTAATATGTTATGTGTCAATTATATCTCAATAAAAAATTTGATCTGAAAGATTTTCATTTGTGTACTCAATTACTATTCACACAATCACAGAATCCCACACCTTAAATATAACTTCATGTGTGCAGAGGTTTGAAGACAATTTTTTTATTGATTATAAATGTAATATGTGTTCATTGTATAAAATGGGGATAATAAACATTAAAAATAATCCATTATATTGTGTATCCAGATTACTTTTAATATATGCCAATATATATGTATTATGCATATACAATATACAGAGGGTGCCAAAAAAATGTATACCCATTTTAAGAAAGGAAAAAGCTATTAAAATTGTAATAATATATACTGATAACAACAGATGAATACAAGTCATGTGTATACATTTTTTTGGCACTCCTGCTATATGTGTATATATACACATGTATATATATATCTAGTATTCTTACATATACAAATATCTCACACTTTGTAAACTAAGGGGGAAAGTGTGATATTTTAAAAGATATTAAAATGACTTCAGAATCCCAATGCAACATATTAATAAATAAACCTTAAGGAAAGACAACTGTTAAATTCTGAAGAAAATACTTTTAACTTCAAGTAAAAATGATGACTTCAAAAAGAAATGTATCCATACGAGGGATTTTCCTTTGACAGAGTACATCATGCTCAGAATTTATTTCAAAAAAGAAATGCCAACTACTTCCCTGATGTTCATTTCTGAGACTGAGAAGAGGGCATATGGGTTTATTTCTGGGTTTTCAATTCTATTCCATTGGTCTGTGTGTCTGTTTCTCTGCCAATACCCTATTGTTGTGGTGCAGCCGCTATGGAAGGCAGTGTGGAGGTTTCTCAAAAAATTAAGAATAGAATTACCATATGACCCAGCAATCCCTCTCCTGGGTATCTACCCCCAAAATCTGAAAACGTTTATCCATAAAGACACATGTGCTACAAATGTTCACTGCAGCTTTATTTACGGTGCGGTGGCCAAGACATGGAAACAACCAAAGTGTCCTTTAATAGATGAATGGATAAAGAAGTTGTGGTATATATACACAGTGAAATACTACTGTGCCATAAGAAAAATGAAATGGTGCCATTTGTGACATGGATGGATCTTGAGATTATTGTGCTAAGCGAAATAAGTCAGACAGAAAATGTCGAGCGCCATATGATTTCACTGATATGTGGGATATAAAACTGAAAGCAACAAAGGAACAAGACAAAGAAAGAAACAAAAACTGATAGATATAGACAATATTTTAGTGGTTACCAGAGAGTAAGGGGGGAGGAGGGTGGTAGATGAGGGTAAGGGGGATCAAACATATGGTGATGGAAGGAGAACTGACTGGGTGGAGAACACACAATGTGATATATAGATGATGTATTACAGAATTGTACACCTGAAATCTATGTAACTTTACTAACCATTGTCACCCCAATAAACTTTAATTTAAAAAAAAAAATGAAGAAAAGGGCATAAAGTCAGGTCCTTTAGAATTGACCTAACTAGTGGAAGATGCATCTTGAAGATGAGGAAACCCATTCACCTGTCCACATTCCACGATCTCTTATACCCATTGAATTAAAACTGGTGCTCACAAAATGAACAATACTTCTGTCTGTGCTCTTTATCTCAGGTGTCTAAAAGCAATACTCAGGAACAATCATCATGTCCAAGACAAGAAAGAAGGGAAATTAGCTTGTTTAGGAAGAAGTTTCTATAATCAATGCTGTACAGAGAGAGAAGGTTGTTCCTTTCCTTGTAGCCTGTTGGGGTACATCTAACTGGTCAGTTAGGAAGTTCTAATATCAGTTATACAGCGGTAATTCCAATGCCATTTTCATAATCACTAAGCACAAAACTCTAATTTTGACACATGCTTCCCTTGTCTTAAAAAAGGAAACCTGTAAAGCCCTCTCTAAGCACCTCTTCCTTTCCCCAAGCCCAGTAAGCTCTGCTTCTGTGCTTGCAATCCCAGGCGCACAAGTAGCTTGGGGCAGAAACTAGGTTTCATCATTTCACAGAGCTGTGTGAACCTTGGAGTCTTAAGTCTGCTTATCTATAAAGTGGAAACGAGGACTAAATGGATCAACATGCAAAGTACCTAACTATTCCAGTGCCTGGCCCATAGAAAATACTATTAAATGTCAAGTATTGCTTTGTACCACTTACTGTTAACATTTATCTCACTGTATTTCAATGATGGGATTAACATCTTTTCCAACAGGCTGTTGACCAAAAACTGGGAACAACACAGTTATTCCTATGCCTTCCTTCAGTACAGTACCTAGCTGGCACTCAAAAAAAGTGTGTTAAAAGAACTGAGTTAAATAAATAAGGCAATGAGTTGATTTAAAAAAAAAAATGTAGTAGGTAAAAGCTGCGGTTGTAGAAAAATGTCATTAAATCAATCTTTAAAAAAGTGAATAATGAATTTGACTACCAAAACATATTTAGATGAAGTGAAGTACTCCCTATGGGTAGAGATACTGCTAGAACTGGGCCCTCAGAGCAATGTTGTAGAATAAAAAGTGTGCTGATTTCTCAAGACAGACACAGCTACCAAGGTAATGGATAGGTCAAAAGATCCACAAGTCCCATACGTTTCACATTTATTTGCAAGACTAATATCACAGCCTTCTATCATCAGCCCTTCATTCTCAATAAATTATTTGTTTTCTCCCTCCCTAAGAGAAGGCAGATAGATGGTCAAGGTAATTTCTGTTGATCTATGTGAAGTTCACTCTTTCCCCTGTCATCTCCATTCTTGTATTGAGCCCACCCAGTGAGGATTGACTGACTGATTTACTAGTTATTAAACTTTTCAGGTCTAAGATATGTTTCTTCTTTATTAGATCTAAATTTATACCTTACCTCCTTTAGTTATTGAATAAAAAAGAATTATATAAGCTATGCACTGTATTCGGAAAATTAGAAATAAAACTACTAGCAGCCGCCATTGAATGTTCAACTGTATGCCAACAAACTAAATCATGTGCTTCTCACAATTATCCTAAGAGGTATATTCTGAATATTCCCTTTTTGAGTGGGAAATGGACTCAAAGACTGAATCTGCTAGTTTAAAATCAATAATAGGAAAGACCTAAGAAAAGCAAGAAGAATAAAAATAAAAGCAAAATGTACAAAACAGAAGACAGAAAAAATGGTAGTGTTATGACTAACCTTAAGGAATAGCATATACACATACACATATACTGACATACCTGGAGTACTAAAGTTTCAGTTTTATACGTTATAACTTCAACATGTTTCCTATACCACAGAGTCCACATAACCCACATAGCATGTTATTTAGCATACTATTGGCAGGGGAGGAGGGTCCTCTGACCATTCTCCTGCCTGCTATATATTATATATATATAATTTTTTTAATTACCTATGTCCTGGCACTACCATAAGAAAAACTAAACATTCTCATACTTGCAAAGAATTAGTTAATATATAACACACACATTCCCCTTGTCTACAAACTATTAGGAAGTGTTTGCATGCTGAGTTTCCTAGGAGTCCAGATGACGGGTGGTCGGTGTGGATCACCAGTCCATTCTCTGGGCTCTGCCCCACGGCCACCTTCCACACGGGCTAGGGACTCCTCCCTCTGCCTCTCCCTGCGTTATTGGAGTTACGCCTATCAGGATGGAAATGCCCCATCAGGGAAGTCAGTGGATTTTGCCAGTCTTTATCTCCCTAGACCTCTAGCACGTGGACCACTAAGACACTCTTTCTCTCTCCTCAGGTTGACATTTCTCTTCCGTACTTTTCCTTATACTGCTCTGGCCACTGCTTTGTATTCCTTCTCAAGATTCTCCTTTCCCTGCCACCCCCAAAATGCTGGTTCTCTTCAGCGTTCTGGGCTTGTCTTACCCTTCTCCTTTCACTCACTTCTCTGGCTACATGTGTAAACGAATGGCTTCCAAAAATAAAGTATAGTCCATCCTTGTTATTTGTGGATTTTGTACTTGCAAATTTCCCTGCCAGCTAAAACTTATCTGTAAACACCAAATCAATACTCGTGGCACTTCTGCAATCACTCAGGGACATGCGCACAGTGGCAAACAATTGGAGACCCCAATGCACACATCAGCCGAGGTCAAACAAGTAGACTTCCTGCCTTCTTGTTTGAGCTCTCATGCTATATAAAGTGTCCTTTGTATGGTTTATTTAGCACCATGTTTTTTCTCGTGTGTGTGTGTGTGTGTGTGTGTGTGTGTGTGTGTGTGTGAGAGAGAGAGAGAGAGAGAGAGAGGGAGAGATTGATTGAAACAGCCCCCAAGCATAGTACCAAAATGCTGTCCAGTGTTCCTAAGTTCCGGAAGGCTACAATGGAGTAAAATATGTGTTAACTAAGCTTTGTTCAGGCATTAGTTATAAAGCTGTTAGCTGTGAGTTTAATTGTAATCAACAATATATGTATTAGATAAAGTCTTTAAACAGAAACATGCAAAAAACAAGATTATATATTGATCAGTTGATGAAAATGTTATGGCCAGAGGCTTGCAGGAAATAGTACACTCTTCTAAGGGAAATAAGCCTACATTTTGCCTAGAAGCAATGGCTCAGTATTTGTGAGTGTTCATGGGGAATTTATAAAACAAAACTACCATGAATATTATTTTAAGTTTATTTAAAATTTTTATTTGCTGCCAATTTTTTGTTGTTCTATTTTCCTTTTTCCAAAAAAATTAAAGTTTATTGGGGTAACAATTGTTAGTAAAGTTACATAGGTTTCAGGTGTACAATTCTGTAATACATCATCTATGTATCACACTGTGAATATTGAGAATCACCTGCATCTTAAGCCCTGTCCTCTCAGTTGAGTTCCAGATCTGTATATACAATTCCCTGCTGGATATCTAGATGCTCCATAACTCTGCAAATTCAACAGGTTTACAAATATTGCCATCCTCTTCCTATCCCCGTCCTCAGTCCACTACTTCAAACAAGCTCCTCGTCCTAAGTCCCTTACCCTTAGAATAACACCATCAATCATCCACTTTCTCAAGGCAAAAGGTTGGAAATCATGCTGGTGTTTTCTCCTGTGTGTTCCACATGCCACAGATGGCCAAATCCTGACTCTAATCTCCGGATTCCTTTCATTGTCCTCATTCCCTCTGCCACTGTCTTTTTTCCGGCCTCTCTTTTTCTCCAACTTGAATGATAACAAAATCCTCCTAAGTGACCTCCCTGTCCGAGTCTTGCCCCATCCCCACCCTGCTGACGCGGATCTCCGAACGGTACCAGTGTTTCAGCACTGACTGCACTGTTTCCGAAGCTGCTTTCACAGAAGCCTAATTTTTTGCATTCCGCTCTTGCCCTGATCCATTATCTGCTCCTTCTATCTGTCAGTGATCCTTCTAAAACACAAGGAACATCATGTCACCTGTCTGCTTTCCCACAGCTTCCTATCACACCCACCGGTAGGCCTACAAAATCGCATATGATCAACCTATCAGACATGTTCCTGCCTCAGGGCCTCTACACGTACAGTTCTCTCTGCCCAGAATTCTCTTCTCAGCTGCAAGCCTAAAGAATTCACAACATAAATCATCCTGCTAAAATGTCACATCCTCGGAGAGGTCTCCCCTGGCCTCTCCCTATAAAATCACACCCTCCTCAGGTCTGCTGCTTCTGGGATTCATCAACCACTGACAGACTATCTACATCTGTCTACATCAACATCTATTAGCTTCTGTCCATGTCTTCCCGGTGAAACGAGCTCTATGAGAGCGAGGACTTGGTGTCCTTCACGTCTGGGTCCCCAGCATAATGTCTAGCACGTGGTTGGTACTCAAGTATGTGTGACATGGATGATAAATGCCTAAAAGCCCTACCTGGTTCCGTAATGCCTTAAGGATGAGCTCCAACTTCCTTAATATCTTCTCCTGCCTATCTCCGGTGTCATCTCCCACCTCCCTCTTTTAAAAACCACACATTCAACCAAAGTGAAGCCTCCATGTTTGCCAGAAGCCTCTTGATTTAAATCTCTATCACCTCTTTCCCTTTTTTCTTGGCTAAACCCTATCATGCTTCAAGTCTCAGCTCAGGCTTCGCTCCTTGGAAAAGCCTTTCTGGTGGCCTGCGTCCTCCTGCAGCATTTGCTCTTTACCATCCAGCTGAATGCACGACCACTTCTCTCACCAGCCTCTATTTCAATGGGCTGTTCACTCCTTTGCCTTGTTGCTTCACTGGAAGCAGGGGCTTCATCCCACCCATCTTTGTTCCCAGGCTTCAGCATGTCATTCACTGTCTAGTGTATGCTCAATAAAGTATGTGGAGTGGATGAGTCAATTAAACATAATATATAGGGTAGTTACAAAGAGCCTTGGCAATCTAAATGCATCTGTCACACCCTTGATGCAACCCATGAGTCTACACAATTCACTTGAGTTTGTTACAATCAATTGAATCAGTGAAATGAGCAAAATGTATGGGAAGATTTTTCAGGGTCACAGGTGATAAGGATATAAAATCACTATAAAAATGTATGATCACATTTCCCTCCCAGTATATTTCTAAAGCTATATTACTGAGGTTTAGTCAATGAGGGCTTGTTAGGGGAAGAACAAAACTTGAGTTCTTTAAAGTATTATACTCATGACTAACAGATAACATTTATTATTTTAACAGTTTCTGTATTATATACTATATAATGCACTTCAAAGTAAACTAAAAACTTCTATGTTAAAAGCCAGTGTCTCAAAGGATTTATATATTTAACATATAAATAGAAAAAAACACACAAAACACCAAAGCTCTCACACAGCCTGAGAAAGTTTCTTTTATAAAAACAGCAACCTAACAACCCAGTATAAGTCACATGTATAACAGCGATTACCCTTAAATTACAAGAACATGCCAAAAAGAGGAAATAGCTGCCTAAGGGTCTCATTTGATTAAATTAACATGTTAATAAATAGTATCCAAACACAACCGTGTAAGCGCATAACTAAAATCTCTACACTGTTTTTACAAAAAAATAAATAAGTAAAAATACATCTGATATCAATCAGTGGACAATGACCCGGAATTGACCTCATGTTTTATCAAGCTCAAGGCGCGCACACATACCACTCTACCCGAATATGATCTAGTTATTGATAGAATTTGACTGTAAAGGGATTTGAGATAATAGCCATAATGGAGGACACACTATGCTTAATCCTGACAATAATTCTACAAGGTAATGATTATCTCTTGTTGTTTGTTTAGATGAGGAAACTGGGCCTTAAGGAGGTTAATGAATTTGCTCAGGGTAACACTGATGCAAAGCCAGGAATTTTTAGAGTCTGTAGACACCAAAGCTCATGTTAGTGAAAACAAACCACAAGCAAAACATTAATGCTGACAGCCTGTGGAATTTTTAACTCAAAACTATCATAACACATCCTTCCATCCCACGAAATCATTAAGACTGTAACACTAGCTACTGGCAACACGTGTCTGTTTCTTCTCTGCTCGATGACACATGGAATTATCATCTAGGTGGATCTTCTCATGGACGGCCTCAGGAGAGAAAGGTTTAAATAGCTTCCGTTCATCAGTAGTACCCACACTTACCTAAGCTTGACCGTGTGTTGGATCTTTCTATGATTGCATGCTTACTGGGGTTGTTTAACACTGAGCGCTTGGCCAGCGAGATGTCAGCAGTGACCCTTGTGATGGATATCCTGTTGGGGAAAAAGTAACAGAAGACCCTGAGATTATTAATCAAGTAAAAAGGAACAGAAATGCATGCCCAAAATTCATCCAAATAAGTATGAAGTGTATATAAAGGGACCATATTTTCAATCCAAAAGATGTTAGGGCCCTTCTTTTTTTCTTTTTTTTTTTTTAATCCTGCACTACCTAACTTAGCATTTATGAGTTGCTTGGTAAGTGCTAGGTATATACTAAGGATTATCTCATTATCGGATTACCTCGTTAAGTCATCCCCAAATCTCTGGCACAGAGTTTTATTATAATCCCATTTTTGCTGATGAAGAAAATGAGCCATAGGGCAGATTATTTACTCAAGACTCCATATTTACTAACAATGGTGAAGCTGGGATTTGAAGCCAGATGCCCGAGAGCCTATAGTCTCAGCCCCTGTGTTACAGACCTTCCTGGTAATATGGCGCTGTGATAGATGTGAAGAATAAAGAAGAACAAGACAAACATGGTTATCTGTCAGAGAGCTAAGTCTTAATGGCAGAGATGGGGAATAAATAAGAAAAATTAATTAAAAAAAGATTAAGATGACTGTTGTGTAGAGAACACAGAGGGGGTCGTGACAGGCACTAATGAGTTAGGGAGGTGATTTTAGATACCGTGTTTCCCCTAAGATAAGACCTCACTGGAAAATAAGCCCTAGCATGATTTTTCAGGATGAGATCCCCTAAACATAAGCCCTAATGCGTCTTTTGGAGCAAAACTTAATATAAGACCCGGTCTTATTTTGGGGGAAACACAGTAGGGCAGAAGTGAAAACAACAAAATTTGGAAGCTGGAAAGAGCAAATGGCTAAGACAGAAGACAGCCAAATAGACCAGCCAGCAGCAGGGAAAGGCTTAGAGCAAAATAGAAGGGTCACAATACCTCTGAAGAGGAAGGTGAGGGGGACGGATGAGAAACAGGAGGTTTGGTGAAAAGTGTTTCACAGTTAGAGCCCTCCATCTCCCCTCTGCTACATAAAGCCTCCACGTGATCGCCCTTTCCCTGTGAGCTATAAGGCCTCTGGTTTAGTTTGCACAGGCAATAAAACAGAGGGCTTCTGTGCAGGGGACCCTCGGCAGAGCAGGGACAGAGAATACATACTATTTGGAAAAGAAAGGATTCTAAATGGGGAACTTGACCGCCAAAGAGAAAAGATCCAAAGATAATGACAGTGGTGGTTTTCTATGAAGATTGTCCCGTAAGGTTGTCCTACAGGGAAGCACAAAGTTCACAATCTCCACATATGAGCCCAGGATTTCTAACTGATTATTTCATGCCCTATTCTTAACTATGAGCACAGCAGTGTTCATCTTAGGACAATCTCTCACCTGAGAGACCAAAACAAATGGAAAAATCAACTGCTAATAACATTCAAAGTTGAAAGCTAAGAGATGAGTGTATATCTAGGAAACTAGAATAAATTTCTATTTAAAAACTCAGAACAATGAAGAGTTTTTGGAAATTACGTTAACAGTAGAATCGAAAATTCAAAAGAAGGACTAGAAGATAAAGTTAAGGACATCTGCAGAGTAAAACAGAAATGACAAAGAGTTGGGAAATCAGATAAGAGAGGAAGAGAGGTACGAAATTAGAGAATCACCCAGAAGGTTCAACTTCCAAATAACAAGGTGGGGGCGGGGGGGGGGGAGAGAGAGAGAGAGAGAGAGAGAGAGAGAGAGAGAGAGAGAGAGAGAGAGAGAGAGAGAGAGAGAGAGAGAGAGAGAGAGAAAAGAAAACAGAGGACAGGCAACTAAAAAAGATAATTCTGGAATTAAGAGTCTGATTTACCAAATTGAAAGTGTCCGGCACAAAGGCTAAAAGTTCCACTTCAAGACATATTCTTATAAATTTCATGACACTGGGGACAAAGAAAAATCTAAAAGTTTCCAGAGGAAAAGGCAGGTTCCATACAAAAGGCCAGTAAGTGAAATGTTTTGTCTTCTCAACAGTAACAATGGAAGCCAGAAGATAATGGAACAAAAAGCCTTAAGAATTCTGAGGGCAAATTATGCCAATCAGAATTCCACTACCATTTCAACTACGAATTAAGTGGGAGGGTTGGTTAAAGACAGTTTTAGACTCAGGGTCTCATAGAGTTTTATGTTCTCTTTCTAGGGGGAACGATTGGAGGATGTTGTTGACTGAAATGATACTGTAAACCTTGAAAGAGATCAAGGGATCTAGGAAAAAAGGGCTTCAACCCAAAAGGCAGGTGACCACAATCCCAAGGGAAATAACAAGGGATGTCCCAGAAGGACAAATGTGCACCCAGCCCAGAGAGAAACCATCCAGACGGGGGCAGGCCAGAATGCTCCCAGACAGAGGCTCAGAAAAACAAAGCTGAGAGACGATCAGGTACATCTGAATCTATTTTGAGGAGATTTGGAAAAGCAGGGGAGAATCTGGGTCTGACTTAGTGCCAAATACAGAGGGTGCCAAAAACATGTATACACATCTTAAGAAAGGGAAAAACTGTATGAATATATACTGATAACAAAAGATGAATACAAGTTACGTTTGACTTCTGCAATTACAAGAGGTGCTCAAAGTGGTTGCCATCAGCGTCCAGACACTTTTGATTAGAGTGAACTACTGCTTGAGCAACGTTGACCAAAGTGTTAACATCTCTTAAAATGCGTATACTTTTTTTGGTACCGTTGGTATATCTATAAAGCAAGTGTAAACAATAAAATGAGGTATCTCATAGTAACCACAAAGAAAACACACACACACGAAACTAATTCTAGTGTAGGACATGGCCCATTTAAATGTTATTTACATGATTATAACACATACTAAAAACGGAGCCAGCCAAAACCATGACTTAACTATAGGGAGGTTGGAAGATGAGATGTATATGCAGGTCTGCGTGTGTGAGAGAGAGAGGAGGAAGGAATATGCATAAGAGAGCTACATATTCTTTATGGTAGGAAGTCAATAGATATAACACCCAACACTCAAAACTCAAGTAGCAAATTAAGCATATTATTTAGAGATAAGAAGTAAATACCAAAAGATACAGCTACCTTGTTTCCCGGAAAATAAGACCTAGCCAGACAACCAGCTCTAATGCGTCTTTTGTAGCAAAAATTAATATAAGACCCAGTCTTATTTTACTATAAGACCAAGTCTTATAATATAATATGACATAATATAATACCGGGAAACAAGATAATACAATTAAAATTGGCTATCATCTGGAGAGCAGTGCATTCAGTAAAGTGTGAAAAGGGATTACTGTCTTTTGCAAAAAAAATTATATATATATATATATATATATATATATATATATATATATATATACACATATCTATATACATCTATATAGATAGATAGATAGATAGATAGATAGATAGATAGATAGATAGATAAATTTGATCCTTTATGGTATACAGTTAGTTCCATGAGTTGGGACCATTCATAGAGTTCTGTATCCACCATCACGTTCGTAATGCAGAATAGCTCCTTACCTCCCAAATTCCCTTGTGCTGCCCTGTCTGTGGTCAATCCCTCCTCCTACCTCACCCCTGGCAACCACCAAGCCATATGGGTATTGTGGGCAGGGTGTTCTAGGCAGAGGGAAGAGTGAGTACCTGCAAGGCTGGTATTATACTAGTACAGTTGAATGGGACCCAACACCGCTTGTGACCAGAAACTGGGTCTGTGTCTCTAACGAGTCCTGGACACTCACTGGGAGGCAGGTTGCCCTGTGATGGGCACCATCCTGGGGATACAGTGGTGACAAGACAGAGAAAACCTTCTCAGGAGCATCTACCCATCAGCCTGGGGGAACCAATTCTGCAGAGGGACGGGTTTCTTCTTTGTCCCACATGCTTTGTCCATTCTGTATATGGTTTTGCCCAGCTGGGGTTCCACTGATCTGCTTTGTACTGTGTGTAGATGGGCCACTATCCTATTCTAACTCCTTAAGTTATGCTTTGGGAACTGTCATTACTCGAGGTTCTGTCAAAAAAACAAAACAAAAAACCCCAGACCTGTAAAATCCTAAAGTCAAAATTCTGCGGACAATTCAGTTTAGAGGAGTGGTTCTCAATCCTCCTGGCACATGAATATTGCCTTATAATTTTAAAGTTACATTAGGTCCCACCCTAGAGATTGAGCTTCAATTAGTCATGGGTGGGACATAAGCCCTTGTTTTTTTATTATTTTGCTTTTAAAGTGCTGTAGGTGATTCTAATATGCAACCAAGTTAGATAACCACCAGTTTAGAAGAAGTCGTCTCACATCTAAGTAACTTTCCCACAAAATAAAGTGACGTAATGCTTCCCAGGATTATTGATTTCCAGTAAGATGCCGTTATCCAAGACGCAACATGTACAGATCCCTACAGCAACCCCGTATGGAATCTAGGTACTTCAATACTAAGTAAGAGCTGACATTTTCAAAACACTGGGGAGGACAGCCGAATTCATTCCTAATGGTAGCTTTCCCCAGCTTCCTTGTAAATTTACCTGTCATTGCCCGACAAGGTGAATTGGGAAATTGCTTTGTTTACATGACATGGTTAGGGTGGATCCGATTTAAATGGGCTACTCTATCGCACACAACAGAAATGACAGTGATTTATCATCTTGTCTTTGACCTGACACACTTAAAACACTATTTTAACAAGTAGGATCATGATTCTGACAACTCTCCAGGGATTCAGCAAATGAACTTAACTAGGTATAAGAACAGAAAAGAATTCTTAGGAGAATCTTTTCATCACTGATGCTTCCTTTGATATTTTCTCCCTCTTGGGCTTTATTTATATTTTTAACAAATGAGTTTATTTAATAGATAACTAAGGCATAATTCACTTTTCCCTTTTAGAATTACATGTCTATTTAGAATTAGACACACCTGATGCTTTTGATGAATTTTTACCCTCCATTGCTGTCTTATCTTGCACAAAGCAGAGGCATTTAATGATTCAGTTATTCTGAATGTCTTGTTATGGGTTAACAAAAAAAAAAAGGTTAAAATTTTTGCATGACTTTTTGAAATTATTTCTGCCTTATGGACACTATTACTTCCTTTGAGGATCTTTAATTGGTGATCAGAGGCCCAGAATGTTGAACTCCATCTCTATGAGTCAAGATAAGTGAAGGCAGATCCACTAATAAAGCCATATGGACATTACTTTTGGCCAGAAACAAAAGACTGATACAACATTCATTTATTTTGTTTATGTGTTCCTTAAGTGAAATCAGTCTGGATGGCCGATACTTTAGAACATGGGTCCAAAATACACCCTATGGCTGGAATCTATCTTCCAAATTCAAAACTTACTCAGACTTAAATGGAAGAGGTAAGTCAGGAAATTCCATCTCATTTCCCCCTCTTTGACATTTAAGAAAGGGCAGTGGGTTAACTCAGTCATGGAAAGCAAAGTGCCTATTCTAGCAGAATTTTCTGGGTATGCACGCTCATGTAGACAATTCCAAATTCTGATATATGACAGAGCCAAGAATAAAAAAGCGAAAGTTAAATGGGACCAATTAGAGGCACACCTTTTATACTTGGCTGGAGCCTGACAGCCACAGGCCAAGCCAAAGGTCCAAGGACCAAGCTGTGTTTCCTGGCACCAAATAAAATATATTTCATAAAGCTATGGAAAACAAAACCATCTAACGAGGAGCATTTGGTTAGGGAGACTTTGATTATAAAATCTTTTTATACCTTGAATTCTGTTTTCCTTTTTCTGTCTCGTTCAGCCCTTTGCTTGATTTTTAACTAACAATATTTGTCTTGCTATAAAAGTTTCTCTCCTTGTCCTTTGCCTCTCCTGTCAAAGTCAACATAAATTAGAAATAGCTGTAGAGACAGATGTGGTCAAGGGTAAAACTCTAAAAGAACACGGAAACCTACAGATACTGTCTATTCTACTTGCATTATTAGGATGGGAGGAGGAAAGGAATGTGGAGAAGAGAGACACCACATTTATCTCGTGAAAAATACAGGAATATTTGCTAGCCCTGTAGATTCCCATGTCCCCTATAATCTACTCTTCAGTTAAATTTTAAAGTTTCCATTTTAGACTCCTACTATATCTTTGAGGCTTCAGAAGTTGGCTTAACCTTTACTATGGTGCTCACTGGTTATTTGATTCAAACATGCCTCTCAACAGACTATAAATAAGCTCCACGAAGCCAAGGTCCTTGCCTGCTTTGGCTCCTCACAATGCCTGGCATATAGAATATGCTCAATACATATCTGTTGAAGCCAGTTGACGGGACAGGGGAGGAGAGGAAAAGGATTAAGTCTAAGACGTTTATCACGCCAAACTAGACATAGCCCAGCTTTGTTACCAGTCACTCTCTGCCTATACTTGACTTGAAGACCTTGATGCCATCACACACTTTACACCCTCTGCTGGGCATGCCCTTTCTCTTCCTAGTTCACTTGGTGAAACCTTAGGTACCATGTAAAAACCCTTCCTGGATGCTGACAGCCCTAAGTCAGTGTCCATCCCTCCTCCTTTTATGCTACCTGTACCTGGACACACATCGGCCGAGCTGTCCTTACATTCACTTTATATTTTACTGCTTGAGGTTTCAACTTATGGTTTACACCTGAGTTCCTTCTAGGCAAACACAATGAGTAGTTTCAACATCTCTGCATTTCTCTAGTGGGGAGTACACAGCAGACATTTATTCAACATTCATCCATTCATTATTCACACTGAGCATAGTTCTTAGGCACTGAGAACACAACAGTTCACAAAACAGATTTAAAAACCCCTGCCCACATGGAGTTTATATTCTAAGCGTGGGAGAATGACAACCAACAAAACTGATAAAATACATAAGGGAGTTATGGGGGAAAAGTCAGGGAAGGAAGAGAGAACATGTGTGTGTGCACATGTGCACATATATTAAGGAGACTATCTGAGGGAAAAGAGTTCCTAGTACAGGAACCTGTGTGTGCAAAGGCCCTGAGGTAGGTATGTATCTGGCTATCGGGAACACTCGTGGAATAACAAGTCAGTGTGGCAGGAGCAGAAGGAGTAAGGGAGAGGGTAGTAAGAGATAAAGTCAAATGTAAGGAGGGGTGTGGGGGTGTAGACTGTCAGGCTGTAGAGGGTCTCACAGGCTACTAATAAGGACTTTGCTTTTCACTGTGAGTGACGAGATGTCACTGGGTGAATCTGACCAAAGGAGTGATGAGATCCAGCTCATAGTTCAACAGGGTCGCTCAGGATGCTGAATTGAGAACAGACATGAAAGGAGCAATGGCGGAAGCAAGGATGGAAGTTTGGGGGCTACTTATTGCAACAACCCAGGGAGGAGATGATAATATCTCAGACCAAAAGCAAAGGATGTGTAGAAAGTGTTTAGATTCCGGATATATTTTGAAGACACAGACAAAATATATCCAGAATGTGGGATGTAAGAGAAAAAGAACAGTCAAGGATGATTCAATGATTCAATGACCTGGAGCTGAAAGGTCTTGAAATCTAAAAGATGGAAAAACTATTAGTTGAGATATGGAAGACTATGGAAGGAGCTGGTTTGGAGGTAAGCTTGGAGGTTAAATTTGAAAAGTCCGTTAGACATCTTAGTGGTGATGTTGAATGAGGCAGTTGGACATACGGGTCTGGAATTAAAAGGAGAGACCAGCAAAGAAAGGCTATTTAAGTCTGACATTGAATAAAATCATCAAAGGAGTGTAGATAAAAGAGAGAGAAGACCAAGAAACTTAGCCCTGGGCTTTCCAAGATGTCTAGTTTATGTGGAAAAACTAGCCAAGGAGACAAAGGAGCAGCTATTACGATAGAGGGAGAACCAGGAAAGTAGGTTCCAGAAAGCAAAGTATTTAAAAGAGGATGGAGTGGTCCACCATGTTACTTAAAGGAGGACTGCAGAGTCACCCTGGATTTAGCAACGTGAGGGTCACTGGTGATCCAACACGACTAGCTCTGGTTGAGTGATGGATTTGTAACCGGAGTAGGTTCAAGAGTATACGAGGAAAGCATGTATACACAGTTTGTTCAAGGAGTTTTTCTATAGAGAAAAGGGAAAAAACGGGGCAGCTAGAGGGGAATATGAGGTTAAATTCTTTTGTCAAAGGGAGAAATGATTATGTTTTTATATGCTGATGGTGTTTTCATTGGAACGAGAAATATCGATGAGAGAGAAAAGGGTTGTTATGGCCATGTCGGGGTGGGGGTGGGGAATGGTGTCTGGCACCCAATGGGTGGGTTGGCCATTGCTAACAGTAATAGGAGAAAAAAACAGAGCATACAGACAAACATGCAAGTGGGGACAAGTGTGGCGGTGGGACTTTCAGAAGTTCTGTTTGTCTCTATTTTCTCAATGAAATAGGAAACAAGTTCATGGGTGAGAGCAGGATGAGCAGGGGATGTTAGAAGTTTGAGGGGAGAGGAGCTGGTATGAAAGTCTTTTAGAAGAGTGGAAAAGTGAATGGAAGAAGTATATTTCATGTGACTTCTGGGCAGCACTGAGGGTCAGTTAACCATGAATTTAGGGTGAGACTAGTCAGCAGGGATTTGGCCAAATTCAGCTTACGGATGCAGGTGCAGGAAAGAGAGCTGGATGACCCAGGTCTGAGGATGTGCCAAGCACATATGACAAATATTTATGGAATCAGATTGAACTGGATTGAACTTATCTCTGTCAACCCACAGACTTCGGAGGGTAGTTTTCTCTTGGGATCACATGTTGGTCCCACCCAGGTTTTGTCATCTTCAAGACAAAACCCACAATACCCCGGATACAGAAATACTCACCGCCCTTCAAATCTGTGTTTTAAAAAATCAAACAACGCTTTTTGCATCATATCTGTGACCTGCAATTGAGCAAGCAATACGTTAAGGTACAATAAAAATATTACTAATTACGACAAAACAACTTTACTCCTTTTAAGAATGTTTGAGAACCTGGGCTTCCCATTAGGAAAACGTAGCATGTGAGGTCATCACATTTTTCTGTTCTGAGTTCTGATACAATGACAAAGAAAAAGTCAAAATCTGAACTTATCCCCATGTTTTGATGACAATACATTACATCTCAAGTGGCTTCAGTCACTCTCCATCTGATACTATTTTCCCTGGCTGAGTAAATTGTAGCTAGCAGAAATATTTAAGAGTAACAGTCAAGAAAAAGAAAACAGAACAAAACCAGAAAGCAACGTATACCACAGCTTGAAAAACAGCATGCTTTGCTGCTACGAGCTCTTTAAATTCTAAATTCAAGAGGCAGGAGAGGGAGTGGAGTCACAAAGCAGCTCAGCATGCGAAGGTCAAGTTGCTCCAGAGGGTAGTTACTTACCTCATACCCCTTCAGAGAAGGGCCCACCAAGACCACTGGTCGCATGGAAGGTACCACATCATAAGGAGGCATGTGCTCTGTCTGCAGAGAGAGGAGAGGACTTTAGGGGACTGAAATATTTTATATATAAACAGCTCTTTCTGAATTTCTGTAATACAAGGCACTGGCTTTCCAGACATTTCTTCCTTTCTTCTTCTTTTTTTTTTTTTTTTTTTTTTAGCTTGCTTCTTTTCTAAATAAACCCAATCAAAGATTGGTGGGTTTATCTTCCTAAAGTTTTTAAGTCTACAGTGTTCTTGCTTTCCTCAAGAAATGCTACTAAGAGATTAACTCCTAAAGCAGGAGGAGCTGCTTTTGAACAAAAACTAGTTTGTTTTGAACAAAAACAGACAGAAACATGCCTCATGCAGAATAGGTGCTTTAGGCTTGACTGGAAGTTAATATGGCTTTTCAGATGCATTTGTTTTCTGAAGAGCCAAATTTGCAGACCTAATATGGTTGGTTATGGAGAAAAGAAAGATCTTTACCTTTGCGTTTCAGATGTTTGTCTTACCTGGATAAAGCCTAATTTCAAAACATTGTAACTCTTATTACCAAATACTTGAGAATTCCTATTTTACTGTGAGAGTTTAAATTAGCATGCATGCTCATTTCAGTAAAACAGTAATCATGACGTAATTGGGATCACTACTCTTCACAGCTTAGTGATGAATGTTTTTGGATTTTTGGTTTCTACATCTTGAAACTTAAAACCTTAAAATGCAAGGTTTATGTGTCTTGGAGGAAAGGTGGATAATGTGTGATAATCAAGCTTGTTTCATTGGCCTCCAAAGGTTCATTATCAACGGGGATCTCGAATATGCTTCTCAAGAGCCATGTAGGCAGTGTTTCTATTTACATAACAAATCCATGCCTTTCCACAATAATTTATTTATCTTTAGGAAGAGCAGGGGAGGAGCTAAATTTGGGAGCAACTTCTAAAACTTTCAAAACTTTTAAGCTTAACTGCTTCAAATAAAATAAAATTTTTCCAAAAAATAGATAACAGCTAATTTGTTTGATTATATTAAAATTGGCTATTTCGATAGCAGAATATGTTAAAATGACCTCCAAAGTGACATTTTTTAATGCATAACAGAGAGCAATATGGCCTTAGACACCGAGATAAACAAATCATTGTTATATGAATCTTTCTGCATGAAGGAGCATCTGAAAATATATTTTCAGAATTGAAGAATTGTTTTGGTCACACAGACCAATAGAAACATATTCTTTAAACTCTTTTAAGAATTTGATAAACTGATGTGCAAATGTAAATGTAATTTTTGCATCAGCTTGATGCTTCAGAACATTTTACAGTTGCTTAAAATTTCTCATTACACACTTTCTGACTTCGATTCAATTTAACTTGCTTAAGAGGGGAATTAAAAAGCATTTCATATTCAAAAGCTTCCGTCTGAGATTTCACCAATAGTCAGCAAATCTAATCAGAGGGGAGAAAATATTACTGTGACAGTGCTGTCAAATTTTACAGCTTAAAAATTACCTAGTCTTCAAAATTAATCTTAGAAGACACAATGGAGGTAGAATATGTTTTAAACAGAAAAACACACACACACACAAAAAAAAAAACAAGACGGACATAATACAGTGACAGCACAAATGCCACACAAGCACCACTCTAAAAGCAACCTAGAACATGGAAAACAATCTTATCATTGAATCTCAGGTTTTTTTGTTTTTATTTTTGAACTCTACACTGAAGTTGACCACATAACAGAAGATCAATAACATAAGAAGAATGAATACCAGTGCCGAAGGCATCATAAGCATATTTATTAAATTATTACAGTTTTACCACCTGGGAACATATTGAAAACATTTAGAAGACAAGTCTTTATAACTACGCAGTTTGAGAATAACTTTCCCACCATTATAATTAGGAATATAAATTGCATGTATTTTAGTAACAGCTACCAAGAAATTTTATTTCAAGTCTTTAAGTATTAAGTGGCCCAGTCTTTGGCAGGTCTTTGGTTCCTTTGATCTGTGACTGCCAGCTTGCAAAGGGTTACCCATGCTGGTAATCAGTCAGCTCTTAAGCAATAGGGTAGCTACAGAAATTACCTTATTTGATGGAATATTGGAACTTTGTGCCCTCTTGATAATGACACCAACATTTGTATCTACCCTTTCCTGCTAACCTTATTTTGTTCAAATTTTTCAGTGGAAAAATTGTGATACACATTTTTCAAGTTTTGCAATTTAAGAGTAAACACACTTCAAAAATACCTATCTTGACTAACATGGTTTTAGTTCACGTTAATGCTCTGTAAAGCCCAGAGAGGCTTAGCAATGTTGATTTTCTAAGCTTCTGCACTATTAGTCACTTGGCTGTAAATTTTTGTTGTGACAAGAAGATAGGACCAGAGAGATGGGCCCACTGTCATGGATGCACAAGTTTTTCTGTGTTAACACAAAAACCCAGGTGTTTTAGTTTTTGCCAGAAGTGCTGAGGTCTTCCATTATTAAAGTAACCATAATTTGTTTTTTTAAAAAAACAACAATATACTTCTCAGTTCAGTATGTGACACCTCACTGATGAGTTCAGAGTTCCTCCACAGAGTAAAACACTTGTGTGCAGAGGAAAAGCGTTCAGGACATTGAGATTTTAGGGCAGAGTAGGCTTTACTCAACATCTATGTGCCGTAATATACCCATGGCTGTGTTGGAGTTGGTGACATTAGGAAGTATGACTAGAAAGACAGCATAATAGGCTGTGGAGAGTTGCATGTACAAGAAGGAAAGAAATGGAAATTATGTTGATGGAGGTAGCCTTAAAATAATTCACTGAAGCTACAAAACGTGATGAAAAGAACCAGACTTCATCTGGAGGAAAGAGAACTTAGGAATACTCTAGTTTCCAGGCAGGGGATGCATCACTGTGTAGCATCTTGGTTGGCCAGTGGCAAAGCATCTACACACGGCCACCTCCCCATTTTCCAACAGGTGAGATGCTGAAATCTGACTGATGGAGGAGGCAAGAACATCGGGAGAGTATTTATATATGACAATAGGAAAAACTCACAGTAAACCGCCAAAACAAGCCTGCAGTTTTCCACTGGTCTTGTTCATCTGTAGATTTTGCACCTAGTGGATTAGAAGTTTAAATACTGACTAAATTAAAAATTGAATATATATTTTTTTTAGTACAAGCTATGTATCTGGATATCATAAATCAGAATCTAATAATGGTTTTAATATGCTTGATTATAAGTTAAATTTCTGGGGGGAAAAAAGAAAGAGACAAAGACAGACAGAATAAGCATGCACAATAGAGGTGCATTCTATGGCATTTGTCCGTGTTTGACATCCTTGAAAATGTTAAACAGATTCCCTTGGTGGTAGATATTATTCCATCAAAAAGGATAAGTACTGTAATGTTGCTTTAACAGGTCACACATTGAATTTAGTTGGTTTGAAATGCATGGACTTAATTATAGCTGTTTGATAGGTTCTTTTCTTAGGGCAGAAAAGATTGCATTTAATAACACCGTGGGATTGAATGCTAATGATGCCGTGGCAGGATAAACACAGCTTATGTCAATGTACACTTACCGATTTTTGCTTCTGCTTAGCTACAGCAGCATGGAAAAGAAACAAAGAATAACAGAGCATGCATGTTATTGCTTCTCAAAGGACGCAGACAGTCAACAGGACTAGAAATGTGACGCAGCGCAGCTGAGCAGGTGGACAGACGGGAGCTCGGAGGTTAAGGTTACCTTCTTAAAGAAGGGCATTCTTTTCTCTTTGGAGTGGGGTGACGTTACACTGTTTGCACTGGGCTTAGGGGAGCGGTGGTTGGCTGGAATATCATTTTCTTCTGCATCTAAGCCAGTAGCATCTATGTCTATAGCTATGTACAGACAAACAATTCAAAATTCATCAGGTGGACAGGAGAGGAAAAACAGGTTATAAAATAAAAAATAAATCAAACAAAAGCAAGTAAAATGAACCTTAGTCAAGATCTGTCATGAGTGCTCAGCACAGTAAACAAAGTAAAATTTAAAGGGAAAGCACGTGACGAATGCAACGTAATCAAATCTAACAAAATGGAAAGATCCCCTCAGGCTAGCTGTTCACTTGATCAATTTTACACTAGATCTTGAATACTATTTTTAGAGAAACATATTTTAAATTTGTAGTTTCAATACAATAGTGCTATTTCCCATATCGACTGTATGTAAGTAGGATACAGAACATTTCACCTTCTTACAATGTCTTAGACCCGCTTTAGATAATAAGGAACTCCATTGAAAACTTTTATCACAATGTGCCTCAGATTTCTTACTTTGCTTGGTTGTGTGTGAAAATAAGGGCAATGTGAAAAAGCTTCACTAAAATTGCAACAGGTATCTGAGGGAAAGAGAGAATAGAAAATCCGAAATTCAGACAACACAATGCAGTCATACACAAGGAAAATGACTCAGGGAAGGTTCCAGAATGGGCAGAATTAAAATGATTTCAAGGTGATATGTATGCCCCGATTGAAGGGCAGGCCTGACTGAAGTCTAATGGGGAAACATTGAATCCGATAATCTGCAAATGACATGAGTCTAATAAAATGATACAAGGAGACTTCGAGCGATTTCTATAAAGTCCTGGATTTAACATAAGAGGCAGGGTGGAAGGGCACACAGACCCAAGAGAATATGCCAGTGGTTTCCTTATCTGGAGAATGAGAGGTTTAGGTTTGTGATTCAACATGCTTTCCCTTTTAAAATCTTTCGATCTGAAAATATAGCACTTAAAAATTAAGCAGTAAATGGAAAAAAAGATCCATCATCTCATTTTGAAGTCCATAAAAAGCACCCACATGCAATTACTACAGAATTTTATCAACTGTAGATTCAGAGCTGGAAAGGATTTCAAGGACCATCTTCAACCCTCTTAGTATTTAGATTTAAAAGATAAACTCTTAAAGAGTTTGAGGGACTTGGCACAGACTCAGTAGAGCCAAGACTCAGAACTTAGTTCTCCTGCCTCCGGAAGTCCCTCTCCACTGTCCCTACACCAGCTGCCCTTTCAGGTGAGGTCCGTTCTCAATCCTGGTGCACTCTTCCAGTTCCCTTTGCTCCTCAGGCGGAGCTGTGTCTTCAGTGCTAGGACTCAGGAAGATATCAGAGAGTTGAGCTCACCAGAAAATTATTCTATGGTTTAGATGAGGTCAAGTAGAAGAAAAGAACATCTACTCACCCCAGGAAAGCATCAGATCACACTTGTTGGCTCTCTAACAAAAACCACAGTACGTTCAGATTTAAGGAACAAATTACTCCCTTGACAAAACAGACAGCTCGGTGCTGTAAAGTCACTGCCATTCCCTGTGATATGAAAGCTGAATCGGTGCCCACGACAGCCGCTGTTAACTTTTTCAAATGACGGAAGATCATCTGACAGGAGTCATATTATTTTTCAATTTTGAAGTTACTATGGCTATTAGATGACTCAGCCTTTCGAAAGCTAGGATCTCTTGTTTAATTGTTCCTTTTCATTTGATTAGGTCAAAAACCTGTGATGACGTGTAAAACCTGACATGGTTTGCACAATATCGCAACTCTCAGCTACTGACGGCATAAAGGTGAGGTATGACTCTCCAATGAGGGTGATAATGGGCTGAGGTAATTCCAGGAATTTACTTAGACATACCTAGTATATAAATGTCTTTCCCTTTGCCTCATCTATCCAGATTGATGAACTAAAAGGTTATGCACATAGTGTGCAATAGAAACATTACAAAATGTGCCCAGCAGTTTCAATCAATGTTAACTTTTATAGCACCCTACAATGTTTTCCTTTGAACCCCATCTCAGTAAGCACGTCATTAGTGTCTTCCTGGACATGACGGAGAGGATCTGGGTCACTTTTTTACTGTTCCTCTGTCTTAACCAACATCAGATAAGTTTCTGTTCTGGGGGTAAGTTCTGGTATACTTTTACCTTTCTCACCTTTTACTGGACTTATAAAGTCCACCTTGAAAGACAGTACCCCCCAAAAGCCTTCCTGAAATTGAGGACACCTACTTGCACGTCAGCATTGACAGGACCCAGGGATTCCAAAGGTCATGACATGGATTTTATGATTTGTCCATTGATTTGGACATGCTGTGATCAGCAGACGGATTTTTTATTTTTTAAAGGAAGAGTGGAAATACATAAAAAGTTTAGATGTGACATTGCTGTTTTAGCTGTTGAGCTACACACATACACAGCCTGAGTGAGGTTTGAAATGTACCTACATTTGGTCCCAAGGGCTCAAAATCCCATGTTCAAAACATTCTAAATTACTAGTTCTGACTTTTGGTTAGCTTAAATCTAAAAGTATCTGAGTTAATTCTGAAACACAGAGAATTCTAAAACGTTTGGCCACTTTCAAAACACATGAAAGAAATTCGCTAAAGTTAAGAAGCATATTCAACTCTACAGTTCCATATACTTTATTCGACTAAATGGGTTCTCCTTATAATGAGAGATGTTACCCTTTTTAATGTCATTCTTGTATTTATATACCTTGGCAAACATAAGTATTTACTTGGGAAAAACTGCTTTCATAAATTTGAAATTAGTTTCTTTTATTCTTTCTCACTAGCATGATTTTTTTTTCTTTTTTTTTTTTTTGGTATAGAGACTTGGTAACATTTTTTGCAATTTAAATTTTAGTTTAATCTGAGACACTTGGGTCAAGTTGAGTGGTGTGCAGGAGTAACACCTATGTACACACACGTGTAGGTGTGAGATATACATTGTGCAATATCGTAATCTCTATAACCTCACACCTTTATGGAAAAGCTGGCCTCCTTCCTCCTGTGCCCTCAGAAAATATCTACTCCCTGCTGGTCAAGGGAAAACTTATAAGCCTCACACAGTACCCCATTACCCAGATGTGAAGTAGAAAAGTTTCCTTTTCCAAATCCTTGAGCCTCTAAATATATTCACAAGTACTTTACGAAGACGTTAATATTCTTTGGTCTAGCAATGGGTGAGAAGAGTTGTAGATGGGGCCTCCGGGAAACAGAGGAAAATTACAATTGCAGACCAATACAGGTTAGATAGCTTAAGTGGTTTTCCCTAGAGGTGGGTGAGGGACCCTCTCTGTAGAATTTTCTGAGTTTTCCTTGAGATAAATTGTGCTATTGACACAAAAATTACACCAGGATTATGACATGGTTAATATCTCCACCCAGACACAAGTATTTTCTACTCTTGGTATCCAGGAAGGTTATTCCAAGAGTCCTGTATCTGTATAAAACTTGGGTGAAGCTTTAAATCACTTTTATTTTATTATATTAAACTCTTAATTTAACTTTATTTTTAGTAATGACCAACATCTGACTATAAAAATGAAATATGATTTCACAAATACACTAAGTTATTTTTCCAAATGCATGTTCCTGCTCTCATTATATTGCCCAAACGATGAGAAGGATGCAATATGGCGAGAGGGGATGACAGGATCTGCCTGGTCTACAGAAGTGGGGCTGACATCTGCGGGGGGGGCTGCGGCTTTATTAACATGGGATGTAGCCTTTTCCCATTTCAGGACCCTAGTGTCAGGCCGCTGGCTTTCCCAGACAGTCTTTAAGGTATACAGGAAGTGTATAAGGTTTATATTGTAATCCCTACCACCTCACACCTTTGAGAGGAAGCTGGAATAAGCCTCCTTTCCCCTGTGCCTTCAGAAAATATCTACTCCTCACTGGTGAAGGGAAGACATAAACCTCACACAGTACCTAAAAAAGTTTCAATTTTCCTTTCAAACATACTATTTCACTTAATTTTGAGCAACTTAGGTTTACTGAAAAGTGTAAGTACATGGTTTTTTAAATCAATATGCATCCCACAATGATTTATTTCTTATTGTGTTCAGGTTTTGCTCACTTAAAAAGTCCTATAGTTTTTACTAAGAAGCCCTTGATTGATCTCAAAAAGCCACCAACATCTGGGAACAAGGAGTGATGATTAGTAGGAGGGGATCCTGTTCTTATGACACAGCAGTCACAGTGTGGCTAGTTCCTTAACTTCACAGACATACAGTTCTCTGTCATTGACCTCTCCCCATTTCCGGCTTCCCGGAAATCAGATATGGAATCATTTTGCTCAAATGCTCTGCTGCCCAATCCCTATAATCTTACTCTGACTCCCAATTGCATCTCTTAGCCAACTAAGACTCTGAGCGTGGGCTTCCATGCAATTTGACCAATTAGTCTCCTATTTCTATAGAACTCCAAGTTCTACACAGAATGGTAGCACTACCACATTTAGCCAATAAAAATTCAGTTAAATGTGAATTTCAGATAACCAATAAATCGTTTTTTTAGTGTAAGTGTGGCTCATACAATATTTCCTTATACTAAAAAGTATTCACTGTTTATTTGAAATTCAACTTTCACTGGGTGTCCTTTATTTTACCTAGAAATCATATGCAGGAACCCACTGCTTTGGAAATAAAACAGTAGTTACTGTTCCTACAAGTGTTTTCACCTTTGTTTAGATACGTCTGTGCATCTACCACAGAGACTTTTGAGTATAGTACATGTCAGGTCCATGACGCCGTCACTTTATTTTCCTTTCCTCCCCTTTCTAAAAGTTTTCATTCTTCTTCTCTTTTTATTTAACATTGAGGGCAACACCTCACATCGCACTCTGACGCCTGATGGGCGCACACCCATTTACTGCCCACGACAATGTGCTGGTCCCCATGGGGAAGCTAGGGACAAAAAGTTAAATACGTTCACCACTTTGATCATCTAAGCAACTTGCAGTGAGCATGTTGACAGATTCCCTTTTTTTTTTCACAGCCAGAAAACAATTTCCCCAGATTGTTCCTAACTGCATGTGGGCATTCTTATTTCTGATCCCTTTTTCTAGGGTTAACACAGGGATTCTGTGTATTTCACACAACTGGGTAAGACTGAGGAAAGCATGAAATGCAGCATGTATTGTTCAGTGTTTACACCTACTTACCAGATGACGGAGGTGTAGATTTTCTGGAACTAGGTACTATGTCACCCAAACTGGATGATGAGTTTCCTCCTGATTTACTGGAGTAAAGCAAAAATTTATATTAAATCTGACACTTATTTCAGACATTAAGACCTGTGCATTGCTCAATAAACATGATTACTCATTGTGTTTTTATGGAACTTTAAATTTGTCTTCCCTACAAGGAGGCGAACAATAATTCCCCACTGGAGATCCCTGGAGTACTGGAAACAGCCATAGTTTCTCTTTCAAATTCAAGTTTTAATTGTAAAAGGCCCTGGGAGAATGGAGGAGAACTAGGGTAATTTTTGCAGCCCTAGAAATCTCTGCCAGGATCACAGGTAGATAGCAGCAGAGATGTCCTTTGCTTCTTTGATCTTAGAGACCCTCAGAAGCAATGAGAACTTATTGTTTTCTTTCTGTTTGGTACCTTTGTCTTAGCTTGGTTATTTTTAGTATACTAAGATTCAGGACTCAGGTTTTCATGAGTGACCTATAAAAGAGAAAAACAACAATACTCAAACTTGCTAACCTTTAAAACACACACAAAGGAGCATGATGGAGTGTTATATAATTTAATCCTCAGATCTCAAGCATCGCTAGCATGAGGATTTCACTTGGTTAATTTAGAAATGATTTGAAGAGCATGTGTTTCACAATGACCAAATTCTAAAGTTTGAGGTAAGACCTAATTCTGTGTCTTAGAAAGTTTGTCATTATCATGAGAACAACAGCATTTATGTTTTTCACCAGTATACCAGCACGCTAAATAACACTACACAATGGCCCCTTCAAAAACGAAGATGGAAAGGAATAGCTTAAAAGAGTGACAAGGAATTTAGGGAAGACAATCTTATGGCCTAAAGTTCATGATCATAGCCAAAGCCAGGGTCTAGTTGAAATAATTTGCTACAGTATCTATGGATCAAAGGGCAATATTTACTAATGAAAATGTTAATACGGAAATATAAGTTCCACTAAAATACCAGTAGCAGGCTGAATTTCATTGCTACTCTTCTGGCATTTTTAATGCATAAAAGAGACAAACATCAAAAACTTTAAGCAACTAGCAGAAAGCCTCTACATATTTTTAAGGTTCTTAAAAGATACTTCAGTACATTTCACAAGGAAAGCAGACAATATGGAAAATGAATAAAAAGTGGTATTTATAGAAACAATTTCTGACAGTTATACAAGAATACCCATTACCAGCACCAAAACATTTTCTTCCAGAATTTTATTTTTCTTTTTCTAAAATGCTAAGTCTAATTTCAGTTCAAGCATGGGTTTGTTTAACACCCTCTCTGAATTTCAATAAAAGTCAAAGTATTATTTGAATTGTGTAAAATTGTGACAAACGTTGCAACTAGTCAAAATGTTCAGAATGCACATTTGCCCTTAACTTTTAAGTCTATAAAAATGCCATATTCTTGAGCTGTGCCCCAATTCTATGGCCCTTGATTTTGGTTGTTGTTGTTTTTTTATAATTTATATATCAGAATTTTAAAATACTACTAAATTCTGGGTACGTCCACAAAACAAAGCTCTATTTAAAATGTTAGGAGACGACTGAAAAAAACCTCTGAAAGCAAGTAAAGATATTTTTACATATTCAGGCAAAAGCTGAGGTAAAGAGGACAAAATGAAATCAAGAAAATGAAGGGAAAATGTGTACAGTTATAGGAAAGGTAACGCAGTTCCCTAGAATAAGTTTTGAGATGTTCTATCCACCAAATGCAGATAATGTGTAGTTCTTTAAGGAACAAACGCAATAACAAACAATATATCTAATATAGTAAATAATAACAGATGGCAATAATAATAATAATAATAATAATAATAATAATAATAATAATGATTTGTTCTGTGCTTCTTGCGCCAGGTCCTGGCTACATGATTTGCTCTACAGCATGGTAGTCTCTCTGAGGGCAGGCGACATCAGATTGGTCGGGTTTTCATCCTGATTCTACCACTGCCCAGTTGTGTGACCTTGGTCAAGTTCCCTAACCTCTCTCAGCCTGTCTCCTCGTCTGTGAAGCGGAGGCTCTAATATGTACCGTTCCCATAGGTTGTTACAAAACTGGGTTGATCCCTAACACGAGACCCTTCACGCCCAGTTGGGAGGCAGAGGAAACTGTGCTTCCTTCATCATTTAGGCAAAAACTTCTCCCTTTCTAAGAACTCCTTTCCAAGTAAGTCTCCTTTCTCAGTTTGTATGAGAAGAAGCAGACAAGGATACACAAGTCTATCCCTGCAAAAGCCCATCCCAAATTTCCTACAATGTCTTCGACAAAACACCATTCCTAAGACATGAACCAAGAAAAGTTTCTATAAGATAATTTTCGTAGATGCATGAAAAATATCCCCATCCCACCATCCAGATTCAAGGAGCACATTAACATAGTAAAGACTGAAAAATTCTAAAACAACTTTGTACTCCCTGGCATTATCCTAAACTTATTTGGCCATGGAACCCTCTTCTTGAGTGATTCAACAGGAAAACTCTGGAAATTGCTGAATTATCCTTAACAAACTAAAATCAAAACAAAACATTCCCCAGCTGAGACAGCCTTAAACTTCAACAAACTGTATACAATACTACCAAACTGATGATAGCAGTGTCTATGCCCCAGGAAAATAAAAATTTTCCATATTATAGGATGTTATTAATCAGTATTAAGGAACCATTGTCAATACAGAGAATAGCAAAATACACAATAAAGCTAACAAAACATGAGAAATACAACGAATAGTATGAACTCATCAATATCCTACAGGTAATCTGTGCCTCTATTTTTTTTTTATGACTAAATGCATCTCATAATCTGAGGGCCCCCCAAAGCCCAGGGATTAATAAAAGTCAAATATGGGATAGAGGTTTAAAAAAAAAGGGAGAAATCCATCTGAACTAAAACAGCCTGGCAGGTATAAAATACTAGTTAGAGAAGACGCATCTTCTATTTTAGTTGTTTGCGGATGCTTGAGAAAAAATTCATGCTAATGCTAAAACATTGCCATTGACAAAGGACTTGCATCATTATATAAACAAATAAAATATAAGTTAAAGAAAATAGAGGCCTACCTATTCACATGAAAGAAAAGTCGTGTCCATATCACTTCCTTTCATGTAAGGGAGAAACATGCCATGTTCTTGGACTTGGCTGCATAGGGTTCAATTTCAAATTCACTCCATGTCTGAGTAACCCTTCTAGTGATTCTTTCAGTGAGGGGCAAACAACCACCAGAGTCCTAGGAAAGGTTATTCAGACCCAGCCTATGATGTAACTCATTTACTCGCTATCTGCAAAGCAGATTTTAATTGGTTTTATACTGAGTTTCCCTTTAAGTGCTTAACAGTAGGGAAAGCTGAAAATTGAGTTTCCCAAGTGAAAGCGAAATTAACAGGCTACCAGGGCTGCTCTGTGCCAATGACGTCTAAGACCCGTCATCTCCAAAATGTCTTCCTGCCATGCCAGGTGGCTATAGACACTGGGGTTAGTCGCCAAGGTTGCTCGGTGGCAGAATATTTTCAGTAAAAGATTAGGACTTCAGAATTCCTTCTGCACCGAAGCCTGAATTGAATACAGTCTATGATCTTAGCTATTTTCATTAATGATAATAATAGATTTGATTTTCTCCCATATCAGATGAAAATGAGATGCTGGGAGGAAGTTTTTCAAATGCAGGATTTGTGATGCTACCCATAACCCTCTCACCAGACCACTTGGTAGCACCTAACAATAAAGATTGTGGAATACAGCAAACAGCAACACACAAATGACGGTGTAGCCCTAATTTTGAGGCAAACACGTGGTCTTTTTCTCCTACCTGGAGTAGAATTTCCCTTGCTTGGCTTTCTGTTCATGCTGTAGCCTCATGTTTTCTAGTTTCACTGGGCTTGGAATGAATCCGATTTCACAGCCTTCTTTAACCAATCGCCCTATCCACCAGTCATTGTTAAATTTCTAAACACAAAATCACATTTGTTAAGATCAGTGCACAGACGTTGAAAGCTTCAAATTATTTTATTATTTTATTTTCTTTTCCATATTAACTCCTTTCAGTGGAGAGAACTATTATGGCAATTTAATTAACTCGGTCACAAACATCACAAGCCTAGGGAAACCCTTAGGTTCGTGGGTTGAGCATGTAAAAGTGAAGTATTTTTGGTTAAGACAAAGAATTGGTTCAGAATTAAGATGAGTCTGAATTCCGTCACAACTGCTGCTGCTGTCACTCTGAGTAGATTCAATGCTCCTCCTTCAAAGATTAACTGTCCCTACTGATAAGAGGCCATTAGGAACTAGAAAGTGTCACGGAGGTCTTCCTCTTACACAATCCAATTAATTAGAAGTATTTTGAGTGAGGGATAAATATTGAAGTCTACGTGAAATATTTTGTCAGAGCAAAAGTTACCTTTGTGCAAAAACAGTTTTATAACTCGCACAGTGCGCTGTTCACAGATGGTTTTTCTACTTCTGTTGATGTTACCAATTTCTGTCTTACAGATGGACTATTTAGCCTCCATCTTTATGATGTGGGTAGGTTTCCCTCAGCTGAATAGTATTTTTCAAGTCTGTTCTTGACATTTCAAAGAAGAATATCCACTCTGCTTTCTGTTTTTGTTTTTTCCTTCCATGATAGAAAGAGATTCCTCTCCAAGAATCAGCTGTCCGGAGGAGGCCCTGAATTAACCTAACTTCCTGCCTTCAAGTCAGAGGCCAGGCAGGCCATCACTTCTAAAAACATTCTCTAGCCTTCCTTCCTCATTAGCATTTCGTATCTCTTTCTAAACGCTCATGAAATTAACTAAATTCTCCAAGCTCTGTTAATTGGCAGTCATCGCTTTCTTTGCTTACAGTTTTTAGCAGCAAGCAGTTAAATTTATGTATGCTTCCTAGGACATCTCATCCCCCAGACTCCAAGTGTAAATTCCCATAGGTCTAACTAAGGTAACCTTATGTTCATACACTGAGAACCTCGTGCAGGGGGATTTCTGGCCATCTAATAAAGTGTTCTGCACAGCAGGCATTTGATAAATGTTGCCCAAAATAAATCTTAATTTAGGGCGAATTTTTCCAATTGACAGATTTGAGTCACTGTTAACAGAAAGGCGGTAACTTTTGGCATGGAGGAAAAAGGATTTTCTTGCTCTCTGTTTCTTGCCTTCTTGGCTCCAACCTATCATTGAAGGAAGATAAGAGCACGAGGGGCCTGAGTTTAGATACGGTCAGCAGGGAGGAGACGTCATGAATGCTAGATATTATTACTAAACCCTCCCCAGATGGTGAAACTTCAAACATGAGGGGAAAACAATACAAAGTCAAGATTAAAATTTAAAATTAAAAGTACAAGTTACGCGTCAAAAAGGATCATCTCCAATAGTTGCCAATTTCTGGGTCACAGAGCCCAGGGGAGCTATTGCAAGAGGCCTGTGACATCTTTCTTCTTTAAAAACGTTATTTATATTTATATTATAAAAGGTGGAGAGGCACCGACTTCATGCATACATTCTACAATGGCAGATCTGTACAATGCTATTTCACAGCAATACGAAATAAGAAATGCTGTTTCAAGGTAGAAAATCATGAACACAGAAATTCAAATTATTTTCCTTACTTCCTTAACATGCAGAAAATCTTTTGCTTCAAATGAGATGGCCATGCCAGGGACTGGAACGTCATCTTCATGGGCAGCACTGTAGCTGACATTTGTTCGAACTGCAAATGCAACAGGCTTTGACTAAAGATGGGAAAGGAAAGGAGAAGAAAAAAAAAAACATAAGAAACAAGTGTTCCCTCTTTCTCCCCCGAAATACAAACATACACTGAATAACTGCTGTGATCATTGTTTTTTTCTACCTTGGTTCCTTATCACAAAACAACTTACTAGTATTCACAACACACATCATCTTCGCGCTCTCAGCTACACACCACCCATTTCCAAACTAGAAAAAGGCCATGGTTGTCTTTTGGAAAGCACTACAAGTAATGAAAGTGAGGACGAACTATTGAAATGTCTGTTTACAGCATCACAGTTTGTAGCAACTGGAAATCAGGAAACACACACAAATAAAATGTCCACTTGGTTTCAGTGAAAAAAAAAAAAATTAGTAACCAACTCCCAAACCCAAACATGTACTTTAATGAATACTTAATGACATACTTCCAAAAGTTACAATGTTTGGGATGAAAAAAGAACCACAGAATATATCTTATTCATGGCTGCTGGGAATTATGAAAGTAATGACCTTTTATTCTATCATTTTTCCTCTTGTTCACTCAGCCACTACAGATGATAACATTAATTAGCTATCCTTCATTATTTGACCTTTTGCTAATTTACAGATTTGGCAAAGTGTTTGCCCTCTCTCCAGGCAATACTTGTTTATCCACAAGCTAAAAATAAATAAAATAAATAAGCTTAGAAACAGTGGAAAGAGATTTTGTTCTAACTGGCATTGTGTTTCCTTCATATTTTGGCAAGTGGATTTCTTCTAAGCAGTTTTCCCTACTCAACAAACTTGTCTGGGAGGACAAGGGAGAATTAGAATAGAGAACACATCTTCATTTCCAAATATTCCACAATTTAATCCATTCTACCTGACTGTTATCTGGGATGAGGGCTGAGCTAAAAGCCATGAAGTCAATCAGACCCACCCATACTATGCAGACTGGGAAAGGAGAACTAAGTTCTGGAAAGGGGCACAGTAGACGTGAAATGGTCTTAAATACCTGAAATCCAATTCTTGGTATCCATTATGATTTTTAATGATATAAGAAGTGCTGTTCCTCATATGGAAATATGGACTTAAAAAAAAAGTTACCTGTAGTTCTACCGCTGAAACACAAGCCTTGATACTACAATGCTGTTTCCATTTGTTCTTGAAAGTTTTTTTTAAATGTATAGATTGTTCCAACAGCTACAATCATACTTAATTTTTATCTAGTTTTTAAAGCAATACAGCATTTTTCATGTGATATACTTTTTTAATCTACCATTTAAAGAAATTACCTTACCCATTCACTCTTTTTTGACATTTAGGTTTACAATTTTTTTCCCACTGTGATAAGTAGTCTGCTTTGAAAAATCATTGTAATACAGCCTCTTTCTATTTAGAATTCTTTCCTTGGGATAGATTCCCAGAGGCAGCATGAGTAAGCCATGAGTTATCAAGACCTTTTCAAAATATATTCCAAACTACTGTCCAAACGGGCTGCACTATTTTAAACTGCAACCAGAAGTATATGATGGTGTTCTTTTCTCTAATATGTCGTCTTAATCAGATTCCATTTTACTGCTAGAAATAGGATTTTCCTGAGTAGACCCATCCATTATTTATGAGAGTTCTGATCACAAAATTATAGATGCAAAATTTTTTTTATGCTAGCATAATCTTTCATTTCTCTCAGGGTCTTTTATTTCTTGTAGGATACAGAGTTTAAGTATATGTCTTTTTTCCATCACTGGAAGACATACATTTTAAATGTACAACTCTACAGAGGAACCCATAGAAAACCTCGTATCTTTTATGCAGTGATCAACTTTTCAAACAGTGGAGTGGCAGGAAGAGGGCACACTGAAAGAAAAACAAAACAGAAGAAAATAAAGAAAAGGGCAGTGAAAGTAAGCATATCATAACAGGAGCCACAGACAGCAATTTTATGTTCTTAGATTAAGACATCAGTTTGGGATGTGCCCTCTCCCTGGCTCACTTCCTATAACCAAATCAGTTCCATTCCAGTGGGCTCAAGAACAGGGTTTTTTTTGTGTGTTTTTTTAACATTTTTTTATTAGTTTCAGGTGCACAAAACAATGTAATAGTTAGACATTTATCATTTATATCCCTCACACAGTGACAACTCCCCTCCCTCCATCCACTACCCCTCTGACATCTCACACAAACATTACATTTCCACTGTCTCTGTTCCTAATGCTGTACTCCGCTTCTTGTGTGTGTGTGTGTGTGTGTGTATGTATATGTATATATATACATATATATATATATATATATATATATATATATATATATACACATATATATATAAAATTATAGTTGACATTCATTATTGAAGAACAGGGGGGTTTGAATGGACTTGTATTTGAATGGTATTCTGCCACTGACTAGTGAGTGGCCTGGGCAAATTTCTTACTCTGACTAAGCATGTTTCCTCATGGCTAAAATGAGAATAATCACACGAATGTGGCAGAATTGTTATGAGATTACAGAAAACGCAGGTCACAAGGCGAGGCTAGTGTTTGGTATAGAGAGTGAGCGCAATAAATGGGCACTTGCTATACATCAAAAATAAATGCTATACATAAATAAATGTTTCCCCATATTCCCTCATCTATTAAGGCCTAGCACAAATGATTTCCTCTGCGAACTTCCACTGTGACCTTCCTCATGCCAAACAAGTTACCCCAGTTTAATACCTGCCATGTGACACATGCTAACTATAATATAAACATATTCAAGGTATTTTTCTCCATCATGGATTCTTTCTTGTTTTCTAGGATATGAGAATATGACAAAGTTTTCCCATATTCATTTCACTTACAGTGTCCTATCTCTTTATTTAAACTGCCTTATCTCTTAGTAATTCTGATTTTCTTTGATTGTCCTCAGATACAGAGGCTTTCTTTTTCCAACCAACTTGAAGTCCTGAAGGTACATCTTTACGGAATCTTTGAATTTTCATCCAATGTAACCATATTTTATCAAACGTATCTACCTGAAGTGGGCATCTGTATTTTGGGCCTACTTGCAGTGTAGTCCTGGGCCTGACAGGACTTTTCCTCGCATCCGTCAGATCTTTTCTCTCTGTCTGGAAGCCTGCCATCTTGTTATGGTTTCCAGCAGCACTTCTGTTATCAGGTCCCTGGGACATGGTTCACACATCCCCACTTTCACGCCCATGTCCATAACAACAAATTGTGACTCACTGATTCTCGGGGCTTTTATGTCTTGAGGCCAGTGGCCACATATTCTCTATTTTTCACCCCCTATGGTAAAGCAAAATCCTGAGAAGAATGAACTAACAGCAGCCCAGAAACTATGGCTGTACAGAGGTATTATGGGACAGGACAGAGTGTACTGTGGTGACAGACTGAGCTCTAAGACACGCTGGGAGGCAAGAGGTGTTCTGAGCCTTGAGGGAAGCAAAGCTGGTCCAGGCCCAAGCACCAAAAGTAATCGTGAAGTCTGAGGGGTGGATTCTATCCCAGGTTGTAGGTTCTCCTGCAAGTAGTCCTTTGCTCACCCTCTAAGTTCAGGGCCTCCCCGATTTGTCTGAAAGGCTTGGTCATAGCTGGAGGGGAAGAAAGATAGGAAGCACAAATATAAAGATGGCCACCAGCCTTACGTAGGGTCCTATCATGACTGACTATTGTGGGAGCGTACTGCAATCCAAATCCAGACTTAGACAGATTTATCCTACTCTACAGAATCATTAGGATACTAAGTTGATTAGGAGACCATATGATTCTTAATTCCAGTTTCTTTTTGCCCCTGTAATGTCAGGCCAGTGCCAAAGTCTGCATTGGCTTTGGCTGTCTCCTTCTAGCTGGATTCCTGGCTAATGTGTTTTGTGGCTAAGGAGGGCCAGGCACATTCTGTTTTACCAGTCTTTGCTTCTCACTCTCCTGTGCCAAGGTAAAAGTGACTGACCGATTCCTTTGCCTTTTTTGGTACCTCACATCCAGCATCTGCTACCGAGCATAAGGGCGGTGGGTAAACCACTCATGTTGGATCGCTCCCCTTTCCTTGGCACACAGAATTACAAATTTGCCCCACGTTAGCTTGTGGACTAAACCTGCCTAGATTCTCAGAATAAATCAGTAAGTACCAATTTATAGAAGACTAGCATCTCATTATCCAGACAGTACTGCCAAAGCACTTTACAAACATCATGGCTGTCGTTTCACCACAGAATCTTTCGTCTGTTTTCAATTAGTATTTCTGAAGAAGGGAATGAGTGAGTGATGTAAAGAAACAGATGTAAAGAAACTCTTATTCTCCTCCTCCAGGTCCTTCTTCATCTTCTACATAACACAACTTACAAAAGCTACCATTTTGGGACGTCCACAAGGTGCCAAGCAGCGTGCTGTGTATTATGCATAGACTGTTGCATTTAATTCCAGCAACAATTCTTTTTCCTAGATGCGGAAACTGAGGCACAGAAAAATTCTCCAGGGCCATAAGTAACGGAGATGGTACTCAAACCCAACCATTTCACTCCAAAGCCTCAGTTCTCTCTACTGTACTAGACAGCCTTTCATTCCAAGGGGTATATTGATGGCAATGGTAGAGCATTTAGATGTTTTTGTGAAATTTTAAATATTTGAAAGTTACATTTCACAAAATGCTCACAAACTGGTTGGTGCAGAAGAAGGTAAAAAAATAGGCCTGAGTGTGCTCCTCTTTTTTATATAAATATAAAAATAAATATAATTGCCCCCCTCATTTTTATATAAAACACTATATGAGCAGAGCTTTATGTGTTAGGACTATGGGTCTTCATTATAAAGGTCATACATTTCTGTGTCTTTGCACTTAAATCTATGGTCCAATAAGTCAATAACAATGTCAAATCATGATTTTTATTTATTTGGATATGACTTTTCTTTTTTCACATCTCTTAATAAAATTTTGCAAGTTTATTACTTTGGGGATGATTCCTTTTCTGTGTCCCTCTCCTGTACCAGCTGTTGCTGTAGCAGCTCTGTGCAGTATCACTAAGGTCTTTGGCCTTGACTGTGGTTGCTCAGGGAGTTTTACACAGTTAAGAGCTCTTAGTGTGGATTTCTTTTGATGGATGATTGCACTTAGTTATCAGTACAGTAGAATGCTGCTGAAGCTCCATCCCCTTGGTTTCACCACCTCCTTCTAGCACCACTACAGCACATCCTAAAAATCCAGAAGGATGGCCGAGCAACAACCATGCAACCCTCCCCAAGCTTCTTCCTCTTAGATGTTTCTGCTCTAACTCATGTCCTCTAAGCCTTACCATAACATCCTTTACCACGCTGTCAGAAATGCTCTACTCTGCTTACAGAGAGAGAAGGCTGGGTCCTGCCACTAAGATATATATATATGGGAGCCAATCTGGCAGGTCCAGGAAGATATCTGTGGATAGTTCTGAGGCCACAGGACTTGCTTTTTCTCACAACCAAAGGATGCTCCATCAGCACCAGAGAGGCCAGGCCTACGGAAGCTACCGGGCTCCTGTCAGAGATACGTTTGAGGTGTATAGCAGGTGCAAATTTTATTGCCTCACAACCTTCTAGAATCACTAGACTGAAGGCATCAGAAAAGGATTATTGTAAGGAGATAATTGACTTAAAAAATATCTTTGGATCCAGCAATTCCACTTCTGGGAACATATCCAAAGGAAATGAAAACACTATGTCGAGGAGATATCTGCCCAACCCTCCCATGTTCATTGTAGCACTATTCACAATAGCCAAGACATGGGAACAACCTAAGTGTCCATCAACAGATGAATGGATAAAGAATTTGTGGTCACAATGGAATATTACTCAGCCATAAAGAAAGAAGGAAATCTTGTCACTTGCGACAACATGGATGGACCTTGAGGACATTATGTTAACTGAGATAAGTCAGACAGAGAAAGACAAATCCTGCATGATCTCATTTATATGTGGAATCTCAAAAACAAAACAAAAACTCATTGGTCATGAAGTAGAATAAAACAGATTATTAGAAATTCATCGTACTATTTCTAGTTTTCTTCCTAAACAACTTAGTGAGTTAATAGTGAACCTAGTCATTTTAACAGATACAACAAAATGTTCATCTTCAGTTTATTAAAATGTGTTAGTGATAAAATACCTACTGGTGAAGAACAAAATGAAATTTATTCAAAGAAGAATAAAAATAAACTTCTGATCATGATTATTCTGAAACCATCAATAGCTAGTAACATAAAAGGAAAATCCATAGTTTGTCTTAACACCTACAATGGATTTGTCTTAAATATTAAATAGTCTTAAATAGTTAAATATTAACTATTCCCAACTTACAATTTTTAAAAAGAAATTTAAAGAAAAATATGACCCAGATACCTATTATAAGAGATTACAGAAAAGAGAGCTTAAAAATCTAATCAGTTTTTCAAATCCAGTTTCTTGTGGAACATAATAATTTCTTGTAAAACATGCTATGCTCTTCTATTTTAAATGAATCCAGTGGGAGTATAGCCATTGAACCTTATGTAGAAACTAACCAGGGATCCAAGAGCTGGTGATGTACTTTCAGGAACCAGATCACGGCTATCTGCTTTATTACATACTAATACTTTGCCTTCTCTGAATATAATTTCTCAGTATCATTTCTCTACTTTCAGTGATCATCAAAAATCCTTCTAATATAGGATGAAGATCTTCAATTTTATTTCATTCCTTATATATAGGGAAAAGATTTGACAATATGTTGTGAAAAATCTTGCTTTGAGTCTTGCCAATCACTGAACTTAAAAAAATAAAATAAAATCTTTGCTTAATTTATTATAAACTACCAAGAGTAGTCTAAGAATTCTTTAGTAGCAAAACATATCGAACCATAGTGATAAAAAGAACGTAACAACTGATTATGTATCCTGACAACTGAACACTGAATCAGACAGAATAAGCAAATAATCACGGATTAGTCACAAGATAAATTTATATATGCAGTTCACTCATTTGAGAAATTCAGATTTCTTCTCCAGAGTTGATTCATTTAATGAATATTTATTAAGGACACACTATCTCAAGTTCCTTTCCTCACATAGCTTAACTTATATTCTAGTAGAGGAGACAGCATAAATAAGATAATTTCAAATAATGAATAAAGTAAAACAAAATTATGTGAGTAGAGAGTAACCAGGGGAGGAAAACGGATAGGCAACATGAAATGGGGTGGTTAGAGCAAGATGCTTTTGAGTTTTCAATGATGGATCTATCCATCCATCCAGTCATCCATCCATCCATCCATCATTTATGTGTCAGGCACTTCTGGACAGTTGGGATACATCAGTAAATACGATTCCCTGCCCTCTAGGAGCTTATATTCTAGAGGGGAGATAGACTATGAATAATAGAGATCATAAACAAAGTATATAACATGTTAGAAGGCAAAAAAATCCTGTAGAAAAAGAAAAATCAAAACAAGGTAAGGGAAGGCAGGGTGCAAGGTGACACGGCAGGTACAGTTTTAAATGGGAGTACATGTAGCCTGCAACGCAGAGGTGACATGTGAACAAAACCATAAACGAGGTAAGGGAATGCAGATATCTGAACTGTGGACAGAGAGAACAACCAGTTCTCTCTGCAGAGGCCCTACCTTGGGGACTGGCCAGACGTGTCAGAAGAAGATAATGAGGTCAGAAAGGCCGAGTGGAGTGAACCAGGGAAAAGAACGAAAAATGAGGTCAGGCCTTTCAGGTCATGTATGGCTTTGCAGGACATAGACAAGACTTTCAGCTTTTATTCTATGAGATGAGAAGTCATTGAAGGATTTTCAGTAGAGAAGTGATGGGGTCTGGCCTGTTAAAAGGACTATGGTGGCTTTTGAACTGAAGGGAAACTTTGGGCACTTTTGGGTGGAAACAGAGAAATCGATTGGAAACTAGCACAATAATCCAGGTGGAGAGATGATGGTAGTTAAATCAGAGTGGCAGCAATGGACATAGTTAAAAATGGTCCAATTCTGGGTACATTTTCAAAGTCGCGTCAACAGACTTTACTGATAGATTTGAAACGAGTGTGAAACAGAATCACCAATGATGACAAATGGTTGGGGCCTAAGGAAATTAGAGGGATGCAGTACCTACCAAGTGATATGGAGAAGGTTCCTGGAGGCTGGGAGGCCAAAACCAGGAGCTTGTTTTGAACTTGTAAAATTTGAGATTGTATGAAACATCCAAGTAGGGTTTGGAAGATTGCCCCAGGTCTGAAAGTTTGTCAGAAAGATCTGAGCTAAAGATATAAGGTTGTAAATGTTGGACATATTGATGGCATTTAAAGCCATGAGTCTGGAAGGGCTTGCCAAGGCAATGAACACATGTGGGGGCACTGCAACTACTAAAGGGGTTCAGGGCGGTCGACAGTGAAGGAGAAGGACCAGTCAGTCTGTGGATTCCAGAAAGAAAGTTCTCCAAAGGGCAGCAAGTGATCAACTGTGTCAAAGAAGGAGAGCAGTTGGATACAACAAGGACAGACAGTTCTCTAAGGAATTTTGCTACAAAGGGGAGAAAGAAATGGGGTGATAGGTGGCAGGAAAAGTGGGGCAAGATTTTTTCTTTTAAAGTAGGAGAAATAACAATTTGTGTCCAGGCTGATGGAATGATCCAGTAGAGAGGAAAAAAAGGTGATGTTATATAATTAAGAGGACAAAATTACCAGAGCAATAAATGTCCTTGCTTAGGCAGCAGCAGATGCGAGAACCAGGGCTGAAGTAAAGGACGTAGCCTTAGAGGCAGGGGTTTCATTTCTGGAAACAGACAGGGAGGCAGCATGTACAATGACAGATGCTGGCTGCTGAGGTGATGGAATGTCACCTTCTAATTGTTTCAGTTTCTCAGTGGAATAGGAAGAGGGGAGTAAAGACAGAGAAGAAGATATGAGAGGTTCCCAAAGAGAGGAGAGGATGTAATATAGTCATTTAAGACGATTAAATGGACTAGGGAATTACGGTGGGGTTGCCTGGAAGTATTAAAGACCCACTTGAGACTCAAGGTCATGGACTTACAGTAATCTAGCTATGCCATGCGAGAATATAACAAGCATCATTACACAGGTAATAGAGTTAAAAGCATAATCCTGCACCAAAATACTATGGCTTTAAAAATTACACTTTCCCAGCTTGCTTTGAATTTTCTACAGCAATTTCCCAGAATAATATATTAAAGTATGTGTACATACATTCTGTATATATTTGGGAGAATTTTTTACCTACTTCCTTAATCTCTCACATGAGGTTCTAACCCTTTTCAAGTGAGTGATTATACTCCTATTTATTTTTCATCCCAGCCTCCAAGCATTTACCATAGTGCTGGTTATATATTAATAACTGTTAGAGGACTCAATTAAAGATCAATTCTTTTCTGTTAAAAGACTCATTTATCAAGTGCTTATTCAATGCCTACTCGAAGGAAGGTTCTGTTACCATAGCTCCAGGGCCTGCAAAAAGCAAATGGCTAAATCAATATGGAAGCAAGGTTGATCTGATCAGGATTGTTTTGTATGATTAATATGCATGTATGTAAGTGTAAGTGTACATATATATGTATATATACATATATAAATATTACTAAATTTAAAATAGCTATATTAAGAATTAAGCAAAGAAGTACACATTTAAGACAAAATTTGAAATCTTATCACCCTAAAGCCACTGAGATGACTAACAATCACAATATAAAGTAGTATGTGAAGCAAAAATATATGGCATATCTATTTTTCCTTTTGCAATAGATGATTAACAAGTAGGTAAGCTGCCCCAAAGGTGTTTGGGGAGTGAATACTAGTAATCCTTAAAATACTATCCATACCTTAAAAAGGCATAATTGAAATAAAAAATAAAGGCAACATTTATAAGTGCTGAAGTCAAGGTAGTGCTCAAAGGTACAGAATCAACATGTCAGGTGAAACAAGATTAGAATAATAATGACATAAAGATCTATGGCTCTGTCTAGAGATAAACATAGCACAACCCTTTCCTTCTGCTTATCAGAGAACTGATCACTGTGGAGCTGAGGTCTTCAGGTGTGTAAAGGATTAATCACCAGTCACCAGGAAAAACCAACATCCATGGAGAAATTTATCCAATAAGAAATCCCATAGGAAGAAGAGACTGACAGGTAATTTTAGTGAAGTCCACTGTCATTTAGTATTAGTAAAGCATTCTCCTGCAATAAGAGAGTACTAGCTTCTTTTCCCCAGTGGAGCTGTCTCTCCCTAGAGCAGCATCTTCAAAAGGCATCCAGCGCAACTCCTCCAGGGAAAAAAAAACCCCAATACTTGGAGCAAATGATCGATTTTATTTATTTGGGGTTGTGAAAGGTCCATCTCCCTGCCTTAGATGAAATGTGAAGTAATTTTCAGTTAAGCCAGCGTTTGATAACAGTATTTCTCAAGTTACTTAGAAGCTAATGATATAATTTGGGAGCAAGTAATTTTTACTTTAGGCTTGTTGTAAAAAGTAAACAAACAAACAAACAATCCCCCCCCCCCGTCAAATTTGTTTATTTTTTAATTGTTGTTATGGACTGAATATTTGATTAAATGAGGTCATAAGGGCACAGCCGTAAACCAACGGGATTGGTACCCTTATAAGAGCAAGAGGAGACAACAGAGTTTTCTCTCTCTTTGGGCACACACAGAATAAAGAGCATGTGAGGACACAGTGAGAAGGGGGTCATCTGCAAGCCAAGGAGAGAGGCTTTGCCGGAAACCAAACATGACAGACTGTCATTGGAGACTTCCCAGCCTCCAGAGCTGTGAGAAAATCAATTTCTGTTATTTAAGCCATGCAACCTATCGTATTTTGTGATGGCAGCCCAAGCAGACTAAAAAGTTGCCTGAACCAAATCAATATGATGGCTTCTATTTCTCGTAAAAAACACAACTTTAATCTACATCACTTTTATATCAAAGTCATTCATAACCAAAGATAGTTTTATCAGAAATTCCTGTATACTCCTCAAAGTAAATTAGGAAAATGTCAAGTCAACAAAACTTCACTCCATTTTTTTTTCCAACACACATTTACTTAGCATCTACTCTGTTTAAAATTCAGCACAGCACCATTCAAAGGCCAGAATGGGGCAGGATACAGGGATTGCTTCCTTAAGCCCACTAAGACCCTAGTCAGAGAACTTGTGCCTACATCAGACCAAAAAACTTGAGCAAAGGCAGTTGAAAAGTTTGGATTCCTTTGTGGCTGGGTTCAAACTTACCTGTTCAGTCTTTTCTGCTATTGGTTGGTGACACTTTTTGTGTAGTTGATGCTCACAACTCCTGAATAACAATCTTACATTTCCTCTGTTTCTCTTTGCTTATCTGTTATACCTCACTCAGCCATCCTATTTCTCAGTTGCTTTTCTCTAAAGTACACCATTTCTATTTTTCTTAAAGTGAAAAAATTCAAAAACAAAATAAGAAGCATGGTGACACAGGGCCCTCTCAACAGAGACCAGTGGCATCATTCCTTGAAGGGACTCAATTGATGAAGTATGGGCCCAAAACCTCCAGAACCTCTGACGTGACTGGTTTTATATGTCACCATCAAGGTCTACTCTGTAATTTTATTCCATGACAAGGGCAGGAATGAAAAAATTAAGAGGAATCAATAGTGATATCCTTTCTACACCGCTGCTTTGCATTTAAACTGTTATACAAATGTCTATTCTGTACTCATTTAGAAAATTATACACTACAAAGATTTTCTGACGCAGTATTCTAAACAAATGCAAGGAAAGCTTTTATAAAGTACAGCTTGACAAACATGGGGAGACACATTATATTTTGTTTTAATTCTGTAATCTCCACTTTCTTCTCCACTCCAGCTGCTGCAGTTTTAGCTACGTCCACACAGTTCTACTGATCAAAAGTAATGCATGTTTGTCTGTGTTTATTCTGTTACTGTTTATTTCACTCTGAGTACTTTGTTTTTCTTCAACAGAAAAAATGGAGCAGAGCATTTCCAGGACCAAAACCAAATGTTTTGGCAGGAACTAAATTAGTACAGAGAGCTGGGGGTGGCAAGATTGAACATGAGACCTCTCTGATTGTTTACTCTCTAGAAACTTTAAAAACCTTTGTTGCTACTACCCTTATTTCAGTGTTGCACGACTTTGTAATGGACTGCCGCTATGCCTGTGATGGCACAACAAGGTCCAAAGGGGTAGATGCTCACGGAAGGCAGAAAACAGCTTCATGTATAAAAATTTTTCTAGTAATGACAAATGCTAAACACTTACTGGGATGTATTTTTAGATGCAAAGTTTTCATTTGAATGCCTACAATTAAACTATGACAAAAACTGTGTTAAAAGATAACCTGATGCATATTCAAATTTTCAAGATTTTATCTGAGCCAACATTGGTTCAAATAAGGCAGCATCAAACCAAAAGTGGTTAGGAGCACTCTGCCAACAGAAGCTACAGGAAAGGCTTTTATAGAGAAGACGTTGAAGCAAAGCGAGGAAATTATTTGATTGGCTACAGCTTAAGTAGTTGCCTTTTTTGGAAAAGCCTAGTTGGCTGTTTGTGATTGGTGGTTTTTAAAATTTGTTTCCTGGGATACGAGTGCATTTATAAGAATTGACTCTGGCTTAGGATTTGGTCTGCTTACATAGGTTACCAAGGTATTATGGCCACCGCAGTTTAATGGCCTCCTTTTTAAATTACTTTAACACTTGTAATTACTCTAAAGGTCTTTACTAAATGTATCTTAAATATCTACTCAAGACATCTTCAGTCAAGTCAGGGGACATTTCCAACCTCCCTGTGGCCTTCTGTGAGTCAAGGTTTTAGAGAAAGTAATTGGCTATTGAGTGTGAATGTAAGAAGTACCAACTTGACTTACTTGGGCATGTCTGTGACAATAGAAAGATATTGACTTAGCCTGGTAAACAGACATATTTTTTTTAAATATTATTAGACTGTCATAATTAATACTTGCCTTAATTTACTGAGTAATTACTACACAGAAACCATTGTGCTTAAACATATTTCGTTAGTCTCCATAAAAACATATATAGTCATGTGTCTAGTAAGTGCGGATCTGGACTTCAAACACAGGTCTTTTGTGACTACAAAAGCACACGTTTTCTTGTAGCCACTGTACTGTCATCAAGAAAGACCATAAGCTCTTTCGTAACACTTTCATTTTCATTTATCTTTAAACAGTTCCTAACTTTTCCAAAATTCTTATTACATGTCATAATATCCCATGGAAATACTGCAAAGTTTACTTATTTCATAACTTCTCATAAAATTTTACTAATTCATATTTATAACTCTTTAAATAATTTAAATTCACTGTTTCTTCACTGTAGCTTTTACATTTGTTCCTTTTCTATTTCCCAGTTGAAATTCTTACAAAAGATACACCCAACTGAATTTTCCCTTTAAAAAATTGAACTACAAAAGTAAAACATTTTGAAAGCGCAGTAAACAAAATCCAAAAAAAGGAAACGTCATCCATAACTCCATTGTCTAGCTAACATTTTAGAGATTATACACATACTTTTTAAAAAACAAAAATAACATCATAACAAACATAAAATTTTGTAATCCGTTTATTTCATTTAAAAAGCTGTTGTCTTTCCAAATCATTTTTAGTAGCTGACCATATCTGTAACCACTAAATAAATAATATGTCTTATTTAACAAATTAGATAACCTCTCAGTTCATTAGAAAGGAAAAGCCAAGGCAAAGTGCTTATATAGGAGTATAATTCCAGGAAACAGAAGTGAGGGATAAAAGTAAAAGAAAGGAAAGAAAGAAACAATGTGAGGACCCATCACTAACTTGGCTGCTACTAGGTATGACTGGTTGTTAATCCTCTGGACTGTCCTCTGAGAAACCACATAAACCAGGTCTTGGGACAGTCTGGCAGGAGGAGGGTATTATTGAACCACTTCAATCACCCACTGGTCAAAGGTGTGCCCCCTTGGGTGTGACTTGTCTATGCTTCCGGGTACTCAACCTGATGAGCCGGGTCCTACACCAGAACACCTCTCAGTCAACAGGGATGACCTGAGTGGGGAGTGAAGTGAACACAAGGTGAGGTGCAGAAAGCACCCATGCAGATGGACTGCCACAGAGATGGGTGGAACAAGAGGCAAGTGAGGCTGAGAAAACTCACAGGGTACATAAGAGGTGCCGACACTATTCTTAGATTTTGTTTTTCTTGCTATTTAAAAAAGCATTCTCTTAATTCAGGCTGCTATAACAAAGTGGCATAAACTGGGTGACTTATAAACAACCAAAATTTATTTCTCACTCTGCTAGAAGTCTGAGATCAGTGGGGCTCTGGTGAGAACCCCCTTCTGGTGGCACATCACTAGCTTATTGTATCCTCATGTAGTGGAGAACAGCAGGGCTCCACCCCTGTGACCTACTCATTTCTCAAAGGCCCCACCCTCCAATTAACATCATATTGAGAGGGTAGGATTCAATGTATAGATTTGGAGGGGAAGGACAGGGTGAGGGGAACATGAACATTCAGTCCATTGTACACATCTAAAACATTTTATGTTTAATTATTTCCTTAAATAAATTCTTAGATCAAACAGTGTTTATATCTGAAAAGATTTGATATATACGCATATTACCAAATTTCCCTCCAGAAAGATAATGCTAATTCACTTTCCCACTGACAAGGGATAAAATTATCCATTTTATCTTAGCCCTGACTATAGATCCTAAGCTCTAGCAGTCAAGATGATAGGCTGGGGATATAAAAATGCTGAATTCTGTTTTCTGCAGTTGAACCACTCATACTTGGTGGAATCACTTCAGTAATTAAATAATTTCCTAAATAATTGTAATTCAGCAAGTATTTACTGAATACCTGTATGTGCAAGATTCCCTCTTTATGGCAAACACAGAGCTCAACAAGAGAGATATGATTTTTGCTCTGTGAGGCTGATAGCCTTCCTAGCAGGAGAGGAACATTGAAATAATAACATTATTCGTTGCACTGGGGATAAGTTTTACAAAGGAGATGCACTATATGTGGTGGTACTTACAGTTAGCACAGAAACAGAGGGACTTGACTTTTTCTAAACAATCAAGGAGAACCAGCCTTTTAGTAACTGGATCTCTAACCAAAAGAAAAAAAATTCCCACACCTCTAATATTTAAAACAAATTTAAAAAAGAATTGTGATCCCCAAGTAATTTGAGTACTTTTTTGTTAATCAAGCATATATAAATGTATCCAAGTTAGTATTGGCCCCTTCAAGAAGGTATTCTTGGGGGAAAATTCTTGCTTCTACTGCTTGAAACTTATTTACAATTCATTTTTTGAAAGTGTCAACAAAATCAAAAGTATAACATTTTGAATGCCCTTAATATTGATAGCTTATTTTCCTTTGAGGACAAGTTAGTTTTGCTCAAATATTCCAGAGTCATTCAAAGACAAGTTTAATGGATAATGATCAAATTGGGAGATACACTTTGAAAATTAAAAACATTGTTTGACTCCAAAAGTAATGAGCTCTCTTCCTTGTACACTTTATGCGTTGCCTCAGAGAACAGTCCTAACAATGTGTCATCATCTTTTGAGAGAAAGTCAGGCCCCACCATGGGTCCTTGAAGTTGTGTTTTGTTTTGTTTTGTTTTTTAATTTTTTATGGTTCCAATAAGCTGTCTTCTCAGAATTTTTGTTAAGAACTCCAGGATGCCTGCAGAAATTTCTCACCACAGGTCTATCAAGAGATGAGATCATAGACTCTCTGGTTATTTGTGGTAGAAAAAAAATCAGGGGAAAGGATTCAGGGGGGAAAATATATATATATATATATATATATATATATATATATATATATATATATATATAAAATACATATATACATATATAATATATATAATCTTTATGTATTGTATATATATAATCTTTCTATTTTCAAAAAGAAATGCTAACTATTAACCATAATTTTAAAGTACCCAAGTAGTCATAGATTTACAGCATTTCCCTCTCCCCCTCCAATGTGCATGGAAGAATTTGAGAAAAGAAGTAACAAAGAAATGATCTAGAATTTACTTCTTTCCTTTTGTGTATCTTGCTCATTTTAGTTAAATTCAGGTATGCTAGGTTTCCTATACTTGTTTAGGCTGATAAGTAGTTTCTAGTGAACCCAGGGAGGGAAAAGCCTTGAAAAGAGTTTGGTTCTAAATGGCTCATATTTCCCCAGCCCTCCAGCTTTATTGAGATATAATTGACAAATAAAATCGTTAAGACATTTAAAGTGTACAACATGATGATTTGAAAGGATCCCTCCCCATTGAATTAATGAACACATCCATCACCTCCCATATTTACCTTTTTTTAGAACATTTAAATTCTGCTCTTAGCAAATTTCAATCATACAAAACAGTGTTATCAGCTATAGCCTCTACATTATACATTAGGTCCTCAGACCTTATTCATCTTATAACTGAAAATTTGTACCCTTAAACCAGCCTCTCTCTATCCCCTCCCTGCTAAATGGCTCTTCTTAATGGGTGGGCCCCTATGAGTCCCAAAACAGCTATTGATAGCCCTCTCGTCCAACACAGGGCTTCCTTTTCTCACAGGCATAGGCTCAGCGGGTCCAGTTCTGCCCAAGATGGCAGCCTCCATGTGACTGTAAGGTCTTTTGTTACTAATAGCAGCCTGTTTGCAGTTGTCTGCAGTTCACTGTAAACACGTAACAAACTTATGCTGTGTTTAAAAGGTGTTTTCTTTTAGTGTTCTCTCAAAACAAGCAAACAAACAACAAAAATCCTGATGCCAGTTCCTCAGAAACCAGAGAACGTCTCACCTTTTACCGTGTGGCCCTCAGCTCTCTGCCTCTGCCCTCGGTTCTCCTTATTCCATGGTCTGCCTCAAGCTTAACAACAGCCAGATTAACATTCATACCCTGCTCTTGGTGGAAAGAGAATCTTCCCAACTAGGTCATATGTGGATGAAAACACGGATACCACGCTCACTGGGCTCCCAGCTAACATCCTCTCCCTTGCTGTAACAGACTAAGGAAGTTTACTAATTACATATTTCTCACTCAATACGACATGGTTACACCAACATGCCACAAATTTTTCATGGCATACATTTTCAATATCTTTAACACGTTCTAGAGAACATCACAGTTGGAAACCATCCTTAAAGGAAAATTAAAATCGCAAAATTCACAAGAATTCTGAACTGTGGAAAGATAGAAGTCAGGGTCTGCCCAGGGAAAGCAGAATGGGATGCAGCCATTGTGTGACTGAGAAGGCCTGGGTAACCCGACCTTGGCCATGAACTGGCTGTGTGACCCAGTGCATGTAATCCTTTCTAAGCCCTGTTCCCACGTCTTAAAGAGGGTTTTGTGGATCTGAAGAGAGCGGAACATGCATAGTTCTCAGCATGGTGCCTGGTACAGGAACACAAAAAATGGGAACCGTCAAAATATGAAGTATCAGAGGATCCTTTCTAAAAAATCTTGAGGTTCACCTGTAAACTACTAGTGGATAAATAAGATTTGCTTAGGTGCCTCTTACTCCAAAGATCAACAATTACAGTCTTGTAGAATGGGGTCTAGGACTGAGCAGCCACCCCCACATTCAGGCGAATGAAGCCAACGTTGAGTTTGAGGTTTCAAAAGGCAAGTTGGATACTTCCCTGTGCTTCCCAGCTCCAAGCTCATCTCACAAGTCAGGGCTGTGAGCTGTGACTGAGTAGGAGTGCATGAATGAGGAAAACAGTTGGTGAGCTGGCATCCTGACCTTCATGCAGCCTAACGATTCATACTGAGTTACTCATAGCACCTTGGTTCATGAGCTTGACTAAGCACCTGACTTGCTGCCAGATAGTGACTCCAGAACCAGAGTCCACGGTCCCTGAAAGTCACTCTGCCTGTCTGTCCCTCACCTCCTTGCATGTGAGATAACAGGTCTGCAGGTTCCCTTCAGCGCTGCCAAGTGACAATCCTACGAGCTGTGGTAATGTTCAGATTTGCAATGGTCCCCTACCCCACCATGAGCGCTCCTTCCTACCAGACATCTTATTCGATCTCTGTCAAAGAGCCCTTTTTCTATGTGAGACATTTCAGGGAGATATCTTGAAACCTATGTTTCATCATCTTGACAATTAGAGCCCTCAGTGAGCAAATCCAACCTTCTCATGTTAAAAGTGAAAAGATGAAGCCCAGACTTTCTGGGTCTCGCTCAAGGTCCCAGATAGTAATGTTGCAGGGAGCTGCATCTGTGGCTCCATGACGCTTGTCCAATTACACCCCGGCCCTGGTTCAGATACATGGAAGACACCGTTGATAACCTCAGGAAATTATTTTTTAACTTTGCATGGTAGCTTTCGATTTCTACTTTACAGCCAGAGGAAAAAAGATAAGCATGTTAAAGAAGCAAGAACAACTGAAAAATCAATATCCTTCCCCACTTTGGCTATTTAAAGCGAGTTATATTAAATCTCTGGGTGAAGGTGGAACTGATAGGAGAAGGCACACATTTCTGGCATCACTTCTTAACATACCCGTGCACTAGATGAATACTGACTGATGGCTTCACACACTAATAAGTCCACAGTCTGTTCCTAGGAAAATGCTTTGCAGGCATCATTAAGGCTATTTTAGGGTTTACTGCCTTGAATTCAATGTAAACCAGCACCGGTGATTCTGAATTGAAATGGGATTTCATTGAGGAAAGAAGGAAAAAGCATAACATATTATTTTTAGGGCGTGGGTAAAGGCTATATTAAAAAAAAAAAAAGGGGGGCCGGCCCGGTGGCTCAGGCGGTTAGAGCTCCGTGCTCCTAACTCCGAAGGCTGCCGGTTCGATTCCCACATGGGCCTGTGGGCTCTCAACCACAAGGTTGCCAATTCAATTCCTCGAGTCCCGCAAGGGATGGTGGGCTCTGCCCCCTGCAACTAAGATTGAACACGGCACCTTGAGCTGAGCTGCCGCTGAGCTCCCGAATGGCTCAGTTGGTTGGAGCCTGTCCTCTCAACCACAAGGTTGCCGGTTTGACTCCCGCAAGGGATGGTGGGCTGTGCCCCCTGCAACTAGCAACGGCAACTGGACCTGGAGCTGAGCTGCGCCCTCCACAACTAAGACTGAAAGGACGACGACTTGAAGCTGAACATAACCCCCCACAACTAAGATTGAAAGGACAACAATTTGATCATTGTTCCCCAATAAAGTCCTGTTCCCCTTCCCCAATAAAATCTTAAAAAAAAAAAAAAAAAAAAAGACTGGTGGGAAGTCTATAGACTTTTATAATATGTTATTTTTATAAGTTCTTGGAATAACAACTCCAATATTACCTTTATATTTATTAACATATTAACGGCAGTCGAAATACTGCTTTCCAAAGCATGCATTTATTGCCATTGCAGATGCACCATACCATAGAATACCAAATCGAATCACCTGTGATACACTTACAAAATAAGGGTGCTGGGCCCCACCTGAAAAATATTGTACTGACTTGCCAGAGGGTGGCGCCAAAGCATGGACATTTTTCCTGATGACTTTTAAAAGGGCCATGGTTAACTCTCCTTAAGTCTTAGACTAAGCATCACTGATACACAGAACAGCAATGCGGGACCACCTTAACATCTCCCTATGCTCAGGACTCAGAATTTACATTTGAAGAGAGACTATTCTACAGCAGTGATGCTCAAACTTTGTTCCACATCTAATTCAGCTGTGGGGGTGGAGCTTGTTAAAAATGCAAATGACAAGTCTCATCCCAAACCTTAAAAACTGTATTGTAGCAAAGCTATACAGAATATTCAGAAGCATATAGCACTTGAGGAATAAACTTTCTGGAAGTTTTCCTAAAAGGCCACTTGTTTTCTAAAAATTGAACTGAAAATAGTAAACCAAGAAAGGTTATTAAGGGAGATGTAGCCGTGTCAGAAGCAATTTTAAACCAGACCGAATTTAAACCAAGGTCACTAAAGCTCCTTTATCAACTCTCCACACATCACTCTTTGTGTTGACATTAGGTTAAGGAGGTGGCTTATATCATGGACCCCAGATAGGCAGGTAGAGTGGAAGGATGGTTTGAGTGTCAAAGAAATTGAGACTCCTTATTCAAAAATGATTCATCTGGTCAATCACGGGCTTTAAGAAGATAGAAAAGGAAGTGAAGCTGGGAAGGTATGTTCCTCTAAAAGAAAACGGAGGAGACTAAACCTCTGAGATGCATCTGAGATCAAAGAACAGAGGTAGGAGAAATCATTGTTGTGAAGGAGCCGTACAGAGAGATGACCGTAGTTAAAGAGGGATATACTGGAGTTTCACATTTCTGGGGTGGGACATATTTGTTACTTTATGTGGAGGGACTCTACAAGCAGTAAAGCAGAAACCAAATGTGTGGTGGTGTTATGATGTTGGATGGCTGGTGCATGATGTTTGTAGAGGGACTCACAATTCAGAAGATATCTTTACAGATATTTCTTCATTTACTACATATACCTCTCTACCTAGACATTTCTTCTTTACCTCAATTGTAAATTGAAAATTGCAAGATCCCTTCTGAGTCAGAGTGTCAAGTGCTTTCAGTGGGTAAATTAAGTATTATTACTCCCACTTTGCATAGGAAGAAAATCAGATGGAGGCCCCAAACCACACGGCTGTATGTCGTAGAGACTGGACACTAACCCATAATTCCAACTCCACTGCACTGTAATTTCCACTCCAATTTTAGCCTTTCGCTGACTAGTCTTCCAGAGGAAGTGGAAAATCCAAAGGTTGAACTATAGGCAGTTTAATAGAGACCAGTGGTAACAGGATAATGGAATGGTTTCCCATCTTGGAGAAAATAATACCAACAAGAATGAATTGTTAAGATGCTAAAACGAATATTTTCATAACATTTTGTGAGAGAAAAGACGATTATTTTTTTATTGTGTACAACTAATTCCTCAATTTTTAGGTCTTCCAGGAATACTCACTTGACAAACTTTCCAGTCCTTACTTTTAACACCTTACATGTGGCCAAGCTACATGTGTGGGACCTGAAGTGGTGTCCACCATCCCATTTAAGCTCCTCTTTGGAACCAGAAGAATTCACATGCTTGGCTCAAACTTTCATACCCTTCCCACCTTGCATGCCTGTCTCCTGGAACACACTGAGTTCCTTTCAGGGAAGTGGTGTGTCCTTTATCTTTTGATTCTGCCACCGCCCTCTACACCCAGCACTCAACAAAGATTTCAGCAAACACTGCAATGCCTACCATGTGCCAGACACTGAAGACACCACACTAAGAGCTTGTGAAATTCAGTTTAAGAAAGTGAACAGTCACGGTGTAACAGAATCGAGTGAACTGTGTGAATTTGGTGTGAGCCAACTGAAACAGGACCAGAGAAGACAAAAGGCCAGAGATAAAAACTCTGAACCACATGATTGTCTACAGCCTTTGCCATATTTGAGAAGTTTGTAGTTAATGGATGAAAATACATACATATATACACATACGGATATAATATACACATACGGGCAGGAATCTAAACATTTTTAAACACATGAAAAAAGTATGGAACATTTATTTTTAAAAACCCAATCAGTCCTAAGAGACATAGTCACTTCACTACTTAGCTTCCTACATACAGCTGTTCCCCCTTATCTGTCAGGGATACGTTTCAAGACCCCCTCCAGTGGATGCCTGAAACAGTGTGTAGTACTGGACCATATATATATATATATATATATATATATATATATATATATATATATATATATAATGTTTTTTCCTATACATACATACACATTATGGCTTCTCTCTGGCATATCCAAATTGCCAGCATCTCTACTCTTGCACTTTGGGACCATTAGTAAGGCAAACAAGGGTGACTGGAACGTAAGCACTGTGATTCTGAGACAGTCACTCTGATAACTGACGGGGCTACCAAGTGACTAAGGGGTGGGCAGCATACACAGCGTGGAGACAATGGGCAAAAGAATGGGTCACATTCCAAGGAGGACAGGTGAGACATGCAAGATGTCATCCCACTACTCAGGATGGCGCACAATTTAAAACTTGTTTATTTCTGGAATTTTCCCTTTAATATTTTTCGACCACAGTTGACTATAGACAAGTGAAACCACGTAGAGTAAAACCAGGGATAAGTGGGAACTACTGCATTTCATTGGCATTTAATGCCCCAAAGATTCAATGAAAATCTTAAGCTATATGTTGTATTTACAGTAAGGCCATTCATATAATTCTGAAGTTTTTCTCCTGCCTATACTTAAAAAACAAACAAACCTGGATTATTTTGCCTAGTGCAAGCACCTGACTTCCTTAAATAAAGAAAATGTATTCCATAAATACATTTTGAGGCAGCAAATCCTAAGTTGAATGCTTTATTTAAAATATTCATGTATTAACTCACACATATTCTTGATTAAAAAAATGAATTTATAGCATGACAAGGCAAAAAAGAAAAAAAAATAGTGAGCATATGCTATGTTAAAGTTCTTGGGCTACAAAAATGAATAGAACCAGGTTCCTTAACTTCAAGATAGCTGTGACTTCTCAGGTGGAAAAAAATGTTCATAAATAAGCATGGATGTGATTAAATAGGTTTTAATAAAATGTGGGGAGACTTTTGAGAACTGTACCAACCATTAAATTTATTCTCACTAGTGACCATATTCCTTCCATGGATGTCGTAAGCATTTTATAAGCGACTGCTGGCTCAGACCATGCAAATTCTTTTGAACTTGGTTTATGAACACTAACTCTTCATCTCAAGAAAATCATTAAATATCTCTGAGCCTTGTTGGCTCTACGGTAAAATAAAGGGATTAGAGCCAAACTATTTGCAATCTCTTCTAAATAAGCAATTCTATGGACTCCCTCGACACCCCCCCCCCCCCCTCCATTTAGGGCGTCAGACTTCTAGATTTGGGTGTTTTGGAAGTTTACCAGAAATAAGCAAAACAGCGCTAGATCAGCTAAAATAGATTTTTATAAAACTCTTCAAGTCCATGAGGTTGATTTTCATTCAAAATACAGTTGCTAACAAGTTGGGTTATCTGTTGTCCTAGCCAATAGCATATGAAAAGCAATATGTAGGATGGCACAAGAAAGGCAGGGATATTAACAACAGAACAGTCACGTCAGACGGAATGATTGACAGACTGACATGAAGGAAGAAATGAGAAAAACCATGACATCCAGTGGTGACATCTGTAGTGTTGACCCTGAACTCCCAAGGGCAATATCAAACTATGCTCGATGCTTTTTGTTTAAGAAGGCAGAAGAGTATTTTACATGTACTTCCATCAAAACTCAAACTATTTGTATCTATGAGTTTGTTTTTGTTTGTTTTGTTAGTTTGTTACTTTTTGTTTTATATTCTACATATGAGTGAATCATACTTCCTTTGTCCTTTCCAGTTTGACTTATTTCCCTTAGCATAATAGTCCATCCCTGTTGTCGCAAACGGCAACATTTCATCTTTTTTGTTACTAAGTAGTATTCCATTGTGTGCGTGTACGCAGAGGGTGCCAAAAAACGCATACACATTTTAAGAAAGGAAAACATTGTATTAAAATTATGCTGATGGTAACCACTTTGAGCACCTCTTGTAATTGCAGAAGTCAAACGTGACTTGTATTCATCTTTTGTTATCAGTATATATTATTACAATTTTAATACAGTTTTTCCCTTTCTTAAAATGTGTATACATCTTTTTGGTGTCCTCTGTATATACACCCCACATCTTCTTTATCCAATCATCTGTCAATGGAAAATTAGATTGTTTGCATGTCTTCACTATTGCAAATGATGCTGCAATGAACACATATATTCATAAATAAGTGTTTTCATATTTTTCAGGTAAATACCCAGCAGAGGAATTGCTGGATCATAGGGTAGTTCTATTTTTAATTTTTTTAGAAATCTCCATGCTCTTTTCCATCATGGCTGCAATAATTTACATTCCCATCAACAGTGTTGGAGGGATCCCTTTTCTCCACATCCTCTCCATCACTTGTTATTTCTTGTCTTTTTTGATAATGGCATGTAATTTATTTTATTTTATTTTTTATATTTCCTTGCTCACAGCAGCCAGTGTGAGTTATCTACAAAACCATCATGGAATGCCTCATTCCCAAAGACCTCAGTTAAATGAGGTATTCTTATTTATCAACGATTCCCAACCTTGATGGTACATCACCTGTGGCGCTTTTAAAAAGTTCAGATGCACAGGCATCATGCTTAGAGAGTCAGACTTACTAATTTTGGGGTGGAGCTCATATGATCTGTATATTTAATAGCTTTAAGGAACTCTGAGACACACAGAAGTATGAAAACCCCGGTTGTGTGGGCTACTTAATTTTCTTTATTTTTGATTACCATGTACCTGGGAAAGGTCTTTTATTGATTTTAAAATGCAACGTTGCAACCTTCCTTCAGGGACCAACTTGTATCTCATGAATTCATTTAGTTCTTTATTTATTTATGCAAGAAACACTTTGTGTGGGGGGGGGGGAGGGGGGAAGAGGCGCTAACAATATTCTAGGTATAATATTAGGTAGGAAGGACTCAAAGATGTACAAGCCAAAGCCTTCAGTCTCCAAAAAAATCAGAATCTTGTAAAGGGACAGACATGTAAACAATTACAAAGCATCAAAGGTACTTTAGTATAATTAAGAACAAAGAACAGAAAAGTGTCAGTGTCGCAAAGAATGATCCTCTGTCTGGGGAGGGGTTCAGGAGAGGAGCAGGTTGACAGAAAACAGGGTGAAGCCATTTGACTTGGGTTGGGAAGTCAAATAAATTGGGCTCCCAGGTTGCGGGCTGCTGCGGTTAGATGGACAGCAGTCACTCTTACTGCAGCCCACTAGCTCCCACCCCTGTGAAATCCTGTAGCACTTAATGTGTATCCTACCCAGTTGGTACCTGACCTCTACCACTGTGTCTTTTATGTAGATCTTGTCTTACTAGACTGTAAATTCAGTCAGCTGTAAGCTTGTCGAGGTAGGAACTACTTTACTCAGAATTGATTTCCCAGTGTCAGGCATATACTGGCCATTCATTAAATAGTTCTTGACCTCGAAGCTAGGTTTAACATTCCCTGAGAACACAAGTGGTCTGCAAGTGTGAAGCATCTAACACTGAAGTTTGAACACTAGTACTGACCACAATTAGTAAATGTTTGGTGTCTGTGACTAAAGAAGATTGCACAATGTGAATTTATCATTTCAACTGAATGAAATCAGAATTATTTCAGACTCTTCAAAACGTAAGAATGCCTTTCTATTTCATCCTATCCCATTTAAAACATCATCCCAACAACCTTTGGACAGTATTTAAATTTCACATTTTGTTTAGACTTGTTTTAATGTGGGGTCCGGTTTATTAATACAAATTTTTAATAGTTATTGGTCTAGATAATTGTGCAATGCTAGTGAGCCAGAGTTTTTAGATGAAGAGTGTCAAGTCCTGTTAAAGCAAGAGTCTTTTATTCTTTCAGCAATTGGTAACATCCATAATGGATGATCAAATTCACTGGCTACAAAAATATCTGATTGTTTTCTTCTACTAAACATCAGGATAGAACCTTCCAGGGAGGACTTTCATACAACTCAAAAATTAATAGCCATAGTCAGAAAACCTGGCTCACTAGAAGAATAGGTAAAATAGACAACAACAGACTCCAGTTGTAGTAGTGCTTAGATGTTGTAATTTTACTTGGATGGCTGAAAAGTTTTGTTTGCTGCTTTGGGATTTTTGGCTTTGTATACCATAACTCGAATGTCTGATAAGTCATCCCCAGGGCGGGGAGGTGTGACTGTATTTGTTTGTCAAGTGTTGTCACTCTCCTGCTAGGTCAAGATAATTGAAGTTATTAAGTGCCAAAATGTTCAACAATAAAACCTTTATAAAGAAAGTGGACGTGTGTGCTTATCTTGGTGAATAACAAGACTGAAAAGGAACACGGGACACTGTGCTTCATTTTGTATGAATCCTGGGAAGGGAATAACCAGGGGTAGATATTGGTGGTGTACAGCTGTGGAGAGAGGAAGAATGCAGACTTGAGTCTGGAAGAAGAAATGGAGGGGAGATCAAAGAAGGCAACTAGAGGCTGAGAGGCAGAATTGACACTTATTTTCTCATTTGTACATTTTTCCCAGTGACTTCATCCCCTTTCAAGGCTTCAGGCAGAAGCTATATTAGATAATTACATGTCTATATTCAGCCCTACGGCTTGGTTCTACTCATTCAAATCCAACAGCCTCCATCAGATTACGCACAGCTCAACATGTCCAAAGATGAAGTCATCTAGTCAAAACTTTCATATTTTCTCATTTTCTTTAATAGCACTTGGACATGGACTCTTTCCTCTTAGCTCTTTCCCATGTTCCCCTGGTTCACTATAGTCTTTTGTGTTACCCCTCTTCCCCTTTCATACTTCTCCTGCTTAAACACAGATGAAATCAAAAGGAACAGAAATAGAAGCAGAGCCCAGATGAGAGATGACAGTGGCTGGGACTCGTGTTGCAGTGGTAAAGCTGAGTACATTTTGGAGATAAAAACAATAGGAGTAATTGGTGGCTGAGGCCATTATTGAGATGAGGAAGCCTGAGAGAGGAATGTGTTGGGTGGTAGAGGTGGGTAATCGAGTGCTCTGAGTGGGACAAGTTTGAGGTCTGTGTAAAGACGTAAGTGGAGATGATTGATAGGCAGCTGTGAATATAAACTGGAACTTACAGTGGAGACTGGAGAAAAAAAAAATTGATGAGAATCAAGTTCAGAGTGCTAAAGAATCCTAACTTTGAGAGGTTGACTAGAAAGAGAGGAGCTTGCCTCCCTACACCAAAAAGAAAAAGAAAGGAAAGAAAGCTGGCAAGGAATGGCCAAAGAACATGGTGTCACAGAGGCCAAGAGCAGACAATATTTCAAGTTGGAGATCAACTATTTTGAATGCTGCTGACAGCTTGAGTAAGATAAGACAAAGCTGAGGACTTATTTGACGGCACAGAGATTGTTGACCTTGCTCATAGCAATTTGTCCTAGTCATTGGAGTTGTAGGGGTAGAGTCTGGATTGGAGAGGGGTGAGGGGTGAAGGGTGAGGACGGGAGAGGTTAAGTGCAGATCACTCATTTGAGAAAGTCTGGTTAGGAAGGGGAGTGGAGATATGAAGCTATAGCTGGAGGATCTGGGATGTCCCTCCATAGTATGTCATGCTGATGGAATGATCCAGAAGTGACGGCAAGACTGGATGCTGCAGGAAAGAGAAGATGACTGAAGGCAGGAAGTCCTTGGAAGGCGGGAAACAGAACAAGAGGACTCTGACAGCAAGAGAGATGCCTCTTCTGTTCTAACAGGAGGGAAGGAGGAAACATGGGGCACAGAGGGAGACACTGGTGACGGCAAAGTGAGAGCGTTACCAACTTTGTTTTCTCAGTGAATTATGAAGTGAGGTCAATAAACTACACAAGTGAAAAATACTTTAAAAACTACAAGTGAAAGAATAAGAAGTTTGAAGAGAGAGAAGGTAAGAAAATCACCTTGGATTGTATGAAAGCGAGCGCTACCTATGCTTGCTTAATAAATAGAGCTTTTTTGCTGTCCTTTGGGTGGTGTGAGAATTCTCTCTGTTTTTATGCATTGTCATAAATTTTCACTGTGACTCTTCTGACCTGGGTCCTTGGACATTTTTCAGGGCTCTAGAGAAAGACTGCAATCGGGGCTGCTGGGAATCTCGTGCTACCAGCTTCTGCATGGGGAAAATGACCAAGATGGAGTACCAGTTCCCCAGAACTGAATGAGTTCTTGACTGTGAGGCTAGAGAGGGATCTCTTTCTGGAATAAGTGAACATCCATGATGGAAAAAAATGAAATCTCCGCCATCTGTCCAGAGCTCCAGAAAGATTTCAGTACTCTGAGACAGCTATGTCTTACCAGATTTTGGATGATCTCCCTCCTGAGGTGACATAGGCCAGATTGGGGGGTGGGGGGGTGGGGGCAGGCACTGGTATATCCCAACCATAATGTCTGAAGAATTCCAGGCTGGGGTTGATGATGGCCAAGTTCAATGGATTAAAACAAAGAGATTTTTATCAAAATGCCTAAGGACATAGAGTCTGAAAATAAATTTATCTACCACCATATTTTGCCATGTATTATGCACTCCTGTATATAATGCACACCCACGGTTTTGGCCCAAACTTTCAAGGGAAAAAAATCTTTCGTTTCAATTTTTTTAATTCAAAGTTTTATTTGTTTATATGTAGGTACTTGTTTTTTTTTTTGTTTTTTTTTTTGTATTATAAAGGAATTTTAGCATTTAAATAGCATTTATTTATTTATTTATTTATTTTTACACTTTTAACTCATAAGCATAAATAAAAGAATTAAAAACATTTACATAGGTACAGAACTAGTTTTACCCATGTATCATGTGTATACTTACTTGTCCCTCACAAATTTGGGCAAAAACAGGGCACATTATACACGTCAAAATATGGTAACTAGAATCAAAGGGAAAATCATGGACATAGGATTAGAAGGGAACAAGAGAGGGGGGTTTGCTATCAAATGAGAACGTTAAACCTAGAAAGGGGTCAATCCAGAGAGGAATACGTCTATAGTGACAGAAGCATTCTGGACAAATGTCAGAAGACGTGCCTGGACAGTGCCCAGCACCCTGAAGAGAGAGGTCTATAGAAAGGAGGGTACATGGAGAAGGGACACTGGTGCGGAGAAGCAGAATGCCAAGGGGGATTCCTTTTCTTTTTCAGGAGAGGGCTTTGAACACATTGTTTCAGCTGCCACAAAGAAAATCTCCCTGGAACCATTACTGAAACCAGCCTGCACATTTGTATACACCAGAACTCCTACAGGAAAAAAGATGAGTAATTTGAAATGTACCTACAGATACAAGAAATCAGTCCTACTTAAACATCAGAGCTGTGAGTGCATAAATCCTGTAACGTGATGAATTTGGGGAAGACTTCCCTCAGAACGAATCTCTTCCCAACCTCTAAGAGCTCACCACTGAGAGAAAGACTATCAAAGTGGCAGGGGACGTCCATCACACGGGGCTAGAAGACCACATCAGGTTCTTCCCAACCTACTTTATACTAAGCTATCAAGAACCACAAATAGGGAGGTAAAATGGGAATTAAAATAACACTCCTAATTTTTCACGTGCCCTTCTTTTATACTTTATTATAGATTTCCATTATTTCATTATTTCATTTGTCATTAGAGAAGACATACATATGTATATGTGTATGTGCACGTGTGTGTGTGTATATACATGTATATATATAAGGATAGATACACACACACACACACACACACACACACACACACACACACACACAAATATGATTTTCTTAAAAGAAACCCTGAATATTGCAGTACTCTCTTTTAGAAAATGATGGGGAGTAAGAACTGCCCAATTTGTTACAGACAGTGTCTAGAATATGATGGGTATTATAAATTAGCAATAATAACATGGGTAATAATACAAAAGGGGGACTGGCTTATTTGCTATGTTTGGCGAATTTCATTCTAGCTTGGGTCATGCCATGGGACACCGCCCAAGTGAGGAACTTTTAGCTCCTGACTGGCAGGACCATTGAATGGGTCTCTGAAGCCTGAAGGACTGGCTATGCCATGGCACGGAGGTGATCTGGGGGTCGGGGTCACCCCTGGACCGCTAACAGAACGGGCACAGCTCAGAATAGTACATGTCCAGTTGAAGAGTCTTGGCCACCTCCTTCCTCCCAAACTGTTCCAGAGGACAGTGACATATCTGCAGTAGAAACAGCAAAGGCCGCAGGGAGGGGAAAATGACAATCGGTCCAATGTTGCTGGTGTCATTGGTGCATGACAGTTTAGGATTCATAGCTACAGGTGTGAATTTGAGGCAGCAATTACATATCTTTTCACAAAGGCCAAAACCACAGTTTTTTTAAAAAAATCACATAAAAATCCATAAAGAGAATCCATCTTTAATACTGAGTTGCCATGAGGAGCAAAACAATTAAAAACACTTAGTAAAAGTTTACCTTCTTAATTTTTTTCATACTAGCATGCACTGACCTTGAATTAGTTGGTCATTAAAATTAGAATGATAATACCGTGTTTCCCTGAAAATCAGACCTAGCCAGACCATCAGCTCTAACGCGTCTTTTGGAGCAAAAATTACTGTAAGACACTTATTTTAATATAAGACTGGGTATAATATAATACAATATGATATAATATAATACAATACAATACTGGGTCTTATATTAATTTTTGCTCCAAAAGACGCATTAGAGCTGATGGTCTGGCTAGGTCTGATTTTCGGGGAAACACGGTAACAGGGTAAAAAAAAAAAAAAAAAACCTAATTTTATTGATATTATTATTTATGTCCTTTGTGGGGTTTTTTTTTTTTTTTTTTGGTCTTATAAGGGACATTCTTAAAATTCTGTTAATTAATTTCACTTAAGGCATGATGGAAATATATGGAAGAGTTTCCAAATGATGCTGTTACAATTATTAATTTGTGTGTATCCAATATCTAATGAGTCCCACTGTGTAATAAACAAAACAGATACAATCCCCCATCTTCATGGAGCTTACACAACCTCATAGAATCAATATAAGTACAAATTCACTACACGAGCATCAATAGTGAAACACGAAAGTGAATTAGGATAAAGTGTTTGCATGTTTTCTAGACTTACATGTATTTGATTTGTCATTTTTTTTTCCAACTAGGAGCTCAATATTTTTATCTTGAATTTCTACTGCATAGGAGGATATGAATTCATTTGCAACTGAACACCTTAATAGACTTTATTACTTATTTTCAAACTTATGTTTGCATAGCATAAAACGTTTGTATACATTTAAAGGGAACATTTCATAAAAGCCAATAATGTAACAGAATTGGTAAAGTGGTTCCCCTCTGCTTATTAAAATATTTTTTAAATAATTTACTAACATAGTGAAATGCATTTGTAGTCCTATATCAGTAATGAACTAAAACAATTACCCATGTTGAGAGCAACTATATTTTACTAAAAATAATTTGATTTTTATATTTAGTTGTCCAACGATTTTTTGCCCCTAATTTTCTTTTACTCTAAAAAGAAGTTGCTGAAAAAGATCACTATTATGCCAAGGTACATATTTAAACTTAAAAGCACTATTACTCAGCAGCATTAAAAAATGAGGGGATTACATTGTGGAGGATGAGCTCAATTTATGACACACAGTGTAAGATAATAGCATAAGTTTTCTGCATACAATTAATAGAGTTTCCTTTAAAAGTTCTTGAAGGTATATTTGTGCACCCATGTTCATAGCAACATTATCCATGATAGTCAAAAGGTGGAAACAACCTGAGTGTCCACTGATGGATGAATGGATAAACGTGGTATATATACATAGAATGGAATATCATTCAGCTTTACAAAGGAAGGGAATTCTGATACATGTTACAATATGGAGGAACCTTAAAGAATTATTCTAAATGACATAGGCCAGTCACAAAAGGACTAATACTGCATGATTCCACTTATATGGGATACCTAGGGTAGTCAAATTCACAGAAACAGAAAATACAATGGTGGTTGCCAAGGGCTGCAGGAATGGACACTTACTATCTAACTGGCACAGGGTGTTAAGGAGAAGAAGCAGATTATACCTCTGAGTGTGTGTTTGGAAAGAACAACAACAACAAAAGAGGTTGGAGAGTAACGTGGGTTAGTCAGTTAATAAAGGAGCGTAGCAGTCTGCAGGCAATACAGATTGGCAGGAAGTTTTTTAAGGGAGAAGCATTATGAGAGATTTACAGAAATCTCTCAAGAAAGTAAAGATTACATTAAAAAGATGAGGAAGAATAACTGGTGACAAGGAGGCTGGTTAAGTGGCAAACAGAATAAAAGTACAGGATGGATATGTTTGTAAAACCAGGGAAATATCTTATCTCTTGTGTAACTGCACAAACTATCCTTGCTATAAATAGGGACATCAGCTTTAAAGGGACTGGCACCCGCTCTGAGCATCCTTCATGGCCCATCAAGCTAGGTCATGCCTCATTTCACTGCACATCAGGAAAGCTCAATTCTACATGGCTAATGAAAAGAAATTCTGCTAAACGTACAGAAATAGGAGACCACCATGTTTGGAGGGTTATGGCCTTAGTATAATACTGAAGCAGACAAAATAACAGCCAGAATGTAAGTGGGGCCTACAGAGTTGAACAATTTAACCAATCTTAGTGCTTTAACCTTCTTAAAATTCCTGAAAGATACTAGTGGTTTAAGTGTTGAGTGATACATGAATTGCCCTTGGGCTACCTTCCATGATAAAAACTCCTTCACCTAGCATTCCTTACACCAATTCTATAACACCTTTACTTTTCAAGGAATAGCCATTTGGTATTTAACTGTGTTAATAAATGTGTTCCAAACAGAATTCACCTCCAGCAATAGTGATAGCAGGATGTAAGCCCCATTACTCACGCTTTCTCTGAAAATGTTTTCTTATCTCCATGAACCTTAAACACAGCTTTCCTACCCTTAATTTTTCCAGGTAATTTGATCAGCATGCATTTACCATTTCTAAATCATCTCTAAGGTAATAAAATACCTACCTTCTTACAAAGTCATCTTCCCACTATATCACCAAGCACTTTCACAAGCAACCATCCTCCACATGTTCCTTTTTGAACTCTGCAATGATTGCTATACATTTCTGTCATATTTTTCCCTAAAAATACAAGTTCCTCTGATGCTCTTTATGGAAGCCAATGCCCCATCACACACTGTTGGATATTATTATGGGCACTCTGTTATGATTTTGGTGGTGACCTTTTACTTCAATGAGCACATATATCACATTAAAAAAAAAATTCATCTCTTTTTCCCCCAATGGGAAAAAAAATATGTTTTTTTGGGAAAAAAACAAAAACAAAAAACAGTACACAGTGCATTTGACATTTAAAGAGCAAGTTCTACAAAGATGTATCAACTGCACTTTCTTCAAAACTTGGTCCTATGGTCTGTATCAGGGGTGTCTAAAACTGCAGCCCATGGGCCAACTGCGGCCCGCAATCCATTTTTAATTGGCCTGCAGCATATTCCAAAAATATATTTAGTTTACTTAAATAAACCAGGTGAGGCAATACGTACTTCACCTCGAGTGAGTGGCCCGGCTGTTTGTGTATTTTACCACATATGGCCCTTGGTAAAAAACGTTGAAAAAAGTTTGAATACTCCTGGTCTATATTAAATGCTTTAACACATGCAATCTCACTGGGGGCAATTTCACCCCCAATGAGGCAAAATGTTGTTTTTAGGGGTAAAAAAAAAAAACCTTACTCTTCAGGTATAAACACAGATAAAGAGTATAGTTGTGGTACATAGAACACATAAACAGATATACAGTACAGTTGTGGTATATAATTCAATGGGAAGAGGGAACGGTGATTAAGGAAAAACTATCTAGAAAAGACTCTCCTTAAAGGAGTGATAATGAAAAGAGGTTGAAAAACACTACTTTGACATGAAAATTATAAGAATTTAAATGTTAATACTGTAACTTTCAATATAGTTACTTATTAGGGGTCCCTGAAATCTCCAGACATCATTTTCTCTTATTCCCAAGTATCTGGTAATACTTCTTCTGGAGGCTCCTCGGGATTGAATCCTTCCCCCATCGTACCACCTATCACACTATGGTACAATTGCCCATTGGACTTTAACCCCTCAGTACATCGTTTACTTCAGGGGAACAGACTGTCTTCATTCATTTAACATTTATGGAGTACCTACTGTGAGAAAGGCACTGGGCTCAGCCCTTGGAAGTCAAGTGAAAAACAAGTCAAATAAAAACACTGGCCTCCCAACACTTAGATCCTACTTGTGAAAAAGATACATAAGAAAGAGGTAAACACCTACATGACACAATGTATAAACAGTGGCATTCAAGTTCTGATGAGGAAATAAACTGGGTGACAAGAAAGACAGTGCTCAAAAAGAAATCTCTGAGGAGGTGACAACTAGTTGGGATGTGGAAGATGAGACTGAGTCAGCCATGCCATGGTCAGAAGAGATGCTAAGCCTAACAGGGAGCAGGCCCGTGGAGGCAATGAAGGGAGATCACAGTGGCTTCAAGGCAATGAGGTGGGGAGGGTGGTATGGGGGACTGGCAGGAAATGATACTGGAAACTCAGGCCAATGAACGCACTTCATGTCCTGCCTTTTAAACCATGGTAAGGAGTTCTGATTTATCTTACAGCAGGGGAAAGCCACGATAGGTTTTTAAGCAGGATAGAAACAGGATCCAATTTAAGTGTTAAGAAATCACTCTGGCTGTTTCAGAGAGAGAAGATTAGGGAAAGCAACCGTGGAAGAAACAGACAAGTTGGATGGCTATCCTGGTACTCATACTCCAGGTGAGACAAGACGAGCCTGGCAGCAGAGGGGATGGAAAAATGAGGATGGGCACACATAACCTCAGTGAGGAGAGGGGAAGAGGAATGGAGGATGCTTTGGGCTTGAGCAACTGAATGAACGGCGGTGACATTTGTGGGGATGAGATTTTATCTTGGTTTTTACCCCTAAGTGCTTCGCCTGACACATAGCTAGCTTTCAACACACATTTCTTGAATAGGTGAAGCAGCAGGCCATGTTATCTTTACAATATCTAGAGATTATTTCCCTGTCTTAAAAATGAGGAAACTGAGGCTCCAAAAATAAGTAATGTGTATAAAATCACACAACGAGCGAGTCAGGGCCAGAGCCAGAATTTAAACCCAGGGCTGTAACACTCCACACTGCACTCCTAGCTGTGGCTGACCTTTTTTCCCCAGAAGAGCCAACCAATGCAGTGAGGTATTTATGGTAGAGCTGAGTTTCAGACAAAGGCTCTTGACTGTGTAGGTGAAGATAGTATCAGGAGCAAAGCATAAGTGCTCTGGGCTTCTCTACCAGACTCTGTGCTTCTCCAAAGCAGGGACTTATTTCTGTTTGGACCATCAGTAAAAGTTGACTGAATGAGGGAGTTGGAGGGCTGCTGAGAAAGAGGAAGGGATTAAGAACCACAAATTGGTACCGGGTTTTATATTACTTTTTGCTCCAAAAGACGCATTAGGGCTTATGTTCAGGGGATGTCATCCTGAAGAATCATGCTAGGGCTTATTTTCTGGTTAGGTCTTATTTTGGGGGAAACATGGTAGTTACAAAATAGTCATGGGGATATAAAGTACAGCATAGGGAATAATATTGCAATAACTATGTATGGTGTCAGGTGGGTACTAGACTTAGGGGGATCACTTTGTAAGGTATATAAATGTCTAACTACAATGCTGTACACCTGAAACTAATATAATATTGAATGTCAACTAGAATTTTTTTAAAAAGGAAAAAAAAATCCAATAATATAGATATGTATAAAATGGACTGAACAAGTGTAATGAAACTCTCTTCTACCATAAGTGAGAGAGTTAACTAGATGAATTCTTAATTTCTCACTGGATCTCAAGTCATATTTTAACTCAGTATACTACTACAGGCATGGTCTTCCTAATTCTTATTCTACAAGAGAATGGATAAAGGTGTCTCACTCTATTATATTTGGAAGTAGATTCTAAATGTAACTTTTAACTTCCCTTCTGATGCCATGACTCTGACACTGACCTATCACATAAACAGTTGTTCTTCTGGAAAACTCCTATTGTCTTTATACTAGGTATTTTCTGACAAGAAAATTCTGTTAAACTTGTTGTCTTTAAAATGTATCAGTAGAAATTAGGGTTTTATTTGAAATGCAGTAATTAACTATTTGGCAAAAAAATTTAAAATCTCCCTCCCCCCCAAATGTTAATGTAAATTCCTTACCAATCTATTAGGGAAATCATTTATAGCGCTTGTAGGCGTCTATCTCAAAGGCATGAAGTAAGAAATGAAATACTTTGAAATTTGGAAATTTGATTGGTTGAGGTGGTGAAGCTAAGGTTGAATTTTATGACAAGATGAAACCACACAATAAAGATGACTAAGACCAAAAGAAACACAAGGCAGACATTTTACTAGAGCAGTGGTTCTCTAACATTACTATACATTAAAATCCCTTCAGGGATTGGCTAAAGCACAGAGGGCTGGGCCTCACTTCCCTCCACCTCCCTCCCCCCCATTTTAAGTTCAGTAGATCTGGGGTGGGGCCTAAGCATTTACATTTTTAACATGTTCCCAGGTGATGCTAATGCCACTGGCTTTGGGGCTGCACTTTGAGGATCCCTGTCCCGGAAAAGGTATTAAGTTGAGAATAAACATCTGCTAAATCACGGTTTTGATTTGACCTAAAGAAAGCATTGCCAGGAAAGTACAATTCGGTATTATCGAGTCGTTTAAACAAAAAGCTCATGTGCACATTTTCTAATTTTTCAAAAAAAAAATAAAAAATCACACATTTTAAATGTGGTCTATGATAAAGGAGGAAAACAAGGAGGGCTTTTCTTTTGTTTTCTTGAGGTTACTTTCAGTTCACAGCACAGGATCTGACGGACTTTTCCCCAAAGTAAGAATTTCTGTAACACCAAAGTCTGATTCTCATTCAAGATGTGGAGAAAATAAATTTGTCTGGCAGGCTCTGATTGCTCTCTCAGCCCTCTCACCCAAGCTTGATGTCAGGGACGAACGTGACATCATTCATCTGCACTAAGTAATTTATAAATTGGGAAGGCTTCACTCATTAAGGAATAATTATACTCAGCAAAAACAGCCAGCGTGCTGCAGAGCACCCTTTTAGTGAACAGTGAAAAAAAATTAGTCAAGTGGACTTGCACGTGGCTTGCCATGGCTTGCATGTTCCCAATTGCAATTCTTTGTTGTTCCCCAATAAAGCCATTTTATTGGCTGACATTTTGTTAAAGGTCAACAATGTTTCCCTACCAGACAGAACTACGACAGGGGAGAAAACATGACAGCAGGAAATTTGGGGGCAAAGATTCCTTACTTGGGCAAAGCCCCTCCTCTGTGGGAGAAGGGTAATTAAGAAAATGGTCAAACATTTTCTGTAGGGGAAAAAGGTAGTTGAGTGGAAGGCCACACTTCTAATGCCATTTCATTTCTTAATATATGCCAAAGCAAGACAATGTCATATTGAACAAATTCTGTTATGCTACCGTTTAAAACAGAGCTAAATCAATATGACGAAAACACTCTGCCCATGACTGCAATGTCTGTGAACAAACTTTGAGACAAAGCTGGGGACAGATGGGAGTTTTTGGGTTCTATCTATCAGCTCCTGCAATGCTAGACCCGCTAGCATAATTATAAACCTTGTCTCAGAATTGAAAGTGGAAGTTTGTAAGATGAAACTGCCCAGATGGTGGCTGCGTTGTTGCTGAGGACTCCATTAAGCAGACAGCTTTTCTCACATCAAGTGCGCTGAGAAGAAAGTGAAATGGAAGGACCGTGGAAGAAATGCTCAAAGGTTTCCAAGACCTACTCATCCTTCAAATTCCTGCGCTACATGGATTTCCAGGATCCATATGATCTCCTCACTTGAATAGATATTTATCACATTTATGGTTAAGATTGGAAACTTGGACACTGATTCCCTGATGATGTGCTACAGTCGCTGCTGAAATATGTTCCAAGTAATATGTTGACATAGCTACAGTGATTCTTTTTGCCTTTATAAAAAAGGTAAACTAGGGCATGTGAGGATCATTCTTGCATTATTTTGCTCCCTCCCCCTTATGCTGAAATGTTTCCTTAAGAGGAAGGAAGAAGGAGGACCCAGTTCTTGGGGTTCCCTCACCACCCACATTCTGCCTTTAGCCACGACCCCCCATGAGCTACCTCAGTGTATTACTCACCACATTTTTTATTTATTCTTTTTCAGTAATTACTGAAAACACTGGTTTTTAGGGGATGAGATAAAACACATCAAAAATATCTAGCAGGGAAATAAAAAAAAACTGCTTTGGTTAAAAGATGCCCTTAGTCCTGTGGGATGTGTTTGGGAACATGGGGTGGTGGGGAGGCCTTCCTCCATTCAAACCTCGTGACTCAGTAACCATGTCCTTCCACTTTTTAAAAGACAGATATGAAGAGAAATGCAGCACATAGGGATTTTACATACCGTTCACTCCTTAAGATTGTTGGAATTGCGTGTTAATGGTATAGTTTGGGGCTCTACTGACTTCTTCATTTGAGAGTTATATAGACCCAAGGAATAGACAGAGAAAATACAAATTTTACCTTGAAGAGAATTGGTGCCATTGAGCCTGAGGAAATGCTCTCTTGTCTTACACTGCCCGCCCTGCACCTTCCATTCTGGTGACAGTGGCAGCTTCGTAGGCTCAGGGTCTGCACTCTGAATCATTCTGTCCCCTCCTGCTTCTTGTTTCAAACCTTGGCACTGAAGCATGACACTGCCCAGGTTCCCTTTCTCTGCTGTAACTGGCTCATGTCCTCGATCACGTCTAGGTGACAGCAGCTCTGGAACAACCTCATCAGATGGAGTACAGCCCCTGGAATGTACCCCAAAGCAGGCCCCTGAGCTGGCACTGTTCTCATCAGGGCCTGGCTCCTGGAAAAGGGACCCGACGAAAGGATGATGGAAAGTCAAACGTGCCAAATACGTGCAGTGAGCTATCTAGCTCCCCATAGACTAGATACAATTCCTGGCCTCCTCATTTACTAACTGTGTGAACCTGGCAAATTACCTAACTGCTCATTACTTCATTTCTGTAACTGCAAAATAGATCCCTACTTCATCCTTGTGAGGATGGAAGGCGTTTGTTCACAAGTGCTTGCTCTTCTCATCAGACCACCTTCTGACTCTGCTGTAGCCGAAACACTAATGTGGCCCGATCATACTGACGGCCTCAGGATTTTCTGCAACGGGGGGATTATATTCTCCTACTCTTTTTAACTTAAGAAGTTTGGTAAAGTCTTTGCCACCCTTCATACTATTTCCAGACCACAGGACTCCCTCCTCCCTCCCAACCAATCGTGGGCCATCTAAGGCCCATTCCTTCCACTTAAGCCCAGTGTAGGGGACCAGAATATGTCACTCCTAAACATGCCACACTGGCAAAAGGATTCTCTTGAGCTGGAGGCAAATGAGAATCAACAGATGCAGAAAGATGCCTTCCCAGAGTTTCCCTTAAGTGACCAGAAGTAGAAACTTTTGAAAACTAGGAACTGCTATAAGTCTCCTCTCCCAGGGAAGTTTTATGGGCATGAAGATGACAGAAAGATGGCACCAAAAGGGACCTGTACAAACAAGTATTACACCATTAGTGTCCCCCATATGTTTACCTTCCCACAGTCTGCCACTCTAGAAGCTCAAAATCCTTTCAAAATCCTTTTCGTCTTGTCACTTCTCTGAAAAGTTATTGTTCTTGTGTTAAGATGCTATATATATGAGCCCAAGTTCTAAGCATCCCATGGAGTCACCCTTCACTGATGTTTTTTCTACATAAACTCTTTTTCTCTCCTTCGTCTGCCTGTCAATCTAATTTACAGGGCTGCAGCCAGAGAACCTAGAAGAGTCAAAGGAAAAATCATTTATTTCTCCCCTACACCACCTTCCTTGATGGTTTCAGCATTGGGCTCACAGCGTTTTCCTCTATCCTATCCATCTTCATTGTCATAACTTCAATATCCACTGTGACAACTTTCTGGACTGTAGCACATAATTCTTCAATTCCAGAAGCTGTCATCTCTAGTCTATCCCTACTTCAAAACTGCATATGTCTTTATCTACTATTTCTTCTTTCACTTCTGGTCACTTTCTGACAAAGATGCATCTTTTCTCTCTCCCAAGGCTCACCTTCACCTGCAATCTGGATTCCCCAGTCTCCCACCTCCAGAGCAGAGTTCCCCAAATTGTGGTCCCCATGTCAACAGCCTCAGCACCTCCTGGGAACTTGCTGGGAAGGCTAAGTCTTGGGCCCCCAGATCTACTGAACCAGAAACTCTGGAGTGGGGCTGAGCAGTCTGTGCTTGAACAAGTTCCCTAGGGATTCTAAAGCAGGATTACTGTTTCAGGGAATTTAGTAGTTATGCAAGTATGTCCCCACCCCTCCCCACCCCCCATTACTCCTTCTTTTCTTCTACTTAATCATGTTCTGGTCTCCCATATCCTTAAAAAAGAAAAATCTGAATCCTGCTCCTCTTAGAAACATTCATTAAATGTTTATTTCATTGATAACATTCTCTAAATGACCTACTTTCTGTTCACATTTTCTCTTAAAGACACTCGAAGTCTCCTTAAATAGGGCTTCCATCTCCATCACATTCTATTAAAGCTATTCTTTCTAAGGCCAGCAAGTTATCTCCCAAACCTTATAGCTCTCATCCTCCCTCAATCTCTCTGCAACATTTGACAATGCTGAACACTTCCTTAGTCTTAAAAGTCCTATCCTAACTTCCTAAAAGAGCAAGATTCCAATTCTCTTTCTCTCTGACCATTCTTTCTCAGCCTCCTTTGACAGTTCTCTGTTTTATCTCACACAGGTATTTTTCCAACGCTCTTTCTTCCCTATTAGTCTCATCTTTACCACCTAGTCTAGACATTAATTCCAAATTCAACCTTCTATCCTAACCTCTCATCTTAGCCATAGTTTCACAAAACGAGCAATCATCTAGATGCTTCCAACTTGCGTGGTTCATGGTACCTCAAATTTAATACATACTAATGTCAACTTATCATTTTTGGTCCAAACCAAATTCTAATTTTCATTTCCCAGTTTTTATTAATTACATCATCATTCTCCCAATGTAGTATAGCATGTCCCAAAATAATGTCCCAGGAAACGCTACAGTCTAGAAACTGAAAAAAAAAAAAAAAAAAAAAAAGATGTTTCTATGAACAAATAAATGTGGGAAATGGGACAATGCCATCATCTTCTTGGAGATTCACAGTGCTTATTAGCGTATTAGAGGCCTTGAGAAATCCTGCACAGGAAAAACAATGCATGCAAGTGCAAATTAACTTGAACAAGGTCTTAATATTTTTGGAAATATTAAACAACACCACTCAGAACATCTACCAATACACATAAGAAGTGCTACCTTTATCATCATCTCGTCTCTGCCTCTTACGTCTGATTATTTGCCCAGCCTGGTTGACTTTCCCTTGCAGAGATCTTCTTTCCAGTTTTATAGTCACCTCCCACTTCAGGCCCCTCCTACTTGTTGTCTGGAGTATTGCAACTCATCTCACTTTCATTCTCTTGAACTTTTAATTCAGCCTGATTAGTATGAGGTCAGATTACTTAAAGTACAGGTCAGATCATTTCAGTCCTTGGTTTACAATCTTCACTAGACTTAAAGAATAAATGTCACCATACAGAAAAGTAACATTCAAGAGCCTTTCTAACCCAGATGAACCCTTGCTTGCCATCCCTTTCCTTCCATCCCTCTGTTCCCTATATTTCATCTAAAGTGGACCCTCACCTTTCCTCACACCCATGCTCTGGCTCACCCTATCCTCTGGCTTCATCGTGAGAAGCCCTCCAGCAACATCACGGTTTCCAGTGCTTACTGTTCTCCACATTTCAGCTATGATCCCACCACTTCTGGGAGCTTCCTGATACCCCAGTCATAAATTGTCACTGCTCCTTTTGAAATCCCATAGCTGTGTTCACTGCACTTGTAAACTCTTGTCTTCTGTCTTGAGAATGAGGCACCGCGAGGACATAAAGTGTGTTTCATACATATGTATCTCCCCAGCTGGACCTATTGCAGTGTCTTGCTCAGAGAACTCTAGAAATAACCTGCATAATAAATAAGGATCAAATTACATTGACCTGCACAAGGAAGAAGAAACAAATGCTCTTAAATGCAGAACCAGTGGCACTGGGAACGCCTTTCCCAGAATGTGGCCAGTACATGTGTGATGGAAAAGAAAATCCCCCATGTTCTTCCTTCAAGTTCAAGCCTCTTTGAAATACTAAGTGCTGTAATTTTGCTCTGTTGGTAGCTATAAACACCATAGTTCAAGATAAACTATCATACATAGTAATTTGCACCAGTTCCCAGGGTGCCAGCTGCTAGGCAATGTCCTCTCCTGTTCCTGAGAGGAATCAGATGGGTTCAACTTCCCAATAAAATTTAATACCGAACTGAAAAATAACAGAATCATGTCCACATTAGTGACGATCAAAATTACCATGGGCAGAAGAAGCAAAACACATAAATGATTCCTACTGCCACTCTCACCACAGCAGACACTCCCGATAAGGAAAAAACGGAGAGGAATCCAATCTGTTACATAACAACTGAGGCACAAGCACTTGGGTAAAAACAAAAGCAAAACCTTGGGATTACTAGTTCAACAAGAGATTACAAATCTTTCCAAAACAAAGGGTACAACCATTGATAACCACTAAAACTGTTAGACAAAAGTCCAAAAATTCTGTTCTTTTGTATTTCTTATGATATCATCGTTTACTCTTTGCCTCCTCAATTTACAATTACAAATGTCATGACCTTCAGCCAGTATGTTTGTCACTTTCTCCTCTAATCACTCACACACACACACACACACACACACACACACACCGGGGGTGCCAAGAAAATTCATACACATGACTTGATTCATCCTTTGTTATTGGTGTACTTGTATATTGAGTATTACAATTTTAGTACAGTTTTTTTTTCCTTTTTTATATTGTGTATACATTTTTTGGCACGCTCTGTGTGTGTGTGTGTGTGTGTGTGTGTGTGACGTGATGAAATGTAATGAGAAAAGGAAGCCAACATTTGTCAGGAAAGAAGGACGCTAACACTTACTGAATTCTCACAACCATTGTTAAGTGGTTATTATTTTATAGATTCCAGAAATCCACACTGGCACAGCAGAGTGAGTAAATGCACTAACTCTGGGACAAAACACATGGGTTCATATCCTGCTTACTTATTTACTGGCTGTGTGACCTTGAGCAAGTTACTTAATAGTTCCCCCTCTACAAAATTAGAATACTAATTGTATCTATATCCTGGAGTTATTACAAGTATAAATCAAGGTAACATCTCTAAAGTATTAAGAACACTGAAAATTTTAAGTTTTTTGTATAAAGATTTGTTACAAAAACAGCAAATACATTTGATTCAGTACCGTGCTTGAGAACACAGAGATAAATGAGTGGTGAAGTCCAGATTTTAACCCAGGTCTTTCTGACTCTTTTCACTTCATTGTCCTCAGTGGAAAGGACAGTTTATAAGTAAACTGAGGGAAAATATATGAGACTGTAGTTAGCATCCTTTAACTGAGAAGATAATGTGTTATAAATTAAATTGTCTCTCAAAATTCATATCTTGAATTCCTTACCCCCAGTACCTCAGAATGTGACCTTATTTGGAGATAGAATCTTTACAGAGAGAATCAAGTGAAAATGAGATCATTAGAGTGAGCTCTGATCCAATATGACAGGTGTCCTCATATAAGGGGGGGGGATGGACGTAAACATAGACACACACATAGACAGAAGATGATGTGAAGAGATACAGGGAGATGATGACCACCTACAAGCCAAAGAGAGAGGCCTGGAACAGACCTCAGCGCCCTCAGAAGGAGCCACCAGTTTGGGATACTTTGCTTGGCAGCCTTAGCAAACTAACACAATGGCCCTCACCAGAACCTTTGAGCCTGTTCTCAGAGGTGACTGACTATGTAAGGCTGTGCTTTTTCAACACAGCTTGTGGTCACAGGTTTTATTGGCTTGCTTGGGCAGCCATAACAAAGTACCACACGTAAGTGGCTTAAACAACAGAAATTTGTTTTCTCACATTTCTGGAGGCTGGACAACCAAGATCAAGGTGTTGCAAGCTTTCGTGCTCTGAGGTCTCTCTCCTTGGCTTACAGATGGCCGCCTTCTCGCTGTGTCCTCACATGGTCACCCCTCTGCCTGAGTGTCTGTGTCCTAATCTCTTCTTCTTATAAGAACACCATTCTTATGAATGGTGTCCATAAGGCCCACCCTAATGACCTCATTTTCATTTAATTATTTCTTTACAGGCCCTATCTCCAAATACTGCCACATTCTGAGGTCCATGTTGAGGTTAGGGCTTCCACATATGAATTTTAAGGAAATGCAATTCAGCCTGTAACACGGGCTATGGGGGTCTGAAGGCTCTAAGAGATACATGAGTCATCCCCCAGCTCTGTGCATTTTACTGAAGGATTTGTGAGCAAAATGTTAAGTCATTTAACTTCTAAGTGATCTAAACATATTTTTCTCTTAAATCATATTTTGGAGGAAAGGTAAAATTTACACGGGTTTTTTTTAAAAAAAATAAAAATATATTTCACAAGAGCGCTCTTTCCGCGGGCCCACTCCGTCTGTGGGCCCAGGCCCTGCACAAGGTTTGAGGAGCCACAAAGTAAGAGAATGGGATCACCAAGGTCACTCAGTAATGAAGAGGGACCGTGCTCCAGGATCTGGGCTGAGAAAGTGCATACACAAGCTGAATCATCTCGTTAGCTTCCTGCCCCTAGATGGGGACCAGAAGTTGCTCTTCTAATGTTATATTGAATCGTCCCAGAAGGATAAAGATAATCTTTGTTCTTGTGAGAACTGTTTGCTCAAATTAGGTGATGCCCTTCCAGGTACCCAAAGAGCTGGGTTTCTCCTTCTCTTTTAGCTGTTCAGGAAACAGAGCAAAACAACAAACCACAGCAGAAACCCAGCAGAGAAGCCCAAGGTGCTAGGAAAGCGCCTCACAAGGCCCCCGTACTTCTCAGAATCCTCAGCTGGTCACCTAGTCAACTTGGCAGTGAGCCTCGGGGTCTGCTGACTGCCCCTGTCACTGTACCTCTCTCCCAGAAATGGCTTTTTCCTTCTGTTAGAACCCTGGGGTGTGTGCTAACTTGTCAGTGATTGCACAGGCTCATTGATTCACTCTAAATTTAGCACCTGTTATGACTCAGGCACTCTGCTGAGGACACAAACATAAACAAAACCAATTTCATTAGAGACTTCACCATCAGGTTAAATGAATGCTAAAGTCAAAAAATAAAAATGGGTAGAAAAATAATTAAGATTTGTTTAGCTGCTTGACTGGTTTTTCTGCTTCCAAACTTGCTCCAATCCCACAGCCTTTCTCTCACAAAACACCCAGTGATTTTCTTTTTCCTTTCCCTTCCCTTCCCTTCCCTTCCCTTCCCTTCCCTTCCCTTCCCTTCCCTTCCCTTCCCTTCCCTTCCCTTTTATTCCCCTCTTCTCTTCTCTTTCTTTCTTTTCTTTCTTTTTCCTTTCTTTCCTCCCTCATTTCCTCCCCCCTCCCTTCCTTCCCCCTCTCCTTTTTTCTGAGTGTTCTTAAAATTTAAGGTTTAAATCAAATTATGTCACCCTCTTGCTTGACACCTTCCATTGGATCCCTCAGTACCCACAAGAAAGCCCAAAGACTTCCCCACAGCCCGCCTCCCTTTCCCTGGCCTCAGACACACTGGTCTCCAGACTGCTCCTAGGATGTGCTTCAGAACCTTTGCACTTGTTCCCACTTCCTGGAATACTCTATCCTCCAAATATCCACAAGCACACTCTCTCACTCCATTCAGGTTTCTACTCAAACGTCACCTCCTCAGATAGGCCATTTCTGATCAGTCCTCAACTCCCCATCTACCTGCCCTCCTAATTTTATTGTTTAAGCAATCTATCACCACATCGCATTATATATGTGTATGCCTGTGTGTGGTCTGCTTTCCCCAACTGGATCATAATCCTCCTGAGGGCAGGGGCTTCGTTTAGCTTACTGTTACTTCTGGTGGCTGGGACAAAGGGTTGGCACACAATAGGCTAAATGAATGAGCGAGTGAGTGAGTGAATGAATGAACGTGGATTAAAGCTAAATATTAGATGCAACCTTGCATCCTTGGGAAGAAGCTGATCGAAGTTGAATGGCTGAATAAGCTGATTTATACCTGTAAAAACAACAAAACCACAAGGATCCTAATTCATGGTGGGATAATCTATAGATAATATTTAGAACATGATTTTGAAGGTAGTAGTGGGAGGTATGTATGGGGGAGGTATGTTCCCTGAGGAAAGCAATTCAGAATAACTGGAGTAGGGGTCAGGTATAAAAATATACCTTTAAGGTGATCAGAATATGTCACTCCAAAATATGTCACTGTGGCACATGGTTTATTTTGAGCTGAAGGCAATTCAGAATCAACAAATGCAGAAAGAATTCTCTGCTCTCCCCTTAGTCATCCAAGACCAGGGCAAAAATTTCCCTTCTGAAGGCATCTTCCTTTCCTCAACTAGGAACAGGAGACTGACACTTATCACCAGAGACAGAGTCAGCACGAAGATAAGTCTGCACTAACAAACCTTACTAAAATAACCTTCAAATTCCATTAGTTTCCACTATATATTTCCCATTAGCTTCCCTATAATTTGTCATCTATTGAAATCCAAACGCCCTTTCCTTTCTGAAAAATGGTTAATGAGCCCTTGAGTCTAACCACTTCTTTGAATTTCACTTTTTTTCTATAAACTCTCATGCACATAAAAATTAGTAAAATTGTATGCCTTTTCTCCTGTTAATCTGTCTTTTGTCAGTTTAATTTGCATGTCCCCATGAATGTACCCAAGAGGATAGAGGAAAAGTATTTCCTCACCAACAGCCTTCATTTCACTACCCATCCATGTGCCTTCCTAGTCCATTCTATTTAATGCTTGGTCATATCACAACCAAATTATTTAATTCGATGTGTACTCTACTTTGTAAGAACTATATTTATAACACATTCAGACAGAAGGACTTAGTAAAGGGACATAAAAAAATGTCATATGAGGAGCTGGGGATTTTTCACCTGGAAAAGAACAAGTCTAAAGGAAGAGCAGGTGATCCAATATTCCACAAGTCCCAGAGGGGAATAAAACCCGGATCAAAGAGTTGAGATGTTAAAGCAAGGCGACTTCATTATATACACTCGTAAAGACAGAGCTATTGGCAGAGGACACCGGCTGCCAGCCAAGAGGAGGAGAGATGGCCTTTATGAGAGATGTGGTGGAGAACAGATGGATAACCAGCCTGGATCGCTATCAGTGATATGCAGTGTCAACACAAACAGTGCACAGGTGGGCTGGGACAGCAGGGTCTCAGTTACAACTCACGAACTGTGGAAACTTGACTGCCAACTGATGAATCTGGCCATCAGGTCACTCATCATTAAAGCAAGGTGGATTAAATCAGTGGCTGGCAAACCCAGTTCTTCAGAGGTTCACACACAATGGCTCAGGGATGCTTTAGTGGTGATTAAAGAGGGGAACGCAACTAGACCAGGCTGCACGACCCCTTCCTGCCTCTACCAGTAAAATCCTGTTATCTGGTTCACCAACTGAGCTTTGAAATAGATTTCATTTGGAAGAAGGAAAAAAAAAAAGTGCTCTCCTATTAAGAAGAGTTTAAAAACAACCAGAGTAGGTCCATGTCCCTTTCACTTCTAAAATTCTATTCTTTGATTCATTAACAGGCTAACAATTTTAAAAGAATACAGAACTGAAATACTTAAATTTTGAAAATAAAACTTAAAATAAATAGGCACTCACTAGTATTAATGCAACTGTACTGGTGGAAAAATCAGTTTTAATACATTTCCATTTTATTTTTACGTTACTTTGTCTTGATTACACACTTTTTAAACATGTAGTAATAAACAAATAATTTTCTATGACTTGGGAGTTTTGAGGCAACTCCTAAATATGCCCGTGATATTGCAATTTATAATAAGAAATAAGAATAAGAAATATAATAAGAAATATGTATTTGGTTGTTATCCCCACTCCAGGCACAGATCTCCCAAAACCTTGGAATTTCCTAAGTATTGGTAGCAATGAAGGTATTTTGTTCTGTTAGTGAGGTGACTTTTGGAAAGCCTCTAGATAACCAGAGAGTGAGTGGTTGGTTGTCAGGGGAACCAACCAAGGGATTAGAGGGTTGGAACTTTCAGTCCCATCCCTCCTGCCTCAGGGGACGGGTGGGTGCTGGAGGTTGAATCAATCACCAAGACCAATGATTTAATCAGTCAAATCTACAAAACGAAACCTCCTTAAAAACTCAAAGGAAAGGGTTTGGAGACCTTCTGGGTTGGCGAAGAACACGTAGAGAGTCTGGGAGAATGGTGAGCCCAGAGAGTATGCAAGCTCTGTGCTTTTCCCCCATACCGTGCCCTCGGCATCTCTTCCTGACTGTTCCTGAGTTATATTCTTTATAACAATCCAGTAATCTAGTAAATAAACTGTTTCTGAGTTCTGTAAGCCACTCTAACAAATGAATGAAACCCAAAGAAGGGGTCATGGGAACCTCCTACCTGTATCTGGTAGGACAGAAGCACAGGTGACAACCTGGACTTGTAAGTGGCATCTGGCTTGGAGGAGGTGTGCACTATTGTGGGATTGTAACCTATAATCTGTGGTATCTTAAGCTATCTCCAGGTACATAATGTCAGAATAGAGTGAAGTGCTTGGTGGTGTTGAAAAAAGAAAAAAGAAAAAAACACACACATGCTGGAATGCCCAAAGTGAAGGAGATTCCAAATGTAAGGTAATCCTACATTTTACAAACGACACATTTAAACTTTGTCGGGGCCAACCCTTAGGATCAGAGAAGACAGCCCAATGCCGTGGCAGAAACTCTAGATGCTCACCAGCCCGCTTTCTTCCTTAGACTACGGACAACTACCTTTCCAGCCTTCCTAGCAGTTCGGTTGGGCCCAGGTAACTGAGTCTGGGCCAGTGGAATGTGACGCCTGTCATTTCCCAGCCTGCCATTTAAATGCCTCATGGGGTCTGCCACGTTCTTCCTCTTCTGTAGCAGGTCTGGGGCTATGTGTTAAAAATATTTCTCAGTAGAGCGAAATAAAGTCTGCATACCTACCCCGCTGCTTGAAGGAGATCAACTCAGTGGGTGCTGGATTGTGACATACCTGAGAAATAAATCTTTACTGTGTTAGACCAGAGAGAGGTCTAGGATTGTTTGTTATAGCAGATAGTATTACTTGTCCCCATAAGAACGTCTACTGAAAATTTAGTAACACTACTTAAATATCACATTATGTAAATGTATACTAATTTAGAAATATCCTTCTTTCCAAACCTTTTTTCATATTTCATAAAACAACTTGCTGTGAACTTCTCACCTGTCTCACGGATATCAATAGAGACATAGAAACATCTCACTTCCTCTCCAGAGGAAATTGCCACCCAGTTTGCTGGAAAAAACACTTCTTTGAATTCTTGAGTTCACTATTGCATCTAGTATTTACAACTGTGAAGTCAGATACCCAGAAATGAATGTTAAGTCTCTATTCAAATTTTTAAGTCAAATTTGTCAGGTGAATTATATAAACACCCCCAAATACGACCTCAAGTAAGACTGACTGAGATCACTCAGGCCCGTGTGCTTCCTGCACCAGAAAAGATTCTGTGAGGTTCAAATACAAAGTGACTCTCTCTTTTTTCTGAGGAATAACTTTTGTTCACCATGAATAAATTATTCCTGAAAGTTCCAATTTATACTTTCCGGCGAAAATTGCTGGTTTAGCAAAATATACTTGAAATGCCTTCTAAGATTTTATTCAAATTTGAAATTAAACAGATACTTCTAAACTTTCCCACCGAAGAGGGAGAAATTCTTTTTATTGGCAGACTAACCAATAGTGGATATAATATTTAAATTAATTCACCATTTGTGTTTTATTCTCCTTTTATTGTACCTAGCTTAAGAATTTTCAAGGTAATATACACTGAACTTAACTCACTTTTTAAAACAGTTTTCACAGAAGGTATAATATTCATTTTTATTCTGACTTTCTCTTTTTATTCAAAGGTATTGATGAAGATAAGCCTCATATGTGCTTATGTGGTAATCTTGGGTAAATTTATATCTCAGAACATTTTTTGCATATTCTCTTTCTAAGTGCACATGGAAAAAATAAACACGATTTATTTTTGTTCAGTTGTATAAGCTCATTTGATTTTGGCATCTACATGGAATGAGAACCCAGTAACATTTTGCACGTATAAAAATCTCTGATTATTTTTTCAGGTGCTTTTATGTTTTTAAAAAAATACCAAATATGATTTGCAAGCAATAGTTTTTTTGATTGTAAAGCCATATATGTCAAGGAGAATTAATCTACACATGTATATGGTTTAAGCAGAACTTTCAAGGGCTATTTTTACCTACAGTCTTTTTCTAATTTTTGAGAGTAGGAGGAGGTATGTGGAAATGATTAATAGAAAGGAAATAGCATTGTTTTGATTGGGTGATTAGTCTTGTTTATTGTTGGTCTCTGCTTTGTTCCCATGAATAAATTATTCCAGAAAGTTCAAATTTATACTTTCCTGCCAATACTGCTGGTTCAGCAAAATATATTTGAAATGCCTTCTAAGATTTTATTCAAATTTGAAATTAAACAGACCCTTCTAAACTTTTCCACCAACGAGAGGGAAACTCTTTATTGGCAGATTAATCATTAGTGGGTATAATATTTAAATTAATTCACTATTTGTGTTTTATTCTTCTTTTATTACACCTAGCTTAGGAATTTTTGAGGTAATACATACTGAACTTGACTGACGTTTAAAAATATTCTTCATAGAAGACATAATATTCATTTTTAATCTGACGTTCTCTTTTTATTAAAAATTGTCTCAAAACACTCTGTAGATTTTTATAATGCTTAAAAACTTATCCTACACTCAAGGCCTGATCTACATGACAACTGCTTATGTCCTGGGCTCACTGATGCTATGGATTCTCCAAACAGAATCAGAATTTGCCAGGCTCTAAGTATATCTCAACAATGTTGATGTTGTTATGATGATATATGTACACTCAAAAAAAAAAAAAGTTCCAGATAGATACATTATTGAAAGTTTTGGGGGAAAGTAGTCAAAGATCTATTTGGTGGTTATTTCATAACTTCCTTTCTGTCAAAGTCTGAGGCGAAGGGGTGATAATTGAGAAGGGCTTGGGGACTCTCCCCGCGTAGAAATTTTACCTTTCACATAGATGCTATATCGTCAAATCAGGTGGATTTTCATGGTTTTATAATGAAATATTGTGTTGGGTTATCTGTTGCCAACTCAGCACTCTCCATTACCATCACCACCCCATACTCTTCCATGTAGCAAAAGGCATGGACGCCTGGTAATTATATTTACAAAATTTCTGCCAACAGGGAACCCTGTTGGGTCCCCGCAAAGAGAGTGTTTTGAGAACTTGTGTGAGTCATAGACGGCAGGAGAGAAGCCATATTATTGTTTGACACCAGCAGAAAGTAGATGTATGCGCTCCAGCAGACAAGTGGTGTTCCAGTTCCATTGGGCCAACCAATAGTTTCAAAGTGTGGTTCAGGAAGAAGTCCCCGAAACCCTTTTAGGGAGCACACCAGGTCAAAACTATTTTAACAACAACATTCACATGTCATTTGTCTTTTAATACGTTCATTTTCTCATATTTGTGCGGTGGAATTTTCCAGGAGCTGCGTGACCTGTGAGGACTTCATAGCGCTGATGGCTAAGGGATTGAGTGCTTGTGTTTTCTTGTGTTTTAAATGTTTCTGTTTTAATTTCCAATGTAATAAATATCAATAGATGTAACCCATGTAAGCAAAAGCTCTTTGTGGTGTTCAATAATTTCTAAGAAGGTAAAGCATTCATGAGACCAAAAAGTTTGAGAAATGCTTTTCTAATTTATATCCTAAGAATCACGTACCCAGTGCTTGAGGCAGCTGCAATGATCAGTGGTGACTTTGTGCGATTCCAGCAATTTCTTCACTCCCCCAAAGCTGCTGGCAAACCCGAGAACTAGTAGCTTTTTCTGATTTTATTTCTTCAGTCCCTTTAGGATTTGTAAGCTGCTAATTCCCTGTATTAAATGCCTTCCTCCATGAAATATGTAATGTGGCTTTTGTTTTCTTGACCAAACCAGGGTCGAGTTCAACTGATGCTCAATACAGGATACTGCAAATTTGTTTTTAATAAATCTTTAAAATCATACCATGTGGGGAAAACTCTTCCCTACCCCACCCCTACCTTACTATAAATTAGAAGAAATTACCCTCAAACCATTTTCTCTCCAAGTTGATGGCCCAAACTCAGTGTTATTTTAAAACAGTTATTCTATCTCTATATAACAAGCATGTGCTTTCCAGAGAAAGCTCAAAATTAACTGATAAAGCTTTACAGGCAACTTTACAACAGTTCTTGTTGAAGGCTATGAATACTATAACACGGTTTGTTGTAACACAATAGTTGTATTTCAAGAAGTTCCATTGTATTGACAAAAAAAATATGATTAAAGACAATATAATTGATTGTGGAAAAAGCATTTAAGGCTAGGAAGTGTTAAATTTGCCATCCCTGTAGGTATTTATATATTCCTAAAATTTTAACCATAAATAACACTCACAAACTCTTCATCTAATTACACCTATCATTTGCACGACAAAGGGCTTTACTTTGCTTCTCAGGACCAGCCAGCATCAGCACAGACAGATTCCTACACACTGTTACCGCTCTACGACCAGCTGTCTCAGAAACCGGTTCAGAGCTGCTGAGTTGCAGAAAGAACAGCCATTTTTCTTATGGCCTCGGTCTTGATCCCCACAATACTGCAACCAAGGAGGGTCTGTCTGCTAAGAGGACCTTGATGCTTCATCCATCACCTGGTTTCCATGAAAACTGAGCTATGAGAATCGTTGGAATATAAAATCGCCTAACTTTACAAAAGAGAAATTGGTTATTTCAGTCTTTGATCCAGTTACATGAAACTGCCTGCTGTTCCTAAAGCAAATCTTGCTCTCTTCTGCTCTGGGGAGCACACTGGTCCCCTCGCATGAAATATCCCATCTTAATCACCTTTCCATCTATCTGCAACACTTCCTAGTACCTAACTCTACAAAGAAGTTCAAGTCTAAGTGTCAACAGGACAAGTCTTTGTTCAAGTTGCTCCCAGTATACACGTGTGGGGAGAGACACACCTAACTTGATATGGTATCATAAGGGAGGTAAGAAGCATGGACATGATGTGTGGGGGTGGGAGGTGACAAGTAAAGACAGAGGGAGGGCTGGTGGGGCACAGCAACGGACCAGGCCAGGCCGTAAAGCAGGGCTACTGAGTGGTAGGGAATATCTGAATGGAATCCTAAACCTTTGGGCAGGAAAATGTCCTGCTGCTGGGAACATTTAATAGTTCATTCATTTTTCTAGGACGTGAGAAAGATGGCAGGAGGTTTCTGTCTAATCCAGGGACAAAGGACAATTAGGCAACATACAACCTTCGTGTTCTGCAACCTGTAGGCAGGATCCTTCCCTATAGCTAGTCAGCTCCTGGTCATCCAAATCAAACAGGTAATCGAGGCAAGAATAAATGGGAGTACATATGTGGATCGTATTTTATGGGAGTTAAAACAAAATAAAGCAACTCAGAAGCTCACAGACTAGTAAACCAACACAGGCCACAGCCAGGCCAAACCACAGAAAGATTAGCTCCCCACTGTCTGCCAAACTTGAAAGGATCTTTCAGTTTTGTTTGCTTTCTCACAGGCCATTGAACAATCCAAAAAACAAAACAAAACAAAACATTGAAATCGCTGGGCACTGACAACTGTTTAAACTAGAACACCCTTCACAGCTCTATAGCACAGGAAAGTATTTCAAGTATTATGTATTTGCCCAACCCCTGCTTCTACACTAGACTAAACACTATAGCTAAAATGAGAACTCCAAGAAGAATGCATGTGGTAACCTCAAGTATCTGACAACAAAGGAGAATGCAGTGTTTTGAGAACTGTCCCACAGTTCTTTAGACATCAGCTATTCTAATTGGAGGAAGGCTGGGATTCTTAAAGATTCTTGTACTTTGTAAACTTTTATGGTATATGGATTTGTTTCAGGAGTCTGTGAAGACCCTGGAAATAATAGCCAAGCTATGTGGATGTAAGGTATTTCCCTGGAGAAGGCTCACAGATTTCATCATATATTCAAAGGCATTCATGACCCACTAAAGATGGAGAACCACCACTGGAAAAAAAAAAAAAATCCTTAAGGAAAAGGGTTCCATATTGGTGACATTACAATGACTGTTTTTCAGAAGGAAATAGCATACACCGGGGGTGCCAAAAAAACGTACACAAGTGGACACTTTGGTTACCGTTGCTCAAGCAGTAGTTTGCCACAATCAGAATTGTCTAGACGCTGATGGTAACCACTTTGAGCACCTCTTGCAATTGCAGAAGTCAAACGTGACTTGTATTCATCTTTTGTTATTGGTATATATTGAGTATTACAAGTTTAATACAGTTTTCCTTTCTTAAAATATATATGCATTTTTTTGGTACCCTCCGAATATTTCAGGGAAATATAAATAATTATGTCAAGATCTAAGATTATAAGGTACTTGTTTGTCTTAACTTGAATTGATAGTTTTCCTTGGGCTGGAGTTAACAAGAGTTGACTGACCTTTACTAATATAAAAACATTTTTACATACATATGAATTTTTAGGGCGAAAATCCTTTCTTTTAAAGATATTACATTTCCCCAAATTCCTGCTTTATCATTTTACCAAGACAATTAACAAAAGCATAAGTCTAGAAACAAAAGGTTCATGTTTTGTAAAACTAAGCTATTTAGGAGAAATTTAAAGTATTATTTTGAGGTATAAACATGACAGTTAAAATTAAAAAGCCTTTTCAGTAAAATTAAAAATCCTTTTCAGTTCTTCTTGTATTTTCTGGAACCCAAATACCTTTCGATAGGGTCAAACTCAAATGTATGTTAAACTAAATTCTAGACTGAAGGTGGTTATATAGATATAGGTGAAATATCAATTAGATGACTGACACTCCAAGAATAGACCTTAGTTTGTAGCAAAAGATAAGGAATGGAGTGTACACGTATCAATGTATAAAGCTTAAATAAAATATTTAGGGTTGGGATACATCCCATTAGCTGACTTTAGGTCACTTAGATCACTTGGATAAGAGGATACTGACTTAACTGCCACCTCTGAAATGCCAACTCAGGGGCAGACTATGTAGCATAAAAGTGATACAACACATATGGCATTTCGTAAACATTATTGCACAGTCCGTGGTACTGTAGGACCTGGGTCTCAGTGTGATCAACTCCTCTCTCTCAACTTAAAGTGAAAAGTTGAATAAAATGGTACATTACCACATGTCCTCTTCGACTGAACTCCTGGAGATCAGTCTTATATTTCCTAGCACACCCGAACATAGTTGTGTTGAACACATTAATTTATTATGTGGAGATTTTTATCTATTCAAAGGATTTCTCTACTCCATTGTGCGTCCATCATATGCTTCAGACAACTTAGTATACTATATGCCACAGATCTGCTGTAAGTCTGTGTGAATGTGTGTGACATTGAGTTGTTATGTAAACAAACTTGTAACTTGACTTTCGTCTGTAAAGAATGCAGGTTGCCTCAAATGTAAGGTTACAATTGGTCCAATAAGTATTTCATGCAAGGATAACTATAGTTCCCCAAAGATGACAAAAGGAAGAGTTATATTGTTTAAAATCCAGGGAGTAACTCTAGAAAGCTGAAAGACTGGAAGACTTACCTGATTGCTCACATTTTTCACCAAGATCCTGCCAAACACACTTCCTGGCCCAGTCTTGGGAGGGTAGGGCAAATATAGTATTTAGCCTCATATCTTCAAGAACACTTTGTTTGTTTGTTTTTTTAGAGCAATGGGCGATAGTTCTGCAAATATCAGTGGAAAGAACTCTTCGAACTTTCCCTAGAAAGAACTAGGGAATCATTACAACATAAATAACGTTGACAGCTAATTGTACAATTCATCTCCCTTCTTCAAGACAGGATTTAATTAAAATAAAACACCTTTTTAAGCCACATAAATTTCTTTAAAACCATCACTAAAACAGTTTTCTAGCCTTTACATCATCTTCTCATCTCTCTCTAGTCAATTATAACATCTAACTTTGCTTTTTGGCTGCTATAACTTTTAGACCGTTCCTTTCATCTGTTTTCCCCTTAGGAACAGACAATACTTATGAAATCTCTTTTCAAATAGTTTCACTGTAATTTCAATCTTCTTTCCCTCATTCTACTTAAACTGTTTCTTCCACATTCTTCATACAACCTATTTTCTAGTGTGGATGAAAAAGGGGCCACATACTAAACCTGACAAGCTCAGGGGAGGCTGGCATGGCAGACCCTAAAAATTCAGAGACCGAAAGTAATCATATAGGATGGTCTGAACATAAAAATTCTTCAAAGTGGGTCATGGCAAGTAGTCACATCCTTGGCCTGTAGCTTCCTTGAGAAAGGTCAATTTTTACCTTAAGTGAGCCTGTGTATTGTTTTTTTTTTTTTTTTTTTTTTTTGCATCTAAGATAACATACACTTGGAATGTCAGAGTAATCCCTTTTTCTGGACCCCTCAGGGCACAACTTACCCACCAGAGCTCGAGACCACAGAACCCCTCATTGTATCTTCTTCCCCGAAAACCATCTCTATGTGCTGTAAATGTTTATTAACTATCCTGTACCCATCAATGTAAAGAAGTATGTGTCCCTCTGTTTTACTTTTTACCCAATCCTAGAGATTTCCCCATATCGCTTTCTCCCACCCCTTTAATCTACCACCAATGGTAACCCTCCCTATGTCGCCTCCATTGATACTAATGTATAAAATAAGCTGCAAAACTGCCATTCTCCGGAGCATTTTCTTAATGCGTTGTGATTTTGCTTCCTGGCAATTGTTGTCAGTTAGGCTCAAATAAACTCATTAAACTTCTCTACAGGTTTGGACGTTTCTTATGTCAACACTAGATATTTGATTATTTTTCCTATTCTCTACAAGAAGACCATATTCAAATATTTTCAGGCCTATTTCATGTATAGTTTCCTTTAAGAATACAGTGCACACGTACATCATGAAAGCTCCTCCTTTAATAACTTATTAGGTTCAAGAAATTTAAGTTCAAAATTATTGTTGAAATAATGTTAAAATGTGAAAACATACTCATTCCAAATCTGTAGTGTAAAGACTATAAACTAACTAAAAATGTGTGTGGGGGGGGAGAATTTCGTTTGTAAATTCTCGTTGTACTATCTAGACTCAATAGCAAAAAAATAACAGAAATTATATTTTCACTTTTGAAATTGTTTTAATAATTGCCTTGCCCCCCCCCCTTTTCATTAAGGAAAAGAACAAATGTTTTGTTCCTTTAATCCTTCTACAACATGAAACAAAGACAGCACGAGTGCATTCTCAGTTTACATCTAAGAGGGGATCATTGATTAGGTGAATGAACCTAAGAACGGAATCCTACCAGACGGAAGCCTGGATCCTTGTCCTAATTTTTCCACTTAAGAGCTCAGTAACCTTGGGCAAGATCCCTCCATACCCACCATCAATGTCCTCATTCATGAAATGGCATAACTCTATTCCCTCCCCCTTCCGCACTAAGTAGTTGCAAGGATCAAGCAAAGTAAATCAATGGGAAGTTAAACACTGAGACACTGTACAAGCAAAAGCTATAATTACTACTTGCTGACGGTACAACTTAACAGGATCAATAAAATAAATCCAAGATAAAAAATATTTTACAGCATTATTCACAATCGCCAAGAGGTGGAAGCAGCCCCAGTGTCCATCAGCAGATGAGTGGATAAAGAAAATGCGGTATTGCTACACAACAGAATCTTATTCAGTCTTTAAAAAGAAGGAAATTCTGTCACATGCTACAACAGGGATGAGCTCTGATGACATTATGCTTAGTAAAATAAACCCGTCACAAAAGGATAAATACTGTATGATTTCATTTATTTGGGGTACCCAGAGTAGTCAAAATCATGGAAACAGAAACTAGAATGGTGGCTGCCAGGGGCTGGGGAGGAGGGGAAAATACACAGTTTCAATTTTATAGGATGGAAAAGTTCTAGAGATCTGTCACTCGACAACGTGAACATAGTTAACACTACTGAGCTGTACACTTAAAAGTGGTGGAGGGTAAAAAATATATATATCAGTATGATTTGTGTTACTAGGTCAACTGGAATTGAGATTTAAACAAAATTAAACCAAAATAATAGCCTTAGTTGAATGCTTCTGCTAGAAATCAATCTTGTTAACCTTAGAAAAGCACACTACTGATTAGCACAGGCTCTGCCCCCAGAGACACTCACATATCAGTGGGGGCATCTCTAATGTCAATTGTCCTCCTTCTGGTCTTCCAGCCCTCTCCCACCCCGGCAGTGTGGGGCTCCACCAGCTCTCTATTCCTACAGCATTTGGCTCACGTGGCTGCGACTCCAACACTTACCACATTATTCTCAGTCAGTCAGCGACACACATCACACATTTCTGGCATCATCGTTAGACCGTGAGTTTCTTGAGGGAACAACCACATCTAACACATCTTTGATTTCCCTTCCTTTAGCCCTCAGCTCCACAATACCACTCATTAAAAGTTTGCTAACTGAATGAATTCCGTTCTTTCACAGTTTTCAACATCTGTCATTTAACTGTTGGTGGGGCTAAAACTCAAGAGCAGAGAGAAGTGGACTATGCTAAGCTATGTGTAAGGGATTTGTGTTGTTCCCCATTCATATCTGGTAGAGAAAAAGGAGGGGGAGAATCATGTATTTATAGCTGTGTTTAGAATGATACAATAACGATGTATCAGTTTCACCAATCTAAAAAATAAAAAAATAAAAAACTTGAGCTGCAAAGTTTATAATAATTCTCCCCCATCCATTTATGGTTTTGAAATAGCCAGAAGTCTGTATTATGTTAACAGTCCTTAGAAGGGTTCTTACATAAGAGTGCAGTTTTAAATGGGGGCAAGCCTCAGCCTTCTAGAACTCCATTAATAAAAACCCTAAGTCCACTGTAAGGGAGCCTTGAAATAGAATATCAGGTTCTCTTTAAAACATGTAACTCCTACCCAATGGAAACTTAAGACTTATTCATAGGTAGATTGCAGAGATAAAAATAACCATAAGGAAATAAAGAATATGTAATTTTATTCCTAAAATTCTCAAGTGTTACTAAGACAGCAGGTGAGAAAAGCAAGAAAGTGCATTAACTCTCTCTTGATAACTGAGGCAGGAATCTGGACCAGTGAGATTAAGGAGTTCAGAGCACGCCTTTACTCTCAAGGGGCAAAGTCTAGTTCAGGAGACAGCACATGTGCCTTAGTCACAGGAATGGATGGGGATGCAATCTGACCCAATGAAATGAGCTGCTGTGAAGATCAAGTGACAGAGTCAACGTCAGTCATGTCCCACTCAGGTCAGGAGCCGCAGTGGACATTACAGACCTGGCATACAGCACTCACCACTGAGTTAGAAACAAATACCTCAAACACAATACCGACCACATGTAATAGTGTATGGTGACCATGCACAACTAAAGGGGAAATGAAAACAGTGGTTTTATAACTTCTGAGACCAACTCCCATTAGACACTGAACTTGAGGGCACGAGTTGTGTGTTCCAGTTGCTTGTACCGAGCCCAGTGCCCTGACTAGGAACCCTGAGTTTGACACGTGCCTGCTCATACAAAGTATTCTCAGAACCACGATGGAGCTTCACACATGACTTGTCAAAAGATCCAGCAGCCAGTCTGCAGCAGAGATGGAATCCTAATCCAGGTTTCCCTGAGTTGAGGAGTTGTGACAGAATGCACATAACCAGTGACACCTGAAGTATTTCCAATCTGACCCTTTATAGAAAACATCTGCCAACTCTTGGAGTAAGGCTGTACGCTTAGGAGGATGAACTCAACATTGACAGAAATAGGGATGCAGAAAGGAAAGGGATTCAAGGAGAAAATGGGGAGCTTGATTTTCAACGGGTGGCAGAACTGAAAGTGATGCCAAAAAGGGGGAAATGTGAGAGACCGACAACAGGGAAATAGGTCATGGGCAGAGGTGCAGACAAAGTGAGAAGGGTAAGATAGTAAAGGGGAAGATGGCAGTGGCTTAAAACACTATGGAGGTGAAGCTCTATATTCAAAGAATAACTTACAGAAGTCCCAATATGTCGAATGAATGGAGAGAGCTGTTGTGGCTGAATCTGGGAGAAACACAGAAATACACAGAACATACGCTGCTGGGCTCCCCTTGGCCTCTGCACGACTGCTGAAGAACTCATCAGTTTCAAAATCAATGGCATGCCTAAAGCAATAAAAGCCAGGAGGCCAGAGTCTAAACAGTGGGTTGGACAGACTTTCATGCTTCATTGGGGGGAACTAGAAGCAGCTGCAGAAGAGATTGAAAAGGAACAACCGGAGAAGTAGTAAAAACAGGCTTATGTCGTAGTCAGCACCTGTGAGACAAAATTGACTTAGTGGAGAAAATAAACAAAGTGAGGCTTACAGAGAAGTCAAGGGAATGCTAAATAAGAGGTCAGGGGACTTGATTAGAAGGTCATCAGAGACCATCAGTAGAGAGATAAGAATCAGGAATCAGTTTCAAGGAAGTGGGTAAGAAATTAAAGAAATGGAAGCAGGGGGCAGCATAAAGCCTGGTATAACTAAGGATGGCACTAACAAGAAGGTACAGATGGGATAGGAGGAAAGACAGGGTTGTTTATTTTAAAAGGTAAGGAGACATTTCTTCTTCCAAAGAGGTAAGAGAGGAGACTGTTCTCAGAAAATGGCTGCAACAAATCCCAGAATCTACGCCCTTGGTGGCTCCCATCCACCCTGACTTTAGGTTTAGCCACTCGGTTTGCTTTGAGCAACAGGACATTAGCACACACGACACAAGCAGAGACTTGAATATCGCCGTCTGGGGCCTGTTCTCTCTTGCTATGCTTGTAACCCTGAGACCAGCATGACAGCAAGCCAGCCAGTCCCCTGGGCAATGAGAGATCACCCAAAGGAGAATGAGGCACCCAAGCTGACAGCTGCCAACCTGCAGACACATGCAAAAGGCCATCCCACATCACCTGGTCACCAGCTCACCTGCCAGCTGGCCAGTGGTGCATGGAAGAGATTTGTAACCTAAGTAAAAATGGTGGTAACTTTAAGCCACTAAACTGAGAGCAGTTTGTTCTGTGGCAAAAGCTAGCAGAGAATGAATGAGGATTTACCTGATGTAAAAGAGAGTACAGGAATCAATGCTATAGGTACGACTGCATGATCATGAGTGCTCAGACGTATTTCAAAATGCTATAAGGCCACAAAGCTTTGCTTTTTCATTTTATGTCTTTCAAATTGTCTAGAGTGAGCAGTAATCATGCAGTAAGTGTTGCTATTATTGTTGTTATTACCATTACTGTCAACTAACACTGGAGATGAGTGGAAGAATTACAGCACCAGTGGATATGACCGTACCTACCCAATCATACTTATGAGTAAATGTAGAAGCTAACCCAGGTCCAGGGGACTTTCACACACCTTTGATTTCTTACAGATAGAAAAATTGCAATCTAAGCTAATGCAATCTAAGCTAATGAACAATAAACTAATCCATGTTGCTGGAAGTTAGACATATTTAGCCAGTTTTCTAATTCTATTTGGAAGCTAATTGCTATGAGCAGACAAGAATTGACAACTTTTCAATGCAAAAATGAAAGACAGCATCATTGAAGGGAAACATGTTACCCTAAAATATTTCTCTGAGAATGTCTGCCAAGTTTTGTGTTTTCTATTAGGAGATCTCTCTGCTAGAGTTGTCTTTTACCAATGAAATGTTGTTTTTTGGTTTGTTTGTTTTTTCCTATGAGCAGCTGTCTGGTTTAATACCTGCCACAGGTTCTTTAGATTCTTTCCAATAGTAAAACTTCTGGGTTGAAGAAAGTGTGCAATATAGGCAGCAATATGTACTTCTCTCCGACCTTGCACAGAATTTTCTCAATCAGACCCATTTTAAAAAATATGTTTAACATTTTTTGAAATAAAAAATTCAGCTTTGGGTTGAAAGGGAATAAACACATTCATGTTTCTTCTTTCTTCAGAAAAGATTCTGAGTAGTTGAATATTTCCAATTGGGTAGGATTCTCCCCATGTCTCATTACGAGAAACATTTTTTTCTCATTTATAGTATGTTTATTGATAAATATGGGAACTAAAACATGGTCAACAGCACATATGCTTCCTCCTGAAATAACACTTGTTTGAAAAACTATAAACCCACATATATAAAGACCAGAAATGAGAAGAGATTAGACAAAAATGTCGAACAGAGAAAATGACAGATGGTGGTTAATTAACGGAGTAGAAAGACTGAGAATGTAAAAAGAAGGAGACTGGGGACTAATCTCTAGGACACTGACAGGACTGAAAGAAAAGACACTCCCTCCTCCCAACCAATCACCCTATAAAAGACCAACAGTCAAGAAGCTTTGCCATGGCACTCAGAGCTTCCGGTCGGCTTTACAATGCTTTGCTCTTAATTATGAACGGACGGCCTGAAATCAAGAAAGTCTCCAATACGTAAAAATACGATCAAAATTTAAAAGTTTCAAAAACAGTGGCAGTACAGAAAAATTTTAAAAAAATAGAGATAAAAGAGAAGACATTACACCCATGGAATAAGAACAGGAAGCTACACAGAGGGATACAAGAAGAAAGCTTTTTGAGTATTAGAAATTTTCAGATAAAAATCTTACTAAGTAGGTTGGAAGATAAGTGGAGAAAAATTCAGATAGTAGAATAAAAAGAGAGGGAGAAGTAGGGAAAGAGTGAGGAAAGAAGAAGCTCTAATCAAACGTCTGACAAACTAGAGAACCAGAAAAAGAGGGAAACACAATGGAAAAAATTATCAAAAAAAAGAAAGTCACTTTCTAGAACCGAAGTGACTGGCCCTTCGCAATGAACATGTGTGTGAGAAGCCAGGCACAATAAATAAGACCCACACCAAGGCAAAAGTTCAAAATACAAAAGGAAGAATACTTCTCGGTATATTAAAGAAAATTTAAAAACCACACTCAAAGACCAAATGACATCGGCAAGTACACCAACAGTGCTGGAAGCTAAAAGACGACAAAAAAAGTCTTTAACATTCTGAAGGAACATGTTTTTCATCCATGAATACTCTACCCAGCCAAATGATTAATTAAATGTGAGGTTAGAATAAAGACATTTTCGGGTTGGCAAGATCTCAAAAAAGTAACCTTTCTCTGGAAGTTTCCATGTTTTCTTGCTGCCAAGCATTTCCTTATGTTGACCTTTACTTACATGACTTATTAGACCTTAGAAGCATTTTCCTCTTCTCCACTCCCCACTTTCTACTTCACAGGCTCAACTTCAACTGTCCACCCTGTGGTTCTGTCACCACCTCCTCCAAGAAGGATTTTCTGTTCCTGCCAGCAGGGCGCACTCTTTCCCTCTGGTGCTCATAGACCTCTCGCCTCCCCTAAGGTACTTCTGGTCTACCTCTAATTAGCGTGCTGTGAGGCCAAATTCTTCTCCCTAAACAAACAGTAGAAGCTTTGCAAAGTAGACAAAAGATCTGCCTGTTTCTTCTTTGTGGCTCTGGTTTTGCAGTTCTTTTATTCATCAAGTGTGACTAATACAATTTCTTTAATATAGCAGACCTTCACTGATGAGAGGAGAATTGACTTCAAGTTTAATGTTAACCTATTCTACAAAGAATACCGCACTCATCCTATTTGATCTCTACGCCAATCCCTTCCACATCCAGAGTCCCCATCTCAGAGTCTCTGCATACAGGGCAGAAAGGATCATTCTGGAGGAATGAGGGAGTGAAAAAAAATATTCTTTCAATTTAAAAAAGATGATCAGATGAACCAGCAACTTCACTCCTAGACACACACATACAAGAAACGAAAACATGTGCACACAAAAACTTGTACACAAACGTTTATAACAGCATTATTCCTAGCAATCAAAACGTGGAAACAATCCAGACATGCTCCAACTGATAAATAAATGAAATGTGATATATTTCTTACAATGGAATATTATTTGGCAATAAAAAGGAATGGTGTACTGATACATATTATAGCATAGATAAACAGTGAAAACATTATGTCAGTGAAAGTAGCCAGTTACAACAGACCACCTACTATATGATTCCATTTATATGGAATATCCAGAGCAGACACATCTATAGAGACTGAAAGTTGAATAGTGGTTGCCTAGGGCTGAGGAGTTCGGAAGAATGGGGATTGACTGCTAATTTAGAACATGAGATTTCTTTGGGGGACAATGACAATGCTCTAGGATTGATTGTAGTGATGATTGAACAACTCTGTGACTATCCTAAAGAGCAATGAGTTGTATGTTTTCAATGAGTGAATTATATCTCAATAAAGCTGTGTGGTTTTTTTTAAGGATCAATGTGGGAATAAATTAAATTCACATACTGCTTGTCTTTAAGGCAGAATCAAAAAGACCTGCTTAAATAAGGCAAGATTTGCAAAGTATGGCAAAACTGAACAGGACCAAAGCATGTCTGGGATCAGAAAACGCCAAATGAAAACACAAGGTCATGTCAGTTGATATTTATTTGCCTCACAATTGCTATAGAATCTGTTCATTGGAAGGATACCAGTTTGAGAGAAACCATAACAAAGTGTACTGAAAAGTACTGGGTTTTATTAAAAGCACAGAGTGCCTGGTTATATAACCTTTTGTAGGTCACTTAATTTCAAAAGACAGTGTCTCTAGTTTCACTACGTGTCAATCACCTTATTTCATAGACACAGTCTTAAGGCAATTAATGGATCATGTAGTTCATAGAGACAGAGGGCCAGGCTGTGAAAGCACTGCTGAAGTTTATTCCAGGCATTTGCACAGACTTATTGCATGTGATCTGTGGGGTGAAATAAAGCACCCACTTAGCAAATCTTTCTGTTTGAGAGATGCTATGATGATTACAAAACAAATGTATAAAACTTTTGCTCCTTTCAAAATGAATGTGCAAAGTGTTTTAAACTGTCTAAAATTAAATGAAAAATTCATGTATTTTTAAACTTCAAGGTTTCCTTTGGAAGTAGGTCCTAAAAAGGCATGATGGTATAAAGCCATGGTGGAGGGTAAGAGATCAAACTAAACTTATGAATGAGCCATCTACAATCCTGCTTTGCATTTCTTCTTCAAGGATATTGGAATTAATAAACCAGATCTACCAAAGCATGATTTCAATACAAAGTAAAATTAAATCCTAGTCCTTCTGTCTTTCAGAACATATTCACAGTCCCACTTACCCTAGTATAACTCATTTGCATACATCAAAGATTTAAGATATTGACCTAATTTTAAGGAAAAAAAATGGATGTAAATAAACAGTGTTCATTAAACATAGGAAACAGCCCTTCAATTATTTTTTCCTGTTTTAAATTCTCATTTTCTTTCATCTTCTACATATTTATAAGTATGTACTTTTTAGTCTGTATGACAACTAACATAAACCTGGTTTGATTTAGGATCAATATTTTGATCTATGCTGGATTGAAAGATATTTAAAAGTTCTATGCAGCTGTGTCACTTAACTCGGGACTTACAGCAGTCATGGACAAACAAACATGCCACTCAACCAGAGACTTTGAAAGTCAATCCTACAAGACACTGGGTCATATGATGATGTGGTATGAATCCGAGAAACTGTTTAACTTTGGTATATGAAAATCACATGATCAAATTAGTGCCAATAAAATACTCTTATTCTTCGAATACAAACTGTTATTTTTTTTTCTCTTGACTTTTCTTTGCACCTGGGTGCAAAATGTAGCATGTGGAATTCAGCTTCTAAGTTGAAAGATGTATTAGCCATACTCCAAACTTGTGGCAATTAACTTCACTAGTCATACAATCACTATGTAATTTTCTTCATTGTTGAATTTCAACTTCATAATTTTTTTTATTGTATTAAGAACATTTAACAGAAGATCTACTCTTTTAACAAAATTTTAAGTGTACAGTACATATTGCTAACTAGAGGCAGGATGTTGTACAGCAGATCTCTAGAACTCATTCATCTTGTGTAACTGAAACTTTGTCTATTGAAAAGCAACTCCCATTTCTTCCTCTCCCAGCCCCTGCCAACCATCACTCTACTCTCTCCTCCTGTCAGTCTGACTACTTTGTGTACCTCAGGTGAGTGGGATCATACAGTGTTTGTCCTTCTGTGATTGGCTTATTTCACTTAGCATAATGTCCTCCGGTTTCATCCATGTTGTCACATCATAATGTTTTAACTGATTAACTTCAGTAGAGCAGATGAACTGATGGCAACTGGGCCACACTTTGTTTTATTAGCTCCCTGCTCCTGCTATTTATGGGTTGTCTTGCAGTCAAGACTGTGTCTACACCTGGAGATGACTTCCCTGCCAGCTGCGGTGAGAACATTGTTTTCATGTACAGGAACACTGCTTTTTAAAGTCATGGCCTCCTGGCAGTTCCTCTGTAAACTACAATGGCAGCTGTGCTAGAGGTCATGAATATTACATAAGGGCTTGTCCATGCTTTCAAACCAGCATCTCCAAACCATGATTCCCATGGCAACACACAGATTTGACTCATCTCAGAGATGCAGCACCCAGCAGAAGCATTCTAATGTTATCCTCAATTTTGTTCACAAGACCAACACAGTACTTCCTCTTCTTTCAAAGCAGTAATTTTTTTCGAAAGAAAAACCAACAACCATGTCAAAATATGTTACTAAGTATCACACATACCAAGGTACTTAAACTTGACCGACAATCTATGCTTTAGAAATAGCTTCTATTCAAATGACTGCATTGGAAAAAAGAATTCAAACCATGACAATTAATGAAACGAAACACAGCCTCAGCTAAATTCTGTACTCACATATTTTGTGTCTGATTTTCAGGCCTCCCTTTTACATATACGTATTTGATTAGTATGAGATGGAGAAGAAATACCCCAAGGAAAAGAACGTTTTCAATCACTACAATCCTCTGTTGCTTTATCTTTGAAAAGGGTAATACAATCCATTTTTTTAAAATATAAGAAAATACTATTATAAAACACCTATGGAGTAATACTTGGGGGAAAGATTGTTCAAATAAACATAAACAAAGTTTGTTTCTCTATGCAGAGCAATGGTTTGCTGGAAAAATGAAGTAAAATCATTTTGATATTAGGTGCAGTTTTTCCTCTTTGTATATTCAGAGATTCTTTTGTGTGTCTAAATAAACCATCCACCCATGGAAACAAGTTCCTTGGGTTATAAACAACATAAAAGGCAAGACCACTCTTATATATCACATTTTCTTTTTCTATGAAGGGAAGAAAATACACTCATTTCTTATACCTCTTTCAAACCAGACAATGAAATACTGTCAGAGCCCAAACATACGCTTTGGGAGAAACTTCCACAGGTGTCCCATCATGGATCCAGCACAACTGGCAAAGGAAGCGCTTGGAAGGGAAACAATGATTTTACCTTTGCTTTTTCCAACTGGGCCTGCGCCTGTCGCTCTGCTTCTCTGCGTACTGCCTCCCGATCTTCCTCCAAAGAGACATCTGAATCGGATGGACGGCTGGTGTAGGAGTCTGCCGAACCCTGGAGAAGAAAATCTACATTTTAAAATAGATTCCATCTATGACGTTTGCATTGGAAAGCTTTCACTGACACCACAGTTAGCTTCCTAGATTTTGCTCTAAGTTCCTGAAAAGAAGAGAAAATAATCCATCTCGTGGCAAACCATCTAGAAAAATCATGCTCTGGTTCGCAGATTATTCACTAGGATAGCTGTGCCTACCAAGTTCCCATTCCTTCCCAAGCCTTAGATTCCATGTACTGTCCTTTCCGGAAGCCAGAACAAGTTCCTTCAGAATGAAAACCAGTTCTGTGGTGCAGTGCAGGGCTGAAGGGCATAGATGGGTTTCAAGGATAGAAGTATTTACACCTAGAAAGATACCACCAACAAAAACCATACAAAAAAGTCAAATGAGTTATAAGCTTGAACCCTCCAAAATGTCACTAACATGAGCTGACTCCCGCTTTAATCCGAAGCATCCGTTTGTACCTTTTTATTCACCTGATACCTTCTCCGACAAAACTGCAAGACAACAGCAGCCAGCTACATTCAATCTTCAAGCAACACATTTTTCAATACCTTAAACTAGATATTAACAAAACCTGTCTACAGAAAACCCCTGCCCGGAGTATCTCCTATGGCAATAAATCATGACATAGGAAAAGGAGCTCAGAAAATGACAGGACTCTCCCTGGCTCCCTCTCTTGCAATCAGGATCATATTACCAAATAAAGGAGCCGGTGCCAGCACTCCCTGCAACAACAGCAAAAGCAAAGAGAAAATAACGTCTCCCCACACGGAAACCCTGGAGCTTACACAGATATCCGAATTCTTCAGCCTTCCTCCCTTGGCTCTTTTCAGAAGCCTGATCCAGGTGGCCTTCATTAGCCAGACAGCGCCTTTCTCATCCGCAGCTGCAGCCCGGGGCACAGATCGTCAGTGCGCGCTGAGCCCTGGAGAACCACCCCTGCTCCTTTCCCATCCATACTCGGGGCAATCCCCTCTTCTCGCCCTTTTCTGCCTCTGGGGCTTTCACTCCTTACCACGGAGGACTCCAATCCAAGGGGATGCTTATTTTCCCATGGTGGGGTGCGGGGGACAAACACTCAAATGCTTTATGTTGCTTTAAAAATAAAGAACACTTCAAGTGCATTCGAAGACAGGCACCAACTCGTTCTAAACTTAGGAATCTTGCTACCCTAAATATTCTCGACCCTGTTCTTGGATTGCTAAAGGAAATTAGTTGTAAGAGAACCGTAAAAGAAAAAAAAAAAAGAGCAAAACGTATGCAGTGACATTTGCAAGTGCAAAGTTCAAGCCTTATCTTCAGAGATCTGGAAGGGGAGGGCGGAGGACGCACTCACCCGCACTGGGCATGCTCCATAGGTAGCCTTTTTACGCAGATGCTCACATCACACACACTGTTAGTCTCTGTCAAACTGCCATTTGCATCGGAAGTGTAAACAGCTGGAAAGGGTTTTGGTTCTATAGTAACAGGCACATGGTCTGTTTATCATGTTTAAGTTTCAGATAAAGCATTCTCTCAAAGGCACAGCATGTAACCTTTTCGTTTAATGATCCCTTTCCATTACGCTGCTTACAGAAAGTATATCTTATGCCATAAGACAATTCTTAGATAATAAATGTGATGTATATTATTGGACAGCAAAAAAGTCAAATAATGCTCATGAATCCTACTATCGTAATACTCTTGATTGCTTGGGACTTCTCCAACAAAATGCAAGAGAGAAAATTTCCCATTTAATTAGGACATGAAAATAATCACAGCTCCTAGGGATGCATTTAACCAAACTCAAAATGACTTTGAACTGCTGCTCCAACTGAGAAAATACCATTAGAAATAAAGTCACCTGAATAAATAACAGTGTGTGAATTGTTACAACAATAATTATGAAGACATTTCAAAGTCTGGTTGGTTTATTAGCTCAAGTTAAGATTCATAGAACAATTTAGTGCAAACTCTTCTTATAAATAAGGTGATTGAGGCTTGAGAAGGAAAGATAACTTAAGTTATTAATGTCCTGTATAAATGGAATTAAATTTTTAAAGTTTATTTATGAAGAAATACGCACTTCTAGGTTTCTGAAAGTAAACAAAATTCTATCACACATTCCAAGCAACATTTTTGTTTGAATATGGTCCGGGAATTCTTTTGTGAAGTTTCATGCAAACGAATGAAAGACATTCCGAAGAATTACTCCCTTACTTTTCTTCTCTTCCTTCCTCTCTCCCTTCCTTTTTTCTTTCATCCTTTCAACTCTAGGCTAAGACCAGTCTTCATGACATAAACATCAGAATATACAGTAGACTAGGGGTTTCAGAATTAAAGTAATACATGGAATACGCTGTAATTACGGTACTTTTTTTTTTAACTTTTCTTTATTTCAAGTGTGTTTTTCCAGGACCCATCAGCTCCAAGTCAAGTAGTTGTTTCAATCAAGTTGTGGAAGTTGCAGCTCACAATGGTGGGGATCGAACTGGCAACCTAGCTGTTAAGTGCACCATACTCTAACCAACTGAGCTAACCGGCTGCCCCCATAATTATGGTATTATTACATAAATTAATAAAAAGATTGCTTATACTGTGCTGAAGTGAAAGCAAAATGCATGGGGGATACAAAATGCATTGCAATGTTTGGTTTAAGCAAAATTCTCAAGGGGTATATGAGCCTTTCTACACGGACACACAACGTTGGGCATTCCTCATCTTCCCAGAGGATTTCCCATGGCAGGACTAGCACAGCAGAAAATTACCAGGAAGCACAATTTACCCCATAAAAGGCCTCAGACCCCACTGTCACAGTGCTGGCATTTTAGACCCAATCACCCAGCCAAAGGTTCAGGTCATACCTCGGTGACAATACAAAGTTCCTGTCACTAAGATACCCATAAGGAGAGGAAGAGTATTAACACACACACACACACGCAACTGACAACTGTATGTGATTTGTTCCCTTTTAAACAAAATAAGTTTTAAAAATTCCTTTGCTAATAATCAGATGTAGTTTTTAATTGCAGTCATTTTGAGACCTGTTTCCAGGCTTAAATAATTAAGCAGTTAAAAAACAAGAAGAAGAAAAAACCTCTACACTGACTTTTGGCAACGATCTTTTGAATAACTGCAACAAAATATTAACCTTCAACTATTTTTACAATATGAGATATGACTATGAACTGATGTTTAGTGTAGCTTACAGAAGGAGCCATATTACTTTTACACCTTGTATCTGTACTCGTACATACTTTCAAAATAGGTTTCATCAGAGAAGTTAAATGTACTATTGTAGAAAGAGAGAGACACACATAAAGTCACCTTATATCCTCCCACCAAAGATAGCTACTATCAAACAGTAGCATGTTTTAGCCTCCAGTGTTCTTGCAGTTTCGAAAGTCACACTCTCAACACATGCATTACAATTAATCTCCTTCCTTCTGGGAGTGTGGATTTATGCAGCTTTTTATCTACTCTTCAATTTCTATCATCTTCCACTTATATGTTCAGTATTTGAATAAAAAACATCACCTTTTTCCTTTAGCACATTTTTTTTCCTTTTATATTTAGAAAGTTTGCTTTTTTGATGTTGTACTCTACCGTTTCACAGTCATATATAGTATTTCCGGGATCAGTTATCTTAAACGTTCTTGTTTTTTTCTCTTTTAAAGCCTAAAGGACGACAGTCATAAGTCTATTCAGAAGTGGCATCTTTGATCCCAAAGTGGTCATCTATTTCTGTAGGAAACTTTCATATGAAGCATAAAGCAATACGCTTGGGCAAAGACAATTTCTCATAGAATCCTAAGGCTACCAAATTCTAGATAAAGCTATGCCCCATCCCAAATCCTCAAGACTTCAAATGACCTCCTCATGGATAGGACTATGCTAAGCCCATGGCAAGTTGGCCTTCAATCGTTTCCTCCTGACCTGCCAGGGTATAGACATACAACCCACTACCATACTGGTCATGCCCCCATTTTTAAAATTAAGCAAAAGGGGATAGAGTTCTGAGGCGAAGGACCAAGGAGAAAGGATCTGTCTCTTGTATTATCTTCTTGTGTTGGATTGAGGTGATAATTCTTTCATTTCTCATACTGTCATGTCTTTTCACAGTTTAGAACAATTAACTTTTTTTCTGTGAAAAGATCTGGATGTAAGAAAATGAATTGCTACCCCACCCCCTGCCTGCGTTGTTGATTTCTTCAAAAACAAAACCATAAACTGTTTGCTGATAATGTGTGTTCCTGACTCTAAAAATGCAAACATGACATAGGCTATTGAGATGGAATAATTTTCATTACTATTGTATACTTTAGTTTGCAAATGTCACGTAATTCCTATTCAAATCCATCCAGCAATGAAAAATCAAACATGATTGGGCTACCATTTGGCTTTATGTCAAAATACTAACAGCCGTGAAGATAATCGATCTATGTAAGTTCATCCCTTCTATGATTATGTAAAAGCTAAAACGTTAGCTTCAATTTTCTCAAGAGCATAGGAACATTTATAAACTGACTATGATTATAGTATGTACTGATGAAGACATTACATTTTACCAAAAAATAAACCCTCAAAAGCAAAACATATATTTAGAACTGTAAGGGCTACAACTGGAAGTTAAATGCTGGGAATATGATTGTGAAAAAGAATGAAAGCTTTCTTCCTATCATGGAGCTTGACATTCTGGTGAAGAACATTTTTTTTTTTTTTTTAAAAAGCTATTAAAAAATAATTAGAGACTGAGATAAAAGAATGATGAGAAAAAATAAAGCAGGCTGAGATAAAAGAGCAATGGTAGGAAGATGCTAGTTTAGTTAGGACAATGAAATGATACTCTGAAATGATATTTAAGCTGAAACTCAAAGGATAAAGAAAAAAATTAGCCCTGGGATGTATTGAGAGAAGAGATGCTTAGGCAGAGGGAACAGCATATGCTAAGGCCCTGAGGACAAGGAATGCCTAGCAGTTTGAGGAACTAAAAAGAGGCCAGTGTAGCCAGCATGCTACTTTTTCAGGAATATTTATTCAAGATCTCTTCCCTCTGCTACCTTTCTCACTTTACAGGTAGACAGACATGCAAGCACGCCTAAAGTACAGATTCTGGGAATCCTTTTTGTTCGTATGACACCACCTCACAGCAAAGCTCCCTACACATGTTTGATTTTCTTAATTAGAAGTGGCATTTAAGTTGTCAGTAAATTCTGCACTATTGGAACAATCATGTCTTCTGAGATTTCAACAGAGTTCTCTGATTTCCTTCTAAATGCAGCACTATCTCTTAAAGGTAAAGTCAGATCATTTTCGAGATTGTTCTGTATTATGTTAATAATGAGGGTAATCCATTTATTAAGATTAGACTATGTATATGTACGCTAATCATCGCTAATTGTTAATGAATGCTCACACTGTGCTGAGCACAGTGCTAATTCACAAGCATTACATAACTTAATCTGTAATTATCTTCATCTTTACTGATGAAAAAACTTAGGCATAGAGAAGTTAAGTTACCTGATTGAGGTTACAAAGCTAATAATCATTAGAGGTAGGCATTAACTTTTAGCAATCTGAATTCCAGTTCCATGCATACATGAGTTCATAAAAATAAAAGCTACAACATACAACATATCCCTACGTGTAACTGATGCTTCTATTAATCAAAAACATCTCTTTCTGTCTGCCAGGCACATGTACAACTATTTCTAATGGTCATAAATATCATGATGACTTCCACGTTCATAGCTATATCTGTGCTAAATTGGCTCTCTCTGTCTCTCTGTCTCTCTCTGTCTCTCTCTGTCTCTCTCTCTCTCTCTCTCACACACACACACACACACACACACACACACACACACACACACATTATCATCCCAAAAGGCACAATGCTTTTTCAAATTCTCACATTTTATCTTCCCAAAAGGCACAAGGAGGGTCCAATGAAACACAGATCATTTCTCATTTATCAATGTAATGCTGTTTTATGGAAAGGATTCAAGGAGTTGGCTGCTAAACCTGAAATTTCCCTCACGTTAAAGTAGCTCAAAGTGTAAAGCATTCTTTTCACTACTTATCTACAAGGGAAAGGAGATACGTAGAATAGAAAAACAATGGAAGTCAAGAAACCAGCTATTTAAATTTTTCTCTCTTTCCTGAAAATGAACATAACTTGGCAAACAGGCCTTCAGCAGCCCCTTTGGCAGCTAATCTTGCCTGAAACTGGCGGGAATTCAAGCGTCTTCTGAGTAACCTTTCAGTTCAATAGGAACAGTTGCTCGTTTTCAGCACTGAAGCTGAAGTTATTAAAAGGTACAAATGGCAGGTCTACAGCTCAGAGGTGTGACGAACAAATCTTTAAGAGTAATGCATTAAATACATTTCCCTTAGGGGTATGTAAATAAGGGGCAAACCTTTAAATCAGATATTGGTTAGAAGGGGTCATATTAAACATGTTTTATAAGCATTTATTTTGGAGTTCGGTTGTATTTTGAATCCTGGCTTAGTTTTTAAAGAATTAGGTAGCTTTGTTCTCCTCTATGGAATGTGAATGTACATGAGCCCATGCATGAAAGGAAAGCAATGTTTCCTCTTGTGATCAATGGATGTTGATGTTAAAAAATAATAATTTCCAGGTTGGAAATAGTGATGCAGAAATAATTAAGAGAAAGCTTAGAAGAGAAACAAATGAGATAACATGTAGCTACTTCAAGTGAATGCAAGTCTTTAGGAAGAGGTAGATTTAATTCCTAGGTGTTAAAATTCATTTTTCTTTAAAGTCCATTAATTCTTCTTGCTAATTTACCAACTCTAACAAAAAATGACATGGAAATTTAAAAAAATATGTAGATATTTCTGTACTTCTCAACTTTGAATTCTGTTTGGGATCAAGGTCCAGAAATCTTTATTTTTCTAAATACTCCCCAGTCAGATTTGAGAATCACGGCATAGAATATGAAATAGAGGGATCAAGATTATTTTGCCCATAGGGAAATCATATTGACCCCACATGAGTTAAAGAAATGTCGAAGAATTCTCACAGCTTCGCATTTGTCACAAAGTGGCTGACTGTATGTCATTCTGTCTTCTGCTGCAATTACTCTAGCATTGGAAACAAGAGATCCAAGGTTCCACATCCTGACAACAATTTCTATTGTTAGTAAAAATGAAGGATTCTCAAGTTAAAGCTACTTTTGAGCATCAGATTCCCGTCTGCATAATAACTGATGTCTCTGCTAAATAGTGTCCTTTCCCTAAGTCCTTGGCGTTGGCAGGGTCCCTTTACAAGGAGCTGTTTGACGAATAGCATGGCGAGGAACTGTATGAGATATTCCTGCCTTGCTATACAAATGGAAAACAAAGTGAGACTTGACAGTTTTATCTTGTAAAATCTTTTTATAGCAGCCAAGGAACAAACATTTAGACATTGTTCTTATGATGTTTAGTAATCAAAATTGTGGGAGTTCAAGTTTCATAGGACAAAACAGAGTAATGTATTAAAAAGTTCACCAAATTATTTCTTAGCGTGAGGGTGTGATGGCTGTTTATACTTTGTAGAAAAGCCTCTGTCTGATATTTGCAAAATTTGACAATCAAAAAGAACCATTTGGAAAAAGTTAAAATTAGAGGGCCAATTTCAATATTATTTTGAGTTTGAATTTCAAGCAGAGGATAAATACTTTTCCTTCATAATTACAGTACAGTATTGTGTACGGGGAGAGGAGAGTTTTTCAGGCCTTTAATATATTTACAGATGGTGATAGATGACACGAATTTATTATTCTAATATAATTTCTTATAAATAAAAAAAAACACTTTAAGTTATGAGGATGGAAATGAGTAGGCAAGAAGCAGAAAAATAGTGCCTGGGAGGTAAGCCTTTCTCAAAATGTTGCTAAAAAATTAAATTCAATGAGGGAAAAGCGTGAATAAATTGTATGTAGGTAATTTTTGGTAGAGGAATTCCTGGTGTGTATAGATACTGCCAGAAACTCTGTGTGGACACCACTCCCTTTAGTCTTTCTACTGAATTATCCCAATCAGCATACACACATGCTGTATTTCTCTCTGCCTGGGGAAGGTTCTTTTCTCTGTCAAGGGAAGGTTTTCTAACTGATTCCATTTTCTCTGCCAGCTCCTAACCTATTTCTTTTCTACTCTTTGCAGACAAAAAAAAAAAATGCCTAAAAGAAGTTGCCTCTACTCACTCCAATTCTCCCCTTCCAGTTCTCTCTTAAACCTACCGTCTTCCACCACTCCACTCCACCAAAACTGCCTGAGGTCATCGATAATATATGGCTCAATCCAGTGGTCACTCGTCAGTGTCCATCCTAGCTAACCTCCCAGTAGCATTTAGCACGGTTATTTAATAGCACTCCCTGTCCTTTATTTACTTTCTCAACGTGGCTTCCAAGAAACCATTCATTCTCGGTCTTTCTCTTACCTGTTGGAGGCTCTTTGTAAGTCTTGTTTACTTGTATCTCCTCTTCCACTCATCTCCTACATGCTCCCTGCACACACACAAACTCCTTCTTTCGGCTCCAACCTCACAGGCACCAGGAATGCGCTCTCAGATGTCCACACTACTACCCATCACCTCCAAGTCTTTGCTCAAACATCACCTCTCAATGAGGCCTTCTGTGACCATCCTATTTAACAGGCGAACATCTACTGCCCGCTTAGTACCCTTAATCTCACTTATTCTATTCCACTATTTTTAATAGTGTTTTTGCCTTCTAACATGCAATATAATTTACTTATTATGTTTATTGTTTAGTGTCCATCTCCCTCTAATAGAATATAACATCCATGAGGGCAGAGATTGTTTTCTATTTCATTCACTCATTTATCCCAATGCCTAGAACAGTGCCTGGCACAGAATACATGCTCCGTAAAAACTTGTTGAATGGATGACTGACTGACTGACTGAATGAATGAATGAATGAATAAGGATTACCAGAGAGAGTGCCTAGTCTCGTTTACATCCTGTATCTTGAAGATCTTCCACTATCCAGGGTCCTCCTTAGCATTCCTAAACATTTCTAAACGTCATTAAACATTCCTAGACATGCTCATGTCTCTTCCTTATTAAAAAACACTGGCAGCTATCTGACTGACCCATAGTGAGTGGCCAGTACTTTCTATAGTGAGTAAAAGAAGCAAACAAAGACTTTAGCCTGAAGATATACTTGGTGATTTATCATAAACTTTAGTAAATAGCAAATTCATTAACTTAGTGTAAATGTCAACTACATAGGTGAGTTGATTAAATAAACACGTTCCATAACGAACAAGCCACTCAAAAAATAGTCATTATACTTCAAGTTTATATAGCATCTATCTTCCAAGAAATTTAAGAGAGATTTCATATTTTCAAAATATGATTAATACTTATTTTCTATGAAGCTTCTTCTCTTATTAATTCCACTTTTTCATTCCAGGGACTCAAAGTTCCAATCCTAAAGCTGCTAATGATTCATTGTGTAGCCACAGGAAAGTCAGGTAAATATTCTCCAGGCTAATTTCTCCCTCTGTAAAATGAGCATGCCAAATCAAATCTACTAGAAAGAATATTCTTGAAAAGTTTCTTACAGGCGGTTGAAAATACGTTGTAAATATGACATATTTATTGTGTGACTGTTTAATTACTGACTGTTACTTCTCATTCACTACCCCATGCCTATGGGAATAGAGTTCGAATTCATAGCAGTAAGAGTGACTATTCTTACTTCTAGTAAGACAGAATGTTTAAAAAATCCAGCCAGCACAGGAGGAAGATATTTTTTTAAGAAATTTTGGGTAATATATTTAAAAGGAATGAAACTGACTACCTGGTCTAGTAGAAAACTCTGAAACTTCTTAGTGGGCTCTCTACGACTAAATAAAAGTCACTTCAAAAGATGACATGTCTATCTGCTAGACTTTCCTCCAATCGCTGAACAATCGAACAATAAATCTTGACTCTTGCTCTCCAGAGCGAATTCTCCAGTGTTAATGAATAGTCAATCCACAGACATTAAAGGATAGTCATCATACGTGTTCTGCAGGGAACCACACATCTGTGAGAAGGGATATGACTTCAGTCCTTAAAGATTTGACCCTCAAAAGTTTTCTTTGCACATACAGAAGTTATACTTGATAAGAAAAACTGCAAGTGATCAATAGATATAGACAAAGGTTATGAATAAAATTCACAAAAAATCAACCAGTCACAAGCATCTAGAAAATGTGTTAAGCTCACTAAACACAATACCATTTCCCTCACTAAAGTGTACTCTTTGTAAAGGACCAACTCACAATGTTGTGAGGATACATTAAAACTGATGCTTTCAGATGTTGTTGATAGTTTCAGATAGTTGTTGACTTTCATACAAGTCTTTGGGAAAAGAATGTGCTTTTCATTTGTATCTAGATATGTATCTAGACTCATATGGATCTAGACTAATGATTTGGCTATCTTAAAATTCTCAAATTACAGCTTATACACTTAGTCGATTATTACACAACCTTGACAGTTACAAATACTAAAAAGCATTACAGGCAAATATTTACGATGATCATATTTGGTTAAAAAAATACAAAACCTGAATCATTTCTATAAATACATATACTCATGTATGTAAAAATAGTAGTATACAAAAATAACAGAAGAGATAAGGTTGGATTGCTTTCTCATTTCTTTTAAATTTCAAGGCTAATTTTAATTTTTTTTCTGTAACGTTATCATTTTTGTGAATAGAAATAAAAAGTTCTTTCATATTGCAACTGAGATGTTTAACAAAATACCCTGAAAATATTTTTGATTTTGCCAAAAAGAGGATTTTCAGATACATGTTTTCTCTGATTGGTTTCTCTAATCTTGATAGGTTTTTTCATTTCTTTGTTTGCTTGGTTGGTTTTTGTTTGTTTGTTTGGTTTTTGCACGTGAAGAAGAGAGGCAAGCTCTGAATCTCTTTATGCACATTTAAAAAATAAAATAAATGCTGATGCAGGAATTATATCAGGTAGGAAATAATTAAAAGAAAAGTACTTATCCATGAAATGTTAACATTTTAAAGTATTACATTTCTCTGTAGAAAATGTATCAGGATGATTACTGTAAATATCCACTGATATGACTGCTTAAATAATTTTTTGGTAGTAGGTTAGATACTTAAGCAGGCCAAATGACTCAGTACTTTGGTAGTAAATTATTAATATACTGCTCTAAAAGTCTAACCTTCTAGAAAGATCTGACTTTGGTTCAGAGAGATTTAATATTAAAAATAGGCTACACGATGAGGGATTTGGCTGGAAAAGTGCCAGTGGTATGGAGCCTTTAGTAATAAAGCACCGCAAAGTACCCTACTGACCTAAAATAGTTACTGTGTCCCTTTAAGCAGCTAACCTACCTTCAGGAGGTGATTTAAGACAACCTGGTTCGTACCGATCAATGGTTAGAAATAGGCTACAAATTTTGGATTGTTTAGCTGGAAACCTGCTATTGGTTGTAATAATATTAATGTTAGAAAATCCAGACACTGTTAAGAGCGTTTAACAAAACACTGGACATATATAGTTCATAAAAAGCAATTCATATACTATTTCCTCTCACAGATAAGATTTTTTTTATTGCAAATATTCAATACATGGTGCCATAGACTGAAAGTTTGTGTCCCCTTGAAATGTATACCTTGAATCCTAAACCTCAATGTGATGGTATTAGGAGGTGGGACCTTTGGGAGGTGCTTAGGTCATGAGGGTGGAGCCCTCATGAATGGAATCAGTGTCATTAAGGAGACCCCAGATGGCTTTCTAGACCTCCTTCCGCCATTTGAGGACACAGAGAAAAGACTGTCACCTATGACTCAGAGAGCACCAAATCTTTCCGGGTCTTGATCTTGGACTTCCCAGCCTCTAGAACTGGGAGAAACAATTTCTCTTGTTTATACGCCACTCAGTCTATGGTAGTTTGTTACAGCAGCCCATATGGACTAAGACATGAGGAAATGTATGTGCTATTTTAAGTTTAAAAGTATATTGAACTTCAGTGATGATGGAACTTCCAAGCAGGGCAAAAATGGCTTGACAGTTTGGTAAAGATGAGAAAAGGCCTGGTGTTTGCCGCTGACAAATGCCTGTTGACCCTTTCGCTATGGCCTCATAACTACTGTTTCACAGCCTGGTAGAGGATGCATATGATATACACCTCATGTTTCTACTGTTAAAAGAGACACCAGACTTGGACACTCCAAACCAAAGATACACACCTACTAGGTCTTCCACTTCACATAAATGACTAAATATTATTATTCTTCTTTCCCCTTCTCCAACATATACCTACATGAGAATGCAAGGTCTACGTTAAGGTCAGGAAGTTTTTGTCACTTCAATATCCCCAATGCCAGTGCACATCTGGGAAGAAGACATGACTGGGTTTACAGTCTAGTGAGGGTCACAGACAATATAGAAGTAATAACACCAAAATTTACTTTATGACCATTTTGGCAATTACTGCAAAGGAAAAACACAGGGTGCTATGAGAGAAGGTAGCAGGGAGACTACCAACAGGCTTCCAAAAGGAAAAGGATACTGAGGCTGGGTTTTGAAGTTGATGGGCGACACGTTACAGAAACAGGTAAGGTAACAATGTTCCAAGGCAGAAGGACCAACTTGAAGAGGAGAGTAATTGTAGTGCATTTAAGGAGCTAGACCTCCTTGAGCAAGAGGAAGGCTTTTGAGATAACTCAGCTGGAATGCCTTTTGCACTCGGTACTTCAGGTATACATTGATGCAAAGGGAACTAAATTATGGTAACACCATTCATTCCTTAACTTCTTCTGGATGAATAAATGCAATCAGTTTGAATGGCTCCTCAGCCTCTTCATCAAGTTTCCATCCAACCATTTTTTTCAACAAGTATCTTCCATGTGCCTGGCACTGAGGGTTCAAGAACAAATAAGACACATTCCCTGTCCTCAAGTAGTTTACAGTTCCTGGATGGACTACCAACTGATATTTTAAAATTTCAAAACTTAACAGCCATATGTTTTACTATATAAAATTGAGAATTATGAATAAAAGATCAGTAACAAAACTGGAAAAAATACTAATGATAAAGCGTTGGTTTCCTTCATATATTCATACATCTTGGACATGAACAGGAGAAAGCTCAACTCCCATAGTAAAAGAGGCAAAAGAAAAAAAAAGGAAGAGAAAGAGAAATGGTTTTAAGCATACAGAAAATGCCCAACTTTAGTTAGGATGCTAAAATGGGGAAAAACAAAGAAAATACTAGTGTTTACATTGGCTATATAAGAATGTTCATAATGACATAACTTGTATTAACAGATAACTTTAAGTAACAACAAGGGGACGGGTTAATTAAATTAAGTTGCATCCCTATGATGACATAATACTCAGACATTACTATTAACAAGACAGGGATTTGTGTATGTCTAGCTATATGTGATAACATGGAACAATCTCCAAGGTATGCTCTACAGGTAAAGGAAAAAAGAAAAAAAAAAAAGAAAAAGAATGTTTGTATAAACATTATTTTAAGAATGTACACATGTATTATTTAGGCTATCTCAAGAATATTTAATGACTGCACATTAAAAAAACCTAGAGAAAAATCTCTGTGCCTGAGCCATATCCCAGACCAATTCAACCACAGACTCTGAGGGACCAGATCAGGCATCAATCTTTTTTGGAGCTCTGCATACGATTGTACTGTTCATTCAAGGTTGGGGACCTCTATGCTCCCACACCCAAGGAACTGGTAATAGTGGTTGCCTCTGGGGAGGAACCCTGAGGAATCCAGGGCCAGGGATGGATAACACTTACTTTTCACTGTGTAACTTTTGTAATGCTGGAAATAGTGTGTGTGTGTGTGTGTGTGTGTGTGTGTGTGTGTGTGTGTGTATTTACCATGTTCATAATACTTTAAAGAGACATGTAAAAGTAAAATCCCTAGGTCATTCTATCAGAGATTTGCAATATCTTTCTCTATTCTAAATTTTTTGTGGTAAATTTTTCATTTATACAGCCATTACTTGGAAGCTTTTTCAATGAAAGAAGTGGTACACTTCTTTTTATGATGAAAAATATTCAACTTTCTCCCTAAATGTGACAACTGATATTGGTAATATGACCCAGAGGCGGGATGCTGACCCTACTCATTGAGGGGGGGGGGAGGTGTCAGGACTACAGGACTCCCAGGGACCATGGTGCCTCTTTGGCCCCGTTAATTCTGCTTCTGGACACAGCTTCTTTTCTCCCTAAATGTCTTTGTAAATTTCCAGTGTTAAAGATCATAGATGGGACATAAATAACAAACATGTAAAATGGCAGTCCATCAGCTACTCACCATTCCCCTTTCTCTGCTTTATGTTTCTCCATCTTCTCACCTTCTGGCATATGATATGGATATTTATGTATTTATTTATGACTTGACTCTACCTCTAATATGCAAACTCCATGAAGACAGGGATTCATGTCATTTTTGCTCACTGTTGAATCCCCAGTACCTAGCATAGTGTTCGGTACAGCAGGCACTCAGTAAATGTTTGTTGGCTGAAAATGAAGCTGCGCTTTTATTCATCTCTATGAAAATATCATTGCCCACATCTTTGACTTCACTACCACAATCCTAGTCAAATCACTAACCTCATGCAGAGACTCTTGTAATACCGTGTTTCCCTGAAAATGAGACCTAGCCAGACCATCATCTCTAATGTGTCTTTTGGAGCAAAAATTAATACAAGACCCAGTATTATATTATATTATATCTGGTATTATATTATACCCAGTATTATATTATATATTATATTACATTATATATTATACCCAGTCTTATATTATATTAAAATAAGATGGGGTCTTATGTTAATTTTTGTTCCAAAAGACACATTAGGGCTGATGGTCTGGCTAGGTCTTATTTTTGGGGAAACATGGTAGTGCGACTAAGGAATTGATTTTTTAAATTTCATTCAATTTTAATTAGCTGACATTGAATAGCTGTATGTGGCAAGGGCTACCTAATATACAGAGTAGCTCTAGCTAGTCTGAGTACCAGAGAACTTGGATTTCCCTGGCCCATGGCCATAAGCATGTTTCTTAGCCCTGCTGGGGGCTCTGCTCAGGTTCATCCTTCTTACAAGCCACTTCCCCACCAGTGTGCATACTCCAAGACCCAGATGTGGCAAAGGCCAGCTGTTTGCTGAGGGGGGAGTGAGGAACAGGAGCTTGAACACATAGGCCAGGCTGTCTACTCACATACAAAATCCCCTCATGGACCCTGACAAAGCCAATGTGACAAGGGGGCTGCGTGTCAGCTCTCTCCCCACTGCCACGTTTCCATGTGGAGCTTCAAGGAGAGTTCTAAATCCCAATTGACCCTCTTAGTCATTACAAAGGTAGGAGCAACGTGAGCCTCCGCTGGCCTTCTTGTCCCCACACTCTGCAGAGGTGGGTTTTATCCCAATGACAGGAACTCCATTTTGCTAACATCTGGATCTTCCACTCCTCGCTGATTACCTGGCACCCACCTTGGCACATAGTAGGTGATCAATAAACATTTTGGGGTAAGTAAATAAAGTATATGTCTGTCCCATCAAACAATGGGTGATATTGGGTGTTAAGTGGGTAGAAAGACAACTTCTGTGGACTCAGTGGATTGTTTAGCAAATAATATAACTTCCGTATTTCCTACCAATTGGGCACCCAATTAAGAGAAAGAGCAAAGATAAAAGAGAAAGGTAAAACTGTAGTAAGCAGAGAGAATAACAGTTCTTGGGGTGATGCGTTTGCAAAGTCTATCAGAGGAGACAACCCTCCTGAAAAACCTGGCCAAATCTGGACAGTGCTAGAAGACAAGTAATGCAGACTAGGGTAGGGCATGGTCTTTTTTTCTTTTTTTTTCTCACTGCATCTGAAAGCTATAGCCTTCTTCAGTAATTTGAAAAATGCAAATTAATATCAGAGCCCCACTGTATATCATTTATAATTATACTCAATGTTTTTTGAAGATGATGAGATGGGAAAAACACATGAAAAGTCTCACTCCAAAATGGAAGTTCAGTTCTTTTCAAGTTATTCTTGTTTCCACATCGTGTTATGTATACTTTACCACAATAAAAAATTTTTTTAAACCAACATGGTTTCTGGTAGGGAAATCAGAGTAAGCCTCCAACTAAGACTCCAAACTTTAAAAAAAAAAAAAATTAAGTGACAGGGAGCAAGAAAGTCTCTCTATGAAGCTAACAAATGCATTATAACACAGAGTCAGCTCCGGGAAAGCAAGATCTGCTCACTGCATTGTTCTCCACTGTGCCCCCGCTCCTAGAACTGGGGCAGGCATGCAACACATTCATTCTACGGAGTTGGGAGGAAGGGTGGAAAGGGAGGTATTTTTTCCTAGTTTTATTGACATATAATTGACATACAGCACTATTTAAGTTTAAGGCGTGCAGCATAATGATTTGACTTACATATACAGTTTGTATCTGTGGATTCTACCAGCCACAGATCAAAAACATTTGAAAAAAAAAAGTTACGTTGTCACTGATGTATACTCTGTACTTAGGCCCACTGAACATGTATACACTTTTTTTCTTGTCATTATTCCCAAAACAATACAGTAACAACAACTATTTTCATAGCATTTACATTGTGTTAGGTATTATAAGTAATATAGAGATGATTTAAAGTATAAGGGAGGATGTGCGTAGGTTATATGCAAATACTACACCATTTTATATACGGGACTTCAGCATCCGCGGATTTGGGTATTTGTGGGGGTCCTGGAACCAATCCCTTGCAGATTCCTAAGGACGACTATATTATGAAATAATTGCCACAATCAGTTTACTTAACAACCATCATCTCACATAGATTCAAAAAACAAAAGGTTTTTTTCCTTGTGATAAGAACTCTTTGGACTTACTCTCTTATCCACTTTCAAATATATCATACAGTACTGTTAGCTACAGTCATGATGCTGTACTTTACATCAAAGGAAGGTGTTTTTCGTTTAAGTTGACGTTCACAGTCTCAACCAGCCCTGAACTATGAAAGACTGATTCAGAAAGACATACTATCAAGTCACCGTGGAGTCTAATAATTACAGTCCTGAATTATTAATAGATCTAAAGCGTGTGCCTCAAATACATTTTGTATAAAGCAATCAGCGCTAGAGAAAGAAATTCTGTATGAGCTATATAATTATAAAAATCAGAGAAATTCAGGTTGTGCCAGTGTTTTAGGTAACAATTTCAGCACTAAAATACCCAATTAACACTCATTCAGAATGAAAACGTTGACATCTCACCAAGTATGCTGTCATTAATTGAGTAAAATAATTCAAATGTGAAAACTGACACTTTTCAGGATTTGTATTCAGGCTACATAGAGAAGTTACCATAATTATTGGCTAGTTTTTCCTTCTTTCTGGTCCCTAGCATTTCACCCTCCCAGGTTCCCTGCACCCCCATATAAACTCTCAGCTAGACCATATCCCTAATGCTCATACTTTCCACAAACAACTGAAGCGTAATATTCTTAGATCCTGATTCAGATAAAGACAATGACCCTTGGAAACAGCCAAAAGAAAAAGTTCAAGGGCCCTGTGTATTTCATAATAATCACTGTCAGTCAGTTCCCAGGTCTGGGTAGAAATTTAAATAACATCGGAATGTGGAGCAAAGGTTAATGTTTGAGTTGGCAAGTATAATTTTCAGAACCCACAAATAAAATAGCAATCTACAAAGAGGCATCTACGAGGTGTGATCAAACAATACGGTGAATGTTTAAATAAAAAAAATATATTATTACAGTAAAAGACACATTGTCATTAATATCCCTTAAAATACTCCCCCTCGCTTCAAACCACTTATCCCATCATTCTTGCCACTTTCTCAAGCAGTTCTGGAGGACCTCTTTCATGAGACTCTTAAGTTACACTGTCATGGCTGCCTCGATGTCCTGAACCATTTTGACTTTGAGGAACAGCCAGAAGTCACACGGTGCCAGATATGGTGAATAAGGTGGATGAGGACACACTGTAATGTTTTCACTTGACAGAAATTGCCGTATACCAGAAGCGATGTGTGACAGGGAGCCTTGTCATGATGGAGGATGATTTATGGCACACTTTAAAACACACCTTCTCTCAACCGTAGCTCACACCCAACTGACTGCACCAAACGAGTAGAAACTTGTCACACACTGTTACTGAGGTTCGACGCGCTGCTTCCCGTATTGAAGATCCCTGCCTTTCCGTTGGATGTCACTCGGCAGCAGTATTCACTGTATTTTGTGATCACAACGGAAAGGCTCTGTGTCACACACATCGCTTCTGGTATGGCAATTTCTGGCAAATAAAAACATTACAGTGTGTCCTCATCCACCTTATACACCAGATCTGGTACCATGTGACTTCTGGCTCTTCCCCAAAGTCAAGATGACCATGAAAGGTAAACGTTTTGAAAAGATTCAGGACATTGAGGCAGCCACAACAGCACAACTAAAAACACTCACAAACAACCACAGATTGCATCAGGAACTGGCCAACTACAGCTGTTGGGCCAAAGTCAGCCTACTATCTCTTTTTGTATGTTTTGTGAACTAAGAATGATGGTTACATTTTTAAGTAGTTGAAAACAATCAATAGAAGAAAAATATCTCATGACATGTGGAAATTATATAAAATTCAGATTTCAGTGTCCTTAAATTAAACAGTGGGTGTAGGGCCACACTTACTCATTTACATATTGTGCCTATGGCTACTTATGTGCTACTACAGAACTGAGTGACTGTGACAGGGAATATAAGGTCTCCAAGTCGAAAGTATTTACTATCTGGCTCTTACTGAAAAAGCTGGTCGACTTCTAGATTATATGATATGCCAGGCTTAAAATGACAAGCTTGCCTACTACTAATCTCTAATTAGTCAAAGTATTCCTTACTCCAATTCTCTTTTCTACAAGAGTAATTGAAAGGTTTATTTTTGGAGGCACAAGACATTTCCTCCCCTTCTCATCACTCCCTTGTCAAAATTATTTACACATAAAGCTGGTATCTTAGTACAGTTGATTTTTAATCCACGGACTACGTGAACTGATGAGAAAATAGTTTTCTTTCCAAATCTATGTATACCCAAGGCATTTAGAGGCAACTTCCTGGTGGTTTTCAGCATATCAACAAACCAGGTAAATTAACCCATCTTTCAAAGGTAGACATACACAACTCCATTTGTTCAGGCATTTGTCATCCAGCCCTCACATCTACTGATAATCATGCCCGGACCTATGAACATCAAGGTCATCACTCAGAGCACGGGCTTTCTTGTGCCGTGCTCTTCCTCAATCAGTGAAGGAAAACTGAATTTCCACTTGCTTGCTAGCAGTAGTCTGTGACACATATTGCCTTCCATTTCCCAGTTTCAAGGAACTATATTACTTAGGGAAAAGGGGAAAAAAGGGGGGTGGGGGGATCTTCTTCAATTAAAAGCGTGTTTTTTTTTTAAGCTTAAATTGCCTGACATTTTCCCAATGCACAGCCCTGAAAGATCAATCCGAAGAGTAAATACTGCCTCTCAGAGGATTTAGAAAATGATTCATTTAACAGTGGACTTCATCCCCATTAGCTCACTGAGATTATATTTATCTTAATAACGATGGATGTGCCTCTCTCCTTATGACATCAACACAGGATAACGATGGTGAAATCACAGGACAAAAAAAAAAAGGAAACAGGCCACATCACAACGCTCAGCTCCCAATCACTTTCGATCTCTAAGGCAGAGAAAGCAGGAACTGCTCTACAGGCTACACCTTAGACACAGCCTTTTGCTTGTATTAGGTTGGTGCAAATGTAATTATGCTTTAAAAGATTAAAAATAATTGTGAAATCCGCAATTATGTTTGCACCAACATAATACCAACGGACCTTTACTTAAGGAGGCACTGTAACGAATATTAAATCTGACACTTAGTTGGGTGACTGTGAACAAGTCATAGCACATCTTTAAGGCTGAGTTTCTTTGTCTGGAATTCTGGTGCATAGGGTTGTTGTGATGCCAAACAATACTTGCAAAGGACAGTGCTTGTGCAGTAGCACTCAGGAACGTAGCATTTATTGCTTCTTTGTTAGTTGTCGCACGGGACGTGAAAGGCTAAGTAAGTCATTCACGGTGCTAAGCACTTTATAAAGAAAGCCTACTTCCGTGACAAAGCATGTCAAAAGATTATTCCGCAACTCATGAGCTTTGACGAATGTTATAATCTATTGCCTCTGCTTCCTCTCTCACACCAACTATTCATTACTCCAAGCCGGAGGAGACACTTCCCTTTCTTATTAAATCAGGATTAACCTCGCCAGGTGATCCTGTGATTCTATTCCTCCTCAAGTTCCTCCTGGGACTTCTTCAGCCATTGGCTTCCCCTTGAGCCCTCTCTACCTTCCTGGAAACCTGAGGTAACACCTCATGATCGAAGCTTTTCTTACTTATCAACTACCCTGCTTAGTGTGGCTTCCTGGGTGACCTCTGCAGCCCTTTAAACCTTGATCAAAATATTCCTTAATGTCGTCTATCGCTATAGTTTCCTTTTCTCTGCATTCTGTCTATCCTTAGTCACTATCACACCCTGATATACTTGTCATTATTTTTTCTCTATATCAATTCAGGCTTTGCAATGCAAGTAGGGATGGAAAGGAGGGAGGTTAACTTATTTTTTTACATTTACTTCTATTCCTCTACAGAAGTCCTCAAGGTTTCTTCACACATGTCATTCTTTGTCTCTATGTCTTAACTTTATTTTGGAAAAGCAGATGCTATCTTCGAGAAAAGAGCAATGACAGTGTGTGCCAATGACACGTGGACTTCAGTCAACAGTTGCTGGATACTTTTCCACAAGCAAATCACATACAATTCTAACACCTTATTCATTAATTTTTTAAACTTTGATAAATAATCTGAAGGAATTTATAGGCTAATCCCAAAGATTCCAGAAAGCAGCTGGAGAAATCATGAGGTTGACCTCAGGAGAGGAGCAGCACAGAGCAACAAAGGGCTTGGATTTTGCAGTCAGCACTGGCCAAAGCCCGAATTCTGGTTCTACCTCTGACTAGCTCTGTGATCTTGGGCACATTTTTAAAATACCCAGAATCTCACTTTCCTCATCGGTAAATTGTGAGAAATAAAAATAAAATTGTTTTGAATAATTGCTAAATGTAAATCACTTAATATAGTGTCTAACATAAATATTCCATAAGTAATAGCTGTTATCTTCATCCTGTCCTCCCCACGAGCTTTGCACAGCAGGTTGCAGTCCCTTAAGGGAGGCTGTCAAACTTGGCTGAGAAAAACAAAAATAGGAATCAAGATATAATAGTGGAATCAGAAATATGTCAACGTGAGTTCAGGGCAGGAGGAAGCACAGTGCCTGGCTCTCAGTAAGGACTCAATAAATGCCCTATGAATGAATGAATGAATGAATGAATGAATGAATGAATGAATGAATGAATGAATGGCTGGCCTCTGTCTCCATCACAGATCCTAACAACCTTTACAAAGAGGGTGTTTTTATGCTTTCCCCCCAGGGCAGGCTGTGGTGAGGTTGGACAGTCTGTAGGAAAATGTAATCTCCCTTTTGCCAATGATTTTGCATTTCATAGCCAAGTTGTGTTCTTTTTTTCCCCCAAAACCACTGGATCCCCCCAATAGTGAAAATTTCCAGGGAGACTACACACATCTGTGGTCAGGAGATACAGTACTGAGATGCTGGTCAGTGGACTGTGGTGTGGTCTTGTTGCCAGGACATTCAGCAGTTTCCAAGCAAGACATAGCAGCGGGAGAGAGTGACGGTGGCTTCACTGGTGAGTTCCTTCACTCAAAAATTATCACAAAGTATGTTCTCTGAGGAGCACTGAGGGACTCTGGATTTCTGATCTATCAGTTGCACAAAATCAAATCAGAGTTGGTATACTTTTCACTTAGCGAAATTTCTTGCTGGTTCATTGTGTCACAGGGTGAACCAAAGCCAAAGTTCCTGGTCCACTAGGAGAACCCCGCCCCCTCCCCTGACTCCATCCGGAGCGTGGTGTGCAGTCAACAAAAAGGCAACGCCCCTAAAATGTCAGGTAGGCCTTGCAGTCGCACATGCCCTGACGACCGTGATTACGCTCACAGCCATGTACAAGACTATTGTTTTAGGTGATTCCCCGGAGGCAGGTGTTATGGTGGTCCCTATGTCACAGGTGAAATGACTGTGCCTGTAATGTCACACAGCTAGTAAGTTACAGAGCCAGGGCCTGAACTCAGGCCCTGTGGCTCCACGGTCTACAACAACCAACCACCATGTGGTACTCACCTTCACAGCAAGACGTGCATCCAAAAGTACAAAAGAGAGGGTTAGTGACCACAAATTCCCAGCCGCATGGGTGTGGCACAGGATGAGACATCAGTCATACCATGGGCAAGCTACTGACACTTCCTGAACTTTTGTTTTCTTATCTGTAAAATGGGGATAGCAACATCATACTCCAAATATAGAGTATTGAAGTTGAGGACTCAACTTCAATGCTGAGGAGGCTACATCACTTTGCTCCCAGCATCCTCAGAAAAGCCATCATCAGATTCATCAGAAAATTTTTCCTCTCCCAACTTTGTGCAAAGGCTTGAGTAAGGTCAATGCCCCACAGCACTCTAAACATGAGATCTCAGTAGAAAAAATGGACAAAAACCAGGAACCAAACATTCATCAAGGACCAACAGTAATAACATCTAACCTTTATACAGCACCTATTATTCTACGTGTGTGAGATAACATTAACATATTTGGTCTTCACACTGACCCTACAAAGTGACCAGACGAAGAAACTGAGGTGCAGAGAGTAATGTAACTTACCCATAAGTAAGAAAGAAACAAATACATCTGAAAAAAGGTGGAAAAATATTTAACTTCAACAGTAATCAGAAACATGTAGATATTTAAAAATGGAATATTTTTTTCATCAAATTAACCATTTTAAAACTTTATTTTCTAAACTTTCAATTTCATTTTAATTTTTACTTATTTTTTAAATTGGGATATAATGGGATATAATTGACACATAACATGTTTTCATTTTAGGTGTACACATGATTTTATATAATATATATATATATATATATATATATATATATATATATATATATATATTGCAAAATGGTCACCACATAAGTTTAGTTAACAGCCATCACAAAAGACAGTGTCTTTTTTTTTTTCCTTGTGAAGAGAACTTTTAAGATCTACTCTCTTAGCAACTTTCAAAAATACAGTATAGTATTGTTCACTCTAGTCTCCATGGTGTATGATATCTCTGGACTTATTCACTTAAACTGGAAGTTTGTACCTTTTGACCATTTTCACTCATTTTGTCCACCCACCACACCCTGCCTCTGGCAACCACCAAACTGCTCTCTATATCTATGAGTTAGGTTTTGTTTTGTTTTGTTTTCTTAGATTCTACATATAAGTGATATACAGCATTTGTCATTTTCTGACTTATTTCACTTAGCATAATGCCCTCAAGGTCCATCCATGTTGTTGCAAATGGCAGGATTTCCTTCTTTTTTTTATAGCTGAATATTTCATTGTATCAAATTAACCATTTTTAAATAGGCTATTTAATATTAATAGTACAGTGAAATGAACTCAAACATAGCTGGTGGATGTCTAAATTAGTACATTTCTAAAAAAGCAATATCGGGGTGATCACTTTGTAAGTTATATAAACGTCTGATCACTATCTTGTACACCTGAAACTAATATAATATTGTATGACAACTGTAACTGAAAAGTGGAAAAAAAAAAAAAGCAAGTTGAAAAGATATACTACTCTTTTAGAAGTACACATTCAGCAATTCTCTTTTTCAGAATCTACGTGAAAGAAATAAAGATGCAGGTAAACATTTATATATCAGTATGTTCACCATGGGTGGTGTGTGTGTGTGTGTGTGTGTGTGTGTGTGTGTGTGTGTAAAGCAATCTAAATAACCAACAATGAGAGAATGGTTAAATTAGAAAAAGAACTTTGAAAATTATATTCTATAAGCATAGATTACATTTTTAGGGTCAAAAGAATGACACGATTCTTAAATAAGTATAGGCTTTTATTTTTAACTAGAAGACTGCTCCCACCCCCACTTGGATTAGCTCCCCAATGAAATGCTGTTAATAAAGATGAAAACTTGTGACTACTAGCTTGAACTCACTCTGGGTTCATTCTTTTTAAAACATAGAGTTTGCTGAAAAGGAAATGCTACTCTCCAAAGAAGGCCTGCCAAACACATCCCTCCACATCTTGCAAACAGGAAGATAGGATTTCACTTTGTTGTGGCCCCAATTAATGAGTTATAGAGACACGCAGAATTTTAAAGACATTTTTCAGCTGTTTGAGGGACTCCACCATACACTCTAGGAGATGAAGGGAAAGGGGAATCTAAAAGTAAAAAAAAAACACCAAAAAACCAAACAGCTAGGCTCTTAGATCTCCAAATTAAGGATTCTTGCGTGGTTCAAAGAGGCTAGATCATTATTTCTCACTTTCATCCTAAAAATATAGTATGTGACAAAAATCAAACCATAGGACTCCAGAACACTTTTCTTTAAGACAGGCAACCATCATTCAAGACTTCGTTAAGCCAATTTAGAGTTTACAAGAAAGACACACCCAATCATCCAAGCCTGCTAAGTTTAGTGGGCCTGTTTTACTTTGAAAGGCCCATACAATTTAACAATATGAGTGAAACCAACCGTTTATTGAGAGTTTACTATGTGCATAAACACTGTACCTACGTTATGTCAGTTCATCTTCACAACAGTGAGGCAGGTACTCGTTCATTAGCATCTCCATCTTACAGAAGGGGAACTTAGCCTTAGATAGTTTAATTTGCCCAAAGTCACTCAAAGCCAACAGTGGCAAAACTAGTTTCCACCTCTTGTCTAACCACAAATCTCATGCTCTTGACTTCTCTTTGAATCTCAATAATTAACTTTCCGGAAATAAAATAATTATAGACTCTAAGGAGCTGGAACGCCCATCTCATCTAACTATCTAGTCTGTGTAAGAATGCCTTTTAGACCAGCTTTGCTAAATGGTAACAAGCATATGAATCACGGGGAATCTGCTAAGATGTGGCTTCTGTTTCAGTAGGTCTGGGGTGGGACCTGAGATTCTGCATTTCTAACAAGCTCCAAGGCAATGCTGCAAGTGCTGGTCGATGGGGTATACTTTGAGTGACAGGAATCTAGTAGAAGCCACATGGGTGGCTGTTTAGATTTAATTACAAGTTCAACTCCAGTTTCTACACTTCAAATGCTCAATAGCCACACATGGCTGGTGGCTACCATATTGGGACAGAATAGATACAGAATATTTCCATCATGAGTAAAAGTTCTGCTGAATAGTACTGGCTAGTGTGTGATAAAAGCAAGATAGGCTACTTCTAGGAATGGGAAATTGGCAGCTCAATTCTCAGTAAGCTCACACATTATTTTCTAAACTGAAAAGCAACAAACCTTCTCCCTTTTCATAACTTCCAATATTGGCACCAATTCCATCCTCTAACAAGACAAGGAAATATACCTTCTTAAATAAAGTAGTCCTCTAAAATGTAGCATGCTTTTATATATTTCTTATTGATATTTTTTACTTATTAAAAAAAGACCATATTAGTGAACTTCAGGAAAAATGATGGCTCTTACCTTCCCACAAAACTAAAAATTCTGATATGGATCTATTAAAAACATCAAAGATGAGACTACTGCAACCTATATATTATAGCAACATACAGGACATTTCAAATATTCAACAACAATGAGAAATATACCAAAATAAAAAGAAAATCAGTGGCACAAACAGAATATCTGACTTACAGTGAAAAACAAACAAACAAAAAAAAAGGACTTTGGAACTAAAAGAAATGGAAAATTATTTTTTTAAAGTGCATTTAACTGTTCTTTATGACTTCAGTAAAATTAACCAGTTCTGGCATATTATAAAAGCCAGAAGAATTACTGAAGTCAATTTTTTAAACAGATATGTAGACCTCTTCTTATAGAACAAACACAGTCAAATAAGTACACGATGAATATTCTAATCTTGTTTTCAAGTTTTTAAAAATATTTTACTACAGTGTTTCCCTGAAAATAAGACCTAGCCGGACCATCAGCTCTAATGTGTCTTTTGGAGCAAAAATTAATATAAGACTGGGTCTTACAGTAAAATAAGACGGGGTATTATATTATTACATTACATTACATTACATTACATTACATTAGATAAAACCCGGTCTTATATTATAGTAAAATAAGACCGGGTCTTATATTAATTTTTGCTCCAAAAGATGCATTAGAGCTGATGATCCGGTTAGGTCTTATTTTTGGGGAAACAGGGTACTTAACACGATAAAAGTTCCAAATTTGGTCTCAATAACCAAAATGACCTAAACTAATGAATTTACAGTGACTTTAAATTAATAACACACTTCAAATGAACCTCACATCCTCTAAATTCCTGTTATCACACTTAGGGTAGCACTTTAAAAATATATATATATAATGACTCATACTGTAACTGTTTAACGTGATTGCATACTTTAAATATTTTTCTTCATTATAAATCATATGGTGTCTTAAATTATGCAAAAAGGATAAAATTATTCATGAAAAACTGACTTCTGTGCATAATTATATACAATAGGTGCACATTTGAAACACCTGAGGGCTAATTCATGAATGTTTGAATTGCTAAAATACTCTTTGGGGTGTCTTCTAGGAAACAATTTCTGCATTCGTTTATACTCTATTAAAAAAATAACGAAAACCTGGAACTCATTTTCAGGAATGCTTTCTTTAAAATGTTAACATCATTCCTCAAAATACTCTTTCTGCTTGACAGCATACAAGTATGCGTGAGTGCTACTCTTAAATAGCTTGAAAATTCTGCATGAGCCACTCGCAACGTACACGTCACAACAGAGAGTAAGGCTTAAACACTGGATGCATTTCTGCATTATTAATATAGGAAAAGTTTTATGTGTGTTACCATTTTGAAATTTATAAGAGAAACTTTCACCTCTCATTCTGGAATTGTATCTGTCATTGTAATCTTATCCCAATGGTTGGAATAAATAAATCAAATTAAATAGGAAAACTGAGATTTCAAGTTACTATGTTTACAGTTGCTTGTGAGTCACTTTTCGGGAAATTTCTTTCCTCCTGGCTATATGACAAGAAGTGAAATCATCTCATTCTATTATGCCCCTATACACACCTAAAAAGGGAATTTAGTTTTTAGTGGAGTATGATCAGAAAACCAAAATTCCTTCTTTAATGAAGGGTTATTTCTTAACAGTTAAACTGTGGTATTATTAACCTAACATAGAGCTTATAAACCTCTCCACCGGTAACGTCAGATCAAATTACTACCTCAATTTGTGAAGACATTAAGGAATCAGAAATGTAATTATTGAATTTGAATCTAATGATACACTATTTCAAAGAAATATGTGGCTTAAAAGACCTTTTTTACAATTTCAAAAATATGTCTATAACTCAAAGTTTAGCTTCATCTTTTATTTGCATATAAAAACATTTACTGTTTGCACTATGTATGGATTAATGTGAATTACTACACATTTTATGGGTTGAGAGCAATGTAAGCAATATAATTATATATCTACATATACTCTTAACTCAAATACACTTTTAATGTTTAAGAAAAGTATCTCTTAGAGTGAGAGTTCACTAACAATTTACTATTTACAAATGATCTCAAGAATGTTTTATAACGTAAAAATTCTCGGGCTGGCTCGGTGGCTCAGGGGGTTAGAGCTCCATGCTCCTAACTCCGAAGGCTGCCAGTTCGATTCCCACATGGGCCAGTGGGCTCTCAACCACAAGGTTGCCAGTTTAATTCCTTGAGTCCCTCAAGAGATGGTGGCTCCGCCCCCTGCAACTAAGATTGAACACTGCACCAGATGACTCAGTTGGTTGGAGCGTGTCCTCTCAACCACAAGGTTGCCAGTTCGACTCCCACAAGGGATGGTGGGCTGTGCCCCCTGCAATTAGCAACGGGCAACTGGACCTGGACCTGGAGCGGGGCTGCACCCTCCACAACTAAGACTGAAAGGACAACTTGAAGCTGAACGGCACCCTCGACAACTAAGATTGAAAGGACAACAACTTGACTTGGAAAAAAAAAATTCTCAATTCAATTACTTTTGATTAAGTTTAACAAATATAATTTCACCAGGGAATCAATATTTTTTTTAAAGAATCTAAAGTACCCATAGCTACACTTACAAGGACTTTTAAAAATACCTTTTAAAAAGACATTGTATGATATTGATAACTATATCCAATCCAAGTTCACATACAAAAACAATGTCAAATAACAACAAATAATAAAATTACAAAACATGTTTATTAATTCCAAATTTTGTTTGGAAGTATTTCAACATTGGTACTATCCCCTCAGTAACAAGCTGTTTGTTTTCTATTTCTTGAGTGACACCAAGTACTTGAAAAGAAAATTTGAAAACAAACTTTTAAATGATTTTTAAAAACATGAAAAATGCTAGATGTCAATGAGCTTAAAAAGAGTTTCATACCACTTCAGAACGCTCACTGCCATCATGGTACATGTTCAATAGACACCTCGAACTAGCTTCTCAGCATGGCCATAAAAAGTTCTTTTACAGGAACCTAAAGTGCATTATCATAGCGATACTGCTGCCGCAGCTGGAATACATTGCTATTACGTAGGTTCCCACGCTTCGCAATGCTCTTAAAATAGGTTCTCAGATACCAAAAGACAAAAAGGACTATTTGCAAGCACTTCAGGAAATGATGGTCTGGCAAACTGAGTGAAAGTTCCACAACCAAACAAAATCAGTTTTTGATGTAATATATTAATTGATTACTAAAAGCAAAATAGATTCCAAAAAGTGCTGGGCCAGGGGACATGCATTTACATTTCTGTTAAGTGGTGTAATCACATGACCCAGACCTAGACATGGGAAGGCTCCTAGTGTTTAATGGAAGACTAGCAAACATTACAGTCAGCTGGTAGATAGGGAAATAAATGGACTGAGCATGATTAATTTCCCATTTAAATAAGTAGAAAATTTTCTAGAAATTTAAAGGCAATTTGAGCGTTAGTTTGTATAAAATTAAGGGACTTAAAAATTTACTGGATTTTGTATCATCCACCATCCAAATTATCTAACATATTCTTATGTCAATGAAGATACCTGTATACATTTCTTTTCTTAATCTGCATTTGGTTCAAATTGTGAGTAATTTGTGTGGGAAGGTATACAAAGAAATCCAGGAATAGTTAAGACTATGCTGGTTCTTAAATGAAAAATAATGTGGCTGTTTTGTCAACTTTCAGGTAGAGTATAATAGAACATCACATTGCTCTGTCTCGACATGATCCAAAGAAAACTTATCAACAAAATATTTCATTTTCCTACAGTCTTTTCAAAAATGATAACAAAAACCTTGCCAAACATTCTTATAGTACAAGGACAGGATTTCTGCCAAGGAAGCCATGATATTTTAATTGGAAATAATTTAACCAAATACTGACAAGCTGAATTGGTTGTATAGATTGACATACAGTAAGTAATGTGGCAAAAGAAGCTCAACCTTGGGTAGCACTTGGAAAAAAAATACGAAGGCAAACCACATCAAAGAACCCAACTCACCTCATATTTGCAAACAATTGGCCATCAAAGAGTTGTTAAATATGGGTGAAGGAAGATTGAGAATTATAAAGATGTGTTGAAGAATAGCTGGTCCACTCATGTTCTGATGAGAATCTTAAGACCAGGGAAGTTAAATAACTTACCCAATGCCAATCAGCTAGATTGCCTGCTGGGAACAAACCAACCCCTAGATAACACTTAACTAAAGTCTAGGATGGGAAACCAATACAATGGATAGCAAACAGGAAAAGAAAGAAGAGTGGTCTGAACTCTGGAAATTATCTTAACTATTAACTCCATCAGTCATTAACTTTGAAACCCCGGGCAAGTCACTTAACTCTCTGAACACTCCCTTTCGTCCTTAAACCAAGTGGGTTGGATTAAATGAATTTCTCTCTCCTTTGACCGCTAACATCCCAAAATGCTGTGCACACGAATAAAACAGCACTTGCCTAAAACACTACCATAAAAAAAACAACAGCAAAAAAACCAAAAAACCAAAACAAACAAACAAAAAAAACACGAGAGACATTGTATAGACATCTGGATCTTATGAGAATTATTTAATCTCCTTTTAGTTTTAAACCCTATTATACATACTAATAAGAAAGAAAGCTAAAAAAAAAAAAAAAGAAGAAGAAAGAGATGCTGTATGGGAAATAGGGTTTTGACAGAAAGAGGAAAATTGGGAAAGAGGAAGAAAGCAACATAAAGCAAGGAGAAGACAGCAGGTAGATACACATGGGAGGAAGATGCAGTCATTGGTAACAATACGTAAGACAGGCAGGAGAGGAAAGATTAGGCTGACGATGGTGAAAGAAAGAGAAGACCAGAAGAATAAGCTGCATTGAAGGCACATTATTTAAACAGAATTGACAGAAATACTGATAATATTAACAATTTTATAAGTAGTTTATGATGTAGAATGTACTTCCCCCAAATTATGTATCTGTACTGAAGGCAAACCTATTTGATTTCTATTATTATAATTATCCTTCACTATTTGACAAAAAGGGAATTGACATTTAGAGATTTTAGGTACCAAGGCCAAAGTCACATAGTACTAGGAGTACATACGGCAAGGAAGTGAATTCAGACTGTTTAGCTCAAATACTTGATTTTCTCAATCATATCATGCTGTCTAGTTAAATCTTTTTTTTTAAAGAAGGGTGCTATCAAAAACCATCTGACAAGTACTTACTAGAATAGGGATGGATAGAAATAGAACTCTTTAGGCTCATACATTGCCTTCAGAGAACATACACTCTTCGTAAATATAAGACAGATCAGAAGGAACAAATTAGCAGACACAATATAGTCACGGGGATATGCAATACAGAATGGGGAATATAATCAACGATGTTGTAAAGATCATGTAAGGTGCCAGATGGGCACTGGATTTATCAAGGGGATCACTTCATAGACTGTGTAGATGCCTGACCACTGTGCTCTACAACTGAAGCTGAAGAAGAATAATATCATATGTCAACTATAAGAAAAAAAAATTACATATATATGTGTGTGTGTATATATATATACATACATATATATATATATATATATATATATATATATATAGTCATGAGAGGTGGAGTACAGCATAAGGAAGCTAGTCAATGGTACTGTAATGGTTATATACGCTGTCAGAGAGGTAGTAACTTGGGGGAGGGAGGTTATCACTGTGTGAGGAGTGCAAATGTCTAGTATGTTGTTTTGTACACCTGAAATTAACAAAAAATGTAAGATAGAAACATGTCAGTAAACAACTAGCAAGACAAACAGTAAACAGCACCCAGGTTCAGAGGCTGGGCTTCCAGGGGGGAATAGAGAAGATCCCAAGAAGAACAGGATGTGAACCAGGCCTAGGATGAAAGCTGGATCATTGAGTACAAGACATTCTCAGGTGAGTCGACCTTCTGGGTAATAATCAGTCAACCAGTCAATCAATCAATCACAGTTGGTATAGAAACCATAGGTGTTCCGTCCAAAAAGGCAAGCCCGAGCCATCCATCCTGGGGAAAGCCTAGAATGCCAGGCTAATAAGTTTGAAATCAATCCCATCAATAACAAGGAGCCACCCAAGATTTTAAATCAGGGAGTTGAGATGTCAAAATAGTGAGGAAATCTACTCTGCGGTTTCTAGGAAGAATGGCCTAGGAAGCAGAACGGCCAGTGTGGGGGCTCCGAGATGTGTGAGAAGACAAGAGGAGGGAGACAGCAATGTGTGATTGTGGAGGAGAGAGGGGGTGGGGGGTGGCAGGTCGTCGATTCAGACAAGCTTGGACTTGATCATTTGGAAGACATTCACGTTTCCTTCTTCCCACAATTAGTAGGGAACTCACCGGGTTTGCAGCAAAGGATGGTGGAAAGGGCATGGATTTTGAAATGAAACAATCTTGATCTACTACTTGTCACCCATGTCCCCAACCTGACCTCCAAGATCCAGTGTAGCCTAGTAGTTTAGGGGGCAAACTCTGGAGCCCGCGTCCTTGAGTAATGCTCTGTCGTCGCAACATCCTAGCTCTGTATCAATGCCATCACTGAAAATTCTGCACCTCAGTTTATCTATGAAATGGAAATATAGGCCTATTTCCCAGGACTCTCAGGAGGGATGAATTATTATAAACACACATTTAACGTTAGTTAAAAAAAACAAAAACAACTCTTTGAGCCTCAGTTTCCTCCTCTATACCACCTATTTTGAGGTTGTGTGAATAACTAAGGTCAAAGACGTTTCCATTTTCATTTCCATGTTCTTACCATGTTGATTTATTATCAATTTATTCATGCAATAAATCTTTCCAGCATGCATATTCTGCATGACATAGGACCTGCACTGCTGTTAGCCCCAGTATAAGGTCATGGTCCTGTACTTGTTTGCAGTCTGTGCTGGAGACTCGGATTTACAATCCGTGCTTCATGCCTCTCCAGTACCACTCACAAAAGTAAGAAGCATAAAAGTCAAAGTTAAACATCAGAAAAATTCGGAGAAGAATATTTAAAATTCAAGACGTGCAGCCAACCAACATGCAAGTTTAATAAGAACATGTAAATTCTCAACATCATTTGAAACTACATCTACTTTTCTGGTGGAGGGATGGGTAGGTTTTTCAGAGGGCCCTGGCAATTTTAGTTTAAGGTTGTCCCTAAATCATTTAGAAGCAAGAAAAAGGAAATGGCAGCCAGTATTTTCATAGTTATTAAGATCCCCAAAATGTTTCTTTTCAATGGTGACCATTTTTTCAGTTCCATTAGGGCATACAGTAAGGCTGACTTAATATCTCCCTCTGAAGCTTCCAGAATTACAAGCAAGAGCATCTAACTTCTAACAGGCAACTTCCGCGATTGCTAACCTCCCTCAGCCCGTCTTGGCTTCGATTGATTGTCACCTGAAGGACTGACTGCTTCAACTGAGGATAGTGATTCCAAAGCAGATATATGTAAATAGGAAGATACTTCTACTAACTGCAAAATGCTCAAATGGGCGCCTAACCCTCAGGTTTATGATTTATCCTGATTTCAAGGAGGCACCTCCATTGCATCCAACATACCTACTATATAAAAGGTATTGCACAGGGGAAAGAAAAGGTGCTTCCAGCATTGCTATTACTGTCATGTATATGAGAACAGCAACGAAATGATGTGGATTTAAATGTTTTAGTCTCTGATACCCTGTAGACAGACATAAGGAATCTATAACTAAGTTATTTTCAGGCTCTCATTTTCTTCTATTGTTTGTTTCTTCGCACCAGTCACACCTCTGTGTCACCAACCTGACTTCCTTCCACTGCTTGTTATTCCTTATCCAGCTTGTTCCATCATAATCAATTGACTTAACTGTATGTGGCAAGTATTCTGAATTAATTTAAAAAAAAAAAAACTTAATGCACCAAAATTACAGTCATCTTATATAGGAAAGGTAGGTGCTAAATGCAGTCACAAAGTCATTCCATATATGGAGAGAGACCAAGCTTATTAGATAGAGCAGGAAATTTAGCTCATCAATTGCTGTATTCCTGGGTTCTACAAGAGCACCTGGCAGATAGTAACTGCTCAGTAAACATTTATTAATTGAATGGATAAATATGTTTCCAAATGTATGCAATCCCTTTCATTCATTCATTCTTTCATTCATTTTTTAAATATTTGTCCTTCACTGCTCTGATAGAGAGGATTTGCCAGATGTCCAGGCTGCTATGGAAGAAAGGCAAACATGGCAGCTGCACTCAGTGAACCTTCTAGTTGAGACTGGTTGTCCCAAAAAGGGGGTTCTGGAAGTTTGCTACAGCACTGCTGGTTGTCTGAATAACTGAGGGAGAGTGCAGGTCCTTTGTGGACAGTGGACAAGGACATAATGTCCTGCCACGTGCACAACAGTCCCACGTAATAACACAATGGGTGTGCATCCCTCCTACCCTCTGACTGCCCTGTTCAAAAATCTGTTTCTAAAGTGATCCAAACCCAGAATCTCACTCTACTTTGTATACCAGCACAAAGTATTTTTGAATACTTGCCAAATAGACCGAATTTTCTAGAAATGAAAGTGCTGCGTAAATCAATGGCAAATCGTACTTTGCTTGGGACTTCTCAAGGATCGTTAACAGTTGTCCCCAGTAGTCACACACCTGTGCCACACACCACTGCCCACCTGCATTTACAGCTGCCCCCTCCATGCTGCTACATACAAGTATAGGGCAGGCATGTGGCTACTTCATCATGTCTCCCAGTGCAGTCACGCCTGCACAACCACAAATTGAAATACATGCTATCTAAGAATAAAATTAATTACTTTTTGAGGTTTTACAAATTTTGTGTCAGTTGTTCACATTAACTATAAATTTCACTTCAGGATCATAAAGGAGGCATCCCTGAATACACATAAAATAAACTAAGTCTGATCTACTTTCTGGTCTACCTTAGTTCCCTGCTCTTGGGCCTCTGGCCCCAGTGTGTTTTGAGACACTTCTAGAGAGGGTGTCTACCTTCCTATGGCCCTAATTACAAAACAAGCAAATAAGCAAAACAGAAACAGCAAAATACAAAAAACACAGTGACTCTGGCTTTCTTTTTAGCCTTTATCCTCTGTGGCCTCAGCGACACCCAACAAGGCTGACCACCGTGTTATATCACTCGATTCCTTTTCAAGCTGCACTCCCACCACCTTGGTATAGGCCACCATTTCTCTCTCACTAGGCTTCCTCTGGTAGCCTCTGGGCCTTTTCAAGGGCAGAGCATGGGGTGGAGGAGGTAGAAGGTGTGGAGGGTGGATAGAGGGTTGAGACCAGCCACGATGGAAGATTTAATGGCATGTGACCAAGGAGGCTATTCCCAAGAGAGGTCAGATCTCCAGGCAAGCAGTTTCAGGGCCAAACAGGAGGAAAAGTACGTGCCAGTGTTTACCAATGTCTGTCAAATTATTAATCCCTTATTATCATATAGTGCTTTCCCATTTTCAGGATGTTCATATATATTATATTTGATCCTTGAGGTTGATAGGGCTCATATTATTATTACTTCAATTGTAAAAATCACTTCAATTGAAACTGACTCTCCAAGATACTGGGTGATATGTCTACTGTCGTCTAGTTAAAGCCTTACCCAGTTTTTTAAAGAAACACGAGTTCCATTTTAATATCAATAATCATCAAGTACTCATCAAGCTACCCTCCACTTGCTGTTATTAATAAATATCAAGGGTTTTCAAAATATTAACCAGAATACTTAGAGTTTGACCAACGCCTAGAAAGATTTATCGTTTATCCTAGAAATAAAACTTGGCTCATACTACTTCATAATACCTATTTCTTTAGGCAAAGAAATAGATAATATGTGTTGTCAGAGTTAATAGACTAAACAGACATTCTAGGATAAACATGATTAATGTAAAGCCTTTAACTGCCAGAGAACAGTGTAAGGAAAAGTTTTAAAGAACTAAGATGGAAATCTAAATTCATAATCGCAATTTAGATCCCAATGAATAAGAAATGTCAGTAGTTCATACCCCCTGGAGCATTACAGTCCCTCTTACCAAGCATTTGCTTTCTGTCTTCCCTTCAATAAGTTTTAGATGTCTGTGTGGTTCATTTTACTTTGATGTGTACTTTACCCTGAATCAACACAGACCAGCCAGCTATAAAGAAAAAAAAAATGCATACACATTTCTTAGTTTATATATCAAAGTAACCGAGCTAAAAACAGTTGGGAAGAGGTATGTCCTTAACTAAGATTTTTCCAAGTGTGTAAAAATGTAGGTTTCATACAGGATCATAAAATTTTTAAGTCTAGCTCAATTTTAAAAATATAAGCTCATCTAGAATAAAAATTTAGGCCACGTTATTGTTTAGGAATCTCATTTCTCTAAAAAAAATAAAAAAGATAAGATTTTTATCTTTCATTATCTTTTTACTAAGCACATCACATTTTCTGCTGTCAAACATAACATTTCATGAATAAGAAAAATAGCCTCATTAAAATATTACTACAGTTTACAACTTTACTAGAGATGATAGAGTATGTTTGATAGATTCAACATATGCCTCCATATTCCTTTTACAGATTTATTGATACAAATGTATATATTCCTTCATCTGCTCAAAGGATGAGTAAATCAAATATACCAGCTGACAATTTCAAACTGTGCTAAATATTATATGTAAAACATTCTCCCTTAAAAACTATGAAATGCTACGAAGAAATGGTTCCCTTCAGTATTGAAACACAGTTCTGCAACTGAACACACGTATTCCCTGTTGTTCATATAACAATGAAGTATAGACTTGAAAAATGACTAATCTAATTAAGAGAAACTCTTCCAAAGCAACAAACGGGGACCAAAACCCAGTAAATAAGAGTTCTTATAAATAGCACTCCTGGAATGCTTTTAAGCCATGCACTTGCTTATCATTCACTGATTATTACTGGCTACTCTTCTCTTTCACAATTTATCAATCCTACTGTTCTCTGTTCTACTGCCATGATAACGTTAGTCACTGACTACATTCCATAACCTAAGAGCATTCATACGGTGGTGACATGTGCTATCTTCAGAGCCCCTTGTGATAAAGCAATTATGTTCTCCCGGTGTCATAAGAATTAACAGGACCAGATGTCATGATTTTTCCTGCTTCACAGAGGAGGCCTGTAAGGGGCCATGATGTGTAAAAGTCACCTCAACTCTTGCAATCTGAAAGAAAACACGAATACCGAAAAACAGGCAGTATCTTTCCTAAGGGTAACAATGGAGAATAATGGCACTGACTCAGGTGCTAAAATGTCCCTTCGGTGAATAACACCAGTCTGTCTAGCCTGTTCAGCTCAGACACTGCAGTGAACACACAGAAAGAACAGATCTGTAAAAATGTCATCTGTCAGAGCCGTGCAAGCAGGTTCAACATCCTTATTAGGAGAAACTGAACTGGACTTGAGAGAGCAGCACGAGGGTAGACGATTTGAAATTCTGCAAGTCTATATTTGTATTTTAAATGTCACAATTATTTTCCTTAGGTTTGTAAAAACTGTCAGCATTTTGACTTGTTGAACTGACAAACTGATCAGGAAACAGCTTTGAATTTTACAAAGGACTCTACAACCTTGAAAGAAATAGGACTCTGAAATCTTAAGTTATATTAAAGTTTCCTAATTCCGTAATTAACAACTTAATTTAATTCATGATATTGACCTATTATTTTGTTTCCTTTGTTCCAGACTAAGGGCAGAGAGAAAATTATGCAAATATGCTGAGTTGGACATTATTTCTCTCAGCTGGTAGAGACCATCTGGTTTTCCATGCTAGAATGAAAAAGGTAGAAAATAGGAACAATGGACTAGCATGGGATCCCAACAAGATTTTGAAAGACACTGAAATTTTTGGATGTAGCAAGTAGTCTTCAAGCTCATCATATTGGGTGATTAAAAAATATAGATAGAGGAATGTAAAGAGGCCACAGTGAGTAGGTAGCAGAACCAGCTAAGATCTCTGACCTAGTCCCATTCCCCCAAGCACCTTTCTTGTTTTATGAGATTAATTTTACTACAGAATTATCTTCTAATCTGTAACCCAACAGGATGATGAGATATAGTATATAATTAGTCCAAAGCCTATAAATGTAAAACAAACATATCAAAACAAAATAAAACCAAAAACAAATGAAAAAAATCTTATATGAAATCTGGTTGTAAACATAGATTTCAGCAAAACAAAAAAAAGGAGGAAAAAGAATGGTATATATGTAGTCTTTACGAAAATGCCTTTACTTGGCTTTTATATACATTCCCTTATGGGAATGAGTCTGGGCACTTGTTTTTCTGAAAAGTAGCTGTGACATAACGATAAAGAAAAAACAGCTCATTTTTAAAATTTCTAATGGATCATTCTAGAAGATGAAACAACATTTTAATAAAAGTGGCTTGTTCAGAGAGGGTTAAGATGATTTTTAAAGCATGAGTGGATTTTGAGATTATCTTCACAAGCAAGCCAGTTGGGTGATTTTCATGAACTCTGCTAAGAGGTAAGTACGCAGCTGGACTTTGGTTTTACTTCTGGAAAGGCTGCCAAGGCCTGTTGGCTACTGGAGGGTTGGTGGGTGGCCTTACCTTCTGCTGCAGGACACTCAGGGCTCAAAGGTCAAGAAGGAGCCCCATGAAGCTAAGTCCCTATTCCTAAAGCAAGGCTGCAATAGCAGAAAGAGCACAATTATCAGAGACAAAGGAAAAAGGAAGGAAGTTGTGCACAGCAGGTCTGTATGTGTGTGCACCAAAGGCTGCTCAACGGCCTGCAAAAACCCTGCTTATGCCACTGGCACCTGTGTGGCCCTAAGCTAGTGACATCCCTTGCTGTGCTCAGATTCTTCATCTGTAAAACCGACATAGTAATTTGCCTACTTCACTGGGTTGCTGTGAAGGGTACATCAGATCATATATATAAAGCATCAGGCCCCATGTAGCAAACAAGCACATGCCTACTAAGGACTGTTTTTAATTGCATTTTAAAAATTGTGGTAAAATACAGATAACATAAAATTTGCCATTTTAGCTGTTTTAAATGTACAGTTCAGTGGCTCTAAGTACATTTGCACTGTTGTGCAACCATCACTACCATCCATCTCCAGAAATTTTTCACCATCCCAAACTGGAACTCTGTACCCATTAAACACTAACTCCCCATTTCTTTTCTCTTTCCTGGCCCCTGGCAACCCCCATTCTCCTTTCTGTCTCTATGGACTTGCCTCTTCCAGGTCCCTCATATAAATGGAATCATAAAGTGTTTGCCCTTTTGTGACTGGCTGATTTCACTTAACATGATGCCTTCAATTTTAATGGCATCATGGGTGCTAGGTTTATGCTGCTAGATTGAAAAATAGTCCCAGAGAAGGCAGGCACTCCCACTCAGCTATAGAAATTCAACAAATATACATTTTGTCAACCCAAAACAGATACTGTATCAGCAATAGGGGCCAATATAGTATCACACAAACTATTTCTTATTAGCTTACGCAGCTTTATTAACCTAAAGTTCAGTGACAACTGTTCTTTTTGGGTCTCTTTGAACAAACAACTTTCAACATCTCCACCAATTAGTTGTTCCAGCTACATCATCACATCTCTCAAAAGCTACACAGAAGTAATCAAGTGATGGCTCTTCTGGGAACCCTGAATTTTATTCACACCTCCTTCAATGGCCTATGAATTCCTATCCTTCATGTGAAATAGAAAAAAGAAGGGACAGTTTGGAGATGTGTTTAAAATATAAAGTTTTATTGAGCTCAAATTCAGCCACGTAGTTATCTTGGACCTCTAACTCTAGCTACAGTGCAAAACATACAGAATTTAAGTAAAACACATTAAAAAGACAGTTGACAAACCTATTTTTTAATTGTTGTTAAGTTGAACTGAATTCCACAACTTCTGAACTTTCAACCAATCTTTTACCCTGAGGATTCTCTAAATATTTATGCTGCCTATGAGTATAGAGATTCATGGTTCTTTATTCCTCAATATTTGCAATGTTGCATACATATTTTTATCTTGTTATGTTATCTAAATAAATGGTGATTTCTTCAAAAGCAGAGATCATATTTAACTTCTCCTGGGGAGTACTCAAAACATACCATGTCTAGGTAATAAATATTTTTGCAAATAACACGAGGTACTTTCTTTTTCATACTTCTCTATGTAGATGCATATATAAGCTTCTTTTAAAAAACACTCAGACATCAAATTGGCATTAATTATTCACAAGCTACTATGAAAGCCCAGTGAAAAATGAATAGAACCCCAAAACCTGTGGGATACCATCAAGCATACCAACATATACACAATGGAAGATAGAGAGGGAAAAGGAATATTTTAAAAAATAATAGCAGAAAACTTACCAAATTTGTAGGGAAACATTAATCTACACATCCAAGAAATCCAGTGAAATCTAAGTGGGAGAAACTGTAGCGGGCCAGCCGCCACGAGTCGAACGGTTCCTGACAAGGGGAGTGGGAATGAAAGAAGGCACTCACACTTTGATGATGGCGATCGCGGACCCCAGTGTTCCTGGAGACGCTGAGTTTATTCTGTCCCCAGAATTTATACCTTCTGTGGACGTGCAGTTTAACAAGTACAAAAATGCATTACCTAGTTAACAGTGAATCTTTAACTTTAACACAGGAGACACAAAATTTACTGAAACTCCCAAATGTAATTATCTTATCAATAGCCCTGATAGGCATCAGCCTTCTGTTCTGGGAACTGGCCACTCCCACCACATTCCTGAGCAGCATGCAAGCACTCTCCAGATGCAGGCAGAGACAATTGCTTCAGGGGGGAGGAAATAGGTTAAGTATAAACCGAGCCATTCTGTTAAGGCTTTAAAGTTAACTGCAACCATGGCTCCCCACAAGAAACTCAAAGAGATCGACACCTAGAAACATCAAAATCAAACTGCTGAAAAGCAACACAAAGCATCCTGAATGAAGAAAGAGAAACAACGATCCTGAGTAAGATGAACAGCTTATCTCTCATTAAAACCATCAACGTAATTTCTATATCCAGCAAAACTAACCTTCATAAATGAAGCAAAAGCGAAGCCACATCCTAATAAACAAAACCAAAAAATTCATCACTAAACATTGAAAGGAGACCTTCAGTCTGAAATGAATGAATTCTCAACAGTAACTCAAATCTACATTAAGAAATAAAAAGCATCAGTAAAGGTGACTATATAGGTAAATATGAAAGTCAGTAGTATAATTGTACTTTTTGCATGTAAAAGCCTTGGAATCTGAGCTGTAGATGATATGCAAAACCTGGTGATGTGGAACTTAGCCTTGGGAAGTTCTAAGCATGTGTTTTTATTGAACATTAAACCTTATTAAACTAACTCACAAAAATTGCTCATAAACTTGGATCCAACAGGAAGGCTCTCAGGCTTATCAGGTTTCATGCTGTAAAAATATCTCCTGTGTTGGAGCCAAGATAGGAGAGGCCCAAAAGGAAGAGAGAGAGAGAGCGAGAGAGAGAGAGAGAGAAGAAGAAGGAAACAAGATATGAGGTTTAAAATGCAATACATTTTAATACTGTAGGTAAATTCTTCAAGCAATTACTAGGGCTTTAAAAAAGACAAATCTAAAATGGCTATTTTGAGATGCTTTCGGTATTTTCTATTACCCCCTGTGGGCCTTTAGAACCTCCCATATCGAGCAACGGAGAAATAAGAATTATTACTTTCATTTTATAGGTAATAAAACAAGCCTAGAGATGTTGATCAACTGCTCCCAAACAAAGAAACTAGAGCTACAATCAAGAATAAAATCTTGTTCTTCTTTCAGTGCAGTGAGCTCTGTCCATCCTGTCTCATTCTCAAACCAAAGCCATTTTTTTCTGTGTAACTAGGATTAGTAACCCAGGATGGTACAAACTAGACTTTGTAAATGGGGCACTTGAATCAGAGGGTGTAGAACCTTCTGGACTGTGACATATCTACTTTATGTCTTGGTAGTATATACAAGGATCTTAGATATGTTCTAAAATGTCAGATTTTTCTCTTCTCTGATGCCTAAAATGCCATTGACAGTTAGCAAAAATATACAACTGGACCAAGATTTAAAGGCAGTTAGTACTGTTTGTAAGGTTAATAAATGATATAATAGTACATTAAGTTCAAAAATGACAGAAGGCCCCCTACCAAAAGAGTATAAAAAATTTCAGTTCCCCAACCCTATAGGAAGAGTGGGGAGATGGGCCCCCTGGCTGGAAGGGGGAGCCCCACAGGAACCTAGTCTCTTCTGGGCTCCGACAGCCCTGAATCAATACACAACATGACAATTTATTGGTTCATGCTTTTCTTGACAGTGCAAAATCTATGCACGTAAAGGTGACACAGAATACACTTCTCATGTTAACTACAGCTTGATTCAGATATGGTCTGTTTCTTATTTTATCATAGTTATTACTTCTCTGCAGAAAATTAGTTAGATATCTGAATAAAGTTGAGAGCTTTTGGTTCTACTTTCCAAAATTAAGGCTTAATCTTCTGACTGGTCTAGTGTCGATTTCTAATCAAACTAATAGCTCTATTGCCTCACACTAAAGTGCCCTTTAGTGATATCAGCATGGTGTAGCAATATAAATACGAGGGTGCCAAAATAAATGTATACACATTTTAAGAAACGAAAGAACTATTAAAATTGTACTATTCAATATATACCGATAATGGAAGATGAATACAAGTCATGTTTCACTTCTGCAATTACAAGAGGTGCTCAAAGTGGTTACCATCCAAAAAAAATGTATACAAGTGGACACTTTGGTCAACGCTGCCCAAGCAATAGATTATGGCGAACTATTGCTTGGCCAACGTTGACCAAAGTGTCCACTTGTATACATTTTTTTGGCACCCCCAGTATAAGGTCAATTTTTATGAAAGAAAATATTTTGATAACTGGGAGTAGATAGGGGTAAACTGTCTAATAGTTGATTCTGTAAAGAGCTACTTTTAGTGTCTAACAAATGTAAGTAACATTGGAATCTAAACACAGGAAATCTAATAAAATAATTTACACAGAGATACAAAAGAATATACAAATATTCAGATAAATGTTCACCTTTGCTAGTACTTTAAACAGAAATTAAAGCAATGTTGTGTAATTACTTACATTTTAAAGTAATTATTAATAGCTAATGAGGGGTGCATTGTGATGAAATTAGCATATTAGTAATATTATGCTGACACTGTCAACTGGTATAATCACTTTGCGAAAAGATATGAAAAGCTATAGCCAGAAACAGAGGAACATTCAAACCCATTCACTGTGCAAATAATTCCACATTTGAGAATGTATCTCAAAGAAGTTATTTAACAGAGCCCAAAACTATATGCTCAAAATTGTTATGACAGATCTCTTTATCTGTAAAAACAAAATTATGGAATTATCTAAAAGTCTAACAATAAATGATTATTTTATTTGAACAAACTATGGTAAACCACACAATGCTATATCCTTCTATGATTAAAAAGTTTGATTTCAAAATATAGTTGAAGGAAAAAGGCAGAATCCAGAATATTCTGTATGCCACAGTTACAACTATAAAAATATGTAGTCTTGCGGAAAAAGACTAGAACGCAATTTGCCAGAATAAAAATATTTCACCAAAAGTGGTAAAATTGTGTTGTATTCCTACATAGTTCCTTTAATATTTCTTCTATATTTAATACTAATAACTTTTAATTAACTAGTTTGATACGTAAAGCTCTCTTTCAAGTTGTTTTTTTTTTTTTCAATTTTAACAATAAAAATAAAATTTAAATCTCTAATGGGATTGCACAAATTTTTTCCCCACAAACTGTTTTATGGGGCAAGGTGACATCAAACACTGTGGCATCTCCAGCTGATAAAGCCAGCATCTCTGTTTGCATCCTTGAAGGCATCCCCGTATACGTATATTAGCCGCCAGGCCTTTGTAACAGTGCCATTTAATAGAAATTATACTTTAAAAAGTGATGTGGAAAGCTGTAGCTTTTGACCATCATTTCTTTTATGATATATGGGAATACACAGCCACATGTTAACTTTCTTTTCTTTTCTCTTTTTTTTCTCAACTTCTTTGGCAATGTAAAAGTAAACAAAAAGGAAGAATAATAATTCAAAAATTACTAGACTTCTTTATTTAACCTCCATAATCTTTTTTGTGCTCTCAGGGTTATTCCCATTCAGGAGTTCTGGTGCTTTGCCATTTGGGAATCGAGGGCCACTTTGAGAAACTGCTGAAGCTAGATGATATTCATATACACATAGATGGGTATTGCATTCAGAGGGTATATAGTTGTCCTTCCCTTCCAGCCCTCTCTTATTGGGCCCACGGATACCCAATTAGGACTCCCAATTCATGGAGTTATTCACTTTAATCTCTCGTCCAATATGTAAATAAAAAACAACTCAGAACTTTTCCTTTGCTGCCTCTCCTGGATATCACAGTTTGGGATCTCAGAGCTAAGTTCTTTCATTATTGGTCATTGCAGAAAATGCAAGCATGTGATTCCACTGTATGTCCTGTGCTAAGCAGTCCATGTGCACTGTGAGAAATATTCTCACAAATACCTTCAAACATAGATGTTATTATTCCTAATTTTACAGTGATGAAATCGAGCCTCAGAGAAGGTGAAACTTGCCAAAGCACACAGCTGGTAAGGTGTTGGTGTAGTATTCAAAGTCAAGTCTAACTGGATCCATAATTTTTTCAGTTTTTTTCTGCTTTTAACCATAGTCAAAAAAAAACACCTGAAATTATAGGTAATACAATAAATAAATAGAAAAACCTGCATAAATTGGAAAGATCATTTTTGTTTGGAGGAAAGGAGCTAGAGGGAGTTGCCATCTTGGTCTAAGGATATTGGCCCACAAGTGCAGTCATAAAGTCTATGTTCTAGAAACTTATAATGTAACAATACCAGAAGTCATAAAAAGGTAAAAAGCGTATTTGACACTAGTCATTTTGGGTTTTTTTGTTTTGTTTTGTTTTGTGTTTTTTTTTGCCTTTGACACTGAAAAAGTAATCATCTATAAAAAAATTGCATTGATTTAGTAATTTCATTTTAATGCAAGATGAGAATAAAATGTATGATTTCTAAATGTGCTTTCATGCATTTGGGGTTTGTAGTGACTTTAAAAAGTATAACTGACATAAAAATTGAAATTGTACTGGACTAAAAGAAAAATGAAGATCACATATTAATAGTTTATTCAGCATTCTAAAAAGTTATTTCATAATACATAGACATACATCCATATACATATATACATATTTTTTAAAATTCTCTCCATTTATATTATTGTCCAAATTGAAAGAAAATTCTCTGTCATTATTGGGGAACTTTGAGAATACTAGATGAAAATGTTAAATGGGAATAGAATAAAGTCTCTATAGAGACTTATTTTAAACCTTAACCATTAAAACAAAAATCCATGCACTTATCAGCCCTAATCAAACATTAAATATTAGTGAAAATGAGAAGTGACTAGGCCACAGGAAATACAAATCTAGGATTGAGATAGAGGAGGTAGCTTAGAAGGATAAACATCCCTGGGTAGATTCCCATACTTCAAAACAGAACTGAAATTAACTGGAGGATAAATTAATTATTTCAAAAGTAATTATTTTGGAATAAGATAGACTGACATTCTAATTACATAACAGTGACATTTTTGTGCCCAATTTCATGGCTGAAAATATTCAAAATGACCAGTGGAACGTATTTGGCAATTTGGATACTTGCCAATATGGGTTTTGGATGATGCATTTGCCTACTTCATAATGGAATTCTTCTGCAGAAAGGATTTCTAGCTATTGCGTGTCCGATAATGATCTTAGATCTTAGATAGCAGGCAAATTTATGGGAAGTGATGATTCCAGACGTCCTTCCAAATAAACAAGTATAAACCAATTTCTGAATTAAAGGTGAGTGGCATTTGAAAAGCCCAGAAATTTGTGTGAAATGTTGAATACCCAGAAATCCTTGTTCATTAGTGTATACATCGCCAGCCTGGTCAGAGCCTAAAGAAATACAACTGTGGTATACAAAATTTAATTGGGGCCAACACAAGAAAGGAAAAATTCTGTTTTTAGAAAATTTAAAATGAAATGTGATAGAAGTTTACTGATTGTGCTATATGATACAACACAGAGCAAAGGATTACCACATACAGATATTTCTTAGCAATTTTTTTTTTCTGTTAAAATAAATTTAGTGTAGGTTGGAACAACTGGAAACAAAAGAGTTAGCTTGGAAAGCCTTTTCAAATGAGCTGTACTTTATTGATTTAAAAATATTTCTATGTCCTATTAGCACAGGTGTTTCTAACCTTATGATTTTTATAGGCTACGGTTTACATTTGGTTCCTAGAATTATTATTTTTTTCCAAAGCCTTCCTTCCAAAGAAGGGCACCGATAGTATGATCTTTTCTTTAAAAGCTCTAAACCAAACCCAAACACCCAAACACCCAATTATTTATTGTGCTGGAAAGCTCTGTGCATCAGTATTTTAAACATTAGATTTCCATTTCTGTATTTCATTAAACTCAAAAAAAATTTTAATGTGATAAATCAAATCTTAATTCGCAGTAACACAGGAAGTCAAATCACCCTAATTTACATTAAAAAGGTCTTAGAAACAAGCTCAGTGGTGAGGCTGTCAGCTTGACCCACAAAGCAACAAGTGACTGCCTACAGCTGGAAAAAGCATTTTCATTTCTACTCTCTGTCTGCTATCTCCCTCTCTCTCTCCAGATACTACATTGATCACAGTAAGATACAGTTTAAAACCAGAGATACAGTTTTACTTGCTTAAACCACCTAGACATTTACCTAATAACACTGTGAATGACAACAGTTCTGGCAAGATAAGTAAAACTTTCAGAAAGTGAAGCAACTGATGTGATTTTAGCTCAGTTCATTAACAATTCAGTCCATTCCTGTTTTCCTTAAACCAACTCGTGGGGCTGGCCTGCCTCCTTGCCCGTATGCTTACCGCAGGAATGAGGCTCTTAGTTCGAGGAGACATGAGGCGGCTTTCAAGCATGCCCAGGTCCACGTGGGCCCAGCTCGCCAGAGGGAGCAACCTTCACAGGAGGAAGAACTCAGTAAAAAAGCTCAAGGCAGCCAAGTCTTGCTTTGCTGACCAGCATAGCAACTGCTTGTCTTTCCCTGGATGGCTTGGGGTGTGTAGTCGTAGCCAGTGTGACTTTCTAAAGTTCTCCTGATTACAAAAGCTCTCTCTGTCCCAGAACCACGTGGGCGGGCAGAGGAGCCCATCAAAGACAATCAACAAACGCCAAGTGGGAGGGTCTTTTTCTACTCTGAATGACGTTCGCAGACTTGGAAGAGGGAAGCCTGCACACTTGTGCAAGCAGAGTAACGTTTTATTTATATCAGATGCACAGCCAGTGCTTAAAGATACGTTCTTCACTGCAGAACGACAGGTCGCACAACTGACAAACTGCTAGCTAGCATTCAAGGAAACCACTGGACTGAAAACAAGTCTGGGATAAAAGTGAGAGCATTCTTCTACTCCCACCCAAAGTAGAAATATTTCCTTTTTACCTACTAGAAAGTGATAATCTTTCTCTTGTGGTCACCTTTCACAATGTATATGAAAAATACAACATTTTTTCACATGGTCAAATGAGTACCACTTAAATAAGTTTCATTTTAATGCAAAACTTCTTTTCATCATGATACCGTTAAAAAGTGAAATGATAACCACAATATTCTGGGAACATTTCAAAGCATATAACAAAGGATTATGAGCCACAAAACAGAAATAACTCCTATTAAGTCAATAAATAAAAGACCCACGATCTAAAAGGATAAGGAAAAATAAACAAACATGAATAGGTAAATCATCAAAGAAAATCCTAGCGGCCAATAATTATGATGAAATGCTTGACTAATGCAGTACCAATCGGAAATAGAAATCAAAATTACAATATACCATTTCACACCCAGTAGAGTGGAAACGTTTATGAAAATAGCAGATCTCGGTGAGTCTGTCAAGCAGAGGTTGGCAAAGTCTGGCCCACAGGCCAAATCTAGCCAGCCATCGGTTTTGTACAACCTGCAAGCTAAGAATGTGTTTTACATTTTTAAATGGTTGGGGGGCGGGGGGGAATCAAAAGAAGAACTGTATTTGGTGACACATGAAGATTATCACATGAATTTCAAATGTCAGTGCCCTTAAGTAAATGTTTACTAGGACACAGTCATGCTCCTTCATTTATGAGTCATCTATGGCTACTTTTTTGCTAGAACAGCAGAGTTGAGTAGTTGTGACAGAGACCGCGTAGGTCTCCAAGGCTTAATTATTTCCTGTTTGGTCCTTCACAGAAAAAAGTTTGCTGACTCCTAATGTAGAGCAACTAGACTTTCATGCATTGTTGGTGGGAGTATAAATTGGTACGACTGCGTTGGAGAGTTAGCAGGGCGTGGTGAAGTTAGAGATGAGCGTACCCTTTGCTTGGCCTCCCATTCCTCAATATATAACTCAGGAAAACCCTCCTGTGAGTACACAGGAGGCATAGGTACAGAATGTCCCTAGCAACACTGGGACAGTATAGTAAAACAATTGGAAACCACCTCAATGAATATTGACAGGGAAGTGGATAAACTAAGTTGGAGACACTTTTCAGCAACAACAGTACATGGTTGATAAGTCAACTATGTTCATGGATAATTCTCTACATTGTGTAGGTACAAAAAAATTGCAGAACCTTAAGAATCTATGACACAATTTGTATAAAGTTTGACAATATGCAAAAATACTATGTACTTTATGTAGGTGGTACAAGTATAAAGATAAATATGAAAACGAGTACCAAATGCAGGGTAATGTTTCCATCTGGACAGGAATATGATTGGAAAGGGTTAATGGGGGGGGGAGGCAACAACTCTGAGTGATATCTTATTTCTTAAACTGGGTCGTACCTACACCACTGGTCATTACATTACTATCTATGCTTTCTGTATTCTGAAAAAATTCATAATAACTAAGTGAATTGTTTATTCATAATAAATAAATAATTTTAGAATTAGGAAAAATAGTGAAAAGAATCATGATACAAAAAATGACCATTCATTACATAGGCATTAAAATGTTTATGGGACACTTTCATTATATAATAAAATAGATAAGATAGATGGCAGTAAGTAAAAAAGAAAAATGCAGCCTGCTAATTTTTTCCCCCACAATGACGCCACTGTTAAAAATATTAAAAAAAAACACTTTAAGGAAACATGAATCTTATTTATAGTGGCCGCATCTGTGTAGTGGTTTAAGGGTTTTGCTTTTTCTCTCTCTCTTTTTTAAATTGTTTTTTGAACTTTCTATAATAGGTTTATATTACCTTTCAACCTCAAAAAAAGTTTTTGTAAGTATCTAACAGGTAACCAAGGATTATCTAATTTTCAAGGGAAATTAGAAATCTTTGTTTAACTCACTATTTACTATGGATTAGGGTATTTTACATCTCTGTGAGGGGAAAGAGGAACTTGTAGAAAACTGACATAAATGCAAATGAATTTGACCAGTAGGAATGAATTCATCTGGCAGAAATGCTAATGATTTCTGTCTTATATAAAAAGTCACCCCCAAAATTATTGTTTTATGTGATAAACAGTTTTGGCTCTAATTTAACAATCCTAGCCCAGTATTCTTTCTTTCAATGACTATACATACTTATGTCTGTCTCATAATCTTTAAAACTGGCATTACCATACTGCTGGTTCCCCTCAATGAATTTTAAAAAATCTTTAGCACATATTTATTCTATATTTATTTGAAAGAAATGTTCTGAAATTTTTGAAAAATTATACGTGGACACCAGTTTTTAATTTGAAACATAGTTTCTTTTCTGACATTGACATATATGATTACTAGCTTTCCAAATCTAGTCCACATTAATTTATAATGGCACTAAAATATATTTACAATGGAAAAATGTTAAGTAATGTTGATTTCAGTCAAGAAAAAAACAACTGAGGTTTGAAGAAAAGGATAAGGATGGAAATTCTGAATGGAAGACATAGGAATTTCAAAGCCTTTCCAAACTCTTATAAAGTCTCAAACACTAAAAACAGTATTTTCTTATTACAGGCATGTCATTCCTTTCATACATTTTTTTCTTGCTTTCATGTGGGATTGAATGATATCTTCTTGAGGTCCCTGGGAAGACCATAAAGAAAAAAACTGAAAAAGAGAAATTAAGGAAGAAGTGCAGGCATCAATGACGAAGGGACTATTGAGAGTAAGAACAGGAAAGGGAATAATTGAAGTACATACATGGGAATAATGCCAGAAAGGAAATGATGAATTTGAGATATGAGATAGTTTATCATGCCAGAAACCAAAAGAAATGACAAATCCAAGAAAATTTCATTACTTTCTGTGTTAAGGGAATAGAAAAGGGAAGAGTACATCAATATCTAATAGTGACTATTTATTTATTTTTGGCTTTTCAAGTTAGATGTTTATAACTTAGGGAATGTCTAAAATACACAGCCATATTAGGAAATAAATATATTAAAAATAACATATTTTCTGTTTTTCCTAGGTATAAGATAACTTCTCTGTTTAGAATGCATGTTTGTTGTTGAGTATTCCAAAATAAAGGGAGAACCAAAAACAAAACAGAAAACAACAACACTTATTCTTGCCGTCCCTCAGGTTCCTAATCTATAAAAAGGGAATAAGACTTTCAAGGATAATTGTCAGGATTACACAGAACATATAGTCCACATCTGACACATCAGAGATGCGAAATAAATGTTCGTTTTCCATACTATAACGAAGTGGTTTTCAACTGGGTGTGATTTTACCCCCAGGGGACATTTAGCAATATCTAGAGACATTTATGATTGCCACACGGCACGGGGCAGGTGATTTACTGGCATGTAGTGTGTAGAGATCACAGATGCATCTCAGCACCCTACATCATACAGGACAGCCCCCACCACAAAGAGTCATCCAGCGGTGGCCTATATGTCAAGGCTATCGATGTGAAGTTATTTTTAAAAATATTTATTAAATTTATTGGAGTGACATTGATTAGTAAAGTTACATAGGGGTTTCAAGTGTATAGTTCTATAATACATCATCAATATATCACATCGTGTGTGCACCACCCAGAGTCAGTTCTCTTTCCCTCACCCTATATTTGACCCCCTTTACCTTCTTCTACCACCCCCTCTCCCCTTACCCTCTGGTTACCACTAAACTGTTGTCTGTGTCTATGAGTTAAATGATAACCTAAGATGACACAACGTGAAATTCAAATCATATCTAGATCTCCTTCAGGTCATCTGAAAGTAGGGGAGGGGACTGGAGAAGCAAAGGGGTAGGGGACAGGAGAACTAGACCACTGTAAATTTGGAAGATCTCAGAGCAGCCTCTGGGAGCTCAGACAAGTGTCTAGTTATTCTGTGATTCTCTGTACGAAGAGCCCGCAGAGACCAGTGGGGCACCTCGGCGTCAAATTTCAGATGGAAGAACCTGAGGTTTCTGCGGTACCCTACTGGCATTCATACCAAGAATATTTTGCCTTTGCTTGTTTCCCGTTCACTTCTACCGCACCATCACTCGACCCCCAAATTGCCTTTGCTAGACCGTGAAAAAGGCGTAATGAAAATGACATTATAACTAGAGAATTCCTGGAGTGCTATTTTTATAACTAAAGATGCATGCTCACTAATCTGCCAAGAGAAGGGTTTTTATCATTCTGTTTGCATTCGGAATTGTATTATCTGCCTCCATAAACAGAAGGCAGGGAGAACACTTCAGCAATATTCAACCCTCCATCGGAGGCGGCTTTCCCATTTGTTGTTTTAAACTTTAAAACAGCAGCAGACCTTTCTGGATGACGAGGTGGTAGCCAAAGTACAAATATGTTATGCTGCCAGGAGACCAAAAAAAGAAGAAAAAAATGCAGAATTTTGGAGGTCACATATTTCAAGCCGCCACTCCAGACTTCAAAGACCAGACTGTTTATCTACCCCGCAAGGATTGTGAAAAAATTCCCGTGATCACACCCCAGTTGAGAGCTTATGCCATCAATAGTGTCGTCTTTGATTACAAAAGACCATGATACGTGTCCAAGTATGGGTGATTATGGCGTGCATTAGCCAGATGATGAATCATTACAGTAAAACAAAACTCTAGCGTGTGTGTACACTTGAAGGCTTACATGTGTTTTTTGATAAACAACAGCCAAAGACATGGTTTTCTCAAGAAATAAAAATAGAAAACAACTTCAAATACCATAGTAGAAAACAACAACAACAACAACAAACCCTAAAACAGAACAAAAATAGTCACATCCACAATCGGGTTTTCTTTCCACCTAATGTTTGTCACTAATTGTTTTGAAATTTCATGTGACAACAATTCCAACAGAACTACTGGTTATTGATGGGGAAGAATATGGGAAAGAACAAAGAAAGCAATTCTGTCCCAAAGCTCTACCATTTAACCCAAATAGTTGTACTACTGAATTTTCTGCCTCATTTTTTTAGATTTTATTCCCCTAAGCAGCCCACTGTCAACCCTGCCTTCAGTTCATCTAGCTGCAGATAAGGGGAGAATCTTCATTTATTAATAGATCAGAACCACTCAAGTAAATGAAGCCCCCGCCTCTTTTTATTTCTCCTCACTGTGAAAATGGGGAGAGAACTCAGTTAGCTTTTGCCCTCCTCTCTCCTCCATAGACTAGCTGTCTTTTCTTATATATTCTGTGCTTTATCATTAGTTAGGCACTTACACTGGCTAAACAACTTCCTTTCTGAGGCACTGTTTTCATTTTAAATGTCACAACCAACCAAATGCAAGAATGGAAAGGGACGCTCTCTTGCACTGTCCCCTGTCCCCCATCACTGGATAAGACGCTGGAAAACAGCCTTGAGTGTTGTTGCTAGTGAAAAACCACAGTGATTTTTACCTACGTCAAAGCTGCTGCTTGGAACAATTCTAGGAAAAGCAGGAGGAGAGAGTGTTTGGGGGGTTCCTTTGACCTCTTTATCCTCCCATAGATCTGTTCCATGGTAAATTTGACCCTGAAAGGCGAAGTGTGTAATTTTTTGGTACTTGCAACCTGCATTTAACATAGCAAGACTCTCTTTCTATATTATGCAATGTCTTTTCCAGAATTAGTTATAAAAGAAAAACTGCTGATTATTTCTGGTAGTAGTTGAATGAATCTATGTAATTCCATGTGTTAGGCTTAATGTTTAATATTTCCCCTTAATACAAATGTCATCGAATTATTTAATATAAGGTGAGTGCTGATGACTAGGAAGGTTATATAAAGTGCTGGGTTTTTGCACTGTTTTGGAAATGCCCTCCACCTCACATCCCATTTTCCAATCCTCCTCTCCCAGCCCGTCTGTAACCTGCTATCTTGGGGGTTTCCCTCCTGTAATTTTCACTTTTCACCTGTACCGAGGGAATAATTTTTCCCTACTCTCAGTTTCTGTGAGGTTGTCCTACATGTTCTAGTCCTCTAAGTTCCAGGCTCTTGCATGTAATTAGCATGTAATAGGCTGTTCACAGGTTGGATGCTTCCAAAGGAACTCCTGATTCTCTCCCCCACACCCGAGTCTTGCACACAGCAGTGAATAGCACCCCATCCCCTTGGGATCTAGACCAAAATGCATCAGCAAGTCCTGCCACTCTGGCAGCCAACCTTTGTCACCTCCCTCGTGACATCTTTAGCAACAGCCCCTAACTCATCTCATGGCTGCTGTCCAATCACCAGAGAACAGCCAAAGGGGTCTTTCTTAAAGCACAAATTCGCTTCTGTCACTCCGCTGCTTCAAATCTTTTCATAGTTTCTCACTGCAACCAAAATAACTGTGGCTTGCAGGCTCTGGTGACAGCTGGCTCCTGGCCACATCTCTGACTTCATGTCCCCTCACTCTGCCCCGTCATCACCACACTGCAGCCACCCTGGCCTTCCCTTTGCCCCCAGATCGCGCCAAGTGCATTCCTGTGTTAGAGCCTCTGCACTGGCTCGTTGATCCGATCTGCTTGGAATGCTTCCCTGTAGACACTCTCATGGCCTCATTGAGGTCTCACTGCAAAACCCCTCTCCTCCAAGAAGCCCCGACCTCTAGGACGGAGGTGGGACTGCTCTTCATCACCTTACCTTATTTGATTTTTCCTTATAGCATGTAGCAATAGTTGAAGGTATCTTATTTATTATTTATCATGTTTGCCTTCCCATAAAAAAGAATGTAGAACTTACGGCTTGCCCACCATGCTAGTTTCAGCTTTAATATTTACCACCATGAACATGATCTCTTATTGCTTTTAGAGTAATACGATCTGGCCCAGAACCCAGTAAAACCTGGAAGCACATTCAGTAAAGTGGAAGGTGCACTAGACTTAGAGTTAGGAGACTGAGTTAGTCCTAGCTCTGCTGCCGTTAACTAGCTGGTTACTTGATGTGCCTGAGCCTCCCAGTGTAAATAGAGATTGTTCAACTAGTCACTGTGGAGAGAGGCTAATGACTTGGTCCTACCACTAACAGTTCTAAAACTGTTACTCTACTAAACATGTTGGAAGAAAAAGACTTTATGTAATAGTCTCAATCAGAGCTACCGATTATAATCTCTAGGATATCCACAATAAATTTAAGTAAAAAAATAATAATAATGGTCAAAATAACTGGTACTTGCTTGGTTAACTGAATTTTCACCTAATTCTTAAACTCAGGCATGTTGACATAGTAAATCCTAAAAGGAGTATATCTGATATCTTGCTGCCTTTGTGTTTGCTTATGTAGTATATACCTTTATGAAGTCTGCCAAACATTTTAAGGATTAAACAATGAATGTGACTTTTATGATTTCTTAGTGTTATCTTTAAAAAGAACCCCTAAGTCTTTAACATTTTTTCAGCTTTATTAAGGCATAACTGATAGAAAATTGTAAGATATTCAAAGCGTATATCATGGTGATTTGATACATGTATAAATTGTGAAAGGATTCCTCCCATCTAATTAATTAACACATCCATCAGCTCACATATTTGTATTCTTTTCTTCTGAGAAAATTTAAATTCTACTCTCTTAGCAAATCTCAATTATACAATACAGTGCTGTCAGCTATTGTGACCATATTGTACAGTAGCGCCTCAGACCTTACTCATTTTATAACTGAAAGTCGGTACCCTTTTACCGTGTTTCCCCGAAAATAAGATCTAGCCGGACCATAAGCTCTAATGCATCTTTTGGAGCAAACATTAATATAATAAATACCCTGTCTTATATTATATTGTATAAGACGCGATATTATATTATATTATATTATATTATATTATATTATATTATATTATATTATATTATATTATATTATATTATATTATATTTTATATTATACCCGGTCTTATATTAAAATAAGACCGGGTCTTATATTAATTTTTGCTCCAAAGCTGATCATCTGGCCAGATCTTATTTTCGAGGAAACATGGTACCAACCTCTCCCTATTTCCCTCATCACCCAGCCCCAGGCAACCACTTTTCTATTCTTTGATGAACATCTACATTTTAAAAAAAAATTATAAATTCAATACAATAGAATAAAATAAAGAAAACAGATCTGGAAGAAATAATGAATAAAGGTACCACAGAAAAAGAGTACACAGGACTGCTAAAAACAAGATCATGAGCCAAAATGTAATGGTTCTTAGCATGTCATTTCATGTTACTAATTTCTCCAATGAAACTATAAATTAATCCTATTTTCTAGATATAAATTTACTGTTATGCACAAAATGCAATTGTCTACTCCCTGATTTTAAGCACAAACACTGGCATATTTTTTAAAGCTTGTATCTCCCACCCTACTATTTTTATTGTAAGAGTTGATTTAGGAGTACCAACTCTAAGAAAAAAATATATTCACAGTTATATTATAAAAATACTATGGGCATAATTCATCATTTGCTTTTTCACAATAAAAACTTGAGACTATTTCTCTTATTATTGGAGGAACTTTGGAATATATTACAAGTGGAACATAAAACAAGTGTGTTTTAAAACTGCTTGGCACTTGACTCGGGATAACATTTTTCCCGAGTGTTTAGCATTCTTTTCTGTAATATAGTTGTGCACCCACATCAATAGTATCTATTCCTACATGGTCCAGAATACATACATTTAATTGGAATGCATCATGTATCACAGCTCAGTGAAGAAGGGATCAGGAAAGTGATTAAGAATAAAAAACAATATCCCCCTAAGTGAAGGACAGAGCACAGAGTTAGACTACAAGTGAAAACTGGAAAATACATACATCTGTGGATTTGCAGTCCTAAATTCTTTCACCACACACATTCCCCGGGTCAGCATTTTTCAAAGTGTCTTCTGAGGACCCCGAGGCCTTTTCAGAAGATCCACAAGATCAAAACTATTCTCTGATGACTATCAGTTTGTTCTTTGCATCTATGAGTCTGTTTCTCTTTTGTTTGTTCATTTATTTTGTTCTTTAGATTCCACATGTAAGTGAAATCATAAGGTATTTGTCTTTCTCTAGCTGACTTATTTCACTCATCATAATACCTTCTAGATCCATCCATGTTATCACAAGTGCTAAGCTTTCATTCTTTTTTATGGCCAAGTAATATTCCACTGGGTCAAAAGGTGAAGGGATTTAGTACATATTGGTAGTTACAAAATAGTCACAGGGATGTAAAGTACAGCATAGGGAATACAGTCAATAATATGGTAATAACTATGTTTGGTGTCAGGTGGGTACTAGACTAATTGGCGAGATAACTTCGTAAATTATATAAATATCTAACCACTATGATGTACACCTGAAACTATATATAAATATAATATCGAATATGAAATAATATTGAATGTCAACTGTAATTAAAAAATTAAAAATTAAAAATAGGTTACAAAACTATTCTCTGAGTATCAAATAAGAAACTGGAAATAACTCAACGTAAATATTTGGGAGATAGAAGGTTTTTACATTTCCTTATTCTTTCAATATCAAATGAAATCATCTACTACAAATCACTGACCTAGGGTTTGGTCCGTGCAAACAGGTCAGGAGCCCGGAAGCTTGCCTTACCCCGGATAATAGGTGACTCATTTCATTGAGCCCCAAACCTATTTCAATATAACTAGTCTCTTTAGAATAAATTTCTAGCTATTCCACACTCGTTTTTTAAATTAAGGTGACAGTATGAGCTGTTAGTTCTCAGGATTTGCTGATGTGCACTGAGACCTGGTAAGCAGAAATCCTTAAGTTTATGTGTAAACCAACTGTATACTTAAGTACAGCTGACTCTTGAACAGTGCAAAGGTCAGGGGCGTCAACCCCTCAGTCAAAAATCCACGTGTAAATTTCGACTCCCCCAAAACTTAATAGCCTTCTGCTGACCAGAAGCCTTACTGATAGCATAAACAGTTAACACATATTTTGTATGTTTTGTCGTGTATGATGTACTTTTACCATGAAGTGAGTTAAAGAAAATGTTAATAAAGTCATAAGAGTCAGTACATTTACAGTATTTATTGAAAAAAATCCGTGTGTAAGCTGACCTGTGCAGTTCAAATCCGTGTTGTTCAATGGTCAGCTGTATACTTAAGTATAATTGTGGTTATTCTGTGAATTATGCATATGGCACGTAAGTGGACAAATCAAGTAAATGTGTAAACACTGCCACTTGCTTGAAACCAGTGTCTTTCAGCCTTGCTGCCAAGTAGAATCACACTGGGGATCTTTAAGTTAAGCCAATGCCTGAAATCCACCCCCTGAGATTCTGACTTAATTGGTCTGGGATCAACTTAGACGTGTGGATTTTTAAAAGCTCCCTGGGTGATTCTAACGTGCAGCTGAGATAGAAAACCACTGCTTTAGGGCCAGATACATTCTCTTTTTCTCTGCAGGTTTCATTGTTGATTGTTCAATCTTTGAACCTTGAATTCATGTAGTTTTTGAATTTATACCACAAAACCTACCATTTGGCACTTTTCAATGTCTGTAGACTGTTGAGTGGCTGCTGCCATGACACGCCCTGTCTCCAGGTGTCTTGGACCTTTTCAGCCTCCCTTCTAGAACTGGCTGCAATCTCATCAATTCTCCACAGGCAGCCCTTGTTTTTTTGGTATCCAGTCCTAACTCCATCTGCATGTGGCACTTCTCGTCTGTCCTCAATTCCCATTCTGCCTTCACTCAGGCCTTTAACTTGGCATCTCCTCGCCCCAAGGTCTCAAATCAGCCCTGCGGGTCGGTCCCCACTCAGTCCCAGCTCCTGAAACCCTAGTGAGCTGAACCCTTCCTCACTCACAAGAGATTAGTCACATACTTCTTCAACTTCTGCCCTCAGGAGAGTACAGGCATGAATGCAGTCATTAAAAACATGGCTGGTGCCATTTAGTATTTCCAGGTGTGCATACTTCCACAAAAGTGTTTATGTACATCTGATATATTTAGAGGCTGAAGACATGAATCAAAAGAAAATGGTGTTTTTATTATGAACATGTAATAGATATAGTTACCAAAAACATGTTCTTTATATAATAGGCAGGCTCTTTTGTGGCCACTTGGGCCCTGAAATCCACAGGTGCTTTGGAATAACATATGAACATATTTGAAGGTATTATCCCAAAGAGAATGAACACCTTGGAAATTTTCTACGCTACGGTTCCTTAATATCATGGAAGTTTGACTTATTAGTCTTCAAGGAAAGCTGGTCTATGAAAGTGCTTTTAAAAATCATGACTTCCTGGCTGGCCCGGTGGCTCAGGCAGTTAGAGCTCCATGCTCCTAACGCCAAAGGCTGCTGGTTCGATTCCCACATGGGCCAGTGGGCTCTCAACCACAAGGTTGCCAGTTCAACTCCTCGAGTCCCGCAAGGGATGGTGGGCAGCGCCCCCTGCAACTAAGATTGAACACAGCACTTTGAGCTGAGCAGCCGCTGAGCTGCCGCTGAGCTCCCGGATGGCTCAGTTGGTTGGAGCGCGTCCTCTCAACCAAAAACTGGACCTGGAGCTGAGCCGTGCCCTCCACAACTAAGATTGAAAGGACAAGAACTTGACTTGGGAAAAAGTCCTGGAAGTACACACTGTTCCCCAATAAAGTCCTGTACCCCTTCCCCAATAAAATCTTTAAAAAAAAAAAATCATGACTTCCTACTCGCTGCATTCACATGAAGCATAAACACAATTTTAAGCATATCCCATGGTTAGAGGAGTGAACTATCATACTCCAAAAATAAATAAATAAATGAGGGTTTCTTAAAGCAAAACTTCCTCCAAATGATCTGGTTTAGTTGCAGTATTGAATCTAAAGCAGTCAGAGAGCTAACCTGTACTGAGGAAGGAGGAGTTGCGTGTGTACAGCCACCGGTTCCTTTCCCCTGGACCATAAACACCAGGAAGCCACTGCTCTTGTTTGTTTGTTTTATTTTTGCTTCTGTTTTGCATAAATTACGAAGAAAGAGCAGCAAAGCTGGGTCAATATGCAATTGCACTTTGGATGACCAAGGCTGAGCAGTCGCCCTGGAACATGATTTTGAATTCAAAGCTCCTTTTACTTTGGAGAAAGGCTTTCCGTTTACTAATTCTTTAATTAGGATTTCCACATTTAACTCAAGGTAGCATTGCCCATAATCATGGTTCACTCATTCTGAAACAAACCATCCAAACCATTCTGCCCCTCCCTACTGACTTTTTTCCCCTTTGATTCAGTATACTAGCTCCATTAATTGTAGTTGCTTCTATCTTTGGTTATTTGTTTATCTTGATGATTGAAGGCAAAAGAGACAGCGGGAATCAGCATCACAAAAAACTAGGTTATAGTTCTGACACTTCTGCTTGTGACCTACAGCAAGTGACTTTCCTCTAGAGGCCCCCATTTCTGCAACTGAAAAGTGGAGACACTCTGGACTGGCTACATAATTTGTGGGGTATGATACAAAATGAAAATGCAGTGCCTTTGGTTCAAAATTAAGAATTTCAAGACGTCACCAGCAGAGAATTGGCCCTTCTAAAGCCCAGGTCACGTATTTGGGGATACTAACTATACATCATTCATGGGGCTGCTGTGAGGAACACATGAGATAATACAGGTCAAGTGCTAAGCAGTGTCTGGCACGCTAAATTCAAGGTAAACACCAACTATTTTTAAAATGTTATTTCTGTTACCCTGTATTCTATGTCACACACTTCGCAATTGGTTTACTTATTTCTTCTTGAATATCCCTTTGTCACTACCACCCATTCATTCAATAAATATTTGTGATGGCAATGACAGCAAAAGACCTGCATTGTGAGATGGGCCCTAGATGACTCCAACCCGTATGTTAAGACCCCGTTCTAGCTTCTCTGCCTTTCAGAAGCCTTCTCCCTGATCTTTCCAGGGAGAAGGCTTCCCTTCATTATCCATGCATATTTCTGTCATAGAACCAATCAGTCTGTCTATGCAAATAGTTACCTAATATGTCTCTCTTCCCCTTAAGTCTGTAGCAAAAACGATGTGAGCAAAAACTGTGTCCACTCATCGAGTATCACTGCGGTCTACCACATAGATAGTGCCTAATAAATACTTGAAAGATGAACGAATGAATGACCTATTAATTCTTTGCAAGCTAGAGTATTATCCAAGACTCATTTGCCTTTCTTGCCATTACATTCACGCATATGCTCAGTTAGATGATTAAAATAGTATTTTGCCCCAATAAATTTCATAAAAATTAAACATTAAATAATATTTCCCCTGCCTTTGTATATAGTATATTGCGTATTCCTTACCTTGTGCGTAATGATCAATCTGCTGTACATCAGTAGGCTATTAATAGCAGAATGTGTCATGTTCTGCAAATGACTTTAAGACGGAGATAACTAGATTTATGTTGTATCATTTTGATATGCTCAAAGAACTGTAATCATATTGTAACTCCTGAAAACATGCCTGAAAGAAACTCACTGCTATTATTTTCTGAATACAAAAATAAAACAATAGGAAAATCTATCGACAACTTGTAACTTATAGCCTTCTGCTTCTCAGTTCAGTGTATTGAGTATGATGACATCTTTTCATTAAGACATCCAAGTAAGTGAATTTTCTAGTATTGACACTCATTCCTGTAAGTGGTCGGAAAATATCACATTTAGATGCATTCTGATGTAAGTAATCTCTAATTCTATGTATTCTTACATCGAATATATGGAATCAAAGTGTACCTTTTATTGCTGGCTCAAGTTCATAATTACGAACATTAATGATTGCACTCTGATTCTATTAGTGTTCGAAAACTAAAAACAGCCCAAATGTTCATCAACAGCAGAGTGGACACACAAAGTGTGATACAGGGCCAATCATGGTATATTATATAAGTAAAAATCACAGGCCAATCTCAGAAATGTAATATTTAGTGAAAAAAAAAACAACAAAAAAAGCAAGTCTCCAATGCATATATGCATAGAGTATGGTTTCATTTATATAAAAAATGTAAAAATAGGTAAAACAATTCTATAGTGCTTAGGGATATGTACAGGAAAGGCAAAGATAAAATGATAAAGAAAAGCAAGGAGTTTATCACCATGCAAGTCAGGATAGTGGTTACCTCTAGGCAAAGGGAGCTTGTAGTGATTATAAAGGATAAGGAGGAAGAGAGGTATATCTGGGGCCTGCTGGGAAATGTTGTACTTTTTAGACTATTTTTGGAGGAAGGGGTTATGTGGGAGTTTGTTTTCTAGTTATTTGGATAATATAGATAAGGTGATGCTTTTTGGTTACAATTTTCTGTGTGTATTTGGTTTCTAATTCTTTTTTATGTTTTAGGCAGAAAGTAAAACTTCTGTACTTAATAGATGACTACTGTGCATACAAAAACATTAAAAGTCTATTAACATAAAATGACAGCCAGCTGTGGTCTCTATAGCAAAAATTAGACATTTTAAGAATTTATTCCTTTAATGTCATGTGTTGATAATTTGTCATCTACTTTTGGCTTTCGGCTCACCAATATAGTCATTATTTCTTTCATATGCATTCATTTTGAAATTATAGATTAACATAACTAACATAAAATACCACTCCATTTTATTCAAAGAAATAAAATCACATAGTTAGAGATATTTTGTAGCCCTCAAATCATAGTTTCTAATCTGCTTATTTCATCTCATCCAAGGTCATTTTGTAAAATTATAGAGATGTAGGATGTTTTTGTAGGACAAAAAAAGACTGTTACATGCATCTACAACTAAAACAAACAACAAAACACGGAAGCAGTTGGTAAACAGCAAAGTTCCTCACTAATCAACAAATACTAACAACAAAATATCTGCTCACTGCCTGCTCATAATAAGTCAGGAGGCTTCATCCATGAAAGATGAGTCACATTTTTTTCTGGGTGTTATTCAGCTCATTTTAATGATTTCTGCCATTAGCTGTGCTCTCTTGGAAATCGGAGCATAATACTATCAAGAGACTTTAGCATCCTAGAAAAGTTTCTCACTGTTGACAACCCCCAACTCTCCAAAAAATTTACAAAGAGGGGACAGAGAGCAAAACATGCTTCACTCAGCAGGCCAGAATTCATACAAGGTCATGGCTCCTGTGTTGTCACTTATCTGGATTACTGAGGTTACTAAAACATAAAAAAAACAATTGCCTCTGAGTCACTAATTTGCCATACTCCAGGTAGCTTGTGGAAGAAATTAAATCTTCAGGGAACTGTGGCATTCCCCAATGCATGCAAAGAGCTGAAACACATGCTAAGACAGTTTCCCAAAGTCTAGTTACATCATCATATTTATATATCAAGTTGATGTATCTATGAATGTGATTGGTTATGTTGGGTGGGGGTCGGGGTTGTTGAGAGTATGTAGAGGTGTAAGGGTGACACTCTATTTTCTATCTAACATTCTAGTTCAATTTAACAATGTAATTTAGTTTAGGACTCTTTAAAAACTTGTTTTGTTTTTCTTTCTTTGCTTTGCTTCTCTCCCCTCAAGCCAGTTTTAATGACTCTATTTACTCAAGGCTGAATGCATACTTCCCTAATTTGCAGAACAACTGGACTTAATTAATGGCCCTGTTTTCTCAAGGCTACTGCAGGCAAACCTCGTAAATCTGTTTATCGCCCAGGACACTGAAGTTACAGCCCTCAGACATCTGCTTACTTAACAACCGGAGATTCCCTCCTTTAATGGGGACTGAGATAACTTTATCTCTGAAACAAACCAGACTCTGGATAGTGTCGTTTCTTTTTTTTTTTTCCTTTTTTTTAAAGCCTCATTGCCCAGGAATTGCTGGACCACCTCCCCGTTTGCTTTGCTCTGCTTCTTCTTACATGCCTATAAAAACCTTTGGCTGCACTGGGAATGAGGAGATGGTCTTTGGACAGAAGTCTACCATCATTCTGGAATGCCAGCATCTTGAATAAACCTAGTTTTCTTTCCTCCAACCTTGTCTCTTAATTATTGGCTCACGATGCCACAAGCAGCGGGACTTTAGGCCAGTGACAGAGGCTCAAAATCAACCTTTCACTCATCTGAGAAAATGTCCAAAGGCTTGTATATATGCATCAGAGCTCCTCAGCTTCACCTATGAAGGATTGTTCTTGCTTTCCTTCTGTTTCTAAGCATCAACTTTTGCTCCTACCTTTCTCTTTAGGATTACTGCAGTTTGTGGTATGTGAAGAGTTTACTAATGATCTCCTTACAAGGAAAAAGGTTAGCTTTCTGTTCCCCTTCAGTGCTGTCAATAGTAGTTCTAACCCCAAATCACATAAATTAGGTAAGGCAACAATTCTTTTAGTCAAAACTTTAGTTTCGTGGCTATGGTTATTCTACTTGCAATGAAATGACTTTTGGGGCATCCCAAAACTTGCTGAAAATCAAACAAGGATTTCTTTGGACACATAAGTGAAAATCAAATAAACTCCATTTATGAACAACTACCAATGTGCACTACCAAGTTTTTCAGTTCGTCTATAAATAAAGAATACCCAATAGTTATGGAGTTCTGCCTGTTCTTTTCTGGTGCATCACATGCATTCATTCATTCAACCTAAAACAATAACCCTATGAGACACATACAATGATACCTATTTTCCAGATGAGAAAACAAAGGCATGAGAGGTTAAGTAACTTACCCAAGGTCACAGTTAGTAGTTAGTAGAAGTCTAGAGCCAGACTTTGTGATCTCAACTATTACATGGTACTGCCTCTCCTGATCATGTCCTTTCTTTGTGCAAGGACTTAATTTTATGTGCTATGTTTGAAGCACTAGCATATTATTTTATATTTTGCTAGGGCAACATTCTTTAACTATATGCTCACTTATTTAACAAATATACAAACAACATTTACTTTGCAATCGTCTTTCAAAAAACCAAGCCAAACCAAATGAAACAAATAAAAACAAGAAAGCTGTTGTCGGGGCCGGCCGGGTGGCTCAGGCGGTTAGAGCTCCATGCTCCTAACTCCAAAGGCTGCCAGTTCGATTCCCACATGGGCCAGTGGGCTCTCAACCACAAGGTTGGCAGTTCAACTCCTCGAGTCCCACAAGGGATGGTGGGCTCTGCCCGCTGCAACTAATGTTGAACACGGCACCTTGAGCTTAGCTGCCTCCTGGATGGCTCAGTTGGTTGGAGCACGGGCTCTCAACCACAAGGTTGCCAGTTCAATTCCTCGACTCCCGCAAGGGATGGTGGGCTGTGCCCCCTGCAACTAGAAAACGGCAACTGGACCTGGAGCTGAGCTGCGCCCTCGACAATTAAGACTGAAAGAACAACAACTTGAAGCTGAACAGCACCCTCCACAACTGAGATTGAAAGGACAACAACTTGACTTGGAAAAAACGGCCTGGAAGTACACACTGTTCCCCAATAAACTCCTGTTCCCCTTCCCCAATAAAATCTTTAAAAAAAAAAAAAAAGGAAAGAAAGCTGTTGTCCTCACTGAAGATATATAAGACAAGCTCTCTATGCTCAAGAAGCTTCCAGGCTGATAGAAGAACTGACGAGTACATAAGGACTGAGTATAAAAGAGTCAACAGTTGAGTTTTACGTGAGAACAGAGGAGGAAGAAATTCATTCTAACTGATGAGTAACTGATTTATGGAGGAACTGACAGGTTCTTGGGGGGGTAGGTTATAAAGAGAAGGATCTGGGGCTAACCAAAGGAAATGATACTTAGTGGAAGGTGCCCTGGGAGGAGACTAAAGAATAAAGCTATCAGCAGAACAATGCATCTGGCCCCTGCATCTCTGGCTGACCTCACGTGCAGCCATTCTGACCACTGGCCTTCTCCTCCGGCTACACTGGCCTTCCTTTCCCGGAATTACACAGGCTCATTCCTCCTCAGAACCTTTGCATTTGCCTGGAATCTTCACACCTTAGATCGCTGAGTGGCTTCCCTGGTCTTTCAGTTCTCATCTCCTCACAGAAGCCTTCACCCTATAGCAAAACCTCCCACCCTTCTCCTAAAGTTGTTGATTTGTTTTATCTGCTGCCTTTCTCAGTTAAAACAGAAACTTCAAGAGACAGAGAGAGACCTCATTTATCTTATTTGTGGCTGATTTCCCAGTTCAGAGTGATGTCTGGCTCTGAGGAGAACTCAGTCAGTATTTGCTGAATGAATGATTAAAAGTATGACATTTTCAAGAAAAAATAGATGTTCAGTAGAGTTAAACACTAGGAAGAAATCTGGTAGGATGAAGGCTGAATAAAGAGCATTAGATTAAGCAAGGCAAAGGTCCTTGGAGACCTTCAGGTGGACAGTTTTCGGAAACCGGGCTGTGGTACAGATGGGGAACGAAAAGCAAATAGTTACGGGTTGAAGAATGCACAGGAGGTAAGGACGTGTTTCCTTCCACTCCAACTAGATTCAGAAGATGGCAGAAGTAAAAACGAGCATCTGTTCCTGTAAAGGGAGCTCTCATCTCCTCTTCTCTCTCCTAAGAATGTGGCCTTTTTTGGTGGAAAGAATTATAAAAAATAACATCTAAGGTTGAAGGAAGTTGAGGGTCTCCTGGGGACCAGGGTCATTTTGCTACTATCTATACTCTTTTTTTGTTTTTAATAAATTTTACTGGGGAATATTGGGGGACAGTGTGTTTCTCCAGGGCCCATCAGCTCCAGTAGTTGTCCTTCAATCCAGTTGTGGAGGGTGCAGCTCAGCTCCAAATCCACGCTGTTCTCAATCTTTAGTTGCAGGGGCACAGCCCACCATTCCATGCGGGAACTGAACTGGCAACCTTGTTGTTGAGAGCTCTCGCTCTAAGCAACTGAGTCATCTGGCAACCCCTCTGGAAGCTCAGTGGCAGCTCATTGTCTTCAATCTAGTTGTGGAGGGCGCAGCTTACTGGCCCATGTGGGAATCGAACCGGCAACCCTATTGTTCAGAGCTCGTGCTGTAACCAACTGAGCCAATCAGCCGCCCCTATCTATACTCTTGAGGTTATTTGTGTCCATTGTACCTATATGATGGACATGTTATATAATAGTATGCTAGTGAGCATCTCTTTCTGGCTCCTTAGCCTTTGAATAATTCTAGCAAAAAAAGGTCAGACAACCGAGAGAGGAGATTTTCTTTATTCTCATAGGATCCGTATGCAGGTTACAAACTTTTCTGTTTATCCATATGGATTTTTAATTCAGAAGTGATGTGAGGTAATATCAACAGAGGCTACTTGAACTTTCCTTTGGTTTCTCATTGTTAAGATAAACCAGTTACCCCACATTTATTGAGGACTCAGTATATGCGGGCTTTTGTTTTAGGCACTAAACCCACAGAGGTGAATAAACATACACTAGTACTGCAAGTGAAGTACTTTAAAATATTTGGGAAATAGATGTTTCGAATACCTATTAACCTTTGAGAAAATTTACATATGAATGAATAAATACTAGTGGTGTGTTCCTGGAGGTGGCCTGGCTGATGGTGAAAATTTCACGAATTTGGAGAGCTAGCTGTCAAACACAGCCATTACTAAAATTAAATTACAAAACTTACAACTAAATAAATTATGCTTATTAACAAAGGTAATAAATACTCAAAATTCAGTTTCCGAATTATTTTACTACATTTTGCTACTATCTCTACTCTTGAGGTTACTTATGCCTATTGTACCTATGTGATGAAAATGCTATAAAATGGTGTGCTAGGGAGCATCTCTTTCCGGCCCTGATTTACTGAGGTCCCACTGTAGCTTGAAATTGGCCATGGTGAGAATATATCCACCACAGCAATTGGCAAATGCTCCAAAGGTTTTTGTTTGTTTTGTTTGTTTTGTATACCTTCATATTAAACCCCTATCAGCACCCCACTATTCCTATCTATGAATTAGAAATTACCCTACGCATGTCATTAATTTGTTAGATTAGAATGAGTATGTGAATTTCTAAGAACAAGCGTTCTTAAATACACAAATGAAACAACAGCAAAAATTACTAGATTTTTGGTTGTCTTTCCCATGAGTGGTTTTCAGTTAATAAGGTTTTACCGTGTGGTTTTTAATCCCTTGGTTCAAATTCTAAGAAGTTTCTAGGGTGAAGTTAAATTCTTCCGTTGCACTAGAATTGCTATTATAGTAAGCAAATATATTTTCCATTGGAACTCGGACGCTTTTTATTATTATATAGTAATGTTTTGTGTTTGTTGTAACAGTTACCGCAGGGTTTGTTTACTGAGAAATGTTTTACTCTATGGTTAAAAGTACTTGAGCGGTAACTGAGGGCAATGGTGATAGATGGGTTTGGTTATTTTGCATGAATATGTAGAGAGGCTAACTTTTTTCCCCATGAATGTGGAAAGATGAACTATGGAATTTCAATTAGCTAAATGTTTTCACCTCTCTGCAAGTCATTTTTCAGACTTGAACACGGAGGAAAAAACAACACCCCCCCTCGATTTTTACTGATATAACAAATTACTGAATAACATAGTTGAGCATCTTTGCAGTCTTCTTATCCAAAATAAACAACTAACATTTAAAGTTATTAACAATAGAAATATTCCATAGTATTATTTTTTTGACAGGTTGAACAATTAAACAGTGCTTTCTTTCCCCCAAATCCCAAATCTTCAGAGCTTGTAACAACTCTCTTTCCTAGAAAGCCACTAAATACACTGTGGGGATTGTCATATAATACAGTTTCCCTGTGATAAAATCCAATGTATGCTGATGTTTAATCATCCATTCTCTCAATATTCAATATTTACTGGTTATAAAAAGCTAATAACACTCTGAGGTTACCATGTAATGATCTGGTGTTTTATACTTCAAGTTAAAATCTTTATTGATTGCCCAGAAGCCTCTAGTAAATTGATTCCTTTCATCAAAAGCCTACAGTATTTCAGTAGAAAGGAATTAACTTAATCATAAATAAATGACCTGCAAGCCAATATTTTTGTAGTTAACCACAAATAGAAACAGCTCTTTGGAAATGATTAACTAGAACAATACAATGTTTTGCGATAGTGTGGGAACATACCACTTTCCTCAATGGAATACATCTGCAATTCTCTTAACCAGTAACAAACTTAAGAAGCAAACATTAGGCTTACAAGAAAGAGTGCTATCGGACGGGTTATGGGAAACACTTTTTCCCCCTAACAGGCTGATGATTAATTTCAATAAAACTTTGAATTTAATCTTAATTACATTCTCATCTATAGTCCCTGAGCTTGGGAGAAAAAGGAAGTGATGACATAGTCTGTGCTGCTGTTAGGGCAAGAGATAGAAAGCTCCAAGGATAGAAACTGAGTTCAGAGAAGCAAAGAGTAACATGATTTTTTAAAAATACACAAAATCGGTATCACTATAAAATAGTAGTTCCCAACCAGGGGGGATTTTGCCCTCCCCAGGAGACATTTGGCAAGGTCTGGAGACATTTTTGGTTGTCACAACTGGAGAGGAGTTGCTATTGATATCTAGTGGATAGGGACTAAGGATCCTGGTAAACTTTCTACAGTACACAAGAGAGTTCTCCACACCAAGGAATTATCCAGCCTAAAATGTCATTCGTGCTAAGGTTGAGAAATTCTGATCGAAAGCTATCTTACTATTGTAATAGTAGGTTAATGAAATAGTGCTCAAAACCAACAGGAAGATAGGGGAGATACGCAACACCAATCGTCTTAGTATAGTTTTTCTCTCATTTAAATATGAGTATTTGTTATTGACAATGCTTTATCTAATGCAGCCATAATATATGATAATTGTCACCGAGTCCTTCCTGCTTGCTAGGCACTGGGCTAGCCTTTACTTGC